>NC_066638.1:6516828-7831183 GCF_025201925.1 Gopherus flavomarginatus
GGTCTATGGAGTACAACAGGGGGATCAGGACACCTGGGTTCTCTCCCCAGTTCTGCTACCACCTAGCTATGTGAGCTTGGGGGAGTCACTCTGACTCTCTTGCATGTCAATAATGCTTAGCCAACCTCACAGGGGTGTTTGAGAGGCTTAATTAATGCTTGCAAAGTGTTTGGAGAGCTTCTGCTGACAGGCTGAATAGAAGTGCAAACAAAGGATTATTGTTAAAACAATGGAGCCCTCTTCAAATCAGGCCCGGGGAGAGCAGAAGCCCTGTTCAGAGAACAGCTTGGCTGCGGCCAAACGGCTCTTCCTTCTAAATGGTGACTTCAGCACCTCGAAGAAGGAGAAGAGACACCAAACAGGGGTGACAGACGACATCACAGCTGGTGTTGGCAGCGTGGCTGACACCACTGCCTTCTCCTGCTTGGGTTCAGAACTACTCCACGTGTGGGTCATAGGACCTATACTACTGACACCTAACTGAAATTCCCTTAGCTCGAGACACCTGGCCTATCTGGAGCTACCCCTTTCCATCTCTGCTGGGAAGTCTGGTGTGCAGTACAGTAACTTGTTACCATATCCTGGGTATTTCCATAGCTGCTGGCACTATATGCTATGGCCATATTTCCACAATACCTCTCACCCAAAAGGTAGGTCAATGCCCCAGGCGGGGAAACTGAGGCATGGTGAGATGGAGTTATTTGGCCAAAGTCACACAACGGGTCAGCTGAAGAGACAGAACATAGGAGTCCTGACTCCCTGCTTTAAACTTGCACTCCATCAGTTTGGAGCGTGGCATCTTACCTCCCACCCCCAGCATCAGGAGGTCCAGCTGGAGCACCCAAAATGCAGTAACAGGGAGGCCCGGGAGTGTGATGTTTTATATGCACAAACGAAACCAGTGGTTCAATAATGACCTGACCCCAATACTTCTGCTCCCTTTGTCTTAAACACAACTCAGGGTCCTTGGAATTCTATTAACAAGAGTAGCCAAGATAATTAAATATCAGTTAGCGACACGCTAGGGGTGATAAAACACTCTGCTAGCTACATTTTCCCCTCGTTCGCCTCTGTTTCCAGCCCCCTCTGGGAAGCCCGGATCACAAGGGGTTTCTTAGGGCAGAATGAAGCAGATTGGAACAGCAAAACAGCAACCCACACCATTTGTCACACCACAATTTGTGCTGAGGTTTTAAAAAGCACCAGACTGCATGATCTCAATTCCCTCCCCCACCTTGTAAATCCTCTTCAGCTATACCTCGGAGCCCACTCACAAGCAGCCACGTGCACGTACACAAACACGTGTCATTGTGTACATGGGTGTGTGCTGTGTGTCAGTATGTAGGTGGCTCATCACACTGTGGTGCACGCCCTGTGCTCACGTGAAGGGATGCACGTGTGTGTGCGCACACGTCTTGGTGTGATGCTGCATGCATGTGTGCCCGCCACGTTTGTGTGTCACTGTGAACACGGGTCCACGCTTTTGTGATGGGGTGCAGGTGTAAGCAAGCACATGTCTGGGGTGTATACACGTGTGCACTGCATGACATGTCTGCACACAAGTGTGTGTGCCCGTGTGTGCCTTTGGGATGGTATGCAGGTGCCAACGTGCACTCGTGTGCACGTGTCTATACACACTTGCGTGTGATTGCAGCTGCTAAAGATCGCCAGGCAGGTACACTAGGCCTGACAAGGGCACAGAGGGACGCCGGCCCCATTTAGGACCTGGCTGAACCGCTCCAGTTTGGCCGTTGCTCCATGTGGCGATACGTTAATTTCACCAACCTGAAGAGCCCTCCCCTTATAACCGAGCCATTACCCAGAGCTGTGCTGGTAGCTCTCCCGCTGTGACCAGGCCTGAAGGGGAGCCAAGTCTGTCACCAGGGAACCAAGCTACCGAGAGCTTTATGGCCACTTCGGCCCATTAATTAAAGGAAGAGGAGGCAGTAATAACAGGCAGCTGCACCTGGGGTCATTAGCAGCTCCATTCTGTGGATTTGGGGGCGCCCATGGTGGGCGCAACTGATCCGCTCTCACTGTAACTTAGCATGGCACCTACACGGGCACCAGGCAAAGCCACCCAGCGCTCCCCCCAGCCCTCCTCTGTGCAGACACTCGCCTTTGCACAGCAGGTCTGGAGGCTGTCACTGAGCGAGTCCCAGGGGCAGAGTAGAGGGGACACAGGATGCAGGAAGTGAGGCAAGGCCAGGCAGGCCCCCAGGTGGGGAACCCTGGTGCAGGAGCCAGCCCCATGGCACCAGTGAGGAGCAGCTGTGCAGGCCACCCCACTGCCCACTCTGGTTTGGATCTGCAGCCCCAGCCATCACAGCGGGGCCAAACCTGAGTGGGGCGGCCGGTACCACTGCTCCTCGCTGCTGCTGTTGGGCAGCTCCTGCACCCGTACCCGACCCAGACCAGCTGGAGCTCGGGTTGCCGCCCACCACCACCACCGATTGGGCCCTCGACACGTGCCCAGCTTGCCTATGCCTTAATGCGGCCCTGGCAATGGCACGTACTGTGCGTAAGGCCGTGGGCGCCGCTAGAACTGACAGGAGTCTTCCCACTGCCTTCACTTTTCAAACCAGGGCAAGAATATCCACAGCCCCCACAAGAGGCGTGAAATGAGCCACGGTCCTGATTCTGGCTCCAAAGCGGGGCACGCCTCAGTCAAGCCTCTTTGCCCTCTGGAAATCTTCCCAAAGAGCAGATTCATTTGGGCCAGCAAATACCGCGCAGGCCCAGAAGGAGGCGCGATGGCCAGGGCGACATTTCCCAAGGAGGAGCCTGAGCCCATCAAGGACAGTTTATACCAATGCACTTTGGGGAGTGCGGGTCCCGCAGGCTGGGTACTAGGCATCCCTTGCCGTGGGCACCATGCTTTGGATTTAACTCTCCCCAAAGCCCACAGTCTAGTTTTCTTTGACCTCTAGACACCACCCATCAGGCAACCGAGCTTTCCTGGTCCCTCCGGTGGCAGCCTGAGGGTGGCTACACCGTACAGCTCTCTCCCACGGGCATCATGGGAGCTCTGCTTCCCCAGGACCGTCACCGAGTCACAATGCCTAAGCACCGGCAGCTACTCTCCAGCCCCACCGTTGCACCAGCCACTGTGACCCCCATGCTCCCATGTGTCAGCCCCCCTCCGAAATGCAGCAGGCAAACGATCTGGGTGCTTACAATCCGAAACATCAGCTGTCACTCAACCAGCTCCCGTGCCGCCCTCACCTATAGGTCCCCTCTGACCACCCCCCCAACACCCTCACCATTTTCCCTTTCAACTTATTTCCTTAAAATAAGGATTTTGAAAGCAGAACCTGCTCTCCTCCCCCAACACTGGCAGAGGAATTCATGGCAGCTGGCTAAAGAACCCAGTGCAGGCAAGCACCCAGAGGCAGAACTCAGCACAAGTTCTGTGCAGCCCCCGTGAAAGTCATAGATAGCTATGCCAGGACCAGCTTTAGGATGTGGGGGGCTGCGGCATGGTTATTCTCGAGGGGCCTCCTCTTTCTCGCCCCAATCAATGTGTGCAGGCCCCATGTTATGTATAGGACTGTCTGGGCCCGAAATGGCTGTGACCCCAGCAACTAGAGTCTCCGCTCAGCTTCCCAGGTCACCAAAGGCAGCTCGTTGCCTATCGCAGACTCCGAGCACTGCCCATTCCCTGGCCAGTGCATCTCTCACCTGCTCCAGAATCCAGACAGCACCTGCCTTTGCCCCTGCTGACATCCTACGGAGGTGCCAGTCCACTCATGCGCAGAATGAGAGAGTCTTGATGCTGGGTCTGGCCTCCCCTAGAAACAGGTCTCGCCCTGGCCCACCTGCCCTGGGCTCCACCTCCCTGGTTCTGCAGTGTTCCTACACCACCATGGTGCTGGCTTCCCAGAAGCCTTTGCAGAGAGAGATGTGCTCCCCACCCCCTATTATTTCACACGCCTGGTAATATCCCACTCAGCATGGCTGCAGCACTCTCCTACCAGGTGCTGTCAACAGCAAAAAAGGGCCAGGTTCAATTTTCTAGGTGTTCCATCTAAAAACTGAAATCACACCAGCTTGAATCCCACCCAGAACCCTGTATGTATGCCCCTTGGGCAGCATTGAGACCAGGGGCTTTAAACAACGATAGCTTATGGGGGGAGTGGGGAAAGGAATGGGGAAAAACAGAATAAACTTGGGAAAACCAGCAATCCACACATTATCAATATCTATTTGGTAAGACTCCCACTCTCTTAATACTCCCAATCTCAGTCCTCCTCTTGCTGTCTCCAGTGGCTATTACAGTCTAACTCAGGGATAGGCACCCTGTGTCACGTGTGCCAAAGGCAGCATGCAAGCTGATTTTCAGTCGCACTCACACTGCCACGGTCCTGGCCACTGGTCTGGGGGGCTCTGCATTTCTATTTAAAATTAAATTAAGCTTCTTACACATTTTTAAAACCTTAATTTACTTTACATACAACAATAGTTTAGTTACATATTATAGACTTAAAGAAAGAGACCTTCTAAAAACGTTAAAATGTATTACTGGCACGCGAAACCTGACATTAGAGTGAATAAATGAAGACTTGGCATAGCACTTCTGAAAAGTTGCCAACCCCTGGTCTAACTGCTTCCCTCCCGCACAACTTCCCCACTCACGGTTTGTTGTCCTGGATTAGTGGAAACTAGAATTCTGAAGATCCATCACCAGCCACACCAGGGCTCTGCTACCTGCCCCTGTTGAAGCAATTTTAACTTTAATTGCTGGATAAGGAGACCTGCGTTAGCATCCTTGGCTGCTGCTGTTCTCTGCATCTTCAGCCTAAGCAAGCTCCACATTATCACTTGACTCAGCACTACCTGGTCCTTCAAAAATTCTTACACAAAAAGTTTATAGAGATCAACCACTACGTACACAACCCTAAACACAGTCACTGCCACCAACAAAGCACAATCAGCAGAGAACAAAAATTTATTGGTTTTCACTCCTCTACTCAGGCTCTTACCCAACTGTATCTAACTATGATCTTGCTCATGGTGACCCCCTTACCCTAGACATATTTGATGTATTTCTCTTGTCCTCTTATTTCTCAACTGGGATAATCATGTTTTATTGCCCCCAAACTCAAAACCTAACTATATTTTAACCAAAATGCCCCAAATTGTCAGATAAGTGAAATGCAAATCATGCCTGGCCCAGTCAGTCATTTCCCCTTGCTCACCAACAGATGACAACTCTCCATCCGGAGTTCTCAAGCAGCTCTGGGCTACTCTTCTCCTTGTTCACCAACAGGTGTCAATAGTGAGTGCCCTACTCTTCAGGGCTTCAGGCCATGGGTCTGACACATTCTCTCTCCCAGTCCCAAATCCGCCCCAACCCTCACAGCTTGTTGCAAACACCTCAATTTGTTCCCACCCATTCCAGTTTTCCTGGCACCAGCTGACAGTGGCTGCGTCATCATGCAGAGAGATCGCTCCTTGCAAGGAAGGGGCGCTTCCTCCGCTGCTGCTTAATTGCCCTTAAAAATAAGCTTCCTCTCTCAGCTCAGGAAATCAATACAATTTAATATGAACCTTCAAGGTCTTAAGTGCGGAGTCCAAGGAATCTGCAGTAGAAACCAAAGGGCAAACCAGTCGGAGAGGAGCTAAACAAAAGGAGGAGGGCCAGTTTCAAGGCGCCCAGGCGAGATCTGCAGCCCTGTGATCCCCAGCTCAGTAGCCCCTGCATACTCCTCACCAAGACCTCCCATTTCCTGATCCTGCAGACACTGAACAACTGCCTTGTCTGGTCAATTTCTATTTATCCGAGATATCTAGCTGGTCTCCATTACCTAGGGTTGCCACCCATCAGTTTTCACCCAGACAGTCCAGATTTCGGCTTGTGTGTCTGGGTGCCATTTGACAAGCTCTAGTGTCCAGTTTTTTTTGACCAGCGAAGAGGCAGAGCAGGGGCTGAGCCTTGGGGGGGAAGAGGTGGAGCAGGGGGTGGCATGGGGGGAAAGGAGGAGAAGGGGGCAGGGCCTCTGGGGTCCAGTCCCCAGCCATTAGAAAGGTGGCCACCCTATTGACACGTCACAATTTTTAGTGTATTTATCCACACCACACCCCGCTGAGGTAGCCCAAGGCCTTTATCTTCATGGTACAGAGGGGGAACTGAAGCACAGAAACCCTGTGTATGGAGGCACCTAACCCCCATTAAAACCAGTAGGAGTTGGGCACCTAACCTAGAGAGATTAAGGATTTCACTGGAAGCCAGGAGCCTGAATACCTCTGAAGATCTGGGCCCTACTGCTTTGCCCACGGTCACAGAGGCAACCTGTGAGAGAGGAACCCTGGGCTCCTGAGTGAGAAGCAGCCACCCCAGCCCTGAACCATCCTTCCTCTCCAGTGCCTCAGTTCCATCCTTTGGCACGTGTGCTGTTAGTGCCAAGCATTCAGCTCCCACAAGACAAAGGGAGGGGAGGTTGTCAGATGTTGTATCGAAGAGCTGGGCACAACAATGACAGTTACTGTAGAGAGGCTGGTAGACAGAGGGCCTTTGCAGCTCCCTGCAGCCATCAGACCCAGAGCATGGCGATCTTCAGGACACAGCACCATGGGCTCTGCTCAATCCTGGTTCCAACTTAGGTTTATTCATTACTTGCGCTCAAGGCCAGGGAGAGGGCTGGGTGAGGAACAAAGAGAGCAGGGTGACTCCCTATAAAGCGCTAAGACACAGCGGTCTTGGATGCAGGCCCTGGAATTAACTTCGACCTAGATGATACTTTGCAGTGCTTCTCTATCCTGCATTGTACCACTTTCCAGGGGTCCTTCCTCCGGCAAAACTCCCGCTGAGAAGGGCACAGAGCAAGGGCCTGAGGATCTGAAGGAGCTCACCCCTTTCCGTCACTCACCGGCGTGGGCCAGTTCTCTGAAGGATGGAGGGACCTGCCCAGCTGCCAGACTGCTTTTGCACGAGACAGTTCCCCAACAGCCTTTGCCAAATGGAGGCGCCTCAGAGATGCCGAGCGCCTACAGAGGCCAAGGTGACGGCTGCTTTGCACCCTCTTCTCCTTGTCTTCATCAGTCAAAGCCTGAAAATTTAATTCCAAGACATCGTTGTGCAGCCGATTGGCCAAACCACACATTGGTGATAAGGCCAACAGCAGGCCACCTCTCCCCATGCCATCCTCCTCTCCCGCTAATTGCTTCGTTAGCAGTATTTGTGAGGTAACTGCAGTTTAATTATCTGCAAAATAAACATATTTGGAAACTACCCTCCAGCTGGAGCAGCATGGGCCTAGAAATGATAAATCTGCAGCCGGCTCACTCCCCGCTCCTGTTACCGCCTGCCTCCTCCCACTGGAGTTAGTCTCATCACAGCCTTCTACATTGCCATTGCTCGGCCCTCTTTTACCTCCACGTCCCTTTCTCTCTCCCCTGCTTTCGCTTCCCATTTTCTCAGCCTTTTCTCTAGCCCCCTTAACCACTCACGCACCCCTCCAGCCCTCACAGCTGTCATCCAGGAACAAGCAACGCCCTTGGAAAACAGGAGCCCGCTGGTGGATCCAAAGGCGGTAGGAAGACAGACATGGCTAATGGCAGTGACCAGCAAAAGGATCCGTTCGGTACTGCTGTGAGCGGTATTCTCGTCAATGGGCGTGGGCTCTCCCTAGCCCGCAAAGCACTTCTCAAAAACCAAGGGAGGGCATGGGGGGCCTTTTTCTCTACAATACATAAAGAAGGCCTCAGTGTTCTTGTTTTCAAAAAAGAGATTGAGGGGACAGAGGGTCCCACTTGGTTCTGTACCAGAGTCCAAGCAGTTAGCATCATGTGTAGTTTTCTATAGCTCTTTGGGAAGACCTCAGGGAGGCCCCTGGGATGCACGTGAGGAACAGGAGGTGCAGTGGTGTTGGGTCTTTAGCAAAAACTTCCTTTCTCCAAAGAGTCTGTTGGGTGTTGGAATTAAATTAGACCTCCTCCAAAAGTGACACTTGTTTAAAAACAGCGGATAGAAATGTCTTCCATTCTCAACTTCCGGGCTTGTCTCTGGTGATGTCATCACTTCACCAATTCTCTGGTACTGATGGAATCTTCTAGGGTAGACAAGACTTGAACTTACGTAAAAAGCAAGCAGGAAAAAGTGGTGGGGGGGGGGGGCAGAATCCAATTTTTCTGGCCTACTGTATTCACCATGAAAAGAGAGACCCAAAAAATGGCAGACTCCCCCCAGCCTTATAAGTCGCCTTTAAAACCTAGCACCTTTGGCTGGGAGTCTGAAATCCTCAGCACACCCCTGACTCCAGCAGGAACCGCAGTTCGTACCCAGAGCCTTTCCCTCCCCGGCCTCCTTTCACGATCGCAACTCTTGGCTTGTAATTCTGGACACCGGCAGCATCCCTGCTCCCTCTCCGCTCTCCCAGCCCCCAGCAAGGGATGCCAGCGCTGTGCTTAGCTTCAAACAGCAAAGATGCTCCTTGCAAAAGCATACAGTAATGCTTCCATCTGGTGGACACAAGAAGGCCGGCTCCAGGTTAACACAGAGAGGGAGGACACTGAATACCCCTCTGAACCCCTCGCATCCCCCACACTGCCTCATCCCTTTAATGCAGCCCTGTCCCCTGCCGCCTCCTCAGTGCGCTGAGGGCAGGGAAGATTTTCATAGCAGCTTTGCAAGGGTGATTTAACGAGGGTCCCTGAGGCTACCAAAGTGGCAGGGTAGAGAGAGCCCACTGGTGCCACAGGAGCAGGGGGCCAGCCGGGGTCGCCACAGCAGGCCAAGGTTAATGTTCTCTGGGGCAAGGGGCAGTTCTTGTGGGGACAAGCAGGAGGGGTTATCGTCAGGCCTTTTCATTAACATCGTGCTGCTAGAGCTCGCTGTCTGTGTGTGCCTGCTGGCAAGGACCTGGGGGCGAGGATGGGGGGGGGTTAGATACATGTACTAAGGCAGAAGCAGATCTGCTGTGAAGGACAGGTGCAATGTTGTTCTAATAAATCTCCTTGTTCAGTGTCAGAAGAAAGCAACTCTTTGTGGGCTGGGGAAATGGGTGGAGTACTAGCTACATCTCTGCACCGGAATGCCATTTCAGATGCTAACCCCCTATGTGTGTAACCCCTTCCAGTAATGCCAACACCAAGCATCCAGAAATAATGAATCAGACCTCAAAAACCATGTTTAAAATAAAAAGTTTGGAGTTCTTATTCTTTGACTTCTGAGTTTTTGGGTGTGCCCAGATTGCAGCTTCAAGCTTCTCTCTGCCACCAGGAAGGCTAGCTACTTACTTTTTTATTTTGAAAATTAAACGCCAAGATTCTCCTGTAGTCACCTGACTCCAGGAGCTGGGGCTTTAAGCGGGACAAATATTGCAAAAGTCACTGTCACATTAGCAGAATTGGCAGTAGATCATAAGCTCTTTGGGGCAGCGACTCTCTTTTGTTTTGTTTGTACAGCACCTAGCACAATGGGAGACCTGGTCTATGAGTAGGGTTCCTAGGTGCTAGCACAATATACCACCACACTGCCCAGGCTGGCAAAATGGGCAGCGCTACTCTGCCCCACAGAACCACAGTCTCGTTTGCCCCCCCCCGCCCCCCAGACACCGATACAAACTAGTTCCTGCTTATTCCCATGTGGCAGGTGGGAGAAAAAGGCAGAGAGGGACATTAAGTGACTCCATCAAAGTCATACAATGAGTCAGTGTTGGAGCTGGGATCCGTACCCAGAGTCCCTGGCTCCCAGGCCCATGCTCAGACCACACCGCAATCTCATTCACACACCATCTTTGGCACCAACAGGATCCTGCATTTCTTATCTCTGTGGCAGCTGGCTCCTCTTCCTGCCCTTTAAAACAAAATCCACCCAGCTCTCAGCTCCGGTCCCCTGCCTGCAGGGAGGCTGAGTGCTTTCATACCTTCATATATTGCAGGGATCAGAAGGGACCGTTGTGTGAACCCCTGTATAGCCCAGGCCACAGAACTGCCCCAAAATAACCCCTAAAGCAGGTCGTTTAGAAAAACATCCCCTCTGGGTCTTAAAACGGTCAGCGATAGAGAATCCACTACCCCCCTGGGTAAATAGGTCCAATGGCAGATTACTCTCCCCATTAAAAATTGATGCCTTTTTTAAGAGGCTCATTTTCTATTGCATGCGTCCAAGCCATTACATGAGTGAAATAAACAATCCACCCCGATGCTTCATTCTTTGCCTGGGGAATTACAACCCAGGACATATCTCCCGAATACTGACCACGGGCAGGGCATTTTGGACAAGCTAACAGTCCCGCTTGGAGCAAACAGGGGGTTATAAAACAGACAGAACTCTGACCTTGCAGGGCCCAGAATGTGCTAACTGCGCAGACAATCCCCATCTGCTTTCCAGCTCTGCATTTTTAAGAGAGGCAGCAACCCCCTAATGGTACATGTGAGAGGCAGAAATCCCTGGAGTGAGGGAAAGTGAAGCAGAGAGACACTTGAAGAAAATGACAAGAGGTTGCTGCTGACTAGAAAATGGGGTGTTTAAAATCATTTCAGAAACCTCGCAAAAGCCCCATTCACCACCCAGCCAGCCCGCCCCGAAGGCAGAGAAGGAGAGAGGCTGCATTGACTTTGCATCTTTAAAAAGCTCCATTAGGAGTCTCAGAACTAATGGGGAAGTATCTTAAAAAAATCACATGGTAAAGAGGAAAGTCAGGTCAGTGTCTCCGGGAAGGGGGGTGCTGCTGGCTCATTGCTGGAGGGGGCAACAAGCAAGAGTTCTCCCGGCCAATCGGCCAAATCTGGGCCTTCTCTGGCTCCTCTTGAAGCCACTGGCAAGAGTGCCCCAGCTGTGCTCAGTTCCACCCCTGAGCAAGGACTGGCGTGGGTTAGCATCCTGACTGCAAACCGTCCTAGGTAAGAGAGGGGCAGAGGGAGCAAGGCCTAGTGGTGAAAGCACAAGATGGTGAGCTCTTTGGTTGCAGGAACCATTTGCTACGCTGTGTCTGTACAGCACCTAGCATAACGGGACCCCGATCTTGGCTAGCCCTTAGGCACTGCCCTAAGAAACGGGACTAATAACAACCAGGCAGTTTGGAAACCTGTGTCCCAGCCCCAGCTCTGCCCCCGCACTCCCTGAGCAAGTCACTTCCCCCATCTGTTGGGAGGCCTCCGGCCCCACTCCGCACAGCCATCCAGAGCTGGGGGGACCGTCATTTGTTAAAAGGGGCCTCGCCCTTGAAGTTCTCCGCCAAGGGTTATAGGAAGTGCAGAGGGGTTGGGGCAGGGGTGCTGATGAGCTTCCAGGCAGACCACTACATCTTTCAGAGCTCTGCTGTACTCCGGGGGTATGGGGCAGGCCTGAAAAAACATCCCTGACTCCTTCACAACTACCCTGGAAACACCCTACTAATCAAACAGAGACCACAGCACTGAGCCACCGCAGGATGCCAGGGTCCCATACCTCCCCCCAGCCTGCCCAGGAACGAGGACCTGGCACACAGGCATGACAGAGACACTCCGACTAAAGCAAAGCAGCTGAGTTCAGAGAATAGGTCTCCCTCCCCCTGCTCCTTCTCCTCAACCTCACACTCCATCCTCAAAGCAGGTCTCCTGGAGGATTGATTTGCATTGCAAGAGGTTGGCTGGTTTCACACCTGTTTGACTCCCCGACCTTGGCTGGGGAGGATCCTTCTCCTCACCAGTCCCTTCAACAAAATGCAGAGTCTTTACCTTTTACGAGTGCAATCAGTAATGTGTTTCTGGCTTCCCAAGAGCTCCCTTAACAGCTTAAGAGGGCTGCAATCATGGCTTCACTCAAGGAACCTTTCTCCTGCTCCAGAGAAGCCCATCAATTATGGCCTTATCGCTTAATTTACCCTCCTTGGCAAAGGTGCTTGAAAAAGGGGGGTCATGTCACAGAAGCTACAATCCCACCTGGGTAAATCATCCATACAGGAGCTTGGGGTCAGCCCCCTGGTATCACAGTCAGCTACCAGCACTTGCTGATATATGGGGTTGTTTTCGCTTACCCCAACCAAAAAAAAAATCTTGCCTTTGGAGGCAAAAACCTGCAGCCTCTTGGTGGCTTCGTTACAAAAAGAACGTGAGTTTGTGTAAAATCAAAACAAAATGCAACAGGTACAGAACGTCCACACTCAGCTCTGGGGGTTTTCTGGTCTCTACCATAATGTACAGCCCCACACCGAATCCTAACATCTCCTGCAGGTGCAGATAGGAGTGTTCCTTGGGATCAGCTGCTGCCGGGAACTCCGCTGCTGAGACTCTACCTGCTCTTTGCATTACTGTCGAGCCTAGAAAGTCCAGCCAGGATCAGGGCCCCACAGTACCAGGCGCTGCACAGACACATGAGGAGAGATGGGCCCACAGACAAAGGCTGTTTCTTCACTGCAAGAATAGAATAGGTGTATTAGCTAATGTAATGGGAAATCTTGCTGGAAAAGCCCAGCGGAGGAAGGCACTGTTCTTTTTACCCTGATAGAGCCAGTCCAAGGAAGCCACAAGTGTGTGGAGGGGTGTAATATAGACCTCAACTAGCCACATCTGGGTAGAAACTCCCTGTGCCTTGTCTCCATCGGGCATATTCTTAGAGATAGCTACTTTGGTGTACAAACCACCTAGTTTAGCAATGAAGACAAAGCCAAAGGGTGGGTGGGGAAACTGAGGCACAAAGGGGGAAGTGACTTGCCCAAGACAGATGGGGCTTTAATTGCGCCTCACTTACACAGTCTTTATGCCAGCATAGCTCTACTGACTTCAATGGACCCATCACATGAGAATCAGACCCCGCAGTGCTTTGATTCCCAGGAATCAGTCCCCATACCTTCCCCTTCCCATCCAGCCCAATTTAAGGGGCTTATCTGCTGAGAATTTGGTCTGAGCTTCATTTTGCATCCAGCCAGCTCAGAACCTGCCTCCCCATTGAGTTTTCTGACCACATTGTCCAACCTCTAATTGATTTGCTCAGGTGTGGCGGCAGCTGCCGCAGCTCAGGCTGTTTTAATCAATTACCCACCCAATAAAATCTTGTCAGTTTCATTACTGCTTCCCCTGTGATACAGAGGAGCTCTCCGAAAGACTGCAGCCCTGGCTTGCTGTAAATCAAGCTAAGAGGGCTCCCCCTTTAAGAGGGACTTTATAGGGCTATAACCAGGCCTGACAGGAGCGACTGTGCTGTGCGTTTGTCCTTTTAACCAGGCTGCTGGCCCTGATGTTTCCATGGGATCTGTATCCGTTTCACAAGTACAGGAATTCTTTGTAAAGTATTTCACGATGAGGTTAAGCCAGAGGAGCTTGTTGTGGGCTATTCTGCATTAGCAATGCCCCTTTGGAGAGCTAGATCTTAGCTTAGGTCACCTGTGCAATGAGTTCAAAGGGCTCAGCCTAGTCCCTAGGGGACAATGCAGAATCTCTCCTCACAACGACATAGTGGCAAGCTCAGGTTTGACTCGAGGTCTTGTGTTCTCAGTCCCCAGGCAGGCTAGGAGAGCCCTCAGAGCACGTAGACAAGGCCAAGCGGCTAAAGAGGAACTGCAGAGAGCACTAATAATGAAAGGAAGCAAAAAGCCGCTGCCAGATCCTGGTCTGAATTACACTGATGTCAACCCGGAGTCACTTCACTGAGTGGTGGAATGATGCCAGACTTACACCATCGTAAGACAGACGGGAAGCTGGCCACGGTGCCCCTGCTGTGAAAATTACCCATGTCTGCCACTCGTCCCTCCTCCTCCAGCTTCTGTTGCCACCTTATCCAGCCAGTCACACCAATAGCGGCTCCAGGTCACACTGCTAGAGAACTGCTATTGAATGTTTCGTTCTTCTACGTGGTGGCACGTTTCATGCTCAAAGCTGGGCAGAGCTGGGGGAATGGAGGGGCGGCTCGATTTGGGGTAGATCCAAAGCAAGGGCAGGTCCAGCCCCCAGCTCTCCTGCCCAGAAAGCTCACACCTCAGTCTCTGCAATGAAAGACCCCTGAACCTCTTCTTAACTGCACAACCCTGCATGTGACAGGGGGGAGCATCTCCCCCTTCCAACTCCCACACCAATGGCCTGGCTACATAGTCCCCGTCCCACACACTGGGGGGAAGCAGCTTATGCCAAACCATGTAGTTCTGCCTATCTCAAGGGGTCATTATCCGCCCATCCTTGGTACTCCGCCGAAGTACGGAGGGAATGTCATGTGTCTGGTCCCCCCCCCCCGTCCCTGTGCATTATGGGAACAGCCACACGGAGGAGGGCTGATCTTGCCCCCTTTTTCTTCGCTGCAAGGCTCTCTTGGTTTTATCTGCTGTACTGCTTGCTGGTCGCTCCCCTCTGTAGCTGGCAGCATCCAGGAAGTCTCAAGCTGAGCCTCAGGAAGGAGGCAGAGGACTGTACCTGCTCTGTTAGTTTCTCAGAAGGGGCTTTTGCAAAGGCAAGTCATAAACACGGGCCTCTTGGTGCAGCAGGATAGCAGGGCTCCCCAGGGCGTTAGCCATCTAAATACCTTTGAGATTCCGGGCCCTCGTGTCCTCAGAGCCAGGTCCTTTCATTGGCTCGGTTCCCCTCCTGGCCCATCCGCTGAAATAAGTGGTCGATCTTTTCACTGTAGTCTGGGGACCAGCATGGGAGGGACAGAAGATGATCTTGGAGCCAGGGCTCTGAGCTGAGACTGGGAACAAATCCCCAGCTCTCTGCGTGACTGCTCCGCTCCAGCTGCGACTCTTACAGCCGGATCACCACAAGAACTTAGCTGCTCCCCAACACGCCGGGCTGATATGGGAATGTGGCCCCTCGTTTCTCTGTTCCCACAGGTCCCAATCGGTAAAATGAGGTTAAGATGAGCTCCTTGGTCTGTCATGTTTATTTAATCTGTAGGCGCTTTGGGGTGCTCAGGAACTGTCTTACTGAGCAGCTACCAAAGCTCTCCCCTGAGGCTTCTACCGTACAATCACAACAGCGTTACGCTCCCTGTGGCCCTGTCCAAGTGCCACTGCTTTGGGCGGCTCCCCCTCCTATTATAGCACGGCCACGGCTCCTTTCAAATTGGATCCCATTCAGAACATTAACCTTTTTTGTTATTAACCAAACAGGGCAGACAGCTGTAGCCAGCAACTGAATTACCCCGCGACACCTGCCAGCAAGAGTCTAAACCGGTCAAAAGAAAGGATGGTGGTTGTGCAATTTTTAAAAGAAATGATTTGGTGCTGGACAGCTTGATCTGATTAAGCAGTGATTGAACAGAGCAGCCAGCTCAGTATCTTTCCAAGTAGGTGCTGATACCACACTCATCACCATGGTATTTGAGCATTCACTGAGCCAGTTATTTTCTGCCTATTCATCTCAGAGCCGCTGGCCCCTCTTAGATATTTCTCATGGTCCCTGTTACTCTGGTATCTGAGCACCTGACAATCTTGTGTGCATTTATCTTCATGACACCCCTGTGAGCCAGGCAGAGCTATTATTCCCATTGCACAGATGGGGACCTGAGGCACAGAAATTAAATGACTTGCCCAAGGTCCCACAGAAAGCCTGTGGCAGAGCAGAGACTGGAACACGGGTCAGCCAGTTCCCTGGCTAGCACCCAAACTGGTGGTTAAACTCCAAGACGAGGGAGGAGTCATCATGAGATGTGGTTTCTAGTCCCAACTCAGCCACTGAGCTTAGACACGTCATCTCACCTCTCTCTGCTCGTTTCCCCATTCATCAAATAGGGACGATGACACTGATCTACCTCCAGTTGTCAGGCTGACTTCATTCATGTTTCTAAAGCACTTTGACAGGGTGAAAAGAATTGTCACAGCATCCCTGCCCATTAGCCTGCCTGTCTCCCATACACCCGCACCTTGCAGGCTGAACGACTGGACGCGTCACTCTGTTCTGTATGCTGTTTTCCTTCCATTCTCTTTGACTTATTGGTTAGGTTTCCCATCCCCTCCCCAAAAGCCGCTGTCCAGAATCGGGAGTCACAGCTGTTGCAGCCTTCACTCGACTCTAATTATATATCCCAATCTGTTGCTATGCAATACAAATGATTTCCAGCCATCTGTCCAGGCCCAGTTCCTGGTGGTAACTGGGGAGGAAGGCGACCTCCTGTGTGCACCAGGACCGAAGCACGAAATCCATCCCTGCCCAGCTTCCCTCCGTAGATCCTCGCTGTGAATCAACTCCTGCCTTCGGTACAGTGACACTGATGCTGAGAGAGGCTCAGTGAACACAGCAGAGATAATGGATCCTTAGGCAAGTTAGTCCAGGGACCTTCCCCCCATTGAGTCAGGCGTTCCCGAAGGATCTCCTGGTTAAGTCAATTACCAGGAGCTGAGACGGAATGAATCTGGGACTGTCTGAATAGCAAGGCAGACGTCGTAATGGTCCCTGGAGCAGGGATGGAACCAGAGACCTTTGGCACCAAAAGCAAAAGCCTTGACCACTTGAATTAACAGTCAGCCTTGTTAGCTACCTCGGTATTAAGGCTGATAAACTTTTTGTAGGGCAGCCACTAGAGAGTGAGATAGTCACATGAAAGACCTTGCTCCCAGGGACCTTTAAGCAATTTGCAAATATTAACAGAGCCTCCCAGCAGCCCCTGTGCACTGGGGAACTGTACCAGCTTCCCTTTCTACGGAGAGTGAATCTAAGGCATGGAGAGGGGAAACGACACACCCAACACACTGCAAAGCCAGGAGGAAAAGCCAGTTCTCTTAACCCCCAGGCGTGTGCTCTAATCCAGGGGTTCTCAACCTTTTTCTTTCTGAGCCCCCCTCGCCCCGCAACATGCTTCAAAAACTCCAAGGCTCAGCTGTGCCACAACTGTTTTTCTGTATATAAAAGCCAGGCCAACGTTAGGGGGTAGCAAGCTTGGGAATTGCCTGGGGCCCCACGCCACATGGGGCCCTACAAAGCTACATTGCTCAGGCTTCAGCTTCTGCCCTGGGTGGTGGGGCACGGGGCCCCAAGCTGCAGTCCTGTGCAGTGGGGCTTTGGCCTTCTGTCATGGGCCCTAGCGAGTCTAACGCCAGCCATGCTTGGCAGACCCCCGGAGACCTGCTCACGGTTCCCCGGAGCCCTGCTTGAGAACCACTACTCTAAATCACCTTCCTTTCAGGTACGCCATTCGCTCCAGTTGGGGGTGCTGCTTATCACCGAGGATGGTGCTCTGTCCCCCTCTAGCAGTGCAGGGCCAAGTATAGAGATTGACGAGTCTGCTACAACCTAGCTTAGCCAAGCTCAGGCTCTCCTTTGAGATCAGACATCCCAGGTTGCATCTGTAGCTGACAACCCACCTGTGGGTGCAGCGTTACACCGAGAGGTCGTGGTTCTGTATCCGTGGGCTGCTGGTGCCTTACACCTGAGCTGGTCACCCCTATAAATGAGAGATGAATTATATTTGGGAAAGAGAGAGAGAGAAGATCTTTTACTGGGCCAACTTGTGTTGGTGGAAGGGACGACGGTTTGGAGCTTTGCTGTGCTCTTCTTCAGGGCTGGAGAAAGAAGCTACTGCTAGAGTGTCCAAGCTAAATAGAAGGTCGGACATGAATCGTTCACATATGTTGTAGAAGTCCATATTCCCTGCTCCCTGCAAAGATTTCCAGGCAACCTAAACAGGCTGAGCAAGCCACCAGAGAACAGCAAGTCGGAGCTTTGAAATGGGAGAGTGAGGGAGGAGGTCAAGATTACACCAAGATTATGGGGCTGGAAGACAGGGAGGAGAGTGGAGCTGTCTGTGCAAATAGGGATGGGTTCTTATTCATTGCATAGGAAGCCTGTAATTTAAAAGGGGAAAGTAATGGTATTATTGTAGCTTAACAAACTGGCAGACTGACTGCTGAATGTGCACCAGGATACCCTCACACAATTCTGAGTTCGCAGCGGCTGGTCGGTGGGCAGAAACCCCACCCAGCAGCTCTGCACAGCAGTGGTAAAAGAGCGGCATCTCCAGGTGAAACTGCTGATGGAAGGATGCAGAATGCAGTTACCCAAGCTGGGGTTTAACAAGAACACTGGGCCTAACATCACTTACTGTATGAAAAGCACCAGGAAATCTTTAATGGCCATGAGTAGCTAAGATCTTGGTTATATGTATAATCCAAGCCAGCGCCCCGCAGCACAGCACCCCCTACTACCATGCTGGGGCACTGGGGTCAGCGCTGACCCAGAGCGGAGAGCACCTCTTACTGAGTCACCCATGCTGGTCCCCACCACATGGTGCTGTGCTGGGGTGAGCACGGACTCCACTAGATCTGTAATGAGATAGTAGGGTCAGTGATCAGGGGTGGGGGATGCCACTGAAAGAATAGGGGCCATGCTTGAGGAGATGAAGCATGAGTGGAGTGGCAGATTGTGCTGGAGAGATGGGGAGTGTGCACCTCTTTAGAGGGGGAGGGCACTGGTGGGGTGCCAGTTATATAGAGAATCTGGTTATGGGGCAAAGGGATTGGAGATAAATTGGCGGTGTGGCTGCTGGAACATTGCTGAGAGCATCAGGGATGGCTGCTGAGATGCAGGGAGCGGTTCATGCTTTGGCAAAATGGCAGAGCTGCCCGCTGATACCAGAGGGGTCTGGGAAGCAGGATAGGGCTCGAGCACTCATGATGTGGCCATGGCTCAGCCCCACACAACCGCCCCCTCCTTTTATTAGTTTAAACACACAGATGCATGAAAAATAAATGTTCCTAGAGAAAGACAGCAATGGAGGGCTGGAAAGCAATTAGCATCCAAAGAGACATAATTAGTGCTCAGAATGCAAGCGGCAGAGAAGAAATAAAGTAGCATTCGGATGCAATCAGGGTCGTGCCTGAATTACAAACTGTTAGCTGAATTGCTAATTAAATGCAGTGTGTGAATCACGTCTTAATAAGGGCACCGTGCAGGCTGGGAGAGCAGCAGCCATGGCAGGATGAAGGATGTGAGGGATGGGGGAGATACGGAATGGCTGGGGATTGCCAGGGGTGATATTTACAATGATCTCGCCAGCCGCCTGGGCCCATAATGCTTGGTGCTTGCCCAGCCAAATGACATAGTAACTTCAGCCAGACCACCGTCTCTGCCTCTGCCTCTGCCAGAGCGCCTTCTGGATGGAATGAGCGTCAGCACTCTAAGGGAACGGGCACATGTGCAGAGCTTAAAAACACCTGCTGGGCCGCGTCTGTGTGCTCCCTCCCAGCTCTGCTCCAGCTCCTGTACCTGGAAGCTTTTGCTTGCCCCCCTCTCCGCCTGCCTTGGTCAGATCTGAAAACCCCTGATTTGGGCACAAAGAGGAGGGAGCAGGGCTTCCAAATCAACACGTGGTTTAATGTTGTGATTCAGATCTCTCGCTCTATCTCCATCTGTGAAGTTCTGGGGCGCAATCCAGACCAGTGAAGGCTTGTGTCACCACCCGCCTTGCCACAATGGGTCCCTCACCACGCTTTGCTATTATCTCCCAAGCTGGGTCACTCGCAAACAGCCTGCCAGCATGCAGGTCACCCCCTGAGTGTCTGTGGATAGCTGCAGACCTGGTCCAGCAGCCACACCCACAGCAGCTGGTCAGCGACACCCACCAGCCTTGGGACTACTTGCAGGGTGACCCCAATACACTCCCAGTCCTGAATGTTCCCAAAAACATGTTCTGCACCGTCCGGCCCTCTCCAGGCCAGTTCAGATATTAAAGGTCCATTGTCCTGTAAACGGTCAGTATACAGCAGTTTGCTACTTTAACTGGCATTTTCAAGCAGTTCAGTTTAAACACAGCACTGGATTAATTTAGATTAAAAATAAAACCAGCTCATTTACCTACAAAGGGAGAGATTTGAAGTGAGTACAGGGATAAGGCATTAAAGTCAGAAATGGTTACGAGAGAAAGAAAGAGAAAAATGCTTCCTAGTAGCTAAGTCTTAACAAGCTAGACCTGGTTCAAGGTAAAATCCTCACCACATGTTCTCAGCAACAGGGCTGACCCAATTCTCAGGTCAGGATCTCCCCCCAGCATAAATCCAGATTCCGGGGGTGCTCTGAGGCTAGAGCACCCATGGAAAAAAAAAATAGGGGGTGCTCAGCAACTACCGCCAACCCTGTGGATCAGCTCCTTCCGCTCCCATCTGCCAGCAGGCCCTGCCAATCCGCTCCTCCCGCCTGCCGAAATCAGCTGTTCAGCGGCATGCAGGAGGTGCTGGGGAAGAGGAGCAGGGGCAGGAAGAAGCGGGGGAGAGGGCAGAACGGGGCAGGAAGGGACCAGGGAGGAGTGGGGGCGGGGCAGGGGGTTGAGCTCCTTCTGAGAACTGGGGAAGTCAGCGTCTCTTTCCCCAAGAATCAAAGTTCCTTTGTCTGCTGAACTGAGCGAGCAATAACCTGAGGTGTTTTTACCCCTCACTTTTACAACCCAGTCACCCTCTGAAATGCACCTTCCTGAGGGTTATCCCGAGGTCCAGTTCATTCCAGCCGTGAGGAGGAAGACACGGAGTCTCGTGGTGAACGGTGCCATGTTGTCTGTTAAAATGCAGATCGCTCTGTTCCTGCCCCCCAGTACTGCCAAAGAACAGCCATTTGTCAGGCAATGGCCTATCACCTTTGAGGACACCCGGCCAGAGGCAACAGCGTCTCCTTTGTCTTTGAGAAACCAATTTACCCCTGTCTCAGACATCGTGACACTGTGCAGTCATCATTTCAGCTTCTGTTCACAACTTAATACCCATTTTGTATGAGCATTGCACAAGAAAATTGGTGATGAATGCCGTGTTTGTTTTGAAAGGATACCTCACAAGACATATTTTGCACAGAGCTTATTAGAATAATGTGTAGGTGTGAATCCAGGGGTGCTTTCGGTCACACTGTCTGTCTGCTTATCCTGTGCGCATCACTCCAGTACCTGAGCACCAGCCTAGGTACCACCCAAACTGATTCTTTACGCAGCACCTCTGCATCCAACTGGTGTCTTCTCTTCCTCTCCTCTCCCCTCGCTGCATCATTCACCTCATTTCCCTGCCCACAACAGTTTCCCTTCTCCTAGGAGGCCCTTCATCTCCCACACTCCCTCTTGCTGCAGGCATCTTCACCAGTAGATACGGGCCTGACCTGAGTCCCTGGCTTCTGAGTGGTCTAAGTTCTCTCCATGAGAGGATGAATGCAAAAACCTCCCAGACACTGGCTACCTTCTGATTAGAAATGCCCATGGATCTAGGAATGCTCGGATCATGGGGGATAGTCTGGCCCTTTGGAAAGAGACAGGGCTTGGAGATGGAATTCCCTCCCCTCCTTCCACTTTTCTCTATCCTGGAATATTTTCTTTCCCGCTCTTGCTGGGCCCATCTCTCATTACACATCTCAGATCCCTTGTTCCTCCCTGCGCTCCAATCTCCCATCGTCTCGGTCTCTCATTACCCAGAACAGTGAGCAGTCTCCTGGGATAACAATTAGATACAGCAGCCTGTGAAACATCCAGTTAAGCAAAGGTACTTACTACGCAGACAAGGGCAATTAACAGCAAACGTCCGGTTCCAAGAGTCTCATTAGCAGCCTTAAACATGCCCGTCATTATTAACCATCTGACATGAAGATTTAAAGCCTGTGCAAAATGAGACATTTTGCTGGCCATATGTCACCGGATGGAGCCTGCCACGCTGCTAGGACTAGACTCCAGCCAAAGCATGACCTGCCTTCACAGCACCACTCCCCATTCACCTTCCCTGTTCTCTCTCTTAGCTTCAGAAAGCAAATCTCCTTCCTCCCTGGCCTGGATCCTTTTTCAGCCAGAGTGGCTCGTCCAGACTTGGGGCCCGCCCCCTCAGGACTATGCAGAGGAATCCTTCCCCGGTGGGCCTAGCCAGACCTGGTGCGGTCAGAGCAGAGAGCAAGCCATGGCGTGAGGTGCAGCTTAGGATGCGTGTGACCCCGAGCTTGGTTTTCTAGAGCAAACAAAGAACCTCCCCCGCAGCGCTAACAAGGCAGCTTTGCTCCTCGAGGAATCGAGGGGAGTTCTCCGCTCTAAACACCGACAAGGCAGCGGTGGCGGGAGAAGGAGACATCCTCAGCCTGACGCTCATTCCCTCCACCTTCTCCCGCCAGCTGCCTGAACCCACAGCACTTGCGAGGCTGAGGCCTGCCTCCCAGCTCCTCCTGACTGTGGTGCGATCAGATGGATGCCTCATGTCGCCTGCCAGAGGACCCCGAAAGCACGGGAGGAAAACAGCGAATACGCAGAGAAGTCTCTGTCCCAGCCCAGCACCAGAACTCTCTCCTCTCTGACCACTCTCCCCACAGCAACACCAGGGCCTTGGGCAATGGGACCCATCAAAGGAGCTTCCAAGAGAGAAATTAACTAGTTTGCTTTCCTGTGCATGCAACCTGGGCCACTCGCAATTACGAGGGCAAGCCCGTCTCTTCCTCCCAGAGCATTATCCCACGTGCAGAGAAGAGCGACAAACCAAAAGCCATTTGGCTGTTTAATAGCAGCTGTAATAACCTTAGTCCCAGATCTGGACCTTAGCGTCCAAAATATGGGGGTTAGCATGAAAACCTCCAAGCTTAGTTACCAGCTTGGACCTGGTACCTGCTGCCACCACCCAAAAAATTAGAGTGTTTTGGGGCACTCTGGTCCCTCTGAAAAACCTTCCCTGGGGACCCCAAGACCCAAATCCCTTGAGTCTCACAACAAAGGGAAATAATCCTTTTTCCCTTCCCCCCTCCAGGTGCTCCTGGAGAGATACACAGACACCAGCTCTGTGAATCCAAACAGAGTGAATCTCCCTCTCTGTTCCCAATCCTGGAAACAAAAAGTACTTTCCTATTCCCCCAGAGGGAATGCAACATCAGGCTAGCAATCCAACACACAGATCTCCCCGATTCCTTCCTCCCACCAATTCCCTGGTGAGTACAGACTCAATTTCCCTGAAGTAAAGAAAAACTCCAACAGGTCTTAAAAGAAAGCTTTATATAAAAAGAAAGAAAAATAAGTACAAATGTTCTCTCTGTATTAGATGATACAACACAGGGTCAATCGCTTAAAAGAATATTGAATAAACAGCCTTATTCCAAAAAAATACAAATCAAAGCACTCCAGCACTTATATTCATGCAAATACCAAAGAAAAGAAACCATAGAACTTACTATCTGATCTCTTTGTCCTTACACTTAGAAACAGAAGATTAGAAAAAAGAAACTACTTCTCCAAAGCTCAGAGAAAGCAGGCAGACGGAAAACAAAGACAAAAACACTCAGTTCCCTCCACCCAAAGTTGAAAAAATCCGGTTTCCTGATTGGTCCTCTGGTCAGGTGCTTCAGGTGAAAGAGACATTAACCCTTAGCTATCTGTTTATGACACGCCCCCCAAATTGCAGACAGTGGGGAAGCTCACTGGCGGCGATTTCCTTCTAGAACTTGAAAATAAACAGATTAATACAACACATACACCTTTACATATACTCCTAAGTATATAACTAACAGACTTCTACATTTTAAGAACACTTTTTAACTACTGAATTATGGGAAACTCTCACGGGAGAGTGCATCAGCAACTTTATTAGAAGCTCCTGTGATGTGTTGAATTTCAAAATCAAAATCTTGGAGAGCTAAACTCCAACGAAGAAGTTTCTTGTTGTTCCCCTTGGCAGTATGAAGCCACTTTAGTGCAGCATGGTCAGTTTGTAGTTGGAACCGCCGTCCCCAAACATATGGGCGTAGCTTTTCCAGGGCGTACACAATGGCATAGCATTCCTTTTCACTGACTGACCAGTGACTTTCCCTCTCAGACAGTTTCTTACTGAGAAACACGACAGGATGGAAGTTGTGATCTGTTGCTTCCTGCATGAGCACTGCTCCTATACCACGCTCAGATGCATCTGTGGTTACTAGGAATGGCTTGTCAAAATCCGGGGCCCTGAGCACAGGGTCCGACATGAGCGTCGCCTTAAGTTGGGTAAAGGCCTTTTGACACTCATCAGTCCACTTAACTGCATTTGGCTGGGTCTTTTTGGTCAGGTCGGTCAGTGGGGCAGCGATTTGGCTGTAGTGTGGTACAAATCGCCTGTAGTATCCGGCCAAGCCTAAGAAGGATTGGACCTGCTTCTTGGACCGTGGGACAGGCCACTTTTGGATAGCATCCACCTTGGCCTGTAGGGGGTTTATGGTTCCTCGACCCACCTGGTACCCCAGGTAAGTCACTCTGTTTTGGCCTATTTGACACTTTTTGGCCTTAACAGTTAGTCCTGCCTGCCTGATGCGCTCAAAGACCTTTTCCAGGTGTAGTAGGTGTTCGGGCCAGGAGTCTGAAAAAATGGCCACATCATCGAGGTAGGCAACTGCAAATTCTCCCAGTCCAGCTAGTAGACCATCTACCAGCCTCTGGAAGGTGGCGGGTGCATTTCGAAGGCCGAAAGGAAGGACATTGAATTCATACACCCCCGCATGGGTGACGAATGCTGACCTCTCCTTGGCAGGTTCATCTAGCGGTACTTGCCAGTACCCCTTGGTTAAGTCTATTGTAGAGATGAACTGGGCACGTCCCAACTTTTCCAATAGCTCATCGGTGCGTGGCATTGGATAGTTGTCCGGACGAGTTACAGCATTTAGCTTACGGTAGTCCACGCAAAAGCGTATTTCCCCATCTGGTTTGGGTACCAGAACCACTGGAGATGCCCATGCACTGGTAGATGAGCGGATTATACCCATCTGTAGCATGTTCTGGATCTCCCGTTCTATAGCGGCTTGGGCATGAGGAGACACTCGGTAGGGTGGGGTTCTGATTGGGTGAGCATTACCTGTATCAATGGAGTGGTATGCCCGTTCAGTCCGTCCTGGGGTGGCTGAGAACAGTGGGGCGAAGCTAGTGCACAGCTCCTTGATTTGTTGCCGCTGCAGACGTTCCAGGGTGGTTGAGAGGTTGACCTCTTCCACGCCACCGTCTTTTTTCCCGTCGTAGTAGACACCGTCAGGCCACTCAGCATCATCTCCCTGGACTGTAAACTGACAAACCTGTAAGTCTCTGGAATAGAAAGGCTTGAGAGAATTAACATGGTACACTTTAGGCTTTAGTGAGGAATTGGGAAATGCTATGAGGTAGTTTACAGCTCCCAGGCGCTCTTGGACCGTGAAGGGCCCTTCCCATGATGCTTCCATCTTATGGGCCTGTTGCGCCTTCAAGACCATAACCTGGTCTCCTACCTTGAAGGACCGATCTCTGGCATGTCTGTCATACCAGGCCTTTTGCTCTTCCTGAGCATCCTTTAGATTCTCTCTAGCAAGGGCTAAAGAGTGTCGGAGGGTGCTTTGTAGGTTGCTTACAAAGTCCAGAATGTTAGTTCCTGGAGAAGGCGTAAACCCCTCCCATTGCTGCTTTACCAACTGTAATGGCCCCTTAACCTCGTGACCATACACAAGTTCAAATGGTGAAAACCCGAAACTGGGATGTGGTACAGCCCTGTAGGCAAACAGCAACTGCTGCAACACTAGGTCCCAATTATTGGAGAATTCGTTGATGAATTTTCGTATCATGGCCCCCAAAGTTCCATTGAACCTTTCCACCAGGCCATTGGTTTGATGGTGGTACGGGGTGGCAACCAAGTGATTCACCCCATGAGTTTCCCACAGTTTTTCCATGGTCCCTGCCAGGAAATTAGACCCTGAATCTGTAAGGATGTCAGAGGGCCAACCTACCCTGGCAAAGATGTCTGTTAGGGCCAGGCACACAGTGTTAGCCCTGGTGTTGCCTAGAGCTACTGCTTCTGGCCATCGGGTAGCAAAGTCCACGAAAGTCAGTACGTACTGCTTTCCTCTGGGTGTCTTTTTTGGGAAAGGGCCCAGAATATCCACAGCTACTCGCTGAAATGGGACCTCAATTATGGGGAGTGGCTGGAGAGGGGCCTTGACCTGGTCTTGAGGCTTTCCCACTCTTTGGCATACCTCACAAGACCGGACATACTTGGCAACGTCCTTGCCCATCCCCTCCCAGTGGAAGGACTTCCCCAACCGGTCCTTGGTTCTGTTCACCCCAGCATGGCCACTGGGATGATCATGGGCTAAGCTTAAGAGCTTCCCCCGGTACTTAGTTGGAACCACCAACTGTTTTTTCGGCTGCCATTCTTCCCGGTGTCCACCAGAAAGAATTTCCTTGTATAAAAGTCCTTGGTCTATAACAAACCGGGATCGATTAGAAGAGCTGAGAGGCGGTGGGGTGCTCCGTGCCGCCGCCCAAGCTTTCTGAAGGCTGTCATCCGCTTCCTGCTCAGTCTGGAACTGTTCCCTTGAGGCTGGGGTCACCAGTTCTTCCTCAGACTGTGGACTTGGGCTTGGTCCCTCTGGAAGCAATGTAGGTGATGGGGTTGTTTCCGTTGCTGGTGAACCGCTCTCCGCTGGTGCACCTGAGGGTATTTCAGGCTCTGGCTGAGCCTTTTGGGTATGGCTGTCTGTTGCTTCTGCCAGTTTTGGCTCGCTGGCGCCCTCTGGCGTTGAGTTTGAAGATGTAGTTGCACTTGCTGGTGCTGGTTGCTGTTCCAGTTCCGGGCCTGGGACTGGAGATGCTGTGGCTGTTTCAGTGGTAGGCATGGAATCCGGGTCCACTACCTCTGTCTGGGTCTCTGGTAACACAGACGGGGCCTCTGTGGACGGTTCAGGAACAGGAATGGGTCTGGAAGCTTGCCTGGTTTGGCTACGTGTAACCATTCCCACTCTCTTGGCCCGCCTCACCTGGTTGGCCAAGTCTTCCCCCAGTAGCATGGGGATAGGATAATTGTCATAGACTGCAAAAGTCCACATTCCTGACCAGCCTTTGTACTGGACAGGCAGTTGAGCTGTAGGCAAGTCTACAGCTTGTGACATGAAGGGGTAAATTGTAACTTTGGCCTTTGGGTTGATGAATTTGGGGTCAACGAAGGATTGGTGGATAGCTGACACTTGTGCCCCCGTGTCTCTCCACGCAGTAACCTTCTTTCCGCCCACTCTCAAATTTTCCCTTCGCTCCAAGGGTATTTGAGAGGCATCCGGGCCTGGGGATCTTTGGTGTGATGGTGGTGTAATGAATTGCACTCGCATGGTGTTCTTGGGACACTTGGCCTTGATATGTCCCAGTTCATTACACTTAAAGCATCTTCCATCTGATGGGTCACTGGGCCGAGGTGAGTTACTGGAGACTGGTGAGGTTGAAGGGTAGGGTATCTGTGGCTTTACTTGGGTGGTATGTGGGGTCTTTGGCTGTCCTCGGTTGTAGGGTTTATGGTCTGTGTGCCCCCTGGGGTAATCGTTCCCCTTGACAGTAGCTTTTTTGCTTTCTGCCAGTTCCATCCATTTGGCTCCAATCTCCCCCGCCTCAGCGATATTCTTGGGGTTTCCATCTTGTATGTACCGTGTGATGTCTTCAGGAACACCATCCAAGAACTGTTCCATTTGTATGAGGAGGTTTAGTTCTTCCAAGGTTTGAATGTTGTTTCCTGTTAGCCAGGCCTCATAGTTTTTTGCAATGTAGTAGGCGTGTTTGGGAAATGACACCTCTGGTTTCCACTTTTGGGTTCTGAAGCGCCGACGGGCATGATCTGGGGTTATCCCCATCCTGTATCTGGCCTTGGTTAGAAAAAGTTTATAGTCATTCATTTGGTGCTTAGGCATTTCAGCTGCCACCTCTGCTAAAGGTCCACTGAGCTGTGACCTCAATTCTACCATGTACTGGTCTTCGGGAATCTTGTACCCAAGACAAGCTCTTTCAAAATTTTCCAAGAAGGCCTCGGTGTCATCACCTGCCTTGTAGGTGGGAAATTTCCTGGGCTGTGGAGCAATATTTGGCGCCGGGTTGTTAGGGTTGGCTGGCACAGGCAGCCCAGCTTTTGCCAACTCCAGTTCATGTTTTCTCTGTTTTTCCTTCTCTTCATTCTCTTTTTGTTGTTTTTCCATTTCTCGGTGGTGGTTTTCCATTTCTCGGCGGTGGGCCACCTCTTCTTCTTCTAGTTTTCTTTTGTGTGCTGCCTCTTGGGCTGCCTGTTCTCTTTGGAAGGCTGCCTGTTCTCTTTGGTAGGCTGCCTCTTTGATCTGTTCTTCTCTTTCTTTCATCTCCATCTCTTTTTGTTTTATTTCCAGTTGTCGCCTGTGTTGAGCTGCTTTGATTTGTTCTTCGGCGTCAATTTTTGCCTTAGAAGTCATGGTTCCTGTTTTCTTGTGTTGGGGTGCCCTCCGGTGTTTATCTTCTGAACTGCAGGTTCTGTTGCCTCCTGGAGTCTGCCTAGCAACAGTGCTTTTTTCCTTTTCTCTCTCTAGCTAATGTTCAATGAAGGGAAACCAGAAAAACCACTTTATTTGCATGCCTATAAGTGCTGGTACTTGCCCCCTAATGGGAGGGCTATTGCATGACAAAAGACCCTTAACAGGTTCTTAATGGCTTCTCGCTTAACATGCAAGCCACAAACTGCCAGAGAGAGCAGAAAAAAAATTTCTCTCTGGTTCCCTTTTAAAACCAAACTGTTTCTCTCTGCTAAAAAGCCCTTAGCAGAGAAAAGAAAAATATAATATTTCTACTGGCTTCTGGGTTCTGTCTATCTCCCACCACTGCCACCATATAATAACCTTAGTCCCAGATCTGGACCTTAGCGTCCAAAATATGGGGGTTAGCATGAAAACCTCCAAGCTTAGTTACCAGCTTGGACCTGGTACCTGCTGCCACCACCCAAAAAATTAGAGTGTTTTGGGGCACTCTGGTCCCTCTGAAAAACCTTCCCTGGGGACCCCAAGACCCAAATCCCTTGAGTCTCACAACAAAGGGAAATAATCCTTTTTCCCTTCCCCCCTCCAGGTGCTCCTGGAGAGATACACAGACACCAGCTCTGTGAATCCAAACAGAGTGAATCTCCCTCTCTGTTCCCAATCCTGGAAACAAAAAGTACTTTCCTATTCCCCCAGAGGGAATGCAACATCAGGCTAGCAATCCAACACACAGATCTCCCCGATTCCTTCCTCCCACCAATTCCCTGGTGAGTACAGACTCAATTTCCCTGAAGTAAAGAAAAACTCCAACAGGTCTTAAAAGAAAGCTTTATATAAAAAGAAAGAAAAATAAGTACAAATGTTCTCTCTGTATTAGATGATACAACACAGGGTCAATCGCTTAAAAGAATATTGAATAAACAGCCTTATTCCAAAAAAATACAAATCAAAGCACTCCAGCACTTATATTCATGCAAATACCAAAGAAAAGAAACCATAGAACTTACTATCTGATCTCTTTGTCCTTACACTTAGAAACAGAAGATTAGAAAAAAGAAACTACTTCTCCAAAGCTCAGAGAAAGCAGGCAGACGGAAAACAAAGACAAAAACACTCAGTTCCCTCCACCCAAAGTTGAAAAAATCCGGTTTCCTGATTGGTCCTCTGGTCAGGTGCTTCAGGTGAAAGAGACATTAACCCTTAGCTATCTGTTTATGACAGCAGCACTCTCCCGTCAATGGTGATGTGACCTTCTCCCTGCCCAGAGCAGCTTCCCCAGAGGGTTGAGAGGAATTCAGGCGACCTGGTTCAAAGGACGGCACTGCTCAGAGTTAGCCAAGTATAACGATGTTAGTTCTGGTGGGACCCTGTGCCAATTCAGGACAAATTGCTTAAAGCAGGGCAGTTACAGCCCAAGGCTGGGGGTTTTCCACCTCTAAGGCAAACCAAACCAGCCAGCCAAAGAGGACTTTGGTCTCACCCCACTGGTTAACCACAAGTCACAGAAGCAATTCCCTTAGACACTCCAGTTTCCCAGTATCACTACCACTGCCACTCGTTATGGGGACAAATGGTTATGAAAACCAATACCCCAGTAAAAGAAAAAAGGTTCTCTTGATCCCAAAGGACCATGCCACAGACCCAGGTCGATATACAAATCAGATCTTACCCACAAATCATGCTGTTGCCAATCCTTTAGAATCTAAAATCTAAAGGTTTATTCATAAAAGTAAAAAGATACAGATGAGAGCTAGAACTGGTTAAATGGAATCAATTACATACAGTAATGGCAAAGTCCTTGGTTCAGGCTTGTAGCAGTGATGGAATAAACTGCAGGTTCAAATCAAGTCTCTGGAGTACATCCCCCACTGGGATGGGTCATTCAGTACTGTGTGTAGAGCTTCTGTTTGTAGCAAAGTCCCTCCAGAGGTAAGAAGCAGGATTGAAAAGAAGATGGAGATGAGGCATCAGCCTTTTATAGTCTTTTCGAGGTGTAATAACACCTCTTTGTTCTTACTGTGGAAAATTACAGCAAAATGGAGTCTGGAGTCACATGGGCAAGTCCCTGCATACTTTGCGGAGTCAAAAGGCGTATCTGCCTTCTCTCAATGGGTCAATTGTGTAGCTGATGGTCCTTAATGGGCCATCAAGCAGGCTAGGCAGAGCTGACAGCAACTTGTCTGGGCTGTCACCCAAAAGCACAGCAGAAGTTTGAAATACAGACGGTATAGAGCCAATATTCATAACTTCAACTACAAAAATAATACACATATAGAGATCGCATAACCATAACCAGCAAACCACAACCTTGTCTTAGACACTCTATTTTACCCCCTTTATATAGGATTTGGTGCCACTACAGGACTTTGGTTGCAACAATGATCTATATGGTCCCAGTTCATGTCAATAACGTCACGCCAAGCCCACCTGATAAACAGATGGGACTGCAGGGGTCCCAGGGGGGCTGTCAGGGAACAGCAGGATTTGGATGGGGCAGGAGTCCTGGAGGGGGCAGATAGGAAGTGCAGGCTGGGCCACGACTCCCTCCCCTAACCAGCCCTCCATACAATTTACGAAACCCGATGTGGCCCTCGAACCAAAAAGTTTGCCCGCCCCGGGCTAGAGCATTGGATTAAGACTCAGGAGATCTGGATTCTATTCCCATCTCTGGCCTACTGGGTGACCTTCTGCAAGTCAATTCCCACTCTGTGCCTCAGTGTCCCCATCTGTAAAATGGGGACATTGATACTGACCTCATTGGTAAAGCACTTAGAGATCCACTCACAAAAGCCCTATAAGAGCTAAGTATTATTATCCTACTTGATATAACTGGATGGTCTCAAGACACATAGGTGTGTAATCAATCACACGTGATGCCATGATATTATCTTTGGATACAACGCACAGCCATACTGCAGGAGTGCTGGTATCTGTCAGCTCTGTGTTCTTGGGGAACCAGGGAGCAGTATCCAGCCTGTCTGACTCACGAAGGACACTCGCCCCTTCCCCAGCCTCTGCCTGAACCAAAACCATCAGAAGAAAGACTTAGGCCTGGTCTACACTAGGGGGCGGGGTCCATGAGAGATCCACAACTTCAGCTATGGGAATAGTGTAGCTGAAGTCGAAATATCTTATTTCAACTTACCTCCTGTCCTCACAGCGCGGGATTGACGTCCGCGGCTCCCCCGTCGACTCCACTACCACCACTTGCCCTAGTGGAGTTCCGGAGTCAAAGGGAGCGCGGTCGGGGATAGATATATCGATCCCTGATAAACTGATCGCTCCCCGCCGATCCGGCGGGCAGTGTAGACATACCCTTACAAAGAGCAATGAAAAGGCCATAGGAGACACACCTAACCCCTCCAGACAAGGGTGACAGGATTAAGGCAACTCCCCAGCCTCATTTGCGTCAGAGATGGGACAGGGAGGCATCCCCGTTAGCTACAGAATGGAGAACAGAGATTCCAAGGCAAGAACCACCCTGAACTCTGGGACCAGAAAAGCAGGGAAGCAGTGCATCCTGGGGGATCTCTGCTCCAGATGTTAATAAACCCACCTGCCCACCCCCAGCTCAGCAGTTATCAGATCTAGTAATAAATTTGAGTAATAAATCCTTTATTGGTATCCAAAATACGGAAGCTGCCTAAGTGCATTGCGAGCAACCTGGAAGGAACACTGCCTATAGCCAGGAATGATCAATTCCCATTGTCTAGCCTGAACAAAACAACTTTGGGATACTCCCTTGAGCCACAAACAAATCTAGTGTTCTCCCTTAAACCATTATTTTTCCCTACAAAAAACCCCTACCCAAGCTCAAGTAAGTGTTCCGATGCCTGGATTCAAAATCTGCACCAGTTCCACTGGGATTTCATCTTCTCCTGACTGATCGTGCTGAGGGCTCTGCCTGTCTCCAGAACTCCAGACCCTCGGCCATCACCACCACCTGGGAACCCCGACCAGTACAAGCTTCACGGAGTGGTGAGAACCCAACTCTCTCTCTCTCTCTCTCATGTTTTTGGCATCCCCATTCACTTTGCAGCAATGCTCCTCTTACTAAGCTAAAGATCCCTGTAGCGCCCCCAAATCCTGTGGGGTTTGCTCATCAAGTGGGCTACTCCCAGAACAATGGTAAAGTGATAGTGGGGACAGGGACGTGCTGAAGCTGTGGCATAGGAGGGTGGCAGTTTGGAAGTGCTGCTCGACCCAGCCTGCGGAGTCCAGGGACATAAGGGGTCAGCTTGGGAGTGCCGACTGACCCGGTCCACTGAGACACTCTCTGATTCTGGAGCTGGAGGAACCCAGCCCTGGGGAAGCTAGGTCCTGCAGGATAGCTCCATTGGAAGGGAACTTGCAGAAGGGAGAAGTAACGCTCCATATGAAAACACAACTGACACAAGCAGCACATTGATAGAATTATAGAAACCCCCACCCCCTGAGAAGAGTAACCCTAAAACATGAGTGTACCCCAAAGTAACAGGCAAATCTGGTAACGGTACCTAGGAGTCCCACTCATGGTCCTAGGTGCTGCACAAACACGGAACAAAAAGACAGCCCCTGCCCCAAAGACTCAGCCTTGTTTTCTTCTTAAGTGCACGAAACTCTCGGCCTCTTCCAGCAGTGAGCTCCACAGGTATATAGTGTGCAACTTCACAGACAATCCGTAGGGATCTGCGTGGTGCAGGGAAGGAGGTAGAAGACTTTGAAGTTGGAAGTGTGGAAATTGAATAGACCAGCTTTAGGTATTGAGAGAGTGTGATAATGTCACCCCCTAGTGACAGGAACGAGAATAAGACGCCTACTACGAGCTAATGGAGGGGATTTCTCCTTGGGCTCAAGTGGGAAAGGCCCGTGAAGGAGCCGGGTTCCAGTCCCAGCTCTGGGGGCGATTTCTCTACTACCCATATCCGCTCTCTGCAGCTCCTGGATTCTTTCCACCCCACACTGCAGAGGGGAGAAAGATCAGAGCCATGAAATGATGCTTCCTGTAAACAAGCAAAAGGAGTCAGAGCCTGCCACCGTAATCCCCATGCAGAGAAGGTGCTGTGCCGCCACGTGCTGGGATAATTAGCTGCCTGCTTGCCAAGTCACACTTCAACACAGGCCACACAGCTTTTCATCGGGAGCCGGCAAGCACAATCCGCTGACAATTAATTAGCTATAATTAGCAGGATTCACCTCGTTCTGAAAAACTGGGCAAATATTTTCCCAGGGAGTTCTGCACGGTGTCCTGCCCTGGCACACAGCCGGGCCTCCCCGTCCCGCTCTCAGAGAAAGGAGAGAAACTGAAACGCTAATAAGTGGCCCCGTTTCTCCTCCTCGCCAGATGCCTTCTTGGCCTCTTTGCAGCCCTGCCTCTCAGCCAGGCATGTCCCAGCTCACAGGTGGGTGAGAAGGCAGTTTGTCCCTTGCAGATTCCAAAGTTGGCACCAGGGGAGAAGGTTCCCTAGTGAGATCTATGCTAGGGCCAAAGAGGCAGGGTCCCTGCATCCCGCCTGGGACTGACTCGGGATAAAGGCCTTGAGAGAAGGCGCCATATGAACTGAATGCTGTAAAGACATCTCCAGGCACTAGCTTTCTTTCTATGGGGCTGGGCCAGGTGTGGAGGGAAAAGGATGGGTGAATTTCTAGGGGGCTGGGGGGGAGGTGCATGCATCTGGAGGTGGAGGTGTGTGTGTGTAGGGACTCAGGTGGGTGTATTTCTATAGGACAGGTGCATGTAGGTGGGGGCTGGTGCATGGGTGTTGGGGACAAGTATGTTTGGCTGAAGGTGGGACGGGGCAGGTTTGTGGGGCTGGTTCATGTATATGGGGGTTGGGAGCAAGCGTATAGGGCTGACAGTGGGGGCATTTCTACATCTAATGGGTTTGGGACAGGTGCCCATAGGGGTGAGTTGGGTGCAGTGTTATATGGACAGGGCAGGTGCATGCAGGGGAATCTTTCTGTCGCTGGCCCAACAGGGCCCCAGCAAACTTCACTCCTGATTATTTCTTCCGCTTTTAGCTCAAATTTGGATTTGGAAAGTAGAAAAAAAAAAAACACATACACACACAAGAAAGGGACTGCTTCTCCTTTGAAGGCAGCTTCTACCACAGCCGCTCTGTCTGGCTCAGGCAGCGGAATGAGGCTCCGGGCACGGGCACAGGCCCCAGCTGCTTTCATGGCGCACACACAAAAAGTGCTCTGTGTCGCAGCTCCCTGATTAATCAGATTAGCACAGCAGGCAGGTCAGCGCCCACAGGCGCACACTCAGCAGCTAATACACAACAGCAGAATCCACAGGGGGCTGGATTCATTATTCAGATTTTAACAAATTCAGCCACGTCTCTTTTAAGGTCTAATAAGTTGTTTCTTTCCCACCAGGGACATTCTCCTCCCATCTTCTCTCCTTTTCCCTTGTATTCATTTTTCATTTTCACCATCTCACCTTCTTTTTTAAACCCTGGTGGCATTTACAGAAGAGGGTTTTGACCCTGTATCCCTGAGATCCCCCTCCCACCCCACCCAGCTCCATCCCAAAGATGGCTGCATTTCTGCAGTGCTAGGTGAATCGTTTGTATTGCGCTTTGGGTGAAAAGCCCTGCATGAGTAGTAACAGTCCCTCAGCCCCTTCTGCCCCAGAGTCTCTTACCACTTTGTAAGTACGCAATAAGGGATCCCTGGAGGGTCTCTCTGAGATGGAGAAGCAGATTTGCCTGAGGCTGCAGCAAGCCAGTGCAATAGTGGGGAAGAGGATGCAGGAGCCATTGGGTATCGAAGGGGAGAGAAGGAAGCAGTGAGGTTACGAGCAATGTGCACAGACAGGGGGCTGGTGCAACAAGGTATCTGGGCATGAAGGGACAGGGACAGATGGGTAGTGGGGCTAGTGAACTGTGAGGTATGGGGCAGAGTGCAGGGCAGATAAGTTAGGGGCAGTGAAGCGAAGTGCCTGGGGGTGGGCGCAGCTAGGGGCAGAGTGCAGGGCCAGAGGGATGAGGGGCAGTGGCATTGCCAGGCGTTAAGGGGAGGGACAGAGTAAAAGGGATGTGGGGTCACGGAGCGCGGCCTAGAGCCTGCTGGAGTGACTTCTCCCTCAGCCTCTCTAAATTCACCCTTCTTTCAGGGCGGGACTTAGTGGGCTCTGCCCTGGGATCCCCCAGCTAATCCCAAACCCAAAGCACAAACTTAACCCCACTTCTGCCCTCCTTGGGTTTGACCCTTCATCTGAACGCCACTCTGATCCTCCAGGCTTCACCACAGGAGCCTGCTCCTCCCCACTGGCTGCTCCATGTCTCTCCCACTCCTGGCCTCGAGGCCGACCCTCCGTACTCAGGAGAGGACCCCAGAATCAACCCTCCCACAGGGCTTCCTTCTTGGCCTTGCCAGTCTCTCTACTGCTGACTGCAGAATCAGCTTCAGCTTTAATTAGGCCTGGCCTGCCTTCCAAGTGGGTTAACTGGTCTCCCGGGCCCAAATTAGCTCTTTCACCACCTGTGAAAAAACAGATCGACAGAGCCAGAGGAGTAACTAGAAGTCACCTACTGCAAGACAGGCCCAACAAAGAAAATAACAGAACGCCACTAGCCGTTACCTTCAGCCCCCAACTAAAACCTCGTCAATGCATCATCAAAGATCTACAACCTATCCTGAAAGATGATCCCTCACTCTCCCAGATCTTGGGAGACAGGCCTGTCCTCGCTTACAGACAGCCCCCTACCCTGACGCAAATACTCACCAGCAACTGCACACCACTGAACAAAAACACTGACCCAGGAACCTATTCTTGCCACAAAGCCCAATGCCAACTCTGTCCACATATCTATTCAAGTGACACCATCATAGGACCTAATCACATCAGCCACGCCATCAGGGGCTCGTTCACCTGCACATCTACCAATGTGATATATGCCATCACGTGCCAGCAATGCCCCTCTGCCATGTGCATTGGCCAGACCGGACAGTCTCTACGCAAAAGAATAAACGGACACAGATCTGACATCAGGAATCATAACATTCGAAAACCAGTGGGAGAACACTTCAACCTCTCTGGCCATTCAGTAACAGAGTTAAAGGTGGCAATTTTGCAACAGAAAAGCTTCAAAAACAGACTCCAACGAGAAACTGCTGAACTTGAATTGATATGCAGACTAGATACAATCAACTTAGGCTTAAATAGAGACTGGGAATGGCTGAGCCATTATACACATTGAACCTATTTCTCCCATGTTAAGCATCTTGTCAAACTGTCTTAAATGGACTATCTTGATTATCACTACAAAAGTTTTTTTTCCTCCTGCTGGCAACAGTTCATCTTAATTAATTAGCCTCTTAGAGGGGGTAGGGCAACTCCCACCTTTTCATGTTCTCTGTATGTATATACATCTCCTCACTATATGTTCCATTCTATGCATCCAATGAAGTGGGCTGTAGCCCACGAAAGCTTATGCTCAAATAAATTTGTTAGTCTCTAAGATGCCACAAGTACTTCTGTTCTTTTTGCGGATACAGACTAACACGGCTACTACTCTGAAACCTGTCACCACCTGTATGAGGTAGACCCCTCATTGCAGTCCCTGTGTAGCACATCTCTCCTGAGATTCCCAAAGGTGGGTACACATTCTCATCCTAGCTTGTTGGGTGACCTTAGACAAGTCACTGCCACTGGCTGTGCCTCAGTTTCCCCATCTGTACAGTGGGGATAACAATACTGACCTTTTCATAAACACACATTGTGTTCTAGTGATGAAAAATGCCCTAGAAGGACAAGTTATTAGTTTACAAATGGGGAAACTGAGACATATTGCCCAAAGGATGCAACCCCATGCTCCTAGTGTCCCCAGCCTCTTTTTGCCAGAAGCTGGGAATGGGTGACAGGGGATGGATCACTTCATGATTCTCTCACAGACCTGCAGCTGGCACCAGGGAAATGCCATGCTGGAGTTTGGTGCCAACCTGCAGGGACAGTTCAGCGGTTTGAGCGTTAGCCTGCTAAACCCAGGGTTGTGAGTTCAATCCTTGAGGGGGCCATTTAGGGATCTGGGGCAAAAAATCTGTCTGGAGATTGGTCTTGCTTGGAGCAGGGTATTGGACTAGATGACCTTGTGAGGTCCCTTCTAACCCTGACATTCTGTGTTCTGTTCATTCCCTCTGGGCACCTGGCACTGGCCACTGTTGGAAGACAGGATACTGGGCTAGATGGACCTTTGGTCTGACCTGGTATGGCTGTTCCTATGAAATGCCACCCAGCGAATCAGTAGCAGTCAGGGAATCAGTAGCAGTCAGGGATGGACCAGAACATTGGGCAGGCTCTTCAGGAAAGGTTGGCATACTTCAGCCCAGACCCTAGTGACTGAGGAAATCCCACGACAACCAGCATTGACTGGTGTCTAGAGTTGACTAGGCCACTGACAAGCAAGCGCAGGGGTGGTCCCTCCAGAGTCAGACACAAGGCACATGGGTGAGAACCGATGCATGGGGAAGTTAGTGCCAATCCTTCCCACGCTACCCTGGGCCTGTGCACAGACCACATCAGTCTGCAGAGTTTCCACCAGCAACACCATTCGCACCCACAAGCAGTTAGGGAGGAGGGAACAGCTGAGAGCCCCAGTCTGAGCCTCTCCCACACAGCTCCAGCTTCCAGGAGCTAGACTTTCAAGAGAGCTAAGCCCCCAGGCAGGGTCCCCCCGGACTGCTGAGAACCAAGTGAAAAACTGCAGGTTTAGGTCAGTGCCCCAGTATGAACTGAGCCCATCTGAAAAGCCAGCCCGGATCCCGGGGGCTGAGCACCTGGGAAGCTGGCCTTGAGCTCTTTGGAGAATCTGGCTTAACGCGCAGGGCTGCAGCTCCTCAAGGGAGTGGAAAGTTCTGCAGCGAGAGGACCAGGCCGTGAAGGCTGACTCGGAGCAGCGCCTAATCCGGGCCCTGCCTTCGTCCCAGAATCTCACATGCACTCGCTGAAGCTCCTCAGCATTACCGCAAGGAAGGGCCCGCAGCCTCTGCTGGAGGCCAGCAGCGGGGACAGGCCTTGCGAGCACTGAGCAGGATCAAAGGGAGTTCTTCATCTGTTTAATAAGTCTCAGTCAACCAAGACATCTGAGTCAGTCTTAGCTGGGGAAGGGGCCTTCCAGACAACATCAAAAGCCCTGTTTGAATGGCACAGGGGGGCAGGGGCAAGAAGAGGAGGAAGGACGAGAGGAGATGGAAGAAAGCGAGAGATGAAGAGGCAGATACCATGGCGAGCGACAGCTATTTTGAAACTAGACTTACCACAGTTTTACAAGCATCCGGGGCAAGAGCGAGCGGCCTAAGATACAGAGGATGAGAAGGAGCTAAGTGCAGACTGATTCTCACTCTCTCTGGCCATCAAAGGAGCCTTTCAGAATCAAACGCCGGCGCCTGACACTCGGCTCCGTGCTTGATCCTGCACACGGCACTCCTCTGCAGCGCTGGGGTGCGGGGTTCATGCCCCGAGGTGTTACGGAGTCCCCGGGCGATGCTCTGGAACTGCTCCCCACCAAGCCAGTCAGGACTTTGGGGAGCCTCCTTTCCCTTGGAGCAGACTTGTTCAGGGCAAGAAGCTCACACGGCTTCACCTCCTGGGTCTCTCCTTGGAGCATTCAGCATCCTCTGCCCCTCCGTGCGCTTCCCACAGCGAGTCCACCCCAGCGGGGTCCTGGGGAAGCCACCGGGTTCTGCACCTCCACTTTGCAGTCAGATGTGACTCTCAGCCAGCCAGTAAAACAGAGGTTTATTTGATGACAGGAACAGGGTTTAAAACAGAGCTTGTAGATACAGCGAACCAGACCCCTCAGCCGGGTCCATTCTGGGGGGCAGTGAGCCAGACCCCCAGGTCTGCCCTCCACCCTTGACCCCAGCCAGCTCCAGACTAACCACCCCTCCCAGCTCCTCCTCTCTGCTCAGCCCCTTTCCCGGGCCAGGAGGTCACCTGATCCCTTTGTCTCCAACACCTTCAGCTGGCACCTTTGCAGAGGAGGGGCCCAGGCCATCAGTTGCTAGGAGACAGAGTGCCAGGCATTTAGGTGCACTGGCCTTTGCTCTGCCAGATACTTATGAACTGCCATGGGGACACTGAGGCACCAACACAGTACTCAGAGAAAACATTAAGAACTTTCCCAGTTCGTCACATCTCTCCCCCCTTCGAGACCGAACTGAGCGAGGACACTCGGGCCAGTGACCTGGGGAAGTTCGAACCCACCAACGTTCCCATGGATGCCCCAGCATCTCTCCCATTCCTTGGTGTGAGTTACACCAGGACAGTACAGTCTCACGCCCTCCCTTAGGTCGGGTGTGCTTGATGGCACTCGCAGGCCGCATGTGGGAAGGTTTATGCGGCTTGAATCCTTTTGCCATCCCAATACCCCTGGGGTTCAAACTGGGACAGGGTCTTCTTCCAGCACTTAAGAGCCCCCATCTTGGCCTTGGCCAGCTCTGGGCTTGGGCAGCCACTTCCCACTTTGTGGCCCAGACACAACACCTCTGCCGTCCCCCCTTACACTTTCCAGCTTTTACCGTCAGTCCCACCTCCTTGAGGCAGCCCAGCCCCCTCTTCACCTGGGACACCTGTTCCTCCCAGGTCTGGCTAAAGATGCACATGTTATCAGTGTCTGCCAGGGCCAAGTTTTCCATCCCCCTATGCTTGTCTAGAATCTTCCCAGGCCTAGGCATGGGGTCGGCATCGGACACTGTGATGGCTTTAAGCTTCTGATAGCCCCCATAAAACCAGATTATCCTGTCTCCCTTGGGGATCAGCCCCACGGGTGAGGCCCATGGGCTGTAAAATGGCTGGATCCCATTTAAAGCCAGCAGGTTCTTGACCTCTCTCTCCAAGTTCTGGGCTGCATTCCCAGTGACTCTGAATGGGGAACACCTGATGGGGAGATTGGCTCCCACCTCAGGGAAGAGATCCCCCAGGGGGTCTTCCCCTTTCTCCTCCCAATCCTTCCTTTCCGGGTCCAGGGGTCCCCTCACTCTCCTCCCATCCAGCAGCTTGAACGGGAAGAACCCTGTGGATTCCTGGGGCACCACCAGCTGCCTCTCGATTTCCCCCAGTTCAACTTCCCCTTTGGGAGCCCATTCCCGGTACAGGAATCCCTTCTCCTGCAGGACTCTGTCCCTGCAGCCTTCCCCAAGGGGGTTTGCAGCGTTGTGGCCAGCAAGTTCCCTCAGCTTCTCCAAGGAGGGATCCCTCTGCAGCTCGGTCTGGGATTCAGCGGCTGGGGCAGGGAGTGGGACCTGCTCCCTTTCGCTGGCTGGGCCGGGGGTCACAGCCCCCCTGAGCCCTCTCCCTGGTAGCTCCCTCCCTGCTGTGTAATCACTTCCCACCAGCATGTCTGGACCAGGCAAACCTGTTTGCCAGCTGACCTGCCCTGCCCGGGTGTCCCCCCAATCAGCTGGGGTCTCAGCTCCCCCCGTGCTCAGCGCTGCTCTTGCTGTCCCAGTGGGGGCAGGCAGCGAGCTCTCTGCTCTGGTCACAGCATCAGAGCCAGAGTGAGCCCCCTCTCCGGTGTGCAGGGGGGCGGGGAGCATCTCTCCCTCCCATTCAGCCCCAGGGGGCTGGTTATAGGTAGGCAGGTATCCTGAGCCCAGCAGCCCCTCCCCCCTGCCAGCCAGGTTATTTGCATTTTCACTGACCATTTCCATCCTAGCCAATTGGTTCCCTGGATTTGAATTCAAACCCTCGGCCCTTACAGGAGCAGGGCCTGGATCCTGTCCCATGGGGAGACAGTCACCCCCCAAAAGGGCCTCCCAGCCGATATCCTGGAGAACCCCAACTACCAGCCAGCCTGACCCCTCCTGGGTCTGCACAGGGATCTGGGCCATAGGCAGGGCGAGGGGCTTCACCCCAGGGAACTTCACCCAGGTTCCACAGTCCCTCAGCATCTGGGGCTGCACCACCACAGTTCTCTCTGTCCCAGGGTCTTGCCCCCGCAGGCTTGTTTCCCCACTGACCCCTGGGCAGCCCCCTATGTCTCTCTGATCCACCATCACCAGTCCACGCTGCTGCTGCTTCTCCTGCAGCTTTTCCTCGGGCTCTTGCTCTCTCTCACGGTCCTCTCGCTCTCTCGGGCTCTGCTCCCATCCCATCCGTCTCCAATCTCCTGATCGGGAACCCAATTGTGAAGACCCTCGTCTGATTGGGGACCAGACTCCCGGGGATGCCTGGCTGATGCTCCAGCTGCTCTCAAATCCTCTTGTAGCCCCATCTGGGCCAGGAATCTGCTCCTCAGAGCGGTCCTTCTCCTCCAACTGCATGATTAACTGTGCCTTGGTGAATTTCCCCATGAGTAACCCTCTCTTTGTGCACAGGATCACAATGTCCTTCTCAAGGAGATGGTGATAGGCCATCACTTCACCGTTCCCAAGTGGCTCTGGACTCACAGGCCTGTGTGCTCTTGGCTCCCCCATGGTTTCCAGGAAGAACCCCTGGTGTGCCAGCCCTTCTCGTGATCACCACCTCTTTGCCAGGGTCGAGCTGCAGACTCCTCTGCCCCTGGGACCGCTCCTGCAATCCCCAGGGGAGCCCTGCTAATGCAAAGATTCTTCTCTCTCCCAGGGTCGAGCGGCAAGCTCCTCCGCCCCTGAGACTGCTCGCTGCAGTCCTCAGGGGGACCCCGTTACTCCAACAGTTCTTCTCGCTGGTCACACACTCCCAGAGGTTAACCGCCCCCTGAAACCGTCCCACTCTGAGCCTTCAGCATGCCTGGTCCTCATTATCCGTCCTTTGTTTTACTGCTCCCCAGTCACTTACTGCAAGCAGCGCCATTCACGGGTTGCAGTACATCCCACCGCTGCCACCAGTTGTTACGGAGTCCCCAGGCGATGCTCTGGAACTGCTCCCCACCAAGCCAGTCAGGACTTTGGGGAGCCTCCTCTCCCTCGGAGAAGACTTGTTCAGGGCAAGAAGCTCACACGGCTTCACCTCCTGGGTCTCTTCTTGGAGCATTCAGCATCCTCTGCCCCTCCGTGCGCTTCCCACAGCGAGTCTGTCACGGAGTCCCCGGGCGATGCTCTGGAACTGCTCCCCACCAAGCCAGTCAGGACTTTGGGGAGCCTCCTCTCCCTTGGAGCAGACTTGTTCAGGGCAAGAAGCTCCCACAGCTTCACCTCCTGGGTCTCTCTTTGGAGCATTCAGCATCTTCTGCCCCTCCGTGCGCTTCCCACAGCGAGTCCACCCCAGCGGGGTCCTGGGGAAGCCACCGGGTCCTGCACCCCCACTTTGCAGTCAGACGTGACTCTCAGCCAGCCAGTAAAACAGAGGTTTATTCAATGACAGGAACAAGGTCTAAAACAGAGCTTGTAGGTACAGAGAACCGGACCCCTCGGCTGGGTCCATTCTGGGGGGCAGTGAGCCAGACCCCCATGTCTGCCCTCCACCCTTGACCCCAGCCAGCTCCAGACTAACAACCCCTCCCAGCCCCTCCTCTCTGCTCAGCCCCTTTTCCCGGGCCAGGAGGTCACCGGATCTCTTTGTCTCCAACACCTTCAGCTGGCACCTTTGCAGGGGAGGGGCCCAGGCCATCAGTTGCTAGGAGACAGAGTGTCAGGTATTTAGGTGCACTGGCCCTTTGCTCTGCCAGATACTTAAGAACTGCCATGGGGACACTGAGGCACCAACACAGTATTCAGAGAAAACATTAAGAACTTTCGCAGTTCGTCACATCTCTCTCCCCTTCGAGACCGAACTGAGCGAGGTCACTCCAGCCAGTGACCTGGGGAAGTTCGAACCCATCAAGGTTCCCATGGATGCCCCAGCATCTCTCCCATCCCTTGGTGTGAGTTACACCAGGACAGTCCAGTCTCACGCCCTCCCTTAGGTCGGGTGTGCTTGATGGCACTTTCAGGCCGCATGTGGGAAGGTTTATGCAGCCCACACCCTTTGCCACCCCAATACCCCTGGGGTTCAAGCTGGGATTGGGTCTTTTCCCAGCCCTCTGGTCTGTGATTCGGGCTCTCTTGGTTAAGAGCCCCCATCTTGGCCTTTGCCAGCTCTGGGCTTGGGCAGCCACTTCCCACTTTGTGGCCCAGACACAACAGCTCTGCCGTCCGTCCCCACCTTACACTTTCCAGCTTTTACCGTCAGTCCCACCTCCTTGAGGCAGCCCAGCCCCCTCTTCACCTGGGACACCTGTTCCTCCCAGGTCTGGCTAAAGATGCACATGTTATCAGTGTCTGCCAGGGCTAAGTTCTCCATCGCCCTCTGCTTGTCTAGAATCTCCCCAGGCCTAGGCATGTCGGCATCGGACACTGTGATGGCTTTAAGCTTCTGATAGCCCCCATAAAACCAGATCATCCTGTCTCCCTTGGGGATCAGCCCCACGGGTGAGGCCCATGGGCTGTAAAACGGCTGGATCCCATCTAAAGCCAGCATGTCCCTGACCTCTCTCTCCAGGTTCTGGGCTGCTTTCCCAATGACTCTGAACGGGGAACACCTGATGGGGAGATTGGCTCCCACCTCAGGGAAGAGATCCCCCAGGGGGGTCTTCCCCCCTCTCCATCCAATCCTCCCCCTTCAGGTCCAGGGGTCCCCTCACTCTCCTCCCATCCAGCAGCTCAAATGGGATGAACCCTGTGGATTCCTGGGGCACCACCAGCTGCCTTCCGATTCCCCCCAGTTCTACTTCCCCTTGGGGAGCCCATTCCCGGTACAGGAATCCCTTTTCCTGCAGGGCTCTGTCCCTGCAGCCTTCCCCAAGGGGGTTTGCAGCGCTGTGGCCAGCAAGTTCCCTCAGTTTCTCCAAGGAGGGATCCCTCTGCAGCTCGGTCTGGGATTCAGCAGCTGGGGCAGGGAGTGGGACCTGCTCCCTCTCGCTGGCTGGGCCTGGAGTCACAGCCCCCCTGAGCCCTGTCCCTGGTAGCTCCCTTCCTGCTGTGTAATCACTTCCCAGCAGCACGTCTGGACCAGGCAAACCTGTTTGGCAGCTGACCTGCCCTGCCTGGGTGTCCCTGCACTCAGCTGGGGTCTCAGCTTCCCCTGTGCTCAGCACTGCCCTTGCAGTCCCAGTGGGGGCAGGCAGCGAGCTCTCTGCTCTGGTCACAGCATCAGAGCCAGCGTGAGCCCCCTCTCCGGTGTGCAGGGGGGCGGGGAGCATCTCTCCCTCCCACTCAGCCCCAGGGGGCTGGTTACAGGTAGGCAGGTATCCTGAGCCCTGCAGCCCCTCCCCCCTGCCAGCCAGGTCATTTGCATTTTGACTGACCATTTCCATCCTAGCCAATTGGTTCCCTGGATTTGAATTCAAACCCTCAGCCATTACAGGAGCGGGGCCTGGATCCTGTTCCATGGGGAGACAGTCACCCCCCAACAGGGCCTCCCAGCCGATATCCTGGAGAACCCCAACAACCAGCCAGCCCAACCCCTCCTGTGTCTGCACAGGGATCTGGGCCATAGGCAGGGCGAGGGGCTTCACCCCAGGGAACTTCACCCAGGTCCCACAGTCCCTCAGCATCTGGGGCTGCACCACCACAGTTCTCTCTGTCCCAGGGTCTCGCCCCCGCAGGCGTGTTTCCCCACTAACCCCTGGGCAGCCCCCTATGTCTCTCTGATCCACCATCACCAGTCCACGCTGCTGCTGCTTCTCCTGCAGCTCTTCCTCGGGCTCTTGCTCTCTCTCACGGTCCTCTCGCTCTCTCAGGCTCTGCTCCCATCCCATCCGTCTCCAATCTCCTGATGGGGAACCCAATTGTGAAGACCCTCGTCTGATTGGGGACCAGACTCCCGGGGATGCCTGGCTGATGCTCCAGCTGCTCTCAGATCCTCTTGTAGCCCCATCTGGGCCAGGAATCTGCTCCTCAGAGCGGTCCTTCTCCTCCAACTGCACGATTAACTGTGCCTTGGTGAATTTCCCCATGTGTAACCCTCTCTTTGTGCACAGGATCACAATGTCCTTCTCAAGGAGATGGTGATGGGAACGGTGAAGTGATGGCCTAAGTGGCTCTGGACTCACAGGCATGTGTGCTCTTGGCTCCCCCATGGTTTCCAGGAAGAACCCCTGGTGTGCCAGCCCTTCTTGTGGTCACCACCTCTTTGCCAGGGTCGAGCTGCAGACTCCTCCGCCCCTGGGACTGCTCCTGCAATCCCCCGGGGAACCCTGCTACTGCAAAAATCCTTCTCTCTCCCAGGGTCGAGCGGTAAGCTCCTCCGCCCGTGAGACTGCTGGCTGCAATCCTCAGGGGGACCCTGTTACTCCAACAGTCCTTCTCGCTGGTCACACACTCCCAGAGGTTAACTGCCCCCTGAAACCGTCCCTCTCTGAGCCTTCAGCACGCCTGGTCCTCATTATCCCTCCTTTGTTTTACTGCTCCCCAGTCACTTACTGCAAGAAGCGCCATTCACGGGGTGCAGTACGTCCCGCCGCTGCCACCAGTTGTTACGGAGTCCCCGGGCGATGCTCTGGAACTGCTCCCCACCAAGCCAGTCAGGACTTTGGGGAGCCTCCTCTCCCTTGGAGCAGACTTGTTCAGGGCAAGAAGCTCCCACAGCTTCACCTCCTGGGTCTCTCTTTGGAGCATTCAGCATCTTCTGCCCCTCCGTGCGCTTCCCACAGCGAGTCCACCCCAGCGGGGTCCTGGGGAAGCCACCGGGTTCTGCACCCCCACTTTGCAGTCAGACGTGACTCAGCCAGCCAGTAAAACAGAGGTTTATTCAATGACAGGAACAAGGTCTAAAACAGAGCTTGTAGATACAGAGAACCGGACCCCTCGGCTGGGTCCATTCTGGGGGGCAGTGAGCCAGACCCCCATGTCTGCCCTCCACCCTTGACCCCAGCCAGCTCCAGACTAACAACCCCTCCCAGCCCCTCCTCTCTGCTCAGCCCCTTTCCCGGGCCAGGAGGTCACCTGATCCCTTTGTCTCCAACACCTTCAGCTGGCACCTTTGCAGAGGAGGGGCCCAGGCCATCAGTTGCTAGGAGACAGAGTGTCAGGCATTTAGGTGCACTGGCCCTTTGCTCTGCCAGATACTTAAGAACTGCCATGGGGACACTGAGGCACCAACACAGTATTCAGAGAAAACATTAAGAACTTTCCCAGTTCGTCACACGAGGGACCTGGAACTCGCTAATGCCAGATGAGGGTGCGTGGCAGGCACCTAGCTTGCAGCCAGGAGGCTGGCGAAGTTGCAGGATCTTTCCTCTCAGGTCATCCTGCTGGGATGCCCTCCTCTCTAGAGATCAGGGGCAGGCCAAGGACAGACCTGCAGATCCAAAATCTGGCAGCTCCCCTGCTGCGGCCGTCACCCTCTGTCTGCAACTCCCATCCTGACTCTGGGCCTTACCCAGCCACTGACCAAGAGGCTGAGGAGAATTTATCAGGGAATCCCATTTCCCATCACCAGGGCAGAGGAGAGAGAACCAGGGTCTATTGCCATGTTGGAGTTTAGTGCCAACCTGCATTTCCTTGGTGCCAGCTGCAGGTTTTTGTTACTGGAAGGAACCAGGTCTTCCCTGCACCTGTATAGGGCCATGGGCAGCTCTGGCACCCAATCAACAATAAGGATAATTAACTTGCCCAGCTATTCATCACCACTACCTGCTGCAGTGCCACTCAGACAGCACCATAATCTGCCATGCGCAGACTGGAGGCAGGTCAGCTGTTCGTCGCTGTGGGTAATTCCCAGGAAACTGAAGTATTTAAAGGGGTCTTGGCATGCTTGTTTTTATGCACAAGTTAACCAAAAAGGCACTGAGCTGCCACCTGCGGGAATGTCATTTGCCCACGTGCTGCTGGTGCCCATGGCCAGCAAGGAAAGCCCAGGAGTCTATCTGGGTGCCATGAAACAAGGCAGATCTGATGGTTTATGCCACAGTCAGATGAGGAGGCAACTCCCTGGGGCTGGGGAGACTCACCAAAAGCTCTTAAGCAAACTAAGTCGTCCCGGGATAGGTCCTCTCCTGGATCAGTAATTGGTTAATAGATAAGAAACAAAAAGGCCAGACTAAACGGTCCGTTTTCAGAATGGAGAGAGGTAAATACCAGGGACCCCCAAGGATCTGTACTGGGACCTGTGCTGTTCCACGTATTAACTGATGATCTAGAAAAGGGGGCGAACGGTGAGGTGGCAAAATTTGCAGATGATCTTAAGTTACTCAAGATAGTTGCGTCCAAAGATGACCTGGAAGAATTACAAAGAGATCTCACTAAACTGAGTGACTGGGTAACAAAATGGCAGATGAAATTCATTGTGGATCAGTGCAAAGTAATGCACATTGAAAAAAACAACAATCCCAACTATACATACAAGATGATGGCGTCTAAATTAGCTCCAGAACGAGATCTCGGCCTCATTGTGAGTAGTTCTCTGAAAAAAATCTGCTTAATGTGCAGCGGCAGCCAAAAAAGCTAATAGAGTATTAGGAACCATTAGGAAAGAGATCGATAATAAGACAGAATCCATCATACTGCCTCTATATAAATCCATGTTACGGCCACACCTGGAATACAGCGTGCAGATGTGGTCACCCCATCTCAAAAAGGATGTATTAGAATTTGAAAAGGTGCAGCAAATAGCAGTGAAAATGATAAAGGGTATGGAACAGCTTCCATAGAAGGAGACATTAAACAGACTGGAAGTGTTCAATTTAGAAAAGAGACGACTAAGGGAGAAGTGGGGACATGACAGAGGTCTGTAAAATCATGAATGATGCAGAGACAGTGAAAAGGAAAAGGTTATTTACCCTTTCACATAACATAAGAACTTGGAGTCCCCCCAGTTAAATTAATAGGCAGCAGGTTTAATACAAAAGGAAATACTGCTTCACACAATGAACAGTCAACCTGCGGAACTCATTGCCAGGGAATGTTGTGAAGGCCAAAGGTATAACTGGGTTAAAAAGAGAATGAGATAAATTGGAGGAGGATAGGTCCGTCAATGGCTATTAGCCAAGATGGTCAGGGACGCAACTGCATATTCCGGGATTTCTCTAAACCTCCAACAGCCAGAAGCTGGGACTGGATAACAGGGGATGGATCACACAAAATTGCCCTGTCTTGTTCATTCCCTGTGAAGAATCTGGGACAGGCCACTGGCAGAAGACAGGATACTGGGCTAGATGGACCATTGACCTGACCTATTTAGGGCTGTTCTTATGAATGTACCGGGATCAGGTGGACACGGATTCCCTGGGTCTGGGGGCCAGGCAGGTAATAGGATCTGTACTGGTGTAGAGGGCTCCCTCCATCTGCTCTTTATCATGGAATCAGGAGAAGGGCACTGGCTTGCTCTGCTTTGTCCAAGCAGATTTTCCCACAGTGTCTAGGGGCCCAGGATGTGCCCCAGGCCAGCACTGCCCAGTCTGTCCCTGGGATCAGCAGGCCCTTGCTCTTCACTGCTCAGAGACACCATCCCAGCCTTCCTGCATCACACAACACCCCTCCCTGCCCATCCCCAGCTGTTCCAGTGCAGAGCAAGAACGGTGCCCCCAGGAAGATGACCACCACTGCATCATACACAAGCAGTCGCCGCGCTGCTCATGGGGGCATCCTGAGAGCTGCAGAGTGTGGTCTAACGGGCGCAAGGGCAGATCCAGCTGTTTCCGATACAAACAGGCCACATGCACACAGAGGTGAATATGTCCAGCCCTGGCTGCAGAATCTGTAGCGAGTGAAGGAACATTTCTCACCCGTAGACTCCGAGCCAGCCCCTCTGGAGATGAAAATGCTTTGCCTTTTATGAAGGGTTGATCTAGTTTTGTTTTTAGAAAAAAAAAAATCACCAAGGAAGATTTCATACTCGAATAAACCTCCTGCTCACACTGGATTAATTCGCCGAGCTCGGGACTCTCAATTGCCTTGGAACCAGATAATGGGAGAGCGCAAGTTCAGAGATAAAGCCGTGCACAGCCCGGGAGAAGCACTCTCCCTTGACTCAGGCACTAATTTGAATAATACAGACTATGCTAAGGCAGGCAGGATTTCAGAGAGCAGATAAGGCTGAATTATTTGCGGGACAGAGCTTGCTTCGCGTTAATCTGGCTCCAGTTTTGTAGAGAAAAGTGCTTAGCTCAAATCTCCTCTTATCTCTGAAAGGGCCTGTACCAGACAAGAAATTCCTTGCAATGAACATTGCCCTCACCGCGTGCGCCCTGGTTTGTGATCGTGGGGTTGCTTACGAGGCCTGGGCAGTGCATCCCAGTTTGTTATTATATCATAAGGTCACTAGGGAGCTCTGGGCTTTGCAAACAGGTTGTTTATTGTAGGGTTACTTATGAGTGGTGGGCTGCAGAGCCTGCAGTTTCTGCTGATTCAAGAGTGGCACACGCTGTGTTATTGTAGGGTGGCCTGTATTGGGATGCACGCGGCTGCTTTACGATTCCCATCGGTTGCCTGGCTGCACACACTGGTTTGTTCTTATAGGGTCACTCAAGACAGTCTGGAGCGTTTGTTGTTTATTTTATAAATGAAAAAATGAGGATGAGGGAGAACTGTTTTTAAAATGTGGCTTTTGCAATCAGAGATAAGGACACAGGTGGTAACATTCCCGGCCTGCCCAGTCAATTGGTCTCCTTTTCAGGCACTGAGCACAGAGGTGCTGGAACTGAGGGTGCTGGGGGGCTGCCACACTCCCTGGCTTGAAATGGTTTCCGTCATATCCAGGGTTTACAGTTTGGTTCGATGGCTCTCAGCACCCCCCACTGTTCCAGCCCCCGCCTGAACACAAACTGAACAACACCCAAAAACCAACATTAAGAGAATATTAAAGGTGCAAAGTCAAGCAGGCAGAAGGTAGGAAATACTGGAATTAAGATTGTCTGTGTCATAGGCACCGTTCTATGGGTGCTCTGGGGCTGAAGCACCCACGGGAAAAAAACAGTGAGTGCTCAGCACCCTCTGGCAGCCCCTTGGATCAGCTCCCCCCCACTGGCGGCTTCGCCAATCAGCACCTCTCCCTCTCTCCCAGTGCCTCCTGCCCACAGCGATCAGCTGTTCCCCGTGTGGTGCCTCCTGCCGGGAAGGCAGGGCATGCTCACAGGAGGGGACAGACCAGGGGTGGGAAGAGGCAGAGTGGGGCCTTGGGGGGAAGGGGTGGAGTGGGGGCAGGGCCTGGGGCAGAGCAGGGGTCAAAGTGGGGTGAGGGGGGAAGTGGACTGTCGGCATATATGGCCTGTGCCACCTTAACTTGGCCTCTCTGTGCTTACGCGTGATGACAGAGTCTTTCATTCCATCCCCAGCTCTCCCTCTGCCTTCATAGCCCAGTCCTCTCCAGCCTCCACACCTTCAATCTCCATCTGATCTCATGCCTTCCCTGCCTCCCAGCGCTCTCCCCACCCCATTCCCCCAGTGGTTACCAATCCCAGTCTCCTGCACCCCTGGCTCCTCCTTTGATCTCAGCCTCCCCCCGACACACACTTCAGTCCCCCCCAGTGTCTAGTACAGCTCCCCCCAGCCCAGTTTCCTTGCCAAGCCAGTCCCAGGGTCCCCTCACAGGTTCCTTTACTCCTCTCCTTGGATCACAGGATCCAAGCAGCCACTTGCTATCTAGCGGGCGCCATCCACTTCCTTTGGGCACCATGAGTATTTTGAGTGCCTCAGGGCTGGCTGGCTCTAATCATCCATCTGGCTCAGGCAGAGGGCCGCGCTTGCTGCTCATCACGTGGCTCAATCATTGCAGAAGCCCAGAAGATGACATTCCCTGCCAGGCGCAGTCAGAGCCGGGGCTAATTAGCTGACGAGAGCGAAAGGTCAAACTCAAAGAGAGAATCTCTCTCAATTCTGGGGACATTCTTAGTGGAAGTGGGACTGCCGGGTCCAAAGACACACTCTCTTTCCAGATCAGCCTCTGCTTTCTCTCCCCTCGCCTCTCCATCTTTTGCTCTCGCTTGCCCGTCTGCCTGGCAGAATAATCAGCCTCTCCTGTTAGCTCTGGGAAGAGTGGGCGAGCCAATTATAAAAGACCAAATTAAAAATAAATAAATTGCAGGAGGCTTGTCAGGGGAAGGCAAGAAGCAAACAACCCAATTCTTCACTTCATGGCCAAGGAGCCAAGTCTCCATCGCTCACAAAACGGTCTTTGAAAACTCACTTCCTTGGCAAGTTAGATTGGTGCCATGTCACCCCCTAAAGTGGCATTTTTAACCTTCTCTTGTGCCCCTTTTCAATCAAAGTTGAGGATCTTCAGATCTGGCCAATTATAGAGGGGAAAAAGGAGCCTCTGAAATTCAGTTGTAAATTGCAAGACAATGCCAGCCATGCTTGTTCAGAGTGTGGGACTCTGTGATTCTGGTTCAGTCCCTGCAGAAAGGGGGAGGCTGTACTTTGCCAGCTCCTTAAGCACTGTACAAAGCTGGAGAGGAGTGAAATTAGCCCTTGTTGTATCCTGGCTCACTCTCCCCAGCTGACCAGGCTTTCATATAGGGAGATATACCTGTCGCATAGAGCTGGAAGGGACCCTGAAAGGTCATTGAGTCCAGCCCCCTGCCTTCACTACCAGGACCAAGTACTGATTTTGCCCCAGATCCCTAAATGGCCCCCCTCAAGGACTGAACTCACAACCCTGGGTTTAGCAGGCCAATGCTCAAACCACTGAGCTATCCCTCCCCCCCAATCAGCATTGGAACAGCATTACCCAACATGCCCTGCATTCTGGTGGTGGACTGGTCTCCACCTGTCACCCAAAGCCAGTTCTGCTTCTAATCACGGGGTATTGCCAGTGGCTGCCCCTGGAGGAGGATCTGTTGTTCCCGGGAGCTGGTCCCGAGACACCGTGATGGGGTTGGCTCTCCAGCTGCCTGCCTGTCCTCAGGCATCATCAAAGAGCCTGAGGAAAGCCCCAGGGGAAGCTGTGCTTAACCAGCTGCCGCAGGCCGTGCTCAGCACTCCCAGAGGAAGGCAGAGCTGAGCTCGCAGCATAGCTAGATGTTTGTGCCACTGACACAACGGGCCTTTTCGGGCTACCCAGCCGCTGCTGTGTCTGCTCCGACACTGCTCTCTTCCTGGACAAGGCTGTTCGCAGCCCAGTCCCCCAACGCCAACACAATCTCCCCTGTCCCCCTCGCCCCTTCCCCCTCACCACTCAGCCCGTTCTGCCCAGCTTGCTGTACAGTCCCTCCCCATCACTCCCAACTCCTTCCTGCACACTCTGCTGTATCCACCACCCCTCTCCCTCCGAGCCCCCTCACTCCCTCTCTCAGCTCTGCCATGTCAGGCCGATGACCTGCATGCTCCCTTTTTGGCCTGGGCCCTTTCCGCCGCCCATTTTGGCCTCCTCTCAGCCCTCACCTTGCCCCCCAGTCCCTCTGTCTTCTCACTTTGGCGATCAGGCCACCCCACCATGCTGAAAGCATCTCAAAACTCCCCGCTTGCAGCCAGCACCCACCCGCCTTCAGCAGCCCTCACTGCCTGCTGCAAACTCTTCACTGCATGGCCTGTCTTCTGCCCCCCCAGAGAGCCCTTGCCTTGCATGAAACCCCCAGCACAGACTAACGGCTGACATGTCTCCCCAGGAGGGGAAGGTCCCTGGGGAACTCACCGTTCTGTGCCCACTTGGAGCGAATTCTAAGCATGGCCCCTCCACTAAGCCACACGCAGCAGAGCTGAGAATCACCCAGATACTCAGTCAAAGCGCTGTAGCTGTATTGCCAGGTCCACTAGGTGAGGTCAGCCATGGGCAGATTACGGCGCTGACCTTGCAAGCTACCTCACTTCCCCAGCTCTCACGCATTAGCTATCCCGCTGTAAGAAACCTCCTGTGGGTCAGTGCAGACAAAGGCAGGATCTATCACGGAGGGATGCTGGGACCAGATCCTCTGTTGGTGTAAACTGGTGTAGCTCCGCCAACATCCACAGCGCTCCGCCAGTGTACATTCCCCCCGCCCCCCGGTGTAACTTGATTACAGCCAGGGGAGTCACAGCAGGGATGAATCTGGCCCTCTAGAGTTTCTCTGCCTGATGTGGACAGGAGTCTACCCTGAGGTGCTGGAACTAGGGGTGCGGCTGCACCCCTTGGCTTGAAGTGGTTTCCGTTGTGTAGAGGGTTTATAATTTGGTTCAGTGGCTCTCAGCACCCTTGACTCTATAAACCTTGGTCTAAGCCTGTGCCCCAGACAGGTAAAGGACGGGAGACGCTAGGTTGAATTCAGATGTGCTGGGAGCAGGTAGATAACAGAGAGCCTGGTTCTGAGTGGGAGATGTGGGTGCTTGGCCTGGGTCCAGATGAGGCCCAGAATTTGCAAAGCTTTGTGCGGATGGAGTTGGATTTTTTTTCCTTGTGAGGGAAGCAGTGGGTTTTCCCCAAGCTCGGCTGGCAAACGATTTGTCCGTTTAACGGACCAGCCCGCCTGCTCACCACACAGAAAGCCTGTAGGAAAGGAGCCCCATTCAGGGCACATGAGAGGAGCCCGCTACAGCTGCACCCAAGTGCAAACGAGGCAGCTTCAAGCCCTGGACTGAAGTCAGCTCTGTATTGCAGCCTCCCCATTCTGTGGAGGAGGGTAGAGTTTGTTGGCCAGGTGCCAAGCTGGGACTCTGCCGAGCTCTGCCATAGACTCCTTGGGCAACTCCATCTCCTGCACACGGAAATGCTCTGCCCCCTGTTCTACAGGCTCTGAAACTAAGTGACTTGGCCAAGGTCATACAAGGAACCTGGAGCAGAGGAGGGACCTGAACCTAGGTCTACCAAAGCCCAGGGTAGCTCACTCACCACTAGGCCATGCTTCCTCAGCTCTCACTGACACAGAATAGATATTAGTGAGAGGAGGCGCCTTCTCCCGCTCACTACATCAGGCTGTCAAACTGTGGGTTTCCGTAGCAGCCATAAGAAGAGCTCTGTGGAGCTCGAAAGCTCGTCTCCCCCACCTTGCCTCACTAATATCCTGGGACCGACAGGGCTACCACAGCCCTGCATCCAGCATCCCCTTTGAGTGTTAATTCCTCATTCGCTTTCGACAGTGTTTAAGAAGCCGTTCTTTGATTTACTCCCCTTCAGAAGGGGTTGTAGCCATCAGCATCGTTTTCATGTTACACCAGGTTGCCCAGCAAAGAACTCCTCCACTTCCTTGTTTTGCTTTCGGAGCTGGTTAGACGGCAGATTATGCTCCCTTCATCTCCAGCCAGAGCTGGCCCAGCTCTCCGGATCCTCCCCATCGATCTGGGGCAGGTTTGCTTTCCCTTCGCCTTGTTCGATGCCTAGGTCTGATTTTTGTGTGTGTGAGATTTGGAAAGGCTGAGAGATGGGTTCGGTTTTTGGTTTGTTTTTTCCCTTGCTCCCCGCGGCACCTCCTGCTAGCCCCTAACATGCTACAGTGAACAGACAGCGTTTTTCTAGTGTTTTCCTGCTTTGATCCAGCCACCTTTTACCCAAACCAGCCCAGGCAGTGGCTATAATTATCTGCCTGCCTCCGAGAGCTCCCTTGGCTGCTTGCAATGCTCAGACTCCTGCTTTGTTTCCATCAACTTGTCACTTTGAAAAGCAAAAAGAGAAGGGCCCTCCCCTTATTCCTCCCCCCTCCAATCCATTATTGAGGAGCTAGAGAACAATCTACGCTATTCTTTCCACTCCTTTAAACAAATTCATCAAGGCAGCCTCCATACCCCCTTTGTTCCTCCCGTTCTAAATTGCTACCGAAGTCCCTGGATAACCCATTTTATTTGTACTTCTTCTGTCAGGATCACACAGCACTCCGGTCGGCTTCCTACGACAGGATGCTGTAGGGGTGGAAGCTACATGCTGGCTCATTATTTATAAGCACAAGAGGCCTTCAAGCACCTCTGGGGGCGGGGGGTCCCTTAATTCCACCGAGGCTCCATTTAAAGCTTCTTAGAACCATAGGATTCAAAGGGACCGTGAGGGTCAGCTGGTCTACCTCTTTTCTAGATGCAAAGGCCACAAGGGACCATCCTGATCATCTAGGGCTCCAACCTAACCCAGGCCAGAGAATCTCTCCATTATGCCCACAACCACTGTCTGAGGGCTTGTCTACATCACAAAGTTGCAGCGCTGGTGAGGAGGTTACAGCGCTACAACTTAGGAGGTGTACACATCTGCAGGGCATCACCAGCGCTGCAACTCCCTGTTTGCAGCACTGGCCGTACTCTCGTTTTGTCTCGGGTGTAGAGGATCCAGCGCTGGTGATCCAGCGCTGGTAATCAAGTGTAGACACTTACCAGCACTTTTCTTGACCTCCGTGGAATAAGCAGGTATCCCAGCATACCTGAGGAAGCCTCTCTGGTAATCAAGCAGGTCTCCTTCCCCGGTTTGCTCTCGCGTTCCCCGAACCCCCGTGCAAGCAGGTCTCCTTCCCTGCGGTTTTCAGGGGGATTCGGGGAACGCGAGAGCAAACCACGGGGAAGCTGGTCTCCTTCCTCGGTTTGCTCTCGCGTTCCCAGAACCCCCGTGCAAGCAGGTCTCCTTCCCTGCGGTTTGCAGGGGGGTTCGGGGAACGCGAGAGCAAACCGCGGCAAAGCTGGTCTCCTTCCCCGGTTTGCTCTCGCGTTCCCCGAACCCCTGTGCAAGCAGGTCTCCTTCCCTGCGGTTTGCAGGGGGGTTCGGGGAACGCGAGAGCAAACCGCGGCGAAGCTGGTCTCCTTCCCTGGTTTGCTCTCGCGTTCCCCGAACCCCTGTGCAAGCAGGTCTCCTTCCCTGCGGTTTGCAGGGGGGTTCGGGGAATGCGAGAGCAAACCGCGGGGAAGCTGGTCTCCTTCCCCGGTTTGCTCTCGCGTTCCCCGAACCCCTCTTGAAGCCGCCCAACAGCGCTGCAGTGTGGCCACATCTAACACCACTTGCAGCGCTGGTTGCTGTAAGTGTGGCCACTCTGCAGCGCTGGCCCTATACAGCTGTACTAATACAGCTGTAACAACCAGCGCTGCAAAATTGTAGATGTAGACATACCCTGAGCTACAGCACAAACAATGACATCAGTGCCAGGTCCCATGGGGGAAAGAGGGGAATCACCCTACTCGTGAAACGGGAAGAGGGAGGAAAATGGACACAATCATCCACTAGGTTTTTCCGTCTCTTTGAGAGGAAGGATGGTTTTGCCAGGATGCAGAGGATCTACCACAGACTCCCTGCACAACCGGGGCCAAGTCATTCAGTTTCTCCAGGCTTCACCTCCCCATCTCTTAAATGGGAATAATACTCCTGCCTCTGTCTGCTCTACTTGCATTGCAAGGTGTTTGGGGCAGGGACGTGCTATACACTAGTGCAGAGTGGAGCACCAGGGGTGTAGAATGTAATTCCTGTGTGGCTTGCACCACCATTTCTGCTCATCCCTTTACATACCTACAGAGCTTTTCATCCAGAAGGCTGCAAAGGTTTTCCTCACGCTGATAGACACTGGAATCACTCAAGACGCCACTGAAATGCAGCCTCCAGGGTGAAGAAGGGTGGCTGTTTAAAACTCAAGGCTAAGGTTGAGGACAGACAGCACATAGCTGAAAAGGCAAGGCAGGTCCCGACTCCTGGGAGGATCTGTGCATGCTCGACTCCCACGGACATCCACAGGGATGGAGGTCATTTCCCTCTTATATGATCGTGTCACTAAGACGATGGGCCTTATGGGATCACAGGGCTGAGACAGCGGGAAAGGGAGGAAGTGTGATATCTGTCCCTCTGGGACACCTGGCATTGGCCACTGTCGGCAGACAGGATACTGGGCTGGACAGACCTTTGGTCTGACCCAGTATGGCCGTTCTTATGAATCATGGAAAATCCCCTCCACCCTGGACAGAGATCACATACAGCCTGCCCCACAGGAGCTCTGAAGTTTCTTCTCACTGACAGCTCAATTATCAGCATTCAATTCCTGTTTGCCCGCAGATCCTGTAATCAACGTCTGCATGTGTATTCTGGCAAAATTAATCATAATTGCTGAAAGCAAGACACATTGCACTTGTAACTCTGGTCCTTTAATTAGGATTCTGTAATTGGATACAGCACTCCCTGTAAATCCAATTACTAAGGATTAGGACAGCAGCTGTCTGGGGACAGGAAGGGGGAGCCGGGTAGGATGCGCGGGGGAGCTTCTCAAGGCCAGCAGGGTTTGGGTGGTGTGACGAACTGGGAAAGTTCTTAATGTTTTCTCTGAATACTGTATTGGTGCCTCAGTGTCCCCATGGCAGTTCTTAAGTATCTGGCAGAGCAAAGGGCCAGTGCACCTAAATGCCTGACACTCTGTCTCCTAGCAACTGATGGCCTGGGCCCCTCCTCTGCAAAGGTGCCAGCTGAAGGTGTTGGAGACAAAGGGATCAGGTGACCTCCTGGCCCGGGAAAGGGGCTGAGCAGAGAGGAGGGGCTAAGGGGGGTTGTTAGTCTGGAGCTGGCTGGGGTCGAGTGAAGTGCAGACCTGGGGGTCTGGCTCACTGCCCCCAGAATGGACCCAGCCGAGGGGTCCGGTTCGCTGTATCTACAAGCTCTGTTTTAAACCCTGTTCCTGTCATCGAATAAACCTCTGTGTTACTGGCTGGCTAAGAGTCACGTCTGACTGCAAAGTGGGGGTGCAGGAGCTGGTGGCTTCCCCAGGACCCCGCTGGGGTGGACTCTCTGTGGGAAGCGCACGGAGGGGCAGAGGATGCTGAATGCTCCAAGGAGAGACCCAGGAGGTGAAGCCGTGTGAGCTTCTTGCCCTGAACAAGTCTGCTCCAAGGGAGAGGAGGCTCCCCAAGTCCTGACTGGCTTGGTGGGGAGCAGTTCCAGAGCATCACCCGGGGACTCCGTGACAACTGGTGGCAGCGGTGGGACGTACTGCACCCCGTGAATGGCGCTGCTTGCAGTAAGTGACTGGGGAGCAGTAAAACAAAGGAGGGATAATGAGGACCAGGCGTGCTGAAGGCTCAGAGAGGGACGGTTTCAGGGGGCAGTTAACCTCTGGGAGTGTGTGACCAGCGAGAAGGACTGTTGGAGTAACGGGGTCCCCCTGAGGACTGCAGCGAGCAGTCTCAGGGGCGGAGGAGCTTGCCGCTCGACCCTGGGAGAGAGAAGGATTTTTGCAGTAGCAGGGTTCCCCGGGGGATTGCAGGAGCAGTCCCAGGGGCGGAGGAGTCTGCAGCTCGACCCTGGCAAAGAGGTGGTGATCACGAGAAGGGCTGGCACACCAGGGGTTCTTCCTGGAAACCATGGGGGAGCCAAGAGCACACAGGCCTGTGAGTCCAGAGCCACTTGGGAACGGTGAAGTGATGGCCTATCACCATCTCCTTGAGAAGGACATTGTGATCCTGTTCACAAAGAGAGGGTTACGCATGGGGAAATTCACCAAGGCACAGTTAATCGTGCAGTTGGAGGAGAAGGACCACTCTGAGGAGCAGATTCCTGGCCCAGATGGGGCTACAAGAGGATCTGAGAGCAGCTGGAGCATCAGCCAGGCATCCCCGGGAGTCTGGTCCCCAATCAGACGAGGGTCTTCACGATTGGGTTCCCTATCAGGAGATTGGAGACGGATGGGATGGGAGCAGAGCCCGAGAGAGCGAGAGGACCGTGAGAGAGAGCAAGAGCCTGAGGAACAGCTGCAGGAGAAGCAGCAGCAGCGTGGACTGGTGATGGTGGATCAAAGAGACACAGGGGGCTGCCCAAGGGTTAGTGGGGAAACACGCCTGCGGGGGCGAGACCCTGGGACAGAGAGAACTGTGGTGGTGCAGCCCCAGATGCTGAGGGACTGTGGGACCTGGGTGAAGTTCCCTGGGGTGAAGCCCCTCACCCTGCCTATGGCCCAGATCCCTGTGCAGACCCAGGAGGGGTTGGGCTGGCTGGTCGTTGGGGTTCTCCAGGATATCGGCTGGGAGGCCCTGTTGGGGGGTGACTGTCTCCCCATGGGACAGGATCCAGGCCCCGCTCCTGTAACGGCCGAGGGTTTGAATTCAAATCCAGGGAACCAATTGGCTAGGATGGAAATGGTCAGTGAAAATGCAAATGACCTGGCTGGCAGGGGGGAGGGGCTGCAGGGCTCAGGATACCTGCCTACCTGTAACCAGCCCCCTGGGGCTGAGTGGGAGGGAGAGATGCTCCCCGCCCCCCTGCACACCGGAGAGGGGGCTCACGCTGGCTCTGATGCTGTGACCAGAGCAGAGAGCTCGCTGCCTGTCCCCACTGGGACAGCAAGGGCAGCACTGAGCACGGGGGGAGCTGAGACCCCAGCTGAGTGGGGGGACACCCGGGCAGGGCAGGTCAGCTGCCAAACAGGTTTGCCTGGTCCAGAGGTGCTGCTGGGAAGTGATTACACAGCAGGGAGGGAGCTACCAGGGACAGGGCTCAGGGGGGCTGCGACCCCAGGCCCAGCCAGCGAGAGGGAGCAGGTCCCACTCCCTTCCCCCAGCTGCTGAATCCCAGACAGAGCTGGAGAGGGATCCCTCCTTGGAGAAGCTGAGGGAACTTGCTGGCCACAGGGCTGCAAACCCCCTTGGGGAAGGCTGCAGGGACAGAGTCCTGCAGGAGAAGGGATTCCTGTACCGGGAATGGGCTCCCCAAGGGGAAGTAGAACTGGGGGGAATCGGGAGACAGCTGGTGGTGCCCCAGGAATCCACAGGGTTCTTCCCGTTCGAGCTGCTGGATGGGAGGAGAGTGAGGGGACCCCTGAACCTGGAGAGAGAGGTCAGGGATATGCTGGCTTTAGATGGGATCCAGCCATTTTACAGCCCATGGGCCTCACCCGTGGGGCTGATCCCCAAGCGAGACAGGATGATCTGGTTTTATGGGGGCTATCAGAAGCTTAAAGCCATCACAGTGTCCGATGCCGACCCCATGCCTAGGCCTGGGGAGATTCTAGACAAGCTGAGAGGGATGGAGAACTTGGCCCTGGCAGACACTGATAACATGTGCATCTTTAGCCAGACCTGGGAGGAACAGGTGTCCCAGGTGAAGAGGGGGCTGGGCTGCCTCAAGGAGGTGGGACTGACGGTAAAAGCTGCAAAGTGCAAGGGGGGACGGCAGAGGTGTTGTGTCTGGGCCACAAAGTGGGAAGCGGCTGCCCAAGCCCAGAGCTGGCAAAGGCCAAGATGGGGGCTCTTAACCAAGGGAGTCCGAATCACAGACCAGAGTGCTGGGAAAAGACCCAATCCCAGCTTGAAGCCCAGGGGTACTGGGGTGGCAAAGGGTGTGGGCTGCATAAACGTTCCCACATGCGGCCTGCAAGTGCCATCAAGCACACCCGACCTAAGGGAGGGCGTAAGACTGGACTGTCCTGGTGTAACTCAGACCAAGGGATGGGAGAGATGCTGGGGCATCCATGGGAACCTTGGTGGGTTCGAACTTCCCCAGGTCACTGGCTGGAGTGACCTCGCTCAGTTCGGTCTCGAAGGGGGGAGAGATGTGACGAACTGGGAAAGTTCTTAATGTTTTCTCTGAATACTGTATTGGTGCCTCAGTGTCCCCATGGCAGTTCTTAAGTATCTGGCAGAGCAAAGGGCCAGTGCACCTAAATGCCTGACCCTCTGTCTCCTAGCAACTGATGGCCTGGGCCCCTCCTCTGCAAAGGTGCCAGCTGAAGGTGTTGGAGACAAAGGGATCAGGTGACCTCCTGGCCCGGGAAAGGGGCTGAGCAGAGAGGAGGGGCTGGGAGGGGTGGTTAGTCTGGAGCTGGCTGGGGTCGAGTGAAGTGCAGACCTGGGGGTCTGGCTCACTGCCCCCCAGAATGGACCCAGCCGAGGGGTCCGGTTCGCTGTATCTACAAGCTCTGTTTTAAACCCTGTTCCTTTCATCGAATAAACCTCTGTGTTACTGGCTGGCTAAGAGTCACGTCTGACTGCAAAGTGGGGGTGCAGGAGCTGGTGGCTTCCCCAGGACCCCGCTGGGGTGGATTCTCTGTGGGAAGCGCACGGAGGGGCAGAGGATGCTGAATGCTCCAAGGAGAGACCCAGGAGGTGAAGCCGTGTGAGCTTCTTGCCCTGAACAAGTCTGCTCCAAGGGAGAGGAGGCTCCCCAAGTCCTGACTGGCTTGGTGGGGAGCAGTTCCAGAGCATCGCCCGGGGACTCCGTGACAGGTGGCAACACTTGAGATGCAAGTGGGAAATCCAGGCCCCCTCACACCACACGTAGGCCTGACTCCCCCATTTCCTCTCTTGGGTGAGGCTCAATTGCTCTGTGCAATGGGGGCAGGGGGGAGGGCTTCCACTGTGGTCTCACTGGGGGGATTTTGGAGGAAAAACTCAGGCTAGAACATCCTCTGGGGCTGGGCTCCTCCTTACCAACTAGGCCTAGAATTCACCCTGGGCAGAACGCTACTGAAGAGAATGATGTTAGCCCTGGATTCAGAGCGGTGTACTTGGTGGGTCTCAGTCCAGCTCCCAAGGGACCAATGCCCAGGTCATCACACAACTGACAAGCCACCAGCTTCAGCAGGGAGGCCAAAGCATTAACAAATATGGACACGCTCACCCCACATTTCTCCCAGAGGTCAGCTGGGACATGCGGGGCAAGTGTTATCCCCTATGAAACAGGGATAAACGGAGACACAAAGAGGTGAAGTAACTTGTGCGTGTTCACACCACACGTCACTGGCAGAGAGGAGAATTGAACCCAAGAATCCTGTCGTCTAACCCGTAGGCGACCTCACACGCAGCCTTAGAAGCAGGGTTGCAAATGCACCAGCTTTTGTAGGGGTGTATCACTAAGTCGATTTGTTACCAGTCTAGTTATACCAGTATAGCTTATTCGCCATCCCATGGTAGAACAACTATAACAGTGTGTACATCTTTGTACTGGTACAACTGCAACTACACTAGGGGTTGTACTGCTTTACTTTACCACTGTAGTTACAGCTACACAACTTGTGTGTGTTTAGACCAGGCCTCGACTAAGAATACAAGAACGGCCGTATTGGGTCAGGCCAAAGGTCCATCCAGCCCAGTATCCTGTCTACCAACAATGACCAATGCCAGGTGTCCCAGAGGGATTGAACCTAACAGGTAGTGATTGAGCAATCTCTCTCCTGCCGTCCATCTCCACCCTCTAACAAACAGAGGCTAGGGACACCATTCCTTACCCATGCTGGCTAAGGGCTTCTCTACACTGGGAGTTATTCCTGATTAACTTCCTGTTTGATGTGCTTATCCAGAACAACAGTGCCTTGTTCCAAATGAACTTAATCCACTGTGGAAACAGATTAAGAGCATCCACACAGGCAGCTAATCGGGTGCAGCTATTCCACTTTAAATTCACACCCTCCTTTAATCTGAATTAGATTCCTAGTGTGGACAAGCCCACACACATCAATGGGATCTGTGTTCCAAATTCCAATCCCAGCCTGAGCTGCTCATGCTGGGTTTAGCAAATTCACACTTGAAGCCTCAAAGTCCCCTCCCCAGAGTGCTCTGCAATCCAGGCTCTGAGGGGTTTCCCTGAGCCCCTCTCCACCCATCTCAAGCCAGCTAGAGAGCTGCATAGCCCAGCACCAGTGCTCCCTTAGGTCTATAAAAACTGAATTACCAAAAAAAAAAACCAAAAGAAAACCCCATCAACCCTCGCTTTAAAACCCCCCATCATGAACAATATTTTTTAATAACCGAAGATAAAAAGAATAATTGTTTTAAATGAGCGTTCGGTAATTTGGACTTCACTTTATGGTGTTTGGGACTATAAAGTCCTCTTGCCGACAACTCTTGGCAGCCTTATATATGTGTTGTTGGTCTTTTTTTATTATTTAAAGTTATGCTGGGAATATGGAACAATTCCAGCCTTAATTTATAGGATCCTGAGGGTTCATTTTTCTCTCTCTAAATTACTTCAAGCTAATCTGAAGAGCTGGGGAAGATCTACGCATGCTAACACCACCTTATTTTAAGCGCAGCCTCTCTGTTCCTCGGGGGTTTGATGCTGTGGACCGGGGGCCCAATCCTCGGTCCTGGACCAGGGGCCAAGGTGAAGAGAGGACACAAAAATGGGAGCTTTCCGAGCATTTTGTCCTGCCTGGCTGAAATTCCCTAGTACTAGAGCTCACCAGAGGACAGCATATGGCCACTTATGCTGGCTTTGCCCTGTGTCTGTATTAGGAGAACATCCCCATCTTCCTTGCAGGCTGGGTTCACCTCCTGTAGGAGGAAGCAGACCTCCACCCCATTTTGGACCTGAGCAATGCATTGTCTAGCCATTTGGGATCAGAGTAGCCCAGAGACTGCTCTAATCTAGACTCTGAGTCAAAGCCCTCTGAGGTCAGTGAGAGTCCTTCCATTACATACAAAGGGCTGTGGATCTGGCTTCATCTCAGGAACACAAATACATCTTCATGCACAAAAATCATCATCACTGAAACCGCAGAAAAAGATCCCATCCCTCAAGCTTCCCCTCCTATTCTTAAAGATATTTAATTAGGGGACTCTCTCCTTTCATCCCAAAGTCAAAGAGGAATCTACTTCCCCTGCCACTCATATGCAGCCACCTCTGGAGTGGAACACTGCTGCTGTTTAACAGCACAGAGCAACACCATGTGACGATTCAGGACAGGAGGAGAAAGAGAAACGCATGTTCCACAGAGCGCGCCAGAAGAATTTAGCTCCACAGCGTGTAACAATAACTCATGCTGAGATTTAGCCAGGTCAACCCCACGTTTGTGAGATGCACCAAGGAATTTTTAACAGACATGAGGGCTCAGGAGCTCAGTTTTGGATCTCTGCTCAAAGGCAGTGCCTCCAGCAAGCACCATGGAATAATGCCGACCCAGCACCGACTCACAGGGCAGAGCACCACATAAGAGACCACCGGCACCGCTTCCCCTCCTGTCAGGAGGAGGGGGGTCTCCCATCCAAGAACTGAGCAGACCTGAGCTTGGTTTAGACACAAGATCTGATGAGGTCAAAGCCCTAGTGGGATGAGACTGCAGGCCAGGAGGAGACGATTCAGGACAGGAGGAGAAAGAGAAACGCATGTTCCACAGAGCGCGCCAGAAGAATTTAGCTCCACAGCGTGTAACAATAACTCATGCTGAGATTTAGCCAGGTCAACCCCACGTTTGTGAGATGCACCAAGGAATTTTTAACAGACATGAGGGCTCAGGAGCTCAGTTTTGGATCTCTGCTCAAAGGCAGTGCCTCCAGCAAGCACCATGGAATAATGCCGACCCAGCACCGACTCACAGGTAACAAAGGGGCCACTGGGCTGTGGTGAAGCATGTGGGAAGGTTATGGATTTGCCATGGAGAAAGTGAGCAGTGCAGGATGCAGTTCTGTGGCCGGCGAGTCAGCACCCACACTGTGAAACTGGGTGAAATCTGCACGCTATGTCACTGCAGCATTAGGCCCATTGCATGGGGGGAAGGGGGACAGCCCCCAGGGCTGGGAGCAGCAATTCTAAACAAGGCTCCAGTTCCTCACCGACCTTTCACAGACAGTTCATCATTAGGACCTATTCCACCCACCCCCACAAACTCCCCCACTTCCAGGTCCCTGGCTCGTTCTCAGCTGTTCTTCACTGCCAATAATGACTCTGACATTTACATTTGAAAGAGAAAGCAAAAAAGAACCTTCTGCTCATTCAAGATTCCCTTTTGCATTTTCATGAGACATGAATTCCCTTTGCAGTTTTACACCTGCCTCCCGGTGTTTATATCCCAGAGGGGGAAACTGAGGCATCGAACCGGGAGGTGATTTGCCCAAGGTCACACAATGAACCAGTGGCAGAGATGAGAGCACAGCAAGGTCCCCTGACTTCCTGGGCCGGGAAAATATAAACAGCACTAGAAAAATAACTGGCCGCGAACAATCTTGAACTGGATGAGAGGAGGGCTAGATGGGACCTAATGGGCCAGATCCCTTGCTGGTGGAAAGCAGTGTGGCTTCGTTTAAGCCAGTGATGCTATGCCAATTTATACCTCCTGTTTTACTAGCAATTCTGTGACTCAGACAACATGATCGCAGTGCTCCCTTCTGGCCTTGGAATCTACGGCCCAAAGTGCAAAAAATTTACCCCTTCACCGTCTTGCCGTGATGTTTCCAAGCCAGAATGCTCAGAAGAACGGCAGACAGGCCCCGGCCAAGCAGCTAGGCGACACGCACAAGGGTAAGATGGAAAGATCAAGGTCCCACCAAGATCAAGAGCCCAGCGGAGGAACTGCCCCACACCTCCAAACCACCAAGTGATAAGGGGACTCCTTACACGCACACACAGCCAGAGAGGGGTTACAGGAAAGACCCCTGCTGGAGGATCTATTGGTCATGGGGCTCCTCGCCATGTGCCCCAATTCCAATAATCTGCTTGAGGAGTGCAGAGAAGTGACCACAGGCCATTGCCCCACATTAAGCCATCAAACCAGAGCTTATTAATTCTGTGTGTTACAGAAACACCCAGAGGCCTCAGCCGAGATCAGGGCCCCCTGGTGCCAGACGCTGAACAGATACCTAGCAGGAGACCATGGAGCACTGCCGTGTTAATAGATCAGGCAGATGGAGGGTAGGATGGGAAGCAGAGGGCCGGGGAGGTGTCATGATTTGCCCAAGGTCACGGCAGAGCCAGGAATGGAAGTTAGTCCAGTGCAGTGCACTAGATTGCAGACCATACTGCTTGGCTAGCAGTGGTGATCCCTCCGGTGCAACCCCTGCCCTGGCTTTCACCCCTTTCCACTAGCAGTGGGCACCTCCCCAGGACACCACCTCAGCCCAGCTCTGCACCCAGACGGCGAGACAGAAGCACCTGCCGAGGTGGCCCAGGGATGGAATTCCTTCCAGGCCCGAAATTCACATACAGTCACCATAGGTTGAGCAGCTAATCCCATCCGGGCAGCCACCTGAGCTGCGGCAGGGTCAGTTTGCTCAAGCTGGGTCCCAGGCCGCGCCCCAGGAGCTATCCCAGCAGAGTGGGACTGGGAGGGGGCCCATAGGCTAAGACAAGACTTGGGAGAGCTAATAGGGGCTCTCAGCAACTTGGCTGGGGGTAGTCACGGCCCAACAGGTGTCTGGGCAGGATGATTTAACGCCTGCTCACACACACCCCCTGCGATCCTGTCAGATGCTACACTAATAGGCTGCACGTGCTATTGATTTAGTAGCACCTATTAGCTCTAGGAATTGATCTGATGTTTCTATTAGGCTACACAAATTTTTAACACGTGGGTTTGTTCCAGATTAGCTCACTGGAGGCCCAGGTAGCCAGTGATCACATCCCTTCGCACAGGGTGATTTATCAGCACCTGCACGAGGGCCCCATTCCCAGAGAGAAAGAAGCACCACGTAGACAGACGAGTCTGGCTGTGCACCCAGAAGTTCTGGGGCTGGCTACTGCACACCCTTATGGCAGAGCAGGTCACGGCCACTCGGCATCCATTCCTTCTCGGGATTCAGCCCTCAGCCTAGCGGCTTAGAGCCTCCCCACTTCTGGGGTGACAAAAAGTCCAAATAAAAAAATTTAGCGTCTTAGTGACCCTGTACCAGCCCTTCAGCCCTCACTTGAAGCAGACCCCAGCCCTTCTCCCCCCCGGCCCTTGTGATAAGCAGCTAGGGTCTGTTTCTTACAATCCCTTGCTGATTCCTACCTGTGCCTGCGGGCAGGTGTCTGTCACAGAGCTGCGCTCACTCGTCCTCCCTGGAGCTTCAGCTTTTCCCAGGTTGTTGCTACCTTTGTCCTTTCACCGGCTACCCTCTCCTTCCAGGGCCTACACAGCCCCTACGGCTGCTGTTCTTCCCTAGGGCCACTGCAGTCCTGCCTTGATAGAAACTACCTTGCCCAGTTCCCCCCAGCTGGGTCTAATTCTCAATCACTAGCCTCCCCTCCAGGTGCCACAGAATGGGCTGATTGGGCTCGCTGGCTCTGCTTTAACCCCGTCACTGCCGGGGTGGGGTTTATACACCCCACGGGCCTGTGAGCGTGTGGGTGGGGAAGGAAGTTGCCCTTCCAAGGGATCCCGGCATCTCAGTCACGACCCCGGCATTTCTTTCTCCCCAGGGAGCGAGTTGATGGGCTTGGCAGCGAAGCCTGCAATGCGTCCAGGCTCGCTCTGCACACAGACATGGAACGATGCCCCTGAGCCTAGTGCAAAATGCCTGCCTGTGCCAGATCCCAGTGGAGCAGAGCCAGCTGTTCCCCACCACTCCCCCTGCACGGCCAGCAGCATCCCACTCCTGCCCCGTCTGTGGCAGGGCCTGCTGCATGTTGCTTCCGTCCGCCCCGCCTGCAGAGTGAAACTTCGCCCTTTGCACTACGCATGCCCTCTTTTGGAAGTGGTGCACAGCCAATAAGCTGGGCCATGGCTCAGAGGGATATTGCCCCCACAGGGCAGGGCTGGAGAGAGGCCCCCTAGATAAGATCTCCTGACATAACGCTTCACTTCTGAGTACTGCCTCCAGCCCAGCTCCTGACTCTTCAGAGGCAATTTCAGTTGACGGCCCAGAGCCGTCTCTTCTGTTATTTATCACTAGGGCCCTACGAAATTCACAGCCATGAAAAGCGCATCAGGGACTGTGAAATCTGGTCTTCTCCCCACACACACCCCTGTGAAATCTTTCGTGTGCTTTTATCCGATACCATAAAATTTCCTGGGGGAGACCAGGGTTTCTCAAATTGGGGAGCCTGACCCAAAAGGGAGTTGCAGGAGGGTCACAAAGTTATTTTAGGGGGGGTCCCAGTATTGCGATCCTTACTTCTGCGCCTTCAGAACTGGGCAGCTGGAGAGCGGCGGCTGTTGGCCGGGATCCCAGCTCTGAAGGCAACACCCCACCAGCGGCAGTGCAGAAGTAAGGGTGGCAATACCATACCAGGCCACCCTTACTTCTGTGCTGCTGCTGGCCGCGGCGCGGCCTTCAGAGCTGGGATCCCGGCCAGCAGCTGCTCTCCAGCTGCCCAGTAGGAAGAGGTGGAGTGGGGTGGGATCTCAGGAGAAGGGCGGGACAGAAAGAGGCGGAATGAGGGTGACCTCCTCTGTAAAGTGCTGTGACACCTATGGGTGAGCTGTTCATTCCAATGGGAGTGAGGTACCCAAAGACCTTTGAGGATTTGGGTTTCAGCTCCCCATCTGTAACATGGGGATAACTACATGTCCCTCACTCTCAGGGCATTGTGTGATAAATGCATTACAGATTGTGAGGAGCTCTGATACTGTGGTGACAAGGGCTATAAAAGTACCCAATATATATAATGCAATGATTTATATCACACCTTGAACTCCTGCCACGAAAGGTGTTATATATGTAAAAAGGAGTATCATTGCAATGAAACAGTTTGTGTGTGTATATGCATGTCCCACTGCCCTCAGCAGGATGGACTTGGCACTCCTCAGCTGTGTGTCCTAAGCCCAGTACTGCTAACAGCCGACGGAGAGTCTCAAGTGGCAGGTGCCCGTGTTCTGAGCATAGCAGAATCTGAGAGCTATGCCATGAAGCACAAGTAACAAGAAGAGCCTCTTATGTGGCAATGGATTTGTTACAACATTAAAGAAAATTCATTCAGTTAAACATCTTCAATATTATGCAGTTTCCTAACGACTGCCTCCCACTCCCACCTTGAATCTAAATGTCGGGCCTGATCTAAGCTAGCAGTGTCCATTTAACAAATGAATTCATGGCACTTTCGGAAACAACTCCATTCATCTGCTTTGTAATAGGCTCCATTTTCTCCACTTAGACCCATGGCTCATTAAAACTCCTTTGCACAATAGGGTGTTATTTCATGAATTTCTTTTCCATAAGAGTGCTCTTGATCTCTTTCAGTGTGCCTGGCACCATTCTCTTCCCCCCATCCCACCCCCCACAAGATCATTAACAGTCTATTAATTTCACAGATACTTCACTACAATCCATGTTCTCCCCTTCCCCCACCTTCCTGTAATTTTCATGCTCAGGTTAAAAATATCTTCGCTTATTGCCTGGGGAAAAAGCTAAAGAGACAGGTCCCGTGACAAAAGCTGCTCTGACACCTGTTCTTGGTAGCATGGTCCTCTTGTGAGCCCACATGGGCAGTGAGTTCTCCATTCTCAGCTCCACATTTTAAACATTTAACTTTAATCAAGGGGTGCCCCGCAGGCCGCCCACGGCGTTTTCCCACGTGACCTGCACGTGGGAATCTTTGACACACTGGGTGGTCTGCAGAGAACTCAAGTCCCAGCAAGCATTGCTGCATCTTGATCCAAGTCAAACCTGTTTGGACTGACCAGGAGCAATGGCAGCTGAGGTCAGTATTATCCTTGGGGTGCTCATCTCTATAAATGGCCTGAAAAGGGAAAGCAGATGTCTTGTTTAAGGCAGCCAAATAAACCCTTATCAGGAATGCCGTCTTGTCTCCTTGGTTTCTGCGGGAGAACTCCTTGGATGACTCAGAGATGAGGACAGCCCTCAACTGAAGGGGTGGGGGTGTTTTAACTAAGACAATCTTCTTCCCAAGTGCTAGTTTTAAAGAGATGTTAATGAGAACAAGACCTTTCAAACTGCCAGCCCTAGCCACCCGACCCTTCCCAGCCCATCAGCTTTCACTGAGAAAGCTCCCCTACCATTTCTCAGCTGGTCCCTAGAGACTTGCAGGCTCCACAAGCCCTAATGTATAAAAACAGACAGGAAGACAATTCTTTTCAAGTCTCTTTGTGCATCGCAAAAGGGCAGAAGCTGAATTATTATCCTGCCCAGGTCTCCTCTAGACAGGAGAAATGCTGAGCTCTGCTCAACCTGAGGCAGATTTGTGACAGCCTCTCAGACTGGTGGCAAATTGCTGATGTGGCTCCAGGACTGGGACAAAGATTGGGCACCCTGTTTTACTCCCATTATCCTCAGGATCCAGACAAGTTAGACAGGCAGCATGGTGTCATGGATCAGGCACTGGCCTAGGAGACTGGGATTCTAATCCTGGCACTGCCACTGTGACCTTGGGTGCCTCCATGCCTTAGGGGGATAACAGTCCTTCCTCCCAGCTGCTGTCTATTTACAGTGTAAGCTCTTTGGAGCAAGGACTCAGGGCTGGCTCCAGGTACCAGCCCAGCAAGCAGCTGCTTGGGGCGGGCAACGGTGAGGGGCAGCATGTCCAGCTCTTCAGCGGCAATTTGGCAGCAGGTCCCTCACTCCTTCTCGGAGCGAAGGACCAGCTGCCAAATTGCCACCGAAGACTGAAACGGCGACGGTAGAGCTGCAGATCATGATTGCAGTGTTTTTGCTGCTTGGGGTAGCAAAAACCCTGGAACCGGCCCTGCAAGGACTGTCTCTCACTATGGCCATGTCTACATCTAAAATTTTGCAGCGCTGGTTGTTACAGCTGTATTAGTACAGCTGTATAGGGCCAGCGCTGCAGAGTGGCCACACTTACAGCAACCAGCGCTGCAAGTGGTGTTAGATGTGGCCACACTGCAGCGCTGTTGGGCGGCTTCAAGGGGTTTTGGGGAACGCGAGAGCAAACCGGGAAAGGAGACCAGCTTCGCCGCGGTTTGCTCTCGCGTTCCGCGAACCACCCTGCAAACCGCAGGGAAGGAGACCTGCTTGCTCGGGTTCGGGGAACGCGAGAGCAAACCGGGAAAGGAGACCAGCTTCGCCGCGGTTTGCTCTCGCGTTCCGCGAACCACCGTGCAAACCGCAGGGAAGGAGACCTGCTTGTTCGGGGAACGCGAGAGCAAACCGCGGCGAAGCTGGTCTCCTTCCCCGGTTTGCTCTCGCGTTCCCCGAACCGCCGAGCAAGCAGGTCTCCTTCCCTGCGGTTTGCAGGGTGGTTCGCGGAACGCGAGAGCAAACCGCGGCGAAGCTGGTCTCCTTCCCCGGTTTGCTCTCGCGTTCCCGGAACCACCCTGCAAACCGCAGGGAAGGAGACCTGCTTGCTCGGGGTTCGGGGAACGCGAGAGCAAACCGGGGAAGGAGACCAGCTTGATTACCAGAGGCTTCCTCAGGTATGCTGGGATACCTGCTTATTCCACGGAGGTCAAGAAAAGCGCTGGTAAGTGTCTATACTTGATTACCAGTGCTGGATCACCAGCGCTGGATCCTCTACACCCGAGACAAAACGGGAGTACGGCCAGCGCTGCAAACAGGGAGTTGCAGCGCTGGTGGTGCCCTGCAGATGTGTACACCTCCTAAGTTGCAGCGCTGTAACTCCCTCACCAGCGCTGCAACTTTCTGATGTAGACAAGCCCTCAGTGTCTGCACATCACCTAGCACAGGATAGATGAATGCAAAGCACTCCACTTAGGACGGAACAATCAGTTGCACAACTACAAGATGGGAAATGCGACACCCGTGGCACCTTGTAGACTAACAGACGTATTGGAGCATAAGCTTTCGTGGGTGAATACCCACTTTGTCAGATGCATGGGAAATGACAGCCTAAGGAGGAATACTGCAGAAAAGGATCTGTGGGGCGGGGGGTCAGAACAGATCCCAAACTAAATGCATCGACCATGTAACACTGTTGCAAAAAAAGCAAAGGTCCTTCCGGGATGTCTTAGCAGGAGTGTTGTATGTAAGACACGAGTGGTAATTCTTCCGCTCTGCTCAGCACTGATAAGGCCTCAACTGGAGTACTGGGTCCAGCTCTGGGTACTGCCCTTTGGGAAAGATGTGGACAACCTGGAGAAAGGTCAGAGGAGAGCAACAAAAACGATGAAAGGTCTAGAAAGCATCACCTAAGAGGGAAGAGTGAAAAATGAAAAAAATGGGTTTAGTATGGAGAAGAAAAGACTGGGGGCATCGGGCCATGATAACAGTCTTAAAATGTTGTTATAGAGGGGAAGGTGATAAATTGTCCTCCTCATCTACTGAGAGCAGGACAAGCAGTGAGGAGCTCAAATTGCAGCAAGGGAGATTTAAGTTAAACATTAGGAAAAACTTCCTCACGGTAACAGCCGTGAAGCACTGGAATAAATTCCCAAGGGAGGTTGTGGAATCTCTGTCATTGCTGGTTTTGAAGACCAGTCCTTTGGAACAATAAGCAGCTCTCCCTCCCCCTGAACTCTGATAGATAGGAGAATTAGCATGTGCTCTATTGACATACAACCTGCTCCACTCTTTAATTATCCCTGGGATCCCCGGCCAGCCCTTGATTGGAGTTCAATAACCTTTCACTGCTCAGCAGCTGTTCAAGCTGGTGATTACAGGTTACATCTACTCCGGAGTTCCACTGCCAGGAGCTGAGATCTACCCGGGGCACTGACCTCTTTGAGGTGCCATGGCGGCACCTGACCGTCTAGCTCAGGTTGGCCAGAGCCATGCAACTCAAGATGTCACCTTGGAGTAACCTTCCCAATGTCCGATTTGTGTTTCCGTGAGCACCTTCCCCCCAAGCACTTTCCAGCCAGTCGCATATGCTGATCTCTGCTGCACCAGTTGTGAGCTCCATCGATTTCTCAAGTGTCGGTGAGATCAGAACCTGACCCCCTTATCTCTCTCTGTGAGAGTCACCATGGCAAAGAGCCTATTGATTTATCTTTTTTTTTTAATTTTTATTTTGCAGGCGATAACCAGCAACTGACACGCAGGCACCCAGCTGAGTGGAAGCATCCAGATAGTAAAGCTCTGTAAAATGAACTCCCAGGGAGGCTGCCTTCGCTAGAGTGCGCTGAATCAGAGCAGGTGTGGTTTAGGATGGAATGAACTGTGGGGAGCTCGGATGCAGCCCTCGGGCTAGATATTTCTGAGAGGGGATGTGCTAATGGTTTACAGCAAAGACCTAGGAGGAGGCAGGTCTCCTGGGTTCCACTTCTGGCTCTTGTGCTTACTCACTGTGAGCAAGTGATTTCACCCCTCTGTGAAGAAAGGCACAAATCCTACCGCCTTTGAGGAATGTAGTGAGGCGCAAAGAAGGACTCTCTCTGAGAGCCTCTCATGGAAACAGCAGAACATGGGATGGGAAGTAGTACTGTAATGAACCAGACTAGCGCGTCTGCACACCTCTTCCTTCGGCTGGGTGGAATCACAGCTCCTCAGCTGTGTGTCAGAGGCCCTATGTGGTGTCTGCTCCTTTACCCAAGTGCTAGGGACCTGTGCTCTTTGAAAAGGAGGCTCTGAAATCTACCACCATGGTCACAATGAACGCCCAAACAGCTGTGTCATGCAGCACAGCGACATGTGGGAAGGCTTGGGTGGGAGGCTTTGTTACATTATTCTTGGGGGGCAGAAAGGCAGGGCCCTAGGGGATCCTTCTTCATCTGCAGGAGAACAAGCTGCCAGCAAAGGGAATGGGGGGCAGGGCTCTGAGTTCCTGCATGGAAGCTCTTCCTGAGGCTCTGGCTTTGTCCTTTATCCTTAACTTAGCTAACAGAGCCCCGAGCAGAACCTTACTTAGCCTGAGCTCCCTCGTGAGCTGGTTGTACCTAGGTGCACTCCCTGCAGGACTTCCTACCCCTTCCTCTGGCTCTCTCCTGCTTTGGAGAGACTCTCTGCCTTTGGTACTCCTCAACTGTTGCTCATGAGACCGACCTGGCCTGACTGGCAGTGAGAGTCAGCAAAATAGCTCTGCTCTGCCCATTGCTAGCGTGTCCAACACTAATGCACCCCGTCTTGGCACTGACAAGCAACACCTTTCATAATGTCCCATACGCAGCAGAACCTGCCTTCCCTTTGCTGGGTTGCCAGCCCTCTCTAACTGCTAACACTTGAGGAGCCAACACCATCTCTAGCACAGCCTGCAGGTGCATGAGGAGACGGCCTGAGGCTGTGGTTTCTCCAGGGCGCTGGAGAGGAGATCTCGCACAGAAAGGAGTTGATTTTCAATCAGTAAAGTTGATCTTGTGAGGCCAATGGCTTCTGAAAGCAAAGACAAAGCAGAGGGACAGGCAGGGAATGAGCAATCGGTGGGGACAAAGAGAATCCATGGCTCCAACCCACACACTGAGATTAGGGTCACTCAGTGGAAGAGAAGAGGTTTAAATGAACAGCCCTGGGGAGATTGAAGTGTTTGTCTGCTTTGCTGTCCACACTCTGGCCTGGACTCAGATTATTCCGGGCACGTCAGTGCACGGGGGAGATTTATTGACCGGCCACTTCTCCATCACAGTCTGAGTAGTTTTCTTACAGCTTCATGCAGGGAAAGACAGAGAGAGAGAGAGAGAGAAAAAACTTAAACTGGCTGGTGACTCAGTGTCTTGAATGGGCCTTTCCAGCCAGCATGTCACAGCACTGGGGAAGTGATGGATTTTGTAACGTTTGTTTTGGTCTGATGCACAGCAGCTCCGCAGGCAAGAGGCTAAGCGCTCTCCCAGGCCAGCCGCGGCTTCAAACACTACAGCAATTCCAACCCATCTGGAACCCCCTCACCTCAGCACTAGGGGTTCTGTCCCCATCACACTGTCACCAAGGGCTTCTCTATCCCACAGGCTGTCTCATACCCCTCACTCTTAAGGGTCCCTTGCTCCCATGGCAAGAGTTCACTCCACAGCTCTAATGCATGAGGCTCTCCCTGTCCCACCTTAGGAGGGGGATATCTCTGCGCTTCCCCCAACGCCCCCATGAGGGGGCTGGCTCTCTAGACAATGATCCCTCAAGCTCCCCATTTCTTCCGCATCCACCTAATTAATTGAAAGCGTCCCATGGTTCCTCCTGCAGGGAGATGATACCCTGCTCTCCCTGTGACTGCTGAGAGGGGCTGGTCATTTCCTTTGAGTCAGCAAATGACCTTGGCCCAGCTCCTTAAAGGGATTTCGGTCTCTGATTCCCATGGTTATCAATGGGAATTAAGCACCTAAATACCTGTAAGGATCTGGGTCTTCTTGCCCCTTGGGTGCCATTTCTGGCAACCTGCGGCCCTTAGGAGACAAAGATGGCACAGAGCCTGCTCCAAAGATGCTGGACCAGCAGACTGCCAAGGAGCTCTGAAGGGACTCAGCCTCTCACAGCTTTGACACCTCCTGCTGGCCACACAGGGAGCTTGGTCAGAGTCCAGTCCAGACAGGGACAGAAACCCAGCTCCGATGCTTCTCTTCCCTAAGGCTGCAGCCAGAGTCCACTGCAGATGGGCACGAAGTTCCCCCTGCCCTCGAGGCCAAGGACATGAGTCATACACACTTTTCATCTTGGAACAACTCACACATAAACACATACAAACCCTTAGCCCTGTATTTGCTGCAACAGGCTAGAGACGCACATGCAGATACGAACACACGAGAAAAAAGATTCACATGCAGACACACACACCCAGGTGCTTGCATGTGGGGATGCAGAGATGAATGCAACCACTCGTATGTGCATGCCCAGCTATGGCCAGGCACAGAGACACAAAGGGAGCAGCACAGCCTAGTAGTTGAAGCACCGCACCAGGATTCACAAAAAATGAGTTCTAGTCCCACCTCTGCCACTAAGGTGCTGTGAGACCCTGGGAAAGTCATTTCCCTGCTTGGTTCCTCAGTTTTCCCTTGTGTTGAATGGGAATAATGCTACTTCGCTACCTCCTAAAGGGAGGTTATGAGGCTACAGTCATGCATGTGTAAAGTGCATTGAGATCCTCAGATGGGAGGTACTGGAGTCAGGCAGAGTACAGTATTATATACTGGGGCTTTATCTTCCTAGGCTCCTAGCTGAACCTTTTATGTCCCTCTTTCTGCCCTTCCCACTGTCCCCATGCGCCCATAGCCAGTTAATGACTTTCCTTCTTTGTACACAAGCTGCAGAAATATCACTTGCTGCTGCCTGAAGCCTATCAACGTACAGGGGCGCACACAGCTGGCCACCACTGCATGCAAACCAGCTGCAGCTACACGTATGCTGCACGCCAGTACAGACATTCACACATCCGGCATAAAGCTACCACAGTGAGCTAGAGCTGCGCTCACACAGGCACCGCCATGCACCAGCAGTGCTCCCGGCTGCAGCTGTGACTGTCTCTCTCTGCCAAAGCAGAAGCTAGATTGATTTTAAAAAGGGGGCGGGGGGGGCCTCTTTTTCTTGTTGTTCTGGATGCAATCCTAAAGTGCTTAGCTCTTTATTCCGAATTAGTCACTAACTGCTAATCTCAGCCACGCTGCTGTAAACACTGGGCTTTGAAATCAAGGAACCTGGCACCCCTTACAATGTTTATTCGGTGCCCGCTCCCCACCCACCTACCTACTGAAACAGCCATGCTATTGTCAAGTGCTCTGCTACCCTCTGCTGTTCATTGCAGGGAAACATGCAGTCCTGGGAAGATTTCTTCTCTGCCCAGCACCTTACAGCAGCCTGTCTGTTTTCCTTGCCCCTGTGGTTTGTGCTGGCACCTTCCCTCCATTAAATGCTTCTAGAAATGGTGCTTCCTACATGGCAGATTCATTTCAGATCCCAGGAGAGGCTATTCTATGAAAAGCCTGGGGCTTTAGAAAAGAGCCTGCTAAATATTCATTTGCACACACAGAGCCCTGACTGGCTGGGCCATTCCTCCAGCAGCAATCAGCAGTGCAAAAGCCATGGTAGATGTATACTATGGCGGAGACCGCATGCAGCTCTGGGCACCTCAACAGGAACACACCAAAGGGAATTCAGAGGAGAACTGAGATGACTGAAGGGGCTGATTCACGATAAAGATTAGAAGAAGTGAACCCAGAGAGCCTGGTTCAATAGTGCCCCAGCTGGGGATGCAAAGCTGTCTACAAGCTGAGGCGGGCGGAAGTGTTTAGGGGATCCCAGGTGTTATTACTAAGAACGATGGGACAAAACGGAGTGAAGGAAGACTGAGGCTCAAATACCGTGGAAAAAAACAAACCTTACTGGCCACATCTACTAGGCTGTGGAAGTCTCCCACAGGAGATAAATGGACATTAACTGAGTCCATTTAAAAGTGGATGAGACCAGGCCCCAAAGAACAAAGGCAGGGAACAATCTTACTTTGGCTGAGGGAGTGGGCTGAACTGACAGGTCTTTGCTCCCTCACTTCTAGATGCTTAGGGAAGTTAGTGCTTCTTGTGGCCTTCAGTTTGTGGCCAACCAAGGGGCAAGTCTGGCACAGCCATTAACTGGCTGGACAGAGGAGGAGGTGCATTGCTGCAGCTGTAACTCTACCTAGGACACTTGTGTTCTAGGAACAGGTGGGCTGCAGCAAGCTCTCTCTTCCACTGCCCCACCAGGAGCTGTTCTAAGCAATTTTTTCTGGAAGCTGCTCCTTGCACTTCCTGTCCTACCTGAGTACAAAAGCCTTTCTCTGGCGTAACATATTTTGTTTTCTGGTAGAAGCCGGCTGTATTAACATACTTAATTATATTAGGGGCTTGTGGATTATCTAATTATGAATGTGCCTAGTTTTGATTTTCTTGTAATTAATTTGTTTTGTTTACATGCAGCAACATCTGTCTGAGCTCCCTTGGACTCCATCAGAAATGAGATGGGCTGTCCCTAGGGAGGTGTTCTTCTGGCAGATGACGTTGTAATAAATGAATTGGGGTGTTGTGCGGGGGTTGGGTTTACATTTAAATGAGTATTTCAGGGGGTTGGGTGGCTCAAGGATAGAGACCTTTTCACTTCTGTGGGCTGGTTTGAAGGCAAAAGTGACAGAGCTGTTACCATGAGACAGCTGGGCACGAATTACATGAAGTGAACAGGCAGGTAATGGGCAACCTCCCTGTGGACACGTGTCCATGTCGGCAAGACCACCCCAAATTGCAGGAGTTGGCAGCATCTTCCGAAAGCCAGAGGGCTGAGTAGGATATGGAGTGAGAACTCTCTTTTCACCTCTGGAGATGGTCTTTCCAGCCAGGGATGAGGCCCTTTGGCAGGAGGCAGGGGGCTCAGAAGTGCCAGGGACAGAGGCCGTCAGTTCCTGGCTGGCTATCTTGCACTTCACACACAGATGCACAAGTAAACAGCCGGTCCCCTGTCTCTGGTGCCAGGCGCTGGAGATGCACTGCCTGTCAGTGCAGGTGGCGATAGTACAGTGAGTGCACACTGGGAAAGGGGCAGCTGCCTGTTTCACCAGCACTGAAATACTGTCCCCACCCTTCAGACCAGGGGGATAGAGACATCCCACCAGACTGTCAGGTCATGGGATGGGACCCAGACACACTACGGCAGTGCCCAGCATGGTTAGAACACAGCTCAGTCTTGCAGTCAAGGGGAACAAACTGCTCACTGAATTGCACCAGAACCCTGCGCAGTGCAAGGCATGGCTAGAACTCAGTTCAGCTCCAGCTGCACTGCAAAAGCGAATGGTGTTCCTGCTGCGGCCAGACTCTGCAATACCCTGGTTTTTTCGCCGTGTGGGACCCTGACAGCTAGGCTCTCTCTTTCCACGGGAGGGCAGCAAAGTGCTGCATTTTCAAAGGTTTGGCAACACCAAGGCAAAGCTGACCCCAGACATACCAGCGACCCATGCAGGGTGCCCTTTGTGATTGCCGCCATCCCCCCTCTTCCTTCTCCTTCACCCTTGGGCCTCGCTTGTGCCACAATGCCTCTCCTTTCAGCAGAGATGGGCTAGAGGTGGCTCTCGCCAGCAGCCACTGAAGCTGCTCTAGGCAGGGGATTAGATGAGGCTTAATAGCAGGCTGTTCCCCACCACTCCGGATCTCCGTAGGGCAGCCAAGACCCAGGTTTTTTTAACATTACACACACACAACTGCACTCCTCTTTTGCAAAGGCAATACTGCAATTGCATATGCATGCTGGACAACTCCCACCAAAGGGCCAGTTACATGCATGATTTGTGCGCACAAGTTTAAAAGCAGGCTCTTAGTCTGAAACATAACCAGAGGAACAGTTTGTGGGGTGGTCGTCAGAGCAGGGGTCTGGGGTTCAGGACTCCTGGGTTCTAATCCCTGCTCTGCCACAGACTTGTACTTTAGAACTGGCTCATAACACCACGACTCCTACTAAACTCGATGCTCCACAACTCTGAAAATAGGGCCCACGGTGGCTAAAAATGGGAAACCAAAGTGTGGCCCTTAAACTCCACACTTCCTCTCTCTGTAAATGAGCCTAGCAATCTCACCCACTCCATAAAATGCCTGGAGATTCTTGGGTGAAAGGCTCTATATAATAAACAGTGAGTGTTACTGTTCACAGAGTCTGATCTCTCTCCTGAGAGGCCCACTGGCTCAGCCACAGAGCGATTCCCACCCTGTCTCTGACAGCAAGCCTGAGAGTCAGACTGTTTTGCTGCTCTCCCGTAGCCTTTGCTCTAGCAAGTAGGAGGTGGAGCAGGCAGGAATTGACACCAGACATTTGGGCTGAGAAACACTTACTGCTTAATCGGCGCATTTCCTGGTATCAGCAGGGCAGCCTGCTTTGTTTACTATCTCATGACACAGAGCTCAGTGCCATCTGGATACTGTACAAGGAAGTGAGATAAGTTTGTATGCAGGGAGGAGAGCAGAATTTCTCTAACGCATTCTAAAGCAGTTGGGAGTTCTCAGCAAAGATACCACGTCCTTGCTGGCTCATTTCAAGTGAGAGTTCACTTTTAACATGTCTACACACCACCTCTTTATGTAAGCAAGGAGCCTCTGCATCTCTTCTGGGTACAGCCTGGTTCTAAACTCAGCAGCAAAATCCTTAAAGTCAATTACAGGAAACATCTTGTAAACAAAACCAAAGTCAACCTCTGCTGGAAAAAAAACATGGCTGATCAGTCCAGCTCTGCAAAGCTGCAAAATGAGAAAGGAAGAGCAGACTAATATTAGTGGGGGGCAGATGGGGTTTGAAGATCTGATGCAGAAAAAATAAAAACGTGACGACGAAACGGGTAAGAGTACCAATGCATAACACACAGACACGCTGTGTGTGCCTTCAGGTCTAAGCGTGCAGGAGCAAGGAGACCGTGCTTGTGTTGGAAGGGCAGTAAAATGCTGTGCATGTGTATGTCTAGACATGGGACAAGGTTTTATTGTGGCTCTGCGGCCCAGGCCCAGGTTGGGAGAGTCGTGTAGTGTCACACCAGCCAAGGGGGAGCTGGAAGTGACATTTGGAGAGTTTTGCCGTGGATTTCAATGGGACTAGAATCTGATTCCCAATCTAGGAGAGGGCTAAGTAACAGAGACGTAAGGCAAGAGAAGGTTCTTAAAAGCACAGGGTCAAATTCTCTTTTCAGTTACACCAGTAGGTGTGGGGTAACACCAGTGAAAACGATGGAATTACTTCAGATGTACACCGTTATTAAGGCAGAATTTGTCCCACTGGAGTTACACCTGGGATAAACCAGCGTAAGAGGCCAAATCCTCCATGGGCATAAGCTGTCGTATTCCACGGTTACGCCAATTTACACAACAGAGGCTCTGGCCCCACGAGTAAAACGCAATGAAAACTTGATTTAAAAGCCGTAACACACACCAGCTTCATTTTAAAGAGCAATTGTCTAACCCCGTTAAGTGGTATATTAGAGATGTCGTTCATTATCAAATGTATTAGACAACTGGGGATAGTTTGACTAGTTTTAATGACAGAAGTTAAAGGCACATGCTTCCGCATTTTGGGACTGAACCGACCTTGCCAGGTTAGAAATCATATGGTATACAGCTTGTGCCTCCCTCCCTCCCTCCCTTTGTAACTAATAGGGATTGGGAAAATGGAGGAGATTTAAAACAGGGGAATGTACTTCTCTGTGTCTCATTGAACTAGAAGAGTAAAAGCAACCAGAGCCGTTTCTTATCAATTTCTCATCCACTACCACCATGCACTTATGTTTTGGTTGCCAACACTGCAGGGAAAGGTGGGCTCCCGAAAGACCCTTCAATTCCATGCATGCTCCAGTGCTTCAGAGAACTGGGGGAGTGGGGGGGATGCACAGGGCCCAGGGTGGAAGAGGGCCTGATTCAAAGCCTACTTAAGTCAATGAGAGTCTTTCCATTAACCAAAAGGGGCTTTGGATCAGGCCCACATAACACAAGCGTGAATATGGGGCACTAATGCAACAGAAACAACAAAGCTAACCTGGACCCACTGCTGATTGTAGATGCTTATGCCATCCCACTGGAGCAATTACTAACAGCTGAATTCTCAGCTCAGGTCCAGCCTTCACAGCAGAGCCTTCCATTGGGACCTGTTGCCTGCAACTATCCCAAGAGCAGTTGTGATGTTCTGTTTACAGCTATTGCTTGTTCTTTTGGGGTTTTTTTTAATCTTAAGAGCCGACCTTGATGTCATGGGTGATGATTCAGAAGCAAACAGAGAGAGGGAGAAGCAGTGACAAAGGCCTGGAGACATTATCAGAGGGGTTTAGGAAAGACTAAAAAAAGAACTGAGTAGATTGGCTGCACAATGACTAAGAGGAGAGGTGATAACAGCCTACAAGTGTTTGAGAATCTGAACACCACAGGGCAAGAGGTTAGTTAATATGGAATGGAGGAGGATGATTGGGAAGAAAAAGGAGAATAAACTGAGGCTAAATATCAGGGGGAAAAATCCTCCAAGTCATGGATGGGGGTGAACCCTCCCTTCAGAGAGGCTAGTCCTGTCCCCCCAGACCATGGCCAGACCTCCAGCTGCCCTGTGGCTGGAGCCCCAGCCCAGCTTCCCTGAGCTGCCAGGCCCCAGCCACGTCGGCCATCCCAGCCCCTGGCTGCCAGCCCGACACCTGGGCCGCTGGTCAGCCTGAGCCCTAGGCCATCGGCTGGAGCTGAGCCCCTGCCGGCTTCGGGGGAAGGGGGAGTGAGGGTGGGGCCTCGAGGTAGAGCCACGCCCTGGATTAAGGGAGACTTAGCCTCCCCTGGCCTATGCCACCTGCCCATGCTCCAAGTCAAACAGTAAGTGTGTGTCAGGTACGGGAGAGACGAGGTGGGTGAGGTAATATCTTTTATTGGACCAACTTCTGCGGGCGAAAGTGACAAACTTTCACCCACTTTGTCTCTCTAATATACTGGGACCAATATGACTACAACCACGCTGCAAAAAACCAATGTCAGGCATGATGACAGCTGCAGGGTACTCAGGGCCGGCGCTATCATTTAGGCAGCCTAGGCAATCGCCTAGGACGCCAGGATTATTCGGGGAGTGGCATTTTGCCGGGGGGGGGGGGGGGCGGCAGGCGGCTCCAGTTGACCTGCCGCAGGCCTGCCTGCGGAGGGTCCGCTGGTCAGCGGCTTCGGTGGAGCTGCCGCAGTCATGCCTGCGGACAGTTGGCTGCTCGCGCAGCTCCGGTGGACCTCCCGCAGGCATGCCTGTGGCAGCTCCACCGGAGCCACGGACCAAAGGACCCTCCGCAGGCATGCCTGCGGCAGCTCCACCAGAGCCATGGACCAAAGGACCCTCCGCAGGAATGCCTGCGGCAGCTCCACCGGAGCCGCGGGATCAGCGCGGGGGGTGGCGAAATGGCCGTGCGCCTAGGGCGCGAGAAACCCTAGCGCCGGTCCTGAGGGTACTGCTTTCTGACCCTGGATTAGATACTAGCACCCCGCACTGAGATGCAAAGCTCTTTATTCTTCTGTCTAACCCTGGGCTTGATCTGTTTCTATTAGCACACTTGTCTAAACAAAAATCTTTGTCTATATGGGACAATAAAACCATGCTAAAACAATGCTATCTACAAACTGTGCTGGGAAACGGCCATCTGTCAGAAATCCATCCTGACAACTGTTTTCAAACCTAGCTGTAATCAGCTCTGCTCCAAATTTGCCCAGAATCTCTCAGTGACAGTGCTCTGCATCTCTTTTAAAACATAACTGCTAAAGAATCTTTATTTTTCTTACTCTGAACATTTTTAAACAGTACAGGTTCCATAACATCAAAATAAAACAATCGCGATTGCTACGATTCAGATTGCAAGTCACATGTGAATCCAGCCTATATTTGAACTCAAGTCTCCAGCGTTACTGTGCAGTAGTGGTTACTGGTCAAAGTAAAAATACAATATTTAAAAAACATCGGTCATGGTATAGTGTAAAAGAATAGTGCCTACATCGTAGGTGCCTCTAACAACCCGCACCCATCTTCTGGATTCTTACATCCTGCATCAACCTTTTTTAAAAAATACCATATTGTAAATAGACAAAACATTTTTTGCAATTGCTGGTGAAGGAAATGCCAGTAACACCTCAACAGCAGGTCCCTTTCTACCAGTGGGAGAAACTCCTTATGCTCGGTATAATTGTAAAACTGTTATCTAAAAACCTTTAGTACACAAAAAAGCCCCAACCACCACCAGGACTGGGTGGAATTAAAAATTTGAAAAAAAAAAACCACTTCTTTCAGTAGCACATTATTTCTCAGTAAGCCTCAGATCTGCCCCCTCACACACACGCTTTTCTTAGTGCACAATACTTCCCTGTCACTCCCCCTCCCCTCAAGTGCACAGGGAAATGGCCAAAAATTCCTTTTCAATGGCCACAGAAAGCAGAGTGACCAGAAAACACTTACATGGAGTAATCGTAACACTTGCCCTACTTCTTCCGTTCTGATCAATATCTGGCCACTGATGTATTTAGAGCGCTGCTCATTATTCCATCTGTTCCCACGGAAATAATTCTGTAAGCCTTCTTACCGTACGGGCATGTTTCAACCTATCCACAACTCTCAAAAGTTTGGGGGAGGCCCTTTTAAATTCCAGAGGTTGATGCTTTTAAGATGAGTTGCAAACTCTTTATGTATATGCTGCTTTCATGTCAGGAGTACACAATTGTAGAAATGATTCTCTGTGGAGCTCCCTAGAGGACATGGTGTAATTAACAACCAGAAGGGGGATATACTGGTCCACAAAAGGGAGGAAGGGTCAACTGAGACTGGGGATCCACACCACTTTCCTGCTGGACAGGTGGAGATGTGGATCCTCCAACAATCTGAGATTCCCCAGGTGTGATTGCCTGTAGGATTGCAGAAAGATCTAACGAAGGAAGTGGGAAAAGAGTCTGGTTCTGAATCTGTGAATTCAACTGCACCAGTGCCTCCAGATGCTGGATCAGAGACAACGCTTCCCCTACAGGAATGGTTGGATTGGAGTCTCCAGTTGCAGCATGATTTTGGAGGTCAGATGTAGCAAGAGGTTCATTGGAAACAAGATGGGGCACAGATGGCACCTGAGAAACTCCACCAGAAGATGCAACTCCAGGATACAACATGCTTGATAACTGCTGAATATCTAACATGTTGACATCGAGGGCAACATTGTCACCACATTCATGTGAGCATAAGGAGCATGAAGACAATGGTCCGTGATTCCAGTTCTGTGTCATGGCTGGCCCTGCATCAGCCTGAAACTCCGTATGTCCCCCAATCATATTCTGCTGCCTTCCCAATGATTCCTGAGCCGTGCTGTAGGACTGCCCTCCCATCCAGGAGAAGCTGCTAAGTGAATGGACAGCACAATCCTGCATGGATTGGTTTGTTTCCTCCTTTCTGTTTTGGCAGTGTGAAGATGCTGCATGGCATGTCCCTCCATTTATGACTTCACCCACTGCTGTATTGAGAGCGAACATATTATTACAGGGCTCCTGGCTGTGAAAAACCGCTGGAGGATACTCGTTCCTAGACAGCCAATTACCTGTGAATGCCCTGGAAGGTACCTGTTGAAATGGTTCAGCCAGTTTGGTGCTCCCAGAACTGTCCAGAGGAGGAGAAAAGCATTTGGTCACAAGGTTATTTTTAAAAGTCACTGTCTTTCTTTTTGTTTCCCTTAAGAGGCTGGGCCCCATGCTACTTGTAGAGGGGTCGCATGAGACTTTCTTTGGGAGAATCAGTCCCAGCAACAAGCAAGAGTGACTTGCATCAAGACCTATTAAAACAAACAAAAAAGATGGTGTTAAAGGAAGACTTTTCCACAATTTATGCTGGAATCTTCCTAACTTTGGGCCAAACCCTTAGGTACTGTCTCACTCTTTACTGAATACTTACTGAGGCAAAACTCTCACTTAGACAAATCCTAAATTTCTTCCTCCAATAGTCATTGGCCACTGTCAGAAGACAAGATACAGGGCTAGATGGACCATTGGTCTGATCCAGTATGGCCATTCTTATGTTCTTATGGAAGCTTTGCCTGAGTAAGTACGAAATAAAAAAATAAATAAGGATCATAGGTTTTCTTGTAATTTTTTTAACCTCATGCATATTTTCTGCATTACACTGAGATTTAATTTTTATTCTTCACCCACAGCTCAGCAATTACATTCAATGGCTAAAGCCAAATTTTAAAAGGGACGTTAACTTGGCCTCTGAAATTGAGCCTCCAATTATGGGCAGGCTTGTTTTTACACATACGTTTTTCACATCAAAATCTCAGGCCTGCAAAAGAGTGGACTTGTGCATGGGGTGCTTCAGTTACATGCGCAAACCAGATAGTTCACAATCTGCAGTTGTGGAATGCAAATCCAAGTTTTTGCATGCACACAATAACATGCATGTGCAAACACTGTTGTGCACAAAATTCCAGGCACAACTTTAGAGACCGCTGTAGAAAAATTTGCCTTTATTTTTTTGCCCATCTAGGTCAGAAGTAGAATTAAGAGTCTAAAATACATATTGCTTTCAAATTCTGTATTTCTTTCTCAAACGAAACACTTACACTAATCACATAAACTCACTTGAAATCAGTGGCTTCTGTTTGCAAATGTTAGTCCGACCACTCTGTGATGGGTGGCTGACCACAGCTAAACGCCAAGACAATTTTACTAAGGATGACCTGCAATTTCCAACCATTGTGGTTTGTAGCTGGGTATCTGATTCTCCTGCCTTGTGCGATGGCTGAAAAAAGTACAGCCCATTTCAAATGGTCCAGGAGACATTAGAGTCTCTTGGTCTTGTCCTATCTTGATGGCAGAGCTCTGGACTGTCCCAGATTAGGAACACCAAGGTAACACAATTTATAATTAAAACTATCTGCTTCTCCGTGATGACTGAGTTCCCACTTGTCTGAGAGGTGAGACAGATGCCAGGTCAATCACCGGTGGATTGTGCTGCACCTCAGAGGTGATTCTGCCAATGATTACTGGGAAATGTCATCAGTTTCCAGCCTGGGTTCAAGTGTGCACTGACTGATATGGAGATTACGTGCTGTTACATCATGTGATGGGAGGTAGGACAGGGATTAGCTGCAGCTCTGACAAATGGCATTTCACACGAGGAGTAGCTGTGTGGGAACACACTGTTATGTGACAAGGGGTTACATGAGTTTACATCCTGATGTGCTGCAGGCAAGCACCAGGCATTTCGTTAGCCATATGTGGCAGTTACCTCAGGTCATGTGACACAAAGCTGGGCAGGGAAACTAAATGTCATAGGAATTAGGACAATGTGGGATTACTGGGCTTGATTTGCCTTTCATTTACTCTCATTTTATATTGCTGTCAATCCATTTACCTCAACGGAGTTACTCCCGATTCTCCTCGTGCCAGTGTCAATCAGAGCCACTGGCTCTCTGTCGTTTCATATGCAACACAGGGCTATAGACGTCCATGCATCACAAGATGCAACTACTCATATTTTAAGTGCATTTTTCTATAGCAAAGGACATGCGAGTGCCCAACCCTACTTTTCAAATCTGCCTTTCACTGAGAAATAAATAGAGCCCCTGGCTTTCTGACACCCTGTAAAGCTGTGGATTATATTATACTGAATTATTTATAGCACTGGAACCTGTGATCCTCAGATTGAAGGCAGCAAGTTATTTCACTGAGCCTCTCTGCGGCACACACCAGAAAGGGAAGCCAGCTTGTTTCAAATCCATACCTGGGCCACCAAGTGGATGGAATTTGGCAGGTACTGGCTGGAAGGCTGCCAGCGGTACCATGAACATTTCCATCTGGTTGCTGTTCACAATGCCGTATCTCTGTTTGTTGTTCAAATACGAGTACAGCATGTTGTAAGTGTTGAAGTCTTTGGTCATGGCAGGGCAGAATCGTATCATGCTCATCTCCTAAACAAACACAAGGGGAAGGAGACTGCGTGGATTGCCTGAAAACACAGTGCGGCTAACATTGTTCATCTAGCAGTAAAGAAGTTCTAAAAAAAAGACTGAAAAACGCAAGGCATCTAGAAACTTGTTTGCATGTTGGAAGGGCTCAAGCTTAATCCCATTTGCGGGAGCGCTGCCGTTCTTCATGTGCTTCACTCACTGCATTTTGGTAAGGTGAAGAGTGATCACCTCACATACAACCTACAAACCACACTTTGGTGCACATAAACAATCTGGCAGACTCTACATTCTGTGTGGCGATGACAAGAGTATGAACAAATTCAGGGGAGCGAGAGAGACCAGCACAGACCGAGATCTTGCCTAAAATATGCTAAAGACAATTTTTACCTGCAGATGGGTACATCCCTGAACTGAGTCAGGTCAGTTCACCCCATTGGGCCTGATCCAAAGCTCAATGAAGACAGTGGAATGACTTCCAATCACTTCAGTGGACTTTGGAATAAACCTTTAGGAGTCTTCCATCCATGTCACATATTTATGCACAGCCACAATCCTTGAACCCAGTGGTTGTTGGCAGTCTACTGAACCTCTCAGGACTAGGGCCTAAATTCTATTAACTTTTACTTGCTACTTAAAAGGACAGAATGTCTTTTGTTTCAGTTGATCCAAAATATCATTCTATGCAATCATTAAAATTGTCCCTGCTGGTATCGTAACTATGTGGGAAAGTGCAATCCTCTGCAGGCATGCTTTCAAACATGTAAAGGTGACAGCTATTTTCGCTGCATGAATGCAGGCTGCTTCTGGTGTCCAGCAGCTAAGTTCTCCTGTGATGAAATATTTAAAGGTTATTATTATATAACTCAGTTCGTCTGACATCTTAGACCACAGGCTGAAGGAACCAGGATATGCTTAAAAGTCATCTTAGTACATGACAAATCATCCTCAGCGCTTGAAAACAAGAGCCTTTCGAAAGGATACCTTGGCTTCAGCTGGCCATATGCTCTCTAAATAATCCCAGACGTCCTCCGGGAGAATACAGCCCCTTGACTGAATCAGCTCCGGTAACGCCTGTACAAACCAGGACAAAAATATAGGTTAACCACCTTTTCATAACTGTTGTTCTTTAAGATGTGTTGTTCATGTCCACTCCATTCTAGGTGTGTGCACGCCCACGTGCAGGCATCAGAGACTTTTGCCTTAGTGGTACCCATAGGGTCGGCTGTGGCGCCGTCTGAGTGCCATGCTCATGCGTCGGTATATCAGGCGCCACCAGCCCTGCGCCCTCTCAGTTCCTTCTTGCCGGCAACTCTGACAGAGGGGTAGGAGGGCAGGTAATGGAATGGACATGAGCAACACATCTCGAAGAACAACCATTACGAATAAGGTGGGTAACCATTTTTTCTTCTTTGGGTGCTTGCTCATGCCAATTCCATTCTAGGTGACACACAAGCAGTATCCCTGAAGGTAGGCGAAAAGTTCACGGCTGTGCGGCTTGCAGTACTGCTCTGCCGAAGCCAGCATCATCTCGAGCTTGTTGGGTAAGCGCACAGTGAGACATGAACATGTGAATGGATGACCAGGTAGTGGTCCTGCAGATATCCTGAACTGGTTCGTGGCCAGGAAGGCCACTGACAAGGCTTACGCTCTAGTTAAGTGAGCAGTGACAATCGCTGGCACCTTCGCCTAGTCATAGCAGAAACGGATGCAAGATTTGATGCAAGACAAAATTCTCTGGGTGGACACCAGACGACCTTTCATCTCATCTGCCACCATGACAAACTACTGCGTCGACTTGTGAAATGGCTTGGTCCTCTCGATGTAGAAGGCTAGCGCTCTCCTGACATCCAGGGAGTGCAACCTATGTTCATCCTCGGACTTCTGAGGTTTTGGACAGAAGACTGCCAAGAAGATGTCCTGGCTCACGTGAAACTGGGAAACCACCTGGGGCAGGAAAGCCAGCTGTGGCCACAGCTGGACCTTGTCCTTGAAGAATGAGGTATATGGCAGTTCCAAGGTAAGCACCCTAATTTCAGAAACCCTCCATGCAGAAGTTATTGCCACCAGGAACGATACCTTCCAGGAGAGAAGAGAGGACGCAAGGGCTTGGAGGAAGCTTGCATGCGCCACGTGAGCACCAGGTTAAGGTCCCATGAAAGGACAGGATCCCAGGCTTGAGGGTAGAGTTGTTCCAGAACCTTCAGGAACTGGCCTGTCATGCCATGTGCGAAGACCGACCAGCCCTGGAACGGAGGGTGAAAGGCTGATACAGCGGCCAAGTGGACCTTAATAGATGAAAGGGACAGCCCCTGAAGTTTAAGATGCAAGAGGTAGTCCAGGATTAGCTGCAGCGAGGCCTGCACAGGCCTAACCTCTTGGGCTGAAGCCCTGCATGTAAAATGTTTCCATTTGGCCAGCTAGCTGGCCCTAGTGAAGGGCTTCCTGCTTCCCAGCAGGACCTGCTGGACTCGGGCCGAGGACTTCTGCTCCTCAGAACTCAGACATGGAGCAACCAAGCTGTCAGGTGACGCACTGCCAGGTTCAGGTGCAAGAGCCTGCTGTGATTCTGTGCCAGTGGGGCAGCGGCATCGGGGCCAACACATCCAGGAGCATGCTGAACCAGTGCTGGCAAGGCCAAGCCGGGACGATGAGTATGACCGTGGCCCTGTGCTGCCTGATCTTCTTGAGGACCCTGTAGACCAATGAGCACCAGCAGGAACGCGTACATCAGAGTCCAAAGGACAAAGGAAGCACAAAGGCGTCCAAGAGAGAGTCCCTGTCGAGCCCCCGGAACAAGTAGAACTCGTGGCACTTCCTGTTCTGGCGAGTTGCGAACAGGTCCACCTGGAGAGATCCCCACTTCTGGAAGATCATGTCCACCCCTTTGGGGTGGAGAGACCACTCACGGCGAGATGAGAAGGTTCTGCTGCTGACCACTTGCGAAGCAAGGGCGAGAGGCCCTCCAACTGACCACCACGGGCGGTAAGAAGGAATTGAGAGGGCACAGGAACCGCAGTGCCTGATATGCCGATGCATGGGCGCAGCACTCAGGGGGGCGCCACAGCCAACTTTACGGATACCGCTAAGGCAAAAGTCTCCTACGACTGTGCACGGGAGCGGCCACACACCTAGAATGGAATCGACAGGAGCAAGGACTCAAAGAAGAATTAGTACTTATTATTTGATATTCTGCAGACTTACTCAAGACCTACTCAAGCAATCCCCTACTGAGATCATTATTTGTTAGTAGTAATCTTTTTCACATTTATAAAGGCCACCACCCTAGTATCTGGGCACACTTTGCATGGTTTAGATCAGAAACAAATAACGGAAAGTGAACCCTTTTAACCCAAACTGTGCTTTCTGAGATTCCTTTTAATCTCAGAAAATATAAGGAACGGTCCTGCACTGGCGCCTTGAGCAATGGACTAGATGCTATAACTGGTCTTCTCCACTTTTAATTCCTATGATTCTGCCATTCTACAGCAGTTCCTGCTTGTACAAGTGAAAACTCAGTTCAAAGTCCATAGTCTCAAATCCATGGGAGTTCAACTGGAGTTGAGCATAAAAACCCTCAAATCACTGCAAATCCTCCAGGCACCTAGCTAATCCTATGACATCTCAGAGATGTTTCCCCTTTCCTATTGTCCCAACCACAGGCCAAATGCTGAGGTCCTTACTAATCAGTTCTTACTCAGACAAATTCCCTTTGGTTTCAGTGAGAGTTTTTATGAGGAACAAATGAGTAATAACTGCGTAAGGGCCACACGACTTTGGTCTATAGCAGAGGTTCTCAAACTGGGGGTTGGGACCCCTCAAGGGGTCGCGAGGTTATTACATGGGGAGGTCACGAGCTGTCAGCCTCCACCCCCAACACTGCTTCGACTCCAGCATTTATAATGGTGTTAAATATATTAAAAAGTGTTTTTAATTTATACTGGGGGTGTCTCACTCAGAAGCTTGCTATTTGAAAGGGTTCACCAGTACAAAAGTTTGAGAACCACTGGTCTATAGTGTGAAAACACGTGATACAACTTGATGTAAGAATCTGAGCTTTGATGCCTTGTCTGTGGAATGCTACAAGAAACGTGTGGTGTTTTATTAGATAAACAGTCTTGTTGACATAGACAATCCCTCCTGTTATGTATAAGAAAATAAGGGTCATACCTGAATGAGGCAAGTGCCGTAGCCTGAAACAGGATACGCTTTTGCGGCAAACTGTTTAATGCTGAACATCTGAATGAATCCTTCCCACAGCACAGTGTCTCTGACTTGCTTCTGTAGCCTTGGACTCTTCTTGAGGACATCAACTGAGGCAGGCCTAAAACAGAACAAGTTTGTGTGTATTATACAGTGGAGTCATTCCTGTAGGTCTGGATATTCCATATGCTTTTATTTCCTGAGTAACTTCACCTCTTTTCCTGCACATTTTGCCCTTTAAAGGAGGGGAAAGGAGACTGCCACCTGATCTGATTTGTTACCTCTGTTGTACCTTGTAACATGTAAGTTGGAGGTACAGAACATGCATCTCTCCTCCCTGTATAAGGGATTGACAATGGTTCCTGCTCCAGCCCATCTCCTTTTAGAAGGGGCCACAAATGAAAACCCAAAGGGCAGGACTTGGGGATATGAATTCCATTTTCCAGACCTCTTTCTCTCCCCTACCCCTTTCCATCACCACATGATGCAAAACGGTCACGTAGGGGTATAATATTTGCTGTACTAGATCAGACAACTGGTCCATCTAGTCCAACATCCTGCTTCTGGCACAGATCAATACCTGAGGCTTCAAAGTAAGATAAACCCCACCTGTAGTATGTTATATCTCTCTGGCACCTCCCTGGGGTGAGGTTGGGCACCAGTCTTGTCTCAGAGCTCCCTTCCTGGACTACAGTTTTGCTGTGGGTTTGTCCTGAGGTTTGGAGCACAGCTCCCCAGCTGTGCTGCTCAGGGCATCTGCTCCATTATTGGGGGCTTGTGAGGGTGATTTAAGGTAGTCCAAACAAAAAAGGCAGTAAACTTCCACAGCCCACAAGAGAGTCCAGGGCCTTCAGAAAGCAAAGGAGGAAAAGAGAGAAGAACCAGCCTGTCTCCCTTCTGACAGGGTATGAGCACCCAAGGCTCTCAAACAGTTTCCCCAGTGAGTAACCCTGGCTGAACTCTGAGTTCCAGCCCTATTCCTTCAAAATGAACTCCCACACTGAACTGGGATCCTCCCTTTTAAGAAACCATCCATCCACTGGCTTGACAAGTCGCCTAGTTGGGTCTGATTATGCCCAGAGGAGCTCCTTACCCTCTTCATGACTGAGGTGGGGATCTGTCCAGCAAATCACCCCACTCCTCTAATGCAACTCGACAGCTTATGCCAAGGAGCTTTGGTTTCGACCCCTCTTACATTGCAGAATTACAGAACTTCTCAGCCCTTTTTAAAATCAGTGTATGGACAGTGGAGAATATACAGGCCAGATGTTAAAACAAAACGCACAATAGTGAGATAAAATACATTCCCACAAAGACCTGTCTTTCTCCAAATGTTTTCTCTCTTTGTATGAATAGACACTGGTTGAATGTAATCTTCTGGAGCTGTCTTCTGCCTTCTTCTTTGAGGTTGGTTTGCTCTGCAGTGGGTTAAAACCGCTCTCACCATCAGGAGCCATCCTTTCTGTGAAGTCAGATAAAACAAAGATGTTTCTGTACGTTCTGATCACAAGAGAAAGAACAGTGCTCTATTGCAAGGTGGATTTCCATTTCAATGTGAATGTCTGAATTATAAACACAGAAATAATCTCGAAATTGACACTTTCTACTGTGTTATGGCCAAAGATAACATTTGCCCAGGACGTCAGCAAGTGTAAGGTCCTCACTATACTGCCCTGGTTGTTTACACACCATAAACTCATCCATGCTGCCTAGATCTGGCTTGAAAAGAGCTGGGACTAGCAGTGAGGAATAAAGCTCTTTCCTTGGCCTCCAGCCCAAGCATGAGTCCTGCTGAATTCTCTCAAGCTCTCCCCACTTTCTTTGCCTGTGTATATCAACATTTTTACAGTTCAATTTAGGGATCATGAGAGTGACAGATTAATAACACTAGCTTGAACCAGGCATCATCTGAGGCTGGTAACGTACAAACCACCGATACACCTCATTCCTCAACAAGAAACATCCCTTGCTAATTCGGTCCTGGGTCTCTTGAACAATTCTATCCAGTTGCGTGATGCATTTGTGACATGGAGAAAGGTTACGCAGGACAGAATTTGAATTCATATTTCTAATACTAACCAACCAAATCCCTTCTCCCAGCTTACTTACCTGTACAGATAAGGCAGTCTAGGTCCAGTAAGTGACTCCTGTGCTGTTCAGTGGTGTCTCTTTTGGACAACGCAGCGGGCTGGGAAATAGATTTCTTGTCCATACATAGTGCTGATCCCTAAACGGAACATACGACAGTCACTAGCATACACATGTTGACCTTCATTCACATGGAGCCAGCCTATGCTCCCCAAACAGCCTTACAGGAAGTGGTGGCTGAGTATCTATTCACACCCTCCTCATTCACCTGCTGGTGTCACTCAGGCTCTCTAGAAGAAAGACATGGGGGAGTTCCCAACTCTTCCCCATGGAAATGCTGTTTTCCAGATTCCCATCTTTCAAAGAGGCCTATGGCCATCAAACAGCAATCGGGGGTGGCGCCCCCTTCTGTTAGTAGCAAACTATCCGTTAACCATAACCGGAGACACAGTGTCAACACACAACATCCATCCCCTTTATAATAAATCAGAACAGCACAAGACACTTGTAAAAAAGAGCCTCTGATCTAATCTGGCTCACAAATCTATTGAAGCCCTCTAGAAAAGCCAAACTTTGGGATGAATCCTTACCCTTATACTTAATTCTTATGCTAATGAAGGACTGGTCTCAGGGATCCTCCTTTTTGTTCTCTGTTTGTACAGTGCCTAGCACAATGGAGTCCTGGTTCATGACTAGGGCTCCAAGGCACTACAATCATAATAATAATACTGGACCAGAACCCATTATAGTGCAGAAAATCACTATTCAGATTTCCTTATCTCAGCAATGACCTGAAGGCCGCCTGTATTCTACTCCCAGAGCTTCTCCTGACCCCTCCCCAGAGACTGCCATGCATTTTCAGCAGCAAATGTCCACTATGGCCTAGAAAAAAATCATCAAACTTGTTTTCAGTGTGACTTTATCAAGATTTGAACTGAACACTGCAGAGATGGAAGCTTTTGCATTAATCCACTACACCAGCTGGCCCACTACTCCCATCGACCCACTGCTCAGAAACGCATCTGCACTAAGATTCTGACCCCAGCTGGTTTTAAGCACCTACATATTTCCCTTGAATCTTTCCTCATTCCTTCACATAAAAGACCCTTGTTGAGTCGCCTTGGTCAAACATGAACACCTACTCACATATAGGTCTTCCAAAGTAAAGTCCTCATCCACCTCCCTGTGTATCTCTATTTCTCCTTTGTGGGTCAGCTTTGTGGGGCAACACCTTGGTGGTTCTCGCTGCTGTTTTTCTATCACCTCCAGCACCTGGAAGAATCACACTGTAGTACACAGAGATCCAAATAGGCATCTCTTGGACAAGGACTCACTCAAGAAAACAAACGTCATAAGGAATCAACATAGGCAAGAGCCAAAAGGGGGAGGGATAGCTCAGTTGTCTGAGTATTGGCCTGCTAATACCAGGGATGTGAATTCAATCCTTGAGGGAGCCACTAATGGATCTGGGACAAAATCAGTTCTTGGTCCTGCTAGTGAAGTGAGGTGGCTGGAGTCAATGACCTTTCAAGATCCTTTCCAGTTCCATGAGACAGGTATATCTCTCCATATATATATATATATACATACACATGCAAACTGTGGATTTAAAGAGAAGGGGTTTTAAAGATAAAGTCCTTCTCTTAGTGAAACAACATCAAGGAATTCTAGCTATCCACAAGATAAATACAGCAGCAGTACATGCCTCAAACCTGACTTGGAGACCATCCCAAGGCTGAGCAGGAAATTCAATATCCATGGACAGTTCAGTTCTTGGCTTCCATGCAGAGACTGGTCAACAAGGCTGCTATTTAGTATCAGTAATGATGCTAGCTAGTTTTTGAGATGTAGTCCCCTACCCATTAGGAACAGGACAGAGACCATCAGATTCATCTCCTACAGGCAACCAAGCAGCTGTCTGATTTAACAACTTTCAGTCAATACCAGCCTGAGCTGCATCTGAACGGTGACATAGAGGCAAAAAGTTCTGGTTCCAATTGCCTATCCCCTGGACCATCCCATTCTCAATACAGTCATCCATCTAATCTGCATCAGGAAATACAAAAACGTGACACTGTTACGTAGGGCTCCTCTATTAAGAGAGGAAAATCATTGCTTTGTAAACATAAGCCCCACAGTGTCATAGAAAGAGGGAGGCAAGGAAGCCAATTACTTCTCCTTCCTGTTGTACTGGTAAGGAAAGAGTGCTGCATCCTTTTCTAAGTTTTGTTTTATAAAAGTTTTAGAAGACTCCAAAATATAAACCAATCAGGAAGAGGAAAAGCACAGGTGCAATTAAAGCACCAAGCCTGTTAACCAATTCTTCTCCCTATTTTTTAAAAATCTAAATCATACTCAGACCCCTTAAGCAATAAAAAGGGCCATTTTCATACTGTAATTACTTTGGTTTAGATCACCTCTGTATCTTCACCACAACGTCCAGTAAAAGCATCACAAAGAGGCCTTTGGGAAAGGGGGATGACACTGTGTTTATCCCTCTCTGAGCTGCACTGGGATGACTTACATGCTTGCTCTCCTTAGCTCTCCACTCTGCCAACTCCTTTGGTGCCAGCTCCAGCGAATTCATTTGAACAAGACTCTGGGGGGAAACCTCTCCAAGAACCACCTGGTGGAAGAGGAGCTGAAAGAACAAAAGAAGGATAAGCAGCCCTTGGAAGAACAATGATCATAAGGGACATGCAAGGCAGTCTGCTTCCAAAGATCCCTCTCTTTCCTTCTCCCACTAAATGTATATTTCAAAGATTTTATCACAGTACTCAGACAACTAATGTTAACTCTCAGCAGGTCTGGACTGAATAGCTTGTGCCATGCCTGGAGAGCCTAGGTTTTGCAACAACATTTACATAGGAATTTGCACTCCTCCATCCATCCATCCATCAGGTTCACAGGCCAGATATCTGTACCAATGCAGGCCTGATGTTATGTGCTACAAAGAAGATAAAGATACTCAGGTGTTTGGAGCTGACCAAATGTCTCTACACACTTACAAAGGATGACTGATGGATGGTAGGCATGGCAAGTGCCACCAGGAATGAAAGATTAAGCAGTGTCTTAGAACCCTGGATAAGACCCCAAATGATCACGTCTGACCAAAGAAGGGGATGCCTGGATGTGCACTTGCATAGTCTTCCTCCATCAGTGAACAGAATGAGACTGTAATGTTGGACAGTCTCCTTCTAGGCTGGTGCTCTAGATAGCCACAAGTTTAAAGACATGCCATCTTACCAAGGTAATGGAGAAAGTTAGGTCAATTTTTTTAGTCTCTTACCTTATTTTTCGGAGATTTCAGGTTAAAGAGGAGACTGCGGTACTTGTTTTTGTATCGTTGGTCAACACAAAGAAAGAGGTTGAATATTTCCTTCTCCACATTGTTTGCTAATCTCAATATTGTATCTTCATGGACATCCAGATCAGGAGACTCCTCCAACCTGGAACAGAGCAAGCAAGAACCACAGATGGATGTGTCAGATCTGCCTGCAACACAGGAGCCAATTTATAAATGTACAAACTCTTTTCAATTAAAATCCCAAATAAATGAGCCAGAGAATCCTCCCCCAAACAGGAAGCAGTCAGAAACTGGGGTCTTTTAGAAACTTAACTTTCCCAGGATCTCAAAGAGAAACCCTTGTGTTGTGAAATGGCTTGTTCCAACTGTGCTGCTATGTCAGAAAGCCTGTAGCATGTCTTATTTATGCTCACGTCACCTTCAGAGCGGTTACCAGAAGGGTGTGGGGGCACAGAGATGTGCTCCAGCCCACATCCTAAGAGAATGCGTCCCTGTCCCCATACAGTAAATTGCATTTAAACTTGGGGCCCCTCTTAACTTCTGTACACTTATCTGAGCTTCTCACTTCTTCAAATACATTGTTATAACTTGAATTCCAGCATGGTGGCATTTAACTAATTCTAACCAAAGAACAGGCTGGTAAAAAGTCAAGCTTCCCCTACACAGTTCTGCAACTCTCATGTGCAGCATCCCTGCTATTCTCCTCTGGCTGGCATATACCTGTCAAAACAACGAGGAGTCCTTGGGGCACCTCAGAGACTAACAAATTTATATGGGCATAAGCTTTTGTCGGCTAAATGTTAATTGGTTTATCTTGTTAGACTGACCTCACATTTAGTAAAGCAACCCCCATCCTTTCATGTATTTATACCTGCTCCTGTATTTTTCACTTCATGCATCTAATGAAGTGAGTTCTAGCCCACAAAAGCTTATGCCCAAATAAATCCATTAGTCTGTAAGGTGCCACAAGGACTCCTTGTTGTTTTTCCTGATACAGACTAACACGGCTATCACTATGAAACCTGTCACCATATATCTGTCACTCTGCCAGCGTGCCCCTGCTTTAATAACAGCAGTACTGCCTGCTATTCCAGACCTAGAATTCTTGGGCCTCAGACAAAGCCTGCTAAACTCAATGGAAGACTTTCCATTGACTTCAATGAGCTTTGGACCAGACCGCTTAACAAAGGCTGAGAATCATGTGATAGTTTTGTGAAGTGGAAAAATACGGCCTGAGGGCCTGAGTCTCCACTGCCTTCACCTTATATAGGCCTTTACATCTAGGCAAAGTGAGTGCAAGTGACTACGCAAGACAGTGGAGAATCAGGCCCTAGGATGAAACCCTTTCCACTTCTGACCTAATTAAGGATTTGAAGATGGCTCTCCAGTTGTTGAAATGTACTGAATTAACCTCACCACCCTGATCCAATTCTCTATGTACTAGCAAAACCTTCTTACATGATTACCTGACAAAAGGGCTAAGCCTGCCAAATGAATTAAACATGAACTGTAGCAAAGAGTGAGATAACAAATAGACAAATAAAATAATTCTGGTATGCAAATGACTGTCAATATCATACATGACATGGAATGTTCTAGGTAAACAATAGAAGTTGAAACCTCTTAAAGGGCCACATTTTTAAAAAACAGCTCCCTTGCTCCTAAAATCAGCAAGGGCTGATTGTGCTATAGAATTAGCATGTTCACCACAAGTGATAGGAGGATTTTCATATCACTCAACAGCCGCCCCTCTGATTGATTAAGGAATTCCACAGATGGACTCCGAAGGGAGTTCGACCCAATTTTCCACAGAGAAAAATGGTGGCTGTGATACAGGGCTCCATAGGAGTTTAAGTTGAGAAAACTGCAGTCCTCCTCTTAAAATGGATCCATTCCCTACGGGAAACAAGACTATCACATCTCAGAGCTGCATGTTTTAAGAGATGTTCTGCTACTGCATAACAATAATCAAATCTACAAGAAAGTTTCCATTGCCCTGTCATTTATGAGAAACAGCATCAAACACAAGACTTTACTCAATAGTTCCATGTGACTTTCATTTAAGATGTCCCCAGCCTTTTCCCTGCCACCTATCATGCATAAGCCACTTTACCTTTTCTGTAGCATCCCACGCAATGAGTCAATGACCTTAATTCGACTTTGTTCTTCAGACAGCTGCAAACCATGAACAGAAGCTGAAGCTTCTTTAGAGGCTGGTGTCCTACCCCTCCTCTTCTTTTCATTACTGTAATCTTAAAACAAAAGAGAAGCCCAAAAATCTCACTCTCCCTGCAGTACTAGCAGGGGGAATCCATAAAGATCATTGCTGAACCCCCTTTGGGTGGGGAGTAGGGGGCGAAGCTTTTGTGCTGACAGATTTGTGAAGCAATTTTTTGAATTTCAGCAGCCAATAAAAAGTCCAATTTTTTTTAATTGCGTCAATTGAACACAATGAGAGAATTCCAAGTTTTTGTCTGAAACCACTTCCATAAATGCAGTGGCTCTGAATTTCAAATAGCTAAATAATGCCAATGCAAACAATACTGCCTTCTAGCTAGCAGCACATAATCTAATGTAAGAAGATATTTTGGCATTGAGTATGAAGGCTATTTAGTATATGCATCTGCCATAAACATAAAAGATTTAGCCTCATCACTTGTATAACTAAACTGTATCACTTATTTATTATTATTCTAATTGCTATTTATACTAGGTTATTGTTTTAACGGCTTCACTTCTTGCATCTTGGCTTCCATAGCCCATCTCCACTCCTGCATCTTGGCTTCCAAAGCCTATTGATGAGATAGTAAAATCAAAACAGAATGGGGTTACCCTGGAGCAGTGGTTCTCAACCTGCAGCTCACTGGCCACTTGCAGCCCCATCAGCACACATCTGTGGCCCACGTGACACCCGCAGGGCCATACAAGGTAATATTGGATGTGGCCAACAAAGATAAATAGGTTGAGAACCACTGCCCTGGAAATATTTTTCTCTGGACATATCTGGCAAGTAAAGGCACAGGTACCAAAGGTGAAGTGGTTAATTTGGTTTACTGTTTAAACTAAGACTTTCATTCAAAGAAGACGAGGGCTTGGCAAGAGGCAGAAAATACTTACATTCCTAAATTATAATGATGCTAAACTAAAATTCCAGACAAAAAGGAATTCCCACAATACACCCAATTAGTTCAAAGAGGATTGTGCCAAAACACAGAATAGATTTACAGCTGAATACAGACCCTTTTATATTCCTCCAGCCCTTTAAGAAAAGCCCATCCACCCATCATACAAATCACTACAACCAGCAGCAAATTCTTGTAACTTATTAAACCGAGCATCAAATATATTTTGTAATAGAGTATATATATACTGCACCATTAGAAATATTCTGCACTGCCACAATACTTTGTGTAACGTAATTACACTAACAAATCAAAATGCAAAGGGTGAAGGCCATGTGTCTGGAGTGAAGACTTTACCCTATTTGTGTGACAATTGAATTGACAGATTACTGCAAAGCTTTGGCCACTGGAATTAAGTTACGGCTTCCCAGCTTCGTTCCGTCCTTTGCATACACTGGAAAATTCTCCACGACATTATTTAATCTGTCCTAGTAGCAGCACTGCTTTATCTTTTTAGGATTAAGGTCTAACCTATTTATAGCGAGCCAAGGCTGTGTGTGCTAGGACAACACTGCTGCTCATCTGCTACCTAGGCCACAGTTATAAATAAAACAAAGATCACCTGTACATCAGTTAGTGTAAAAGTAAGGTCTTCCCTGCTAACTTCAGAAATGCTACCAACAAAGGTGGGACATTACAGGGACACCACACTGCCCTGTGGTAACTGTTTTCCTATGGAAGAGCCAATAAAGGAAACAACTTCACTTTTGTACTGCATGCTGATAAGACAGCCAGGGTCTGCCTTTATTCACAGAGTGCCTGGTTCTGCAAATCCCACTCACTTTGAATAGTCCCAGTAGTCACACCGAGCTCAGTGGGACTCCTGGCCTGAGTACTACTCATTGTGAGTAAGGGCTTCACAACTGGACCCCAAACCCAGTTTTATTCACATTTCCCCTGAACAGCCCGTATAGCCAGAGAGCAAGCCGGGTTCTTGGCCACCTTGTGTATCATCAACAGGATCAATTTCAACTGCAGAATCTTCAATATTGGAGAGAAACTGAGAGGCAGAAGGAAACCAGCTTGATTTTCAGAATCTAAGCTGAGATTCCATCCATTAGAAAAATCATCTCGTAACTTGTAAACTGAGCAAATCTGCTTTGGAACTGTGAGACTGAGAAGAAAAGCCCTCAGTGTGACCTGACGGTCACTTTTTGTGCATAATGCCACTTGAACAGTTTCATAACATTTGATGACCTTCCTCAGCATTAGCATACTGCTAGAAGTAGAGTGATCAGTTCAGTTCACACTACAAAGTTTCTGTCCCTCAGGACAGCGGTGTTAATTCCTCTTGAAGTTCCTTCCCCAGGAACACTGCTAGCAGATTCCACTTAATTTAAAGGGGTAGCAGGACTGAGGGCTGGTCTACACTGGGGGAGGTATCGATCTAAGATACACCACTTCAGCTACATGAATAGCGTAGCTGAAGTCGAAGATTCTTAGATCGATTTACCTGGGGTCCTCACAACGCAGGATCGACGTCCGCGGCTCCCCATGTCGACTCCGCTATCACCGCTCGCTCCAGTGGAGTTGCGGAGTCGACGAGAAGCGATATATCGATCCCCGAAAAATTGATCGCTACGCGCCGATAAGGCGGGTAGTCCGGACGTACCCTGAAGAAGCAGACGGCTGCTTGAACAACATACCAGTGTGTTAGCTGCAAGAGTTACCCAACAGCTCTAGACACACATCTCAGTCTGGGAGTCACTGTACCAGCAAAGCCAGTCACCGTGTGAGCACGGGCTATGCAAGTTTCTCTGTGTAACTTTGATTAATGCACCTCAGCCATGACCTGTAATAAGGTTTGCTGTTCAAGTACTCGGCATCTTTTTAGAATTGACTGTATCACGCCGAACTGTTTAGAAGCTAAGGGCTGTGAACAAATGCCCACCAAATTCATTTTCACCTGGCCTACACCCAGATTTAAATCCCCAGGAGGGAAAAGACAAGGGCTGAACTGGAACCAAATAAAGTGTGGTACTCTTCCAAGCTCCATCCATAACCTGAGTTCTGTCCCAGTGTAATGTCCATATGCAGATTGCACGGATCTTAATAATTCGATCCAACCTCTTATTTCTTGGATATGCGGATCAATGTGAACTAGTTAAGAATCTTGACATTTAGAATATCATTATTATGCTTCAGGTTCAATACCTCCTTGAGAAGACATGGGACAGTTCTCATCTCTCACACCTATTGTTTCATGATGTCTGTACACTCAGAACGATACCACTGAATTTATTTACATTCAGTTCACATTCTAAAGGTTCATTTTTCAGCCATAAGGGTTAGAGACATCATTACTTTCTTAATTACTTGAATTTTGTGAAGGCCAACTTCCAAGAAAAAGTAATGGCTAGTCAAGCTGCCATAAACTGGCCCAATTTAACCCCTGGGAAAAGCTAATGCTTCACCATCTGTATTACCTTGCCTCCATAAGAGAGGTTACACAGCTAGACCCTTTCTGTATCAGCTGTCCTTGTGAAAAGGGAACTGTCATATGAAAGAAACTCCTTTAGGCACATTTCCACTTCAGAAAGCTTAGGGTGATCTGACACAGCACACGATGCAATGAGGAACATGAACATACACAGCTAACAATAGTGAGAATAAGATGACTCAGTTTCTAGGCCACCTGTCCTTGGTTTCAGTGTTTAACAACTTACCTGAGTTCAAAGGCTTTTGCCAATGCACATGTGCTGCGTATGGTTTCAGGAGCTGCTTCATTTCTCTTTTACATAATGTTGGGTGGTAATCGCTGTCTTTAATTTCCTGGTGTTGCATCAATCATAATAAAGATTAAAGGAAGAGAGAGGAAAAATGGGATGAAAAGAGAATGGAATATGGAAGAACTCATGCAGACAACCAGCCTTGCTAGCACAAAACTCAGTGACAGCATATACCAAATACCCAGCTGCAGACAGCTTTGGGAATGGAATTAGTCACTGCTTTCAAGTCTTACACTGCTCAGACCTTTACTTATAATATCTTGAGAGTTTGTGTTCAGATTCAGGCTATTACTGCTTGTTTTATTGCTTCTCTGCTACTGAAAATAATTTCTACTTCCCATTAACACCTCTCAAATATCTGAACAGTGGAATAATATCCTCATTTTATAGACACCTGCCCACTATGAAGACCAGTTCAAGCAGACCTGCGACTGCATGTGTAGCAGTTCAATTGGGTTCCCTAGCAGGAAGACCTGAGATTCAATGTAAAATCATCTCCTCTCTCCTCCACCTGCTCCTGAGTCTGCAATTAGGGGAAATTCCACAGTCCACCAGAAACTGGACAAAAATCAACATCTCATTTCACAGAGGCCACTGAACATCCAACAGATGGCAACAGTTTTGGTTTACTAGGGACCTTGGGCAGATTCAGACTAATGATCTTGCGGTAAAAGGCCTATAGCCCATTACCAGTCTTCTATCCATGCTTTATTTTAAATTTCCCTCTTGAAAATCACAGTAATCCCACCCTTCTTGCTACTCAGCATTTTCTTTTCCACTGGGTTATGTCAGGATGGCACATGCGAGATGAAATACCTGAGTAACCTGGAAATCAACATATACGTCTTCTGATAAATCCTCCAATTCCTCCACTCTCTGCATCTTACATGGCTTACAAGCCTTGCTGTTGGAGACTCCCAGGACAAGTCTAGACATTTTCTGAAGGAGGAAAACATTGCCAGTGACAAAGACATTTCCAAAACAGAGTGTGAGCTTTAAATTGAAGTAACAGAAACATATTCCATCTCCTAGCCCTCCAAGCCCCTGTTGCAACCACAAGGATCTATCCAATTTTCCTACTCCATCATTACTTCACTGAATTGTGATCACTATTCTTTAGCCTAGAGGAGCAACTGCTAAACAATACGTGGCTTCTCTCCCTTCAGAACCTAGGCACATTGCTGTCAGAGCACTGACAGCAGCAGGGGCTGGGAACTGCCCAGGTGTCCCACATAATAACTCAGGGCACAAATTGCTAGCCCCCAGACATACTTTTTCACTCCACATGTAATTAGACAGTGTACTCCTTGCCACAGGATTCTTTTGAGATCAAGAAATTAGTCAGATTGAAGAGGAGACTAGATGTTTATATGGATAATAAAAATATCCAGGGTTATAACAGTTAATGCAATAAAAGAATTTGGCTAGGGGAATAAACCTCATGTGTCATAGTTTAAATTAGGGCTGTCAATTAATGCAGTTAACTCACGGGATTAACCCAAAAAAATTAATCGCGATAAAAAAAATGTTATCACGATAAATCGCAGTTTTAATCGCACTGTTAAACAATAGAATACCAACTGAAATTTATTAAATATTTTGGACGTTTTTCTACATTTTCATATATATAGTATTCTGTGTTGTAATTGAAATCAAAGTGCATATTATTTTTATAACAAATATTTGCACTGTAAAAATGATAAACAAAAGTAATAGTATTTTTCAATTCACCTCATACAAGTACTGTAGTGCAATCTCTTAGTCCTGAAAGGGCAACTTACAAATGTAGATTTTTGTTGTTGTTACATAACTGCACTCAAAAGGAAAACAATGTAAAACTTCAGAGGCTACAAGTCCACTCAGTCCTGCTTCTTGTTCAGCCAATTCTAACTTATAATCAGTCTCTTTCCTTCATCCTCACCTCAACAGTTGCTTCCTAACATCAGTCTCTCACTGGGGGGCCAGGGGGGAGTGACCATCTGCTCTCCCTAACGACTCCTTGGCTAACTGGCAAGAGGATGCTTATGCAAGAGAAAATTAACTACCACTATTCCTCTCTGGAAAGGCTTTTTCCTAGCACATACCGGAGATTACAAATTGACTCCTGACTCTTTCTCTCCTGAGATTACCTGCAAGGGTACCAATATGGTGTCAATTTTTGACATGTGGACTTCTGTCTCCTAGGAAATGGATAATTACCATCAACTTTTGCCACACAAGTCAATAAACATTCGGGAAATTAATGACTTCTGGTCACTAACAACCTGGTCTGAATTCAAGCCATTGCTAGAGGTGAAAGTATTTATAACCCATTACCGATCCCTGACAAATCCCTGGCTGGGAAGATTTAGTTGGGGTTGGTCCTGCTTTGAGCAGGGGGGTGGACTAGATAACCTCCTGAGGTCTCTGCCAACTCTAATCTTCTATGATTCTAGGATTTCTTTGGCCATCTATACTTCACTTTCAAGTTTCCTTCTTAAAAAAAAAATCACAATCTTGCCTAATTGCTGCTCTCCATTTCATTGAGCTACTTTATCATGATGTGGGGTGAGGTAAAATACCTTAGGGGGCTGGCAACAAACACACATCTCATCATCTGAAGAATCCTCCAATTCTACCAGTCTCTGCAGTTTCCTTGGCTTACAGGCCTTGCTGGGGACTCCAAGGAGTCCGACTACTGGCCCAGACATTTTCTGGAAGAGAACGCAAAACATTTTAAAACAGAAAAAATAGCTGTAAAATAAGTCCTTGAGTGAACCTTCCTTCTGCCCCCAATAAGACCTCTACATTCCTTCTGGAACCTCGAGGCATCCATCCAGTTTTCCAACTTTGATATATCCCTGGATTATCAATACCCTTTTAGCCAAAAAGTGCAGGACAGGATTCCCTGACAAAGCAGTGCTGCTTGAACTGGACAGAATGGTGGTTGTTGAACCTCAGGGCTATCTTGATCTCTTCAGGACCTGAGCATGATGCATCCACAACACTCCCAGCTCCTGACAGTGCAAGGGTGTAAGCTACAAGTCTCCCAAACATCAGTATAGTTCAAACACAACTAGGTACTAAGCCAGTTGAAGGGCACCTTTTTAACCCAACCAGTCAAAGGAAATGATCAGTGATAACTAGTCTACATTGTCTTCCCCTCCCCACAGTCGTATCCTCTCCTGATGCTTTCTACACAATTAGATCACTGGATAGAGAATTCCAATACAGGAAAGAAAACTGCCTTATCCTTTGCCCAGATGAAGCTGCATTGTTCGATCTCCCCAAAGATAGGTCAGGTCTTCCTTAACCCTGCCAAAGCAAGAAATGACCATTGACGAATACAGTAGCAGCATAAAAAAGAGAAGCGGGCACACCGGGTTAATTGCTGCTGCGTCTATTTATTCCTTGACCAATTAGCAAAGGTTTCTGCAGACTGAGAAGAACTATTCCCCTCATTCCACTCTTCCCCTCATCTTCAAAAGGGGAAGGTAGAGGGATTCACCTCCCCCAGATTGCCTGCTGGTGATTTCTATTCAATTCCCATCTGCATCCACCAAGCTAATGTGATGGCTATGGAACTGCAACCTGAGGATAATGGGGCACAAAGAAGAATTTGGGAGGTCCAAATTCCCATTTGAAATTAGGCCTAAAGATTCACTCCTCACCATCGTCTTCTATGCCTAACTGAGGAACATAACACAAAGGAGAAAAAAACAACAGAAGAAAGGAAAGGATAAACATACGTAATACACAATTTGCACACCATGTGACTGGTGAACCAAAGGGCCCTCTTCCTCCTTGGACAGAAAGAGAACAGAGAGATTATCATCCAGTATTTTAATCTACTCTAATGTGTTGTTGTCTCATCCTATAAACCAATCTCTTGCTGAATACTTAAATAATATTTCAGCCATAAAACTTTAGACACAAAATCACACAGCCCAGCTCAGATGAGAGGAGCTGTGGGTAGTAAAGGATATTCTAGATTATAGCAAAAGCAACCCAGAAAGAGGTTCACTGAAATTTATCTTTCAGCAAAGAGATTGAGGGGTTTGTTTTCTATATGTGCCATTACAGTATAAAACATTTCATCAAAGCTATGCAGTTTTTCGACAATATGGAACCTACTGTATTTCAAGAGCATTGACACCTATTGGGGTAGGAAGGACCAATCTATTGTAGAGTCTTCTGCTACATTGTTGGCCCAATCATCTTTGTCTTGCTCCAGGAGAGCATTTCTGCCTTTAATCTAAATGGGTATCCCCTGGACCTCTTTCCTCTGCTAATCCCCGAACAAGTCCCAGCATGACTGAGAGCCATAAATATGCCCCTTGCTTATAACTTCTTAACCTTGCCAGACCCCTATTTAATCCTACCACACATACTGAAATAGTCCCATTCAAGTTGGTGTTTGCACACTTATCCCTGTACACTGGCATGTCACACTGGCTGCTATAGGAATGGGTTGTTTTGGGGAGGCAAGACTTACTATCAGATTTCTTATTAATCCAAAACCTGAATGAAGTTCATTTCCCCCCAAACTGATGCAAAGTGTCATGAAGCTGTCTCTGATCATGCTGAAGCTAACATAACATTTGCAGACTGGCCACACAAGTGGTCTCAAAGCAGCATTTTCTGCTTGTCCTGCACTAAGGCCACGTCTACACTACGGTAGCTACAACAGCTTTAAATCTAGGATTCCTTTTGCCAACTTTGCTAGGGGGTTACAGCAGCATAAACACAGACTACAGCAACAGAAGGGATTTTTCCACTGCTGTAGAAACTCCAGCGACCCAAGCATCAGTCAACCTAGCTGCATCAACATTGAGGGTAGGATGGCATAGCTACAGATTTTTCACACCCCGGAGCAGCGTACCTATGTTGACTTAAGTTTTAAGTATAGACTAGGCCTAAGTTAGGGATGTGTTTGAATTTCTGTTAACTACCTACACCCTACGGCAGTGTTTCTCAACCTATTTCATACCAGGGACTGGCTTGCTGCCTTCCTAAATTGTGTCAAGGAGATGTCAGGGATCAGCAGGTTGAGAAACACTGCCCTAAGGCACAGCCCAGGGTACACCACAAACATTTGTATCCTGGAACAAATATTTAGGAAGTGTCCAGACTAGCTTTTACAAACATGTTAATCAATAATCAATGAAGTCAAGGTAAAAAATTCTAGTGTTGACAAGAACTCTCAGGGACTAATTCTGCAGCATGCTGAGGACTGTCCTGTGAGGTGCTGAGCACCATCAATAACCAGCGTTATGGGGATTCAGCACCTCCCAAGGAGATGTTCAGCACTTTGTAGGATTAGGCCCTCAGGCTGACAGCAATGCAGAGCAGCAGGTCTTATGAGTCACTTCCAAAAATATGAGAAAACTGGGTAGGAAATGGTTAAACATTGCAGGGGGGCGTTAATTTGGAGGAATATTGTCAGGACCACTACGTACTTGGGGCCAAATGCTCCTTTCACCAACTAAACAAATAATTCATTAGATTAACTTTTCATCACAAGCTTTAAACAATGAAACACTTTTCAACTTATTCTGCAACTTGAAAATGATGGCGTAACATATGTGAAACTGTGAAGATCTATTATTGTAATATATTATCATTTACTATTTGTATTAATATGAGCGCACAGGATATGCACAAAACAGAAGACCCAAGGTCAATTTTGAAATAAGTTTTCCCTGCCTCTAATCTGTAAAAGACAGATGATTTCAATGGAAGTAAGGTGCAGGTAAAGCTATGCTGAGCAGCTTGATAACAGCAAATAAAAGAGCCAGATGTCCATAGACTAGAGATAAAGGAATCATGCTGTAATTGCGACAAAGGAAAATCACTTGGAAAATAAACAGGAAGAATTACACGAATGAAAATCCTCACCTTATTCCATCTGAGAAAGATCTGCACTGGAGAATAGTCAGGCAGAGTCCATCCCAGAAAAACAAGCAGTGAGAACATCACAAAAATTCCGTACACTTCGTCCTAAAGATCTATGCAAGCTATATATAAAGGATTCAAATCAACTGCCACTGAAATGCCATCACCTCCAGGGTGGACCACAGCAGCTATCTAGCTAGGCACAGCACAACAGTCTAACATAAGAAAATAAGCCTATAGCCAAATAAAACTGCTGATAAAATTTTTAGAAGTCAAAATATAATTATCCTAACTGGAATATAACACCAGGGCTAACAGACCTATTCTTTCCATATATATCTTAAGAACACAAGCAGCCAAGCCACTAGTTTTATATCTCAACCAAAGGACAGCCTCTTTACCAGCCAAACTACCCCTAATTATGCTGGTAAATTGGTTCAGTAGTGATTAAGTGAAAAAAGTGCCACCCACTAAATCACTAACACCACTTCCTGTAACACCAGCTAAGGATTACAGCAGCACTTGTCTCAACCATTTTATCAGGTCCCCACACAAATGTGAGAAACAACATGCCAAACGCATCCTTGGTGTAATTCCCCTGAAACCAACGGAGTAATGTAACAGGTGAATTTGGACCCATATTTTTAAATATCTTGACTCTAGCTGCCTGACTGGTTTTATACTTCAATAATACTAACATTTCAAAGTGCCTATTTAGACTTTGAAATTACCATCAGCAAAGGATGCAGATCACCTCTTTCTTTAGTGTTAGTACTGTTTCCTGGAGAAAATTTTCTACTGAGGCCTGTAAGCCAGTTATGACCACTGGAGTTCTACAGCATGGTTGCCTTCATCTTTATTGTGACTGATGCAGCTACACAGACTACAGATCCCAGCACATAACAGTTCAACTAGAGCAGCGCAAGAAGCTGCTCCGATCATGATGCAGGATTATCAAGTAGGACACGTGGTCTTTGCAGGATGGCCCAGGGTGGATATGTTTTCACTACTGTTAGCCCAGGCTCTTACCAAGATGCTGCCCCTAGAGCCTCCTCTTCCTATTCACACAGAGTGGCTCAGCTTACTGCAGCACAAAGAATCATGGGATGGCCCCAGAAGTCCTAGCAACACACATGCAGCACCAGTGAGGACACAGTAACTTGGGTCTGGCTTTGCAGTATGGCTGTTCAGACCTAGGCTAAGGCAACTCGACAGCAAGTCATTCAGGCTAATTCTGCAGTGAAGACATATCCTAAATTAAACTCAAGTCTGAAATCTGCTCTCTTTTATGCATATATTCATGATCATTATCCCTAAAAACAGTATTTGTACATACCCCGATGAGACAGGTTTCTTTGGCTGAATCCGGAGCTGCTACTTTTCCTACACAACTACTTTGTCCATCTCTGTCTGATTCAAGACAACAAAAAGCTGTGCTTTTTTTAATATCATTGTGCTTGATTTTGTTTATGTCATTGGAGCAAGAATAACATTCTGCCTTGTGTCTCCCTGACACAGGCACCTCCATGCTTTCTGACTGCAAGGTGACCTTACTAGGATTCAAATGCTCTCCTCTAGTCTCCTGTTCCACAGCCTTATTTTGTCCATCAGGGACATTCGCAACATCTACATTATCTAAGTCCTCTGCAATTTCCATCAGAAGCCAAGAACTATCGTCACTTTCATCATTGGATTTGAAGTTTCCTTGGTTTAAGGATTTCTGTTCTTCCACATCCAACTGTCCCCGGGAAACTTCTTCAGCAGATTCGTCTAAGAAATACTGAACCAAACCTTCCACTCTGGGCATCTGATTCTTCATTTCACTAAGTTCACCCTTCTGATTAGTCCCCAACCTTTCCACAGCAGTTGGTGAAATGCAGCTGGGTTCACAGACTGTGACGTGTATGTCTTCAATACTACCACTCTGATCAGGCAGGACAGGAGATCTATTATGGGACTTTCCCTCACCAAACACATTCTCTGTCTTGCTGGCTGACAAATATGTGGAGGTACCTTCCACTGGAATTCCTTGAAGATCCTTAGTCTGCAAAGTGTTCTCAGGTGCCAGAATAATCCTGCCGGACTGACTAATATTACTGGTAAAAAGTCTTTCTGAAAGTCTAGAATTAAATCCTTTTCTATTTGGATTCATCACTAAATAGCTATAAGATATTTCCTCCTTTCCTAATTGCGTAACTGGATTGTTCCAGAATTTCCTAAACTTTGCAACAGGTGTTATTACCTCTCTACTTTTTTCCTTCTCTACCTCAGGAGTCATGCTGGATAGAGGGCGAGAATCTGACTGTAATCTCTTTGTCCTTGAGCCTTCCTCTTCTACATTGGAGAGATTTATGGTAGAACGCTTATACTCTTTTTCCACAAGCGACAGCCTAGAGAAAATGCCATCCCCAATCATATCTGAAAGATCTGGAGAGTCCATTTGAGTAAATGACCTTTTTCCTTGAGTTTCCTCAGAGTTATGGTGAATCTTTGTATCCATACTATCTGATCCTCTTGAAGTGACTGCTTCTCCATGACTTTTGATCTCTTCCTTTTCCGTGTTGTTCAGTTTTTCATTTTCCAACGGTGCCTTAATGTTTTGGATTTTTATTTTATTTTGTTTTTTAACATTGTTTTTATGTAAAGGAACTTGGAATACGTCTGAAAAACTTGCCTTCCTCTCATTTTTCATTTTTAGTGACTGTGTTTCAATATCTAAGCTTATTAAAGAATCTTTACATTTTTCTTTTAACTCATCCTTGAGGTCTTTCAGGCCTATGTAACAGGGTTTAATTAGAATTGTTCTGCTTCCCCTCTCGTCATTGTCACAATTTTGCTTAGGACTTTCAGAAGGTCCACCAGGCACAATCATCTTTTCTCTAAAATCGGTTTCCTTTGCTTTTATTTCTTTGACATAAGGGCTTCTGCTGTAAGATGAACCATCTCCAGATAATCTGACTTCACTTTCTGATGACATCTTGTTCTGGTTAACCACATTCAGAGTAACTGTTGACTGTTCACTCTGCTCTTCATTTGAAACATGGTCACTGGCATATGTTTCTCCCACTCTCTTGCCTGTAACCTGCTCATTGCAAGCTGGGAGGTGAAAGCTGTGACATGAAACAAGAAAATGCTTTCATTTTGTGAAGGCAACTCAGGAATACTAGTGCTACAATCAAAGTTAACAGTTAAAGAGACAGTCCAACCTCATCACCATTGTATCTTAAAGGGGTAGTGGAAGTTCCCGAGTCAACATAGGGTCTATAAGACTTATCCAACTTTAGTGCAGTGGTTCCCAAACTTTTCGGCATCAAGCCCCCTTTTTCATTTTCGAGAAATCCTCACACCCCTCTCCTCTCCTTTACCATCATCCAACTCCCTCTGATCCTCTGACCACCCCCTCCTGGGACCCCACTTCCTATCCAACCCCCCCTGCTCCCTGTCTCCTGACTGCCCCAACCCCTATGCACCCCCAAGAACTCCCACGCCTATTCAACATCCCCTTCTCCCAGTCTCCTGACCGCCCCCTCAGAACCTCCACCCCATCCAACCACTCCCTGTTCCCTGACTGCCCCCCGGGACCTCTTGCCCCTTATCCAACAACTCCCCATCCCCCCTGCTCCCCTTACCAGGCCGCTCAGGACTGGCTTGTGATATCTCTTTCAATACTGTAAATTACTGATAGCAGAACCGTTGCATAATAAAATGGAGATTAGCTACGCTAAAGAAATTAATACCACGTGGTTTTATGGTTCTTATACTATTTGTATTATCCCCCCTTTTGAGTCTGTATCTCATACCGTGTCCCACGTTTAATCTTAGCAGGTTAAAAAGTATACTGGTTGTACTGCTGCCGTGAAACCATGTAGTGGAAGTCCTGTGACACCTGCGACAGCTTTGACGTGAGTTTTACAGGGTCAGCAGAAGCATGTGAAAAGATGTAACATACATTTCTAAGGCTAGGTCTTCACTAGAAATGCTGTAGTGCTTCAGTGTAGACATTCACTATAGGGATAGGAGGGATTCTCCCATCACTGTAGTTAACCCACCAGGTGGTAGCTAGGTCAATGGAAGAATTCGTCTGTTGACCTTGCGCTATCTACACAAGAGGCTAGGCGAGCTTAACAATGTCACTCAGGGTTGTGGATTTTCATACCCATGAGCAACGTAGCTGGGTTAGGCTAATTCTATACTAAGAAGTTAGTCTCAGGTACTGAGACACTCAAAATACACAAAGTATGTCCCTATTGGCTGATATTCACATAAATGTGCAGTGCATTACTGGGCTTGTTGCCATATAAAGAGCCACATGCCACCTGATTCCAGCCACACACAGCTCCACCATGTCAATGGAAATTAAATGGGGATGTGGTGTATGGCCCTAAATGAGCCTTTAGCACTTCATGAGGATAAATAATTAACTGAATTTATAAATGCTATTATTAATTATTCAGTATAATGTTTATTTCCCACCATGATTGTTTAATCATTTAAAAATAAAGTATTAAACAGTTGCCCCCATCATGGAATTCAGTAGCTATGGGCTTGGGCCTGCTCTGGCCTTCTCTCGGAGCCCCATTTGCCATGGCAGTTCCCTCAGAGTTCGTCAGTTCACCTCTGCTCTGCTACCCTGTCCCATTCTGTGGTCACAGGACCCCAGGGCAACACAGTACTCCACTCCAAAGAGTTATTGTGAAGGCCAAGACTGTAACAGGGTTCAAAAAAATAACTAGATAAGTTCATGGAAGATAGGTCCATCAATGGCTATTAGCCAGGATGGGCAGGGATGGTGCCCCTAGCCTCTGTTTGCCAAAAGCTGGGAATGAATGACAGGGGGAACGAACACTTGATGATGATCTGTTCTGTTCATCCCCTCTGAAGTACTTGACATTAGTCACTATCAGAAGACAGGATACTGGGCTAGACGTGCCTTTGGTCTGACTAGAGTGATCACATTTCCCCAAGGGAAAACATGACACCCTGTGGGGCTAGCCCAAGCCCTCCCTGACTCCGCGCCTGCAGGGCTGGCCCAAGCAGCTCTGCCGAGCCCTGCCCCATTGCCCCCGCTCCCACTGTGCAAGGCTGGGGCTGGCATCGCCATTCAGCTGAGCTCTGCCTCCCCTGCTGCTCGGGGCTGGCATTGCCGATTGCTCCCCTGCATGTTCCTCTGCACCTCACTTTTTTTGACAAAAGTGGGCATTTGTCCTCTTTGCTCTTGCCAACTCACCAAGATGGCAAGAGCAAACAGGACAAATGCCTACTTTTGCCAAAAAAGTCGGGACGGCCGGGACAGAGCCTTAAAAAGGGACTGTCCCAGCCAAAACGGGATGTATGGTCACCCTGGGTCTGACCCAGTATGGCCGTTCTTATCTTCTTAAAGACAGGCTCATCGCAGGGCTTCATACTACAATGTAAAAGCTCTTCCCTCATTCCCACACCACTTACAAATGGCAGCTATAAATAACAGGAAGTGCAGATAATACTCCATAGACCCTGTTCAACCTGCCCCTTTCAGGTGCTCGCAGGACCAAAAGAACAGCAGCTCTGCTCCATAAGAGCCCCAAACATGTGGCACAACTGAGATTCAGAACATCCAGGAACTTCAGACAGGAACAAGGCAAACTTCACACCCTGAATGAGACCGTAAAGGGAATCCTCTTCCCCAGGGCTCACTATGATTCCAGGTGCTATAAACTGCCCTGTGCCTATCATCTACAAAGGGGTCTGGTTTGAGAGTTGTAGATCCCGCACAGCGGGACACAGAAATGAGGTCTGACAAGTACTGGCAGAAACTGGTTGGGGGGTTTGTCACTGTGTGAGATGGTTTTGGGAACTGGGAAGTCTGGGTGGTCAGCCTCTCAGGTGGATTCAGTAGGGTTTGGCAGATGGAAAAGGAGTTTAGTTAGGGAGGGTATTAAAGGAATACAGGGTTTTTACAACTGGGGGGGGCTGGTTGGGAGCAGTTGTAAGAGTTTAGCAGTTCAGGGGAGATCTGTTTGGGATGTGTAAGGAAGCTTTTGCAGTAGGGGGATCCTAAACTTTTCTGTTAATGAACTTCCTACTTTTTTCTTCATGTTCTCAAGAGCCATAGAGGATAAAGGGGAAAAAAAATCAGACTGTAACCTAAACAGCTCTTTCTCCTCTTTCAGATCAGGAATGATGGGCGACTTGGAGTGAGTTCCCTGGTCCCAGGAGTTCGAAAGATTTCCTGAAAAGTCCATTTGACTTAACAATTCTTTCAGTTTGGTTCCTTCATTATTAAGAGGAAGCTCTGCTTTGACAGCATCCACACCAGTCAGTCGTGCTCCCTGTAATGTTACTGATTCTTCTGGACTTTGGACTTTCAAATAGCTTTTCATGCTATGTGACTTCTCATTTTCCCCCAATGCCTCAAGAGCTGGGATTTTTAGAGTGCTACTGAGTTCTTTAATACAATTTTCATCCAAATCATCACCAACACCAAACAATGTTTCACTTTGGACAGTTCTGCTTCCTTTATCATTATCATCATTGTCGACACGATTTATTTTAGGAATTTCAAAAGCCTCACCAGCCACAACAGCCCTTTTCTTAAATATTTCTTCTGGATTTATGTCTCTGTCAGGGCCTCCAGAGCCAAGTGAACCCGCTTCTGTGTTTGATGTTTCCATGTTTTCACTGTCCACATTCAGACAAAATTTTGACTGTTCACCATGAAACTTCTGGTGCTCCATCAGGATTAATGGACTGTTTGAGGTTCTCCTCCTCCTTTTCTTTTCTTTATTTTTTTTTTGGCTGTCAAGTGATGAATCCTTTGATAGACAAACAGTTCTCTTCAGTTTAACTCTCTTCAGGATGGAAGTACTTCTGGTTTCACCTCATTCCTCACATGGTCAGCACAGAAATGCTTTACAAAACTCCCGCAGAATAGACTTGTTCCCCACAGCACTTACTTACAGAGACAACTGTTGAAAAACAAAACAGAATCATGGTAACTTGTAAAAAAAAAATTATTATTCTCTGTGGACAACATAAGCACAATGGCCACATTCACAGTTAATAGCTGCCCCTATGTAACTTTTTCTGTCGAGTTCTCCAGTTCCTTAGCTTATCCCCTAGCCTCAGCCAGCTCAACATCTCCAACCACTTCTGCTAATTTCTCCCACATTGCCCCAGGTACTTGAAATCTCAGCCTTGTCTATATGACGACTTAGTATGCAGCAGCTTGCCACACACTAACTTTGTCGACCCTGCCACCGCGCACTAAAGGTCTGTAGCACATTTTAACACACTCAAGGCTCCTCAAGGCTCTCCTCCTTCACAACGAATGAAATTTTCTAACTTGAGTTCCACATTGGAGCTGTGGGATCCCCAAAGCCCTGAAGATCAGACTACTTGTGTAGATGCCTCAATGTGGAGTTAGATGTTTAACATTAGGCACGTAACTTTGAAAATTTGGCTCTGGTCCTCCAGTACAAAATTGCTCTCCTGCCCTCTTTTCCCACATAATTCTTTCACCTTATTCTTCCAAATTATTCTATGAAAGAGAGAACAAGATGTCTATTTTTCCTAAAGTGCCCCACACACCCATGCGGCTTCGCACAACCTTGTACACTCATACACACCAGCACTCACTGAGGCACGCCCATACGTGCTTCTGAGCCTGTGCACGTTCATCTTGTGTGTCTGCAGATGCACGCTCAATTTCATCGACCCATGTGCACCCCACACCCAGGTAAGGCTGCACTTGTTCATGCACACACCACACAACGGCATTCACGTGCCACACACACTCATGCCCCCCCCCACGTGCCCCCAGCACAACAGTGGTGCAATAACCGTAGCACCAGCATCCCTCCCTTGGGCACTAACAGGGCCTCAGCCCCACACCCTGGGGGAGCCCGGCACCGGGGGGAGGGGCACGGGGACCCCACGCAGGGTCTCGTAGCCCCGCGGGCTCCCGGCGCCCCGCCCACTTCTCCCTTCCCCCACTCACTGGCGGCGCCTCGCGCTCACACTCCAGCGGTTCCTTCCAGCCCTTTCCCCGCACGCACCACGTGACAGGGCGCGAGCGCCCAAGCGGCCGTTGGGCGGAAGGAGATCACGTGGCTGAGGCGAGGCCCGCGCCGACTCTGAGGTCACACCTGGGGCACGTGACCCGACGGGCCGCGCCCGCTGCGCGTGAGCCGGGAAGGCGGGGCGTTCTTGGAGCGCGGGGGCCGGGGGAAGGTTACGGCGAGGGTATCGGGGGGGGGCTGGTTGGGGGGGTCCTGGGGGTTATAGCTGAGGGGTTAGTTAGAGGGGTCCTGGGGGGTTATAGCTGGGGGGCTGGTTGGGGGGGTCCTGGGGGTTATAGCTGGGGGGGCTGGTTGGAGGGGTCCTGGGGGGTTATAGCTGAGGGGTTAGTTAGAGGGGTCCTGGGGGGTTATAGCTGGGGGGGCTGGTTGGGGGGGTCCTGGGGGTTATAGCTGGGGGGGCTGGTTGGAGGGGTCCTGGGGGTTATAGCTGAGGGGTTAGTTAGAGGGGTCCTGGGGGGTTATAGCTGGGGGGCTAGTTGGGGGGTTATGGGAGGGTTATAGCTGGGGGGCTGGTTGGAGGGGTCCTGGGGGGTTATAGCTGAGGGGTTAGTTAGAGAGGTCCGGGGGGGGTTATAGCTGGGGGGGCTGGTTGGAGAGGTAGTGGGGGGTTATAGATGGGGGGGGCTAGTTGGGGGGTTATGGGAGGGTTATAGCTGGGGGGGCTGGTTGGAGGGGTCCTGGGGGTTATAGCTGAGGGGTTAGTTAGAGGGGTCCTGGGAGGGTTATAGCTGGGGGGCTGGTTGGAAGGGTAGTGGGGGGTTATAGCTGGAGGGGCTGGTTGGAGGGATGGTGAGGGGTTATAGCTGGGGGGGGCTAGTTGGGGGGTTATGGGAGGGTTATAGCTGGGGGGGCTGGTTGGAGGGGTCCTGGGGGGTTATAGCTTAGGGGCTGGTTGGACGGTTTCAGGGGGTTATAACTGGGGGGCTGGTTGGGGAGTTTATGGGGTTATAGCTGGTCAGGCAGCTTCAGGAGGTTATAACTGGGGCTGGTTGGGGGGTTTGGAGGGCTTATAGTTTGGGGGCTGGTTGGGGAGTTTCAGGGGGTTATTGTTGGGAAGGCTGGTTGGGGGTTTCAGGGGGTTATAGCTGTGGGGCTGTTGGGCAGTTTCAGGGGGCTGTAGCTGGGGGGCTGGTTGGAGGGGTCATGGGTTAAAGCTAGGGGGCTGGTTGGGAGTTTCAGGGGGTTATGGCTGGGGCTGGTTGGGGGTTTTGAGGGGGTTATAGCTGGGGGGCTGGTTGAGTTTGGGGGCTTATAACTGGGGGGTTGGGTTCAGGGGGGTTATAGCTGGGGGCTGGTTGCATGAGTTCTGCGGTTAGCTTGGAGGGGGCTGGTGGGGGTTGCCTTGGCACTGGTAGCTGGGATGGGTGTGACTAGAAGTTGAGGCCTGGTAGGGAGGCACTTAAGGGTTGTAGCTGGGAGACAAGGTTAATTGGGAGTGGGGGCTGTGGGTTGTCCACGAGGGAGTAGAATTTTGTTAGCAGGGAGGTGACATTGCCAAGATTACCCACTCGGTCGTTCCCTCCCATTACCTGGAGTAAATCCCAACAACCCTGATGATGATCCACCTACCGCTGTGGTGGGCCTGGCACACCACCTGCCCATTGAGTGGCCTATTGACGCACCCAGTGGTATCTGTGGTACCCCAAATGCTAAATCTCAGAGCAGTATGCGCACGTGTGGGGTATGCAGCAATTCAGCCTCCATTTACACTCAAGCTGTGTGTGCAGGTGGCATACCAGGCCCAGCACAGATGCAGCAGGGACTGAGCATCACACAGGGCAGGGAGAGCTGGTTATCCAGATGGTCATTCAAATGTACTAAGCACAGGAGAGAACCCCAGCTTGGACACACGGGTAAAGTGGGGGCTAGTCTACACTGGCCACATTAAAGCACTGCCATGGCAGCACTTTAACGTGGCTTGTGTAGTTGCAGCAGAGCTCTGGGAGGGAGCTCTCCCAGCGCTCTGGAAAAACCACCTTCACAAGAGACGTAGCTACCAGCGCTGGGAGCATGGGCTACACTGGCTCTTTACAGCACTGAAACTTGCTGTGCTTGGGGAGTGTTTTTTCACATCCCGAGCGAGTAAGTTGCAGCACTGTAAAGGGCTAGTGTAGACGAGCCCTGGGTCGCCAGGTCAGATCACCATACAGGCGAGGTGGGTCACCAGGCATAGAGTTTGGCCTTGTCCGTGGAAGCCTTTCGAGTCCATATAAACTGAATTGCTCTGCAAAGCCAGCCAGCACTGAACAACTGACGCAATTGCAAACACCATCAAACACTTCAATTAAACTGCTGGGTGGGGATGGATGTGACTAGAGCCATAAACCCTGCAGTGACACATTGTGCTAGCAATACTTGTCGCTCTGGCAAGAAATGTTCCCTCTAGGTCATGGGCGAGGCATGTTGCCAAGATAAAGGGAAGCTTGCACTGCCGCTGCCCAGGTAGAGGACTCCACTTTTGGAGACTGGCGATCACTGTTGCACAGCACAGAATTTATAAGTTAAAAGAAAAATCCATGTATTCTGACCAGTGTTCTCCGAGTAGCTGCTGTCCCACTGGTTCAGAAAGCTTTTATTAGTTGTGTGGGGTGTATTATGATTATTATAGTAGCATCTGCATGCCCCAGTGTGCTAGAGGTTATACAGACTCATAGTAAAAGATGGTCCCTGCTCCACAAAGCTTAGTCATTCTACACAAGATAGATGAAGGGCTGAGGGGAAACAGAGGCACAGAGAGGGAAAGTGACTTGTCCAAGGTCACACAGTAGCTCAGAGCTGGGAATAGACCCCACCTCTCCAGTTGTCACAAATTGCTAGCACATAGTCCCAAACTTCAAGGAGGGTAGGCTGTCAAACTGACAGTGGAACGAATTAGTTTTTTAGTTATGTTTTGTGGCCCAGGGCTACGAAGAAAGCCAAGTTAAATTATCCTTCATCCACAGCACACATCCCATTGATGGGAGCAGAAAATTTGCAGAAAGATACAGCAGCATAAGAGTCACCACCCTCCTGAGATGACAGAGGCAGCTCACATTTCTCCTCACCGGGGAGGGTGGGGTTGTTTCAGTCTCTGTAAGATGAGGCAACATTGGGATGATTTCTTCCCCACTGTAAAGGCTATCATTTTTTTCTGTGTGAAAGTTTGCATTTTGTAGGTTTTTTCAGAGGCCAGGCCTAACCTGTGGAACTTGTTACTGCAAGATCTGAAAAACCACCACTAACTGCCCCATTTTCTAGTCCAAATGTAAAGCATGCCTCTTCCACTTTGCCTTCCTCAACAATAACCCATAAACATCAGCTATTAAGGGCTTGTCTATATATGGAGTTATTCAGGAACAGCTCTTAACGTTTTCCCTACCTTTTTCGGAAATATCTTTCATGTTTAGACAAGACCTAATAAAAATAAAACAAACAAACAAACAAACAAAACCTGTGTAATTTCAACCTTGGAGGACAAAGAGAGAAACCACACTGAACAAAAGATGTTAGTCACTGTGTTCCTTTTAAACCATGGAAGGCTCTTGGAGACCATGGGATGAAAGCAGGTTAAGAACCTAGAATTGGACAAGAACTTAGAACAGAAAATCTAGATTGGTCATGTGTGTCTGCTAAGCACAGCAAGTAGGCTAGATGTTTGACACACCTGACTTGGAGTAGGAGCCATTGGCTGATATTCTGAGAACCAGCACTATTATCCCATTATTATCTTATATTTTGTAAGCAGTTAGTTTCTTTACCTGCCTCCGTATATTTGTAAAATAAAGATCTGTCCAATGCTATTTTACACTCCCTACTGTTAGAGGAGAAGGGTCTGCTGATGAAGGCATAGAACTTGGAGAGCTAGGTTGATTCTCAGCCCTTATTGTTTGTATCATGGCACTACCTGGGGGCCTCAGTCAGAGATCAGACCCCATTGTTAGGCATGGGACACATCTAACAAACAGACAGTCCTTGCCCCAAAGAGTTGACAGTCTAAGTCTGGGACCTACCACAGACATCCTGATTTGGGCTAGTCATTTCATTTCACTGCACCACAATTCACATCTATAAAATGGGAGCATTAATCCTTGCTTGCCTCCAGGGGTGATGTGAGGATTAAATCACTAATCCTCACAAAGTTCTGTCACTGGAATATGAGAGGGGTAGCTCAGTGGTTTCAGGATTGGCCTGCTGTACCTAGGGTTGTGACCTCAATGCTTGAGGGGGGCATTTAGGGATCTGGGGCAAAAATCTGTCTGGGGATTGGTCCCGCTTTAAGCAGGGGGTGGACTGGATGACGTCCTGAGGTCCCTTCCAACACTAATAATCTATGAATATAATTGCAAAGTACTATCACTGTATGTAAGAAAATAACATACTGTATAACCAAGGGCACATAAATCTTGCTATGCTGTACTTGCAGCATACCTGGAGTGCAAGGGCTGCATGTAATTTATCATTTTAGCTAAAAAAATCAGTGTTCTTGTTTAATAAGTGTGTGCTCTGAATCCTTCTTGGCTAAGGAATAGAAATTGCTTCTTGTCTGAATTCTGTTAAGGCAGATCACCCCAAATCTATCTAAAATTCCCTCTTTGTATCCCATCAAATGCAAACTAACCATTAAATAAATCCCACCAGGGTTTTAGTATAATTTTCATTTTCTTGCTGTAGAGGTACCGTGAATTCCACATACGCCAAGAGAAAATCCCTCTCCTGTTAGCATTGCTGTGCTGTCTTCCTTTGTTTTCCACTTTCAACTACACAGCAAACATGAGGGAGACCTGAGTTTATAATGCAAGTTTTATGAAATGTGACAATACTATGGTGATAACGATGCGATCGATAGAGAGAGAGATTATACGAGGATAGATAGATCAAAGTTCCAGAGAATTCTAAGTAAATGAGTGCACCTGTTCATCCATGCTTAGGAAATCAATTAATTTTATAAGTCGGCAAATATATTTCTTCCAGTCCTTGTGGGAGGACTTCACGGGGTACAGATCAAAGCTACTCCAGTTCTTCCTGCCTATCGATTCAATATTGGTTTTCTGGTAGCTGAGAAATTGCTTATATCCATTATGGAGCCATCGCTTGCTGCATTAGGCTCTGCAGATTTTTCAGTCAGGAGGCCTTGGCTGACTAGAAAAGCAATTACTCTGTATTATTGCAGTTTCAGTACAGGTCTTATACATTGAGAGGTTACATTTGGACTTGTCCTCCAAAATTGTTACCTGGAAGAATGTCAGGACGGCACTGGATGTCAGGAAGTGGGCCCGCAAGAGACCTTGTGCAAAGCACTCAAACCAAATGGAATGAAGCGGAGTCACAGGGGACACATGTGGTTTTCCCTCTTTTTGATATTAAACATGTGTCATTTGAGAACACGTTCTGACATGCCCTATTATTTACACAGCACTGTAAGATACACTGCACTTTACAGAATGCTTAGAAAGACAAGGTCCCTGGTCCATGGAGCTTCCAGTCTAACTCAGACAATTAAAATATATGGGACAATATGTTGTGAGGCATCATTGGCAAGGAAGAGATCAATGTAAGAATGCTTTGTAATGTCCCCAGGGTCATCTTCTCTAGGTTCCTGACCGACCAGGACTTTGGAACAGCTATTGAAGAGACCATTCCAGAGAGGTCTCATTACAATTTTACACAAAGCGCAATTCATGCTTGGGACAGGACTTTGGGAGGTTAGTCTGTGCTGTGTGGAGACTCATGCAGTGCAAAAGTGATCAGCAAAGCTCAAGGTCCTTGTACCTTGAAGGTCCTGTACCTTGATTGAAGGAGCTCCCCAAAAGTCTTGGATTTAACAGGCTCCACAGAAGAAGTGGAACTAAAGGAGGAAAGTGGAAAGGTGGCATGAATAAAGTTCAAAGGCAAGCATGGAAGGAGGAGACAATAGGAGTGATTGGGCGAGAGGATAGGATGAATGAGTGCAGAGATGTAGGCTGGCTCTGAGATGTGTGGGATCTTAAAGGTTAGGAGCTCATGTACTTTCCTTTCAAATATATCCAGCCTGCTGGGCAGGGTTACAACAGAGGAAGCAGGGATGGGGACAGCAGAAAACCGGGGCATGTCACACAGTCTAATCATGCTGAATTCAGCCAGGTCCCCATGCTTGATACCTACATGCAATTACTTTTAAAGGAAGAACAAACCCACTGTGCACTCAGGCAGCTCTGAGAGCTGTTTGCGAATCAATGTGTGTCTGCTGCTAAAAGAGCCAAAGCAGGGTGAGGGGAGGAGGGGAAGGAGGTGATGGATGGAGTCAGGGTTGAAATCGGTTTGAGCAGTTCCTGGTGCATTGATCCAGTCAGGCAAGTGGCAGACACACAGGCCAAAAAAGGAAGAAAAGAAAACAAGCCTGCTGTTTGTTGTATGGCTAAGAGGCATTTCCTCCACACAGCACTAACCACTTTCCATAATTGATTCACTGCTGGGTCCACGGTGCAAATGCACCTAGAATATTTTTTATGCCCAGAACAAGGAGTTGATTCTAACTGATCTGGAAGCTCAGATGTACAGTTAGTCCCCCTACAGACCTAATGATGTCATTCCAGAGTGATTGGGACCCTAGGGACTGCCACTCAACCTGCTGGGGTATTATTCAGGTTCTGAGTGACTGGGAAGAGGAGGAATCAGGCGCTGTGAGAGCAGATTGGGCTATCTCAGTGCCTTGCTGAATCAGCGTAGGACTGCTAGATGGCAGGAAGGACCAAGCAGCAGCTTGGGCTCCTTGTGAGGAAGCCCAGACCCATTTGCATGGATGAGATTGTTTCTTTTCTCCCTACTGGCAAAATAGATGCTAATTCTGTCCTCGGATTGGAGGCTGGGACAAAGGCTCAGCTCTCATTCCTTGCCCGGCAAGAAGAGCTGGGGCTGGAGCTTCTGCAAGGCAACTGTAGAGAGGTTCTGGGGGCTGTTCTGGTGTGATCCGTGGACAGTCAGAGACCAAGATCAGCGGTTCATGGAGTTTTTGTGGCAACACTCATTCACCTAACCACACCTCCCAGAGAAGCTGGCTTGGTGAGGTGCTTGAAGATGACTTTTATGGGGTGCACTGGGCCTCTTGGATCAGGACCACAGCCCCAGACTGATGCAAACACCTTGCTCTCAAGGTGGGATCAGAATAGAGGGATGTGAACAAGCCCAGATGCTAGATCCAAATTCAGCAGCTTGGTGTTCTAGGATCAAAAATTCATTGTTTGTTACTCATTTCTAAAAGCATTCCTCCCTTCCCCCAGCAGCCTCTCCACTCCTTCCCAGTGTGTCAGCTCTCACAATATGTGATCTTTTTCTTAAAGCCACAGCAGGCAGAATTAAGAGTTTTGCATGAAAATCCCAGCTGTTATTTAGAGAAAAGTACAATTCTAGCCCTCATGGCTGTAGAGTAGAGCTTGAAAACATGACACGTATGTGACCCTATGGTCCCAGAACGCAAATAAAAAGAACTCAAAATGGTCTTTTTTAATCAAATTCATTTTGATGCAAATCTCATGATTTTGGAATGCATGGGTTTGACAACAGTGCCTTCTTCCATCTTAATTTGAGTTGATCTGAATTCCCCTCAAAAGGGTGCTTTGGATCGTTCCCTGATTCATATCATCAGCAAGATTCATAAAATAAAATTCTGTAGGGTGACCAGACAGCAAGTGTGAAAAATTGGGACAGAGGATGGAGGGTAATAGGAGCCTATATAAGAAAAAGACCCACAAATCGGGACTGTCCGTATAAAATCAGGGCATCTGGTCACCGTAAAATGCTATGAGATTAAAAATTAAATCACTCTTGTTGGGATTTTTCCTTCCACAGACAAGAGGGTCTGCCCAGCTTCCAAATGGTATTTTTGGGGAGCCGTGCAGAGAGTTTGAATTCACTGCCAGCAAGCAAACGAGAGATGCAAAGATCATTTAAGAAGCAAAGGCCTGTTCCCCTTCTAGGCTTTCAGAGGTCGTTGATAGTTATGTGATTTTGAACAATAAATAAAAAAAATCCTCCTTCCAGATGCCTTTTCTCCTTTTGAACCTTGCAGCAGCATGGCTTTGACGTTGTGCAGGCAGTGCTAGGCAGGGATATCACATGCAGTCACATTACGCTCATCTGCTCTTTTAAGACTGGGTAATGGCAGCTTTGTCCTTTAGTAAATGAAAGAGTGGCTGGTTTGTTGCAGACCCAGCTTGATCTTGAAAATCATCACAGTGAAAAAATGTCACCTGCTGATTTGATCTGGGGCATGTGGCATTTCTGAGCAGCTGCTCTCTTGCAATCAGCCATTGTTATCAAACAGGTGGAATAAAGGGAGTAGATACAAATAATAAATACCGAAGGGTTGGTGAGGGAAATAAGTTAGAGCCCTCATCTTTCAGCTGCACAGGACTGGCTTACGCTGCTGCTGCATTTACGAGTCAAAATAGCTTTAGTTGATTCACCCTGGTCCCTAATTGCTATTTGCACACATCAGAGGAAACCTTGTGCCATCTGGCAAAATAGGACACAGTTGAAAGTCTCTATTCAGAAGAGAACCAGGACTAGGAAAAACAAAGGATGCTGCAGGTCAGGTGTGCGCTGCATCGGCAGAGCTGTGTAGGTGTCTAGGACAGGAGTTCATTGTAGGTCTGGATTTCCTTTGATTACTGATAGGGTGTGAGGGCTCAGGATTGGATGTTGGCTGGCAGTTTTAGAACAGCTGGGCCTGGGGGACTGGAATATATTGAGGTGCGCTCACATAGCCGTATGCTCGACTCCACAGCTCTTGATTTGAGACAGTTCAATCATCCTCTAGCTTTTGTGAGAACTAAAATTCATTTAAAACAAGTTCCAAGCAAAGGCATGAGGTTTGATAATTTTGCTGGGCCTTAGGGAACCCAATTTAATTCCGGTCTGAGGGCCCGAAATGAACGAGGTTTGTCGCAGTTCAACACCAAGCAGACAGGAAATCCATAAGAAAAATTGTGTTTGCAGAAATCAGGGCTACACCTTGAATACTGGTATTACCTAGTAACCAGGAAGCAACCTCAGGTTATCAGTGACTTGAGTCTGGATTGTGAAAGCATCCATGTGCTAGAGAGATCAATGCTTATTGCTCCTGGTCCCAGTTAGTACAATCGTGAAGGCTGTAGCCTCCCCCACAGGGGTGATCCTAAAGGAATCTTATCTAAATACAGTGGCATTTACAGACCTGGCAGCAATCCACAGCTTCCCCGTAGGGTTTAAATTTACTGTCATTAAGGGCAGTCACAAATGTCAAATGCAAGGCATCCTGTAATGGATTTAACACACGCTGGAGGGGAGTTCACTGAAATGCAGGGTATTCATCTTGCTTAAATAATTATGCTTGCAGGAAGACTACCATTACCAAGAGCCAGTCTGTTCTAACATATGTCACCTTCCTCCTCACCCTTCTCCCATTTAAAATTTCTGGCCAGTGTCATACAAGGAAAGCAAGTCTGGCTTGTTATTCAAGATTCAAAAAATAGCTACAGCAGGTTGGGATGGAGTCCACATGGTAATCAAAACAAGTCTTTGTAGTCAGCGCTGAGTTCTTGCTGTCCCAATTACATTTGTGGAGCCTACCTCATGCTGTACTGAGCTGTGCAGCAGAGAGAAAGTTCTTTGTGCATTATTGGCAGCATAGAGTGAGAACAGTTTCCTTGACATTTTTCTTAATGGGATCTTCCCTCCCCTGCACCCCAAATGGCTTTAGGTTTGGGCTTGACTTTGAATCCCACAGTATGTTTGTAAAGGAGGCCAGGATTATTATTATTCTTACACCAGAAGTGGGGCTTTACAGGCATATGAGAAGCTTTACAGGCATATGAGAAGAGGTCCCTGCCCTGGGGTAATGGCAGAGGAGGGAGATGGTGCAGCTAAAAGCAAGTGACTGCACATTGATCATTAGCACATTTCGTTAGTGGCATGATTTGCTGCTGTGTTTTTCTGGATTTCTTTATAGTAGGGGCAGCTAAGTTCTGCCATCATTTGTTTTCATATTAGCACTTTAAGGGGTGGCCTAGAGATTTCACAGCTCCTGGAAGAAACACTTTTCTGAGGATGGCAGTGCAGTTGTGGCATTACAGCAAGTTCTCAGCTGACTTTTATTTTCATCTTCTCCACCAGCATCAATATCTAAGAACAGCCACATTGGGTCAGAGCAAAGGTCTGCCTAGTCCAGTATCCTGGCTGCTGACAGTGGCCAATACCAGGAGCCCCAGAGGGAATGAACAGAACAGGGAATCCAAGTGATTCATCCCTTGTCTCCCATTCCCAGCTTCTGGCAAACAGATGCTAGGGCCACCATCCCTAGTCCTCCATAGAACTGGATCTGTCTGTGAATTTAATCTCATCTATCGCTCTGATTTGCCAGGCAATAGAGCTCTCTCCATCAGTCTGTCCTTTATGAGAGTGGATAGATTAAAGTTGGCTGGAAGTTTTCCCAGCAAAACAGTTTTGTCAGAAAATGCTAATTCGTGGGGATCAAAATGTTCTGTGGGAACTTGCTGACTCCATTGAAACTTTTGATGTTTAGACTGCGTGCCTGATTTCCTGCAAGCCTGCCTAGCTCCTGGGGCTCCCCAGCTCCCTGGACTGCCCAGCTCCCTGGGCTATTTGGCTTTCCGGTCAGCAGGCTCCCCAGCTGGCTGGTTCCCTTGGCTGCCTGCTTGGTGGGCTCCCCAGCTGCCCATGTAGTGGGCTGCTGGGCTCTTCCACAGCTCACGTGGAAGGCTGTCAGGACTCCCAAGGCCCTGGGCTGTGTGACTTCCAGGCAGTGGGCTTCCCAGCTGACTGGTTCCCTGGACTGCCCACCTGGTAGGCAGGTCAGCTCTCCAGCTCCCCAAGATACATAGGGAGCCAGGCAGACAGCTCGCTAGGCAGCTCCCTGACAGAAGTTATTCTGGGAAGATGCAATCTTTTAATTTGTGTTTGTACAGTGCCTAACATGCTTGGGGCCCTAATTTGGGTTGAGACCTCCAGGTGCTATTGTAATGCAAATAATAACAACCACCCTATCAAATACACATTTTACTCAGGATCTGTAGATGAAAAAGTTTTTTTTTTTTTTTTGTAAAGTAATTTACAGTTATCCAGAACTCTGATTCTGGAAACTGGATTTTTTTTTTTGTTTGTTCAATAGCTTTGAGCAGTGCTATAAAGAATCAGCCAAAATCCATCAGCACCAAGATTCTCAACAGATACGCTTTGATGGGACTAATCAGACATCTTTCCTACATAGAATCATAGGACTGGAGAGAACCTCAAGAGGTCATCTAGTCCAATCCTCTGCACTCATGGTAGGACTAAGTATTATCTAGATCATCCTTAACAAGTGTTTGTCTAAGCTGCTCTTAAAAATCTCCAATGATGGAGATTCCACAACCTCCCTAGGCAATTTATTCTAGTGATTAACCACCCTGACACTTAGGAAGTTTTTCCTAATGTCCAACCTAAACCTCCCTTCTACATGTAATGATAGAATTTTTGCTAGTCATATGGGAGAGAGCCAACATAGAAGATTATGCTTAAGACTCCTGCTTGCATCAGATAGGGCTTTGCTGGTGATAAAACTGGGCTGAGCCACCTGGATGAGATTAAGCATGAGAAGTTTTAATCTTTTGGCTAATATTTTAGTTAAGACTGGGCCTGAACTGAGCACAGAAATACCTGCAAGAAGAGGGTCATTGACATCTTACTGAAACACCTCTTATGAGAACCAGTTACCCAAAATCAGAGGTTTTCTATTTAAGCAGGTGACTGCATCCAGCCACGATCTCCAGGAAGGGCTGTTAAAAATGCCATTAACTGTCCAGAGCAGTAGCTTTTTGTTGTGTTCTAAACAATCTTACCCTGGTGGTTGTTTTATCAAGGATGTTGGCAGCAGCTGAGTGTGTCTTTACCCACTCAGATAAGAAAGTTTCAGGACACTTTCTGTTTTTAAAAGCAACCATAATATCGCCTAGAATCTCTCATTCATAGTATAAAATTTTTGGTAAATGTCAGGAGGAGGAATTGGTGATTTTCCAGCCCAAATCCCCATGTTTGGTTTGATTTTAGCAACAGGTCTTGTTTGCTAGCTGCATCATGAGATGGAAACACAAGTTCTGCTGCATTTTCCTTGGTGGTTTTCTCTCCCAATCCATTTGTCTGCAACAGTCATCACTGTTCCAAACAAACAAAGGGCCATATTCCACCCTCAGTGTCCTTGTCCACAGCTGGAGTTTTCTTCCTCTGAGCCATAATTCCCAATAGGTGCAGCCCCACAAATGGAAGCTGTAGTATAGACAAGGCTCCAGCAAGGTCCAGCATTTCAACTCTTGTGTCACCTAACCTGAAGCACCTACGTTTTATCTTTGCTATGACCGACACATTTACTTTTGGCAGACTAGACGATTGGACAATGCCAAAAAGTCATAACCAAAATGTTGCTTATGTCATTTAATTTTCTCTTGGCAGAATTTTAAATGTAGTTGGAAACACAGGTCCAGTAGACAGAGCAGGAAATGGGGAGGCAGGACTCCTGGGTTCCAATTCCCCACACACACACCCGTGAGTTGTGGGGGGACGTTGGCCAAGGCATATAATCACTGTGCCGCCATTTCCCCTTTTGTAAAATGGGGATAAGACTATTTACCTAGTCCACAGTGCTATCATGAAAACTGGAGGAGGGCTGGGAACAAAAGCTGCTATAGACACAGGTGCAAAACATTACTAATTACTTCTCTTTCAGGGCTGAAGCATAAAGGGGGAGGAAATAAATCCAGTTCTAGAGAAGACTATTCAGCTTTCACAAGCATGTCAAGGGATTCCTGAATGCCATCAGTTCCACACACACAGTCAAGCCAACTTAAAGAAATCAGCCAAGGAGGCCTTTAATTGAACTCATGCTGGTGTGACATAGAGTAGCTTTGCAGAATCCTGCATGGTGCTGAGTGCCCTCTTCCTTTATCAATTCAAGAGGGGAGGAGGGCATTCAGCACCATGCACCAATGGGCCCTACTGAATTAGAACTGGAGAGAAAAGAGCCTCAGACTCACATAATTTATGTCCTTAATACTCATCAAGGTGATGAGCAGCTGTCCGGGGAGCCCTTCACACTAACCCCATTAGCTTTCTGTGGCTAATTATCGCTCCCTAGGGGCATCTGGAGTAGGTAGCTAGAAACAACACATTTAGAAGATTCAAAATGGGATTTGAGGGGAAAGCAAGCAATTTATTGATGGCAGCAGAGTGCATAGCAGGCAGGATGGAAGGAAATAAAGGGCTTGAAAATGGAGATTAAGCAATTGATTACAGCTGGTCAAAAACATTCCAACAGAACAGTTTTCTGTTGGAAAATGCAGTTTTGTCAAAATTGAGCCACTTCTGAAAGAGTCAGGATAGGGGAAGACTAGGGCAAGGAACCTGGGGAGGAAGACCAGGACTAGGACCCAGTGGCAGGGGGAATTGGGACTCAAACAGCAACAAAAAGCCGGAGACTAGGCTAGCTGGGTGAAGAGACTGGCATAAGAAGCCTGAGTATAGACAAGAATATAGAGCCAGGGAAAGACACTACTGGGACAGGGAAAAAGAGGTCAAGCTGAGTGAAACAGACAGAAGTGTCTATGCCCACAAGAGAAGAACCCCCTTCAGAGCCTGGAACAGCCTCAAGATTCTTGAATCTGAGCATTCCTCTACTGTCAGCAAAGAGTAGCAGGTGTCATGCCCCTGCCAGCGCATGTACTGCTGTCAGTCACTCCATTAGCTCAAGCGGCAGAGGTCAGGAAGTGCTGATGAAGCTTGAGGTGTCAATCCGACACCCTTTTTTTAAAAAAAGCAAACTGAAAAAAAAGTCAAAGAAATTACAAACAAAAACCATTAATGTTGCAAAGTCAAGCACTCAGTTAGGAAACTGAAGAATTGTCTGTGTAATCTTAATTCAGCCCCCTTGTGTCTACAGCAATAGTATATAAAAGTGTTTTTCCAAGCAGACTTGGCGCTAATGATCTCAAGTAGCGTAGAGAAAAGTTGCATTCCAGTCCCCTAGATTAGTACTCCTAGACCAGTGGTTCTCAAACTTTTTTTTTTTTTTTTTTTTGCAGACCACTTGAAAATTGCTGAGGGTCTCGGCAGACCACTTTATCTTTCCAAATGTTGTGTGTACCATTAGCTAACTATTGTAAAGTGCTTTGGATAAAAGCACTATATTAAAAAATATAACTTTTTTGGTTCTATAAATAAAAGCACACAACTCATTTTAATCTCAGTAGTCGTGATGGATGGATTTCTAATGTGATGGATGAGCCCTCTCTGCCCTGCCGTGGCAGCCCCCGAGCTGGGGCTGGGAAGGAGGGGGGTCTGTCCCCCACCATGGCAGCCCCCGAGCTGGGGATGGGAATGAAAGACAACTCTCCCCAGCAGTCGCAGCCCTGGAGGTAGGGAAAGTTGCCTCTTTCTCTGGTCGCGGCAGCACTGCATGTCCCAAATTCCCCCCACCCCTTCTCACCGCACTGCCCCCTCCCACCTACCCTCTATTCGCCCCCAAGGCCACCATCTCACCTTGTGTGTGTGTGTGTCTTCTCCAGGGTCCAGGCCCCTAATTAGTGGAGCCACACTGTGCAGTTCCACTAATTAGGTGAGTGGCCTTTCATTGTGTGCAGCCGCCCAGGTGCGCATCTTAGAGGGAACTATCCGTGGACCACCTGAATGGAGCTCACAGACCACTGGTGGTCTACAAACCCGTTTGAGAACTTCTGTCCTAGACTACAAAATGCAGTGACCTCTGCAGTCACTCAGGTATCACTACTTCTTTGGAAGGGAATTGTGCCTAGTGTAAGGAGAGTGACTATAACAGAAATATTATGAGCTAGGAATTCTCACAACACTCCAAGCAGAAGCTTGGCAGGTCCAGGTAGTTGCTTTACAGACAGGGTGTGAGAGGACTGGTCTCTCCTTTTCTTCATTTTGGCGTTCACTCTGAGGCCATACCAGCAACAGGAAAAATTCATCCCAGGGAATGGAAATGGCGAGTAACATAGCTAGGGCGCAAACTTTTTACTAGCATGTCACAGCCCCAAGGATGAGACAACTAAGCCTAAATTCTGCCAGTGCAGATGCCTCTCTACAGTGGCAGCGATACTGATACTAGTGTACACGGGTGTGAAAAGAGCAGTATTAGATGTGAAGACCATGATTCAGGTAATAGATAGTGTGTACTATTCAACATAAATATTTTATGTGCAGCTGGCACCTCATTGCTGTTGACCAGAATGTGCAAACCAGCCCTATTTCTAGGGTCATGTACATTTTGACAGGTTTGACAAACAATCTTATGTTCAACATTTTACTCCAAATTCTGTAAGTAACAAATTAGCCAAGCTCTATATCTATGTATAAAATTCTTACTGAGATCAGTCTTGGGGTTGCATGTATTAATGGTAAGTCTAATATAAAATCCTTTGACTAAAAGCACTAGAAAGTGAGACTTTCATAAAATGGTGAAGTATTTGAAATCTGCTGCTTAATTAAGAATATTTACATTTGCAAACTGATCTTAAACTGCATACCATCCCCATTCCAAGTGCATTATCTTAAATGGTATAAATACTCAATGGTATAAATACTTAATCTCCAGCTAAAGAAAATATCCGTGTTTGTGTTTTCAGAAATAGTTGTGTAAATATCAGGAAACAGGTTAACTTATACTGCCACAAAGAGGAAATATATAGAGTTCATATAACTAATTTACAATTAAATCTATCTTTTTCTGCTGATTAAGCTTTGGTTAATGATGTGTTCCACTTTCATGCATGGTAACCAAAGGTAGAGTCCTTCAGACAAGTGACAGGATTTTGCATTAAAACTCATTATATAAAAGACATTTATCTACACAGGAAGAGGGGATGAACCTTCACACACACCGCTTCCAGTATTATCATGGCTAGAGTCATTTATTATCTGTTCTCCTCCGGGGATTGAAACCTTGCATTAATGTACTGGTGAGAAAAATCTGATAAAAATTAGAAATCTAATACTGATTTGAGAGTAATTATCTGCTTTGATGGCAACAAAGCAAAGCTGACTAGAATTTCTATCTGTGGAGCTTTGAAAATAGCACTCTTGTTACACAAGTAAATTATACATCTCTTCTATGGATCTCCACTGCAAATGAAATTAAACTGATTAGGACCCAAGGCTCTAGAAATTCCCCCATGTAGCCCCAAACAATGTTTTAATTCACACATTGCCAAGTGGCACATTGTCTAGTCTCGTCCAGGAGACAAGAAGAGATTTGCAACACATCTTACAGTACTTGGAAAGGCTGCACAGAGATTTCATGTTTTTTTTTTTTAAAAAAACAGGTGATTTAGGGGAAAAGAAACAGCTGATGTCTGCAGCAATTCTTCCTCTTTTCAGGATGGAACTGTGCCTCCCAAATACTCACTGAGTCACAAGCAAGCTCACACTGTTCACTGCTGAACTGTGGTCATCAGACCATCTACGAAGGAGTGTCTGTAGACAGATTAGTCTGAATCTATTTAGGAACCAGGGTAAAGAACAGAATTTAACATCTATGCAATGAGTAAATTCATTGAGAACCAGAGGTAAGAGCCATTTACAGTAAGAACTTTATTGCACTATGTCCAAGTGCTGAACCAGCTATTGTGCCTGTTGGGCCCCGGTCACAATCGAGCCCCTCACACTCCATGTCTACACTGTATACGCGTCTGTGCACTCATGTGACTTTATCCTGTTTTCTCAATTCAGTTAAGGTTGCAGGGTCATAGTACAAGCTACTATAGTATATTGTTATAAATCGAAGTAAAACTAGGAGGAATGCAGTTATACACAGAGTATGTAAATAGGGTTTTTTATTGTTCTTTTAAAGGGTCTGGGCTTTGGTTTTCAATCTGGCTACAACCCTTTTCCCCTCCAGTCCAACATCTCTCTCATTTGTCAAACTGACGTCAGCTATCAATACTTTATTCAGTTCAAAATCAAAATATTTTAATTTTGCAGAAACAAAAATCCAACTATGAGAATAATTAAAATGTTGGTTTGTTGTCTGGGGGAGGGGGCAATATTAGATGCTTCCAGCCTTATGTACCCCTGCGCAGAATCAAACATTACCAATTATTTTCCTAACATGTAGGAATTAGCCTCATGCACACTTGTGCGCCCCCTTTATCTACAACACACACATAAAAATTGAGCACGTTACACATTTTAAGGCAGGAAGGAGTCTTACTACATTAATAGAGCTTGAGTCAAGGTACAGTATCTGAGCTTTTGGGGGGTGCAGTGTTTTATAGCCTTGAACCTACAAAGGGATTTTTGGCATGTCCTTAAGTGGGAAGGTTTGAGTAGTACCATCATTTTTTGTTTGAACTTAAAACACACTTCTAGAAATACAATTTTAAAATCCATTATATATGTTTTCTGAAAGTGTTTATGCAGTTTTGTTAGGTTACAAATTAAAACAAAAAACTTTGGAATAGGAAAATATCATATAGAGGCAGTTCACATAACCAGTATCTGAGGTATTACTAAAGAGAGGGTACCAGTCTGCACTTGCTGACACTGCTGCTAGGACAGACAAATGAAAGCCTTTGGTGCTGCACAGCAAGAGACCACAGGGCAAGATGATCCTAAACCTGTGTTCAAAGCTCTCAGCGGCTGACCAATATTACAAACACAATGTTGAGTTGAAAGCACACGAGATCACTAATGTGGCAGAACACTAAGCTGGCATTACAATTAATTTGGTAAAACCAGTTTTACTGAAACTACCTCTCAGAAGTGGTGCAAATGACTAGTTTTGATCAGTGCACTCAACCCAGCAATAACTCTGCAAGGAAAATACTGCACTGGTCCACAAACAATATATTCCAGCCCCTGCCCCCCCAAAAATCAGCATTTTCCCCACCCTGTAAGTTAACGGCCTGCTGACAGTGTATGCATATTAGGCATTGTTGGTGTGTAACCAGTGATTCTCTCTCACAAAGAGCCTGGTAAAGAAAAAAAGAACAAGGCAATCAGTGGTTAAACTGAACTGTACATGAGGACCAGCCCGGGAAAATACCCATAACCAGGCATTTATTCAGAGATCAAACTGCATATATACTACCTGAGCCTCACATGCAGTACCAATGAGACCCTTCCAGTCCTGGTTTATGTTTAAAGAGGCAGAGATAATCTGGACAATGACCACAACAGCCTTTCTATTTCTTAGGACAGAGGAGTTAAAAACTCCCTGCCTGGAATCTCCTTTAGTTGACTAGGACATTTCTGGATTATGGATGTCTGAATCTTCCTCCAGCAGGATATAATTTTTCTACCCAAGTAGCAGAAAGTTAACTTCTCAGCCAAGTTTTTTGGAGAAGTACGATTTAGTCAAGCGCACACACACACATACACACGTGCCCACACGCACACAGAGCATTATTTGTAAAAATACTACCTCTAACAATTAGAAAAGGCCTTTAGCAGGTTCACCAAGTGTATTAGAGAGTCTTCAGTTAAAGAAAACTACCTAAAACATCCCATCATTTGCAAAATCTAAATACCACATAGACACACAACACAACCACCACTATATTTCTAGAAGAGTGCCCAGTTGGACTTAAGGCTGTCACACTGCTCACCTACAGCAACAAAGGCTCCTCCTTATTTCTGTCTGCCAGCTCCCAGCAAGGAAAGGGGCGGGGGTGGGAGGGACTCTATTAAAAAATAATAAGAAGAATATTTAAAAAAGGAAGTCCCAAAGGAAATTCCACATGCCAGGACCTAACTATGAAACACTGTCCCCGAACCAAGAAAATGGTTTCTGTAAAACCCAATGCTCTGCTGGTTTTCCTTAGACATAAACTTCACTTTATTTCATTTTTTTAAAAAAAGTTAAAAATACAGAAGGTTCAGAAACTGATTTTCTCCTGGCAGATATTCAAACTGCACCTTGAGGAGAAAACAATCCTTCACTGAAATGTTGCTTTTTTTAATTTTATTATTTTTTTAAATCATCACCACCATTAGGACAGAGGCTGAGGAGCACTAACTCCACCACTAATTTGATGACGTAGTTTGATTCCAGATTCACATTTCCAGGTGACAAGAGTCCAGAAAACAGCCATGATAACTTCAGCCTTCGTTTAAGGTTTCTTTTACTGAACACAGCAGTGACCATTGGTATCTTTGGAGCGTAATCGCATCTTAGGTCGGTATTTCTCAAGGTAAAGCAGCTGTTTGGAATTGAAAGCACCCCTCCTTTTCCTAAAATAAACAGAAAGAAGGCGTCATATCAATTGCAAAAGTACGGCTTAAGTTATTGTGTATATTTCAAAATAGATAACCGCTCGCAGCACTGCAAGGTTTTTCCAGCCCCACAGAACTGCTATCTGGCTCGCTTCATTATCCACTGCCTTCTCTAGGAAAAGAGATCTCAACGGGGACCTGAAACTCGTCTGTAGAGCTGAATTAGTCAAATCTATGGATTATAAAATGCTTCCATCCCTCATCTTACTGAGCAGACTACAGCATGACTTTGGGTTGGGAGATTTAGTTTCCCTGGAGTCCACTGCCTCTCCTACAAGCAGAAGTGGTTGCTGAATGACATAAGGGGCACTCCACCCTCCCCTTGAAGATTAATGTGATGTCTACATGTGTAGTATTAGCTAAGTGAAGACATGACAAGCAAATACAAATATTTGAAGGGAGTTAACAAAGAGGATTATTTAACTTAAGAAAAAGAGGTAAAGCTAGGAGTAGTGAGAGGAAAATCAAGAAGGAAAATTTAGGAGGACCAAGGAAGTCCTCTTGACAGTGAGATGGGTTAGGGAGGCAGCTGAAGACCCTGGAGCTCCAACAGCAACACAAAACATGTTTTTGGCGCATGGTTGTATAGTATCTTCCTACCTGGTAGGCTTCAGTTAAAGATCTGGTGCTATTACAAAACCCCCAGAACTTTATGCTCTCTCTCATTCAAGCACCACTTTTGCTGTTTTCCATGTTGGATGGCTGCCACCAGTTCCTGAGTAGACTATGCCCCTTCCACACATGATGCCATCAGGATTCCTGATCTTTGGGCTCCTGCTGTAGACTGATCATGCTGCTTGACCCAAGAGTTATAGAACGTCATGCTGCTATGGTACCTGGCCAGGCTACATTTGTTTTTGGTTCTTTAGTAATTTGTCAGTGTCCACCTCAAGCAGTAATTTTATTAACTGATTCTATAAGTTCTTGTGTTAGCATTTTATTTCACTCCAAATGCATTGCAGCACAAAACAGTGCTTTCATTCTACATTGCTCTTAAAACACAAAGATAACATTGCATAGCCAGACACATGAGAGGGGAAGCGTGCTGGAGAGCTAACTACTTTTACTTACTGTCTTATGAACTGAACTGCATCCTCATACTTCATTCCACATTCAATGAGAGCCAGTGCAACTAGGACAGGGGCCCTATGAAGAGAAATCAGTATTTATTTTAACAGTCTAGAGAACCAATGTATTGAACCCCTCAAAATAGATCATATTAGTCTATAAACAAACAGCTTAGGTATCCTGCCTTTAAATATTTTTCCTACAGCAAGCCATTTGCCTGCAGCATCTAATGTAAAATTCTCTTCAGCAGACAGCTCTGCTTCCAGCACCAAAATCAATAGCTCCTTCAGTGTCTGCCATGAAATAGTAATAATGGATTTTTATTCTTTACTTTTTTACTATAAAATAATTTTGTACTTTGCTGGCCATAAATAAATTTGAGGTTCACTTTTGGTACATTTAACGTCTTGTTACAACACAGCTTTAATCCCATACAGACTAAAGAGATGCATTGCTTTTGAAATGACAACATTGACACTTATTCCTTTTGCCAGGTTATATGTGGGACTTAAGGGGCAATGGGATAAGATTTTTGCCTGCAGGTCACTGTTCTGAAACCAGCCCAGCTGAGTAGGGAGTATATGTGGATGGTTGGTTCAGGGGTGCTCTGTGAAGGGAGATGATGCTCTGAGTCCACTTCCTAGCGCTCAGTTCATATTACCACTAGCACACAATTTACACTAGCACCTTGGTGGCAGAGGAGAGGTCAAGGATTGAAAAGAGGTTGTAAACTGAACGACTTGACCTTACAGTTAATCAGGAACAAAACTGAGCAACTCTGGCAGGGCAGCTTGCACTGTCACTGCTGTGCAGTACCTGGATAAACACAACTTCAGTTTTCACTGCTGTCAGTCTGAAGCCCCACAAGCACTAAATGCACTTTAAAAATGTAAGTAGTAGAACAGATAACATTTGACGTTTGATTCCCCAGCAACATAAATTCCCAGGGCCTAAACAAAACTTGAGAAGTTCTTCCTTTTCTTTCTAAAAAAAAGGGAACCCATGAGGAAAATCAGAAAGGTCATTCTGAATGAATATGTCTGTAACAACAGTAGATGTCAAATTGTCAGCCCACTTTGACTTAATGCTGGGCAAGAAACAGGAGGGTTTTAAATCATTTAATTGCTACAATATATGGTCATCTTCCACCCTGCTCCCCCTCCCAAAAAATCCTCATAGAAACAAGACAAAGAACTGAGTAGCAAATCATGTTAATTGCCATGTTTTTGCATTGCTCAGGTTTTTCCCTGCTTTAGCATTTCACCTCTCCCCCAGGGGAAGAAATGGATTTAAGAACCAAGTTAAGACCAGCCAACGCAACTTACATGACTCTTCTTGATTTTTCTTTATCTCACCTTTCTGTGTTTTCATTATACCTATTTAAGGATTTATAGGTCACCCACCCCCCATCACAAAAGCATCTCAAGTATTTATCTCTTCATTCCCAGCATGTAGGACAAGTAGCCATTTGTTTACAGAACTTATTTGTTTATATTTGTGAGACTGGATGTTCTATTATTTAGCTTTCTCAGTTAACTGAAGAACTGAATTTTTCTTTAGTCGCAATCATGGTGACTCCTTCCTGGAGAAGGAGAAAATTGCATTTCAGACCCACAAAGAAATCATATGCAAGAGAGATCTCTCTTTACCCACCATTTGGGTGAAACAGATCAACTTTTAAATAGCACATAGCACTAACATACAACAGTTTAGAGGAGGTGGTGAACAGCATAATAGGTTGAAAACAAAGGAGGAAATTTAGGAGACAATACACAATTACTAAAATTGGATTATGTCCAGGAAGACACCTGGATTGAATACTCCACCAGGAAGTACCAGGGGGCCTCAGGCACAAGGACCTTGGTTTTAGGTCTTTATCAAAAAATGGAAACTCCTACAGAACAGTGCCCCTAGAATTATGCTGGGATGATAGCCAGTACTAACACAGGAGTTACACTCATTGAATTAGTTATATTCCGTTGCATCTCAGAGTTCCCTCATGCAAGTACTGAACTAGCCTGATCTTAATTACCCTATGAAATCTAATTAAATGATTCAAAAGACTAATTTTAAATGACAGCCCAATCTGTCTAAAACCACCTTCCACAAGTTTATTTTACATAATAAACTGGAACTTTTACATTTTGGAAGAGGTCATTAATAATCTTGTCAGCTGTCCTAGTAATTAGATCCTGTAGAAATCCACAAATCAGGAACAATCTTGGGGCACTCCCTTCCCAGACTGGGAGGGAAGGTGATGTGATCTGTGTGGGTTGTGGAGTAATGGGAGGTAGGAAAATAGAGGGGGAAATGGCACACACATGACAATTTGCGTAGCTTTCAGTAACAAAACAACACTACAATCTCAAACAATACCTGTCCTAGTCTTAGGATGAATATGAAATCTGTAGTCCTGTGGAAATAGATATATGAATTGTATATTGGGGGTAGGCAATACAGCCAAGAATTGAGGGATTTAAAAAGAGACAGAACCAATAGCCTGAGTTACCAATTTCAGGAAAGCCAGTTTAGGGCTGACAGAGCAAATTACAATTCCCTGGGTCTCCTAACCACCAAAAAGGCTGTTTAATCTGCCGTGTATCAATATATTATTATACCAGCATTCACACTGCTGCAGGAATGGGAACCTCTCTTTTCAGATGCTTATAAGTGAAAAAAATTGCTCTGGTCTGCTTTCAAATGTCTCAACCTCAAAACTGTAAGAGTTTAAAAACTAGTTTGGGACTTTCACGCATTAATACATTAAAAAAAGCAGCTCTCTTTTAAATGAAATTTTGCATGCCAATATTTCATAACATTATTCAATGGCTCTGAATATTTGGAAGGCAACAAAAAAAGAATCCAACCATATAAGGTGCGTATAGACTCTCAAACTCCCACTGAAGTCAATGGAATAGAAGGCATTCAGAACTTTGTTTGCTCTGGGCTTAAGCCACAATGTATGTGGCTTATACTGCATATATACATTAGGTTTGTCAAAAAGCACAAGAGATTTTTAGAAGAAAGATGCAATGAATTTTTCACTAAGTAGATTCTCTAATTCTTCGGGCACCATTATGATCTGTCAGATCAACTACTGTGAACAAACAATCCAAGATGAAACAAGAGCTTTGAGATACAGTTGCCACCTACCGTTTTAAAATTGTAGTAAGCTTCTTTGATTGTGATGGTGTGAAGTTGTTGATGTTACTTAAACATGGTTTGTTTTTTTGTAACTGAATAAATGTAGCTATCTTCCAGAATGAAATCTTCAACTAGTTTACGTATGTGCTAAAGTGAATCCCTTACAAAACCAAAACAGCAGAACACTTACCTTCCCAATCCTGCAACACAATGCACAGCAACACAGCATCCAGGCTCTTCACGAAATTTGGTTTTCAACAGGTTTAGCCAGTCATCAACTATTTGATTTGGGGGTGGCGCTCCATCATCAAATGGCCAGTCCTTCAGTGGAAGAAAAGATTAGCTATAATTTTTGTGCAGGGATTATACATTGATAGAGAATGCAATCCACAATCAACAGTAGGGCTAGTGCAGGCCTGCACAACTCGTAAAGCAGCGAGGGCCACATTACTCCAAAGAAAACAGCTGAGGGCCGAAACCCCCCAGCCCTGCGGAAAATCCCCCCTCAGGACCTCCAGGCCCACGGAAACACCCTGCCCCAGCACCGCTCAGCCCTGCAGAAACAAATCCTCTTTCCCCAGCGCCGCCCCACCGAAACAGCTGTGGGCCAAAAAGGAAGGTTGGGAATAGGGAGGTGATACTTGATTTTAAATCAAATCGGGGCTCCCAGCTGAAGAGGTGGCTGGGAGCTGTCAGGGGCAAATTAAAGGGCCCGGGGCTCCAGCGGCTGGGGGAAACCAGAGCTTTGCGGGGCTGGGGCAGGGATTTAAAGAGACCAGAGCTCCTGCCGCTGAGGGGAGCCCAAGCCCTTTAAATCCCAGCCCCAGCTCATCTGCTGGAGCCGTGGGCCGGGATTCAAAGGGCTCTGGGCTGTCCCTGGCAGCGGGGAGCCCTGAGCCCTTTAAATCTCAGCCACCGCCGGGAATCTCTGCGGGCAGCCCAGAGCCCTTTGAATCCCGGCTGCGGCTGAGATTTAAAGGGCTCTGGACTCCCCGCCGCTGTGGGCTACCCAGAGCCTTTTGAATCCCGGTCACAGCTGAGATTTAAAGAGCTCTGGGTTCCCCGCCGCTGCGGGCATCTCAGGGCCTTTTGAATCCTGGCCACGGCTGAGATTTAAAGAACTCTGGGCTTCACGCGGCTGCGGGCAGCCCAGAGCCCTTTGATTCCCCGTCGCGGGCTATTCTGTAGCTAGTTCTTGTGTTATGAAGAGTAAATAACACTCTTTATTCACTTTCTCTACACCAGTCGTGATTTTACAGACCTCTATCATATCCCCCTTAATCTCTTTTCTAAGATAAAAGGTCCAAGTCATATGAAAGCTGTTCCAGACACTTTATTTTTGTTGCCCTTTTCTGTACCTTTTCCAATTCCAATATATCTTTTTTGAGATGGGGCAAACTGATCTGCATGCAGTATTCAAGATGTGAACATACCATGGATTTATATAGAGGTAATATCCCTTTCCTAAGGCTTCCCAACATTTTATTAGCTTTTTTGACCGCCACTGCACATTGAGTGGATGTTTTCAGAGAACTATTCACCATTACTCCAAGATCTCTTTCTTGAGTGGTAACAGCTAATTTAGGCCCCATCATTTTATATGTATAGCTGGAATTATGTTTTCCAATGTGCATTACTTTGCATTTATCAACATTGAATTTCATCTGCCATTTTCTTGCCCAGTCACCCAGGTTTGAGAGATCCCTTTGTAACTCTTTGCAGTCTGCTTTGGACTTAACTATCTTGAGTAGTTTGGTATCATCTGCAAGTTTTGCCACCTCACTGTTTACCTCTTTTTACAGATCATTTATGAATATGTTGAATAGCACTGGTCCCAGTACAGACCCATGGGGGACACTACTATTTACCTCTCTCCATTCTGAAAACTGACCATTCATTCCTACCCTTTGTTTCGTACCTTTTAACCAGCTACTGATGCATGAGAGGACCTGTCCTCTTATCCCATGACAACTTACTTTGCTTAGAAAGCCTTTGACAAGGTCCCTCACCAAAGGCTTCTGAAAATCTACGTACACTATATCCACTGGATCATCCTTGTTGACCCTTTCAAAAAATTCTAGTGGATTGGTCAGGTACGATTACACTTTACAAAAACCATGCAGACTTCTTTCCCAACAATCGTGTTCATCTATGGGTCTGATAATTCTGTTCTTTACTATAGTTTCAATAAATTTGCCTGGTATTCAAGTTAGGCTTACCAGTCTGCAATTGTCGGGATTGCCTCTGGAGCCTTTTTTAAAAATTGGCATCACATTAGCTATCCTCTGGTCATCTGGTACATTAATCCCAAAGATACTATTCATTCCAGTCTCCTATTTCCCTAGTTTAATCTCTTTATTGCATACTCTTGTTTACCAAAACGTATAGTTCAAACAGGCCACATCTAATTCTCCAATTCCCTGCATTCTCACTATGCCATCTGCCAAAGTAGGCTCACTAGCTGCCACATTCCACCATCTTTGTCTCTCTTACTAGTATATCACCTTATATCATGGCAAGAACTCAAGATTTGCTAAAATGCTGTTTCAGGAGTTTCATAAGGCTTTTGACCTCAACAGTTTTAAATAACAGATGCTAATCTGTCAGGCTGTGGTTTTAATCTTCACTGTTTTTGCAAACAAATGTTAGCTTTAAATAGTGGCATGTCATTTTCTCAGCCATCTGGTAATATAACACCATTTCTGAATGGTGACAGCAGCCCGTTTTGACAGAGCTGGTTTCAAGAGGGACAAATGGTTGTGGGTCATGCTGTTGAATATTCAGAGCCACTCTTAAATGCCAGAACACCACTGTCACTGTCACTATTAAGTAATGAAGATACTATCATGGCTGGAATCATCTGGCTCAAGTATGACATTAGCAGCAAATCTTCTCTGTCACCTCCTGTTTTCTGTTATCCTTCTCTGATGTCTTAGAGGACTTGTTCCCTCTGCTGTTTTGCTCACCTGCACCAAGAGTATACTAGGAGCTGTTACATACTGAGTGCAGAGAGAAGGCTAGTGATCAAGGACAAGTGTGGCAAACATACCGGATCCTGTGTATATAACTTAGAATTTGTAAGGCACTCAAATATCATGGTGCTGAGGAAAATACAAGTTCCTAAATGGATATTTGGTCATCACTGCAGAAGTAAATTGGCTCTTCTGCACCATAATTGACATTGGCCCATTTTCCAGTCAGCATGGTGTATGCCCCTCACCTGTAAACAAGTCATTTTGACCAAAACACTGTCACACTCCTAAGGAATTTTATGACAGCTATACATATGCATTTCAACAGAAATGTGGAGGTAGAAGGAAAGAAACTGCATCTCTGGTAGAAATAGGATTGTTCATGAGCCTGTGCTGTTCCTGGGCAGTTTGCTTTCCCAGCAGAGCAAACTGATTGCTATAATTCATTCATTTTAATGATGATCTGGAAACACGATGGCTAATGGGTGTGCTGGGAGCAGGGAGGATCATCCAGCAGAGAAACAATGCTGCAGTGAGGCAGGAGGCTCCCCATAAGCTAGTGCTGAAATCAGAGCGTGACAGTACCCGTTTCTAAATAACTCTGAGCCTTTTCTTTTGAAGTCATATATAAGTTGAAGAGTAGGATCAAGCAGAACAGAACATATTCCGCAAATACAAGTTTTGCAGAGTTGTGTAGATTTTCCTCCAAACTGCCCATGGTCTCTAGCCACAAAAATGAGAGGCAATAGAAGACTACCTACAACTAACTGTTAAGCAAGGTGCAGCTTCTGGGATCACAGTGGAGAGACTGATGCATCACTTTAGCCTTTTTATTATATTGAAAAGTCACATCTGACATACTATGCACTGCCTCAAAAGTTCATGTCTGCCTTCATCCTTAATGCCTTCATGCAGCTAACGAAAAACCAGTCTAGAAACACCAAGCAACACCAGATTTCATTGTGCAAATCTAACCATAAACAGCACAGTCACAATATCTCAGATGTATTTCACAAAGTTACAAGCAGTTTACTGAACAAGCATATCAAAGCAAACTCTCAATTGTTACACAATCACACAGTCCTGGGTCATTATCAGGCAGAAGCATGAATGCAAAACAGCGCTGAAACATGAGATTAATATTTAATGATTTTGCAGTTCAGAAAGAATTTTAAAAGAGACTCACTAGAACTTGGATTCCTTCTTTTTCAACAGGAGCTTTATCATACGTGGCATCACAAACTCGCACCAAGGTTGTCACTCCATACTTCTTAAGCTCCTTTAAGGACGAGAAGGAAAGCAAACACATGAAGCATACTCCCAGAATGGGGAATTAGAGCATTTTCTCAACTTTAACAAAGCCAAATAAACATGCTATGCTGAATCAATGACAGTGTACATTGCTCTACAGTTCCACAGAGGAGATTAGATAACTGCGGAGCAAGGACAGCTCCAAGAGCCTCATCCAGTTCTAAGCTGGAAGGATGTAGTCTTGATGGACATTATGATGAGGGTTAAAAGGCCGGGGGGAGAAGAGGAATAGGAAATATCTCTGTGTCAATCTCACCTAGGGTGGGAGGTCAGAGTGGGAAAACTGCCTTATAGGTATGTATATGTAACAGCAAAATTAAAACAGTTACTTATACCTTGCACGCAGATTATTTTTCTCTTTAAATAGACGCATGGATCTGTCTGCCTCAGGCAATGCTGAGACATTTTTAAACAGAGAGGAACAGAACACACACAGAACCATATTCTAGCTTCCTTGTAATGCACTAGAAGTAGCACATCGTGCTAGATAAACAATCAGATCAAACTAAAGCTGCCCCAGTTCATTCTGAAAGATCAAACAGCAAGCAGCATTTCCTCCTGTGCCTATACCTGGAATGGCTCTTCAAAATTTTATTTTTACACTTTAATACCCCACATGCACTATCCAGCCCAGGCTCTAGGCCCCTGGATAAAGTATTAGAAATATAATCCATAACAATAAAATGAAAACATCACATCAGTGGGAAAAAAATCAGGGTTTTAGTCCAAATTAACCATTAGTATCTGAGCTGACTGCTGACAAAAAGAACATCTTCCTGAAAGGTGGAATCATATTGATATGAAAGCTCAGTATCGGATCACAAGATCTTACCAGAATGGAAGAGATCTAGTCGATCAAATCTTTCCCCTGCAAGGGCATGATCTAGTCCCCCTAAAGGACTTAGAAGAAGATATGCCATGGTTTGCAACAAGATGGGATGTAGTGGTATGCTGTACCAGTACTTCTCTGGTGATGCCATCTATTACTGCAAAATTTAAGCTTCAGTTTTAAAAAGTGTTTAAGCCCTTCTCGTTTCAATTACAGTAATTTGGATATGACCCAATGTACAGAGGAAGGGACTCTATTCATCTCAGTTTAGTCTAAAGACATAGTTTAAAAATGTTGTTATTACTAATTCCATTACCAGAAATGGTTAACTATTCTGGGATTAGAAGGGGAGATTGAAGATTAATTTAAAAAAAAAAAGTGAAGTCTGACCTCTATATAATTACACTTGATCTTAGTCAAAAGGCCAAAGAGATCAATCAACCACTTATTCAAAAGCCAGAAGATGAGCCATGGCTCTCTGGGGTTAGTACATTTTATTACATCAGACGACAAAGGTAAAGACAAGATGCTAAATCATCTGGCAAATTATGGGGATGGCAGAGTATAACGGCTTCTCTACACCTGAAATACCACAGCTGCTGCGCCATGATAGTATTTCTGCATAGACCCTATCTATGCGAATGGAAGGAGTTTTCCCATTAGCCTAGGTAACCGATCTCCCCGAGAGGCAGTGGTTCGGTCAACGGAATAATTCTTCTGCCAACGTAGTGCTGTCTACATGAGAATTTAGGGTGGCTTAACTATGTCGGTCAGGCCATAGATTTTTCACACCGTCTGATCCATGTAGCTGGGTCAACCTAACTTTTGATTGTAGACTGAGCCTAAGAGGAGTCACCTTTATGGGCTCCAGGAGTCCCACCCAGCCTCTCTCAGTCAAAAGATGCAGACTTTGAAGAAGGAAGCCTTTGGTGATTTCCTTTCTTACAGAGTCAGTAAAGCTTTAAACAGTTTAATGAAACAAAGTACCTGTTTTGGTTTTTTTTTTAATTCTTTAACTAAGTATAAAGGGTATTTCTGATGGCATCACCCAGGGTGGATCTGGGAGATGTGTCTCTAGGGCTGCTTTAGAAATTTCAAAACACAAGAAATGGAAAAAAAACTACTACTGTTATGTGGCTACCTTACCTCTGTGAACTTGTTGAGGGTTGCATTGGTTGGATTGTGAGTGATCAGGAAACGCATACTCTCATAAGTAATCTCCACTGGGGCTGGACGGTTCATAATGGCAAACAAAAAAAATATATGTAGGGGCAAAAAAAAATCAATAACCCTTGAAACGTTTCACAGCAGAAAACATTAAAAAGACCACTAAAATGCCTGGGCTTGATCAGAACTATCTTTATTGACTTGTTTGTTCTTTAAGATTTTTCACTTCAAGAAAACCAGGTTTGCTTTAGAATCCACTTGAATTCAATTTAGGCCTCAACTGCAGGTGGTATCCTTCAGACTCCAAAAATTCTGACTACATGCAAGACTAGGCAGCCTGTACTACATTTAGGCACTGGTGAGGCAAAAAAAATAAGGACAGATCTTCTCTCCACTTTGTTTTCTTGATGCTTAGTTTTGCTTGAGTCAGTAAAAGGAATATGCTTCCAATATGCAGAAGATATCCCATATATTTGAGGGTGACCGCTGTGTCTGGAGTCTTCAAGGCAAAGTAATTATGGTACGTAGGACACGCTCACTTGTCAGCCAGGGTGCTGTGCTGGGCCTGGCAGAAGTCTGCCCTGATGCTCAGAATCGCCATAAATGTGTGACGTATATTCCAACAGAAAACCTAAGAAGAAAAATGTCATATTTAAAAGGGATTGTTGCTTCTGATTGTACAGTGCTATTGACGAAAGTGCACCCAGAAACCTCAACATAATTAAAGCATTAAGCGTTAAACAAACAAACAAGCCTGCTTTTGAAAGTACTTTGATGTACACTGAATCACATCTTTTATTGTAGTACCAAGAAGCATTCCAGTATAATGTTCTATCTTTTAGCATGATGGATGACAAATACTCTACAAAATCTCAGTTAATCAAAAGTACCAGAACTAAAGATGAAATAGCATCATCATACACTCAAGCAGCTCATAATTAAACATGTACATTAGAAAGCAGCAAACGTTCTCCACAGCCAAATTCTATGATTTATCTGTATGGAACTCGGTAAGTTCATGGAGGATAAGTCCATCAATGGCTACTAGCCAAGAGGGTCCAGGATACAACCCCATTCTCCGGGTGTCCCTAAACCTTCGACTGCATGAAGCTGGGACTGGATGACAAAGGATGGACCACTAAATAATTGCCTTGTTCTGTTCATTCCCACTGAAGTATCTGGCACTGGCCTCTGTTGGAAGACAGAACACTAGGCTACATGGACCAGTGGTCTGACCTAGTATGGTCAGTCTTATGTTCTTAATCTGTAAATCAGCCTACTTTTCATAAGCTATTTATGTAAGTTCAGTTTCAACACAAAATGGCTAGATAACAGAGTTTCACTAATCAGATCAACACTTCCCTCAAGTAAATATGAATAGCATGAAAAGGAAGCAGAACAACTGCACTGCTAACATTCTGTAAAGCAGTATTCAGAACAAACAACATAACGGAATACAGCAAAATCATAATTCTACTCTGGATCAACGCTGATGTCACCAAAGTTAGGACATTCATCAGCTAAGGCTATGTCTACACTTAAACAGCTGCAGCACTGCAACTGCACCATTGTAGTGCTTCCAGGGTGGATAAAAATCAACGATTTTAAAACAAAAAAAATGGATTTTTTGATAAAATGCTTTTTGAGGAAAAAAAACTTAAAGATAGTTTTACTTAAGACACATTATAGCTCAAAGATATCTCATCATGGAATAGGGATTATAAATTTAAATTACATGAATATATTGGCTCATATAATAGAATGTTTAAGAAAAAATTTGTAAATGAGTTCCAATAGTTCATGGATTAGGGACCCATTCTTGTGGGGTTTCACAGGCTTCTGTATATATTATTTAGGTTAAACTTTCTATCTACCCAATGGGACTCAGTGCTCAGTCTAGAAGATACCATCAGAGATGCTTAGTTTTGCAGTTCTCAAACTGTGGATTTGTGTTTCCAGAGGTAATGATTAACCTGTTGAATTGGAGATAGTTCACCTCCCAATGACGTCATAAATATCTGCTTCAATTACCTTTGGTAAATGAAATAACCAAACAATCATTCATTTTCTGATATAGCTGTAAAACTAATCTGAAAAATTTTCAAAATAAATCACTGTTTAAAAATGTCTATAATGTGTACCCTCTAAAAATGAAACCTACATCTATCTCTGAATTGTGAAAAATATTCATTAAGGTTATAACAACCAACAAGAATGCACTTTTATGTAGAAAACCATGATTACTGAAGTTAATCCATATCAGTGAGGCGGTATCTAGGTAGACAGAAGATTTCTTCCTTTGACCTTGCACTGTCTACACTGGGTGTTAGCCGGCTTAACTACATCTCTCAGGGGTGTGGATTTTTCACACCCTTGAGAGACACAGCTATGGCAATGTAAGTTTTCAGTTTGGAGCAGCCCTAAAACAATGGAGTAAGAGGATGGAATGCAGTAAGAGGCTGAACTGGTAATGCCATCATTAAGATTGCTCAATACTTCTAAGGCCTTGCTTTCAGTTGCTTATAACTTTGCCAAACTTCAAACCATTCGGGCTGAAATTTTCCATGCTGGCCTCCTGCCTACCTCAGGCTGAATTTTTTTGGGGGGGTGGGGGAGTGGAGGAGGGTGTTGGGTGTGAGGGAAGTTTCTGATAAAATGATTCAGTCATTTCTGAGAAAGAGACTGGAGAAAAATATGTTTTGTTCATGTTAGAAAAACTGTATAGCCATTTTGCTGAGAAGCTCTTGCACCTCATACTTTGGAGCAGGGTCTTGACATTTGGCAAGGCTGCCTTCACGTAATGAAGATGCCTTTTGCCATCCCTGTGAAAATCTGCCAAAATTAGGCCAAGTTATACAACTATGAAAATTCTCAGTTCATACACATTCAGCAGAGATTTTAGAGTTTGGCACCTAAATTCACTGAAGACTGTCTCCACTGATCATGCTCCAGTCCATGGCTGCAAGGACAGAGAAGACTTCCTTGCAATTGCTGCTCCTCCCAGCCAGAACTACTATGGTGCTAGGCATCAGAAAGAGTGGTTTTGCTGGCAGAGCTATGTTAGTTTCCATGGCAAAATAAGATACCGGCAAAAGCACTTCTGTGCCAGTATCATCTCCATTCTCATTAGGGCTTTTGTCAGTATAGAAATGTTGTTAAAAACCTCATACCTGTAACCAACATAGATAAACCAGCAGAAGTTTCTAGCATAGATCTGACTGAAATGCAGAGAGGTAAGGAGCCAGGCCAGGCTGCAGATAGGACATAATCCAGTAGGAACTAGTCTGAAACCACAAACTCATTTCAAAGGCAACCAAACATTTAACGGTAAGAACTTTTAGTCACTGCCAACCTTATCCAAGTTTGCAGTAATGAGGGATGTATCATCCACTCCTGCCACATATAAGTCACATGAAAGATGTATTATACTACACCAATAAGATGTAACAAGTTTAAGTCTGCTATGAAGTATATAGACACAGACCCACCCCATTGCTGGAAGCTAACTAGATGGGCACACTTAAGGGTGAAATGCTAAACAAAAACAGGAAGTGTGCTTTTTACTGCTCTACATTAGCACTAGTGTCTTTTTTCTGCTTGTTTTTAAGCAGAGAAAATTCAGGTTGATGCTTCCTTTCCTGGAGGATTTTAACAAGATCTTTGAAGGAGTATGATGACTGTAGGCAGAAATCTGAGCTGGGACAGTTACTACTCAGGTTTTGAGCTTCCTCTGATATCACCATAACAGTCCAAGATTTTGCCAGGTTGTCTAGTACACAAAAAGTGAGTCAGTAACATATTCCTCATGTAAAAATGACAAAAGAAGTTCTGAATAATAAACTTCATTAACCAATCTTTGTACAAGGAGTAAAGAGCACGAAGTTTTCACCCTTAGACAAGGAATTCAGCTTTACCTAGTGGGAACAAGGCAAACCTCACCAGCATAGTCTTATCCACTACGAATAATTTTAGATAAAATAGACCCTTAAGCTAAAGTGGAAAAAAGATACATTAAAAATAAGAGCACTTAAAGCTACAGAAATGTGACAGCAACGTCTTTTTTTAAAGAAGTAGCCTTAACCAGTGGCAGAAAATATAAGAAATGCAAAACTGACATTTTATAGTCACTAGCCTAACACTTGAACTAAAACATCAAAATGGCCCACACAATTAATTACCCTTTCTCTGACACCGAGTCAAAAATCAACTGCAGAACAGCAATTATTTCCTTAAAGAGTTGCTTTCAAAGCCAAAAAAAAAAAAACATTTTTAATTAGGATGCCAGAGGCAAGAACAGGGTTAGTCACCTTACCCAACCCTAACACAGTTTTTATTCTAAGTGATTGAAATTCAGATTTCTAGAATGACCCTTGGAATATATATCCGTTTAATAAATTACAAGATTACATTATAAATTCTCCCCCCCAGAAGGAAGAGTTTCAGCTAATACATCACAGTTAAGTCCTTGCACCTGTCAATTCATGAGAACTAGTCACAACTTTATCTTGTACACATTTCAAGAATTCAAAGCAAACAGATTAGTTGTGATGTCTTACAGTCTGCTACAGCTCTGATATACTTAGTAAAAAAATTACTAAAGTTATGGCATATGCACGTGTTCAGCACCTGTAAACTCTTGAGCAAGAGCAATGTGGTCCTCTTTCAGGCAGAAACAGTATTTTCCATTTTAAGCATAAAATGAGACCCAACTGACATTTTTTAGACAGTGGCCTGAAGAAAGAATAGTTATATCAAAAAGGAAAATTATAAAGTTAACTTACTCCTGAGGACCTGATAAAGCTGTTTAAATAGATAGGACAGTTCAGCAGTTTAGTGATCATGCAATACATGAGAGAAGAGTCCCTAGTATCCTGACAACACTGTGGAAGCATAATCTCTGGTGGAGAGAATATTTTCTTTTATTGTTCTAAAACTACCCGTCGACATTCTTCAAGCAAATGACTGCTCTGAAAGGAAGGTGCCTCCTCCAACTCTATTTAACTATACTGGGAGTTGCAGCAACATCTGGTCACAGAGGTTACACTTCTCCCATTCAGCAACAAACCAAAGAGTTACACTCTACTCAAGTTTCTTTTCCCAGGATAAGAGAAACATCCACAAAGTTTGATGTCTTTATTACAGTACACAAAGGAGACAATATGTTCTAGTGAATTAGGTGTGGGACTGAGAGTCAGAAACTCAGAGTCCTAGGCCATGGCTACACTAGAGAGTTGCAGCGCTGGTGAGGGGGTTACAGTGCTGCAACTTAGGATGTGGCCACACTTGCAAAGCACGGCCAGCGCTGCAACTCCCTGGTTGCAGCGCTGGCTGTACACCCGGTCGAGCCTCGGGTGTAGCGATTCCAGCGCTGGTGATCCAGCACTGGTCAGCAAGTGTGGACCCCACCAGCGCTTTTATTGACCTCCGGGGTATAAGGAGGTATCCCAGAATTCCTGTCCACAACAAACCGGAAGAAAGGGAGAGCTCGGAGTTCAGCCAAACTGCTTATTTAAAAAACACAGCTCCTGTTTGCTGAACGAGCGGAGGCAGGCAGGGGAATTACTTTGGAATGTTCACAGCTGTTTGCTTGAAGAGAGAAACAGCATGCTCACACGGCAGAGGGGGAGGGGGAAGTCCATGTTGAGCAGATGCTTATCTGGTCTGACGGCTATTTAGGAGTACATAATTTGCATTTAGTGAATGAGAGAGAGAAGGGGAAGGGGGTCAGAACTTTTAAAATGATTGAAGGTAGGCACTGTGTGTCTTCCAGTCCTTAGAACTTGCAAGGCAGGGAGCTGAGAACAGTGTCAACTCCAAAAATCCATTCTCTCTGTCTCCTCCACGCTCCCTGTCACATTCCACCCCACCCCCCTCTTTTGAAAAGCACGTTGCAGCCACTTGAATGCTGGGATAGCTGCCCACAATGCATCACTCTCAACAGCGCTGCAAATGTGGCCACACTGCAGCGCTGGTAGCTGTCAGTGTGGCCACACTGCAGCGCTGGCCCTACATAGCTGTACGAACACAGCTGTAACTACCAGCGCTGCAGAACTGTAAGTGTAGCCATGGCCCTAGTAATGGCTCTACAACAGCTCACTGGATGGCCTCCAGTGAGTCATTTAGACCACGTCTATACTACTGGCACTTCAGCGGCAGAGGTACAGTGCTGTAGCTATGCTGCTATAGCACCATAGCATAGATGCTTCCCACAGCAATGGGAAGGGGTTTGCCCGTTGCAGTAGGTAATCCACCTCACTGAGCAGCAGAAGCTAGGCTGACAGAAGAATTCTTCCATCAACCTAGATGCGTCTACGCAGATGGATTTCTCACACCTGAGCACTGTAGCTATGCCAACCTAACTTTTTAGCACAGACCAGGCCTTATTTTTGGTATCTCAATTCATCATCTGTAAAATGGGGCTAATAATCCTATAATACTCCCACAAGGGCAGTAACTGTTTAGTTAGTTAATATCTGAAGAATGATTTGAAGATGGAAAGCAAGGGTAAGTCAATTGTGTGTGTGTCAAGGTCCAAATTTCTTGTTCAAGGTATAGTCAAGGACAAGACACCAGAGAAAATCATAAAAACTCAAACGATAAGAAGTTAGTAAAAAGATTTCAGGGGCCATTCAAAAGCATCTAACAGTCAGGATTTGGCCTGCAGTCTGCCTACCCCTACTTTAGGCCATGCCTTTATATGAAAACTGGCAGGTAGGAGTGGTGCAAAGAGACAGAGTTAGAGATGTTTGCCCTGCAAAGGGAAAGTGGTTATGGATAGTTCTAGGAAGAGGTGGGTGTATGATGTACATATCTATCAAGTTAGGGTCTCTGGGGAACCATGGAGGGGCAGGTCTCTTTGCTCCCCTCTCCTGGGTCATAGTAGGTCTCTGGAGAGTCACAGCAGGGGCAGATCTCTGCTTTAAACCCCTCCTTCTCCCAGGGTACATCTACACTACCCACCGGATCCGCAGGTAGCGATTGATCTATCTCGTGTAGACTAGATGCAATAAATCAATCCCCGATTGCTCTCCCGTCAACTGCTGAACTCCAGCTCCGTGAGAGGCAGAAGCAAAGTCGACAGGGGAGCAGTAAGTGATTCTAAGTCGATCTAAGATACATCGACTTCAGCTACACTGTTCTCGTAGCTGAAGTAGTGTGTCTTAGATCGATCTCCCCACAGTGTAGATCAGGCCCCAGATCAGGATCTCTAGGGAATCATGTGGGGGAAGGACTGGTTCCTCCTTCTCCCCAGGGGAATCAAGTGGGGGGCCAGGTTTCTTTCCCCTCCCCTCAGGTCAGGATCGCTGGGGAGCTGTGTGGGGGACAGGTCTCTCTGCTATTCCTCCCCACGGGGTCAGATTGTTTGGGGGAGAAGTATGTCTGCACCTCCTTCTCCATCAGTGTCTCTGGAGAGCCAAGGTAATGGAGCCAGAAGGTCCTCCCCCCCAACCCCTTCCTAATTTCTCATCATCACCTAATTTCCTTCTCTTTTCTGGAGGGGAAGGGGATAGTGCTTCAAGTTTCCTCAGTTTCTCCAAGGAGGTGAGGTGACATCTTCAGGGCTGAAGCAGTGAGCCCCAACACACCCTGAGTCCTGACGTGCCTGCGGTGGAGCTGAAGCACTAAGTCCCGGTGCACCAGGACTCAGGGCTTCAGCACCATAGGACGTGCACCAGAACTTGGGGCTTCTGCCCTGTGGGAGGCATGCCAGACTGAAGCCCGCACTCCGCCAGTTAAAAAAAAAAAAAGTTTGAGATCCATTATGCTATGTGTTAAATATATGAATATTTTGAGAAACTATATATAAGCATCTAAAAACTATTTGGTTGTCTATATGCACATTTGCCCCCAAACTCTTAAATACTATAATGTAACAGAACAATTTATATCAGTGAAATAATCTTTTTTTAAGGAAAACTCTGTTATCCAGATCAAAAAGCCCCTAAATCCAGACAGTAAATTTAAACATCTTTTATTCTGCCAGTCAAGATATCAACAGGCACTTAATCCTGGGAGCACTGACTGGCCATTATGATTGATCAGAATGAAAATATAACCAAGCTTCAACCTCAATGAATGTCACAAAATGAACAATTCTGAGGTAGTTTTGATTCCAAGTTTCTGTTCTTCAAAAAGAGGGAAGATGAACATGAATGGCTACCAAAGCATTGCAACTAGGTTGTCTTCTTATGGATAATTTCATTAAGTATTACTGACAGAGGCAAGAAGGCATCCAACACCTCAGTACTACAGTGAGCTGTGACTGGTCTGTTACAAACCAGAGTAGGCCTTGCACTGACACGATTAACTTTGCTATTTAGACACCTCTATAATAGCCTCCTAGCACTTGATATGATCTAAAAAGACATCTTTATTAGCTAAATTACATGCAAAAATACTGTACAGCTTTCAAGAGTTATGCTTAAAAACAAACAGATGGAAGAAGACTCCTATATTAGCCTCTAAAGTTTTATTTAAAAAAATGCTATGTCACTTATTTTTTAGATGAACCAAAAACAGTCAAATATGATTTCTGACTTGACAGACTGAAGGCAATGTTAAATATGTGAACTTTAGCAATGGCATTTAAGTTTGATTTTATACTTAGAGATTACCTACTTTACTATGGATTGATACTTAAATCAAGTCCTTCAACTGTGCAAAATCCTTGTACTTCTGTATTTATCCTGCACAAGATTAGCAGAACAGTCCTGACAAGCAAGTATCAACAATCATAAGTTTCAGAGTAGCAGCAGTGTTAGTCTGTATCCACAAAAAGAACAGGAGTACTTGTGGCACTAAGGTGCTCCCTAGCTTCACCGCCCCTTCCAAAACCTACATTTACAAGTGTTTCCCTTGCTACATCAAGGCAGTTAAACAGATTGCAACAGCTGCAGCCTCCCAGAATTGCAAGATACAGATACTTTGGGAAAGGTTAGTTGGATCACCTTTCAAAATAACCTAGTGCACAGGATGCAAAGCAAAACCTGCTAATTTGCCGTCTATATTAAAAGAATACCTTCAGTATTTGTGAGAACAGCATCTTGCAATCCAGTTTATGTTAACTCATTTTGTTCTCAGTTGAATACTACATTTGATATTCTTTTAATGCGATTACTTAATAGCCATGAACTGCTGAACTTGCTTTCTTTCCTTCCCTCTCATAAAAATCTTAATTCCTGTGTTTTATACCTACATACCTGCAATAAGTGACATGGAGTTTTGTTTTGGGGTTTTGTTTGTTTGTTTTTTTTTGGGGGGGGGCGGGGAGGTAGAGTGCTACAAGACTTGTGTCCTAGAAAAAATCCAATTCTCTTTATATTATGGCCTAACTAGACTTTCTTTGTAATTTAACTTGACTGCATTACACTTCACTTCCTGTTCCGATGTAGGGCTGCTACATTCTACCTCATGTGCGGTGGAAGTGAGAAATGTTAATACTACAGTTTGTGTGCAATGTAGTTGTAGCCATGTTGGACCTAGGAAGAAGAGCTCTGTCTGGCTTGAAAGCTTGTCTCTCTCACCAAAAGAAGTTGGTCCAATTAAAAAAAAAAAAATTACCTCATCTACCTTGTCTCACTAATACCACAGGTACATTCAGAAGTGCCTTAAGGGTTCTGCTGGATTCAAAAGGTGCTTTGCAAGCAAAAGATTTTATCAGGATTCTAAGAGTTCTCCAATCTAGTCAAGTTTAGCACAATGGACAAACATGCAACACTGAAGCTTCAGGAACTCAATTCAATGACATTTCTTTTCTAGAATACGCTGTCTAACTGTATAGAGAACAGAATGCTAGTTCTATAGTTTCTTGGAAACAATTCTTAAACGTAATCTCTAAAGGCAGCTTGTTCGTAATGACACGTGCCTGGAGAGGGGAGAAGTCAAGAAATTCTACAGTTCCTTATTACCCACCCCTGTGAGTTCCCTACCAATTTGCTGACAAGCTCTGCTGATGACTCACTCATTTCCTTTTGCTTGAGCCAAGTCACTCTGTTCTCTGCCCTAAAACAAGGCAGGTTTACCTCAATTTTCTGCTTGATAAGACAGACAAATATCAAATATTCAGTCTAAGGAATCAATTTAGCAAGAGAGAATAAAAGCAGTCAGGTGTTTTCACAAGACAACTCTTTCCAATCTGGCACTGATCCTGCATCAAAAACTTCAATGAAGATGGGAGAAAACACTTGCCTTTTCCAAATGTGAGAGCGCTCAAACAACTAATATAACCAACAGCACAGGCACCGTTTAACAGAAGAAAGCAAAAACATCTCTATGCCTAGTTCAGCAGTGGGAAATGAGCAGATACTGCATTTGGATTTCCAAAGATAATCTACTGGGTATGTGCTTTATGCCAAAGAAGTTTCTGTTTGCTGAGAGGCAGAAGCAACTGTGAAACTGGAAATATTGTTTTAATTTTTTGTTTTTAACAATCCTCATGTTTAAAACCAGCTCAGAGAGGAGCCATATTTGAATATTATTTAAGTATAGTTCCCAAACAACTCCATCTGGGCTCCTAAAAGTGAAAACAACTTCAAAATAATCAAAAACAATGGGCCCACCTAATGAAGCGTGATGAGCTTAAAAGCTCTTATGTTCAAAATATAGAACTGTGTTTAAATTGCAAAGAAAAAAATTAAAATGACCTTAAATGACATTTTACATAGTCATCTTATATATAAGTAAGATTTGTGTTATGTTTTAACAGCCCATTCCAAAATAAGTTGTGTGAAATTTTTTTTGCATCAAGTGCCATATTTTGGAAAACCAAGAAATTAACTTCCCTGGCAACACACAAGTCAAATATATTTTTAAGATTCAAAATGCCAAATAACAAATCAGAAATACTAACCCATCAAACCAGAAGCAAACATAGTGGTGTTTTCACAGCATTAAAGCAAAAGAAGGTAAAGATATTATTCAGTAAATAGAGTCAGAGCAGGAAAACTCCATTTCTTGTACCACATTCATCACACATTAGTTTGTCTACACTTGAAACACCACTGTAGCACTTCAGCACAGACACTATCTACACTGATAGGAGGTGATCTCTTGTTGGCATAGGTAATCCATCTCCCTTGTCTACACCCATGGGTTAGATTGGCTTTTCCACATCCCTGAAGGATGCAGCTGGGTTGACCTAACTTTTTAGCATAGACCAGGCCTATGAGTTTACTATGTCTCTACTGGAAAATTGATAATGTACAGTGGAAAGTTAAAGGCCAAGGGTGCACATACTAAGAGCCATGTTCAATCGCCACTGAAATTTGTAAGTAAATATAAAATGAGCTTTTAATAGGCAATTGTTAAAATTCAAAGAGATGAGCAACACAGTGCTTTCAGGCTTAGCCAGATTTTCTGTACACAAGACCTAAAAGAATGTGTGTTTAGAGTAGAAATAATGGAAACAAGAAAACATGACAGAGGTATATAAAACAATCAGAGCGAAAAAGCCCAGTACTCCTACTGATATATGCTCTCAAATCATAGAGAGACACCAACGAAACTGAGGGGGTAACAAATTTAATACTGATAAAAGGAAACTTTTTTTAAAAAACACCCAGCACAATTATCCTATGGAGCTCATTGCCAAAAAAGATATGATATTGACACCAGAGCTTAGTATGCTTAGAAACATTTTAAAATTAGAATATATATGAAAAAAATCATGCTTCAGGCCTTAAATCATCCACTAAGATGAGGATAAGAAAAAAAATTCCTCTATGGTTACAATATTTTAAATTGTCTACTATGAGGTTCCTTACACCTCTGTCTGAAATATCTGCCTAGGCAGATCTCTGGTCTTACCTAGCATAGCAACTCCTATGTTCCTGTGTGTTAAAAAGGTATTTACCTTAACCCTAGAGACTAACAAATTTATTTCAGCATGAGCTTCCGTGAGCTACAGCTCACTTCTTCGGAGCTCATGCTGAAATAAATTTGTTAGTCTCTCAGGTGCCACAAGTACTCCTGTTCTTTTTGCGGACACAGACAAAAACGGCTGCTACTCTGATACCTTAACCCTGAATCTCCAAGCCCTAAGGTGCTGCACTTTCAGTGTTCAAATAGTAATATTTACATGGAGACATTCTGCACTTACTTCAACTCTTTAACAAGTGACTAAAGTACCAGACTAATCTGATTATAATAGGGAATAAATTTATACATAACAAAGAAAGCTAATTCACTAGTTAGCATGGCTTACAACTGAAAATGTGCTTCCCTCTCAAAAGCAATCAAAAAGTGCCACCCCTAAAGTTTGCAGAAACCATCAGATGCTAAAATATTATAGTACCTAATGAATCATTCTGCTCATCTACAGACTCTCTCATTTTAACCCAATTTAAAAAATTGCCTTTATATAAACAGCCTACAATACTGGTTCTCTCTAGAAGAGGGAGTCTCCAGAACTGTACTTTAGTAAGTCCTCTCCCAGAGGCCTCACAAAAGTTAACCAATGCAGGATTCCACAACAGGGCAAAGTACAGAGGCAAGAACTGAGAGGCAAACTATGTTCACAGTTCTGATATAGAAAACGTAAGTTCCCACTTTCTGAATTGAAAACTGATACTTACAATTAGAGGTAATTAAGAATTATGAAGTTGACCCTCTATTTCTATTAGAGGCACACAGAAGATTTGCAGTTAGAGCCATGTCTCATTAAAAAACATGCATATGCACAGAACTGCATTCCAGCATAGCATTCTCACAGATATTTATATTCCTACCTCTTGTCAAGCTCTCAGTCTATACAATGGATAATTTCTTTCCATCAGTTGGGCTTATGGAAGTCAAACATTTCTATACTTTGACTCACAGAGGGTTTTTTGTTTTTTTTTACACTACTACTGCAGTTGTGAGTCAGAACCTCTGCTGTTCATTCAGGGGGTTCACAATCCACTTTCCATTTACACGGGAGCTTTTGAAAAAGGCAACCACCTTCCCACCCCCAACTGAAAATGCCCTGAGAGAAAAAGCAGCTTGTGACTAATCATGCTAACGAGGCACAGGAGGAGTCACCAGCACAACCCACCCCACAGCTTAGGCACAAACCACTTCTCGCAGCACCTCAATCCCCACATCTGCCCCCCCACCCCCCGCGGCCAGCCTCCCCTTCCCTCCAGGGCCCCTGTGGGCTGTGCAACCCTCAACCTCCCCTAGGACATACTGCCCCAGCACCCCCCCCACACACACACACCTGTGCAATCTGCCCCCCCCCACGTCATCCTACTCCCACCGGCCCATCCCCCCACCTCAGCCCCACCAGCAACTGCTCAGAGCCCTCCCCGCCCGGGCCCGGCTCCGGCTCCGGCTCCTTCCACCCCCACAGGCGGGAGGGCGGGCAGGACACCAAGGGCCTAAGGTCCCCGGGGCCTCACCAACCCTCCTCACCTGGGTGCGCCCCCCTCCCCGCGCCCGACCCCGGCTCCTCACCCTGGGCATTGAGCGCGGCTGTGTCCGTCGGAGCGGGCCCGGCGCCTCCCACACACCGGGCAGGGAGGGGACGCGGCGTCGGCGGCAGCCGCTCTGCCGGCGGAGGGGGACGGACGAACGAGCCCGGCCGGTTGGAGCCGCAGAGACCGCGAGTGAGCCCGCCCCGTCCGCCGGCTTCCCCGCGGGAAACGGCTCCTCCTCACACAGGCAGCCCCCCCGCGCAGCGCCGCACGATGGCACGGCCCGCGCACACTCCCTCGTCAGCATTGGTACGGCCCACCCCCCCGAAAGCCGCCATTGGTATGGCCCGCCCCCCCCCCCCAGTCCTGGCATTGGAATGACCTAGTCAGTCACTTCCCATCAGCGTTGGTACGGGCCTTCCTCCCCCACCCCCCAAAAAAAGGCAGGATGTGGCCGCTCTTACCCCCTGATCAGCAATGGTACGGCTCATGTCCCCCCAACTGGCAATGGTATGGTTGCCCTAGCATTGGTATAGTCCCTCCTAAATCTAGCATTGGCATAACCCATCCCACCTTGGAATAACCAGTTCCCGGCCAATTACCGTCTCTCGCCCCCCTCAAGTCAGCAGTGGTTTGGTCCAGGCCCCCCACCAGAAATAAAATAATCATTGGAATGGCCCATTTCCCCCAAAACATCATTGGCCTGGCCTAGGTGCCTTTCCCCCTCTCAGTAACGTCAGGATGGTCCCTTCCACTTCATAATCACAATCGGAATGCCCCATTGCACCCCAACAATAGTGGTGGTGTGGTCCACATCCCTGGTATAGATACCCCCCCACACACACACACATCTTGGTTTTCCCTACTCTGCGCCTCATATTGCCCCTCCCCCCACCACTTCCATTTTCTTTCCCTTTGTCAGGGCCAGGTGGACCTGCACCTGCCCTCTGCTGGAAGGGGCTGGAACTGCTCAGCTGGGTATCAAAAGCCCTATACTGCTAATGGTGATTCTCCTCTAGACTTCAGGGCTAGGCTCCTGTGTTTTGGAAACAGAAGGGACCAAGTTCTATACCTCCTTGCTGTGAAATTTGTAGTGACAGCCAGGAAGTTCCTAGCTGACCATGGATTTGTTGCAATATTGATAAACAGACACTGAGAGTGCAGACAGTGAACAAAAAGCCCTGGGTGTTGCATTGATGTTATTTCCCAAGGAAAGCAAGAGGTAAATGCTGGTTGTAAAGCAAAGGTCTTTGCAGACGGGCCTGAATATCTATATCCTAACATGCATCACAACTTTCCAGGAAGCATCTTTTAATCTTGATTCTGCAGCCCTCAGCCATACACAGTGAGATTTCTCTTGTGCAAGTAATAATAATAGTCTGCACTTGCATAGCATTTTGTACCCACAGATCTCAAAGCTTTTCACAAAGGCGGGTAAATATGAACCCCATTGTACAGAAGATGGAAGTGACTTCTCCGATACCATGTATCAAGTCAATGGCACTGTAGAATAGGATCCTGATGTCCTGCCTCCCCAGCTGCTGATGGTAAATCTCTTAGATTGTAGTCCCCTTGGGGCAAATACTTTGTCTTTCTGTTCCCCTGTAAAGCGCCATACATACCTGTGGCACTATGTAAAATAATAAAAGATGCAGGATGGATGGGCATTTATGCCCAAAATGTACCCAAGGTTGAAGGTTACCACTGTCCAAGGATGCAGTTGTTAGACATTCCCTGCACGTGAGGTTATCAGTATAAAAGGTGGATCACTTGGGAAGAATTGCTCCACCTCAGACGCCCTGAAATCTTTACCATCAAATGCAGGTAACTCACCAGGTGAAAACTGCTGCATTCCTGCCCATGAGAACAAACTAACAAGCATAAAATGGGGCCTTCTCAAGTGACGTTTAAACGCTGAGAATGACATGATAAGCCTAGCTCATGCCATGGAAGACACCGAGCAGGGTGAAGAGAATGTCATGACTCAGCAGCCACTGTTGAAACTCTGCCATCGGCACTGGCCACAGATGAGAGGGGAATGATTTCAGGTTCAGGTGCCAGAAGCAGGTCACCCTAACCCTCTGTCTATAACACCGTGTGCAGGGGTGACAGAGAGCTGGGAGATCAGCCCAAGGATTCAGTTTTGCTGGGAGAGGACAAGAAGCAGAACAAGAACTGGGTGTAAAGGGATCTAGTGTTTGACTTTAAGTGATTCTCAAACTTTTGTCCTGGTGACCCCTTTCACATAGCAAGCCTCTGAGTGCAACCCCCCTTATACATTTAAAACACTTTTTTATATCTACCGCCATTTATATATGCTGGAGGCGAGCAGGATTTTGGGTGGAGGCTGACAGCTCACGACCCCCCCATGTAATAACCTTGCGACCCCCTGAAGGTCCTGACCCCCAGTTTGAGAACCCCTGGACTAGAGCAATATGCAAGGAAGCAAGCCCTTTTGGAGGGCGTATTTTCAGGAAAGATAAAACTCTTGTAACAAGTTGTATGGTTATTTAGAGAGGAAAAAGGCCTTTGTAGGAGGAGAGGGACTATCCTTCCCTGGGAAAAGCACAGGGTGAGGCTGGAAAATCCCCACCCTCTGCAAGCTGAGTACAGTAGAGAGATTTCTGGCTCTCTAGCTCCCTTCTCTATAATGAAATCACATTCATCCCACACTCACTCATCCCACTGTGTGCCACCCTGTTTCTCCTTCATAGCTCAGAGACAGTTATGCCTCTCCATCAAGGTGGCATTTCATGGGTAGCTCTAGGGATGTATTTGGGCTACTACGAACAACGGGCAAAGGGTAAGCATTTTAGTATGTAAGTTTAGTGATGCTGGAGTAAGGCATCAGGATGACTGTCCCTGGGAACAAAGTCCCGTTTATTATTTACACAACAGGGACAGCACAGGCAGCAGCAAGACCATTTAAATGATTCCACAGTTGTCTAGTAACCCACTTACTTTCACTGCGCAGGACTGCAAGTTGACTGCAGGAGAGTTCAGGACCTCTGGCTCTGAAAACACAGGGTCCAAGTTCCTGGCCAAATTCCAATTTAAGTAATTACATTCTGCCTCTCTAAATCTTCCTTGCAGTTTCAATGGAAGATGCTGCTCGTCCTCACTTTCTGTACTAAACTGTTGAGTGATGTTACTGTGCAATTTTACTCAGCAGCCACGTTCCACCCAGGAAGGGGCCACACTTAAGAGTCATGCTTTGGCATACCATGAAAAGCAGCGGAGATCATGCACTTTCTTACAATACAAGTTGTGTATTTAATTCCATTCTGTTCAGTGATTAGGGATCTTGGCAGATCTTACTAGATAACAGGAAGTTATGTTCTTGATGGACGGTTTACACACTAAGTCAATTCTAAAAGGCCAAGTGCCAATACCTTAAAGACTGTTTAGAACACTACATCCTTCAGTATTGATTCAAGTTATCTCATTCCTGGCCCATCTCACAGCACGTGTCCTACATAATGTTCTCTGAGATCCCATGTTCATTTCAGAGGAGATTCCATAGGGCAGGTGGGCTAGGCATTCCCTACTCTGTTTTAAATCAAATATATATTGATCTTTACCTGCTGCTCTAAATTATTTCTGAGGCATCGGTACCTGTCAGAGTTGCATCTGAAATGTAGGGCAGGTCAGGAAGAGACTGTCAGTTCCGTATCTTGTGATAAAAACATGAAACCACATGTTGGCCAACACAAAACAACTGCAAGACAGAAACCATGGATAACATAGTAGTCACTGCTCTGAGGGACTTGTGCCAGGAAGAAGGAAAAACAAGTTACCATAAACCCTGGAAAAAGGCATGGTTGTGTTGTTCACCAAGCGGAGAAGTTTGATTTGTGCTAGAAGCCAGCAGCTAGTAATTACGGAAGGTTAAGAGCACTGGAAAGAGCAGGATACAAAGAGGGCAAATAGACTTGTCATGCTGCTTCTTTTGGTTCATGAAAAGAACTGTAGAGATACTTTAGAGGGGATAAATGATTTGGGGTGGCACAAGGGGTCATAACACTGGCCCTCATGTGGAGTTTGCCATGGAAATCCACCTCTTATGCACAATTGTGCTCCTGAATCCCAGTTTTCATTTTTAAAAAATGTGTCTAGCCCTTATAGTTGCAAAGGAAACCTTGAAGACAAGACAAATGTAACCAAGCATGAGTCTACAGGCAGCCTGAAATAATAACTCTGAGAAAGCTGAACAGTCTCACTTCTTCCCTTGGCATTTACCAAAGCACTGATTCAAAGAGAAAGCTTAGATGGCTGGAGTAAGAGGGTAAGATCAGGGGACTGAGGCCTGATCCAAAGCCCACTGACATCAATGACTCCAGCTGACTACAGTGGGCTTCGGATCAGGCCCCAGATCCTAATCTCCGTTATTCTAGTGTATCTTGTTGGAATTCCACAGGGGGTTACTCCAGTGAGATGAGTGGAGCCAGACCTGGGGTGTTTACATACCTTACTGCCATTGGTGACTTATTACGATGTCAGTTCCCAATGCCAGACAAATACCCAACAAAAACAACGTACTATGTATTCTGGGAATGGAAATAGTTCTCAAGCTTCATCCTAACAGGATGAGAGCAGGGAGGTAGAAGGGAATTGGAAGAAGGCCCAAGAGCATGGGCAGAAGTGAACAACAAGCACACAGAAGGGAGAGCAGGTTGAGTAGACTGATTCATCTGGCCGGGCTCCAGGTAGCTCCAGTGAAAGGTATGAATGACCCATTGATCTGCTTCCTTGTAGAAGGGGTGGAACACCGGATACAGCTGACTCAGAGCCTGGATTCAGCAAGACCCTGCCCGTTCTTACAGCTATGACTCCACTTCTGGCTGGACTCCATCTAGAACAAGGAAGAGAAACCTGTGAGCTGCATGAGAGTTTCAGTCCTGACCACGTGGCTGTAACTGGCCAAAACGCACGCACACACGCGCACACACACCTGTACTTACACTCCTGTAAAACAGTGCAACTTATAGCATGCCACTTGCTTTCCTTTCCTGGTGTCATGTGGGATTGTTGTCCTGGGCACAAGATCAAGTGGGCGCACTGTCTGGGTGTGACATTTAGATAATGGGAGGGTGTTGCAGGGCCGCAATCGTGTTCGTAAAGCGCTCCAGAGGGCAAGCAGGAGGTCTATGCACCACTTAAGACCCATGTATGTCCTAATTTGAGGGATTCAGTGGTGTATAGACCTTGTGCCAAGCCCCTGCACATGGGGTATATTTCACTCTATGAAAGCCTTGGACGGAAGGCACTGTAGACATGGAAAGTTCTGAAGAGGGCTTACGTGCAGTATGAACTGGTGTTCTGATATGCTTGGTTCTATTCTGAAAATTGGATTATTTTTCCTCTCCAAAGTTCCTGTTGTCTCATCTTTGCCTATTTGGGTATGTTTACATTGCAATTAGGCACCACAGCTGGCCTGTGCCAGGTGACTCGGGCTCATGGGCCTCGGGTTAAGGGGATGTTTAATTGTGGTATACATGTTCAGGCTTGGGCTGCACCTCCCATCTTGCAGGGTACTAGAGCCTAGGCTCCAGCCCAAGCCCGAATGTCTACACCACAGTTAAACAGTCCCTTAGCCCGAGGATCCCAAGTCAGCCGGCACAGCCAGGCACCAATTTTGAATTGCAGTGTAGACCTACCCACTGGGTGCAGAGTGCACACCATGTGTTGGTCTATGTCAAATACCCCACACTCACCACCAGAGGGCAGCAGAGCACAGTAGTCAATACACAGGGTGGGGTCTCTGAGACCAAAGGGGCTACAGACATAGAAGCTGATATTAACCTGTAATACTAATGAACGATGATGATCTCTTTGATCTGAGCCCATGAACCAAAACTTCCTTTTTTAGCAGAAAAGATTAAGAGAGGGTTGCAAAGGAGAGAAAGACTCAGGACTCCCCTTCCAGGCCCCCTCTCAAGAAGAGCCCCCTAAAACTGCCACTGCTGCTTAGCTAAAGCAGGCAGCTGCAGGAGGAATGACACTGACGAAAGCTGGAACAAGAGTTCTTCTATTCTCTAAACCAGCACGAAACCCCACCCCATCCCAAGCTGCAGATGGGCGTCTCTGTGGCACACATCCATTTGTGAAGTATGCAATAGTTAGTATGTTGAACCCAGAGTTGTCATCCCAATTTCAGGGGATAACTGTGATAGCATAGAAGCCAGCACATCCACCCAGGCAGTCCTCTGCTTCCTTATTACACCCCTGTAGAACCGGACAGAGGGCAGGAAGAGCACGGAGGACCACACACTCGGCACTGGAATTGACTGACTTCCCAATTCCATCCAGAGGAAAAGCATATCCACCCTGTAGCTTTGCCTTGGGGATGGACAGATGGTGCAGCCAGTTAAACAATCAACGATTAATGATTATTAATTTGTATTTCAGTAAACACAGAGGCCCCAACTAAGATTGGGGCCCTATTTTGCTAGGCGCTGTACATAGTAAGAGAGCATCTCATCCCCAAAGACCAAACTCAAAAGACGAGACAAAGGGTGAGAGAAGGGAAGTATTATCCCCATTTTACAGATGGAGAACTGAGAGTGATTAAGTGACTTGCCGAGTCTGTGGCAGAACCAGGAACTGAAGCCAGATCTCCTGTGTCCCAGCACAGAGCCTTAACCAGACAACCTTCCCTCCCCTAAAATGACCCCTGATGCTTAGCCTAGGTTAGCTAAAAAGGTCTTATAGAGCTTGCATATCACAGCAGCTTCTGTTACCCTTTGGAACTTAAGACTCATTTGTGTATGTTTACTTGCTTTAATCTTGTAAATAACTCCCTCATTTCTTTTTCTTAGTTAATAAATCTTCAGTTGGTTTATTATAGTATTGGCTAGAAGCATTGTCTTTGGTGAAGGTCTAAAAGAGCTGGAGTAAGTGACTGGTCCTTTGAGACTGAGAGTAACCTGAATATTATTGTGATTTTTGGTGTAAGGGACCATCTATCACAAAGGCAAGAGTATGAGGGTGGCAAGATAGATTGGAGTACCCCATGGGACTGTCTGTGACTCCATGTTAAGTCTACTGTAGTGCCTGTAGAGTTCACACTTGCTACATGGTTGGTGAAATCTAAGTTTAGAACTCACAACCAATTTGGGGTGTATGCCCTGCTCCTTCCCCTGAGGTTGGAACTGATGCTCCTGAGTCACTCCAGACTCAAGCTGTCAAACTCACCAACATTACTGGATTTCATGAGGATTTGCAGGGAAAGAGTTCTTTCCGTGTTAGCTCAGCCTTGGGCCTCCTGTCACCACCACCTTATGTGTGGGATTTATAAACTCCGAACAGATTCATCTGCTTCCTGTAGTATCTCTTCTTCCGCCCTTGCATTCAAAATCAGCTCATCTCCAACAGCTCACTATGGTGCTCTGCAAAGCCTTTGTAGCTGGACTCTATTGGGACTGGATCAACCTCTAACAACGTCTCTTCCAAGAATCTTAGATCTGCTTCCAAAACGACATTACTCCACCACCTGGAATCTACGAGAACACAAGCCACTGCAGTGCCTTCTAGCAAGAGTGCCAAGAGGTCATATTTGTACCTACCATAGTGTCCTTAGAAGGCAACATCCAGCTCAGTATGTGTTGCAAGTGCTTAGGCAGGACAGCACGAGTTCAAGACTAGATCACCAGCCCTCCAGCTGTGGTTTTCTTTTCTTTGGGTGGTTTGCTGTAAATGTCATAGCCCAGGGTTTCTCCAACAGGGATCACCACCTCTGTAGGGAAAGCCCCCGGCGGGCTGGGCCGGTGTGCTGACCTGCCCCGTCCGCAGGTCCGGCCGATCGCAGCTGCCACTGGCGGCGGATCGCTGCTCCAGGCCAATGGGAGCAGCGCAGGCTGAGGGACGTACTGGGCGCCGCTTCCAGCAGCTCCCATTGGCCCGGAGCAGCGATCCATGGCCAGTGGCAGCCGCGATCGGCCGGACCTGCAGACGGGGCAGGTCAACACACCGGCCCGGCCCGCCAGGGGCTTTCCCTGCACAAACGGCGACCCGTTTGAGAAATCCTGTCATAGCCTGTGTGTGTTGTCTAGCCTTCACACTCCTGTCCCATCCTACACTCTGCTCGCTGTGTCCCCAGAACATCTCCCAGACCCACAACCCCAAAGTCCCCAGAACACACCCCCATACCTGCAACCCATGTCCCCATAACCCCCACATCCACCACCTCAATGTCCCCATAATACCCCCATACCTGCAATCCCTGTGCCCCTACAACACCCCCATATGCGACACCCCAATGTCCCCATAACACCCCTCAAACCTCCCACCCCAGTATCCCCTAACACCCCTCATACCTCCCACCCTAGTATCCCCATAACACCCTGATACCCACCACTCCAATGTCCCCATAACACCCCTACCTCCCACCCTAGTATCCCCATAACACCCTGATACCCACCACCCCAATGTCCCCATAACACCCCTCATACCTCCCACCCCAGTATCCCCATAACACCCCTCATACCTCCCACCCTAGTATCCCCATAACACCCTGATACCCACCACCCCAATGTCCCCATAACATCCCTCATACCTCCCACCCTAGTATCCCCATAACACCCTGATACCCACGACCCCAATGTCCCCATAACACCCCTACCTCCCACCCTAGTAACCCCATAACACCCTGATACCCACCACCCCAATGTCCCCATAACATCCCTACCTCCCACCCTAGTATCCCCATAACACCGATACCCACCACCCCAATGTCCCCATAACACCCTTCATACCTCCCACCCCAGTATCCCCATAACACCCCTCATACCTCCCACCCTAGTATCCCTATAACACCCCTCATACCTCCCACCCTAGTATCCCCATAACATCCTGATACCCACCACCCCAATGTCCCCATAACACCCTGATACCCACCACCCCAATGTCCCCATAACACCCCTACCTCCCACCCTAGTATCCCCATAACACCCAGATACCCACCACCCCAATGTCCCCATAACACCCCTCATACCTCCCACCCCAGTATCCCCATTACACCCCTCATACCTCCCACCCTAGTATCCCCATAAAACCCTGATACCCACCACCCCAATGTCCCCATAACACCCCTACCTCCCACCCCAGTATCCCCATTACACCCCTCATACCTCCCACCCTAGTATCCCCATAACACCCCTCATACCTCCCACCCTAGTATCCCCATAACACCCAGATACCCACCACCCCAATGTCCCCATAACACCCCTCATACCTCCCACCCCAGTATCCCCATTACACCCCTCATACCTCCCACCCTAGTATCCCCATAAAACCCTGATACCCACCACCCCAATGTCCCCATAACACCCCTACCTCCCACCCCAGTATCCCCATTACACCCCTCATACCTCCCACCCTAGTATCCCCATAACACCCCTCATACCTCCCACCCTAGTATCCCCATAACACCCCTCATACCTCCCACCCTAGTATCCCCATAACACCCTGATACCCACCACCCCAATGTCCCCATTACACCCCTCATACCCACAATCCCTGTGCCCACAAGAGCCCCATGCTCACAGTCCCTGTGCCCCCACAACCCCCCCTCCCCGGGCTCTAGGCGCTGCCCCCCCCCCATGCCTGGGGCTCCAGGAGTGTCTGCGGGGCTGTTTATTTCCCACTGGCTCATCTCATGCCTCGTCCCCGCCCCGCACCCCAGTCCCCGCCCTGGCTCCTCGTCTCCCGACCACGTGCCCCAGGACTCCGGGCATGCGCACAGCAGCATGTTCGGAAATCGCGCAGCGACTCGCGAGCACACGCCACAGGGCTGGGGGAAGGAGAAGGATGATGCGCACATGCGCACTGAGGCCACCACGCTACGCCTTCAGTTTTCGGCCATGGAGGCGGAGAGAGAATACAATACGCATGCGCACTGAGGTGTGGCCGACGCTTTGTTCTCTGCTCAAGGCGTTGGTTGCGCACGCGCAGTGTACCCTGTTCGCGGGCTGCGCATGCGCATTGAGTTCCCTTGGTACTTTGTTTTCGGCGGAGCTGTGACTTAATAAGGCGCCTATAAGCGCGACGCGTGCGCAACGAGAGTCTCGCGCGCGAGTCTTCGCGGGCTGAAGGCTGCGCGTGCGCACGGACGACAGCGGGCGACGGTTGGGCATGCGCATCAGTTCCCTTCGGCGCTTTGTTCTCGACGGAGGAGGCAGCGCATGCTTAGTGCTTGAGCCTTCTGTGACGGGGGCGGTGGGCGAACGTCCACGCCGCACGGGAGCGGGCGGCGGCGGGAGCGCAGGCGCAGTGGGCGAGGAGCTGTTGGCGGCGGAGGGGGTGCTGTTTCCGGCCCTTCACTTCCTGTCTTGGGAGCCCCGGCGGTCGGTGCGCGGCAACCCTGTTCGCCCTCTCGGTCCCCCCGCTCGTTCGGCCGCCCCCCCGCCCCCTCTTTCCGCGGATGCAGCGCCGCGAGGACCCCGCCGCCCGGCTGGGCAGAACCCCGGGCCCCGCCGCCAGGCAAGGGACGCCCGGGCCTCGCCGGACGCCCCGAGGCGGAGCCCGAGGGGCCGGGGCCCAGCCGCCGCCGCTTCTCCCGCCCGCCGCGACTGCCGCCGCCGCTTCGCAGACCCCCACTGCCGCGCCCACCCCGCTCCTGCCCGGGGCCACCGTCAAGATGGAGCCCGAGAACAAGTACCTGCCTGAGCTCATGGCCGAGAAGGACAGTCTGGACCCGTCCTTCACCCACGCCATGCAGCTGCTGACGGCAGGTAGCGCCGGGGGGGGGGGCGTGGGGGACTCGGCCCGGACGGGGTGGGGGGAGCCCGTCAGTCACCCGCGCTGCGCTGTGCCGCGCCAGGCCCCGGCTGGGCAGCCCGGTCCTTCCCCCTCCGCCGGCATGGGGCAAAGGGGGTGGGAGCGGGGGCTCCCCGAGAGGCGCAGCTGTTGCCAGCAGGCCGGAGGGGCGAGGAGACCCGCGATCGGCGGAGGAGCAGGGCGGCTGCAGGACAAGCCGCGGCAGGGCCGGCCCCGCTCTTTGTTCGACGCTCAGAGCTGCTCCCGGATCGGGCTGAGCGCAGACGGTGCCCCAGTGCCCCGCCCCTCGGAATGTGGCCCCGGGAGGGGACTGGCTTTCCTCGGTTGGCCGGAGCCTCGTGGAGCGGGGAAGCCCGGAGACTGAGTGCCATGAGGCCGCCCTCCCAGACGCTTCCCTCCGTTCGGGCCTTTCTCCTTCTCCCAAACGATTGGTCTTCGTGCGGGGAGGAGGGGCAGAGGCCAGGGTCTGGGGAGGTTATGGAGAGACGCTGAGCTGGGGAGGGAGGCTGTCCCCTTCTTGTCCTGGGCTTGGTACTGTTTGCTGTGTAAAGCTGCCCCGTCTGCAGGGTTTAAGCAGTGCATGGGGAAGTTAAATCGCCAAGGCGGAAGGGGGCAGTTCTATAGTTCAGCTTGCTCCTGCTGTGATGTACTTTGGACGGGCTGCTAGTTTTAAGATACACACATCTATAATTGTTTAGACAGCATCCAGCCCCAATGGTTAATTCGTGGATTGAGAGGGATTAAACACGAACCTTGAACTTTCTTCTTTAGGAAAGTGTGATTATCTTGGCTCTTTTCATCCTTAGGGGAGAGGAGACTAAAGAGAATGGTAGTAAACTGTGTTTTTATGCGGTCTCTATTCGGATTCCTTTGAAACAGGAGATTGTGGGGTTTTTATTTACCACTGTGAAAATCTGTATTACAGCTTGTTTCATGCCTTTGATGAGACTAAATGGAAATGGCAGGGCGGCAGTCTTTGTTCTGAGACTAGGCTTGCACTCTTTCTCCTGATCATCACTGTCCAATCGCCTGGTGGCTTGGATTTCTCCACATCGCTACAGCGCAGCTGCACTGTAGTCACATTCAGTATCTGCATCAAGTAGACAGGGCTGTGTTGAAACACAGTTGTTAGTGTTTTAACTTGTTCTAATTTTTAAACCAACAACTTCCTGTGTGTAACAAAGAGGAGAGGCCATGCAAGCTAACATATAAAGGAAGTCTTATTTTAGACAAGAAGAGTAGAATTTAGCCTCTTGTTAGGTCTATTGCATTTAAAAGTATGTTTGATACTAATGCAATTCTTCATGAACTGCATTATTAGAAAGCAGTTATAGTATGGTATTGCCAATAATAATACAGTAGATATATTACATCACTCCTTTCAACTCTTCATGTAAAACTAGGAAACTGCTATTTAAAGCCAAAACAACGAGGAGTCCTTGTGGCATCTTAGAGACTAACATTTATTTGGGCATAAACTTATGCGCAAATAAATTTGTTAGTCTCTAAGGTGCCACAGGGACTCCTTGTTGTTTTCACTAATACAGACTAACATAGCTACCACTTTGAAACCTGCTATTTAAAGCTGTAATCTTCATTATACAAGTGATTTGATGTGGCTCACTTCTGAATTTGTATCTTGGTGCCACTGGAATACGGCTTGATTTTGATAAATTAGATATGTATTATTCCCAAGATAATTAAGTGGTCTTCTTACAAAAAGGCCATGTTTTCCTGAAAACAATATTTAAAGATGAGTCTTATAATATTTTAGCCTATAACAATACTTCCATTAATGTGCCCGTCAACCAACTGGTGTGCTTTAACAGCAGAGGAAATATCTTTCAGAGTTGTATTAGTGAAGTGAAACCTTGTGGGTGCAGTACAAATTTGCTAATCCTTGTACAGAGAATGGCGTTCTCGCCACGCATAACTCTTTAATTGCTGAGTGGTGCAAAGAAATATTTAATATAAACCCTCAGGGCATTTACAAAATATCTTTCAGTGTATTACAGCAAAGTGCCAGATCTGCTATGGGTTGAGCTTTTCTTTCTGTTTAAAGCTTAATTACTCTAAGTGCTCTAAAATCCTCATTTTTCACTCAGTTTGTCTTGACATTTGCTGTGCCTCATGGATGCAAGGTAGTGTTAGTGGTCCAAATTTGGGGTCATTTGAGCAAGAGACTCTCCTGAGTAAAGGTTGCTCTGTGTGACTTGTGCCCTTCCAGAATGTGGAGAGTGGCTAAATTTCTGAAATCCAGGAAGTGAAGAGGTAAAGTACACACTATGCCAGTGACACACCGTTAGTGCTGCCCTCTTTGAGCTGTGCCCCAGTTTGGCTTTATATTTGAGTGACTTTCTCAAAAATATTTACCATACAGAATTTCCAGTCCATACTCTAAAATTCTGTTCAATTCGTCTAAGTATATCTGCACACTCATAACTGAAATTTAGGTATCCTACCATTCATAGTTTGGTTTGGATTACATGAGCAGATTACTAGATTGGATAATGTATAAAGGGTCTGACATTCCAGTGAGTCAAAGCTCTGAGGATAGAAACTAAATTAAATCTCATCCTGAAGCGTATCTCTTCTGATACCATCTGAAGTCACTAGGAAAATTTAAATACTGCAGCTGTGTTCTTGAAACCTAGTTAGTGAATAAACAAAGGTCTTCAGTTTCAGTGCTGTCTTGCAACTTTCACAAGATTACCCTAGTCCTAAATATATACAGTTGTCATGCTGTTGCCAAGAGACTTGAAAAAAGAGAGCTTGTGTTCAGAGCAGTCTTTACATTGTGAAAGGATATTTATAGTCTCAAAATTGTGCTTGTACAATTTCTTCAGCCAGTGTAACATCGAAGGACTCATTCCCTTACAAAGTCATCCAGTAACTTACTCTTGATGGTTTGTGATGGCAAAGGATCTGAATTCTTCATGTGGATCAGGGAAAGCACATTTTACACTTTCAGAGGCGGTGGAAGATGGCTTTGACAAAGATCCTGCTGGGACTCCAGTGTCTTTATCTTCCTTGGGTCCTAGGAGTCCTACAAAGGATAAGACATCTTAGATTTGGGCCATTTAGATCAGTCATTTCCATTGAGGCAGATATTACTCCTTTTGGCAAAATGCCTACGTAGTATTGGACATTTGATCAGTCAAATTGTCAAAAATGATCAAATTTTAAAGCACTAATTTTTTAGAACAGTAACAAAAGAAGACTAAGACTTTATGGTCTCCAGTTAGCTTAGCCTTAAATGCTTATGCCTTACTACAAAAAATGTTAAAATAACTCAGTTAAGTAACTCAGAAAAATGTGGAACAATGAACTGAAGTTCTGTGGCACCATGATGCAATCAAAAAGTTAGGTTGCCACTTACAGCAGGGCATTCTTGCTAAAATACTTAACAGTATTTCACTGTGGTTGAATAATACGCAGTTGACAGGTCAGTTGAAGAGTTCAGAAGACTGAACATCAGGTGCAGATCTCAGATAACCCCCAAATATTAAGTTGGATCAGTTCCTCCATTTCTCCTGATCCTTCAGTACTGTGGGTTAGCGACTTGGTCCCATAGGGCCCACAGTTCCTCAGAATCTATACCCAGTACCATTTTCTTCTCAGTTTCAAGATAAGTGGGTACTATTGCATTGTAACTTCACCTCAAGGAGCTTGGTTCAGACAGCGTTTGGAGTCTTTAATGTGCCCAACTCCACAGCTCTTATGTCTTATGCAGCATTTACTCAATATGGGTCCTGTGAACTTTGACAGAAGACCATGACTGCTGTTTCCTTTCCATCCTACTTGTCTTCAAAGAAAAGCCTGTTTCTCTGGAGATACCAGTTGCCTCCATCCAAGTAGCTGAGAATCAGTAGTACTACCTGATGTGGAGTCAGTCTCTTTCTCAGGAGCTGGTAGCACAGTGCTTGGAGGTGCCCCTTTTATTTCTCATCACCAGCTGATGCTGTGTTGATTATTTCATCCTCCCTCCAAGTGATGCAAGGACTTTTCACGGTTTGATGGGCAGAATGGCCCATTCTAATGCACACCGTATTGCACGCTGATTGGCCTGTATAGACCCTGCTGGCACACAGTAGGCCAGTTAGTGCATGATGTGTTGGTGTGCCCCTAAGTAAACCTTTTGAGTTGCTATTTCTGCTGACAGTGTCCATTTGAAAATAATTATGGTGTTTCACCATCACCTGATTAAATGTTTCTTTAAAGGGTACAAATTTGTATCCTCCCATTTGCAAACCTGCTGATCCTCTGGACTTTAATTTGGTGTTTCCAAAGTTTATGGAAAGACCCATTGAACCTTTTGAGTTCTGTTTTGTTAAGTTCTTGTACTGGGCCCATCACAGTGGTATGAGGGCCTTCCAGAATGAGATGTTAATCTTTTTTGTTTAGTTTCCTATTGCATGTGATTTCTTATTGATGTGTACCCTTTGGGGGCACACTCTGTCTCTCTCTCTTTCTCTGACACTTTTCACTGAAAGTGTCTCTGTCCACAGTTAGGAGGCTGTCAGAGTTTTAGACCAGGGTTCTCAAACACACCACACGGCCAGCCTGTGGAGTTATTTCCTGCAGCCCACCAGAGCTCCCCTCACCCACCCCCCCCCCCCCGCTCTTCTGAGCGCCTTGTGTCCCTGCTCCTTTGCCTACCTCCCAGTGCTGCCTGCAGCGCTTAAAACTTTCCAGGAGGGACGGGGGAGGAGCAGGAATGTGGCATGCTCAGGGGAGGAAGGGGGGCCAGGCCTGGGATTTGGGGAAGGGGTTGGAATGGGGGCAGAGTTGGGACAGAGACTTCGGGGGGGAAAGGGTGGGAAGGGACAGGGCCTCATGGAAAGAGTGGAGTGAGGGCTTTCCCCACCACACTGTAATTGGCTTGCTATGAAATCTACAAATTAAGGCTAAAAGCTAGGGTCATGTGTTGAAAGCCAAAAAAGTTTTCCAGCTGTGCTGACTTGACATGATTGAAAAGCCATGTTGACTCTTGAGGTGCAGGTTAACGTGTTTGAAGATTTTTACTTGGCCATGTTGTAGCTCAGGCTTCCCCCCAGGGTACAACGCAGTCAATTAATGTGCCTACAGATATAATGGTCTGCATTTTAACAAGTGTTAAATTGGCTTTTCAGTCCTGTTAAGACAACTCCATTGAGCTAATACAATTGAAAGTCACTTTTAGGGCTTCTGAAAGTTGCACTGGTTTAATTAAAGATATAATTGGAAACCAATTTAATTAAACCAGTACAAACGCCTTTGTGGACAGATTAATTTTGGTTTATTTTAAATTTATTAGGGATTAGTTTAGGATAAACTGAAATAAGCATCTATTAAACCAAAATAAGTTTAGCTAAATTGGATTAAAATGGTGCAACTTTGGTACAACTTTTCATGTACAGACAAGGCCTTAAACAGACTTGACCTAATTCCCAGATGGTTGCCTTCTTGAAATGAGTGTTCTAAGAATTAGTAAGTTTTGGGACTGGTTCCTCTGGGGCAGTAGGAGCTTGCAAATGGGTAGTTTGTTTGACTCAGAGACAAAGTGTATATTATGGCAGAGCGACAGCCCTGCTGTGGTTAAGATTAAGATGAGGTTTCTGTTTAAATCTCTGCTCTTTGAAGGCAATGTCTAAACTTAAAACACTGCAACAGCCCAGATGCAGCTGCACCTCTGTAGCGCTTTAGTGTAGACACTCATTACAGAAACGGGTTTTCCCATTGCTGTGGTTAATCCACCTTCCCGAGAGGCAGTAGCTAGATCGATGGAAGAATTCTTCCATTGGCCTGGTGCTTTTTACTCTGGGGTTAGGTTGGCTTAACTGTATCGCTATGGGGTGTCAATTTTTCACACTCCTGCACAGCATAACTTGGTTGACCTAACTTTTCATTGTAGAACAGCCTTTAGTCTTCTAAAGTTTGATTGCTCAGATTGCCTTGGGATTTGGTGTGCTTCATGAGGGTGCAGGAGTTCTGTTAGGGGTCCAAACTTAGGGCTATTTGACCAAAGGGGTCACAAGAACTTTATTTGGAAAAGATTTTCCTTCTCTAGCTTAGAATGGCACAAGCCTCTTGCTCTAAACCATTCTAGCCAGTCACTCCTGAATTATATCGCAGAGGGACACCAGCAAATTCCCAATCCTGTGCTTGTCCCCACAAATGTGCATCTTGTACTTTCCTGGACAATACAAGCTCATATAAATAAAATACATCATTTATTAATAGAAAAGTACATGCACAATGTAAAAGGCATTACACTGAGCATGCATGTTACAGAGGAGTTACGGGATTGTTAATCTTCCAAGTTTCACACCAGTTTGATAGCTCATGGGTATAAACAGTTATCCTTTGAATCTGACTCACCCAACTAGTCAGTTCAGATCCTGCCAGAAAATTGGAAAAGGTTGGAAGGCATATTGATCGTGTGTCAGGTTTTGTTATTTTAAGAGAATATAATCAAATTTTTTTTTAAGGATGCAAATATTTACTCACAGAGGAGAGGTATATTTTAGGGGATGGGGTGGTTTGAGTTCCTCTGCCTACCCCACCTCATGTGAGTTGAGTTCAGGGGTTCAAGCCTCCCCACACACACACTTCTTGCCTTCATGTGTATATGTTTGTATGTATCAAGTTGGGTGGGGACTTTCCCATCTATGAGGGTCTGACTACTTCCACTTATCTGCACTTGTCCTCTGCTCAAACACTTAGCCTGCTCCCCTGACAGAATACCAGATTTGTCAAGTTTAACAATCACTTCATTCCCTTTTATAGCCCCTTCATACTTGAAAGAGGTTCCACTTAAACCTGTATTTTCCCCAACTTTCATTAAATCCACAAACTTTCATATCCCATCTCACTCCTGACAGTACCCATGGCAAGAAGATCCCACTGCTCTGCTACTGATATAACTTATGCAATTCTGTATTGAAATGATGCAGACTGGAACCTCAAGGTACATATTCACCTCTTTCCTTTGATCACACACATGGGGACTCAGACCCTAATTTCCTCATGACAGTCAGAGCTTTTAACTTATTCTAGTTTAGTCTTCCACCATTTAATACAGCTACATATAACACAGTGAAAGCTGCTGGAATCTATGCAGATAATTCCCAGTGGCTGTTGCCAGCCCCGGGGGGGGCAGAGTTAAGGTTGTGTGGGCGTTTACCGTAACTCTGTATTTCCTGGTTTTCAGAGGTTTGTTTTGTGAAACTCAGCATTCTGGTAGGGCAAAAACTATCACCAGGCAACCGTAGCCCTTCACTGACTAAGTTCTTTACCATATTAAATCATGAGGTTTGGAAGAAAGGTAGGGAACAGCACAGATGGCGTATTTGTATTTTATGGGTTCATGTTCACTGTCAAATGAGGTGACTCATGTCGTAATCCACCATTCCATTTGCTTATTATGAGCCAACAACGTCCATGGCCCTTCTGGAGTCCTAGATTTTGTGTAGAGAGACAGGCAAGACTAGATGGGCTGCCCTTTTTTTAACACATCCAAATTTTGTTGCCACATAGTTATAAATGTACATATATTTACAGAGAATTTAGGGCGCTATAGCCTGTCATGATGCAACTGAATCTAAAGTGTAATTTCCGTTTTGTGGAACGTAAATTATACTATTTTTATCTTGTCTAGAAATTGAAAAAATTCAGAAGGGTGAGACAAAGAAGGATGAGGAAGAGAACTACTTGGATTTGTTTTCCCACAAGAACATGAAACTGAAGGAACGTGTTCTGATACCTGTCAAACAGTATCCCAAGGTGAGGGCCAGAAAATAACTGACCAAGTTTATCTGATCTTCTTGTAAACATAATAAGATCTTAGATGCTATGCTTACTGAGTAGTGTCTTTCTCTAAATCTCATTATGAATTATGCTAGAGTGGTGCTCTATTGCAGTATCTTATTTCTAACGTTTTGGATTTCTACAATGGCAGGATAAAAATGCAAGTGTCAATGAGTAATTCTGCTCTTTCCTTACAAGGGTAGAGTTTCTTCTTTAGCTCTTTTTTCATGCTTAAAAATTAAGACTCCCTCTAACTCTTAAGAATTGGTGTCCATAAAATGGTTGGAGTCTAGTAATTAGAATGAAATAGACTAAGTGAGTTAATTTAGCATGAATTGCTGGCAAAATAAAACCTCTAAAAAGAGCACGCCAAACAGTTGCTAGTATTTTCTACAAATATTATTTAAAGTATATCTCCGTGAGACTTTGTGTGAGGTGGGGCTGTGGATGACTTTGATTAAACTTCCAGTGTTCCTGTGTCTGCCAGTGCAGTTTTAACAGCAATTGTTATTAACTTCATTCAGTTTCAGGACTAAATCTGTTTATCTCCCTTGTCAGTTTAATTTTGTTGGGAAGATTTTGGGACCCCAAGGCAACACCATTAAAAGACTGCAGGAAGAAACTGGGGCCAAGATCTCTGTGCTTGGAAAAGGTTCAATGAGAGACAAAGCAAAGGTAAGAGCTTGAAAATCCATATATGCAGATTGCCTTTCACCTGAGGATCTCAAAGCATTTTACAAAGATGAAAATCACTAGAACTCAGAGGTGCTGACTTCTCTCTTGCTCTAACAATATCTACCTCCATGTATATGTTACCTTGTGAAAAATTGTTATGGTTGAGCTAAACTCTTTGCAGAAAATATGGCCTACGGTAATGAGTCATCTTTTAAACTTTCTGTGCATTTGGATGCAAAGGCTAACTTTTTTTTTCTTTTGAAAGCTTAACTGCAAAATTAAAGAATTGAGTGCAGTTCCAGCTTTCTTTACTCTGGCCAGGTCTACACTACATGGTTAAGTTGAAATAAACTGCCTTGCGTTGACCTAGTTGGGGAAGTGTCTTCACTTATATTTGACTCCTGCCGACATAAGTGCTTCTCTACACTGATTAAGTAACACCGCCTCTCTGAGCAGCACAGAGTCACAGCCAATGTAATTTGGACAACAGTGTCAGTGTAAACGCTGCATTGCTTGCTTCGATTGTTAGTGGCTTTCTGGAGCCATCCCACAATGCCCCACACTGACAATACAATCCAAACAAGCACTCCTGATGAGGATGCGCACGCTGACACAAGGAGCCAAGTGTGTGCACACAAGCAATTCATATAACTGGTGACCGGATCCTGACATAAGTTAGGTTGACATAATTTTGTAGTGTAGACATGGCCTTAGTGCCTTCTTTAACCAGGCTATGGGAGGGCATTCAGACAAGGAATAATTTTTTTTAATCTTTCCCCCGTGTGAAATCCTCTAGGCACTTACAGGTTCACTGGCAGTGTCAACCTAGAATGTACCAGTCTTATCTTCAGAGAATAGCAAAGTGCCAGGAGGATTTCTGAATGGAGAAACTACAGAAATTGATTTCTGTACTGAATGCTACCCTCCTCCTTGCCCCTAAAGCTTGGTTAAATGGGGTAGTCAGTGCAGAGCTAGGATTTCACTCAGTTTTTACTTTAACTTTGCAAGTCACCCTTACGTTTTTAGATTTATTTTTTTCCAGTTTAGTAAGAATCTGTTGAATTAATTTAGACACTTAACATTAAAGCTGAACTGGCACTGTCTAAGGTGTTACCAGAATTTTTCATTGCAAACAGTGCCTGGAAGGAAGGAGTGTGCCGCTGAAAGGGAATTATGTTACTTGTATCTGCCAAAAATCTTCTGAAGAAGCAGTTACAACAGTGCATTAATACAAGTACCAACACCTCTTTCACACTGATATAAAAAGGTGGAAGCTGTGGGGGAATAGACTAACTGCTCTTGGTAAATCACTGGGTAAGAATGTTGCTGCTGACATGTGACTTGAGACCAGCTGTGCATTTGAGAGCGGGAAGCAGTTACAAGGGAGGTAATGATAAGCACTTACACAGAAGAAATATGACTAGCTGTTAATGGCAAACCAGTTTAGTACCACTGACTTGTATACCAAGCATGACAAAGTATATACTACTGAAAGCTGCAGTAAAGTTCACCCAGGCCAAATCACAGTGAAATCATTAACAGCCTCTTAAAACTTTATGGTCTGACTTTTCAGAGGTGTTGAGCACACTCACAATTTCCACTGAAGTTAATGGGAGCTGCAGGTGTTCAGCAATCAGTCCATTGCTGTCTTTGGAGACCACTTCTTTTATATGTCCATCTGTGACATTCCTTAAGGTACAGTCTGGACTGCTGTTCCCTGAATGCTCCTTTTACACTGCTTTGCTGTGAGCAACCATTCCTGATCTGCTCTAATATAGCTTCCAGCATGCATATTACTCCCAGTTGTATTATGAATGCTCTAGCCCAGTGGTCTCCAACCTTTTTACACACACGATCACTTTTTGAATTTTAGTGCAGCCCAGGATCTGCCCCACCCCACTCGCTCCATCCCTCCCCTTTCTCTCCGTCACTCACTCTCCTCCACCCTCAATCACTTTCACTGATGGGGAGGGGGGGTGTTGTAGGCTCTGGGCTGGGGCCGAGGGGTTTGGAGTATGGGAGGGGGCTCCAGGCTGAGCCTGGGACAGGGGGTTTGGGGTGCGGGAGGGGGTGGAGGGTGCAAGCTCTGGGAGGGAGTTTGGTTGCAGGAGAGGGTGCAGGCTCTGGGAGGGAGTTTGGTTGCAGGAGGGGGCTCCAGGCTGGGACAGTATTGAGGTGCAGGAGGGGTTTCAGGGTGCAGGAGGGGATTATGAGGTGCTGGCTTTGGGTGGGAGTTGGGGAGCAGGAGGGATACGGGCTCCCACCGGGCAGCACTTATCTTGGGCGACTCCCAGTCAGTGCTGCAGTGGAGCTAAGGCAGGCTCCCTGCCTGCCCTGGCTCCATGCCGCTCCCAGAAGGGGCCAATGCACTGGGGGATGGGGGGCACGTGGCTCCGCATGCTGCCCTTCTTTGCAGGCCCCAGCCTGCAGCTACCTTTTGCCACAGTTCCCTGTTCCAAGCCAATGGGAGCTGCAGGGGCAGTGCTTGCAGGCAGGAGCAGCATGCGGAGACCACTTCCCTCTGCAGGGGCGTGCTGGCCACTTCTGGGAGTGGCGTGGGGCCAGGGCCGGCAGGGAGCCTGCCTTAATGACAGCCCCGCTGCACCATTGGACTTTTAGCGGCCGGACATCATGATCAGCTGGGAGAGTTGCGATCGACTGGTCGATCCTGGAAATCGACCAGTTGGTGACCACTGTTCTAGCCAGTCACTCCTGAATTATACTGCAGAGGGATACCAGCAAATTCCCAGTCTCTGACTTGTTCCCAGAAATGTGCATCTTGTACTGCCCATCACTTTCCTGGACAATACAAGCTCATATAAAGTACATCATTTATTAATAGAAAAGTTTATGCCCAATCCTGTTATCCCAAATACTTCAATCCAAACACACTGGTTTAGATAAAATAGTAAAACAAACTTAACTGCAGAAAGATGCATTTTAAATTATTACAAGTAATGAAGCACCAATCAGAATCAGTAACAAAGAAACAAAAGGTAAAACACCACTAAAATCTAACTTAACAAGCTAAGTGAATTCAAAGCAAAGGACTCTCGCCATAAGTTCCGTAATTTTTACTGCCTGAATCTTTCAGTAAGGCTATCCCCCAGGGCTTGTCTACACTCACTGGAGGATCAACACTGTGGCGATCGATGCATTGGTGGCGGTCAATTTAGCAGGTCTAGTGAAGACCTGCTAAATCAACTACTCGTTGCTCTCCCTCGGCTCCTGTACTCCACCTGATCGAGAAGAGTAAGGGGAGTTGACGGGAGAGCATCTCCCATCGACGTTGCATAGCGTGGACCCCGTGGTAAGTAGATCTAAGCTACATTGATTTGAGTTGCACTATTCACGTAATTCAAATTGCGTAGTTCAGATCGACTTTTCCCTTTAGTGTAGACAAGGCCTCAGTCTAGTGCAGCTTCCTGTCTTCATCCAGTGTTGTTGACGCCATTGGTAGAGAGAAGAGAGATGATTTGTGCTGATTGCTTTCTCTTCTTAAAGCCCTCTCTCTTGTGCAAGAGTCATCTCAGCTGGTAAGAATCCCCTCCAGTGTCTGGGGAGGGAGAAGGGAACTCTCAGCTGTTTCTTTCCTGCCAAAGAATGGCCACTTAACTAGTTCGTGGCCCATTTGACTTTGTTGACACCTAGCTTTTTGTCTGTGGGGAACTGGTTTGTCCTTGCCCCCACAGACTTGGAACCTGTCTTAGTAATATCATACAATAGAACTGTACATCTTTACATACAATGTTGCTGCACATATTTCACCAGGACAATAATGATCAGGAATGATCAGGAAATTGTGTTTACAAATTTTACTTCACAAGGCATACTTTGTACAAAACTTATCATAATTCTGAAACTGAACATAGGGGTAGAAACTCACATCATCCTTACTAAATTACAGATATTTTCTGGTGGAAAACTGGCCTGTTTCTGTTTAAAGAAGTCTCTCATATTCTTACCTTACAGTACTGTTACCTGTTTCCTTTGTTCTTTCCATTTACTCTTGGTACTGGAGACTGTGCTTCCTTCCTGTGGCACAACTTAATTTTTCTATAGCCCCAGTCACAAAATAAGCATTACTTATGCCAGAAACCTGTTTTGAAGTCTTGAGGGAGTTACCGTTTGACAGCCATGGTCAAACATGGTTGAAAATTTTAGGGTAGACAGCCTTGTCCTGCTAATCAATGCTTAGAAATATGATTAAGGAAGAAAATGATTTCTTTGCACCTTGTTTGGCTTTAGGAAGTTGAGTCATGCTTTATTTCAGGAGGAAGAACTGCGCAAAGGAGGAGATCCCAAATACGCTCATTTAAATATGGATCTGCATGTCTTCATTGAAGTTTTTGGACCACCTTGCGAGGCCTATGCTCTCATGGCTCATGCCATGGAAGAAGTCAAGAAGTTCCTTGTTCCGGTATGCAAATTTGTTTCTTGATGCTTTTTAGAACAGAGCCTTGGCTGTGGTACCCTTCCCTGGGGAACATACAGTAGCTGTTTGTTAGTTAACTTGTGCCCTGAAGGAAGAGATTTTAAACCACTAACTGACCAAGCTTAGGAAGTGGTGGTGTAGCTCTGTTGGTCACAGGATATTTGAGACAAGGTGAGTGAAGTAATAAATTTTATTGGATCAGCATGCTTTCGAGCTTTCACAGAGCTCTTTTTCAGGTCTGGGTGCTGGTGTCACAGCTAAATACAAGGTGGAACAAATTGATTAGCATACATAGTTAACGTTATTAGTGAATTGACTGCTTCACCTTGAATGGCCTCTGACAATGTGTTAGATACTTATACTAAACAATCTGTTCCAGCTCTCTGAGCTAAGAGGTGAAAACATTATCTAATAGCTCTGATGCTGCAGCTCTGTGTAAGCTTAAAAGCTTGTCTCTTTCACCAGCAGAAGTTGGTCCAATAAAAGATGTTACCTCACTCAGCTTGTCAAGTTTAGGAAGAAGCTTCTTTTAGGGGCATTTTACTTCATAATTGCCACTTAGACGTTTCCCAGTTGGTACAGGAAACCCCAGGGATATGACAGGGTATTGGACTAGGTATATGAAAGTGGTCTGAGTTTGTATGGCAGCTCTTCTGCTGGGAGCAATCTTAGCTATACCCTGTAGGGTAATAGGTTTCTTGAATGGGTTCCATTCATCACTTGAAATTGAATTAATGGGGGCGGGGAGGGGGGAATAACACATTCCAGCTTAACAATACCCCTTATCTGAGTTCTTCCTTTGTCCCAGTTGAGTTTAAAATGTTACCACCCCAAAGGAGAGAGAAGAAAAGAGAATAAGAGTGGTCTGGCTGGGGGTGGGGCAGAGTGGTGGGCACACAGAGCTCCTGGCATTGGGAGGGCTGGGGTTTGCAACATCTCTCTGAAATAGAGGATGGAAAGGGGTGGCACACGGGGAGCTTGGGGAAGAGAATAGAGGTATGCCAGGAGCCCCTGATGTGTGCAATAAGCTTAGTTTGCAGAAGCAATGTTGCTGTGGCAGCTCTGGAATCCCGACAGGCAGGCTAGTATTGGTAACCTGATCTGTGTGCGTGTCTGGGGAGGAAGTGGGTTGGAATGGCTTCTTCTGAGTTACTAGAATCTGCTGGTGCTTCCTTAAGCTATATCGCCTGGGGAGATGATAAAACATGGAGCAGAGAGATGTGCTGTGTTCGTGGGACTGTGAAAAGACGGCTTGGGTTTGCAAATGGACATTTACACTTCAGCAGGCTGCATCCAGCTCCTGCTGTTGTGTGGGTGCAGCGATCAGTTTCCAGTGTGCCTTTGGAGGAGAGCATGGCATTTTCTGTCAAGCATTTGGCTGGTCGTGAACCACTTGTTTCAAAAGGGGATTGTAGATGTTTTGTGACAGCTGCTGTAGCTTGAGATGTGACTCATACAGTTTTCACCAACTGATGCTTTAACATGTTAATCTCTGACACCTCAGAGCACAGGGTGGCTAGCTACTAGTGTCCCTTTTCTTCTCAGGATATGATGGATGACATCTGCCAGGAACAGTTTTTGGAGCTGTCTTATCTGAATGGGGTACCAGAACCAGCACGTGGCCGAGGGGTCCCTGTGCGAGGAAGAGGAGCAGCTCCCCCTCCTCCACCTGTTCCTAGGTAACTTTCAAAAGTATTGATGCTGGAAATGGAAACTCTACTACATAAACAACAAAACTGGTTAAATTAGCGTGTGTGCGCGCGTACATGCCTGAACTCCAAATATTGGAACTTCCAATATTGCAGGGCTGCTTTTATTAAATTGGGAGTTATGGTCTTGTATGCTCTAGCAGTGTGTGTGCTAGAAAACGGGTAATAAGTCTTTTAACGGGGGTTGGTGAATGTTTTGTAATCTGAATTGCATTAGCTTTAGAAAACCACCTTGCTGTAATTGCATCTGATTTCTAGAACTACTTAAAGTTGAACCCTATAGCTCATTGGTTTATCATCCCTGGTCAATGAGTCCTCCAGTGCACTGAGAATCTGCAGCTTGTGCGTAACTCCCATGAAAGCTTGATGTTGCTACTATCCTGACACATGCTTTGCTCAATGCATTGGACTAAATCAGTGATGAATCTTTGCTACACAGTGCCAGTATAGCTAGCTAGCATTTATCCCAAATGAAGGATAAAAAGAGAAGTCTCTTGCTGGTGTCTAAATGTGTTTAGTACTCAAGGGTGGTTAGTCATCTCCTCATTGGACTTTGTAAGACCCCGACCCCAGGGGTCCCTTTCTCCTTAGCAAACCTACTCATCTGATCAGCTATGATAAATTCGTAGAAAAGGTCTGGACTACTTTTGTAGTAACCAGACAACCTCTGCAGATCCACACCTTTTTAAAATGTTTAGAAGTGGTGACTACTTGGGTATTCAGCTGGTGTCTCTGCATTTTCCTTTGGTAATGTTTCATATTTGTAGTTTTTATGCAGCATTAATCTCTTACCGGAGTTGCATTATAATCCTATTTATGCATCCAGTTATCAATTTTATAGCACCCGTAATGAATAACTGTTGATCTGTCAGTAAATTGTCTTAGATATTTAGAACATCATTCTGGCCTTTGCAGAGTACATATATGGCGCTTTCTAATCCTTTTTCTTTTCTAGGGGGCGTGGTGTGGTGGGTCCTCCTCGTGGGGCCCTGGTGCGAGGAGCACCAGTGAGAGGTGCCATAGCTAGAGGAGCTACTGTGGCCCGTGGTGTACCCCCTCCTCCAGCAGTAAGGGGTGCTCCTGTACCAAGAGCTCGTGCAGCAGGCATTCAGAGAATACCGCTTCCTCCTCCACCCGCACCAGAAACTTACGAAGATTATGTGAGAAACTTTAATACATACTCTTTCCAAGTAGCTAGAAGCCAATTACTTACAGATCCTAAGGGCATGTCTACATTGAAATTAAAAACCTATGACTGGCCCATGCCAGCTGGCTTAGGCTAAGGGGCTGCTTAATTAGGTGCCCTGGCTGGAGCCCAAGTCCAAACATCTACACTGCAATTAAACATTCCTGCAAACCCGGGTCGGCTGGCACGGGCCAGCCATAGGTGTCTCATTGCATTGTAGGCATACCCTAAATGTTGGGTATTAACAAAGCAATTGCACTAATGGCCCTTGCTTAGTAGCAAATGCTAGCACTAGGCTGAATGGTTGAACTGAGAGGTGAGGTTGTTTTCTGTTAATAAGTTTCTGTGTGCGCCATAATGAAACACTTTTTTGGAAGGGAATAATTACAATGCAACTGAAGTGTGGCCAAGATTATATTTTAACACAAGTACTGGTGCCCAGCAAAAAACAGTCAAAACACTTCTGTGGAAAGCTGCTTGTAGAAGCAGGGAGCACTGGAGTCTTCAGACTATGTAATTGCAATAAGAACTTACTTTAACATGTGAATAAACTTGGTTAAAATATTGTTGTCACTATAGACACATACCCCTGAGTGTTTTCTTTGCTAAGCTAAGAATATTTACTCTTGCTTTAGATGAGCACTGGAGTAAATATTTGAAAAACCATCACAGTGAGATTTGTCTTATTTCCCCCCACACACACACACACACAAAATGCTTCCGTCTCCTGGCAAAAGTTCCTTCAGTTTTCCATTGGCTCTGGTTAAAACTAGTGGGTTCTGTCTACTTGTAAATCCTACGTTGGAGAACCCAGTTATGAGACTTCTGACATAGCGTGGACATAATGCAGCCTTGGACACTTTACAGGACTCTGGCATGCCTTGTGAACATGATTAACATTCTCCCCTTCACTGCAAGACAAAGGTTCCCCTGGGACATGCTAGGATTTATAAGTTCATCTGAAAAGGACTGCTGAGTAAATTCAGTTTTGCTCTTTCCCTTAGTCAGAATGAATGGCACCTTCCACATGTATCCATCCTTATGTCATTGTCTATTTCAGGGTTATGATGATACATATGCGGAGCAGAGTTATGAGGGATATGAAGGCTACTACAGCCAGGGCCAAGGGTAAGTGTCACTTTTCAGTCCCCTGAAAAGTTCTGCAGAATTCTTACAGAATTTTCAAGTAAAATTAAACATGTTTCCATTATTTTAATAATATTTTGAGACCAGTTGTGCCTTGTTCTGTTGGCTTCTAATGCGTTTGAAACAAGCAGCATGTGTGGAATGTTCCCACTAGTCTTTAGCTCTGCCTTTAAAAGGAGTGGTCATACTTAGCCAAGGTAGTAGGAAGGTTTGGGGTATCCTAATTCAAGCACTACAAAGCAAGTTTTGAATTATTCTTGAGGGTCTTAAGAATTTGAATGCTCCAGCTCTTGGGGTTTGTGAATAAATGTTTTCACCTCTACACAACTAACTTAAATGCATCCTGTCTTCCTCTTTCAGGGACACAGAATATTATGATTATGGACATGGGGAGGCACAAGAATCCTATGAAGCTTATGGTATGTCTGGACACACTGCTTGTGTGATGGGGAGAGAAGGGGCTATAAGTCAGTTGGGAATTGCTTGAAGTTTATCAGATCTTTTTGCTTTAAATTTTCTTTCTTACTTTAAGATGCTGATGGTATAGTTCCAAAAAGTGACCGAGGGGCCTTCATGGGGGAAAAATATTTACATTCCACAGATAACACAGGTCTACGTGGCAGTCAAACTGAGGTCGTACATCATGACTTTGTTAGGCTCGTATCTAGTTTGACTCTTGCAGAGGTGACCTTACCTAAAGACCTGCAGTAGAATGCCATGTTGGAGTTCTTGCTACTGTGTGCCCCCAATTTTTTTGTTCAGAAGTGGGGTGTTTCTCAGCATCGGTCAGTTTTGTGCATGGAATGCTCCACAGCTGGAGGTCTGGATTCCCACCTAAAGCGTTGCTCTTACAGTAGTTTGGCTTGCAGAGGTTATATTTTGTTGAGTTGGATGAGTGCACAACTCCAGCTGCTTCCTTATAATCCTCAAACCCTTCCAGCTGAGACTTACTCTGCAATAAATAAATACATGCTTGAAAGATGGATTTTAATCTACCACATTTTCAGCAGCCTCTACAGTAAGTTAAGGTACAGAATTAGTTCTAGTGGGAATCCCATTAAGTACTCCCGCTGGGGCATGGGACTCAAGTATGTTGCAGGGGAGAAAGATGGCTAGCATGGGGGGTATATGAGATTTTCAGGGCTCAGAGAAGCAGAGAGAGGCCTCTAGCTGTCCCATGATTAAGTATATGAAATGTTAAGATGGCATTACAACCTCCTGCTTCGGGAGCAAGCAGAAAGTGAGGCTTAACTTTGTGGTGGCATACTGGTCCTTACTTACATTGTATGGAATTTAAATTCAACTGCCTAACCAAAGATTTTCACATCAGTCTAAGTTAAATGTGAATAGACACTTGCTGTCAGTAATGTTGGATATCTTCCTTGCTTCCATTTAGAATGGCTGTTAAATGCCTTGTTTTGTTTCCTGTATTGGTTATGCAACACAAAGAGGCTTTTATGTTTCTACTAAGTAAGAGAGCAGTGCTGTTGTCTGAGATTTGAAGGCCAAACTGCTCGTACACTTGGCATGAAGTTACCACAGTTAATCTGTTTATCCACAGTAATTTACTTTGGCCTCTGCTTTCATGAAAACAAAATTAGAAAAATAAATTGTGCAGCCAGTGTGGAGGCCACTTTGAGGAAAATCAAAATGCATTTCACGATGCTGGAATAGAGTGTTACGCTTGCCTCTCAGTGCTTGGTGTATATTTATTCCTCTGAAACTGGTGACGTGTGGAGAGAGTGGCAGATGTGCAAAATAAGAATATTGCAAGCGCAAGCCATAATAAAAGCTGATCTTGGATATTTGGGACTTGAGTTAGCTCTAGGAGAATGGGACTTGAACTTTGCTTGTTTCAATAGTTATTTATATGGCAAAAGGATTTTGAGAGTCTTCAGCTGTCCTACTGAAAGCTTTTTACCATAATCAATTATACATGTTGGTGCATGTACCATGTTTAGAGAGGAGTAAAATCCTGATCTCAGGAGACAGGCATTGAGAGTGCTGAGGTATCTTCTGGAATGTAATCCCTAAGTAGTCACTGTCCCACCCTTCTGCTACTAACTGGCAGAAAACACTGTTATATTTCTGGTTTCAGTATGAGACTGCCATCCCAGAGCCGTGGTAGTGATTTAGTCATTTTGGCAGGTTTTGTGCAAGGAGACTTCCTTGCTTTTATTTTTAAAAAGAAAAATGCTTCTTGTAGCAGTATCCTGCACAGCTGAATCAGTTTATGGATTATAAAATGCTGCCTGCTTACAGACTGAAAGAGCTTTAATGGCTGTGACCTGAGCCGAGGCTGACTGCCAAAGTTGCTTCAGGAATTGGAGTCCATTTCAGATCTCCTGAAATAATTGGTTGTAGTTCATAGATGAAAGGTATCAGGTTTGTTCAAGTATGAGCCTAGTGGGGGTATCTCATCTGCAGACTTCCAAAGGGGTTCCCATACAAGTAACCTTTGTTAAATGCTTGCAAAGTTAGAGATGTTCTTGGTAGAGATTTAATATTTGTGGAATTTGAAGCTATGTGACACTGGGATCTTGTAGATAAACAGTAGTCTTACAAAAGCTTAAAGGGGGCCTATAAAGGCTTGTGAGCCAATAGAGTTGTAGGAATATTAATGTCATTGGTCTTCACAAAGTCGTGATATTGAAACTGGAGGCAGGTGTTCCGACTGGCACACAGTGCAGTCATGCTGCTGCCCTTGTATGCATGCATCTCATGCTGTTAGTATGCTGTGCACCTTGACGTTTATTGCTCTCTATTTTGCAGGCCAAGATGACTGGAATGGAACAAGGCCCTCCCTGAAGGCCCCACCAGCTAGGCCAGTGAAGGGGGCCTACAGAGAGCACCCTTACGGACGCTATTAAAAACATGAGGGAAAAATATCAGTTATGAGCAAACAGTTGTTACTGATTCTTGTATCTCCCAGGATTCCTGTTGCTTTACTCACATCAGACAAGTAATTGTCTAACTGTTTTTCTTCGTGGCCCCCTTTTCTCCCACTCCATCCTCACCTTGCATTCTGGCTTCTGTACGTAGTATTTTAAAATGAGTTAAATAGATTTAGAAGACCAACTTTAATTTTTTTAAGTGTGTAGATTGCTTTTCTTTGTTGTTTAGATATAAACACAACTGTACTTTTTTAATAAAAGTTGAGTTTAAAAAAAAGTTAGTTTCAAAAGTGACATGCTTGCTTAACAGTTATGAAATTAAGGTTTTGTTAACCTTTAAGTTTGGTTTTTAAGATACCCGTAAAAGTTGTAGTTGCAGAATCCCAAAAGTAGGCTACATTTCAAAATTCAGGGCTGTTTTTAAGAATTAAAATCATAATGTAACGGTAGTGGCTGCCACCGTTTAAAAGTAAGCTCAGTTGTCAAACTTTCCTTAAAAGCAGATTGCTGATGAATCTTAAGTTTAAATTTTAATACAAAGATCCTCATAACAAATTAAATAGTTTTTTTTTTAAGTTAATTGATTTAAAAAAAAATTAGGTTTGTAAAATTGACTTATGTGGGTTTTGAAATCTAGCCCCGAACACGCAGTGTTGAGAGATGCTTGGGAAGCAGATTTTCCAGTGTAAAGGGGTTATTAACTTGGTTCTGTGCGGAGAACTTTTAAGAGAAGAACAAATTTAAACTACTACACGGCTCTGTCTAATTGCCCAAGGTTTGAAATTAGAAAGTATTAAATGGATAGTAGGTTTGCATTCTGTAAAACTACAGATTTCTCGTTTTAGGATATTTAGGGCAGATAATACAATGCGAGTTGAAAATTGGCAAAGGTGTCAATATTTAGCAATCCCAGTGACTTGTTCAAGTGTGTCTCAACACTAGCTTTATATAAAAAGGGACACTGCAGCTGAAAAAATGAGAAATTTCACTTTGTACATAGGTTAAAGTCCTAATTGGATTTGTACGCTGTCCTCCCACTTTGTTCTTGAAGATTAAATGCTACGTGTGTAAAGTCTGCCTAAATAGGTAGCTAAAACTTGTCAAAATGTCTGCAGCAGTTTGTCAATAAAGTTTAGTCCTTTTTTAATCAAAGTAAATGTGATGAATTGTCATTTTTTTTGTTGAACAATAAAATAGCTTTTCTCTTTCAAATAAACTTAAATTAATGCTAAAGTTAATGGTCTTTTTAAAATATGGAGACATTCTAAAAATGGTGTTTTTCTGTAACCTTTACAAAAAGCTATCAAGCTGGTGAGTGAGCTTAATTTAAAAAGGAGGAAAAAAAAACCCTTTTTTTTTTTTCTTTTTTTTCTTTTTTTCACCCCCTGGAAGTTGTTGAAAGCAGTTTGAACCAGTGCTAGAGTAGAAATCTGACTTCTGCAAAACAGCAAGTGGAAGGAGTGTTTATGGGCTGGATGGAATTAGTTTAATTATTCAGATTTCAGATAGCCTCAGCTTCTGCAGACTCCAGATGGAGTCTGAAATGGCTGGTTCTAAAAGTAGAATAACAAAATGAAGATTGACAAATCCAAGACCTAGCTACCAACAGGAGGAAAAAAGAAGCTTTATTTTGTTTGTGAACACAACTAACCCTTGTCTAAAGGTGATGCCTACCTGCTTTAAGGTAGCCTGCATTTGGGAAGCCAGTTACAAACCCACAGTTGTTTTGAGAAGGGGGCAGGTGATTGCTTTTAATATCCTTCTGGGAAAGCATAATAGGTTAAAGTAAAATGCTACTTAGAGAAACTCGAGATGGTTTGTTGTATTACCCTTCTCTGCAAAATATAAATCTGACATCGTAGGGGGGAGAAATAAACTGCTCGGGGGTGAAAAATGCGCTAGAACATTAGGAACCAAACTGCCTGTAGCAGTGCATGACTGAGGGGAATACTTTAAAACAAAAAGTTGTATTTGTAGATTGTTATTAAAATGTAAATAACAATTTTCAACAATGGTTTGGAGTCAGCTTTCAGGGCATAATGTCTTGCTTGATGAAAAGATCACCCTATACCCCCCTTTTAAAGGAAAATTATCGCAGGAGAATAAGGATGTGTAAAGCTAACATGCATCGCAAAAAACAAAAGGTAACCTAAATGTCTGCTTTTAATAGCACATTTCTCTTTTACATAAACTGTGACGGCAACTTGCATAAACTTTATTGAAACAATTCTTCAAATGTTAATGTAAAATTTGAAAAAAAAATGTTTAAAAGTAGATGTTTTTAAAAAAAGACCACATGCTTTTGCATAAATTAGCAATAATTTCAATAATCGTGCACTTTGTAAATGCACTGTAATGTAACCTGGGCAAAAAAAGGAATCTGAAAGCTTAAATTTCAAAAATGTAAAATGACACCGAATATAGATAGTCCTGCTACTGCCAAAAAAAATTCTGCTCAGTTATTTAAAATGTAAAATGATGACCCTTATAGACCCCAACATTGATATTCACTATGAAATGTTCAGAGCTCAGCTTAAGTTGCATGTTTTCCTTCCTGTGTAATTTGCATGCAGGATCTTTTTTTCTTTAAATCTCTGTTTTTTCCATTAAGGAAACTCACAATCTCTTCTCAATTTGCAGGAGTGAAGAAGGTTGCTGCAAATCATCTGGGTGAAGATGTTTTTGTGAAACAAACTCTGGGTAGGTGGTTATTCACTTTTGCATCACATGGCTAGTTGTTAACATCTTCTGTGTGGGAGGTGGAGGCATTGCCATCTGATGTGTTAAACAGAAGCAGCTCTTCATATGCACACAGATAAATTAGATTGTTCTAAGAGGCTAATTATGTGTCCGCTTTTGTAGTGGTCACTGGAGGAGGCACGGGTTGTGTGGGTGAATGTACACCTGCTTAAGAGCTCTCCCACCGATCAACCTGCAGAATGAAGCTGAGTGATGGATCTGGGGAGCGGTGGAAGTGTGGCAAAACAAGAGCAAGGCGATCTTTTCAGCTGACTCTTGGCTGTGATGTGGAGAGAGGATTCACTTCAAAGCCAACATAAGGCAGTGTTTGAAGGTGCTACCCCACCTTCCGGCAATGGAGCAGTTATATCTAGTAACATTCTTCACATGTCCTCTGCATACTCCCACTCTTAAGGAGCACTGGCTGGTGCAGCTTGCATGGAGGCACCTTCTGGTAACAGTGCCTCTTAGTGGTCGCATGCCTCTCCCCTCTCCATAGCTAGCATTTGAACACATTCTGAAGGAGGCATAGCACAGGGCTGCAGCCTCAGATCCTTCGAACCACAGCAGTGAAAGGATGCGGATCACAAGGATCCATAGCTATTGATAAAATGCCTTCTATTTTGTTAGATTAGTTGATGTTATTAGTTTTAGGATAAGTTAGTATAGCTAAGGGTATGATAATTACCTGGTAATGATGTCATGGAGAAGCCAAACATCAAGAAGCATGGATTTTAAAGGTGTCACCCAGCAGTCTTCCTGGCTTCCAGCCTTCATGTTCGGTGCCTGAAATGCTTAGGAGAGAAGAATTCTCCTTCATGCTGTGCTATGTGCCACACACTTACTTATTGGGCCTGTAATGAGAGACAGACTAGCCTTTTGTTACACAGCACTTGTCAGCCAAGCCTGTGAGATTAGATGCAGCTAGAGGATCCTAGTGAACGGATCGGAGACCTGAATCCACTCTGAGTACTTCTGGATCCAGGAAGGCTTCAATAGTGAAGGCTCTGGCTTTGGCAGAGAGCTTGTGGTTACCAAATCCTTCGATCCAACACCACAGATATTCCCTCCATAAGAGCTGGTTCCAGATAAGGAACATAAGTCTCAAGAGAGACTACTGGAAACAAGCACTTGGATTACGAGGGAAAGGAAGGGCAAATTGGAGCATCTTAAATGGTTCTTAGGACCATTTTGAATTTAGTGTGGCTTCAAGATCTAAAGATAAAGTGCCAGATCAGTTGGGAGGGGGATCCAAAAGAGACCAGTGGAACCCAGTATGTCGACTACTAAGGTTCCTAATTCTACAGTTGCAGTGTAGATTCATGTGGTTCCACAAGAGAGGACAGGTTGACTGCGTCTCTTTTTTTTCCCTAGAACAAGCAACCAAGCTGGGAACTTGAATAAGGTAACTGGAGTGGACATAGCTTAGGTTAACCTTACTCTTCTCATTCTGGTGGAATACCAGAGTCAACTGGAGAGCACTCTGCAGTTGATTTAGCTGGTCTTCACTAGACCCACTAAATTGACCCCTGCTACATCAATAGTAGCAGCCTGGTAAGTGAAGATATGACCTTAGGCAATGTATAGAAGGGAGTTATAGAAATTCTTCACTCTCCGCTCTTATTCTTGTACCCCATTCCACTAGGATGGTTGCTGTGGCTGTAGTGTGTGCTAAACATGTCTCCACTATTGAATTAGGTAGACCTGCCACATGGAGTTCAGTTCACACATTCATGAAACACTGTATTATATTTGGCAGTCAGATCTGATGCTCAGTTTGGCAGGACAGTTTTTCAATTGTTGTTTTAATTAGGGCTCCATTTCCCTCCCTCCCATCTTTCGTGTTCTGCTTGCCAAACTATCCAAAGAGTGGGAATGTGCAGAAGACTAAGGAGAAATGAACGTCGTTTGTATGTAAACAGACCACAAAACCTTGGTGGGTTTCTGAGGTTTAAGCTAGCTACAGGCTGTTTTGTTTCGTTGTATTAAAGATACAGGCACAGGCTTCTCACTCTTAAGTTTTCAAGCCTGACCACAGCTTGCTTAGCTAAGAGTTTTGAAGAGCTGCACGCACCCCCCATCAGCTGATGGAACAACTTCGGCCTGGTGGTTAGAGAGTCTCATGATTCCTTTGGCTGTAATTTACTTTCACCACTGACAGCCGACATGCTCCCTCTGGTGGATACTGTGATTATCATTCATTTGCTTATCCTGTGGAAGTATTTTACTGTCTCCGCCCACCTGCCCTCCTTGCAAACCTAGCGATACATTGGACAACAGCTCAACCTTCACTCAAAAGGAATTGACAGTTGAAGGCATCAGTGGACTGAACTGCTTACAAACCGGGGTCAGAAGAGCCCACTGGGGCCCAAAGGCAGCCCTTTAAAGCTTGTAGTTTTCAGGCTTCTGATCAGTTTCTCACTGGATCTTTGAGACCCAGAAGTGAGAAACTTGAGACTTCCAAAGGAACAGAATTGCAAAGTAATAGTCCCTTATTAATTACATTGCCCGTAAAGCACTACAGCTTTGCAAAACAAACAAAAACCCTGATATGTAGGGACTGAATAAGCACATAGAAGCAGATCTATCTTACATGGAACAGTAAGGACACAAGCAAGTATCTCTAATCCTATTCCTCTGCAATAGGAAAGGAAGGTTGGGAATGACTGTGGTGTTGAAATGTTACATTACACATCGCTCTTCAGAAGTCTCTTTGCTATCTAAAAGTATTAGTCCATTGGTGTAAACAGATTAGGGAAACAATTTATATATGGGTGATTTCCATGGTCCATTTATTCTGTATTTTTTTGGCAATGTAATTATAGTATCCATTTCCATTGTTATACCAATTCTTTTCCCATTTCTTTCCTACTAGGCACAACCTTTATATCCTATGGAAAAGATGTGATAACGATCATCCATTATGGTGCAGATTTTTATCCAGTGGAAGTGAATCTTGTGGCACTGCCATTTGGAATGTATACAGCTTGCCTCTGCATGCATATGTTGGGTGTTTATATAAAAGATGCTAGTGTTCTGGAGGAATGTAAATCTTATTGTAAATAATTGTATTTGCCAAAACTGGTCTGAGAACATGCTGCTTGAAGCATTTTCCTCTATTCATCTTATAGTGTTGGAATAATCTGATCTTTTTTGGTCTAGTGTATGTACTGATTGTAGAATTATTAACATGAAAATCTGAAAGATGTTTTGACAAATTATGGGCTTGACTTGGGACTGGGTCAAATTTTCTGGCTTGTGTTATGCCAGAGGTCAGACTAAATGATCATAATGGTTTCTTCTGGTCTTTATCTTTTGAATCTATTAAAAGTAAATTTTCCCTTTATACCGTCACATTTTTCCATTGGGTGTGGTTCGGATCAAACACATGCTTCTGTTTTACCTGTAAGTAATAGAATCCTTGAGGTCTAAAAGTCAACTGTACCAAAGGGAGCTCCTCTGAGGGGATTACAGTTTTGATATTACTATACCACCTAGAGGTCCCAGTCAAGATCATGACCCCCTTATGACATACTAAAAGTCAGCCCCTGCTTCAAAGTTTGCTGTTATTGTCAACGTATAATAGATGTGGGAAACTGAGGTGGGAGGAGGAAGTGGTAACAGTAGTTAAGAGCATGTTTTTACAAAGACTAGCAGTCTGCCTCTTTTTCCTATCTGTTGGGATTACTAAAGTGAGTATCTGTCTTATTTTACAACTTCACTGTGATAGCTTTTCATATCTTCTGTGAATGCCCCTGCATAAGAGGGGATCTGATCTTCAGTAGGTATGTTCAGTGTATGTTCAGTAGGACAAGAGTAATCACCTAGATAGCTAATTGTGGCACAGTATGGCTTTCTGGATTTTGAGGCGATCTTGGTTTAAGAGTAAGGTTGGGCTCTTATTTGACTACAAAAGCAAATGGGGGTTCTATTTAATACAGAATGTGCCATCTGTTTTACAGCAGAGCCGAGGACAGTTGATAATTATAAGGACAACTCTTCCCTTCCTTACCGCTTCACTTCTTGAACAGGAATACACTAAGCCATGCCCTTGCCTTCCAAAAGAACAAAGGGGCATGGGATGATCTGCCAGGTGTCTGAGCAGGAATCTGGGAGCGACCAGCGGGGCACCTTCCTCCCTGGGCCTCTGAACATTGAGTGCCTATTAAGGATTGAAATACCTTGGTTGGGGGAATGCAGGCAAGAAGAGGAAGTACTAATAACAAAAGACTTCCGTAGGCTGGTTGGAGAAGGGGAACAGTTGTTTAATACCCTACTCTGTCTTGAAGGAGAACATTCAATCTCATTAACTAACCTAGCCTGTCTTTCAGAAGGGGTCTCTTTGTATGTATGTAAAGAGGACACTGAAGTCTGCTTCTTCACTCACTTCAGAACCTGGAATGGAAGTGGTAACTCTCAGCATTGAAATGGAAAGTACGCCTCTTTCCCAGTTAAGCTGCTATTTCCATTTCTAGCTTTAGAAGCAAACCCAGTAGGAGGTTTGCTCTAAAAATGCACAGGTTGCTACCTTAAACCTCAATGTTTGATGTGCAGTCAGTAATTGTGACCCACAATCTTTGCAATTACATATAGAACAGACAATTTTAATGAGTTAAGAAATGTGCTCTTGTGGATGTCTGAATATTCATTTTCTGTGCATGGCCATCATAAAGGAACGTTGTAGGCTGGAAAAGTGGATCCTTTCACCATCTGGTATTGTCTTGTTTGAGTTCACTAATGGTATAAATTGTGTTGCCTCCAGCCAGGACATAGCTGATCCTGTGTCAGATTGTGTAGTATCCCATCATCTGCACTGTAGCATTAGAAACACAAGTTAGGAGCTGAAATTAAAAACAAAAAAAAGGGGGGGGGGGCAAATTATTGGTGCTGAAATTAAAAACAAAAAAAGGGGGGGGGGAATTATTGGTGAAGACAGTCAAAATGGATCAAGGCAAATCTTAGTTTTATTATTGCATAGGCAGGAGCTGGGTTACTTAGCAAGCCTGCTCAGGCTAATATTTAGCAGTACGTTAACCATATGTTTATAGTTATTCCCTGTAGATAAAGGCCTTGACTGTGAATTTCCTTGCTTTCAAATGTGAAATTTTTAACACAGTTTATCCTCCTGCAATTACTACTCTTGCCTGAAGCCATAATTCATGGAGTCTCTATCCAGGCCAGTGCTAGATGGGATGGGGATCCTGGATGCAGAGAACAGAAGCTGTGGTACAGAGAACAGACTACTGCATTTCCTTCCAGGTGGTACACCTGAACATTTGACACATGGTTGAAATGCCTGTAATGTAATTCCTGGTGCAATGAAATCTATCACAAGTCGAATGTCAGAAATAGTCACAGACTATAGAGGAATGCAACATGACGGAGAGATTTTACAAGATCAGAAAGCTCAGGGATGAGAGGCCAAAGGGGTGCTGTGGAGGTGAATGGGGTAAGAGCCCTCAAAAATAGAGAGATTTTAAGTCACTGTATCTGGAAGAGCTTTGCAGAGATTCAGACTGAATGTGTTACGTAAGTGGTTGGTCTTTTAATCTCATCCTAATTTTTTAATTAGATGGGTCAAATGTTAGACTGTTGGGTATTTCACATGGACAGTCCTGGAGAGGCTCCTCATTCAGAAATCCATGTACCTTTTAAGGTGCAGTTTAGAAAGGAACTAGTCAAATCTGCATTGTCCTTTCCTGTTCCATAAGAATAGAAACAGTCAAATCTTTACTGCATTTCTGTCCATTAGACAAATTTAATCAGCTGGGTAGCTTTTTATTTTTTGAGCATGCTGTTATTTTAATAATTAACTACAGATTAGTGTTAGAAGTATACTGGGGAATTTCAAGTTACTTGGATAGTCTAATAACACAGGACAGAGCAGGCTTAGGTCTTCCCCCCCACCATGTTTGTTGTGTTTGCCCCATAGATTTGAGCACAGGGAATAGTGCATGCTTAGAAGGGTAGGAACTGAGACAGATCTTGGCTTTGGATCACAGATATTTGAAAGACCAAAATGCTGGAAGGCAGATGACCCTGCAGTGGCACCATTGGAAGGATGATCTGTTAAGACACCTAATTGTAAGAGTGTTGGGGGTTAGTAATGAAGAAAAAGTAAGGTAATGGTAGGGTTCTGGTGAGAATTTGTCCCAAAATTCTTTCTCGTTTATTTACACTTAAAGTGCATTTTTACCTGTTACAAATGGCACTAAATATACCTTATTTCCCCAATCATATGGATGTTGCTTTAGTTTGGAGCTCCTTGGCCACCACTTGCAGATGAAAGGTTGCAGCCAGCGTTCCATTAAGTCCCACTTTCAGATTGTAGAAAAAAGTATTAACGGTTATTTCTCCAAACATTGGAATTCTTTCTAGTCACAATGGACTCTTCTTCCCAGCCTGGATTGAAATTGCAGTAATTTTAGAGTTAGAGGGCCATTAAACTACAACTTGTTTATCATTTTGACATGAGCTGTTGGGTTCCCCATAGCTCTGAAATGGCCTGTTTTTATGATTTGTAACTTTACAAAAAAGGCTACTGCCTAGGTACCCCCTCCCCCGCCAAAAAAAAATCCTGTCTACAGTACTTAATAATCTTTTACAATCCCTGTTCCATCAGTTTACAGCTGCCTTACATATATCTGGTAACAGCTTGTACACCAGTTGGAAGAATGAAATAGTTTAATATAAATCCTGCAGCAACATCTTACGGAGTTCTTCAAGCCCAGTAGGGACTTCAGCACAGAGCCTGACCACAGCTGGTGAAGGCTCTGTGACGAGTTCCCAGGTGTAATTTGTAATAGTTTTTAGGGGGTTCCAGGAATCAGGAGCCCAATACATGCTAATGCATGTAGCTGATATCTAGCATGTACTTTACTATATATGCTTTGTAGGAGATAAACTAAGGTCTGTAGGGTAGGTATACCACTTCTTTGGGTTTTTCAGTGAAGTTAATAAAATCCTACTTTAAAAAAAAAAAACATTTTAAATACATATATCAATCTCTGAATGGGAAAAATGCAGAGTTGCTGTTTATAGAAACTATATTTACAGTAAAATTATCCCTACATTCATCTTTCCTATCTGTTGGTTTTTTTAAAGTGGTATCTGAGCACCTTACACTGGGGTTCTCAAACTGGGGGTTAGGACCCCTCACGGGGTCATGAGGTTATTACAGGGGGGGTTGTGAGCTATCAGCCTCCATCCCAAACCCTGTGTTGTATCCAGTATTTATAAATGGTGTTTAATATATTGTGTTTTTAATTTATAAGGGAGGTTGCACTTAGAGGCTTGCTGTGTTAAAGGGGGGCACTAGTACAAAAGTTTGAGAACTGCTGTACTGCCTTATGCCATTCCTGGCTATTTTGCACTCCTGATTCTGTACTGTGCCCCTTTTCTTTCCCCTGAAATGAAAGATCCAATTCAAAAAGGGAAAGAGGGGCCTTGTAACAGATTTTCCCAGCCTCTATCCTCCCCTGTGTTGTGGTTATTAATATAAATGATGTAGTACAGTAGGAGACCTGCCTGCCAGATCAAAAATTCCCATGCTCAAGGGTGGATACCACCATGGTGTAGCTGGAGGATGGAGATGTATCACCTAGCTGTCTGACACCTTACGAGTTATTTCAGCTGCCACTGACTCAGGTCCACATACACATGGGGTTAAAATGTACATTCCAATGACTGTGGCCTAGTGGTTACATCTGAAACGCCTGGTTCTGTTCACAAGCATGGGTAAGGGAGTGTCTGGTGATTGAAGCAGGGGGGACAGGGCCCCCAGGACTCCTGGAAGGGGAGTCTGGTGTAGTGGCTATAGCACGGGGCGTGGGGGTCAGAGCCAGGACCGCCTGGGTTCTACCTTTTGCCGCTGACGCGTTCTGTGCGCCGAGGCAGCCGCTGCCATACTCCGTGCCTCAGTTTCCCCACCCGTGCAGTGGTGGGGAGCGAGGCGCTTTGAACACGTGGGGCGGCGCTGCGTTCTCTCTCCCCCGACTCCGCCGCCGGGCGACGGCCCAGGGGCGGAGCCAGTTCCTCCGCCCTCCCCGGGGCTCTGCCGCTTTAAGGGGCGGGTCCCGCTCGCGCGCGCTGAGGAAGTTTGTCCGCTCCTGGCCGCCGTCTCTCCCCTGGCGGCCCCGCCCGCCATATTGTCCCCGCCTCAGGCCGAACTACTGCAGCCGGAGCGGCCATGGGTGGGATCGGCTCCGAGCCCCGGGCCCGCGGCGCCCGCCTCTCGGTGTGATGGGGGGGAGCGCTTCGCCCCGGGGGGGGCGGCAGATCCGGAGCCCCAGGGACCCGCCCCCCACGGACACCCCGGGCCCCCCCCGCCCCCTCTGTCCTCGAGCAGCCCCGCACATCACCCCTTGTGCGCCCCCGCCCCCGTGCACGCGCCACACCTGGGGGCAGCCCCTCCGCGCCGCCCCATCGAGCCCCCCCCCGCGTGTGCGTGACCCCCACACGCTCCTCTCCCTACAGCCCCCGGGCCCGCCACCCCTCCCCCCAACCCCCTCGCGTGCGCCCAGCTTCAGCGGGGCCCTTCTGCTGCAGCAGCGTCGGGCCTGGGCTGGCTCTTGGGCCGGGGGGCGGGGAAGCACCTGAGGTGTTTACTGCGGGGCTTGTCTGCTCTCCCGCAGCCTTCTCTGCTGTGCTGGAGGGTGTTTACTGGGAGCCCTAACACCTTCCTTCATTGACAGGCAGCAGGTGTAAGACAAACAAAAGGAAGTGTTTCTTCTCACAGCCCACCCGCAGCCTGTGGCACTCAGGCCAAGAGTATAACAGGGTTCAAAAAAAACCTAGATCAGTTCCCGGAGGACAGATCCATCAATGGCTATTAGCCAGGACGGGCAGGGATGCAAAACCGTGCTCCGAAGTGTCCCTAGAAGTGTTGCCAGAAGCTGGGAATGGGCAACAAGGGATGGATCACTTGCTGATTCCCTTTTCTGTTCATTTTCTTGGGGCACCTGGCACTGGCCTCTGTTGGAAGACAGGATACTGGGCTGGATGGACCTTTGGTCTTACCTGCTATGGCCGTTCTTATATTCTAATTGAGGGGCATGGCTATTACGCCTTAACAAAGTTCTGTTAATTGGGAGGTTAAGGGACAATGAAAGACAAATAACAGAGTTTTAAGCAGTCAAGGCCCTCAAAAAAAAAAAAAACCCTCCCCTTTTAATAGTTCAATTTGTGCTCTGATGTTTGCCATCTTACTATTTCTATACACATTGAATAGTCTTCCAGCCAAGACGGGATTTAAATGTTCAGCATAAAAGAACAAGCAGATTTTTGTTGTTGTAAAAACAAATTCAGATTATTATTGTTTATACTGTGGTAGTATGTAGGAGCCCCAGGCATGGACTGTACAGACAGTCCTGCCCCCAAAGAGTTTACAGTCTTTGTCCATCGGAAAGAAGCAAAAAGGGCAGAAGCCCAACTTTTTTCTTCTGCAAGGCCTCTTTAAGAGAGGAAGAATGGATTTGTGGTTAAGGCATAAAACTGTGATTAAGGAGACCTGGACCTTCAGGCAAGCCATTTAATCTCTCTGGCCAGATTCTCAGAAGTTTTTAGGCTCCTAACTTCCATTTATTTCAGTGAAAGTTAGAATCCAAATACCTTTGAGGATCTGTTTTTTATGGAATTGTTGTAGTCACGTTGATCCCAGGATATGAGAGAGACAAGGTGGGTGCTGTAGTAATTTTTATTGAACCACCTGCTTCTCTTGGTGAAAGAAACAAGCTTCTAAGCAACATGGAGTTGTTCTTCAGGGTTTTGAGGGTCTGGGCCCCTGTACCTACATTGTCCCATCTGTAAAATAGGGATAACACTATAGAGGTGCTGTGAAGTTAGGTGCAAGAGGTGTGTGAAAGTTACCTACCTACTCTGCTCCAAATCCACGTGTGTTATAAATCTTTCCTTTTCAGTTTTAAGGATTGAAGAAATAGTCAAACAGTGAGCAGCAGTCAACCTCTCAGGGCAGTCTCCATACCCTTTGTTGTTATGGCAGGGGGAAGGCGGGGCCCTAACCGGACATCCTACTGCCGAAATCCTCTTTGTGAAACGGGAGCTACTGGGGGTTCTGGACATTCCATGAGTTCATCGGTCACTGGTGTGCGCTCACGTACCAGGTAAATATGCATCCCCTTTATTCCCTTATGTGCTGTGACAGTTCCTCCTCTGTGAAACACGTAGTTTCACAATGAGGCTGGTTCATGTTTTTCCATTCCTGGCCGTTTTGTCAGTGGTTCGGTGACTCTTTGGTTGGAATGCTGATGTCAGGTTGCAACAGTCTCGCTTATCCATGACAACTTCCCTGGAGTATGTTTTTGTCATTAAAGCAAAGAATGACAATTGGGAAGTGTGGGTTCTGATACACCCCAGGACTGCCAAGTGCTTGGCATGTGATGCTTAGCTACCTGATAGGAGTGTTCTAAAGGACTTGGAGATTGGGGTGCTATAGACAACATTTTATTTAAAAAATGGCTCCAGAATCCTGCTTGGTGGATCAACCATATCCAGCAGAGTATGGCAGTTGATGCGCTTCTGGGGCAGCAGTTGGTTAGCGCAGATGGATGCAGTCTGCTTTTCTTTCACAAATCCTAAACTGGTTGAATGGTAGCAGCTCAGCCTTGGATTATATGCTTTCACTTTCAATCTGACTTCTGTGGGGAAAGCACCAAAGTGTGGGGGAGGAGAGGGGAAGTGGTGCCAAGTGAGAAATTGAGGGAAATCAGCACTTGGGTATCCACATGATGAGCATTTCAAAAATACCTTGGATAGAACATCCTTGACATGGCAGGTGAATATCCCTTAATATACTCCCTGCTTGTGGCCCTAAGCTGAGATGTTTCTTTAATATTACTCATTTATATAGCAGTTCATCCCAAGGGGTCCAGAGCACCTTATAATCCATACACATACAGCAGCCCTGATGTGCATAAGGCCTCCTTGGAGATGGAGGGCAAGCCCCTGTGATGAGCAGGGAAAGGCTTGTCAGGGTGAGAATCTTACTCTGTAAAAAGTGCCATTAGATCTCTAGTGTCCACGCAGAGCCTGTGAGGCCTCGTGTCTCTGTCTTCTGGACACTTGTATTATAGAAGTGTTGTTTCCACCACGCGTTCCAGAGGTCAAAGGTTTGACTCAATCCTGTGAGTTTTGGGGCTTCTGGGATTTCAGAGCTAATGCTGCGAATGCTAAGTTATGCCTTCAGTGACGCACCTGAGCCTCTGCATATGTCTACACTGCAATTAGAGGTGTGATTGCGGCATGTGTAGACATCTTTGAGCTAGCTCGCTCTAGTAACAATAGCAGTAAGGCCACGGCAGAACCGGTTAGCCCTGAGTACATACCCCAGGTCCTGGATGGCAGAGCACAGCCTGTGCTGCCGCCCGTGTTGCTGCAATTTCTTTGCAGTTGTTTGAGCTGGTGAGATCAAAGTTAGTGTGTGTAAGACACTGTCACGTAGTCACAAACTTGGTGCTCTGGCACGCTGTGAATGAAGTCAGTCAGGACTCTAGTGCAGTGTTTCTCCCCCCTCAGGGCACACTCTCATCAGGGCAAGCCTCCTTGGCTCCAGCGCCTCCTGGGTCTGACCTGGGAGCATTCAGCACCGCTGTGCACAACTTGAGCTCCCTGTGGTGAGTCCATTTGGGTGGGACACCTGGGGAAGCCTTCCATGCCACCCCAAAGGAGCCATGCACCCCACCTCTGTAGTCAGCGGTGACGCTCAGCCAGCGAAGTTGGTTTATTAGTCGTCGGAAACACAGCCTAGAACATACCTTGTTAGCACAGTAAGCAGGAACATTCGGCAGAGTCCCTCGTAGGGGAGTCTAGAGCACGTGGACCCCCGCTGCCCCCAGTCCCAAACCAGGGGACTGACCAGCATGCAAGCAGCCCAGCCTCAGTCACCCCCAGCTGTCCCGCATCCATGCTTTGTTTCTTTTCTGAGCAAAGAGGTGACCTGGTCTCCCCCTCTCTCGTTGTTCTCCAGCACCTTTGGCTGGCTCCTTGCAGAGGGCAGGCTCTGGCCATCGGTTGCGGGTGTCGGCCATTCTTACACCTGCCCTTTAGTGTGTGTGTGTGGGGGGGATACACCTGTCCTCTAGGGGTCTCTGCAACAACAACACACCTTTATCCCATCACCTAGATACTTGAGTAGTACATAGGGGAAACTGAGGCGCGCACACAATGTTGAGAGAAGACATGAAGACCATTCCCACTTCATCAGTCACACCTCTGATTGCACTGTAGACAGACCTTCTGTTTGAGGCTTTCAGCCTTCACAGTCTTATATTTTTAAAAAGCCTGGATTGAGCCTCTTGTTTCCATTCACTTGACTGGAAGCTTTTCTGCCATCACTTATAGCCGTGACTTTTATGGTTCTATGCTGGGATTTTTAATGGAAGTTTGGCATCTAATGCTCTGAAGCCCCTTTGGAAATCCAAGGCCTAATTACTGAGTGTTGTTGCTTAGGGACCATTCACTGGATGCACTTTGCTTGACTTGCATTTATACCCTTCTCTTTGAGTAAATGGTCGGTAGCCGGAGTTGCGCTTGTAAACAGGAATACAAACCTGTGACTAAACCTCATGGTTCCTCTGTGGCTTTAAATAGGGTTTGGGAGGATAAGAAATCTCATAATTTATTTTATTTACTTGGATTTTATGGCACCAAATCTTTCGTGCGTACATGTTACACAGTGTAAATAGTATGAAGCAGAAACACTTGCAACTAGCTTAAAAGGCCGCTCGGTGGCCCTGCTGGGCTGTGTGTGTACAAGCACTGCTCTCAGACCTTGCTCAAAGTGGGGGAATCCAACGTCATGGTGCTGCAGACTGGCCTGATCCCAAATCTAGTTCTTGCTATACAAACCAAATGCCATGCCTGTATCAGGCAAAAAGGTATTGGCACATCCTGAGCATGCAGCGCTACCTCTGCACGTTGTCTCACAGCTCCATGCAACAGGTGTCCTTTAAGCATTGGCTGTACCAGTTCATTGCAGCCTCTGGGTGTAGTGTTTAGCTTGGGCTCCTCACTTAGCATAGACCCATCCAGCCTCTGCAGTCTGAGTGTTGCCTGGAGGTGGGCATTGTTGTTTTTTTTTTTCTCAGCATATCTCAGGGGAGTAACTGGTGGGTTTTGGTTTATCTTGGTAGGAGCGGTTCAGGTACGGGCCTCTCCAGCCCTCCTCTGGCAACCCAGACAGTGGTTCCGCTCCGGCACTGTAAGATCCCAGAGCTGCCTGTGGAGAGGAGTGTCTTGTTTGAACTTCAGCTCTTCTTCTGTCATCTCATTGCTCTCTTTGTCCACTACATCAATATCTACAAAACTGTGTGGTGGTACCCTCCCTCCCACCCTCCATCACACACATCACTGGTAGGTACCTGGGTACGTGCTGCTGTAGTCCCATAGATCCCTGCCCCCAGTTTACCTCCAGTCCCACTCCCATCTCCCATGTGCATGGCAGCTCTCTCCAGATTGCTGAGCACCCAAACCCATTCCCTCCCCAACAGCTATCCCCGTTCCTCCTGCTCTTCGACAGCAACTGGGTAGATGCTCTGTTAGGACAGCACGTTAGTCTAAGAGCCAGCAGCCAATCTAGCCCAGTTCTTGTGACAGTGGCATTTTTATAGTGCTGGGCAAAAACAGCCGCCTTCTCAGCATCCTGTCACTGTAGGGAGCGTAGAGGTATGTGTTGATTCACTGAGCAGTGATATAACAAACATTGGGGGGGGGGGGGGAAATGGTATTTAAATTGCACGTACAAACCCCCTGGCTCCTACCAGCTCTTATGTTGAATGTATCTGTAATGTTAAGAATCATGAGATCTGGGATTCCATCCCAGCGCTGACTTTCCTTCTCGGAATAGAGTTGATCCTCTTAAATTGAATCCTTGGCGGAGTGGGCAGAAAGTGAGTAGCATACAGGAGAGGCGATGAGTAGAGGTGGGGATCCATCATTTTAAGAGAAGCCTCTTTCATGACTGGAAGAAGCCATGGCTCCATCTGGCTGATGTTATTGTTCTGGGCTGAGCAGTAGAGCTCTCCTGTGGCTTCAAATGCATCACACAGGGAATTCTGCCTTGGACCATAACACAAAAGTATGGCTTATTGCGACTAGGTCCCAGCAGGCACTGCTCCATCTTTGTTTGAGTAGCCTGGCCACACTGCATCCTAGGACTTAATCTTCATAGGCTTCACCCTTTTTGTTAAAGACTAAGTGGTTATAATCAGCTCCACTTCATGGAAACTAGAGGTGGCTCTGAGGCCCCAGGTAAATTGTCAAGTGACTCTAATTTGGGCAAAGTTTGGACACCCTGGAACAGTGCACACTTGGCATTCTCCTGATAATCCAGGAGGAGAGAGGAAGGAGTGGCTCTGCTGCCTGGAGCAAAATAGAAGTGTTTCCTTTTTGTCATTGCAGAACTTTCATCTCATTGACTTCAACGTGCTGACGGTGACGACAATCGTCTTAGCGCGCAGGCTGATCGGTGCCATTGTGAAGGAGGTAAAGCCGCAGGCCAAACTCAGAACTGTTCTCTCCCTCCCAACCTTCTCTGACTAGCCTCTGTGTTTGCCTTTCTGTATTGTGGGTGCATTAGGTAAAAGAATGCAGAGAAGTGCATTTCAACTCAATAGAGAGCTTTATCGAGTCAAAACACCAGCCTCCTTAATTGTGTGCACTAGCTGTTATTGCTGAAGAGCCATCAGTAAAGCAACAGTTTCTGTAGGACCTGCATAATAGTGCTACAGAGAGATCTGCAGGTACTCTAAGCACTTAGAATGCCGTGTGTTCTCAAAGGGATGTGCTGACATGAACTCAATATAGAAGGTTCTTAGACTGGAATGATAAGTTTAAAAGCAAAAACTAGAGATTAGATAGTACCTGGCAGCTTAAACATAGGGTGAAGTTTGGACCTACTGGAAGCTGAATGTAAACTCAAGTGTCCCTTTTAAACATCAGCCTTTTTCCTTCCCTGTTCTGAAGGGTTTTGAATTGACTGGAACATAAAACCTCAATGTGGTTTCCTACTGGAAAACTGATTTTACAGAGCTGTCTCAATCCATTACTCATATGAGTTTCTCTGATGGTTGCTGAATTCCTAGTGTTTCAAACTGTAGTGAGTTTACTAAAGAATGATGTATGGCACCTTTCACTTTCCCTTCCTCTTATTTCTTTCCACTGTGTTCAGGAAAGCAATCTGCTCCTTGCGTGAGCAGCCTTCTAGGCTGCAGACAGGTGACACACCAGGGCTAGACAAGACACCACAGGAGCTCTCCTCTCCCCCAGCGAAATGGGAAGTGTATTTGAAATCTGTGCCCAAGGTTCAGCTTCGTGATCTTGGAAAATCCAAATGCAGATTCTGATCTAAACCAGGCCCCTCTCATCTGGCCTCAGTCACATGGCACCTGGAGGTCACTCTGCCTCCATTACTGTGTGGTGCTGATTTAGTGGGACTGAGTAGAGCTCCTTCACTAGTTATGCTGCTCGTTTTTCCTGTTTGCTTTCCAGAAGGAAATAAGTTGTCTAACTCCTGCCCTGCTCTGTCTCCTCTGCAGGCTTCACAAAGTGGCAAAGTCTCCCTGCCCCGCTCCATTTTCCTTGTGATTACTCGGTTTGCGGTCCTCACTGGGACAGGCTGGAGCCTGTGCCGGTCAATAATTCACCTCTTCAGAACCTACTCGTTCCTCAATCTCTTGTTCCTGTGTTACCCGTAAGTACCTCTCTTCTCCAATCTGTGTTTAGATGATGAATTTCTAAAGCTTCCCATCAGAGCTGACTTTAGGAAGTGCGGGGCCCAATTCGAACAGTTTTGACGAGGCCCTGACAGGGATGACTAAAGAAAAAAACAAACCAACAACAAAAAACACCTGTAAAAAATCACGTGGGGCTTGTATTCACCGGGCGGTGCTCTGAGTCTTTGGCGGCACTTCGGCAGTGGGTCCTTCACTTGCTCCAGGTCTTTGGCAGCACTGAAGGACCCGCCGCCGAAGTACCACCGAAGACCCAGATCAAGCGAAGGACCCGCCGCCGAAGTGCCGCTGGAGACCCAAAGCGCCGCCAGGTGAGTAAAAATTAAAAAGGCGCCTCTAGCCAGGGAAGGGATTCTCACTGGGCGCGGGGCCCTCTTAGGCGCGGGGCGCGATTCGGGGGAATTGGTGGAATTAGCCTAAAGCCGGCCCTGCTGCCCGTCCAATCAAATGCTGTTATTCCAATACCATATGGGGCAAGATGTGGCTTGAAAGTAAATGAGCACTTGACTTTCTTGCAACAGAACTTAACCTTTCACTCTGTTGGTAGATCATAAAGACTATATTAGGTTAGATCTCTTGGGGCAGATATATGTCTTTTCCACTCTACTTGAATCACCTGCCCGGTGAAGGAGTTAACCACAGTTTGCAAATTGCCCAGGGTTTCATAAAAGGGCTGTCCACTTGGAGACTTCTCATGCTGTATAAATAATCCATTTCTCAAACTTGTCTTGGCTGTTCAGTTCCCAGAACTTCCCAATTCCTTGTGTTGGTCCACAAATATCCTGTGCAAGATGGATAGAATCAAACACTTTTCCCCTGCCACTTGTTGAACAAATCTGAGGAACAAGGTTCTCTCTGTAGGCAAAGAGCAGAATTATGCCCCCCCCCCCGCCCTTTCTGGGAAAGGTTTCTCTGCCAAGAGTGAATAGGTAAAGACTTAGTTTTGTATGCAAATGTGGTTCAGATGTTAGAATCATTCTGCGCCAGAGAACTACGAAGCATCTCATAAAGGTATGGGGCCGTGCTCCACCCATCTTTAAGGTGACCAGGGTAAATGAGATGGGTAAGTGGTTTCGGGTCAGCTAGCTGAGTTCCGTGACCCTGTAGGTGGGCAGATGTGAGGGTCACCATTGGTGGCGCTGGTGTGGACAGTGCAGAGATGCTATGATCTCACATGAATGACTCTGGTACAAGCAATGCTGAACCCTAATGAGGACTGGCTCCTTGCCAGCTGTGATTAACAGAAGGAATCCTTCAAGGAGGAGAACCTAGCAGCTGGAACATAATGAGTAAGGCTATGATTATGTCACGGAGGTCATGGAATCTGTGACTTCCATTGACCTCTGTGACGTTTTCTGCCCTGGGGCTGGAGCTCCCAGCCAGCCCCATCCTGGTGGGTGGGACCCGGCAGCTGCCCAGCTGCAGCAGGCAGCTGGCAAACTCTGCAGCTGCCCAATTGCGGCAGGGAGGCTGGGGGAACTGCATCTGCCCAGCTATGGCGGACGGCCAGTGGGACCCCACGCAGCTGTCCATGAGCTTTACTAAAAATATCTGCGACAAAACTTAGCCTTAATCATGAGCAAGCTGTATTAATATTAACCGGCCACCTTCAGCAATGCACATCCCAAACTCAGTGCATATTAGGTGGACCTAATTGTGTTATCTCTCTAGCTTCCAGCAGATATATGGGCAATGTCAGGTGGCCGTAGCCCTCTCGGCTTGTCCCATTCTAGAGTCTGTGTGGGAAGTGGCTCCCATGATCCTAAACACCATTCACAAGGGGATGTTGGGTGCTAGCACTTCTTCACTGTCGTGGGAATGGCAGTCAGACTGGGGGGCGGGGAAAGGGGGATGACTGGGCACGTTGATGTTATAGCCTTCCTGCCCATGTGCTTTTCCAGGTTCGGCATGTACATTCCTTTTCTCCAGCTGAACTGTGACTTCCGGAAGACAGCCCTCTTCTCCCAAGTGGCTAACATTGGCCCCCGAGAAACCGGGGAAGTGAACTCCAGGGGTAAAGACTATCTAACAGTTTTAAAGGAGACCTGGAAGCAGCACACCAGGCAAATGTATGGCGTAGAGGCCATGCCCACCCATGCGTGCTGCCTCTCTCCAGACCTGATCCGCAATGAGGTGGAGTATTTGAAGATGGACTTTAACTGGAGGATGAAAGAGGTGCTGGTGAGCTCCATGCTCAGTGCCTATTATGTAGCCTTTGTGCCTGTCTGGTTTGTCAAGGTGAGTGCCCTGCACCCGTATGTGCTCATTGCTCTAGCACGTGCTTCATGTCGTTCCTCCCACTAATGAGTCAAGAGAGGCAGTTTTGTTTGTGTCGCTGGCAAAATCGGATGCTTGGCTTGGTATGGCTGCAGTACGGTTAGTTCTCATCCGATGTATGGAAAGTGGATGCAGTAAGTCTAAAGGCTGGTCTACACACACGTTCTGCAGAGACACCTGTGTCAACAAACGTAAATCAATTTACACCTGGCTTGTTTGAGTTTGCTTAATTCCGAATTGTCCTGTGATGTGGTTAGTTTTGTGGAGTAGAAGGGGTCTGAATGTTGAGATGCTTGAAAGAAATAGAAAAGTCTGAATTTAACTTATAATGCAATACAAAATCCTACTCTGTGTTTCAGCCACTGAACTCCGATTACCTTGAGTTACCCAAACTTCTGTATTCCTGTCATCCATGGCAAAGTGTCATGGGCTTGTTCCATCCATTGGGGTGAAACTGTTTTCCCCCGTGGACTTACAGAATTTCTTCTCTGGTTATGGCCAAGCCAACTTTTTATGAACTGTAATGTCTTGTTGGGCGAGATTCAAGACAAGAATAAAACTGATTTTCTTTTCTATCCTACCTCTCTTTAGGGAGGGGGGTAAATTGTAACAGAGGGGACTCTCCCCCATCTATTTTATTGGATTTTCACAGTAAGTTGTACTGTACAGCAAATGTATTTGGATGAGTATAAAACAAGACCAGAGACTTCAGGGACCTACCGTAATCTGCCATGCGTCTGGCTTCATGGCTGTCACTTTTGGGACTAGAACTCAAAGCCACCTGCTCTAAAAGTGCAGGCCTCCTGCCATTTGAGCTAAAGGAGGATCATTGTTAGCTTCTATTCCTTGACTGCAGCAAAGCTTTTGATACGGTCTCCCATAGTATTCTTGCCAGCAAGTTAAAGAAGTATGGGCTGGATGAATGGACTATAAGGTCGATAGAAAGCTGGCTAGATCGTCGGGCTCAATGGGTAGTGATCAACGGCTCCATGTCTAGTTGGCAGCCGGTATCAAGCCACGTGCCCCAAGGGTCGGTCCTGGGGCCGGTTTTGTTCAGTATCTTCATTAATGATCTGGAGGATGGTGTGGACTGTACCCTCAGCAAGTTTGCAGATGACACTAAACTGGAGGAGTGGTAGATATGCTGGAGGGTAGGGATAGGATACAGAGAGATCTAAACAAATTAGAGGATTGGGCCAAAAGAAATCTGATGAGGTTCAGCAAGGTCAGGTGCAGAGTTCTGCACTTAGGATGGAAGAATCCCGTGCACTGCTACAGACTAGGGATCGAGTGGCTAGGCAGCAGTTCTGCAGAAAAGGACCTAGGGGGTAACAGTGGACGAGAAGCTGGATATGAGTCAAAAGTTTGCCCTTGTTCCCAAGAAGACTAACGGCATTTTGGGCTGTATAAGTAGGGGCATTGCCAGCAGATCGAGGTATGTGATCATTCCCCTCTCTTTGACATCGATGAGGCCTCCTCTGAAGTACTGTGTCCAGTTTTGGATGCCACACTACAAGGAGGATGTGGAAAAATTGGAAAGAGTCCAGTGGAGGGCAACAAAAATGATTCAAGGGCTGGAGCACATGATTTATGAGGAGAGGCTGAGGGAACTGGGATTATTTAGTCTGCAGAAGAGAAGAATGAGGGGGGATTTGATAGCTGTTTTCAACTACCTGAAAGGGGGTTCCAAAGAGGATGGATCTAAACTGTTCTCATGGTACCAGATGACAGAACAAGGAGTAATGGTCTCAAGTTGCAGTGGGGGAGGTTTAGGTTGGATATTAGAAGAAACTTTTTCACTAGGATGGTGTGAAGCACTGGAATGGGTTACCTAGGGAGATGGTGGAATCTCCTTCCTTAGAGGTTTTCAAAGTCCAGCTTGACAAAGCCCTGGCTGGGGTGATTTAGTTGGGGATTGGTCCTGCTTTGAGCAGGGGGTTGTACTAGATACCTCCTGAGCTCCCTTCCAACCCTGATATTCTGTGATTCTGATTCTAGCAGTATGGGGTCTATGAGCAGTAGTGATTCTCCCAGTGTCATAGGGACAGAGTATTGCAGCATAAGTGTCAGTTGTGGAATTCACACTCAGTCACGGTGCCCCTTGTGTGCAGAAGAGCGACTGTTGCCCGAATAGGACCCCTTTATCCAGCTGGTCGTAGATTTTGATTCTGAAGTGTTCAGAAGCTTAACCTTTTCTTGGCTGGCCAATTACTGCTGAGTGCAGGGCTGGTACAGCTGCTGCGCTGCTCTGCCTCTGATTTCTCAAGCAGCAATAATTGCTGCCGTGAAAAGGTTCTGGTTCGCTTGAGTGCCTCCTGGTCTGACTCTGCTTTGTTGGGTCAGGGTGTCCGAACACATTTTTACACTGTATTCCTGCCCCCCCAGAACACTCAGTATTATGACAAACGGTGGTCATGTGAGCTGTTCCTGCTGGTGTCCATCAGTACGTCTGTGATTCTGATGCAGCATCTCCTGCCTGCCTGCTACTGCGACCTTCTCCACAAAGCTGCTGCACACCTGGGCTGCTGGCAGAAGGTCGATCCTGCCCTATGCTCCAATGTGCTACAGCATCAGTAAGGACCTCTTCCCCTGGCTAGCACTGGTTTGTTCTCTCTTGTATGCTGGGGTGCGGAGCTAATCTGCCAGGCTGCTATTCGCCCTGGGGGAGAAATCTCTCTCAGTTCAGCAACGGGAAACATGAAACCAGAGTTGCTCCGTGTGGCTGCTAATCAGCCTAATGCTGTATGGGCTCAATATATCATGTCCCGCACCAAACGCAGCAAGCAAACCTCTGGTTTGTTGGTAAGCAGCGACAATGGCTATTAAACGCTTAGTTGTACAGCTCGACGAGCCAAATTCTGCCCTTGCAAATAACCGCAACTTGATGTCTTAGCAAATAGTTACAAGAGTCCTTAGTGACAGGCTCAAGGATTAGGACCGTCGGTGGCTGCATTGGTGTAGTGCCCCCAGCTAATTGGGGGAATGCCATTGACTCCCCTGCAGAAGCTCTGTTCAGAGTTGCGGCCAGCTGCCATGTGACTGATCCTGTCATTCTGGAGGTGGGACTAAGGGAGTGGTTTCTCTTGCAGGTGGACAGAAGAATGCATGTGGCCACAGGGGGTGCTGGTGAAACACAGCAAGAAGGTGTACAAAGCCGTGGGCCATTACAATGTGGCTGTGCCATCTGATGTCTCACACTTCCGCTTTCATGTAAGCTGGCGTTGTTCCTCCTTCATTATTAGAATTATTTATAGTAGTGCCTAGAGAGGATCAGGGCCCTATTGTCTGGGGCACTGCACAGATGTACAGAGAGTCCCCTGCCCCAAAGAACTTACAGTCTAAATAGACAAGAGAGACATAAAGTTGGAAGGCAAGGAGGCACCAAGAGGTGAAGTGCCTTCCTCACGATCTCACAGCAGGGCAGTGACCAAGCCAGGAATAGCCCCGATCTGAGTCTTATTCCTGGGCTTTCTCCCTGTCCCATGCCTCCTGAGCACTAACAGTGCAGGAACTTTCTGCAGAGGACCTCTGTACACTTGCTCTGGGGATGAGAGCACCAAAGTTCTTTTCATTTGTGAGTGAGAAGAGAATGTGCTGCTAGGTCTGAAATCTTAGTGCGTTAGCTCATGGAGCATTCATTCCTATGTGTTCCGTATTTTCTGTGGAGCGTCTGACTCCCATGCAGGACCTTACCCTGGGCTCTTTATCCTCCAGTTCTTTTTCAGCAAACCGCTGAGGATCTTGAACATTTTAATTCTGCTGGAAGGAGCTATCATCTTCTACCAGCTCTACTCACTCATCTCGTCAGAGAAGTGGCACCAGACCATCTCACTGGCTCTCATCCTCTTCAGCAATTATTACGCCTTCTTCAAGCTGCTGCGTGACCGGCTGGTCCTGGGAAAAGCTTACGCATACTCTGCCAGCAGAGACTCAGAGCAGAAGTTCCATTAAATCGCACTGCTGCTCAGCTTGTATTACGGACAAAACCTTAAAAAAAAAAACAAAAAAAAAAAAACACCCACACAAACAACCTCAGAGCTTTGTATTTTTGTTACCACTGCTTTTTTCTTTGATAACTGATGTAATTAAAAGGAAAAAACATATTTTTGTACTCCCAACAGCTGTTTGTGTGTTTGTTATTTAGCTGCATCAAACAATCAGCCCTCCACATCCTATCTTTACTTTGAGGGCATCTCCACATTAACAAATGACTCTGAACCTCCGTTCTTGACAGGTGCAAGTGTTGTTTATCTGTGGGGGAGGAGGATGTTGGGAGGGGTCTGCCTGTGGAGTTGGGGAGGAATGAATAGATCAGTGTGATCACGTTTAAAAGCTGCTTGTTGGTTGGGAGCAGTCGAGCCGAAGGCCTTGTCTACAGGAGGAAGTTGAAAGTGGCGTGGACACGTAGTTCGAGTGCCTTCCTGTGATTTAGCTTAAATCAAAATAAACGCCCATAGAAGAGGGTCATGCCACTTTAACTTCATCTATTTAGAACCTGATGGTTCGGATCAGTGAAATTTCTTCTCTCTTAGGCCTTGACTGCACCATCTGGTTTAAAAATCGTATTTTAAAAACCAACAAAACCTGCTTTCCCTCCCTCTAACTGGCACTCCCTGAGACAATTAGAGCAAGGCTGTGTTTACCCTACAGACGTCTTCTGGCGTAGCTGTGATGGTCAGGAGCATGACGAGACGTGATCTCTGACTGACACAACTGCTGGCAGAAGCCCCTAGTGTAGACACAGCTATACTGGCGAAACTGCTGTTACATATATGGCTTGTTTTGCTTGGGGGTATGTGGTTTTATCACCGTGGTACAAAGTGCAGCTTTGCTGATATTGCTGCAGCCACACTGGGCGTTCTTTGCTACTGTAGCACACCAGTAAAGCAATCCTGGTATAGACAGCCTAACAGGGAATTAATCCTCTACTTTTCCTGTCTCCCGTTGGGGCTGAGTTTACACTGCAATTCAAATAGCCTGGCCAGATTTACTCTGGGAGTCTCAGGCACATGGCAGCCCTGTGCTCGGGGAGTTTCTGGGGCCACAGCCTTTGCAGGGGAAGGGTTGCAAACACTGCATTCTAAACCCCAAACTCTGGTATTTTACCAAATGGAAATATTTGGGGTTGTCTTTTTTTATCCTGTTTTATACTAAACGCCCTGACCATGGTCCTCTGAAAGGAGAGTTGCTGGGCGGGAGGGAAAGGTTCTGTAAAGGTCCAAAGGCTTTGAACACAAAGACCCAGCTGGGTGACGTGTATTTCTCATTGGCTCATTGCTGGAGTTTATATTGTGCGATTCATACATCTCAACTTCCTATGTTTGCCCTGGAGCAAGGACAGCAGATGGGGATGCTGCTTTCAATTAATGCCTAACTATGTTTTTGCAGCAGGTTAAGTTATTGATTAAAGACATTTTGTAAGTATCTGTGATCTGGGGTAATCTGTCATTTCAAGCAACTCTCCTACCTTTTGGCAACTCCTAAAAAATTAATCCCTTAACCAGTTTCCCTTTAAAGTATTCTTTGCAAGGCAAACCATGTGGAAGTTACCAGTGAGGTAAACTAAGCTTTGAAACTGCTTCCCACCCTGCTCCAGTCATTTCAGAGTGACCTGAACTGGACAAATAAATTGCAAACTTGTGTCCTTTCTTTTTTTTAAACCAAGTGTCCCCCTCTCCTTCCAGCTTCCTTCATTTATTTTATTCCTCTGCACTAGAAGTTCAGGTCGTGCCGAGGCTGGAATCTTCTGTGGTGTTGGAGAACTAGTGTAACAAAGGACATTACAAAAGTACAGTTGGAGTAATGAGGCAGAGGACAGATTGTTGCTGGTAGCTGCTATTTGTTAGCTGCAGTGGCCAGTACTTTAGTGAAGGGAAAACAACCCTGCCCTTTCAAGGAAGGGATTCACAAACCTTGGGAGCTAGACGCCTTCCTGGGAAGAGCAGCCTTGATCTTCCTGCTGTGAAAATGAAAAGAAAGCAGCTGTTTTGTTTTTTTTAATCCAAGCCTGATCCAGTATCAAGAAGTAAAAAAGGGCCCAAATCTCATCTTTATCATACTCTTATCCTCTTACCTTTAAAAAACAGGCTCGAGGCTTGTCCCAAATGCTTTTCCCCAGCTGGGTGCAGCCACTACAGGCAAAACATGTATAAGTGCCACGACCACCTCCACAGCAGCTGTCTCTGGATGGTGCAGGCAGGGGCTATCTGCAGTACACCCCTTAGGGATCATGAGTCTTCAGCGGGCACACTACACATGAGAGCCCATTGTCAGAGGATGTGATGCAGACTGTACGTCCTGCAGAGTTCAGCCCTTCTGATTCAGGGTGGGGGAGAAGCTGGAATTGTGGTGGTTTAGCCCTGCAAATGTGTGCAAGGGCACTCTTCAGCCCAACCCCCTGCGGAGGGGAGTGCCAGGTGCTGGCACTAGTGGGCAGCAGAGAGCTGATCCGCCCTTAGTTTTTCATGATTGAGGGATGATGGCAGGCTGGTCATTCTGTCAAACCCAGCCTGCTCTTCCGCTCAAGGGTTCAGCTGGTTACAGTCAGGAGCAGGGTTAAGCGACTGGGGCCATGCAAACGGCCTGGAACAAAGTGACCGGGGGAACTGGTGTGTAAGGGGGAGGGGAGGCCTCCAGAAAGTCAAACCCGCCAGTGCTGCAGTCTGGAGGAAGGATGGAACCGGGGCTGGAACAGCCCAAGACAAGGCAGATCCAGTTCAGACACTTTCCTGGAATGGCCGCAGCAGGAGCGCTTACCCTGATATGTCGGGAGGGAGCCACTGCTGACCCAAGTAACGGCAGAGATCTCTGCAACTGAAGGCCATGAGATCTACCCAGTAATGAGGGCAGGCCCCCATCCCACATCCCCTGCCAGCTGCACCCCAGCAACACTTAGTGATGAGAGCACTGAAAACAAAAGCGAAAAAGAAGGAAATGCTGCCTGCTGCCCAGCGTGAAGGTGGCCGCACTGGCTTGGCAGACAGGAAGGGAGGGGAGAGGGGTGGCGCTGCAAGGTGGCATGTCAAATGCACAATGACCCTGGGTTCCTCCCAGTGCTCCACCTGCCTGAGCAGCATTTGACGGCCATGTGCCCCATAAGGCTGGGTGCATGGCAGCTGTCCCAGAACTTTTTGAGGCTAATGGCCTGGTGCCCTGCTTTGTCCCTCCTCTGGGGAGGAAACGCCACCTCCGCAGGTGGCCAGACAGACTCAGTGCTGAGACACCACCAGCCCAGTCCCCAGGTGGGTGGCTGGATTGCAAGGGGGGGGGGTGGAGCAGGGGCAGAAGTGTTCTCGGTTGGGAAGAAAATGTAACATACTGGCTGAAAGCCCCCCACACCAACCACCTTGGAGCCCATCACTCACCTCTAGCCAGCCAGGAGTTAGAGAAACACGCAGTGCCACCGTGTCCAATGGACAGGGAAGAGCAGCCAGCAACTAGGGACAGAAAATGAGCTAATCAGAAAACACAGGACTCCAGTGGCTGTAGGATGGCTGGATCGCTTCAGCATGTGCCAAGCCACCATATTAGCTAAGAGATGCTCAAAATGGACAAGGGCGCGCCTGAGAGCCCCTCAGGGCCAGGCCTGGCTTTGGGGTCTACGTCTGCATAGACCAGGGGTCAGCAACCTTTCAGAAGTGATATGCCGAGTCTTCATTTATTCAAGGTTTCGCGTGCCGGTAACACATTTTAAAAGGTCTCTTTCTATAAGTCTATAATATATAACTAAAGTACTGGTGCATGTAAAGTAAATAAGGTTTTTAAAATGTTTAAGAAGCTTCATTTAAAATTAAATTAAAATGCAGACCCCCCCCCAACCCCCCGACTGGTGGCCAGGAACCTGGTAGTGTGAGTGCCACTGAAAAGCAGCTTGTGTGCCACCTTCGGCACGAGTGCCATAGGTTGCCTACCCCTGGCATAGACCCTAGTGCAGCGCGGGCCTTGGGCCTGACTGGGGCTTCACCCAAATAATCCTGCTTCACCGCTGCCAGAGGGAAGCCCGTTGCACGGCCCGGACTCATACCCAGGGACAAGCAGGGACGTGACACACGTGAGTGGGAAATGCATGTCATCGTGCGCGGCTGCAATTGCTGTCCCCTGCAGTCCCGCCAAGTGCCCAGCTCCTGGCATAGCAGGGGGCTCATTCTAGAGGCACTTGGTTATTCTAAGCCTCTTGCTTTTTTACCTGTTGGTGCTGCTTGCACACCCAACCACTAGGCGGTCCTCCTGCTATGCACTGGGCTCAGTCGCTGCAACAGATGGCATTTTGTTTTTCCAGCCTCTAGCTGCAGAGGTGACAATAACCCTAAGGCTGCCTGCCCCACCAATCCCCAGGATGCATGTACTTTACTTCGGCTGCACTGCCAAGCTCATGCTGCGGCACCAGGGCCCCTCCTGGCCCAGGGCAGAGCGGCGTGTCTGACACACACAGCTTTGGGGATGGGGAGTGTAGGGCGCGAGCCGTGTACGGCTAAAGTGCTGGGCTCAACTTTAACTTGGGTCACAAGTGCAGTGAGCCCAGTGGGCTCAGCCCTCATCCCGAGCGCCGAGTTTCCTACACTGGGCTATGCATCGCAGCCTGGGCGCACAGTGCTGGTTCACTGGATGCACTTCAGCACGACATGCACGCCAGTTCAAGGCCTCCGGGGGTGGGGGGGTGTCAGTGTGCCCCTTTGTACCCGCAGAAGGAACCAGGCTCAGCACCAATGCACGGCTGAATGACTCCCTGAAGCACAGTGCCAGTGCCATCCTGCTAGTTAGTACCAGCCAGCCCCAGCGCATGGTGTTCTGGTGGGATCTGATGCCAGAAAAAGGGCAGCAGTGCTGAGCTGCCTCATGCAGACATGACAGGACACCACCACAGCCATGAGAAAAGACCGTTACTTACCTTTGTAACTGTTGTTCTTCGAGATGTGTTGCTCATATCCATTCCAGTTAGGTGTGCGCGCCGCGCATGCACGTTCGTCGGAAACTTTTTACCCTAGCAACTCCAGTGGGCCGGCAGGTCGCTCCCTAGAGTGGCGCCGCCATGGCGCTTGATATATACCCCTGCCGGCCCACCCGCTCCTCAGTTCCTTCTTGCCGGCTACTCCGACAGTGGGGAAGGAGGGCGGGTGTGGAATGGATGTGAGCAACACATCTCGAAGAACAACAGTTACAAAGGTGAGTAACCGTCTTTTCTTCTTCGAGTGATTGCTCACATCCATTCCAGTTAGGTGAATCCCAAGCCATACCTAGGCGGTGGGGTCGGAGTGAGAAGTAGCGGCATGGAGCACTGCAGATCCGAAGGCCGCGTCCTCTCTGGACTGCTGGACCAGGGCGTAGTGGGAAGCAAAGGTGTGGACCGATGACCAGGTCGCTGCCCAACAGATTTCCTGGATGGGCACACGGGCGAGGAAAGCCAGCGACGACGCCTGCGCCCTGGTAGAGTGCGCAGTCACACGGCCCGTAGGAACGTGAGCCAAGTCATAGCAGGTCCTGATACAGGACGTTACCCACGAGGATAACCTCTGCGAGGAAATGGGAAGCCCCTTAATGCGGTCCGCTACTGCCACGAAAAGCTGGGGGGATTTGCGGAACCGTTTGGTCCTCTCCACATAAAACGCGAGAGCCCGACGGACATCAAGCGAGTGGAGTTGTTGCTCCCTGCGTGAAGAATGAGGCTTTGGGAAAAAGACGGGGAGGAAGATCTCCTGGTTGACGTGAAAGGCTGAGACCACCTTGGGGAGAAAGGCAGGGTGCGGTCTCAGCTGCACCTTATCTTGATGGAAGACCATATACGGGGGATCTACCGTGAGAGCCCGGAGTTCCGACACCCGTCTAGCTGAGGTAATGGCTACTAAAAAGGCAGTCTTCCAAGAAAGATAGAGCAGGGAGCAAGTTGCTAACGGCTCAAAGGGGGGCCCCATGAGCCGAGACAAAACCAGGTTAAGATCCCAGGTAGGGGCAGGGGGTCGGACGTTAGGGTATAGACGTTCCAGCCCCTAAAGGAATCTAGTCACCGTCGGGTGAGAGAAAACGGAGCGGCCATCCCCACCCGGGTGAAAGGTGGAGATAGCCGCCAGGTGGACCCGAAGGGACGATATCGTCAGGCCCTGTTGCTTGAGGGACCAAATATAGTCCAAAATATTGGCTACCGAAACTTCCATCAGGAGGAAACCCCTCTCCGTGCACCAACAGGAGAAACGCTTCCACTTGGCCGAGTATGTCGCTCTAGTGGAAGGCTTCCTGCTGCCCAAGAGTACCTCACGTACCGGGGTGGAGCAGCGTAACTCGGATCTGGTCAGCTACGCAGGAGCCACGCTGCTAGGTGCAGCGACTGGAGGTCTGGGTGACAGAGAGTACCGTGGTCCTGGGTGATCAGGTCCGGGTGAAGGGGCAGGGGAAGTGGGTTGGCTATGGCCAGGTCCAGCAACATGGGGTACCAATGTTGCCTGGGCCACGCTGGGGCTACCATGATCACGCGGGCCCTGTCCCCGCGCCCCTTCAGAAGGACCTTGTGGACCAGCGGGAACGGGGGGAACGCGTAGAACAAGTGGGTCATCCACGGAATAAGGAAGGCGTCCGCTATAGACCCAGGTTCCCGGCCCTGAAAGGAGCAGAACACCTGGTATTTCCTGTTCCCCCTGGACGCGAAGAGGTCCACGCGGGGACAACCCCACCTCTGGAAGAGTGAAAGGGCGACGTCCGGGCGAAGGGACCACTCGTGCGTGAGGAAGGATCTGCTCAGGCGGTCCGCTAGCGTGTTCCGTACTCCGGGGAGGAAGGAAGCCGTGAGGTGAATGGAGTGGGCTATACAAAAGTCCCAGAGTCGCATCGCCTCGTGACATAGGGGAGAGGATCTGGTGCCGCCCTGCTTGTTGATATAGTACATGGTCGTCGTGTTGTCGGTGAATACCGCGACACAACGACCTCGAAGCTGGTGACAGAACGTTTGACAAGCAAGGCGGACCGCTCTCAACTCCCGCATGTTGATGTGTAGCTCCACCTCCTGCGAGGACCACAGGCCCTGTGTCCTCAGGGTTCCCAGGTGGGCCCCCCAGCCGAGATCTGAGGCGTCCGTCGTTAGGGACACCGAGGGCTGGGGTGGGTGGAATGGGAGCCCCGCACACACGACGGACTGGTCTAGCCACCAACTGAGGGAATCCAACACCCCCTGGGGGATTGTGATAAGTGTGTCTAGTGACTGCCTTGCCAGCCGGTAATGTGCGATGAGCCAAGACTGGAGGGGCCTCATGCGGAGCCGTGCATACCCTGTCACAAACGTGCAGGCCACCATATGGCCTAACAGGGTTAGGTATGTCCGTATCGATGTCAGGGGGGCTGCCAGCAAGCGCTGAACGATCGCCGACAACGACTGGAACCTGGGCAACGGTAGAAGGGCCCTGGCCAAGGTGGAGTCCAGGACGGCCCCAATGAACTCCACCCTCTGCGAGGGGAGCAGAGTGGACTTGTCCACGTTGATCATGAGGCCCAAGGTAGCAAACAGGCCAGTGATCCTGCAGCTCTGACGTGCCCCGAATTAGCCAATCGTCGAGGTAAGGGAACACGTGAATGCGACTGCGCCAAAGATGTGCCACAACGACAGCCATGCATTTTGTGAATACCCTCGGAGCCGTAGAGAGGCCAAACGGGAGGACCGCGAATTGGTAGTGATGGCGGTCGACCACGAACCGAAGGAAACGTCTGTGGTGTGGCCATATGGCAATATGAAAATAAGCGTCCTGCATGTCGAGGGCGGCATACCAGTCTCCAGGATCCAGGGATGGGATAATGGTCCCCAGGGATACCATGCAGAACTTCAACTTCACTAGACATTTGTTGAGCTCTCGCAGGTCGAGGATAGGTCTGAGGCCTCCCTTGGCCTTGGGGATCAGAAAGTAGCGGGAATAAAACCCCTTGCCCCTCTCGTTCTCCGGAACCGCCTCTATAGCTCCTTTGTCGAGGAGCGTCTGCACCTCCTGGCGGAGGAATTGCTCGTGAGAGGGGTCCCTGAAGAGGGACGAGGGTGGGGGGCGGGAGGGAGGAAAAGATATAAACTGCAGACGGTATCCGGTCTGCACCGTGCGTAAGACCCAGCGGTCGGATGTTATTTGGGTCCACGCCTGGAGGAAAAACGAAAGGTGGTTGGAAAACGGGGGGGAAGGATCCATGGGGGACACTGGTACTACGCCCTCGGGCGCACCTTCAAAACGAAGGTTTGGGTCCAGGTGGGGCTTTAGAGGAGCTTTGGTTTTGCCCCCCTTGATTCCCCGACTGTCTGCGCCTGCCATTTCTGCCGTGGCGCCTATTAAGTTACTGCCGCTGGCGGAACTGGGGGTACGGCCGGCGCTGCTGCTGTTGTTGCAGCCGGAAGGGTCTGCGTTGCGTCCCAGGCGTGTGCATCCCAAGGGAGCGCATAATGACCCGATTGTCCTTGAGACTTTTCAGTCTGGGTGCTGTTTTCTCCGAGAACAGGCCCTGGCCTTCGAACGGGAGGTCCTGGATGGTGTATTGGAGCTCCGGTGGAAGGCCAGAAACCTGAAGCCAGGAGATGCGGTGCATCGTCACCCCCAAGGCGAGGGTACGGGCAGCCGAGTCCGCAGCGTCCAAGGAGGCCTGCAACGAGGTTCTTGCGACCTTCTTGCCCTCGTCAAGAATCGCCGCAAATTCTTGACGCGCCTCCTGTGGCAACAGCTCTTTGAACTTATCCGCTGCCACCCAAGAGTTAAAGGCGTAGCGGCTAAGAAGGGCTTGCTGGTTGGAAACCCTGAGCTGAAGGGCCCCCGCCGAATAGACCTTGCGGCCGAGGAGGTCCATAGGCCTGGCCTCCTTGGATTTGGGGGCTGGGGCTTCTTGCCCATGACGCTCCCTCTCGTTCACCAACTGTACCACGAGGGAGCATGGTGTCGGGTGAACATGGAGGTACTCATAGCCCTTGGAGGGGGCCATGTACTTCCTTTCGACGCCCCGTGCAGTAGGGGGGATGGAGGCCGGCGATTGCCAGATCGTATTGGCGTTGGCCTGGATCGTCCGAATAAAGGGCAGGGCGACCCTAGTGGGAGCATCGGAGGAGACGATGCTGACGACGGGATCCTCGATCTCAGAGACCTCCTCAGCTTGCAGGCTCAAGTTCTGTGCTACGCGCCTGAGGAGGTCCTGATGTGCCCTGAGATCTAGCGGAGGAGGGCTATTGGAAGAAGTGCCTGCCACCGCCTCATCGGGAGAAGACGATGAGGAGACCCCCGACAAGAGAGTGTCCAGCGGGGGGTCTGCCTCAGCCCTCGCCTCTGACTCCGGAGGGAGCTCAGGGTCTTGTTGTTTTGACCCGTCCTCCCCGTCCGGGGGGGGGGGGGGCGAGACAACGACGCCTCTGGCGCCCTGTGCTCTGTCGTCGCAGGCCTAAGAGGAAGCTGTTGGGGGCCCTGGGCTTGGTGATACGCCCAGGGTGTCCAGAACCCCCACTGCTGTGGTCCCTGGTCCTGTTGCGGAGGGTCTTGGAAAAGGGCCGCTTGTCTGTCAGTGCCCAGCGCATATACACTGTCAGCCTGCGATGGCACCGACGGCTGTCTGGAAGGCCATGGAGGGGCCGACTGAGGGTAGGTAAGAGTCTCCGCGTCCTGGCGCTGAAGATGTTCTCGGTGCCGGGGACCGGTACCGGGAGTCATACCGGTGCCGGGATCGGGACCGGGGTCTGTCTTGGACTCGGTGCAGGGATCGGGACCGGTACCGGCCGCTGACTCAGTGCCGGGATCGGGACCGGGACCTGCCACCGACGCGGTGCCGGGAGGTCGACCGGGACCGGGACCTGCCACCAGCTCGGTGCCGGGAGGTCGACCAGGGCGCTGATCGACAGCGGGAATGGCTCCCAGAGTCCCGGTGCCGGTATCGGTGGCTGGAACCAGACCGGGACCGTCTGGAGGCCGATCGGTGCTGCGAGTACGACAGGTACCGCCGAGGTGAGCGGTGCCGGGACTGCGAGCGGCGGTGGGATCTTGAGCGACCACGGTGCCGGGACCTCGACAGCGAGCGTGAGTCCCGAGACGGCGCTCTCATCATTGGTTTGCCTCTGGACGCCACCCGCACCGGAGGTACCGGGGGTGGAGGCTGAGTTGGCTCAGTCAGGGCAATGAGGTCCCGTGCTGAGGCGAAGGTCTCCGGCGTCGATGGGACCAATAGCTCAACCCCAGATCTTATGGGGGAGCTTGGCAGAACCGGACTCGACGGACCCTCCGGGCCCGGAGTTGATGGGATCCCTGTCGGTAGCGCCGCGGCAGATGTAGGTGCCGGGCGCTCTACTCAAGTCTGCCTGGATGGAGTTGCAGACTTCGAGGGCCTTGCTTCTGGACCCGGTGCCGGGGAAGGTCGGTGCCGGGGAGTCTTTCCAGTGCCGGCGCGATCCGGTGCCGGTGTCGAGGTGACGATCTGCGAAGCTGCCGGGTCGAGTGCTGCTTCCATGAGGAGAGTCATAAGTCTCTGGTCTCTCTCCTTCTTTGTTCTAGGCTTAAAAGCCTTACAAATGCGGCACTTGTCCGATATGTGCGATTCCCCCAGGCACTTTAGGCATGCGTCATGGGGGTCGCTGGTCGGCATTGGCTTCTTACAGGCCGCACATTGCTTGAAGCCCGGCGAACCAGGCATGAGCCCGGTGCCAGGTGCCGGGAAGGGCTACGGCCCAAACCGGCTAACAAATATTTACAAATATTATTTACACTATTTACTATATTACTACTTAACTAACTACACTTAACTACTAACTACAACTATAAACAGTAGAACAAGGAGAGCTAGGGACGTGGAGGACAGCTATGCCGCGCTCCACAGTTCCAACGACCGACACGGCGGTAAGAAGGAACTGAGGAGCGGGTGGGCTGGCAGGGGTATATATCAGGCGCCATGGCGGCGCCACTCTAGGGGGCGACCTGCCGGCCCACTGGAGTTGCTAGGGTAAAAAGTTTCCGACGAACGTGCACACACGGCGTGCACACCTAACTGGAATGGATATGAGCAATCACTCGAAGAAGAACTGAGCATCTGCCAGCAATTTACTCACCATTTCCCCAAGGGCGGCTGTCCTAGGTGGGTGGGAAGGGCCTGGCCGCTTTATCACTGTTCCTCCCCTGCTCAGGGCCAGCTAGCTGAGATAGTGGGGTAAACCCTGTGGCCCCCGGACATGCCTGTTCCCCCTTGTGCTCCTACAGGAGTTTGAGCAGTAAGCCAATGCCCAAGGCAGGTGAGGCCACAGAGCCCAGCTGGGCTCTGCAGTCCCTGGCCTGGTATGATTCCTCCCTGGCTGCTGGAACGTGACAGGGAGGGGAGGTGACGCTTTGGGCAGCCAGTGACCCACGGCGGGGGAGGGGGTATTGCAGGTGCTCCAGCCACTGGCCCCAGCATGCTTCGCTCTTGCTGCAGCTCCGAGGGCGCCCGCTGGCTATCTAGGCCACCCGAGCACCATCTGTGCCAGCAAGATTATTGCAAATGAATTAAGAAAGGTCTTAGCCCAGAGATTAAATATTTAATAGCCGTGTTTATTCCACGGAGAAGAACAGTCCTCCGTGATGGGAGCCAGCTGGGCAGGGCAGGGCAGGCACCTGCAGAACTGGCTTTTCACAGCCCCCCACCCCCCTGCCCCAGTTCCATCTGCAAACCCAGGGAAGCTGAGGGGTGTATCTCCAGCCCTGACCCTTTGCCTTCACTTCACTGACACTCATAGGCACAAGCAGGTCTCGCCCTAGACAGCTACCCCAGGCCTCGTTGCTCTGGCCAGGCTGGTGCATGGAGCACTTTGAGCCTGGCGAAGCAGTCCCAGCATGGCCACAGCTTGTGCTGGCAAAACTGCCCCTCCCTGCCAGAGAAACAAGCTCGAACATACTAGTGTAACTGCGTCTGCCCGTGGGGCTCCTGCCAGCACCGTTCTGTCCCTCAGGGCCCCCTGCTTCACGCCCTTGCCCAACAGGGCTAGCCCCTGCCTGGCCCAAGGGTTATACAGAGGTTCCACCCAGATCTCGCTGCTTGTTCGGCCGGCCGAGCGCTAGCCCAGGGGCAGGCTCAGCCGGTGTGATTCAGTCTCCATGTTCATCATGGCGCCTCCCCCCTCTGACTCCACCCCATAGGGCAGTCTCCCCCCTGCCCCATGGCAGCGCTCACATGCCCTCCGCTCTCCCAAGAGCTGCCTGTGGCTTCTGGGAGGTTAATGAAACAGAGCGGCTGAGGGATGCAGCAAAGCCAAGCCATCGGCTGTTTCCACAGCAACAGCTGAGTGGTGATTTATTTCCAGGGTAATTAAAAATGCCTAGAGTAAAGCAGCAGTGCCCCCCCCCCCGCAGCCGCCCCCACATTGGGCTACCTCCCCCACACACCCTTCAGCCCTCGGACGTGCCACCCCAGAGTCCGCCCAGGACATGCAGGCCTGCCAGGGCCTCCCAAGAGCAGGCCTTGGCAGATGGGGGCCCACAGGGAGGGGAAATGAAGGGAGCACGTCCCCCATGTCCCACCCTGGGGGTGGGGGGGCTCTCTCCAGTCCTTCCCCCCACCCAGCACCTTGGCATCCCCTTGTCTCCAAAGCTGCCTGTAATTTGCATTGGGCTGCAGGTTAGGGAACATGCAGCTGGTGGGGTGTGTGACCCCCCACCTCCCTCCAACCCTCATCCCACCAGAATGGCCCCCGGGGCCTGGGAGCTGCACTAAGCCAAGTGCTGCAAAGGGTTCTTGTCCTGGAGTCACCCCTCCTGCAGACAGGCCTCGAATTCAACTCCATGCAGCTTAGGAGCCAGCCCCCCCGCTGGCCCCCAACCTGTCTCTGTGACGGTGCCCTTGCCCGCTGGAGGGCAGCTGCCAATCAGGGCCCCGTAGGGACAGTATGGAACTAAGGCTGGCCTGAGGCTGCCGTCGCTGAGGGAGAGCAGAGGGCATGTGAGCGCAGCCATGGGGCCAGTGGGAGACCCAGAGAGAGGGCGAGAGACACAGGCAGGGGGCCAGCAGGGCTCCACAGGCAAAACAAACGGGCCAGTGGGCAGGGACAGCCAGCAACTACCAGCACGCATGCTCCTCGCCAGTAGGCAGGTAAGATCACATCATCAACCCGCGTGGCAGGGAACATGCAGATGTTTACCAGTGTCCGGCGACCTCCCCCTGTCCCCACCCCGCAGCCATTGGGGAAAGCAGAGGGCAGTGTGGGACGCAGAGGGTCTCAGGCCAAGGCACACCCCATTCTGCGTGTGAGAAGTGCAATGGGCTCTGTCATGGCCACAAGTAGCCGGGACCTCGACTTTCCATCATCTCACAGGCCAGACCAGATGGCTGCTCTGAGAGCTGGAAATAAATGGCCCGTCCTCAGCCGCGTGGTCCCATCACTAAGTACAAATGCAGCTGGATCGGCTCGACGACAGGAAGGGCTTTCGGATGCAGGCGCCACGGTAACATCCATCGCAGCTGCTCCCAGAACGGGGCTCGTGACTCCCCCCAGAGCCGCCACTGGGGATCCTCGCGACACTGCGTGCCCGGAGCTTTCAGGATTAGCTCCCAGGAGCCCCCACCCCAAAAGAGTTAGCTCCTGGTGATCCTTTTGGGGTGTGTGAGGAAAGGCTGCCCTGCAGATGTGTGAAAGGACTCGCTGCAACCCAAATCCCTGCCAGCTGGGAGTTCCAGCTCCTGGCACTAGTGAGCAGCAGAGAGCTGCTCCTCTCCCAGCGCCAGCTCAAGGATGGGGCTCCCTGGAGTCGGGAAGGGGGACAGTGACTGGGGCCCAGAAGGGGGACAGAGCTGGGGTGTAAGGGGGAGGGGAGAAAGGTGGGGGATGGGGCAGGGAACAACAAACCTGCAGAAAGTCAAACCCGCCAGCGCTGCAGCCTGGAAGGCTGGCACAGCCCGAGACAAGGCAGGTCCAAGTTAGACACTTCTCTGGACCCACCTCGGGGGAGCGGTTACACGGGGAAAGGGTCACCGTGGACCCGAGTAACTACAGAAGTGACGGCAGGCCAGGACACCTATGGCCCAGAGACACTTATTAAGGAGCACCCAGAAAACAAAAGCGAAGGACAAGGAAACAGGGTGAAGGCGGATGTGTAGGGCTGCCAGGCTCTGAAGGCCTGCAATCCGTGTCCCCGCCTGTCCATGGCAGGATGTAAACAGACCTTGTGCAAACCAGCCTCTTCAAACAAGAGAGGGGAGAAGAGCAGGGCCGCAGCTTCTTCCTCACCCCTCTAGTGCATCCAGCGGTGACAGGCTTGTGCTATCCCCGTCTGCGCCCCAAATCCGGGATTGTCGCCTCTAGGCAGATGACTTAATTGTGTTGTTACCCACTGAGCATGGCGCCTCCTGCTGGAGATGAGCTGAAGCACACGGGCCCCAGGAGACAACATGGAAAAGAACAGCAACAGGTCAAGCCCTCAAACAAAAATCAAAGGACCTTCACAGGAGCAGAGCTAGGCTGCAGAGTGACTCTGCATCCCTCCACCTCACAGCTTCAGAGTGGCCATGAGAACAGTCCAAGAGAAAAGCACTGTGTGTTTTCTACACCATGACAGCAACAACCTGGGATTATACTTTGGAGGAGGTTTATAACATAATCCCACCCAAGATCAGACACTGCACACCTCAAGTCTATTGAGCAGGCTATCCTGAACAAGACAAACCTGCAGTCTAGGCAGACATCAGGATTCTGCAAACCCCAGGAGAACTTGGTTGAGACCCCTGGATTAGCAATGTACAGTGCAAAAAATCTGGTGGTGCCAACTCCAACCCAAATCACAAAGCACTAGAGGATCAAAAATTAATGCTAGACAAATGCACTCCCTGTTCATACAAAACAGTGCTCCTAGGCTTTCCTACTGTCAACCTCCAGGCCAGTAGAGCAAACAGCCCCACCCAACAAGCAAACAAAGACAGAAGCCTAGCGAGACAAAACAGTCACCAGGTAAAACAATCAGCCTGGAAAAAAATCTAATCATGAGATCCAGGTTCTGTTTACAGACCTGCAAACTACCCTGTTACAGTAAAGTATACAAAACAGAGACAGGCCCTTGTCAAACATAGAATCCCTGATCGCCAACTGAGAATAGGAGATCAAAGCAGAGTGGGGGAACTCAGACTTTAAGACCAGATGGGACCATCAAACTCTCAAGAGGAAAGACCAGTGTGACACAAGGCATCAGAACCAAGAGGCGTTTTTTTACTCCATCGTCCAAGGGCCCAAGGAGTGGGAGATGGTAGCGCTGAGGATTTAAGAGACTTTCCATTACAAAGTGAGGTGGAAAAAGATCTGTGTGGCCCTAGGAGAATGGCACGAGACAACCGGAACAGCACCTCTCGGCCTCATCCTGCCCTCCATCTAGAAGGCTACAAAAGGCTACAAAGACTGCAACGTTGTTTAGTCCAATAGGAAGCCCTGGCCTGGCTTGACTTGGGCGGTGTCCAAGCAGACTGTCCTTGATGGAGCCAAGAATATAGAGCATTTTGATTTGATTTTTGGAAGAAGGAAGGGGGAGGAGAAAGGGGCTGGCAGGGAAGGGAGGAGCAGAAAGTTGGATTGGAAGGAAGGAAGGAGGGGAGTGCTGTGCTTTGGCTGTATTTAGTGACAGTCCATAGCAGGAGAGCAGATTCCATTCAAGCAGATTCAAAGCCTGCCCATCACCCCAGTTTTTATTCCTCTCTGCTCTGTCCAGTCCCCGCAAGCGCCTTCCAGGGCACCCTAGTGCGTGCTGGGCGTTGTCACTTTGCTCTTGTGAAGAACACCAGAAGGGACTGACTTGGACCTTTGTGACAATGCCAAAATGTACCTGGTAGCCGGCCGCGGGCCAGGCACTGGTCCCCGGGTGCTGTTCCCTTCTGCAACTAAGAGCCTGGTAAGGAATGCTACAGCATGGATGAGGAGAGGCCCCGCTGTTTAGGACACCCAGCAATGGACCCAGGAGTGGCAGAAGGTCCCTAAAAGTGTGGGGGGGGCAGCACTGATGCCTTAACCATGGCCTCACCCACCCACACCATCCCTCCCCACAAGGCCCCACTCCCACATTGCCTGCACTCCTTAAGCTGGTGAAAAGTGGGAGGGCCATGGTCTCCTGCCCTCCCCTGTTCTGGTGCCCACAGCTCTCCTTGGTAGCAGTAGTCCGATTGGAGTAGGGAGGAGAGCTCCTGAGTTCCTCTCAAGCCCAGGGGCATGGTTAATACCCCCTGGTTTAAATGGGACTGGTCTTTGCACCCTAACACCAACGCTGTGACATGGGGAGATGATGCCGCACCATTGTGACCCAGTAGGTTTTGGACTGAGGACTCCAAACCACTCACAGTTCAGTGCACCGTTGCCTTTGCCCAGGAAGAGCTCAGGATGGGGGAGAAACAGGCTGAGAGCTGTATTGCAACAGAGACGCTAGGAGGAGGGCCTGAGGGCTGGAATAGCCAGGGAAGCTGCAGATCAGGATTGAGGTGCAAAGCAATTGTGGTTCAATGCGTTTGAAGCCAGAGGAGCTTCATCCATGATGGTGGAACCATCTCTCAATAATGCTTTGTGCAGTGGTGCTGAAAACAGGTTCTTCTGACCTTCACCAGACGTTCAGCTGTTTCCAGCAGCAGGCAGCAGAAAAACGAGCAGCACTGAGAGAGTTTGCTAGAGTTGCTGGGGCTCCAGGTGTCCCTGGAGAGAAATCCAGCATCCCAGGCCATCCATGATTTTCCCATCTAATCCAGCACGCAATGCAGCCCACAGAGGTGCTGTGTGAATGAATGGGGTGTGCTTAGCCACGGCTGGCTGGAATGGGCTTTTGATCATGGTGGTTGTACAGTCTCACTCATCCTTGGCAGTGCACGAGCCCTTGCTCTGACACGCTCCCGACAACAGGGAAAACCACAGGTGATCAAAGACGCTGCCGAGTTCTTCCAGGGCTTTCACCTCTCGTGCTCGGCCGCCTTTCCCAGACGCCAGTCTTTGGATTTATAATTAAAGTTTGACCAGAATTCCTGGCATCACGCCAGACAAGGGGGCTGTCTCCTGTCAACTGAGAAAGCCGGTCTGTTCTTTCACTCCCCTCCAGCTCACCTGGTGTGTGTGATCCTGCTCCAGTACACTCATGCACAAACACAGAGAGGAGTGGAATTCCCCCATTTCCCCCATCAGTGGGCCGTCACACACACACACACACACACACACACACACACACACACACGGAATGGAATTCCCCCATCAGTGGGCTGCAAATACATGCAAATACATTAGCCCAGAGACACAACCTCCAATGAGCGATTTCTTCCCCCACACTGTTTCCTTGGCAGACACAATGCTGGCCCCTGAACTGCAGCCAAGGATGCTCTGGAGCCTGATCTCAGGAAGCAGGAGAAGTGTCAGAGTAACACAGACGCCCCCTCCCCCAGCCCCTGCACTGAGCCAGGCGGCTGACTCTAGATCAAAAGACCTGCAATTAGCTGAGCCTGGAGGTCCAATGTTAAGTTTGCTCTTTAGCTGCCCGGCAAATGAAAATCCAGGGCCACAAAGTCAGCGGCAGGCTCTGGCCCAGAGGCAGAAAAGGGGAGGGAGGTATGGGGAGGGGTCAGGCCCATTTAACGATTGTATGCCAGGCTGGCTGATGAGCCCTGAGGGAATCTCTCTGCAGCCTGTGTATTGGAGGGGGGGGTTCTCTGGGTCTAGCCCCATTCAGCTCCCCTCAGGAGCCAGCGAAGAGGGAGCTGATTAGCCAGCTAGGCCCAATGTCTCGCCAGACTTCGCTTTCTCTTTTCCCTCTGTTTCCAAGCGATCGGCCAGGCCGGGGTTTATGGTGCGGCCAGGGAGAGGCTCATCCCTGCGTGCAGCTGCAACGGCTCTAGCTGGGAGCGTCCAGAACTGGGGTTGCTGCTCATCTGCAGTGGGCTGCTCCTCCAGGCTTATTAGGTCCTTCTGGCTGCTTAGCAGGTGCAAAGGGGTGGGTAGGTCGTAGGGATAGACCATGGTGCCATGCTGCTGGAATCCAGACCCTCGGGAGGTTGCCGCCTGACAGGAGCAGGGGATGCAGGATCACATATCCAGGGATGGAGGTGCATAGAAACAGACCCTGTGGCTATTGCCGTGAGCTTCCTCAAAAACCGTGCCAGCCACATCTTCCATGCCCACAGCGGTGCCCTGGGACTCCTGGGGCTGCACGCTTCGTCAAAGCAGTGCCCTGACACTGCGGGCGGGGACCCCCAGTCCTGTGAGCTGCCTCACGTGGTGCCCTCTGTACGCTCTCTCCGTACACTGCTGTAAAGCACTCGCTTAGGAACAGAACGTGACGCGTTCATGATTTAGGCCACGGCTGGATGAGGGAAACAGGCATTTTAGCAAAGGTGCTTTAAACGAGCACAGTTCTAAACAGAATGGGGCACCTGGCACTTAACAAGGCATTAGCTGGGGGTGGCCCACCCTCGGGTTAACTGCGCCCAGCTAACAGGTCTTGACACCTCCCTGCTCCTCATCCCGCTCCGTCTGCACAGAATCCCTCTGCCAGAACTTCGCTCGGCTTCTCCAGCCGAGTGGAGGGAGGAACAATGGCCCCGACTGGCCTTGTCCCTGCTCAGTCCCCATTTCCAGGCTATTGACACCCGACTGGGGGGGATGAGGAAACTTTCCAACCTCCTGAATGGCTACCATGGAAACCACAGGAGAGGCTGGAACGTACCCATGGGAACAACTGTCGTCACCCCCCCCCCCCCATTTCACACAGATTGGAGGGGGCGATGGCTGGAGAACGAAATGATTCCCTCTTTAAAGGAGAAAAAACAAGATCTGGGGCTGTAATGGGAAATTGAGGGCTTCACTGTTCAGCATTCAGCCGCTTCGGGATGGGCTGGGGGAGATGTGACCTACCAGGAAGATGGGAGGGAGAATCCCCAGGCAGGGCACCGGGACAGCAGAGGGGAGGCTGCCAGGCTTGGAGAGGTCAGCACGACCACTAGGAAAGAACTAACGGGCCAGGCATGTGGGACAAAACCATCCTCCGCCCGTGTGCCTGGTATGTCAGCCACAGGCGTCTGTGGGGAGGTGCGATGCAGAACGCACCCCTCCCATGACACAGAGTCTAGGGACAGGCCTGGAGAGAAGGGCTGGGGTCTCTGACCAACAGTCCCTGATTCATGGTGGCCCTTCAGCTCAGGAAAAATAACAGGAGTACTTGTGGCACCTTGTTCCATTCTATGCATCCAAAGAAGTGGGCTGTAGCTCACGAGAGTTCATGCTGAAATAAATTTGTTAGTCTCTAAGGTGCCACAAGTACTCCTGTTCTTTTTGCGGATACAGACTAACACGGCTGCTACTCTGAAACCTTCAGCTCAGGGTGACTGTGTGGGCTCACAACCCATCTGTGCTTTGGCTTCCCCCAGGGATAATCGCTTCCCTGGCGTCCTGCTTCTCTGAAGACCCCATAGTGACTGGGTTCCTACTCTTAGGTTGTGACCCACTAGCATGAGACAGGCAAGGACCCTGCCAACTCTCCAGGATTTCTAGCCCTGGGAAGGACAAGGACAGCCCAGCCCCTAGCGTCAATACCGCCACACCACCCTCATCACCGCCCTGGAGCAGTGCGCCAAAGAGCCCCTCAAACTCCAAGGGTCATAGACGTCCTCAAAATACTGACAAGGTCACCAAGAAAGGCACAGAGCTTGAAATGTTCCCCTGTCACCCCACTGTGAGGGGAGGTGGGTGGGTAAGGGGGATTCCAGCCCCGTGAGCTGCGAAGCAGGATTATGGGTAGAGCAATTATCCCAGCCTATTGGCTGGATTCCTGCTCCGTGTAGCTTGGGGAGGGGCAGAGGAATCTCCACAAACCCACCGGTCCCCCGACGAAAGGAACCAGAACTGTATGAGGCAGTTTCATGCATGATGCAGGGGAATCGCGGGGACTTCCCAGATCCTCCATCCACAACAGGAGGCAGGAACAACATGTGCCAACAGCTGGGCAGCCATACGGCCCTCCAGGTGGGGACAAAACAAGGTTTTCACCAGGAGGGAGTAGCAGGAATGCAGAAAGAAACAGATTCCCTCCTGTTAGCACCAATTAGAGCACCGGCTTGCATCATAAGCAATGGTTGTTAAAGGAGGGTGCTGAAAACCTCCTTTCAGTAGGACACAGACCCCCAGCCAGCCTAGATCAGGCCCCCCCATGACTCCATCCACAGAACCTGGGTTCAGTGCGCACTGCACTGAGGGAGTTGGTAACCGTGTGCCCCATGTCACGCCAGTGTCACTGACCCACACGAGCTGGGGCAGCCAGAAACCCCTCACTTGCAGAGGTGTCGACAAGCCAAAGGTGGCATCGGGCCCGCTGCTAAAAGCATGAAGAGAAACTGGTGCTGCAAGGAACTGCTCCAGGGGGAGAGGGGAACTCCGAGGATGTAGAAACCGTCCAATCTGAAGTCCACCTTGGGGAGGCGGTGACACCGCTCCACAGCTGGCCCCTGGCAGAAAGTTCTGGAAGTGGACTGTTCTAGAAGGGGGTACTGAGGCGCTGGTGGGGCGGGGGGGGCTTGGAGAACCAGGGGTCTCCCGTCAGTTTCGCACTAGGGAGCTGAGGAGGAAATCCAGTCGGCGTGGGTTCCTCAAAGAACGATATTGACGCACCGCGGTGAAGTGCTTTGAGATCCTTGGATGGAAGGTGCTCGACCTTACGAGTGTGGCATGAGTCATTCTGAAGCCGCTCTAAGAGGCTGGAAAGGTGGCACTGAGCAAGGACTGGAGCAGCAAGGCTGTGGCCCCTCAGCATAGTTTCCTGAATTCAAGGAGCCCACCAGTTTCCCAAGTAGAGCCAGACTGAGCAAGGGGCTAACTTGAGTCCTGTACCATGGCCTCCTATAAACTGCGGAGCGCAGACAGTTCTGTCAGCCCTTCCAAGGTTCAAACCACCGAGGTGGGAGCCAGTGGTTTGAGCATTGGCCTGCTAAACCCAGGCTTGTGAGTTCAATCCTTGAGGGGGCCATTTGGGGAACTGAGGTAAAACTCTGTCTGGGGATTGGTCCTGTTTTGAGCCGGGGGTTGGACTAGATCCCTCCTGAGGTTCCTTCCAATCCTGACAGCCTATGATTAATGGCACAATCTCATGGCTCAGAGTGATGAGTGGAATTGACTGACGAGCCCCCAGACTGCCCTGGGAGAAGCAGGCCCCAGTGTCTCTCAGTAAAGGCCTGATGCTTCATCCATCCCGATGCAGAAGGGCTGGAAATCCAAAGAGCTGAACGTCTTCTCCCTTTCCCGCGACCGAGTCTAGAGAGACCCTCCTGCCCATAGCCCCTGCCAGGGCTTCTACCTGCAACTAGAATGAGCAGCTGCGCTGGGCTGGCACCTTCCCTGCCCTGCACCCTGGCCAGTCCTGCCCACCCCTGCACAATCCTCCCTGAGTCTATTTACCACCAGGGATCGGAAACTGCCAGGGAGATGGAAATCAGAGAGTCTCCAGCCACCCTGCTCGCCGCCCTCCCCGACCCCTAGCCAGTTTAAAGCAGCCCCTGAACAGGCTGCTGCAAGGTTCTTTGGCAGACAGAGCTTTGTGCCGGCTCCGCTGGAGAAGACAGATTGCCTGGCCAACAACAGCCCCCTGCCACTGGCCCTTCCGCAGGCCCCGCCTGGCGAGCGTGCTGGCTAATCTGAATGTTTTGACGTCCTTACTGGTGTGAAGCGCAGCCCAGGGGCTTCCGCTCCAGCTCAGCTCTGCATTATCCCTCAATAAACTGTGTCTCAGCTAAGCAAACGGGCTCTAAGCCACTCATTCCTGCTCTGTCTTTTCTCCCCAGCCGACCCACATGGTTCCCATCACCACGCGCCTCCCCCAGGACATTCACAGCCACACACACACCCGCTCTTCCCTTCCACATGCCCTGCAATTACCATCCCCTGACCCAGAAAAGCCCTTGATGCCGACAGTCACTGTCGCTCCCAGTTAATTTTCTTTTGTTTCAGTGAGTCGGGACATGGGTGGATGGATGCAGCTGCCAGCTCGGTGCAGATGAGGCCATTTGGCAGCAGGAGATGCTCAGGTCTCAGTGCTCTCTCCAGTTCCATTGACCAGGACAGAAGCTTCAAGCAAAGGGGGATCAAATACCCTCCCCAAACACATCAGATCCTTTTGGGGGCTGCCCCTGGTGGAGGAAGGCCTGCAGCTACCCATTGGCCAGAGAGTGCAGGAATCTGCCACACCTGCCTGGAATCTTAGAACATAAGAATGGCCAGATTGAGTCAGACCAAAGGTCCATCTAGCCCAGTAGCCTGTCTTCCGACAGTGGCCAAGGCCAGGTGCTTCAGAGGGAATGATCAGAACAGGTGATCACATGGGTTTCCTTGGGACCTGTGTTCCTAATCACAGGGCTGAACTGAACTAGGAGCTGGCCCCGCACCAGATTTGTTTTATCCTTGATGGGGTTTATTGCTGGTCATTGTAGCAGAAACACCCAGCTAATGTGCTAAGCCCACTATCCTGACTTGCCTCCCACTCCTCCCCAGGGGACCCAACTGCTCTCTACCAAAACCTCCAGTCTCCCCCAGGACAGCTTCTGCGGTGCAATCAAGCCTTGTCCGCACTCCAGTCTACAACACGATGTGAACTGGTGGGGTGGGGCAGCTTAAAATACATGGAACTTAACACCCAGCACAGGGGCTGCTGGACTTGGTGCCTTGGTCGGTCCTTCCTGAGTCAGTAAAACAAACCCTGTTTTTAAAATTCACCTGCAGCTGTGGCAGATTCCCTGTGTGCTGCCGTCTCCTGGGACCTGGTCATAGACTTTAGGGTCAACATGCCACTGAAAATGCAAAGCCTTGCCTGTGGAAGTGCCCCGTCCGGGTAGCCAGGCCCCCTCTCTGGGTACCTTTTGCTCGTTCTCAGGAGCTATCCACTCTGATGTGAACCATAAGGCCAGTGTCAAAGCACCCAGGAGGAGGGAGAATGAAACCAGCTCCACCTCACCTGACCCCACTGGACCAGGTGATGCATTCATGGGCCAAAACCAAGCTCTCTCTAAGTCTACCTGCCAGCATCAGCCCCACAGGTGATAGTCACATGATCCAGCAGCCGTTAGGTAACTACCGATGTGAGTCACAAAGCGGAGAGATGAGGTAGTGATACCCCAGCCCTGCTCCTTTCCCAGGTACAGCTCAGGCCTTTGGAGAACAGCAGTTTTCTCTCTCTCTCTGATTAGGCAGCCATAGGCATCTCCCTCGTGGGATAAATCAGACACCTGGCTCCAATCTGGTGTTGTTCACTCGATCCCCCCTCAGGCACGTCTCAGTGGGTTTCATGAAGGGCTGGGTCACCTGAACCGCTGACACTCCTGGTATTAACCTAACCTGCCAAATCGAGGCACTAACCAACCCAGTGGAAGGGTTTAAATACTGCATCAGTGGCCCATCTGTGGGATGGAGAACAGAGAGAGAAGCCACCGCCCCGCGCAGCCCCCACAACAACTGCTCTCAAAAATGCCCCATTAGCAACCCATGATCCCTCTCCTATCCAAGTCTGGTCTTTTCAGAGACGCACCTAGCCAGGCTCATGTTGCCACTTGTGGGATTAGCCCATCTCCCCTCATGGCTCCTACACTCGTCAGGCCCAGAAACGAGGACAGGGCACAAAGCAGGCGATTCCCCTGCAACTCGACTTATGGGAAATCTGGTGAGTGGTTTTAAGCTGCTCCCCATGTCCCACAGGGCTGGCCCCTTACTGCAATTACACCCCAGCCCCATACTGCGGACTGAGCCCCTCCCTCGCCCTGCCATTATTTATCCTCCAAATCCCTTTGCTGCAGCACCCTGTCCTGTGCTCCCTGCCTCTAGCCTCCACCTCAAACCACTCCACAACCAGAAGGCTCCAGGAGGAAGTGAAGAGCAACAAAACATTCTGTCCAGAATCCCCAAGGCTTGAGGTGAGCAGTGTTTGTGGTCAGTAACGACGCTTGCACTAATCTCTACTCTGCACTAGAAAAGGTTTGCCGGTAGAGAGATACTGGAGATGCAGTTTATGCCGGCATACACTGCTATTGCTTATACCAGTGCTGTGAACACAAAAGCCACAGGGTGAACATAAGGACTTTGGTGCCAGGATCACTTCAGCTGTACGAGGACATTTTCCAGCATAAAGATGTAAAATTTCACACCCGTAGCCAACACTGTGACACCAGCGAAAGTTTTAAGCGTAGGCCAGGCCTGATACAGCCGCTTCCATCGCCGCAGCTCAGAGCACTTGATAAAACAGTGACTGAGCATTTCTTCCATATGCAGTTAAATGACATGCCCAAGATCGTCCTGTGAGTCTGTGGCAGACCCCGGAAAAGAGAAGCCCAACACCCCAGCACTTACTGCTAATCCAGACTGCCTCCCATAAGCGTCAAGGGAGGATAAAACAAATGGGGCCCCACTCTCAGATCCATGTGGCTCTGGAGTGCTCAGGAGCCGCAGTCAAGGGCAGGACTTGGCCTGTTATCTTATCTCCTCCTCTGGGCCGGACTGTTTATATTAAGCACCTTCTGCAAAGGGAAGGGCAGGGAAACCTGAGAGCTGGTATCACAAGCCCTGAATGGGCTAATCTTGCCTAGGTTCAGTCACGGAGCCTGTGCTGATGCATTTCCTGCCAAAGGATCCCTGAACAGGCAACTCGCCATTGAGGATAAAGCCCAGGTTCTTTGCCTCCTCCCTACACTAACACACCCTGCATTGTGTCAGGAGCCTGGTTCCAGGGACTTTGCACTGTCCTCAGACTCCACCCTCTGCAGGGCGGAGGGAGAGTGTGTGTGTGTGTGTGTGTTTAACATCCTCTCCACCCGGAGTTGCATCATGCCATCAAATGCTCCCAAGCCGGTGGCTTTTCCAGCCATGCACCTTTGCTCTTTTTGTCGCACTTGCTTTGGAGGAGGGAGGGGCACCTACTTGCTGAAGGGTAAGAGGAAGGATCATGCCACACGCCGGTAGTATTGCCCCACTCGGGCCCGGCTCCCAGCTGAAATGCCATGTTAACACAAGCTGGGATCCCAGCGTTGTGAGTTTCTTCATCCCCCATCCTCTGCCAGTACCAGCCAGGACACATCAGTAAGCGCTCGTCACACCCCTAGCGAGGATACCAGCAGTGTGAGCTTCCTCACAGCAGTGCCCTGCTGGAACCAGCTAAAGCTGCGAGTTTCCTTCCTAGCCATGTCTGATGACACTAGCTAGCATTGCACCCTGGTGACCCTTCTCACAGCTGGGTCTCTTGTTGATTTCAGCACCCACAACTCCAGGGCTGTGCGCTTCCCTACAGCAGTGCCCCATCCGTGGTAGCTCAGCTTCCTGCAAAGGCAATGAATTCACAGGTAGATTATCAGCTAGGTGAGGTCAGATGCAGGTTGTTCATGGCAGCTCCTTCCCTCCTCAGCAAGAATCCCTGATGAAACGCCAACGTTCAGTTCCCCAGGCCAGTTTATTTGAGCAAAGATTGGATGATCAGCCCTGTGACCCCGTGCAAATAGCTGCAAGTCCTGTCACAAGAGGCTTGTTTCCGCTGAAGTGATTGAAGCATCCTGTGGACACACCTGTTGGCACATTCATCTTGTGACACCTGAAGATGAGGTAAATCTTGGCTTCTGTTGGTAATCCCTGGAGACAGTCCCTGTGCCTCAGACAGATAATGCAGCCTGTGCCGTCAGTTTCTAAATCCAGAGTCATTAGTCATTAGGGGGCTGAGCAGTCGGGGAAGCCTGGTTAGATTACCACTCCTGCTGACCCCTGGGGTAAGGATCAGAACCCCATCCCTGGATTTCACCCCCAGATACACATCATTCCAACAGGAAGGGCTGAAACATCTGTTACCTGGTTCTATAAAAGATGGGGGTGAGAGTATATCACATGTAGTGTTGCTGTAGGCAGCTGAGTTGGTCCCAGGATAGTAGAGAGACAAAGGGGGTGAGGAAATGTCTTCTGTTGGTGAGAGAGAGACAAGCTTTCGAGCTTACCCAGAGCTCTTCCTCAGGTCTGGGAAACTAACTCACAGTGTCCCTGGTAATAAACACAAGAGTGTGTCATTCTCACAGAAGAGGGGAATGAACTCGTGGTAAAAGGCCCAGGTCTGGGAACCAGGATACGTGGGGTCTGTTCCCAATTCTGCCGGATCCACTGTGCGACCTTGGAGGATGCATCATCAAAATTACTCCGAGCCTCAGGTGTTCGCAGAGATAACCTGTGAAAAGGGGGATTGTGCCATTCCTGCAGAGAGGACTGTGAGAGGTTAATTTAAAGCAAGTAAAAATGCTTTGAGAACATTTGCTGGGAGCTGCTTTGCAAGAGTGTGAATAGCAAAGAGGAAAGGGAATTGCCAAGTGTCATCCAATGGGGTGTCACTAGAATTTGACTCCGGTCTGGTGTGTTTTCAGAATGACTGCAGATGACCCCAGAGGTTGTGATGGGGGCATATTCTGCAAGCTAGGGGGAAGGGAAGGAAATGGAGAAGAGAAAATTTAAGGCAAATCAACATCCTGACAATGAGATCTTTTAGGGTGTGGAACAGTCTGTCCAAGGGACAAAACTGGGACTTTTAACGCTCCTCTAATGAACAATCTGGGACCAGCTCTGACTCATGGGATGCAGTACAGAGCAAGATACCTGCTCAGTCCTCTTGGGGCTGTAAGGGGAGAGGAGGGAATCTCTAGCCTGTAGAAACAACAACGAGATTTACCGAGAGGGGCTTTTCTTTCTTAATTCAGGGATACATGGGGGAGAATAAATCATATTGCCACAAATCAGTTCTGAATCCGATCTCTGGCGGTATTTTTAATCTTTTCCTGAGGCTGTGTGGTGTGTTATCTCCTCTGATTACTGTTGCTTTGATTTGCTGGGGGATAAAGCCATGCATGCTGCTGGAGCTGCAGTGTGTGTGTGTGAGAGAGAGACAGAAGCCTGTGGGCCTCTCTCCTTCTCAGCCCACTTCTGGAGGAAACCTGTAAATCTCCAGCTGCCTTTCCCGTGTGTTAGGATTTCCTTCCTTCCATTGAGAGAGGACCCCGAGGTTAGGTCACAGATGCTGAGCTCTCAGACCCCAGGCAGTGAGAGCACAGGCGCTGGGATGCCAGACTGAAGAGTCACTCAATCTTGCTACTTAGATCAGCTTGTGACTGGTCAATTGATTCTCCAGTATCAGCTCTGCAGGGAACCTGCCCACTGGGGTGAGCTCATCCCAATAAGGGTGGGAGATACACACAGATCCTATTTCGGGCGGACGCATGCTGGGCCTGCTTTGTGTTTAAGCCGCAACGCGTGGTGACCCTAAAGTCTGAGGTGGAGGTGCCACTGGAGTGGACAGGCAGGTCAATCACCTCCAGTCTCCCACCAGCTTTCACTCACTCCCAAGCCATCGCTCAGAGCCTCCGACACTTCTCACAGGGCCAAATTCAGCCCTGCTTAAGCCCACATATGTCACAGGAGTTACATCCACTTACACTTGGTGGGAATTTGACCCGGAAAGCCCATTTTGGCACTGGATGAGGAGACATTTCGGAGATTTTTCTGCTTCTCTCTAGATCTAATCCCTGCACTGCTGAACCCCCCCGCCCCGCCCCTTTCTACAAGGCAGCACGTGGTCTCGGTTGACTGGTAAGTGCTGTCATGACCCCTGGCGCTATCCTGCTTCTTGACCCCTCGAGGTCACCGTGCTGCCTGCATCATATTACCACACTCATCACCCTTCTGTTCAGCTGCTCTGAAACAAGGGGGCTCAGAGGGTCTGTCACTAGGGATGTGAAGGCAGCCCGCACCAGTGACGGCCAGGGCAGAGGATCCACATTGCTAGGAATCTCACTAGTGTCCGACGTCGCAGTGGAGGACGCTTGGGGATGCCACGGCCAATAGCCAGCAGCGGGTCACGCTGTATCTGTGTCTGAGCTGGACCTGGCAAGGCTCTGAAATGCTTGTTCTGATGCATCTGCTGTCTCTCGCAGGATGGGTGAGGGGTGGCAGGGAATGAATTCCAAGAGAAGGGGCCTTCATGGAGAATGCCCTGCCAGCCACCCCCTCTTTTATATTCAAGGTGCTGAGCAGCATGGCTGATCTCAGCTGCAGCACTATGGCCTGGAGGGAGGATATCCCATTTGGACACGTCCCACACTACTTAGGCCTTTATAGGTCTAGACCACAGGTGGTCAGAGCACAGGTGGACTATATCCAAGCCAGGACGCTCCTCAACACATTTAGCTGGTTAAAGTCATAAGCCCAAGGCTGCTGAGTTGCCATCTCAGTCCTGAGATCAGCGGCGGCTCCAGGCACCAGCGCTCCAAGCATATGCCTGGGGCGGCAAGCTGCAGGGGTCCCTGCGAGGGTGGCAGTCATGGAGCCTTCAGCGGCTTGCCTGCGGGAGGTCCGCCAGTCCTGCGGATTCGGTGGCAATTCGGCGGCAGGTACACCGAATCCACGGGACCGGGGATCTCCCACAGGCAAGCCGCCGAAGGCAGCCTGCCTGCCGTGCTTGGGGCGTCAAAAAAGCTAGAGCCGCCCCTGCCTGAGATAGATGCACATTGTCCACGTGCAACCCCAGCACGTTCACAAGCGAATGGGTCACTTTGCAGGGTCCCAGGAGTTAGATCCAGGGAACTAAATGGGAAGAGAGCAAGGACACGGAACTGCCAGCTACTCAAAGCCAAAACCCGCAGTGGGCTCTGGAGGAAGGGCCATCTGTGATGCAGCAGCTCCAATATGGAGCTCCATCACTGACCCGGGAGTGGCACGTTCCAGAGGGAGGTGCTGAGGCGCCGGTGGTTGGTATCATAATGAGACTGGCCAGCCTGGGTCTCAAAGGGCCAATGGCTTTGGAGAGCCGGGGGGCTCTGGTGAGTCTCGCTGCAGGAGTCAGGAGCATGGAGGAATCCAGTCAGTGCGGGATATTCAGAGAAAACTTTCAGTTTCAGCCCCTACATTTGTTTTGGAGATACTGAGCCTTTTGTTTCCCCTAATACACAGGGCAGGCAGAAAGGCACCCGCATCTGCCATTACAAACACCCAAGACACATCCACGCTAGTACATCTACCCAAGTCCTCAGGAAGGTCCGTTCCCTTCCCAAGAACTGCAGCAAGTGCTGCTGGTGCCAGCTAGTGCACATAGGGTGACCAGACAGCAAATGTGAAAAATTAGGACAGGGGATGGGGGGTAATAGGAGCCTGTATAAGAAAAAGACCCAAAAATCAGGATTGTCCCTATAAAATCAGGACATCTGGTCACCCTAAGTGCACACATCAGGGCTACCTTCCCAGTGCCAAAGGACTGTTTTTCTCAGTTCATTCAGACCCAATAAAAAGAGCCATTAAAGTCTAGTAAATCTGCACCCACCACATGCCGTTCTAATGGTGAAACTGATTAACTGAGCAGAGAAATTATTGCCAGAGCCTAAATGACAGTCTGCAGCCAAAAAGAGACAGGACAGTTTCACCAGCTCCAAGCTGCTTTGCATCCAGAAAATTCCTAATCCACATTCCAAGATAGCCTAACACCTCCCACCAAGACGGACACCCCTTGAATTTCGAGGGGGATCCTGGAAGGTGAAAGGAGAACAGTGTAACAGAGAATCTCACATCTGACCATTAAAATAAATCCACAGCTCACATCCTGGCGAATGCAGGTGCACGTTCAACAACAGCTGTCGTTCAGCTTTTATAAACCATGGAAATTAAATGAAAAAAACTTATGTAAATACTGCATCAGGGCTGAAAATTGCAAAGGCTTACGTCAGGCCATTCAGCGGTAAAGGTCCTGCAGCAATGGTTACTGAGCCATATTATACGCTACAGAGTCAAGAGCTCACCACATACCCCGACACAGAACCTTCCTCCCACACGAGAGAACTGAGCAACCCTTGCGATGGGAGACAGAACTTTTCAGCAGGTAAACCTCCTGCAGCGGGGTGGTGTGAGCCTCTCAAAGCCTGAGGTCATGTGTACCCCACAAAAGTCACCCCCCGCAGTTTACACACACTCCAGATGCCAGATGCTGGGCCAGCCTTTGCTTTGCCCTCTCCCTTCACTTTTATCCTTGTAGAAATCCCACAAACAAAGGCACAAGAGCAACTTTCTCACCTCCACTCTATTTCCTCCTTGCCTGGGAAAATCCCTTCTTTCTTATTCACCACTTAACCACAGGATTTTGACCGTAAGTGACTCCTAAGCCCTGTCTTGGCAACGGCTTGGCTGGGTCATGCAATTTACTGGTAATACAGTGGCAAGTGGGTCCTTTTAGGTCCCATCTGAGAGCTCTCCATCCCCCAATCCCACCTTCCATAGGTCATCTCTGAAGGAAGCTGCAGTCGCAGGGAAAGGGAGAGACTCAGAGCTGGAGGGTAAGGTCTTCCAGCACCTCTTGGCTTAACTAGCCATACTGTGGGCCTAGGAAGCCAGGAGAGAAATGACAAGAGAGCTGGCAGAGTATCCCCCAGACCTGGTTGCCAGCAGGCCTCCCTTGGGGCAGGGTTGTGTGCCTGCCTCATGCAGAAGCATTTCTCTCTGAGACCTTTGCACTGTGAAGTGGAGTGTGCAAGTCTGCAGGTGGGGGATGTTCCACCCCCTCATGTGAAGCCCTGCTGGGACTTCAGCCTGCCTTGTTCTCCAGCAATGGGCTTGCCGCAGGAATCATGGGGCGGGGGTTCTCTGGCCGTCATGCAGGAGACCAGACTAGATGATCCTTCTGGTCTGTTCTGGCCTTAAACATCCATGAGATGAGTTTGGCAGCTCTCAGTTGAGTTCCTGCTGGGACAGATGTCAACAACACATCACACCTGGCATTAACAGCTCCCCTCAACAACAGTCTTCACAGAGGGGCCAAGGACTGAACAGGCCAAGGAGAATGAATTCCACCTCAGCCCTAGTGTGAGCATGGGACAAGCTGAAAAATGCAGGTGACGCGTTGAAGAGGAACACAGGGAGAGAAATGGCTGGTGCTGGGAAAGCGCGGAGCCCCTGCCTGCCAACCCCAGGGGGAAATGGAGGTGGTAGCTGCCAGCACGGATCACTGTTGCAACCCCTGCTCCATCAAGGGAGGAATTCTTCTCCCGTTCTAAACAGACGTCCACACCATGGGGCCAATTCGGCCCTGGGGTAAGCGGGGTAAACTCAACTGAAATCAATAGAAGCAGCACCCACTGACCCCAGGGCTGAATGGGCTCCAGTTGAACTGAGCGTAAAGCACAATGGCACCTCATGGGCTCACGCGCAGAGAACTCTCCCACCGTGCCCTGTTACATGACACACTGAACTTCACAACCCGCCAGCTGAGCCCCAGACAGAGAGAGCAGAGCTGTCGGTCTGAGCAGATGCCATGGTGGTGGGGCTCTGTCGCGCATGGCTTTTCCATGAGTTGGCGCGCGATGTAGAGGTGCGTTTGTCCTGCTCCAGCCAGGGAACGGAGCAGCCCTGGGACTGAGCCAAGCTAGCTCATCCTTTAGGAATGACAATAACAGGACTGAGCTGAAAAGAAAAGATTAGCATCAGTGAATCAGCCATTTGTCCCTTCTCAGGGCTCGGCTGTCAACTCCCAGGGGCCCTGCCCTAGCCACACTCAGGTTAAGACAGAGAAAAGGACACTCAAAGGTTTCCCAGCTCTGTCACTGACTTGCTTGGTGCCTCAGTTTCCCCTCCCACCTTTTGGCTGTTTTGTCTATTTAGATAAGCTCCTCAGTGCAGGCTCTTACTATGTGTCCATGCTGGGTCTATCTCAATTAACTTTCCAAGCTTGGTTAGAGCCACTAGGAGCTACTGTAATACAAATAATGATAAGCATCAGTTTTTGTCATTAATTTTTAGATCATCTTAAAGGTGGTCATAAAGGAAGCAGCGTATTCTAGTGGCCAGGGCACCAGAGGGGGAATAAGGAACTCTGGGTTCTGTCCTTGCCTCTGACACTAACCCACTGTGTGACCTGAGGCAAGTCACTATGCTGTTCTGTGCCTCAGTTTCCTCACCTGTAAAATGGAGCTCATGATGCTTGCCTTCCCTGTGAGGCACTTTGTGATCTGTGAATACACTGTCTAACAAGAGTCCCAGCAGGCTCTTTCAGCCCCTCTTGTGAGCAAGGTTAGCTGGCACTGGCTTCATTGTACTGTACTCCCTTATGTACCTAGGCAAAGAGGTCATGCTGAAAGCTACTTTTGAGTCCAAGGAAGTCATGTATCTCTCCAGCAAGCCTGGCTCCCCCTAAGCAATTCCCACTTGCTAAGTAAGCCACAGTTGTTACTGATCATTCTGGGCTGTATTATTTATTGATCAGAAGAATGGTAGCTGTATCGCATAAGCAGTGGATAAATGAAACCCCCTTGTTTGATCTGCCTGGGTCCCTTTGAGTTAAATTGCTTTTGAGACAGCCCCTGCTCTCCTCCTGTCCAGTTGAATTGGAACCTCATGTCTCCCCCTTTGGTTTTACTGGGGTTTTCTTAAACATTGGTTTATATGTCATGGCTGAGCAGCCTGGCTCAGATCTGGGACCTAGTCATAGAATATTGGGGTTAGAAGAGACCTCAGGAGGTCATCTAGACCAATCTCCTGCTCAAAGCAGGGCCAATCCTGAGACAGATTTTTGCCCCACATCTCTAAAGGGCCCCTCAAAGATTGAACTCACAACCCTAGGTTTAGCAAGCCAATGCTCAAACCACTGAGCTACCCTCCCCCCTACCTTTTCAAGGATGGAGAGAGGGAAAAGCCAGGACTGGCTTTGGTTCTCAAACCCCAAGAGGAAAGTTTGGCTCCAGATCCTGTTTTACCCAGACCCTCAGTGCTCACTGGGGTTGAATAACAGGTTTTGCTTTGGACCTGTCTGGTCTCACTGCACTGCTTGGGCCACGGGGCACTGGGCTGCAGGGAGCAGGCAGAGGATTTCTGGGTTAATGGCTTCCGCTGTTTCCCTGTATTCCCCTCCATCATCTTTCAGGCCTGACCACGATCTATTTTTCATGGGTTGCAAAACACACGAGACAGCCACTCCAGCCCCAGCTACGCAGATCCCGGGAGCAAGGAGGCAGGCGAGGAGAAGCCAGACAGCGAGGAGGCATCAGCTTTGATGCTCTGGGGCTTTAGCATCTCCTAGGAAGGAAGGGTTTATGGCCTGAACACTGTGACTGGCTCAGAGCAACAGCTGCCGTCCGGGAGGAGGTGAGCTACCTATTTTAGGCTCCTGTGCTGATTCTAGGTCCATGCCGGGGCGGTTTGATTGTTGCTGGTGCTGCCCCGCTGTGATGTGATTGGACCTGGCACAGTGTGCAGGAGCCCTGCAGCCCACGCACACTGTAGGCTATATATGGGATGCTTGTCACCAACAGACTCCTTGTCCCATTGGTTATCTGCTCCCAGGGGGTTCTTGCATCTGTCTCCTTCCTGATCCCACTCTGGCTCAGCAGGAATGGACACTCCCTCCCCTGGACTCATTTGTCAGGCTGAGCACATCCTCCAGTGCAATGGAGCGGACAGAGGAATGTCTGAAGTGGAGGAGATACAGGGAGCAGGCAGTGCTGAGCTAGGGCTGATGGAGATGCCTGAAGCACTCGGCCTGGCCTTGTTGATATTCTGGGCAGGCTCCACTCTAGCTGCAGAAACCATGGTTATGGGCGGCAGGGAAGCTGTGTGCGGGCACGGGTCCTCTTTTGCACATCAATTCAGGGCACATGCTTGCTGGGCTGGGCTGTCCTGGTGAATGCTGAGACACTTTAGGTTTTAGCCTGGGTAGCTATGGACTGGGCTTATCCCCAGCTTGAATCCTCACCAGTGAGTGGGGATCCTAACTCCCATCAGGCTAGAAAGAGCCTCAGAGGCAAGCCAGGACTGAGGCTGAATCATTGCCCATGAGATGGTTCGGGGAGGGAAGAGGTAGATTCAGAGCCCATTTCCCAGAACCACTCCCAGCTTGTGAACACACTGGAGGGTTCCCCTCACTCCTAAGGCCAAGGTACCCACCGCAGCTCAGGAGTAGAGTGGGGGACTCCCACCTAACTCCAATCCCAGCCCAGCCACATGCATGAACACAAAGGGGACGGTGCATTCTGGATGGAGCACTTGCCCTGCCCTGGGTTGGTGTTAGCTGGAGCTGGAGCCTAGCAGTGTGGTGTGCATGAGGCTCTGTACAAGGGTGTGCACGCAAACACACACCCACGCAACAGTCAGTCCTGTGGAGGGCTCCCTAACAGGCAGCATCTCCACCAGGTGTAAAGACACGTGGACACAGAGGGCCAAGTGGTTGATCTTTTCTGATTGCCAGGGTGCAGACCACAGCCCGGGATCGCACTCATTAATGTCAGCACCAGTGGCCAAATAACTTGGCTCTTTGCAGCACACGCTGCGCGGCGTGGTTTGCTTTGCTCTGCTCAATGCCGCTTCGTTCAGAATCGCAGCCTTTCCCTAACTGGCAGCTTTCTGCACGGCCAGTGACTGAAGTAGACCAAGGCTACCTATCATTGTGATGTACGCACCTTCCTTCCCTTTCCTCACTTGCAAGACACTCAGGTTGGGTGTGGTGGTGTTTGTTGACTGTGGATATTTCGTTTCTGAGGTTTAATAAAATTAAACAGAGGATCAAGTCAATTAGTGCCTGACTTAAGAAAGAGTCTATGTGACACTTATCCAACAGATACACACTGGGGTATCTGTGCATTGGAGAACATGCTCTGTGCATACTATGAAGAGCAGGTACACACAGAGGAATCCACACTTTCCATGTGACACTCAAGCCCAGGCCATGTAAACCAGCGGGAAGCAGTGAATAAAGCATCAAGGACTGAGACAAGGATTCAATTCCTGCTAAAGTGACGTGATGCCCCATAGGCTGCTCACTCCCTCTGGGTGAAACAGAGCCTGGCCAGCTGCTCCAGCACGGGACCTGGCGTCTGATTGCACCACTCACTCCTCTGACATTCCCTCTCTCTGACGCCTCTGCCTTTTTCTGGGGTTCTGAGGGAGGCGCTGCGGTCCCTGGGGTGTGGAGGCTGCTGGGGGTGGGGGGAGTGAAACAGTGTACTCTTATGACTTTGAGTAACCCACCCACACCAAGCAGTGAACCACTATCACAAATGGCAAGAGAACGATCACGAGAACATGAGAACTGAACATGAGAACGATCCCTGCTGGCTGCCATTGGTCTGTGCAGAGGGACCCCCGAGATGGCATTTCTCCTCCGGCTCAGCTGCCTGTGAATACATGCAGGGCGGACAGGAGCAGCCTGCTGCGGGCTGGGAAAGTTACCTCCTTCTCAGGCCTCTCCTGGGCCCTGCTTAAGTGACGTGGTGGGGAGGATGCGGGTGGCCAGCCAACAATAACACCACTACAGGCAGGGCTGGACCACTGATAGCAGAGCAAAGGGAAGTTGAGGAGCTCAGTGAAGACAAGACTGGCTGCAAACGCCTGCCAGTGTGATGTCGGGGTGAGCGTAAAGAGCAAACTCCTGTCCTTGTGGCACTGATGTGCTGCCACCCGCACATCAGAGCAGGGTTATCAGTAGAGGGATTTTCACAGGCTAATTCCCTACCCAGGTACTCTTCCTCCATGTCCCAGCACTGCCTTCCGGGGGGCAGGTGGTAACAGGTGCCCGCCTACATTTTAAGATTATGAAAAGGACAACAATGAAAGATGCCAGACAAAGCCTATTGGGCAGCACGGTACAAAATAACAAAAATGAAACCCCAGAGTCCCCATTGGCATTGCCGTGTCCAATGCCCTGCACAGTTACTGCTAGAAACACCCACTCCCGATCCAAGCAGACAATTTGTAGTAACTCCTTATTGAATAGTGGGGTCCCAAGACATTAGGCACTAAATAAGGGACCTCCTATCACAGCAGGGGGATGGCTGCCTATCTTCACCCCTGGGCACCAAATGTTACAACTAGATCCTCAAGGTTACTTTAGGCTTCTCCTCCTCACCCCCCCAAAATATCTGATTCCTGAGTCACCTCTGTGTGGGGTTGATCTTCACCCAATGGTCTGAACCCCCTGCAGCATGGAAATGGCTTCCCTGCAGACAGAGTTGGGGGCAGGGGTGGAAGTACCATCTCCCCGGAGCAGCCCTGTTTCCTGGGTTGGGCTCCGTCCTGGGGAGCAGAGCCCTTTAGGACTGTGCAGGGGGACGGAGCAGCTCACTGGCTTCCCAGAAGACACAGTGACTCCTTCCCTTTCTCCTGTGCTGGGAAATGTTGTTTCCATTTCCCTTAAGAGCTGCCCTCCTGCATTCCAGGGGCTTTCCCCGCACGCCCTGCTGTGCTGCTGGAAAGGATCTGGGTCCTCTCCAACGTCTGAAGATGATGTTGGGAGATCCCAGGGTGAGGATTTCCCCTTCTCATTCATCTCGCCCCCTCTGGATAAGGCAAGTTTGGGTAGCACCAGGCACTGCATGGACGGACCAGTCTGGGGGGGATGGACAGATGAAAAGTGTGTGGCATGGAGAGAAGGGGATATTTTACCCTATAATAACTCCCTCTGCTCTCATCTGCTCCTTGGTTCATGAGTCCCAAATTCCTCTCTCTCTCACACACACGCACATCGCTAGTGCTGGTAGGGCACTGCTGGGAGGAAGCTCACTGCCAGAACGGTGCTAAGAGCGACAGCTATCTATCTAGGGATTCTGCCGGGCTCAGAGACTCAGGGAGGAGAGAAAACCTGAGGACTCGGAGGTGGGCCAGGACTTGCAGAAACATTCAGAAACCAGAGCCATGGTTTGCAGGGAGAGCCTTTGACCAGAGCACAAAGCTACCTCCCAGCTGCTGCAGAGGTGAAGCTCTGGGAAGGTGGTGATTAATGGGTGTGGACTGGCCAGAGGGCGCTGGTTCCTGGGTGTGAACTGAACGCAGCAGAATCCCTGGCTGTGCGCCATCTGTCAGGGCCCCAAATCTCTCTAATCCTGGGGGTTAGAGACCAGATGCCAGGCACGCACCAGTTTGCAGCAGGTAACGGAATATCCTTCTGGGAGGAGGTTATGGACACCAAAGTGCCGGCAATTAAGGCTAATCCTGCACCTGTGCCTAATTAGGTTATGAGTCTCACATCCCAGCACAGTACCAGGAAAGCTGGGGGCCTGGAACAAGGCAGCTGTTGGGAGGAATCTGACCCAAGCCTTGCTGCCCCGACGGTAGGTATCACACCAGAGATGGACAGAGGGAGGGGTAGATAAACCTGCCCTGCTTGTGAGCTACTCTGGCTGCCATTGTAGTCAATGGGTGCTTTGCCTGAGTGAAGAAGGCAGGATTCATCCCTGGGGGGGCTGCGGCGCGAGATAGGGTGACACCCCTGTTTCTGCCACAGCTTCCTCAGGGGCATGCGTGCCTGCAGCATGTAGGAAAGAAACTAGAAAACCCCTTGTGTCATCAATTTCCCCAGAGCAAACATATGAAAGATGTTTCCCCTTTTCTGTCTCTTTCACTATGAAATGAAACTGCTGCCCTGGCTCGCTGATCAGTGCCCAGCCCTCAGCCTCCGGCCAGCTCAACAGTGGGAAGGAAGGTTTTGCACTATCTTCCTCTTTGCAGGAGTCAAAGACCAGAGCCCACGGTGGAAATCTCCTCCCTCGGCCTGAATGCTGCCCAGATGGGGGTGACTGGGACCCTTCCCCTTAATGGGGGCAGTACAGCCGTGGATGTGATGAGAAGGCGTGGTGAGATGGGCCTGGCCCAACCTTGGGATCTCAGCAGTCCCAAGTCTCAGGGGAGTTGGGATCCAAATTTTATGACTCTGACCCAATTCTAACACTCAGCAAACTAGCCAACCGCCCCTGCTGGGAGGGAGCTTGGGAGAATCGTCCCCCTAAACCTGGGTGGGGGGAAGCTGAGCCACAAAGAGATTTAGAGCAACCTCTAAAGTAGCCACTGATTTTGGGTGCCCAACGGGTGCTGAGCACTTGCTGCTCTCGTCCGTACCACAGGAAGGTGTGGGTGCTCTCTGCTTCGGCAAGTTAGGCCCTGGGTGGTGTCTTAAGTTGGGCATCCAAAATCAGAGGCCACTTTGGAAAGTAGTGGCCTGAAAAGACTAGCCCAAAGCCACAGCGTCAGGCTTGTATTAGAACCTGGGAGCGTCTGGCTCGGAGGTGCTCTGGCCTCCCTCTGAGTTGCCTTCTGGATATATAAGAGCAGGTTGTGCTAGTGCCAACACCTGGATTTAGCCAGGCTATCAATCCATTCTAATGTGCCCATCACCATGGTATCTAGCCCGGCTATAGCACTCCCACCTTTGGCAAGGGCACTAAAGCGCCCGCATGGGCCTGGCAAAGGCAGGACTGCCAGCTGCTGCCCAGGTTCTGATTGGGCCAGTGTCCGGCATCGGAACATAAAGAAAGGCCACATTGGGTCTGACCAATGGTCTCTCTAGCCCAGGGGTTCTCAAACTGGGGGTCGGGACCCTTCCGGGGGTCACAAGGTTATTACACGGGGGGTCACGAGCTGCCAGGCTCCACCCCTGCTTTGCCTCCAGCATTTATAATGGTGTTAAATATATTAAAAAGTGTTTTTAATTTACAAGGGGGGGTCACACTCAGAGGCTTGCTGTGTGAAAGGGGTCACCAGAACAAAAGCTTGAGAACCACTGCTCTAGCCCAATATCCTGTCTCCGACAGAGGCCAGGGACAGATGCTTCAGAGGGAATGAACAGAACAGGGCAATTCTGAGTCACCCATCCCCTGTCGTCCAGTTGGCTTAGGGACACCCCAATCATCTTGGCTAATAGCCGTTGACAGAGCTACTCTCCATGAGCTTATCTAGTTCTATTTTGATCCTGCTTATACTTGTGGCCTTCACACCATCCCATGGCGACGAGTGCCACAGGTTGACTGTGTGTTGTGTGACAAAGTACTTCCTTAGGTTTGTTTCAAACCTGGTGCCTATTAACCTACACAACCTACAAGGTAACCTGGCCAGTAGGGAGAGTGGTCTACGCACACTTCTCACCCCATCATGGGTTACTGACCCAGCTGGAGGGTTATTCTTACTTGGCTTTATTTAGACCTCTCTGAATGCACCTCCTGGCCCTGGGGAAGGCCTGAGGGAGTATTACTTTCCAGAGAACAGGAGCCCTGGCAGGAGGCTGCAGTCACTCCTCACTTGTTCACTATATATAAAGATCGGTCTGCGTCGTGGGTCAGTCAGAGGCGCAGACAGGCTGCTCATACCCAGAGAGCCGCTGGCTGGACATAAGAGAGGCCGGGAGGATGTTTCCTGAGACAGCTCTGTTTGTGGCGAATTATCTCCTCTCTCGGTACGTGCACTCGCCTTGCTTCCACAGCCACACGGGATCACGGTACTTAGACAGACGCTAGAAAAGGGGTGGTCCAAATGGCACCTCCCTCCCTCCCCTTCCCTGCCCCAGAAACAGCTGCCCCGAACGTATGGCGGGTGTCGAGCATTGCAGTGAAATTCTGCACACATCTGAGACCTGCTCTGCAAAATGGCGTCCTCTGCACGGCGGGACCTCGCAGGCACTGTATGCATGCTGCACAGAGGACGCCATTTTGCAAACAGTGGCTTTGTGCATAGGGCCCATGGAGGTGCCCCAAAACTAGCATCCAGCCCACAGCGCTGTAAAGACTGGGCCACCCTCAGTGAGCCAGACAGCCCCCCAACAGAGGGCTGCTTTTGCCTGATATGGGCACAAGGGGTTTGCGACCCCTGTAACTCAGCCTCTCCCCACCCTGGAATTTGTTTTCGCTGACGCAATTTGACTCATCAGTGAGCACTCTTCGCCTCTCCCCCTCGGAGAACTTGGATCAGAGACCCTGCCAAGGTTTTGTTCTCCTGTCAGATTCGGTTTCTCTCACAGCAGCCACAGACTCAAAGAGCGATCCATCTCTCTCAGTAAGAGGGTTTGTCAGGAAATTTGTGATGGCTAACTCCCGCCTCCTGCCCTTGATAGTTCAGAAATCTTAGAGATTTGCAGCTGGAAAGGAATAGTTCTAACTGAATCAACGGGAGACAGCTGAGCTCCCTGAAGATGGTGTCCCAGCCAGATTCTGTCTTGGGTGGTTATGTTTTGCCTCCCCAAACTCCCCCGCACAATTAGGCACAGACATCATTTCCAGCCCTGGACCGCTGTGCACTTTAGATATCTGCTCCACCCCAGAAGTGGCTGCATTTCACTGCTTGATGAAGTGACCCCTCTCTCTAGTTTGCAGAGTGCTTTGGGATCCTTTGGATGAAAGGCACTAAGGAAATGCAAGATGCTAGGTGCCCTGTCCCAGTGTCAGCCTATCTGCAATCAAGGGCAAATATTGCTCAAATCCACCTTCTGCTCCCTGAAACTTCTGCCCCAGGGTGGGACTGCCGTATGGCAGGGAAATTGACAGCGTGACACCCATGGGGAGTGAAAGCACAAGAGCCGCATGTCCGCAAACCAACATACAACTCCACTGTAGAGACTTCCCTGTATAAACCTCATGGGCTTCTCTCTCTTGATGCAGCAAGCCGAGGGCCCTGCTGCCCCGCAGAAATGAAGTGGAGATGCCATTTTATGGGAGGAGGAAGAATATTGCTCTGCGCCCTGCTTACTCCAGTCACCAGGGCCTGCAAGATTACTGGGTCAGCCCGCAGAGGCGCTATTCATCTGGCAGCACGTGGGCCACGCCCAGGCGGTGGCTGCTCGTCCTCCCTGGGAACACAGGCCTTTCTGAAGTAGAGTCTGTCCACTGGCCGAGCTGCTGCGGATTGAAACACAACCTGGTGTAAGTACAGACCCCAGCAGAACTTGGGGCTGGGGACCTTTGCAAGGTGAAGAGGGGAGTGGGAGCTCCCAGGGACAGAGCGAGGTGGAACACAATCCCAGTGCTTAACCCAGGGCTAGTCTGAGCCTGGAGGCTGCGGCTAGCAGCTGTTCTCTGAGTGTCTGCTGGGCCAGCTCCCTGAAAGAGCCACAAGGCCCAGGGCCCACTAGGAGGCTGTCACCCAGGAGACCAGTGCGGGCTCACTCTCTTGGGGCAGAGTGGATGGGACCAGACTTGGAGACAATGTGGCTAGTGGTTAAAACAGGGGACCAAGAGTCAGGACTCTTGGGATCTGTTTGGCTCTGCCCTGGATCGTGTCCTGCTCTGGGCCTCAGTTTCCCCAGCTGAGGAGTGGGAACAAGTCTCCCTTTCCTCCCAGGAGCGGAGATGAGGGATGAACTCATCTGTGTTTGAAAAGCACTTTGGATTCTGCAGATGACCGTTGCTGGGACAAGCTAAGTGCTATCACAGGGGCAATGCTCTCCAGTTCGTGACCAGGGAGGGGAACTGCTGCTGGGCTGGCTCACTCACTTCGCCCTGGTAGCTAGCCTTGGGGGTGGCATGCAGGGGTTGCCCCCCCCCGAGCCACAAGAGTCAGCATAGCAGAGTCTGGTTCCAAGTGCAGGAGGCGATGGGAGACAAGAGGTGGCAGCTGGAATGAAATAGCTCTGGCCTCTGAGCAGGGTCCTGGGCCACTGACTCACGTGAAGGAAGGGCGTGGGAGAGGGTCAGCCAATGGGTGAAGCCAAAAGGCCTCCCCAAAACAGACCAGGCCCTGTAATGAACGAGGATTATTCCTGCTGGAGCTACTCACTGGCCTTTAGCTGGATGCCGGTAGCTTTAACTCTCCCTTGTTCATACTGTTAATAAAATGAAATCCCTGATGTGGCTAACGCAGTTTATTAACCTTCCCCAAGTCTCATGCAGAGGTAGGTTCTGCATGGTTTCAATGGAGATCGGAGGGGAGCCGGAAGGTGGGACTGTGGTTTCCTTGACTGGCTGGACCTGTCACCCCGTCATCTTCTCACCCTGTCTCCCTCCTCTGTTTTAAAGACCCCAGCTAGGAAGGCGCATTGGCTTTGATTGGCTAAAAGAAACCAGGAGAGGAAGGGAGATTTGCCATTCACAACACACTGTCTGGGATGCCAAAGAAAGGGTTAATTAGCTCTCTGTAGTTGCTGAGTAACCGTGTCCTGGCCTCCACCTATGTTCGCCAATGAATATTTGCTCCGATGAGGTCATGCTTTTTGCTTGCATTTTATTGGCTGGGCAGGCTTGTCTCTTGATATCCTGCAGAGGAAAGTTATGGGGGTGAAGTTGGCTGAGAACTGATGCAAACTGGTTGCCTGGAGTCAGGAGCAGGTTCTTCCTGGGTGCTCATGTAGTTGAATTCAGATCCCTTCCCAACATCTGATTCCACTGGTGCCATGAGCTCCAGCAGGCCGAGCACCAGGGATAAGCCCCGGCAGGTCCGAAAATAAAGACACCGCTGATCCAAGCCTAGGAATTCAGGGAGCTCCTGGGATGGGTCAGATTTAAAGAGAGCTTGTGTGCGTGCATACACGCTTGCGGCGGGTAGATCTTTGCACACCAAGCAGCATACTCGAGTCAGCCAGAAACAGCAATAGCATCATCAATGGAGATAAAAGGTACCTAAAGGATCTGGTTTCAGCAGGTAAAGCTGGTGAATGTGGACCAAAACACAGGTTCTCAGAGTCGGGAAGCTGGGGAAAATTGGACATTTTGATCTTGTTTTGTTATGTGGTCTCTAATTTGACCTGTGCAGTTGCTCTTTTTTGGACTGTGGAGCAGGTTATAGGAACATTTCTCTGGTTCCTTCTTTTTCTCATGCTCCAAAAATCATTTTGTTATTATCTGTGCTGAGGTAGCACATAGGAACCCGAGTTGTGGAGCAAGACCTCCCTGTGCTCGGTGCTGTACAGACACAGAGAGATAACCCTTGCACCGAAATACTCACAGTCTAAATATAAATCATCCCTCTCTCACACTTTTGTTTTTCCTTTCCCCTGTGGACTCTCTCCACTTTCCCTCTTGTGTCCTACAGTTTCTAGACAGGGAAAAGAAGAAACTCACTTTGGTTCTTTGCCTTTTCTGTTTTGCTTTCAAAAACAAAGCAGAAGCATGTTCCAGTGATGGGACTGGTTGCCACGAGAACTGGATTCTAATCATAACACTTCTGCAGGCTCACTGTGTGGCTGTAAGTAACTTCTCCCCTTGGTGCCTCAGTTTCCCCATCTCTAAAATGAGGATGATTGTACTTCTTGGTAAAGCACAGTGAGAGATTCAGATGAAAGCTGCAGAGCATTTTTGTTATTCTATTGGTAATATATTACCTTTGTCCAAGAGAGACTCATTTAGCCAGAGTTTTAGTGGACTCAGATGACTAAAAAGGTTTGCAAGGCCTTCCCCAGTCCCCTGGCTCACAGAACCAGGCAGGGAATGCAACAGAATTTACTACCATAGGGCTGTTCAGCTCACCATCTCTTTCTGGGCCTTCATCTCTTGTTGACTAATGCGTCTTACTTCTAAGCTCTCTACCCCAGTTCCAGCTTTGCCCGCTGAGATTAATGTGGGAAGCTACAGCAGCAAAGGTCTTTTTTTCAGGATAACAGTGACTCTTTGATCGTTTGACGCTGAAAGTTCACAGTACAGCACTTTAATCGAGAGCTTCATATCCTGGGCAGAAAAGGGCCCCAACCAAACCTCCAGATGCAACACTCTCCCCAGCTTTCGGGACATCACATCCAGAGCAGGATCCAAGCTTTGCATCTCTAGTCCTGGGCAGCGCCGGCTTTAGGCCAATTCCACCAATTCCCCCGAATCGCGCCCCGCGCCTAAGAGGGCCCCGCGCCCAGTGTGAATCCCTTCCCTGGCTAGAGGCACCTTTTTAATTTTTACTCACCTGGCAGCGCTTTGGGTCTTCAGCGGCACTTCAGCGGCAGGTCCTTCACTCTCTCCGGGTCTTTGACGGCACTTTGGCAGCGGGTCCTTCAGTGCCGCTGAAGACCTGGAGCAAGTGAAGGACCCACCGCCAAAGTGCTGCCAAAGGCTCAGAGCACCGCCCGGTGAGTACAAGCCCTACATGTTTTTTTCCATGTTTTTTTTTTCCTTAGGTCATCCCTGCCAGGACCCCATCGAAACTCTTTGAATTGGGCCCCGCACATCCTAAAGCCGGCCCTCACCTTAGGAACCCTAACCCTAGGGCGGGAAGCCCTACCCATAGGAACCCTAGCCCTAGCTCCAAGTGCCCTACCCATAGGAACCCTAACCTAGCTCCAAGAGCCCTACCCATAGGAACCCTAACCCTAGCTCCAAGTGCCCGACCCATAGGAACCCTAACCTAGCTCCAAGAGCCTTACCCTTTGGAACACTAACACTAGGGCAGGAAGCCCTACTCATTAGAACCCTAACCCTAACTGCAAGTGCCCTACCCTTAGGAACCCTAATCCTAGTTCCAACTGCCCTACCTATAGGAACTGTGACCCTAGGGCGTGGCGCCCTACCCATAGGAACCCCAACGCTAGCTCCAAGTGCCCTACCCTTAGGAACCCTAACCCTAGGATAGGAAGCCCTACCCATAGGAACCCTAAACCTAGCTCCAAGAGCCCTACCCACAGGATCCCGAACCCAAGGGCACAGCGCCCTACCAACAGAAACCCTAACCCTCGCTCCAAGTGCCCTACCCTTATGAATCCTAACCCTCACTCCAAGTGCCCTACCCATAGGAACCCTAATCCTAGGGTGGGAAGCCATACCCATAGGAATCTTAAACCTAGCTCCAAGTGCCCTGCCCTTAGGAATCCTAACCATACGGCGGGAAACTCTACCCATAGGAAGCCTAACCGTAGCTCCAAGTGCCTTACCCATAGGAACCCTAAACGTAGGGCAGAAAGCCCTACCAAGAGGAACCCTAACCCTAGCCCCAAGTGCCCTACCCACAGGAACCCTAACCCCAGCTCCAAGTGCCCTACCCACAGGAACCCTAACCCTAGCTCCAAGTGCCCTACCCATAGGAACCCTAACGGCGGAAGCCCTATCCATAGGAACCCTAACCCTAGATCGAAGTGCCCTACCCATCGGAATCCTAACCCTAGCTCCAAGTGCACTACCTATTGGAACCCTATCCCTAGCTCCAAGTGCCCTACCCACAGGAACCCTAACCCTAGCTCCAAGTGCCCTACCCACAGGAACCCTAACCCTAGCTCCAAGTGCCCTACCCACAGGAACTCTAATCCTAGGGCAGGAAGCCCTACCCATAGGAATCTTAAACCTAGCTCCAAGTGCCCTCCCTTAGAAATCCTAACCATAGGTGGGAAACTCTACCCATAGGAAGCCTAACTTTAGCTCCAAGTGCCTTACCCATAGGAACCCTAATCCTAGGGCAGGAAGCTCTACCCATAGGAACGCTAACCCTAGCCCCAACTGCCCTACCCATAGGCAGGGCTGGCTCTACCCATAGCCATTTTGCCGCCCCAAGCATGGCGGCACGCCGCAGGGGGCACTCTGCCGCTCACCGGTACCGCGGGACCGGCAGACCCTCCACAGGGACGCCTCCGGGAGGTCCACCAGAGCCACCTGCCGCCCTCCTGGCAACCGGCAGAAAGCCCCCAACGGCATGCCACCTCAAAGACGCGCTTGGCGCACTGGGGCCTGGAGCCAGTCCTGCCCATAGGAACCCTAATCCTAGGGCGGGAAACCGTACTCATAGGAATCCTGACCCTAGCTCCAATTGCTCTACCCTTAGGAACCCTAAGCCTAGGCTGGGAAGCCCTACCCACAGGAACCATAACCCTAGCTCTAGATGCCCTACCTATAGGAACCCTAAACCTAGCTCCAAATACCCTATCCATAGGAACCCTAAACCTAACGCGGAAAGCCCTACCTAGAGGAACCCTTACCCTAGCACCAAGTTCATTACCCATTAAAACCCTAACCCTAGCTCCAAGTGCCCTACCCTTTGGAACCATCACCCTAGCTCCAAGTGCCCTACCCTTTGGAACCATCACCCTAGCTCCAAGTGCCCTACCCTTTGGAACCATCACCCTAGCTCCAAGTGCCCTACCCTTTGGAACCGTCACCCTAGCTCCAAGTGCCCTACCCACAGGAACCCTAACCCTAGCTCCAAGTGCCCTACCCATGGGAACCCTAACCCTAGCTCCAAGTGCCCTACCCATAGGAACCCTAACCCTAGCTCCAAGTGCCCTACCCTTAAAAACCCAACCCTACCTCGAAGTGCCCTGCCCTTAGGAACCATATCCCTAGCTCCAAGTGCCCTACCCATACGAACCCTAACCATAGGGTGGAGGGCCCTATCCATAGGAACCCTAACCCTAGCTCCAAGTGCCCTATTGTTAGGAACCCTAACCCTAGGACAGTAAGCCCTACCCATAGGAACCCTAACCCTAGCTCCAAGTGCCCTACCCTTTGGAACCCTAACCCTACTGTGGGAAACCTTATATATAGGAACCCTAACCCTAGCTCCAAGTCCCCTACCCTTTGGAACCCTAACCCTAGCTCCAAGTGCCCTACCCATAGGAACCCTAACCCTAGCTCCAAGTGCCCTATCCACAGGAACCCTAACCCTAGCTCCAAGTGCCCTACCCTTAGGAACCCTAACCCTAGCTCCAAGTGCCCTACCCTTAGGAACCCTAACCCTAGCTCCAACTGCCCTACCCATAGGAACCCTAACCCTAGGGTGGGGAACCCTACCCATAGGAACCCTAACCCTAGGACCAGAAGCTCTACCCTTAGGAACCCTATCCCTAGCTCCAAGTGCCCTACCCGTAGGAACCCTAACCCTAGGGTAGGAAGCCCTACCCATAGGAACCCTAACCCCACCTCCTGGAGATAACGACTCTTGGGACAGACCCAACCACCCCTTGACTCTGGGAGAAACAGGGCTAAACAATAGGATTTAATAGCAGACTCAGAGAGGCAGGTCTTTTGTCTCAAAACCACACACCAAATTAGACAATCAGCGAGAAGAAAAGCTAATAATAAAGTAATCAAACAGGTGTGGGGCTGACTGACACATGGGCACCAGGGGAGGGGGAGAGAGGGAGCAGGAGAGACCGAAAGGAAGAGAAAAACAAAACGCTTGGCATTTCAGTCTCAATCCATTCTGTGGCTTTCTTCTTCCCTCTCTCTCCCCTGGTTAATTTCCTGCCTTCTCTTCATCCTTTTTTCTCTCTTCTGCCACTTCCCCTTTTCTCACTGTTCCCTTTCATTCTCACCCTCATATGTGATTCCTACCCATCCTGCTGGCCCTTTACGTTTCTCTCTCTAACAGGGGCCCCAGCCCTTTCTCTGCCATTTTCGTGCATTCTGGTCCCAGCTGAGGCCTGTGCTGCTCTCTCACCATCTGTCTCTGCTTTCGTCAAGGCTTGAGGAACTGCCAGGGCTGGCAGGGGCGAGATCACCAAAAAGCACGTGGCACTGGGATAGAAAGACGCTTGCTGGCTCTCCCTGGCATGGTGGCTCCAGGTCTCTCTTTAGGCTCTCAGGGGTAAGGAGGCCATGCCCAAGTATGAAGCCTGTCACAGACCCCATGGACATGACTGCTGAGCAAGGGATCAATGCCAAGCTGTGTAAGGGCATAGTACCCTCCCATGGCCAAATCTCTGAATACTCCCCTTGCCTCTCGAGTGCTAACTGGCAGCATCTGGGCTGGGATTTAGGGTCGTGGTTATTTTATTGGGGAGAGAAGTAATTCTAAATTTCTCTCTCCAGCCTGACCTGTGGTAACTCCTGCCCACGTCCCTCCAGCTCCTCTGACTGTTCCTAGCACCTAACCCTAGGGCCCCCTGCTGTTTCAGCCTGTGCCGCTCCCCAGGAGATATTGCCAATCCACCCACTTCTTCTGGATATGTTTTGCTAATCAGCCGAGACTGCTGAACTCATTGCACTTGTAAGATGAACATAAGATCAGGCCTCCAGGAGTGAAAACTTAGTGTATTATTAACTCCTGCTCCACTGCTCAGTGCCCCAGGGCTTCTGTTTCAATGTGCAGGTGTTTTCTCATCCATTCTCTGATCTGTCCCAACTTAACTTGAAGTCGGCTTCCCAGCAGCCCAGACTTCGGCCTCTCATGTGACCCAGCCGAGGCTACTGCAGCAATATAGACTCTTTTGGGGGGCAGTTCCAAGCCAAGGCTATATACTCATTACAGTGCAGGTCAAAAGCCTGGTTTGGAAATCCCCAGAGATGAGATTCCCAGTTGGGAATGGAGCATGTAGTCATTTCAGAGGCCACAGACACAAGCAAGTGGAAAAGAAAACACTTCCCCTATAAGAGCAGATGGTGATTTAGAGAATTACAGTGCAAGGCGTGGCCCAAGGAGACCAGATGGAACTTGAGGGGAAGAAAGAGAATAAAAATGGAAGAGTAAATAGAGAGGGAATTTTACCAAGCTGCCACCTTACAGCTCCTATAAATATTTAACAGCCTGCATCCTCATGGCTGTTATGAAATCTAAGGCGTTAGCGGCTTGCAACTCCAAAATTCACCCTCCTCCCTGAGAGTATTTCAGCCTTCAGCTGTTGCCAAGGGAATTCCCAAACCAAGAGGACAGCAGGTCAGTGGGACAACGAACCAGGGGGCTGGAGCATCCAGGTTTGGGCTGCCAAGGAAGCGGAAGCCGATGCCAACCAAAAGAGCATTGGGAAGGTTGTGGATTCCTGCAGGAGGCAAGTGTATGTTTCACCCTTTCCGAGGCTTCACCCACAGGCCTCAAATCCCCGGCATCAAGCAGACATCATCTTCCCAGGATGCAGTGTTACTTAATCTTAATTTAAATAGTTAAATCACTTTCAAATTAATTTCTATGTAAATAACCCCCTGTGATCTGTAGAAAATAAACCACAGAATGCTCCCTGGGGCATTGGGGAAAAAACACCTGTACAATCACCATGTCTTTGTTTCCAAGCAGGCCAGTTTAATGCTATTTTTTCCCACTGCCTGTCCCCAGCCCCGCACTGCTGCCATCTCATTGCTCCTTTCAGAGTTGCAGCCTCCAAAATGCATTTTTACCTCATCGCACAGCCAGCTACTCGGTGTAGAGCCCAGATTTGAGCCCCAGTTGCCGCTGGACATTCAAAACAGGCTTCACAAACTCAGGAGCACCCTACTCGCTGCTGCGGAGGAGCTGAGAACGGCAGCTCAGTGCATGAATGATGAGATCTCAAGGCCAACGCTTCTTTGAATCCTGAGATGGTTGCAATGGAAACTGGGTATAAGAGCAAGCCCCTTGTAAACTGGTGTAGTGGATCAGCTGATTTGGCAACGGTCTTTGAGTCAGCACTTCTCTCTTCCAAGCTTTGCGCACACAAAGAGAAACAAAATGGCCCTGCATGTCCAGAAACCACCAAGAAACTCAGCAGCTGGAGTAACCTGCCTCTCCATCTCTGCAGTGACCAATCTTTCTGCTCTTCTTATTTCCAAATGCCTGTATATTTACTAGTTTTGGGGGTAGGTTTTTTTTAACTGTATCCCCCTTTTCTGTGCCTAACTCTGCTTCCTCACTTCCCCCAGAACAACAGATGCTCTGGGAGTTAACCCCTGCTTGCTGCTAACCAGTTCAGAAACCCATTCCACCCACTCAGAGACACAGCCCATGTTATTACACTGAGCAGAGTTAGGAAAGACAGCAGACCTGTGACGACCTACAGCTGTGTGGGACTGAGCTAGGCGGGCAATCTGGGACTCAGAATAGCATAGATCACTGGGGGTTATTTCTACAGAAGTCCCTCTATAAGATGGGGTCTGCATTTTCCCTCCCCCGGCACCTCAGGCGTGAGTTCAGATGAGTGCGTACCAGGAGTATTTCTACTACAATGTAGACTCATTAGTGTCGCTGTGGCTGGGTAAACAACGGTGACACCACATGTGTGTTTATTATTGCCTATCACCCTGAGCCTAACAAGCCAGGCCGGTTTTGTCAGTACAATTGCGTCTACACTAGGGGCTTCTGCCACCACAGCTATGTCAGGCCCAAGTCACAACTCCTCACACCACAGCAGGGCTATGCCAGCGGAAATCTGCAGTGTAGCCATAGCCTGAGGGACAACACATTCCCCCAGTGGAACAGGAGAAGCAAGGCTTGATGGTGGGACACTGTTACCTAGCAACAACAGATTAACCCTTTAATGGGTGTCACTGACATGACAACTCTCCTCTCATTCTCTGTGTGAAAGAAGTCTGCACATCTGGGTTTTGTGGGGCTGATCAATGATATGCTCAAAACTCCAGCTTGTCCTGCCCAATCTCTTTGGCCTGTGACCCATCTCTCTGGCTGCCCTCAGCCTATGACCTATCTCCCACCACATCCCCCCACACCATTCCCCCCCCCCCTTCTGCAGATGGAAATATCGTTGGCAAAATCTCAACCATTACTACCTGGGCAAGAGAATTCGCCACTTCACGAGCCTGTGACCTGTCACCCCTGAGGGGTCACCCATGCTGCCAACCCAGGTAAGTGCATGAGTTCCTGTGTGCTATCTGCTGCTTCTTGGGGGACAGCTGGAGTCAGAGAAACCCTGGGGCTAAACACTCTGGGAGGTCAGAGGTTAAATAACAGTCTTGTCACCAGACCCCACCCTCAGAATCCACCAGGAGTAATGGGTGACGGGCAAACAGGAGCATTGACTCGTTCATCATCGAGGTATCTGGGCACCTATGGGAGCTGGGAATTCACCTTCTACCTATTATTATTGAACAGTTATGTTAGAGGAGGTCTCAACGCAGCCGGGGCTCCACTCTTCCAGCTGCTGTATCAACATAGCGAATGACGGTCGCTGCTCCAAAGAGCTTCCCATCTAAAGCCTTCTTCACTGTCCCCTTTCCTTGCTGGGGACTTGGGTGTCCTCATCAGTGCATGCCTAGCTAGCGGAGCCTGGGTGCTTTGAAAGATTCTCTCTTAGATGTTTTGCCTGAGTAAGGATTTCAGGCCTGGCCCAGGGACACAGTTCCTCCCCAAATGTCCTGGTTTCGGCCCCTGTCCAGATCAGCACAATCCCTCACCCATGTTGCCCAAGCGGCATGTCAGGCCTTTCCAACATGACTGAGGTGAGGGACGCAACCGAAACCTCCACAACAGGAAACTCTGCCTCCCGCGATTTCTTCATCCCAGGGGAGGTTCTTCCAGCCGGTTTCTTAACCTGACACTTCGGAAGCCAGTGGACTCCGGCGCCCAGAGGAGGAAGTGAGCCAATGAAGGGAAAGCACATGATGATGAACGCGTGTGCTGCTCTTCCATGCTCACTAGCGTGCATGTGCAAGATCTGTCTATGGCACCAGCTAGGGATCCCAGCAGACCCCAGCTCTTCTGGAAAAGACTTGTTAGATTTAATTTACAACGAGCCAAGGCAGGGGCTGCCCCAAAGCAAAGCAGACTGCAGCCGCCCTCCTGTTGTGGCCTGTCAAGACAACAATTTCCAGCATGCAGTACAGTTCTTTCAAATTGGAGCATTGCATGTTGGGACTTGTAGTCTCATTGGGCTGGGCGTCTGAATGCACAACGAAGGTGGCTGCCAGAGCTCTGTGGGCTGCACTTATTCTACAGCAGACTTAGCCCTGTCACCACTACAGAGATGCCCTCTACAGAAGCAGCTCTCACAATGTCCAGAACAATTACTGGTGCCCAGTTGGTCTTTGTTAATGGGCCATCTGAAATCGGGAGCAGCCGAACCAGCTCTACAAGATCTCTGTATGACCCAGACAAAGAAACCCTTAAGCTGGTGAACAGCAAGCAGTAAACTACATGGAACAGTGACAGTGCATCACATCTTGGGTAAGAACGCCTTCAGCACGCGGAGCAGTCATTCTCATGCCCCTTCCTTCATAGGAACAAGGGCAGTGCCCCACTGGAGCAGTCGGAAAGTCCATCTAGTCCAATGTCCTGTCTCCAACAGTGGCTCGGGCCAAATTCTTCAGGAGAAGGTGCAAGAATCTCACAGTAGCAGATGTGGGATAATCTGTAACCATGAAGGCCTCATGATGAACCCTAACAGTTACAGATCAGTTTAAATACTGAAGAATTATGGTTTTCATCCCTTCCAAAACTCTTTGTTTGCCTTAACTGTTATAACTCTGGATGTTCTTGTTTTCCTGTTGAACATCCATTCCCTCACTCTTTGAATCTTGCTAAGTTCTTGGCCTCAGTGACATCCTGTGGCAGTGAGTTCCACAGTCTAATTCCATAATGAGTGTGGGGGGGAGTATTTCCTTTTATGAGTTTTGAATTTTGCTACCTTTCAATTCCATTCAGTGTCAGCTTGAGAAGGGAGAAGAAGCTTCTTTCTCTAGAGGATTCATTATTTTATATATGTTTATCGTGGCCCCTTTCCTTCATCTCCTTTCTAAGGGAAACAATCTTAGTCTTTTCAATCTCTCTTCCTAGGAGAGATTTTCCAGGACATTGATCATTCTCATCACCGTTCTCTGAACCCCACTCAAAGAATACCCTATCTGAAATGAGTGACCAGAACTGTGCACAAACACACACACACACACGTCTAGATAGAAGAAAGCATCGATGTACATAATAGCATTATAATACTTTCCATATTATCCTCCATCCTGATCCCTCTATATCCTAACATCTTGCTTCTCTGTCAGTTCCCAGCCATAGAGGGGAGGGAGGAAAAAGATAGCAGCTCCCTGGCCTACCCAGCCCACTTGCCAGGAAGCATTTCTACTTGCACTGGCAAGCAGCTGAGTAGGCTTCTCAAGCCTTGCCACCATGTGTTATACACAGAACCTCTTACATCCCTCCAAGTCCAACCATCAGGATGCACATGAGATCCTTGCACCTGATCCTCCCTGCAGTGAAAGACAAGGCTCATCCAGCCGGTTCCCCTTCTGATTCTCATGTTGGCCAGTTATACCCCGAGGGGCAACAGCAACTAAACTGGGACCCCAACATTCCCCTCTCCATCTCAGAGGCTAATGGAGATTGGAGCTGAGCAGGGTCCCAGTGCTGGAATCCACGCACACGTGCAAACATGCACAAATGCTCACGTACACACACACTCACACACACATTCACAAGTATACGTGCGTGCACACTGGGTACGTACACACTCAGGCCTGCACAACATGCACACACAGGCTCAGGGGCATGGGCTGTGATGTGACAGGAGTGAATGATCCTGGAGCCACCCAGTGTTTTGGCGTCCACAGGAGGAACCGGTCCCCCAAACATACCTGGGGCATCACTGAGCGTTTGCAGCTGCTATGCAGTCACCTCTGCCGTCCCCTTGCCCTCTCCCACAGGAAGCTGAAGCAGCCTGGGAAATCCCTTTGGTATCTTGCAAGGGCAGTCCCTGGCTCCATGTGTCAGTAGCCATCAGGGGCTGCATTCTCGCAGTCACAGCTATGAATATCCCCATTATGTTCGGCCTCTGGCTCCCCCACCCCTCCCCAACGTTTCTGTGTTGTTATTTTACACTGGTGCCATTGCTGCTGCTGCATTTGATCATTTCGGCAAAGCAACGGCACCTGCTACAAGCCACGGCTGGCTGGGGGGAGGGAGGGGGAAGGGAGAGACAGCAGGTGCTGCGCTCTGTGCTCACCCATCCACCCAGATTCCCGGCTATCACAACAACATCCATCCACTCGCTCCTGTTTGGGGGTAGGGTCCTGGATCCAGACACTCTTCAGTCTGGTGGTGTTTGATTCCAGGCCCAAAGACTGCGGCTAATGACCCAAACCCAAGTCCAGACCCAAACAATCTGAACTCCCTGCCCCCATCTGCTGCTTCATCATCCCCAGCTCTAACCTTACAGGCTAAGGAAAACCTTGTGTGAAAAGAAATGAACCCCACACCGCCCGCTCATCACCACTTTCTCCTCTACAGCAGCTTCACTGTGGGCCTATGCCACTGACTTAGACCCTGACAGGTTGAGAGCCTTGGCAGAAAGGCAAATGTCTGTATATGACTATGCACAGGAATCTCTTCACCTGCCCACTGGTACGCAGCCACATCTGGGGCGGAATGTGGCAGCTCTTTAACGGCCCCCGTAGCAAAAATATAGGACAGTTTCAGGATGGGAAGGGAAGCACGGGGAATGTGCATTTAAATATATATGTTTCAAAAGAGACTGCATTCCATTTTCTCTGCAAGGAAGGATCGCCGCTCCCAGTGGGATTCAGACTGAGAACGAACCAGGTTTGGGTGCAGGGGAGCTAACAGGGTCCTGTTATGCCAGGGAGGGAGGGTTGTTGTGTTGGGGAGGAAGCTTTGCCTAGAGGTTACAGCACAAGCCTGGGCGAGCTGGGTTGTCCCCCCAGCTCTGCCGCTGACCGAATGGATCGCCCTGGGGAATCTGGCTCACTTCTCTATGCAGCCACCTTTGAGGGGGAAGGAGGCTATGGCAAGGCTGTGATTGCGCTCAGGAAGGGAGAGAGCATGGAGAAGAGTGTGAATAGCTCACAGGCCCCCATAATCTTCCTGAGAAAGGGCTGGGCCAGGGGATGGGACACATGGGGTGAAGCGGCCTGGCCCGAGTCTGAGGAAGCTGCGGATAATCCCCTGACTGAGTGCCAGAGCTTCAGGCCCCGTCTGTCCTGGGGGGGCAGGTGTGGCTCAGAGAGAGAACAGCTGCCTTCCCCACCCCTTGCTCCTTTCACGGTTTCCTCTCCCCAGCCACTGCAAGGGGCTCGTCCCGCTCTGTCTAGGCCTTTCATCTGACGCTCTTCCTGTCAGCCCTGGAAATGGCAGGCCGCTTTCCTGTCCCAGATTCGTCTCTTGTCCCTGCTCCCCCCCACCCCAGCGCTTCCTGCCTGTGAGCGGCCAGTGCCAGCACACGGCTGTGATTCACTCACCACGACCCCCTCCCTGTCCCCATCCTGCAGCTCTTGGCTACATCACGGTTAATCAGCCGCCTTTGCCTTCACGGTGACTGGCGTCACCCCAGGCCTCTTCTTCTCCACAAGCTCTCTCTCCCTCCTGGCTTCCAAAGCCTCGGCTGGAGCACACCATCCGGTTAATACCCTGTCTACACTAGGACAGTTTGTACCCAGCTTGGGGCTAATTGGAGTACGCACAGGCTCCCAAGGAGGCAATAGGGTTTGTCTAGTGGCCCAAAAGCTAGGAACTCTTGTTCCTGAATCCCGGCTCTGCAAGCGACTCTGTTGTGCGGCCTTGGACAAGTCACTTAACATCTCTGCCTCTCACTTACTGTTTCTCCCAAGGTGGGCAGATTGTGGGGCCTGAATGATTCAAAGTGTGGAAGAGCCAGAGAGCTCTATGACAGGGCTTACTCCTCAACTAAGCACGTAGGAATTGGGCTTTGCCCCTGTGAAGGGGGCGTCCAGACGATCTACCCTGATCTGATCAGCTCCAGGGGCGACTCTATGTATTTTGCCACCCCAAGCACGGCAGGCAGGCGGCTTTCGGCGGTACGTCTGCAGGAGGTTTGCTGGTAATGCAGATTTGGCTGCACGCCTGTGGGAGGTCCACCGTTCCCGCGCCTTCGGTGTACCCGCCGCTGAATTGCTGCCGAAATGCCGCCGACACCATGGGACTGGCGGACCTCCCGCAGGCGGCCTGACTGCCACCCTCACAGCAACCGGCAGGCTGTGCCCCATGGCTTGCCGCCCCAGGCACACGCTTGGTGTGCTGGTACCTGGAGCTGCCCCGATCAGCTCTGTCGGAGGGGCCCATGCAGCCAGAAAATAGAGAAACCCGAGAGAGGGATCATCCTCTCCCCCACTGATTTCCTTCCCTTTCTAGTCCCTTGAGTCACATGTGCTCCCAGGAGAGGAGCTCTCTCCCACCTGTATAGGAGAGATGAGCAATTTGCAGCCTTGACAAGGGCACTGTGCATGGCCCCTTGCCACAGCTGCAGGCTGGGGCTGAGTCAGCCCACCTGAGACAGGAGGAATGGGGGCATGTCACACAGCGCTTACACAAAACAGCTGGCAGGGAGAGCTCTCCAAAGAGCAGGGAGCTGCCTGGTGGGGAGGGACAGCTATCGGCACCCTGGGGAATGATCCATTTTGAATAGAACTGTTGCAATTAACAAGATTGGGATTTAAATCAGCACTCAGATGTTTGGGTTCCGATCTGAATCTAGGGGGCTGCCTGTCTCTAAATAATCCCTATCCCTCAATAAACCCACAATTACCTTCATGGAGGGCAAACCCCCACAGCCCAGAGTCTTTCCTTTGTGTTCTGCTGGACAGGACAGTGTTCCCTTCTCTGACCTCTTCAGGGGACATCTTGTGTGCTCCCTCCCCAGTGTTGGGGGAGGCCAGGTTTGTCTTTCTTGCTTCTGGGAGTTGAGACTTGCCCTTTTCTCAAGGGTCCCCTCTGCATTAGTCCCCCTTTACCCCACTCTGGGTTCTCACGTCCCCCAAGGGGCACCCCCCAATGTTCCATTTCCCCCATTTGTGCCCTCCAGCACTCACTTTCTCAACACCTCCCCGATACATTCCCCGTCTCCCATTGCCCCCGGTAGCTCCTCCCTGCCTCCATCTGCCTCACCCTGGGGATGAGGATCTTGTGGGGAGGAAAGTGTCCCAATGGGACAGTCTTGTTCCCTGAGATTTCCAGCCTAAATCTGCAAGCCCGAGACATTGGCCTACGTTTTGATGGAGCACATGAACTGCTGCAGCCTTGTACGAGCTGAAGTTGACCTCCAGAATTTGAGTCTCCAGGTCCTTGGTCTCTTCCCACTCATCCCCTCAATAGATGGCCAGTGAGGGGCAGCTCTCTCTAAAGACGGGTGAAGCAGCAGATGCGGAGTGAGGGCACCTTGGTTCTAGTCAGAGATTGTAAGGCCAGAAGGGCTCATGATGACCATCTAGTCTGATTTCCTGCCTAACACAGACTCCATACCCTCACCAGTCATTTCTGCATCAGGCCCAGAACTTCTCCTTTGAGCCAGTGCAGGTCTTTTAGAAAAAAAAATCCAGTCTGGATTTAAAGACTTACAGTGATGGAGAATTTATAATGTAGATTCCACTGGTTAATTCCCTTCACTGTTAAAAATTTGTGCCTTATTTCTAGCCTGAATTAGCTTCAGCTTCCAACCTCTGGAGCTGATTATGTCTTTTTCTGCTCGATAAAAGAGACATCAGAAATCTCTTCCTCATGTAGGTACATGTAAACTGTGATCAAGTCCCCTCTTAGACAAACAAAATAGATGGAGCTTCTTTGGTGTCTCACTATAAGTCAGAGGTCCCAGATCTTGAATCATTTTTGTGGCTCTTTCCTGAACACTGTCCAGTTTTGTAACATCTTTTTTAAAGTGTGGACACCAGAACTGATCTCACTTATGCTGTATACAGAAGTAGCACCATGTCCCTACTCCGACTTGATATTCCCTTGCTCATACATCCGAGAATCATATTCATCCCTATAGCTACAGCATTGCACTGGGGGCTCATGGTCAGTTGGATTATCCACTATGACCCCTAACTCCTTTTCAGAGTCACTGCTTTCCAGGATACGGGCCCCATCTTAGGAAGAGTGCCCTGCATTCTTTGCTCCTAGATATATGACCTTGCATATGGCTGTGTTAAAACACGTGGTTCAAATGAGCCCAGCTACCAAGCGATCCAGGTTGGCTGGTATAACTACCGTGTCCTCATTATTATTACCACGCCACAGTTCGTGTGTCATCTGCAAACTTTACCTGCAATGATTTTAAGATCTTTGCTAAAGATATTGAATAGCATTTGGCCAAGAACAGATCCCATTCAAAACACTCCCAATGGATAAGGATTCCCCATTTACAATAACTTTTCGCAATCTATCAGTTAACCAGTTTTTAATCCATTTAATATGGGCTGCACTGATTTTATATAGTGCTGTGTTGTTGTTTTTTTAAATCAGATTGCCATGTGGGACTAACTCAAATGTCTTACAGAAGTCTAAGCATATGATGTTCTGGTCTATATTAATATTTCTGTCTGTGTTATCCACCAGTTAAAGGAGCAGACTGGGAGTCAGGATGCCTGGGTTCAACTCCTGACTTTGCCATTGATGTGTCGCCTCTCTGTGCCTCAGTTTCCCCACCCCTGCAGTGCAGAGAATGATACTGACCTTTTAAACTTGTATTTGCTGTGGAGCACTCTGAGCCAAACTTTTTCACCTGGGCTCACCACAAGCACAATACCTTTCACTTATAACGGCTTTAACCAGACAATTTCAAAACCCTTTAAAAAGGAAGGTAACTGTCATTCTATTCAGTTTACAGATGGGGGTGGGGCGCAGGCCTACCTAATGAAGTAATGTCTGTAAAATGCTTTGAGACGCTGGGTGAATGGAGCTGGACCAAAGACATGCCAAAGGTCTAACATCACCATAGCAGCTCTGCAAGCCCTTCTGTTCTTCATTCTGGTTCTGGAGCTGCAGCTCCGGTTTGCCCAGATTTTGCTGAGGTCAGTAGCCTCCTGGAGAGAGCCAGAGGCCTGGGATGAACCAGCAGAAGCTGTGAGGAGCCCATTACTCAGCCAGTGAGTCATGACACAAGCTTGCGAGAGGCAGAACACAGCCTGTGCGGACGTGCCCCCCAGCAGAGGAGCCCCATCACGGATGGAGTCAGATCAGGAAGGTGAGTCAAAGGGACGCGATCTGCAAAGGGGCCTGGAGGGGAAGACGCTTCCGGGTCAGTGAGGCCGAAGTGCACAGTGAAGAGGAAAGCATGAAGTTTCAGTTTCCTTCCTCCAGTCCTGTCAGAGGTGACGCCTCCTTCCCGTCCCTCCACAGTGATGGGGAGCCCCCCCAGCCTGCAATGTGAAGTCATCACTTTCCCTTCCTTCATGTCCCCACTGAGCCCCGGTCCTGGGTGTGAGAGAGAATGCACCTCCCAGAGGAAAGGGGGGAATGGCAGGGACGGGTCCTTACAAGAGTTCTGCACTACGTTACCTGCAGTGGTTTGAAACTGGTTTCAAACCTTTATACTGCATCCACACTAGGGATTGTACCACTTTATACTGGTAAAAAACCAGACCCTAACTGGAATTGGTACAAACACAGTGTATAGACTCATCAGGATGCTTGGAACTCTAGTGCTTCTCCTTGTCAGCTCACGTTAACTAATTCATCTTCACTCCACCCCCTGGGAGATGCATATTATTGTTTTAGTTTACAGATGGGGAAACTGAGGCACAAAGTGGCGAAAGTGACTTGACCAAGGAGTTAGTGTCAGAGTCAGAATTGGAACTTCTTGGTTTGGGTACTTCCAAAAACCACCCATGGCAGTGAGCTTCAGACCTGGGCTCATGCTATGGTGGTGTCATTGTTCCTGCTCAGGCTCTGAAACCCACCCTCCTCCCCAGGCATCAGAGCCCAAGCAGGAACGTCTGCACCACTATTTTTATTGCCGTAGCGCAAGCCCCATGAGACCGAGTCTTCAGATACAAGCTCTGAGACTGACCCGCTCTGGGTTGGGGCTTTTGCAGTGTCTCGCAGGCCTGGACTGAAACCACTAGGTCACGCTTCTCTGTATACTCCTGGCCCGTCTGTGGCTCTTAGTGGAGCCTTCAGTGTGGGGGCTGCTAATACTCAGAGCCACTATAGCCTGTCATCAGCAGGGTAAAGGCTTGCTCGAGTCTTGGGCTCAGCTAAGGCTTGGTCCGAGATCACAAACCATGATGTCAGCTTACAGACACCCTGCTGTGGCCCAGGTGAAAGAGGAACCAATCCGTGCCCAGCAGCGAGGTGTAAAACACAGGGTAGTGTTGACAACCCACCACATGCAAGACAGGAATGCCGTTGGCACCTGCACCTCCTTCCTTCATGTTCCCTGATGATGGAACATGCATGTTACATGCATGACCATCTCAGCACATGACCTGGTCTCCCAGCAACTACTGCCCCAATGAGTGTTGCCTTCCTCCAAGTTCCTCATCACATTACAAGAGTTCTACATGTCGGTTCTGAGCAGCAGTGGAAAATGAGGCTCCCAGCTGGTTTTCCTGCTGGCCTGAGACACCAATTATATCCTGAGGAGGTTACAGCGAAAGTGCACGCTGTTGGGCCCCGTGGAACTTTGCACCATCAGGGTACAGCTTGTCTGTGCCAGAGGCAGAGCTTTCTCGGGAGCCAGTCCAGACTGTGGAACGAACTCCCCCAGGAACTAGAGACCTTCAACCACCTTCTGCTCCAAGGGCCAGGAGAGTTTCTTCAATCGTCCTTCTCTACCCAACAAGCAGAGCAGCATGTAGGTATTTACAGATTTTTTAAATCTCTACCAAACCCGGCGCACACAGTTTCTCCACTGGGGAGAGGATGAGAAAGAAAATGAACCACATGTGACCACTAGTCACACTGATTGATGCACGGACTGCTGGAAGGTGCTCCGGTGGGGATACGGGCGGTACAAGGAGCCATCAAGAAGAGAAGAGAAAGTGGCACTCTGAAAATGCCCATCTCCACCTCTGAGACTAGCCGAGATTGGAGCTGAGCATTGTCCCAGGGCTGGGATCCATTCACATGCGCACACACACGGCTGCCGTTTCACTGCTCACTCCGCTTGTGCGTCTTCCCCCAACCCATGCCTCTCTTGTCTGTTTAGAATGTAAGCTTTTCGAGGCAGGGACTGGCTGCTACCCTGGGTTTGAACAGCACATCCTGAGTGGGCCCTTAGGCACTACTGTGATCAACACGAGTAAACATACACAAACACACATGTGCGTACATGCAATATACACGGAGAGAAACACCCATGTGCACATGCACAGATACATGCAGAGGGACATAACCATCCATGTACAGCCTTGCATGCACAACACACACACACACATATAGAGAACCACAGACACAAAGATACAGGATCCTAGGCAAGGGTTTCTCCATGTCCCCTCACAGGCTTGGGGCCGTTGTGGTCAGCACGGCGCCGGGGAGCATGTCCCTGCAGCACAAAGAGGGAGTTTCAGATGGGTCCTCCAAGCACAGCAGCTGCTACCAGTTCCAGTCAATTCCCCATTCATCTCAGCACCACCAGAATGCGGTTGGGGCCTTAAAGGGACACTGCACACTTGTCTCTCCTCTGCCCCTCCCCACCTGAAAGACTCACCCTCATCCTGTCTCTGCCATGCTCAGATTTTTTGCCCATAAGTGAGATAAATGATACTCTGCCCATGACTCAGGATGCCCCTAGGAAAGCTTCACCTTCTCATCTCAGAGATCGAGAGCAAAGGACTCAGCCCTGATCCCTCTCCTGGTCCTGCTAATGGGATCTGGCACCCTGGCCACCGCATGGTCATCCCTCCATGCAGGCCCTGTCCACAGCCCTGCTGGGTTTCCATCACAGCCATAGAGAACACAGTGGCACCACTCCCTTTGCAGGGGTTGAGTGGGGGAGCCTGAAGGGAATCCAGGCCAGGGCTCCAGAGCAAGTTGCTGAGTCCCTCTCCCTGGTCCAATGGGGTATTCCCAGCTCCTCCCTTCCCCTCCCACTGAGACTCTGTTTAAAACAGGATTCACTGGCTTTGTCTCTGGAGAGCTGGGTGGTGGCCTGGTCCCTCCCAGGACGGGAGATAGGTGTTTCTCACCTGACCTCCCCACGGGCGCAGAGCAGGGTGGGAGGAGTGAATGGGACCCAGAAGCTCCCTGGGGAGGTATCCTGCAAAAGGACCTCAAGGGAATTGTATACGTGCCTTTCCCCCTCAGGACCAGTTCCCAATGGCGCCTGCTTGATCCCCAAGACGGAGATGTAACCCCGAGTGGAGCAGCCCATCCTCTGCTCCCCGGACTCCTCCCCGACTGGGACTGAGGCTCCTGCACAGAGTGGCTCCCTGGGCCTTGGCTGACTGACTGGATGCAATACCGCTTTCAATAAAAGGGTTGGAAAGCACCAGTGTCATGTCCCTGACTGCTGTGCCCTAGAGGTGCGTGCACGCAGGAATCATTCATTGATCAGACTGCAGCACCTGGGATGGGGGGCAGGTGTCAGAGCAGGCGAAGCCGCTGATGAGGGCTTGATGGAGGCACCGAACTGCACAGTTTGATCAAGGGCTCTCTTCATCCTCTGCCAGGTGGTAGTCCCTTCTGCCACTTCCTGTGCATGTACAGCAGGGCAAGGTCCCTCCCGAGTGCATGAGAGCATGCTTCAGGCGGACGGCCTGGCTCCACCCTGGCCTGGATGCCGCAGCCCAAAGTGAGAGTAGTCTATCGGTGCAGCTACCGCTCCAGAGAGTCAGACTGTCTGTATGCTACATCATGCAATCTGGGCTTGCTGGACAGCTTCAGATTGCTCCCCTCCAGCACTCCTGGATCCCTGGAATCCTGCCCAACTGGCAGGGTGGGATATTGGAGAAGCAGGATTTGGTGTTTAACTTCAAGTCCCATATAGGACAAACTGATGGGAAATAAGGATCAGCCTGATCAAACCCTCCTCAGAAGAACCCAAATCCTTGTGAGAGTCAAACAATTTTCATTAACTTCTCCAGTCTCCACTCCCCCTTGGCCCAGGCTCTTTTGCACACGCAGCTTTCAGAAAGCGGAGGACGTGACACGATACCACAAGAGCAGGGCCGGCGCTACCATTTAGGCAGCCTAGGCAATCGCCTAGGGCGCCAGAATAAATGGTGGGCACTGTTTTGCCAGAAAGGGCAGCAGGCAGCTCCGGTGGAGCTGCCGCAGTGGTGCCTGCGGAGGGTCTGCTGGACCCGCGGCTCCGGTGGAGCTGCCGCAGTGGTGCCTGCGGACGGTCGGCTGCTCGCACGGCTCCAGTGGACCGCCCGCAGGCACCACTACGGCAGCTCCACCGGAGCCATGGAGCACTGGACCCTCCGCAGGCACCACTGCGGCAGCTCCACTGGAGCTGCGGGACCAGACCGCGGGGCGGCGAAATTGCTGTCCGCCTAGGGCCCTCAAACCCCTAGTGCCGGTCCTGCACAAGTGGCTCAGTTTGCGGGAATCCTGACCCAGCCAGTCTCAGAAATAGTGTGCAGGTGTCTAAGTACAGAACTGGGATCCAGGAACTCAGGGGTTCGAATCCCAGCTCTGCCACTGACTCAGTGGCCTTGAGTAAGTCACCTCCCAGCTCTGTGCCTCAGTTTCCCATTGGGAAATTGACCCTCACCTCCCTTCTCCCCACCTGGCTGTGAGGGTTAATTAGGTGAATATCAATGAAGTGCTGGAATTTCCTGCCCTGTTTCTAGACCTGAAAGCTTAGCTGTTCCCCACATCGGACCTGGGATTGGGTTATAGGTTGGCCCATTACAAAAGGGGCAGGTCCACAGGGAAATCTTAGTCCCATTAAATCAATAGCAAAATTCTCCATTGACTTCAATAGGGTCAGGGTTTCAGGTCAGAACCATGCTTCCTGGGAATGGACACTGCCTAGAGGAATGTCCTGTTTTCCAGGGGCGGGCTCAACACAAGGGATCATTTAGCCTACAGATTTGCTCCAGACCTCTGAGAGTCAGAGTCAGGTGGCTTTAGAACTCAGGGGCTCCTGGTTCCTAGTCCTGTACTCAGACTACTAGACTATAATGCCGTGGCTCCTGATGCAGGGGATGTGACATTAGTCAATGTCAAAGCCCTGCCGTGGGTCCACCCAGCACAAGGGAGTTTTTCAGGTTGCTTTCCCTGTCAGCTGTGACCATAATTGGGTGTCTCACAGCGAAGTGCTCACTAACTGCTGCGTCACTTCCTCACTCAAACCTTGCAGAAAATAGGCATGAACAGGCAGTTCTTGGAGCTGCCCAGAGTGACTGCATCTTGGAAAAGCCACTTGGGAAATCCCGATTTCTCCTCTCCTGTGTCATAGGGACTCCCCCTCAGTGCCGTGGTCAGCACCCACTCACACTGCAAGCTGAGCACAAAAGTAGCCTTTAGCTACTGCACTGTTGACAACAGTTGTGATGTAAAATCCCCCCTACCTTTGGGTGGCTGTGGCCCGAGTGCCTGACAAAAGCGTCCGCTAGAGCAGTGTTTCTCAATGATTGATCCATGGACTGGTGCCCGGCCGTGAGATCTCCCTGACTCCGTTTAGGAAGGCAGCAAGCCGGTCCCTGGTAACAAAAAGGTTGAGAAACACTGAGCTGGAGCAAAGACAGTTTTCATACCTATCTGGCTAGGGTGGTTATGGGCGTGGGCTTTTATCAGTGCAATGCCTAAGTGTGGATGCAGTGGTACCCAGATAAAGATGCCCTATACTCCCGTATAGCTTATTCCTCTTCCTAAACAGGAATAAACGATACCAGTATAAACATAATTACACCAACAGAGCATCCACACTAGGACCATTTTATCTGTTGGCCCAGACCCGTGTAGTTGCTACAGCTTGTAGGTATATGCAAGGCCTTCATTCATTCAGTACAATCCCCCTTGTCCTACAAATCCTGGGGCCTGAGAGCTCCAGCTCTTCTGCCTACCAGTTCTCCACTTGTCTCCCGTCAACTGGAAGCAACCGCTGGATCACATACAGCCACTCGGCATTTAATCCTTCATTGCAGGCGGACTGCTCAAGTTTTCAATCTATTGCAGTACTAGCCTGGTTTTACACCATTTAGCTTAAATCCCTCCTCAAGCATCAGAAACTAAACTGAAAAAAGTCACTTCGACACTGGAATGTCTATACAGGGTGAGGGTGGGTTATACAAATAACTAGATGGGTTAAATTCACACCTTAGGTGACACTGAAAAAAATTCCCCTTTTTGACAAGTGATTTAGCACCAGTCAGTGAGAAATTGACTTCAGCTAAGGACTCGTCTACACAGGGAGGCTCAGGAGAATTAAACTAAATGTGTGAATTTAAAGTGGATTAGTTGGACCACATTAAACCGCTGTGTGGAAAGTGGCCTGAATTTGGTTTAGCACAATTCACAGCCCAAGTGAAAGCTAAACTGAATAAAAGTCATTTTCATTCCAAATAAGAGTGTCCACACAAGGATTTAATGTGGTTTAATTACTCTGCTCTCGAAGGTAATTTGGATTAACTTTGCTGCGTTTTCCTTGTAGACAAGCCCTAAATCAGTATCGGGCACTCTCAGACCAAAATAAGAGTATCCACATAACAGAGATGCACTGATTTCACTAAACTGATCTAGAAATCAGTGCAATTTCTCACACAGACAAACACTGACTCAACCCCTTAAGTTCTGCAGGCAGCCAAGGTGAGCGTCTGCCCCAAGCCCCCAGCCCTGGGCTCTGAAACCACCCGACTGGGTCTTTAACTGGCTCCTGGCAGGTAGCCAGGCCTGTTGACAGCCCAGACAGTAACTGAACTGTGTGCAGTGAACTGGCAAATTAGAGTGTCTGTCATAACCCTTTCTATTGTGGTGGCATTAGCACATGGTGCAGTAAACCCACAGCGAAGGGATGAGAGCAAGACACCTGTTCAGCCACCCCACGGTTCCTGCCTCCAAACCAAAGCTAGGGCAGGAATGAATGGGGGGGGAGGGCAGAAGCCCAGAGAGTGCCATGGGAGGCAGGTGGATCCTTCATAGCTGCTGTCTTCCATGCCTGGCCTTGTCTGTCTGTCTGTCTGTCTCTCGCCTGGGGGCAACATTTCTCCAGTTCTCTGCTACCAGTGTTGTGCCTCTCCCATTCCATCACACCTGGCCAAGGGCTCCCTTTGCCCCAGCCTTCCCACCCTTCACTCCTTATAAAGGGTGCCTCTGCCCTCCCGGGGCTCACAGCCCTCGGGGGGTAACTACACAGCTGGGGTCGCAGACTCGCTGGCCATTCCAATCATTTTTCAAGATAAGAGAACAGGAAGAGGAAGAATGAGGGTTCTGTGTCTGGGCCGGGCGCCTTGTTCCCCAGTCAGTGCTGGGACGGATTCCAGAGATTACAGAAAGGGGAATTCTTCACATCTCCCCTGACCCCCGACCCACCACCAACAAGTGTCCCCATGTCCTGGCAGCAGCCTGGCGAGTCAAGGAAACACAGGCAGCCTGTGTAGGGGGCTTGAAAAACAACTGCATTAGCTTCGTTTCGAATTTCAACTCCAATAGCAGCGTCTTTCTTCTGTTCCCTTCCCACATCTCCCTCACCCTGACTCTACCTCCCATCTGCCGGGGCCGTGCTCCAGGGACGCTCCGGGGGGGGGCGGAGTGATCGCCGTGCATGGGACTGGATGGTGGGGTGTGTCGCCAACATCCTCTGCACCAGCTGGGAAGGAGGCGATGTACAGAGCCAACCCAGAACAGCAAGCCCCCGTGACAAACCCTGTTGAGATTTCTCCTCCCCCAGCCAAGGGCCCAGCCCATGGGGCGATTACACTTCTGTCTAGGGCAGAGCAGAGGAATCCCACAAATGTGTCTAGAAACCTGGAGCTCAGCCATTCTCAGGCGCTACAAGCAAACAGGTTTGTTCTGGGTTGCTGTGGCTACGATGATGAACCAATGAGCCGGGAGATGCCTTTGTGCTGTGCAGGGCTGCCGGCCCCTGGGCTGTTGGCCCCAGAGAGGGGCTCAAACACACGGAGTAAACACAGAGGAAGAAGTCCATCTAGGGACTATGCGAATGGCGTAGGATCCCAGCTCCTGTCCGCGCTGCATTCCCAAAGAGGAGATGCAGAGCTGGGGCCGTTCTAGCCGGCTCGGAAGAACTGGGATCTCATTCCCCTAAGGGTGGTTCAGGACAGTGGGATGGGGAGAGAAGACGTGGCCCACAGAGCTGGGAGCCTGATCTAGAGAGTCCAACTGGTCTGGCCGCCAGACGTCCAGTCTGGGCCCATGAGAGAAGAGCGGCTACTGGGCTTCCTGATACTCACCTGACAATCCAGGATTCCAGTTCAGGCCCCTCCCAGATAACACGGAATACTTCCCACCTCTGAGGGCTTCATGGGGGGCGGGGGGAGCTACTGAAATGAAGGGTAGGTATCAGCACCATTTTACAGAGGGGAAACTGAGGCACGGAGTGGCAAAGTGGCTCACCTAAGGTGACCAAGCTCCTAGAACCAGGAGTCCTGACTCCGAGGTCTGTGCCCTAAGCACAAGACCTCCCATAGAAAGGGGTCAGGTTTAGTCACTCCTCTGGCCCTTTCGGCTGCACACAGCACTTGTGTTTAGGCCCTGACCCTGTGGAAGGTCGCAGGTCTGCCCTCCCCAACCAGCCCATTGGAGCCAGGGCAGCCTCCCTTTGCTAGCAAAACTGTGATCGTTTCCCACCCGAGCCTCTGCAAGAAAAGAAAAAGGTACAGGAAACACCCGTGGCAGGAGGGTGTTTTCTCCAGGCCCAAGGAGACTATCCGGAGCCATGCGGCAGGCTCTGTAGAGGTGTGAGGTCATGTCGCAGTCTCAGAGCTTTTCACTCTCTGCCCTTCGTTTATTGCACAAGATACCAAGGAAAGTTGCCTGACAGGTTCTGCCAGGGACTGACATCGGGATCTCCTGGCCCTGAGAGGTGTCAAAGGAAAAAGACTTCACAGTGACTGTTGTGCTGATGAGAGAGAGGGGCCCCCAGAGAAGGGGATTGGTGAGGGTGATCACAGGGCATGCTCAACCCTGACATAGAAGGCCTTCCGCTAGGGGCGAGTTTCTCTGGCCTGGTCTGCACTGGGGTCAAAACTGGCACGGCCCAGACAAAGCTATTATCAAACCCATTTTGCAGCCATGATGGGTGCAAAGACTGGTCTGCACTGCAGAAATTATGCTGGTTACAGCTGCTAGGATGTTTGTACAAGACACAAGTGGCCTGAAAATGGCTTGCTAGCTGGTTAGAACAACCAGCCTTTCCACAGGTTGAATAACCCACGTAAGCTTAGCCAGTTCCGTTTGAACCAATTCAATGCAAGCGCGGAGGGAGGCACTCTGCCATGATGCGACTAGTCCTCCTGCGGAGATCGCACAATAAATCGGTGGGGCCTTACAAAACCTCCCAGAATGCACTGCTTCTGGCAGTCAAGCTGGGAACTGGGGGATAGCTACCCAGAGGGCTTTGCGACTGTTGTGGGTGCAGTGCAGAAACCCAGTGCAACAAAGCTAGCATGGGCACATGGAATCAACTCGTCTGTGCTCAATTACAACTGGTTCTATCCTCGAGCGCTGACGAAGCCCAGGTCTTCTCATATGGAACCTAGTACAATGCGGTGCTGGTCCATGACAAGGGCTCTTAATCAAGGCCGGTGCAAGGATATTTTGTGCCCTAGGCAAAACTTCCACCTTGAGTCCCCCCTCTGCCCAGGGAGCCATCCCATGCAGCAGCTCCCCGTCCCAGCTCACCTCCGCTTCGCCTCCTCCCTTGAGCACGCCGGTGCCGCTCCACTTCTCCCAACTCCCAGGCTTGCGGTGCCAATCAGCTGTTTGGCGTGGCAAGCCTGAGAAGGGAGGAGAATTAGAGCGGGGGCAGCGTTGTCATGGGAGAAGGCGGAGCAGAAGTGAGTTAGGGCGGGGAGCGGTTCCCCTGCACCCCACCCCCCCGTTACTTGCTGTGAGTGGCCTTGCCCCAGCCCCACCTCCTCCCAATAGCACACTTTTTGGCACCCCTAACCACTTGGTGCCCTAGGTGGCCGCCTAGTTCGCCTAGTGATTGCACCAGCCCTGCTCCTAAGTGCTACCCCAACACAACTAAACAATGGTTGGACATGTGCAAAACTTCCCAGTGTAGACAAGGCCCGCAGTCCATTCGTTCCTAGGTCGTTCTGCGGGGACTGCCAATGAGGGTGCCAATTAGGATGGTGGATTTTGCGAGGCGGACACTTGCCCACTAGGAACCGGACGGAGACCAACAGCTCCTGTGAGTGACTCTCCTTCAGCCACTGCAAGAATTGGCTACATTGGGAGCTGCCTCTCACCTCCCTACAGCAGCAGCCACGCTGTCTCCACTGCTTTGGACCCAGATGGACATTCATAGAATCATAGACTATCAGGGTTGGAAGGGACCTCAGGAGGTATCTAGTCCAACCCCCTGCTCAAAGCAGGACCAATTCCCAGGAATCAATTCAAAGGAGTAGGAGTCAGCATGGCCCATCATTGCTAGTCCTTTCCTCAGCAGGCCCAGTGATCTCCAACCATGGCACACATGCAGCGGGTTTTGTTGGCAGAGACTTCAGACACATTTCTGCAGCGCTGCATTCCTCCCTTCTCTCTCTCTTCCTTTTCCTCCTGTCCTCCCCAAGACTCAACCTGTTCCCATGAAAACAAGATTTCTGATGTCCTCTCTCGCCTGGCATCCTGGAGACATTTGCCTTGATATGCGAGATGAGCTAAACATAAAGGACAGAACGCCAATTCCAGATTCACCGTGGTCTGGGGACTTGTAAGTAGCTGGGACTCTTGTGAAAGCCCTGAAGTTGGGGAAGCCCTGAGGTTGGGGCTTGGGAGGCAGAGAACTCACGCTGCTTGGCAGCAACCCAACTTAAGAACATAAGAGCGGCCATACTGGCCCAGTATCTTGCCTTCCACCCGATGCTTCAGAGGAAACGAACGGAACACAACAATTATCCAGTGATCTATCCCATGACATCCAGTCCCAACTTCTGGCAGTCAGAAGTTTAGGAACATCAAGAGCATGGGGCTGCATCCCTAACCATCTTGGCTAATAGCCATTGATGGACCTATCCTCTGCGAACTTACCTAATTCTTTTTTGAACCCAGTTATACTTTTGGCCTTCACAATATCCCCTGGCAAAGAGTTCCACAGGTTGACTGTGTGTTGTGTGCAGAAGGACTTCCTTATGTTTGTTTGAAACCTGTTGCCCATTAATTTCATTGGGTGATCCCTGGTTCCTGTGTTATGTAAAGGGGTAAATAACACTCCTCTGAAAAATTTCTCCATATTCTTTACAATTTTATAAGCCTCTGCCATATCCACCTTTAGTCATCTCTTTTCTAAGCCGAACAGTCCCAAACTTTTTAATCTCTCCTCATACAGAAGCTGTTCCATAACTCCTAATTTGGCCAGTTAAGAAACAGATGGGTTGGGAAGGGAGTTCCAGGTGGCCCTCAGGAACCACGGTGGCAGCCATGACTAAGGACAGGCTCTGAGGAGTATAAAGCAGACACACCAGGGAAACCTCAGGGCTCATAGCAATGGGCACGCTCCCCTGGATGAAGAGGGGAAGGGAATCAATCAGTTTAGAAATTACAATGAGGGGACAACTGGAGATGGCCCCAAGCCCCAACATTCAGGTGTTCAGATTGAAGGGGCTTAGTTTGAGCCTGTTATTAAAATACATTCTTAGTGGACACTTTACAAACCTCTCTCATAAGCCAGGCCTACACTAGAGAAATTCAATTGCTCAGAGCCAATGCAATGTCACTAGAATGCTTTGTCCACACACAAAAGCATGGCAGGTGGACAGCTACAGAGGAACAGCCAAATAACCAGTCAGAACAGATTATCTTTCAGAAGGTTTAAGCTTAACTAGGGTTCAGTCTGAGCCATAGACTGGGCATAGACAGACTGAAATCACACAACCTGCCCTCCTCGCACTGCACCACCAGCGCCTTGCAAAATCGTTCAGGATGCATAGCTTCTAGGAGCTGAGCTGGGAATTGTGGGAGAGGTACCCAGAGGGGATCACAACTGAAAAGGTTTAAAGAAGTGCTGGTGTGGACATGAGGCAAAACTGAAACCGATTCAGCAAGGGTAGCGTGAGTGCACGGAATTGTCTGTGCTTAAAACAGCTCCAGTCCCTAGCTCAGACAATGCCTCTCATCTTGGTGTCCAGGCACCATTTCAATGCCTCTGCGACACAGCGCAGTATCATTATCCCCAGTAGATCTATCAAAGGTATTTATCTGGCACCCATCACCATGGCATCTGAGCGTCTCACATTAAAGATGGTTTGCACCATTAGGCACCTCAATACCTTTAATATCTGGCCAGAAGTGACTTGCCCAGGGTCCCCCAAAACTCCTCCATCCTAGGCCAGTACCCTACCCACTGGGCAACCCACTGGGGCACAGCAAGTGAAAGGACTTGCCCGGCAGAGCTGGGACGAGACCTCCTGGTCGCCAGGCCTGCGATTAGCCCTGGCTGCCTCTTTCCCACCTTGACTCCTGTGAGCAGGAACGAGCCGCTTTCCCAGAGGGGATCATGATTCAAATTAAACTGAGGGTTGCTTTGGAGACTTCCTCAGTCACTTCTTACTCCTATCATGGCCCTCCCGCGCCCCCGGGCTTAGTTCTCCGCCACCCCGAAGGCTGGAACCACCAGCACGCCCAGGCCAGAGGCTTCCTGTGTGTTAACTGGGCCTTGGGACATTCCAAACCCGCTGTCACCAGGCGCCCCGCCAGTCAGGAATAAGTGGATTAAGCCCCAATCTTGTTATCTCTCTTAACAGCCTCACCATGGCCAGCCTGACAGGGCGGAGGGGCAGCCGGAGGGGGGTGAGCAGGAGGCAGCAAAGGCAGCTGAGCATGGCTTTGAAGGGGGGCAGGTGCCTCCATGGGGCAGCCAGAGCCATGAAGCCTCTGAAGGGCCAGTTCAATGTACCTCTGTGGGAGACTAAAGACAATGGCCTGGCCGCCTGCTGTTCCCAGAGACATAGCACCAAGGCCTTAATGAGCTGGAGCAGTTAATTAGTCAGTGTCAATTTATGTTAAATTAGCTGGAGGAGTTGAGAGGTTCTGATTCCATGTCCTCCACCACCTGGCTGGCATCAGGAAAGGCAGCAAGGTAATGCAGGAGGAGCAATGTACATGGAGCCCTGTGCAGGGAGAGGGGCCAGCAGGGTGCCCGGCTGCATCAGCAGGACACCAAGCAGCAGGGAGGCTCTGCTCCTGGGCAGGATATGCGCTTGGCCCCAGCTGGGTATCACAGATGCCAGGGGGTTAGGCACACTATAAATGCAGAGAGATGGGTAGATGCTCAGTGTCACCAGCCCCATGCATGCCAGAATCATGAGTCAGGCCTCAAATAATCATCAGATTGGCTTAACCCTCATGAGGTGTTTGGGGTTTTTATTTGGTAAATAACTTTTGGGTTCGTGTTCTCAGCCTATTCACCTGGGTATGTTGTTAAGCTTGTCTCTGCAACCTCAAAGGCTAGAAACTTACTTTTTAAAAAAATTATTATTAATGAAATGGAAATTCTCCCCCACCCACCTGCAGCTACGAGCTTTGAGAAAAACATCAAATATCACACGGGTCATGATAACATCACGAGACTTGGCAACAGCGGTACAGTGACGCTAGGCACCGTCCCCCAGAAATAAGCTTGTGGAGGGTGTTGTGGGGGGCAGTAGAAGGGCTACCTGGTCCAATGGGGTAGGAGGGGCAGAGCCGGCCCCCACCCAGTGCAGGGCAGGAGATAAAGGGAAGGAGACGCAAACATTTGCTGTGGATGACTCACTGGGTCTAATTTGAGCCTGCTGCTTTAGTGGGGATGAGTGTTAAAAACTACACCGGAAACCACAGGGATTTCCACAAGGACCAGGAAGAATCCCCTCTCAACCCTCCTCTTTTGTTCATCTCCCCATTTCACACCCACACACCAAGGCCCCTGGTGCTCTGCATTCTCGGAGTAAGAACTGCGGCTATGGGTTCAGAGGTTGGAAGCGTCTCTTTAAAGAGAGAGCAGCATTGTCTCTCCCCCCAGGGCTGACAGAGAGCGGGGTGGATGCATGCAGAAGATGACACTTGGGTGCACAGTGGTTCACGTCTTCTGATGGACAGTGGCTCACATCTGCAGTCGCTCCACGCAGAGTATGGAAAATGGTGCTTTAAAACATCTGCTTCTGGCTGGGTGGGTGGTGGTTGTTTTTTAAATCCCAGCATTTACAATCATAAAAACGAGGCTGGAGCTTGATTTAATACAACTCAACAGAGCAATAAATAATGCCAATAACCATAATTAATGGCTGCTATTTATTTTATAGACTGTAGCACCTTGCAGCCAAAGATCTCAGCACTTAAAAGCGGCAATGTGAATGCAAAAGCTAGGCTATTTCTAACATGCTGTTTTGCAGTAGCTTAGTTACCACTTCACTCTGCCAATGTTTGTGGTTTCACACTCAAATGTTCCTGTTTTTTCTAAATGTTCTTTCTCCCCACTTTTGCTGTGTGCAAACTCACAGAAAATGACCGACCAGACCTGTGGTGCTGTTAAATCTACAAAGGAAACAGATTAGGGAGGAAAGGGAGGAAAGAACTGTTTTTTGCTGGTAAAAATGGGCAGTAGTGCGCTGTTGAAGTCGACAGTGTCGCTTTATAACTATTTACTGTTTACAAGGCTTACTTCACCCACTGCTGAAATGCAGCACTTCCGGGGATCCACCTCAGCAGCTGTTTTAATAGCTCAGAGCAAAACTGCACGGCAATCCGAGGATGAAAATAGTGAAACCATCCAAATGCAATCAGAGCCATTGTGAAAGCCGTAAAGCACCAAAGTGAAAGCACAGTGCCTTGAGCAACAGGCCTGGGGCTTGAGAGTCTGGCTGAGTGACTTCACTTTTCCCAGGTGTAAACAGGGGTAAGGGTAGCAGCTCCTCCAGGGAGGGTGTGCACGTGGAGGAAGCGTGGGGAAAGGAGGAATTGGGTTGTGTGTGAGGCTTACATTACTCTCAGTGTCTGCGCAGCACTTTAAAGGTGTTAAGTGCTCAAGTATTGCTACAAACACAACCGACACGAGCCAGGAGCCACCGCCTACCAATGGACAGTCAAGTTTTAAAACTGACCCGCACATTTTTTTAAATTTAATTCAGGCACATGCAGCATTGCCTTTTGTTCTTTTAAATAAAGGCTTTGATTGTTTTAACTAACAAATCTATTCCCCCCTTCCCACACACACACACAAAATGTGTCACTAACAAAACAATCTGCTGCCTGTGAAAAGATTTAGACAACATTGTTGCAAGAGAATATCCCAATAGCAAAGGCGAAGCACACAGTGCGCTGCAGGGGGACTTGTGACTAATCATCCGAGGCTCAGTTTGCATCACATGATTTTTTTTTAATAAAACAGCCACATAGCCTTTGACATCCTGCAGCTTTTCCAGATTCTCTTTGGCTCCAGGTTAAGGCCCATCCCTCTTTTTTCGGTTTGCTCCATGGTATTAGTGCAGCCAGAAGCTGACAGCCGATTGAAATCCTGGGATGGCGGGCAGAGCCCACCCTACCCCAGGTGAGAGAGGGCCAGAGCCCAGGCGTTAACCAATTACTGGGGACACAGAATGTAAACATGGATGGAGGAGCAGGTCTGGTCCAAGAGGGGGTCACCGAGCAGAGAACCTTGCCCACTGCCCCGAGGAGGAGTTCAAGGAATCAGCGGATGGTGCCCAGAGGAATTTTGCTCAGCTACTTCCATGGACAAGGGACTGAAAAAAGGTTGCTGCAGTCACAGAGAATTCCCACCTCATCCAGCCTCCTCTTCCTGGATGGATGGAAGGCTGCCCTGGCCCGTGCCAGGCAAAGGGTGATGAGGAGAACCAGGGCAGCCCTGGAGCCTGTGTATTCTCAGAATAGGTAAAGCAAAGGGCAACCACAATGTAAGCTTCCTCTACCAACGTCTCAACCCTGGCCTGGAAGAACCAAGCCAGGAGAGTGGGTTCATAGCTACTAAAGCCAGAAGGGAGCAACCATCTAGACTGACCTCCTGCATAACACAGGCCACGGGACTTCCTGAAATAATTCCTGTGTGAACGAGAGACTGTCTTTCAGAAAGACACCCCAAGGCCCTTTCTATCCCTGACTTCTCTCAAGAGCCTAGCTCAGATGATCAGCGCTGACTGAAGGGAGGGGGTTTATTTGTCAAGCAGAACTGGACCGAGATCCAGCCAACTCCTTTCATAGGGGAAAAGCTTAGTCAGGATAGCAGCATTGAAATCCACATCACATGTAAAAGCACTGGCCCATAGGCTTGCGCGCACGGATCATGTACTAACACGCTTGTACATAGTTTCTCACCTGTATGCGCTTATCACACACACAAGATAAGGGACGTCAACACTGCTCTAGATAGCTCAGACATGAGTAGCCACAAAGTTGCCACCGCACAGGATTCGGCAGGGGCTCTCCACCCAAATAATTACCCAGGGGTCCGAGTGGGATTGTACAGCCCGCACTGCTGCAGCTTCACTGCTCCTGGCAACGTATGTTAGCTTGTGATTGTCCGTGTGAGCTGCAGTCACACCAGTGCCTGCACTGTAAACGTACCCTTGTCCCTTAGGCATGAGACCTTCCCCCTTGTAAGGTCTCAGAGCCCCAGTTCCAGCCCCAGCCCAAACGTCTACACTGCTATTTTTAGCCCTGCAGCCCCAGCCTGAATCCATTGAGCCAGGTGCTGAGCCTCGCAGCCCTGCTGTGTGGACCCTCGCATATCCTTTGACACCCATGTTAACACACACGAGAGACACTTCAGGCACTGAAACACTCGGCAATCCCTGCAGGGCAGATAAACAGGGGTGACGGAGCATTGGTCTTTCATCCTGCCGCCACACCCAGGGCGAGACTGAAGGGAGAGGTTTGTTTTACCCTGCTGCAGATTATCAGTGTCGGAGGGAGGGTTACTCTCCTCCTCCCCCCACCCCACCCCCCGAATGGGGAGCCTGGAATCTCTCTTTAGGGTGGGAGCTAATTGGGGTCTTTATGGAGCTGCCATGCTCACAAGCCATGTTCATGGCTCTACCGCCTCAACGCTTCACGTCCATTGTTACAAGGAGACATCCTCATGCCGAGACAGCGTCAGGCACTACCATGAGGGGCCCCGCTCAAAATCCGCAATGGAAAAGAACCATTTGCATCGCCGCACAAGGACACAGAAGCACCCCTGAACCATGTCACAACGGGTCGATGGTACAGCACCCTGAGCTGGCAGTGCAGAGAAGCATGGCACGAGGCCACGCCCACCTCAGGGCAATATGGCACCAGCCCAATGTGGCCCATGCCATAATCCGGTGTCGTGAAGCTTCAGTTGACCCACATGCCCACTGCGTGCCTGAGAGGCAGGGCCCCTGCTTGCTGGCAGCTCACAGGAGGAAGGCTCACATCCAGCTGCCATCCTGACCCCAAAACCCTGGAGACTTTGAGAAGCCAAAACGCATCTCACTCTAAACTTCGGCTATCATTTGAGGAGTTCAGGTGGAGGGACAAAACTAACTTGGCTGAGTGACAGCGGCAAGCATCAGGCGCTGCTCCAGTGAACATAGGCATCTAAATATAGTGCCTCTCTCTTTAACACGCCAGATGAGGTGTTACATCGACTTCTTTGGACTCGATCAGAAATGCAAATAAAACTGAAATTAAACCAGCAGGAAGAGAAAGAGAGAGAGAGAAAGAAATGCACTAACTCCTTAGTGACTGGGCCCCGGGGAGAAAGCCTGTGCTGCCTAGAGGTGCTGCCCACCCCGAGGGTGAGAGACAGTGGGCAGGCATGTGTCAAGGAGCGTTAGCCCACCAGCCAGTGCATCTAATCACAGTGACACACAGCACAGGGAAAATCCCCACCATCCCCCTTCCCATTGCAGGGGCACAGAGCAATCAGCACAGGAGAGCCAAACCTCTGGTCAGCTCCCTACACCCAAGTCTGGAGGGGAGGCTGGGGGGATGAGACGCCACCTAAGTCTCCCCATCTAGGCCACCCCACTTAGATGGGGAGGCTCAGCAGCCATGGGTGATGATGATGTTCCACAGCATGGGGAGGGATTCTGGCCTCCCCTGCCACCCAAAGAGAACCCACTGCTCCCTTTTCCCCAGGGTTGTGAGCTGGGCACAGGATTTAACCCTACAAATGATGGGTTCCCCTGGACTCCTGGTCTGAGATCCAGAATCTCCTGCAAATCTGTCACCTTCCTTAGGCCAGTCAGTTGACATCTCCCTAAATCTACAGCTTCTGGCCATGCATTTTTCCCCCGGTGACACCACAAGAACCTGATCAGCTCCAGCAGCCGCTCTGGACATGTCCTTGTTGTTTTCAGCAGGTGGGGCCTGATATTTCCCAGTTACTCATTGCCCCCAGCACCCCTGCCGAGCACTCCAGGCAGGATGGGGGAAAGCAGCATCAACAGAGATCTGCTGGCTAAACCTGCTGGGTGGAGATGCAGCTTCTCCTAGCAGAGGAGCTCGTGAGCTGGTGTCGCTTATACTAGTTCCCCCAACAGAGCAAGTCCTTTCTTGCATCGGCGCTAGGGCTTTTGCCAACAAAGCGATGTCAGTTGCAGCTTTTCACACTCCTAGCCAACATAGCTATATGCCAGTCAAACTGTTGTGTGCAAAGGCTGCACACCGGCTTCCAAAGAGCCCTGCAGCACGGCACAGAGAGATGGAGCAAGAAGGAAAAGCTGCATAAATTACCACCAGGCATGAAAGCACAGCAAAGAGCATTACCCCGGCCTCAGCCATCTACCCAGGCAGGGTGTGCCCTGGGGGGTTAGGAGCCAGCCAGTGAGGGTGGAATCAGGATCAGAGCACAGGTGCAGGGCCCAATTGATTGTTGCCAGCTAAGGGCAGTGCCGGTCTCGAGGAGCTGGGAGGAAGAGTACATGGGAGGAGAGGGTGAGTCTTAAAAGCCCGTGGAAGCCCTTGGGCCCCCATTAGCTCTCACCACACTGTAGCCAATGGATCCTCTTTGGGCAGCACGTTCCTGGCTGTGTTGGTGAATTAAAGAGACATCAGCTGGAGGGAAACCAACTCCCGCCCACTCCCTCTACCCCCGACAGTGCATCTGACCTTTCCAGGTTCTAAATGCTCCTGGAGAGAGGGGCTGAGGAGGGGACCCTTAGAATGGCTCTGCCCAGCTGGCAGGGCTTCCTTTGTGCCCCATGGGCAGCTAGAGCCAGGATGGGGAGACGGTGCCCGTGACAAGAGCCTGAGAAAGATTAAAGGCAGGGAGGGAGGTGGGGAGACGGGGGAGCAGACAGGGCCTGCAGGGCTGGCATTCAGAAGAGCCCTGATGGGGGCAGGGGAAGCCTCTCTCTCCGGAGTGCTGGCGCAATGGCACAGTGCGCAGCTCCAGAGCGTAATTAAACAAGATCTATCACAGCGATCAGGCCTCTGGGCATTGTCAGTCTGTGCTGGCCTGACCCCGTGCAATGGCGTTTAAGTGCCAAGCTCACACCTTCCCCGAAACCAGCCTCCCCAGTCTGCCTGATCCCGCAGCCCCCAGGTCAGCCCAGATTACAAGCTGATTTCCCTCCCCGACCCACCTCGTCCCACTGCAGGGATTTTTCCATAGCAGTTTGGGGAAGACAGTGCTGGGAATGGTGACCGCCTGGCTCCAGCATAGGAGTGCTGGGAAGCGGAGAGAGAAATGAGGTCAGCGCTGCAAGCTTGGCAGACACAGGCCTGCTGTCTGCGAGAGCAACCGCACCATGCTGGCCACGGGGAGAAGGAAGGAGATGGGAGCAGAATAACCAGAGACAAATAGTGCAGAGGTGGTAGCACGTGCACTGCATGGACCTGTTGCCTCCCTGCTCTGCCCTCCTGCAGACCCCTACCCCAGGTCTCTGGGTGACCCGTGCAGTGCTGGCTACTAGCATAAGCTACCCTTATGTGCTTCATTTGTGGATACCTTTGAAAAGCAGACACAAGCCCAAAACAAAGGAAATCCTGGGTACAGACCTCTCCCAGGCTTTGGGAACGGTTAGCTCCACAGCCGCCCTCTGCAGCTGGCTCCTTTCTCTACAGAACCTCAGATTCCTCTCTGGAGCACGGGACTGTGGTTGAGGATCCATGAGCCAGGCTCTGTGCTGGGCACCCCAGGAGGGTCAGCATGGGGCCAGCAACTAGCAAGGGGCCTGTACCTGGGACTGTCTGGGATTCTGGGCCGCTATGGAGGCCTGCTCCAGACCAGTCAGAGCACAAAGCACTTCAGCTACTCCCCCTTGCACCCTAATTAGGGTGACCAGACGTCCCGTTATATGAGTGGTTGTCCTGATATTTCGCCCCACCAGCAGCACAGGTTTGGGGTTTTTTTTCTCCGCCGGCAGACCTCTCCTCCCCATCCCCCATGTGTCCCGATATTTTCTTCATCTCATCTGGTCACCCTAACCCTAACATACACCATGGCCACACCCATGGCACACTCTTTCACAGAGGTAGCATAGGTAGAGTGGGCCTGTACCAGGGGTTTCCCTGAGGCTGTTAACCAGGCCTTTGTGGAGCACCAGAAGAGCCCAGACTCAGGCCCCATGTGTTACAGTGGATCTGAATGAGTTAGAGTCAGCGCAGAGGGGTGCGTGTAGGTGAATGTGACTCTGAATGTGTGGCTGTGTGTGTGTTGTAGGGGTATTAGGGAGAACATGACTGGAGCATGTGGCTGCGAGTGAGTGAGAGAGGAGAGGGAGAACATGACTGTGTGTGTACGTGTGTGTGTGTGTGTGTGTGTTCATTCCCCATAGGCTGGAGACTGCATTTTGTGCATTTTTAAGAACAACAAGGTTAGTGGGTCACTTGAGCGCCAGAGGCTTTTTCTCCAGCTGAGCTGCTTCGCTGCCAAACCATCAGCACTGACAGCTCCCTCCTCGGCAGGCGCAAGCACACACTAGCTGGAGCAGGGATGAGGGAAGGGGGTGGGCAGCGCACCCGGCACAGGACCCAGGGGGGCTGGCCCAGCAGAGACAGAAAGGCAGTAACACCTGGACCCAGCACAGCAGGGCTACACAGGGCTGTAGGCAAACAGCCAGTCCCATCGCAATCCTTTCACCAAGTGTCCGACCTGAGCCGGTCCCATCCCTCCCACCCTAGCAGCCAATGTCCAGGTTTTCCTGGCTGGAGATTGTCCTTCCATTCTTCTCCTCATAGTTTGCTGTGCTCTGTGTAAGGCTTTGGAGGCAGGTTCTTCCTCTTCTAAGGAACGTGACTCTCGTGCAAAGTAGTCTGCCACTGAAATTTACCAACCTTCCCCCCCACTCCAGCTAAGGTGAGCCCTTCTCCCACGATCAGGAGAAAGCAAGAAGGTCTGCATGGCACATGCCTTCGAGACAGGAGGATGAAGTGGAGAGAGAAGCCAGCAGCAGGGCTGGGGCCTAGCTGAACCAGTCTCCAGCAGCAATTTACAGAGGGCTCAGAAGTGGGAGCTTGGGCTCTAGGAACCATTCAAAATGGCTAGAAGCTTCCCAGACAGACCAGGGCCGGACAAGCACCTGGGAGCTGACAGAGAGAACTGCTGGGAGGAAGCTCCACCTCAGGGGATTAAAGGGAGAGACAGCCAGAAGGCACCCAGTTTGTGGGCACTTTGCAAATAGCCAGCTACACCCGTAAAGGTTCCCACCCCAGCTAGATGCTGCCAAGCATGGAGAGCCCCATTGAAGTCAGTTGGGCGGATGGTGCTCAGCACCACATGGGGAAGGGGCTCTCCCTGAGCTTAGTCCTTAGCAAGCTCTCCCTTCCCAGAGCCACCCGGGAGCAGCTATCCCAGGGCCATCCTGTGTCAGCCTTGGCAGCCACAGGTGGGGTGGGGGCCAGGGGAACAGATGAAAGGGAGCCCTTAGTTAAAAGTTAACTAGCAGACAATGGGGCGTTGGGATGGCAATCCACATGCAGGAACACATGAGCAGACAGGCTGCAATTTAACAGTCCGGCCCAACCCAGGTGAAAGGAACAAACAGTATGAACATGATGTCAATTGGCCCCGGAGCATATCACCCTCCCCTCCTCCTCCATCCCCAGCTTCCACCCTGCACAGCAACTCCGATTCTGCTCCCTTCGGAGCAGGGAAAATCGGGAACCTCACCACCCCGGCACTGCCACTTCCCCGATTTCTTCTCTGCCTCTTTCCCCCACATTCTTTCACTCTTCTCACAACCAACATGTGCCGCTTGCCTTTTCTATGCGTTTGTCCGTGTGCACAGTATGTGCAGGGGACAGTACGTGTGCAAAGGGAGTGCAGATGCCTCTGTGCATACGCATGTGTGTAAGTAGAGGTGGTCATGTATAGGCCTGCGTGTGTGCATGCTGATGTGTGCATGTGCATTTGTGCCTACCTCTGGGTCTGGGCACATGTGTACAGGCATATATGTATAGTATGCGTGCGCCCAACTCTGTTTATATATGTATATGCATCCATGAGCATAGCATGTGCGTGTGATTTGCAAGTCTCTCTGCACGGATGCATGCGTGGGCCGTGTGTGCTGTAGGTTTGTCAGTGGCTTCTCTCTCATGGTTGAAATGTGGTAAATCAAAATAACTGGATACTAAACCTTAAGGCTAAATCTGCAAGCTTCTAGCCAGCGCCTAGCCCAGTCCGCATGGCTTGTATTCTCAACAACACTCTGCCCTGCTGCGACTGTATTTCCTGCTATAAATCCCTGGTCACATTCCCAGGCATATCCGAGCTCCCATCTAGGCCTGGTGGTGAAAGGGAGGGAGGTGCTATTGTCCTGCTGGCAAACAGATGAGCCAGCTGATAGGCACAGGAATAGACCGACTAACTCACCATTCACTGCCTCTCTTTCCCTGTCTCTCTTTCTCGTTCTCCCCTCTCCCCTGTTCGCATGCTGGAGTCTGAACAGCTGTTTCCATGGTTACGGACATGCTAGTCTTGGTGAAGATGCATCTGTCACTGAAGTTTGCAGAGCGGATGGTGGGGGAGAAGTCGGGGTGCCGGGGGTGGGGGGAATCAGCAACCTATAAAGCTGCTGTGGTCTTGATTCATAGACAGAAGCTAGCCCGAGGCTTCCTTAGTGGCTAGGACAGGAAACAGGGCACAGGTAAAGGCAGCATGTCCCCACCAGAGAATTAGAGAACAGATCTTACCAGGACATGAGGACATGGATGCCCTCGATATATGTCAGCCCCATGGACTGTGTGTACCCTAGGATTTCTCACCGTTAACTACTGCCTGGTTAGTTCCACTGGCGGGAGCAGGGTAGGCGTGCTGGTGTAGACATGTCTCTGGCCAGAGGAGGATGCACCATGTCCATCTAAACCTGCTCAGAGCAGGACACATGACACGGTGGCTAAATGGCAGGGAGCCACCTTGAACCTGATGCTTCCACCACTGCCATCATCAGTGGAGCTGATTGGACAAAGTTTAGTAAAAATTCCCTGGTGGTTACAAGGCCTTGGAGTGGCTCACCAGTGTGAAGATTGCACAAGAGCCAAGATGCATTCTGGACCCGTTAATCAGCACACAGTGCCACAGCTGCCCTCAGTCCTTCCTGACTGGTCTCTACTGTACATCTACATGGGGACACAAAAGCCGCGGCTGGCCTGGCTCAGCTGACTTGGGCTCATGGGACTCAGAGTCCAGGGCTGAAAAACTGCTGTGTAGACCTTTGGGCTCGGGCTGGAGCCTGAGCACTGGGAGGGACCTTGTGAGGGTGAAGGGTCCAAATGTCTACATAGCCATTTTTCACCCCACAGCCTGAGCCCCACGAGCCCGAGTCAACTGACACGGGCCAGTCATGACTGTGCCATGGTTCTTTTATCCCTGTGTAGACATACCAGTCTCTTCTTCCCTGCAGGGCTGGGAAAGCAGGAATCTATAGGAACTGCGGCAAGATCTCCAATGATTTTCCCTCTCAACTGGTAGAATTTCTGAGCTGGTAATGTTTGATTTCTTTCCTGTTCAGATACACTCACCTCCCCATACCAGATCTTATAAAACCAGGGAAGCCATGCTCAAATGGTTGTAAGTGAAGGCCTTTCACTGTTTCTAGATCACAACTGAATCCTTTGCTCAGTTTGTGGCTCAGCCTGGTTGGGGTCAATTGTTACTGTCCTGCAGGAGGGGCCCATTGAAATCCCACAGAATCCTGAGATCCACACAACCAACGCCCAACATATTTCTGCTCACAGTGTAAAAACAAATAGGACCCTCCTACCTAAGGACCGCATAAGGCATCCCAATCGTTTGAATAATCAAAAGAAGCTGCTGTAATAGCCAGTTCTTTGCATATTCAAAGCACAGAACCTCCTCCTGGACAAGGCCTTTTGGAGAATCAGGAATGAAATGGATAATGACATTAGCATTTTAATGGCAATAATTAGATGGTACACTTAGCGCCCTGTTGGGGGGGAATCAATAGCATTGGGGAGACAGCCTCAAGGGCTGTATTGTCTTTCAAATGAAATCTTAGGTCCTGACTGGACCAGTTTAAATCAGTTTTTAAGTGATCTAGTTAAATCATTTGTACCCTCCCAATGGAAAAACCATTTTAACTCTCCCTTAAATTGGGCTAGATCAAATTAAGCTAACACAACTGGTGTAGGTGCGTCTACATTGGGGAGTTGCATTGGTTTAACCAGATCAACAGAAAAAAAACCTGATTTACCACTTTTCCAGCATAAGTGAGGTCTGTAACAGCAACTGAAGCTCTACAAGGGAGGGCCCAGACTCCTCAGAGCTGTGGGTTTTCTGCATCTGCAGATTGATAGTGTCCCTGGTTAAAGTATCCCAATGTTGCTAGCCTCAGGGCAGCTCCAGCAAGTGGTAGTGATGCTGGGAGCATTGGTATTTGAATGATGTTGTCTAGTCCTGCTCAGAGCAGGGCAGCACCACACCACTGGTGGCCACTGGTGCTTTCTTTAAACTAGCCTTTGCACCACTGTGATGTGGGGGAGGGAGAGAAGAAAAGGTAGCGTGGGCAAATCTCCCCATGTCCTCCTGGCTAAAATCAAGAGCCAGACAGATTGATATTTAAAGCGTGGAAGGCGCTGGGTGTGGTGAGAGCCGCTGCAGTGCTGAGGCAGGAGACATGTCTCTGGAAAAGCACATTCAGAAGCAAGCTGCTATAGCATGCCAGGGAGGTGGCACTGGTCACAACTCCGTCCCCCTTTGGGTGCATCACCTCTGACCATGACAGCGACCCCCACCCCCACCCACCTACCTCTTGTTCAAGGCAAACAAGCACTGGCATTGTGGCTGTCTGGTCACGGGGCTCTCTTGGCACATCCCCGCAGGAGCAGCCAGGATCAGGGCCCAAGTGCCCTGCAGGGGGAGCGCTATCTTGCCCTTACCTCCTTACCTGAGCCAACAGCCCATTGCATCCCCCACTGGGCTCTTGCATTCGCACTTCAAACCAGTTTATCCAAAGCTGTCCCATCCCAAACAAGATGAGTTTGGCAGGGTGCAGGGTCCAAGCCCAGGGGCCTCCCCCTCTGCAACATGTCTTTCAGAGACCAGTGCCCCTCAGAAAGGGGGCCTCTCCACCCCCCGCAGGCACTGGGGGTAGCCGATAAGAGCCGGGGGCTAGAGGCACCAAGCGCAGCCAGCCTTAGCAGCATAGGACACTCACTGGTTCCCCAGGGGCTTCTCCACTCCACCTCATTCTGCAGCAGCCAGGCAGAGAGCGAATGAGGATGCAAGCCCTGGATTGTGGGGGGGGAGGGCAGAAAGAGAGAGGGGTCCCCCACAGTACAAGCTAGGGCCCTGTGTTCTCAGGCCTTGTTTCCATGGAGACCCGCACAATGGTCACATTAGGCTCAGATTTGGAAGAGCTTTTGTAGCCCCGATTTGTCCCTAATTACAGGCTGTTTCTTGGCTCTTTGGGGGCAAAAGGGGTTGATGATGGTAACAAAAGGGCGGTCGCCCTGTGTCGTATGCATCCGGTGTGGCTGGGAGGGGTTTGTGAGTGTGCATGGTGTCCACAGCGTGTGTTTGCTGCACGTGTGTGTGTGTGTGTACACATGTGATCTAAATACCTGAAGGTAATGCCAGTTACCAATTCCCTGAAAAGGTGTGGATGTGGGGGGAGGGGGGAAGTGTGGGGGTGGAGGGTATGTGCACACCGTGTATTTGCTTGTAGGGGGTACAGTGTATGTGTCTCTGTGTTCTGGATGATGTGTTAGATTGCACACAATCACACAATTTGCGTATACATGTGTCTGTGTGAGAATGTTTGTTCAAGATTTCCGTATGTGTGTGCATGTTAGTCTGTGTGTCTATGGATCTGTATGTCTGTATAATACCTTTGTACATGCCTATATGTTTAAGTAACCCAGCACGCATGGATTGTATGGGCCTGTTTTATGTGCATCTTGTGCACGTTTGTGTGCTTGCATGCACATGTATGTAGATGTGTGCCCATGCATGTTAGCGTGTGTGCACCCTGTGTGCTGCATAGCCAAGTCCCTCTGTGCGTGTGAGGTGGGGAGGGGCAGCTATGTCTGTGTGCAGCTATGCTCTGTCGTGTATGGAAATTGTTCCTGTCAAAGTCCAAACGCTTTCCCATGGAGCTAAGAAACAACCCAAGGTTGCTGGTTCCGGATTCTGGAGTAAACGCTGCTTTCTCTTTACCCAGTCCCATGGCAGAGCCCAGCTAGCCATCGCCAGAGAGCGCCAGTGGCGGGGGGGACAGATTCTTGGTGTGACAGCAGCTACATTCAGTCTCCTTAGACTGGAGGATTTTGCTCTCACTACCTGAGGGGCCTGCTGAGCACAGCCAGCAAACTCCTGGGCCAGGTCCACACTAAAAAGCAAGGTCCACCCAGCAACGTCTCTCAGAGGGGTGAAAAATTCGCTCCCAGGAGCGATGTCGTTAAGCCGACCTAACCCTCCAGTACTGACAGCACATTCTCGGGGAGGTGAGTTAACGCCAGCAATGGGAGAACCTTCCCATCAGCGCAGGGAGTGTCTACGCTGAAAAAGTGCTACAGCGTTTGCAGACATGCCTCTGGTCACGCTCTAAGTCTGTGCCTAAGATGACGGCACAGGTCCCAGGCACATGCCGTCAGGGTATTTGAGCTCCATGCTGGTAAGTTAGCAAGGCCGGTGCTGGGGACAGGGCCTGGACATGTTCCCACTCCTCCTCTGGCTGCAGCAAGATCACTCATAATCCTACTGTAATGATTCTCCGTCGTCCATCCTGCAGCCCCCCACGCCAGCCGGTCCTGGAGTCAGTCACACAGCACAGCCCTGACAAAGCACCCAACTCTGAATCTGCAGGATTGCCTGACCTGGCCCATCTCCCCAGGAGAGCTCTGCTCTGCCTCTCAAACCCAGGTTGTTCCAGTCCTGGCTCCTGCACACAGCTCTGCTAATGCCCCACAATCCTGACCTGCAGCCCCTCTGCTGGCCCAGCCCTGGATTGAGTCTACTACTAATTAAATATTGGTCTGGGTTTGTATTATGGACTAACAGCCACGATGGTTTAGACTGAAACCCTCAACCCCGAAGATTCCTCTTGGTCAGGGGTGGCCAACCTGAGCCTCAGAGGAGCCAGAATCTAACAGTGCACATTGCCAAAGAGCCACAGTAATATGTCAGCAGCTCCCCCTGCCACTCCCAGCGCCTCCCGCCTGCCCCACCAACCAGTGTCTCCCCCCCCCGCCCCATGCTTCCTGACCACCACAATCACGGCATGCAGGAGGCTCTGGGGGGGAAAGCGGGAGAAGCGAGGGCACGGCAGGCTCAGGGGAAGGGGCAGAAGCTTTGCGGGAAGGGGTGGAGTGGGGTCAGGACCTGGGGCAGAGCCGGGGGTTGAGCAGTGAGCACCCCTGCACAATGGAAAGTTGGCACTTGTAGCTCCAGCCCCAGTTGGCACCTCTGCAAGAAGCCGCATATTAACTTCCGAAAAGTCGCACGCAGCTCCAGAGCCACAGGTAGGCCGCCCCTGCTCGTGCTTCTTTAGCAAATTCTAACCCTGATCTTCAGCAGACGCAAGCTACAACTGCTGTCCCGTCATGCCCTGCCAGTGTCACAATTCACTGACCCACACTATGCCCCTCAGGATACAGGAAAGACAGAGGAACAGCTTGACATTCAGCTAGTGCTAAGCTGCTGTCACCTACACTATTCTCTGCCACCAGCAATACCCTCCGCGGCCAACAGATCACCTTCCCCTGTGACCTGTCAGGCACAGGGAGCAGCAGGGTTTTGCTCTCGGGGTCAGCTGAGACAAACGAGAGAGAGAGCAGGGCCGCTAAGGCGGGCCAGCAGAAATGTGGCTGGGCTGACATACGCCAAGCAGAGAGCTCAGCCGGGGATCAAAGTCACATGCATCGCTCCAAGGGCTCCGGGCGCTCCTGGTTGCCCAGAAAGAGGTGGGAGCCAGAGATCTGAGCTCAGGACCTGGGAGGCGAGAATGAGACGCCCACGCAAAGAGTTTTCAAACACACCCATCGCCATGGTGTCTCGACCCTGCTCTGTATCAGGGATCTGCCCCGCAATGGCAGCCCTTCATGGGCTCCTGCCTGCTTGCTGCTGTCATGGTGACAGCACTTTCAGTTTTGTTTTGAGAGAGGGGAATTTTGTTCCTGGTAAATAAGCAATCGCTGATAGTGGGCTGGGGCGGGGGGGCGGGGATTTCTGGTGGAAAGTTGCAAACAATCCCTCCATCTGGTCAGGCTGGCACGTGATTCCCCAGCACCAGGGGAGGAAGAGAGCCCACCTGCTGCCCCTACTCCTCCCCCTGGAGCCACACCTTCCCGTGCCTCCCAGCAGGCTCCGACCTGCCAGGGCACAAATTAAACATTGCTCCCTGTCCCCCCAGACGACCTGAATGCAGGAAAAGTTTTGCTTCAATCGGGCTAAGAGGGTTAGGGGTCAAAGCAGGACAGTCCCACAAAAGCCGGGACCGTTGGGAGGTTTGCTCTGCCAAAGCCAGCCCATGCTACACCTAGCAAACAGAGCAAAATGCTGGCCTTTTTGGTCTGGGTGGGCTTGAGGGCAGCAGCCCTGTCACGAACTGGGATTTACATGGAGAACATCAGCGCCTCAACGTCGCAGACTGGGTAGCATATTAAAGTCAACGGACTCCAGTGCTGCTGAATCAGGCTTGATAGAAATCCACCAAGCCCCGCGAGCAGCAGCCAGGGGCTGACAAGCAGCCACCTCACTGGTGACACTATAAATAGGGCCGGTTGGGAATTCTCCTATGACAGTTTTCATTGATTGGTTGCAATGTAGGTTTCTCACATCCAGGGTGGCATTTCTGGTGAGTGAGTGAAAGAGCCCGGACTAGCCAATAGCTGGGGCACACTCTAGTTTCCTGGGGGCTGTAATACTTTGGTCTAATTTCGGGTGTGGGTGCTGGGAGGTGTTGGGATCTACAGGGGGTCAGCTTAGATGCTCTGGTGGTCCCTTCTGGTCTTACACTCTATCATAGAATATCAGGGCTGGAAGAGACCTCAGGAGGTATCTAGTCCAACCCCCTGCTCAAAGCAGGACCAACCCCAAATGAACCCCTCACAACCTGGGTTTACCACTGAGCTATCCCTCCCCCGACTCTGTGACCTAGGATACAGGAGATGCAGGTTCAAGTCCTCTTAATCAAGCAGAAATGGATTTCCACATCCCATGTAAATGCCCTTCTGGAGTCTCTTTCCCTCTCTGCTTTTTTGCAGATTTCTAAAGGTCTGGATTTCCTTCTGCTTGGAACAAATTCAAAGCTCAAACCCTCCATTTTTAATTTTATTATTATTATTGGTTTGGTTTGGTGTTTGCAAAGCAAACAGAAACCTTATTTCAGGTGTGGTGTAGTCAAAAGGCAGATCGCGGGTCAAATCCAGACCACCTGATGCTGTTGAATGGACGGCAAGCTCTTTTTATTTCCTTATTATCATCATTATTGTTGTGGTGTGAAAAACATTTCTCGAGTCTGGACCTTGACCAGGAAATTTGGACCTTGACAGAAATAATTGATTACTCCTGCCTTATTTCTTGGCCAGCCCTGCCTAAAAGCAAGCTGTAAACTTTCCCCTTATCTTTCAAAGACTAATAGCAAACAACTCTGTTGCCCGAAGAGCTGAAATAGCGTTGCCAGTGTATTTAAAACATGCTGCATTGAGAATTTAGGGGATTTTCCCTGGTCAGGAAACCCATTGGATGGGCCATAGCAGGGAGGGACTTTTCCGTTTCTAAGCTCTAGGATACATGGTGGTTTGTCTGGAATGATCCTTTCCCAGCAATCATAAATAATCCTCCGCATTTATCTCACACTTCTCATCCGCCGCCCTTTGATCACTTCACAAAGGCGGGTCTGGATCATCCCTCCCATTCTGCAGGCGAGGAAAGCAGGGCACAGAAAGCTGAAGTGACTTGCTCGAGGTGAAGATCAGCCAGCAATGGCAGATCCTGATTTCCAGTCCCCTGCCCTGTGCGTGGGGCCCATGCTGACCCAAGTGAATTAACCCTGCAAATTCGCTGAGATTTTCTGGTAGAGGGAGCCGCAGTGAAAAGGTTAATGGTGTTGACACTTAAGGGCTCCTAATTAGGCTTTAAAGTTAACAGCCCATTACCGTGAATGGGGGAGTTTGCACCTCTCAGGGCTGTTGTTTCAGGCTGTTTGGGAAGAGGCTGCAAAAAGACAACAGCACGCGGCCTCCCACCCCTGAGGTCTGGCCATCCATTGTGTCACTGCCACTCCAGAGAAAACAATCCATTCTAGAGAGACCCCAGTTCCCCCTCCTCCCTGGGCCGGGATCTGCAGACACAGGGGACCTGTCTGGCCTCACTGACACTAGCAAAGCCAGGGCTGAGCCCCTGGAGCTCTGTGCCCACTGACCTGACCAAAGAGAATTGGCACCAGCCTGTAAATCACCAGCCAGTTAAAAGTCACCTTTAATGCAACAGTAACATGAACTTCTTTACATGTTTTTTTCTCTCATGCGTAGGGCTATTTTAAAGTCAATGCCATGCCAGTGGAGGGTGCCAGACAGACATCCCTAGTCCTACAGGCATCTACAGATGCCTCATGCAATCGGGCAACACAGGCCCCTCCATGCTGCCCCACCAATGTGCTTCCACGGAGAAGCCACCCCTTGGAGATGGAAGCGAATCCAGACCCCACAACCTCTTTGCTGAGGCTGCTGACCATTGGGCCAAGCAGTGCCGCTGGCGATGGTGGTTCTCAGAGGTGGACGCTGGCTGTACTGCACCAAGAGCCTTGGTTTCGGGGAGAACAGAAACAACGTGACTGAGACAGAACAAGGTCGAGAGAGCCATGGGTCGCACAGGGGGATGTGACGCTAGCCACTCTGCCTGCCTTCGTCCAGCTAGGTTCTCACACCATGCTCATCACCACAGCATCTGAGTGGCTTTAGCTGGGCATCAGGCAAGGCATCTATCCTCTGCCACAGGTTTGTTCTCCTCCTCCCTGATATTAATTTTCTACACAAGCCCTGTCTTCACCTCATCATCATCTCATCTTACTGGAGGAGGCTACATTAAGGACAACCTCCATCTTCTCCAGACAGACTGCTACCCTCCCCCATAAACATCAGCATTAGCCTCTCATTGCCAGAGGGCCTAAGCCGCGAACCTCCAATCCAGCTCTTTGGAGGCAGGGTTTTGTTCCACTCATCTCAGACTCATCCAATAGCTGCAGCAAACTGCAGAGACCAGGAAAAGCCCCTTTGGTGGAAACCTCAAGAGATTCCTGCAGTTCTGCCCTGGGCTTCCTCTTTCTTCTACCTGACCTTTACTCGTCATTCTGCAGAAGCCGCAGGAGAGTCACGTCCAGCTGCTCTCCAAAGACTGGTGAGCTGGCAGTGAAGAATAAACAGGAGCAACGCCACTTGCTCGCTCAGGGTAAAGGCCAGAGTATGGACAAAGCCTTCCTGCCCCAATGGAGCTTCGTGCCGTTTCTCAGGAAGGAGCAAGCACAGAAAAGATCCAGCAGGTTCTCCCACAAGAATGTTGCCCTGTTCCCAGAAGAGGAAATGGCAGAGGAGACCTGCCCCAACACCGCTGCCCCCCTCAAACACTCCCAGAACACCCAGGCCATTAGGGTGCAAAGTGCAGAGCTCCCCCAGTCAGACACAAAACGCTGCTGTTCTGCATGGCATGCTTCCAGCCTCATCTTGCTCCTAGTTGAAGTCAACGGATGTTTTGCCACTTGCTCCCCCCCTCACTCTCCTACACGCACACACTTTCTGGAGCTGTAATTCTCTATCCTCTCCCTGGCAGACTCTAGTGCAGCCCACGCCACTGGCTAGCTCTTTCCCCATCCCTGCCCTGGTCAAATCCCCTCCCCCCCATCTCCATCCTCTGCGCACGCTGGCGCGCTCTCTCTCACTCTCTCCGGGATCATCAGATGTTGCTGAAAGGAAACAATACCACGTATTGTCCCTCTCTGCTCACAGGCATCAAACCCCAGCAGCACAACAAAAAGACACATTGACTGGCCTGGAGAAAGAGGCCCATACATTGCAGAGCTGCCTTTGGGGGAGGTGGGGGCCTAGCGTGCCAAAGGGAGCATCAGAGAGTGATTTTCCCGTGCCCCAATCAGTAGAACTACACACCCGGGACAGATGCCACCTCATCTGGGAAGGGGCCTTTTTCCAATGGCTGCAAGTCTGTAGTTCTCGAGCCCATTTCTGGGGGTTTCTGGTTCCCCGGAGCCAGGGTGTAACGTGATCCCAAAGGAGGGTCAGGTCGGTGGTTGCCCCAGAGTCTGCAACTCTCTGCTCTAGGTCTCAGCAGCTTCGTTTCATGATTATTTCCACTGGGGCAAAAAGCTGGTTTTACTCCTGGGCAGCAGGAGCCGAGTGGAGATCAGCAGGAAGCAGGGGGAATTTGCTGGTCAGGAGGTGCAGTGTGTCTGCTCCAACCATGCAGGCCTTGGGTGCACTGGACTGTCCTAGGGAATCTCCCACCATTACACAAGCACCAGTGCAGCTCCTCCAGTGAGGAGGGCGAGGGGGGGCACTTGTGCAGACAGGGCACCATCATTTTTATCCCTGTGTCCTCTTGCCTTGCTCCGAGCAGGGCAGGAGTAACATGAGTACCCTGGTCTGGCCTCTGGCTACCACCCATGGAGCGCAGGTAGTGCAACGATGAAAGATTGTCCCAAAGAGTGTAGCACAGACATAGCCTTGGAGGCTGGTCAGTCATGGGCCTGGAGCAGAGACCCAACGGAAAGGAACTGATTCCTGGCCGGCACATGACAGCACTGACAAACCCGAGGGCCTTACTCGGGCACAACTCCCACCAAGTTCAATAGAGGCTCCACCGGAGTAAACACGACACAAGCAGAAGACCCCACGACCTATTCCAGCCTAAAAGGAACACGAGATCTTTTCCCTGGTGCCCCAGTGGCTCTCATGCACACTCCAGCACCATTGCCTGTAGCATCATGTCTTGGACAGAGCGGAAAACAAACTGGAAAACAACCTGCAGTGACTGGCCAGCACTGCACTCCCCGTTGGCCATCTGCTTCAGATTCAGCTGCATCACCTCACACCAGTGACTTCCTTGCTGTATTGATCCAGGGCTTTCCTAGGGCATTCTCCCTGCAGGGAGAGCTTTTCTCTGGGTGTTCTCCATAGGAGAGAGCAGCATTCACATCAGCAGCTCCAGACAGGTCATTACTAGGCAGGTCTGCTTTTGCTTGGGCTTAGTGGGAGCTTTGCCTCCAACTCCAATGGGAGCAGGAGCACCAAACCTACCTGCTTTTGGCCTTGCCTGTGCAGATGGGACAAAACCGCGGTATCAGAGGCGGATTAAGGGTTTGTGGGGCCCTGGGCCAGAGCAACTGGGGGCTCCTCCCCACCTCTTCCACCTGCAATCCCCCCCAGCCACCCCCCATGGCGCTCGTGGTGGGGAAATGGGCTCGGGGCGTGGGGGCTTCCCCGCCCAGCACTCCTGCCAAGGACTGGAGTTGGGGTGAAGGGGCATGGGGTGGAGCAGGGCATGGGGTGCCCCAATTGGCCAGGGCCTGGTGGGCATGGGCCCTGGTGACCCAGTGGCTAATCCACTACCACACGGTATAACCATATCCAAAATCCTGGGGCAGGATCCAGAGAAGGGATGGGTGTCTGTCGCAGGGCTTGCAGCGCTGAAGCAATGGAGTTGCAGGTACTCCGCAGGGCTCTCACACGCTTCATTGCATGGTTCTCCCATGGTTTGGGGGGGCGAATCCAACCCCCCCTTCTAACACAGCCCACCCCCCACCACGTGATAGTGCGTGGAGTACAGGAAGACCCTCTCTGCACCTCCATTGAGGCTCTAAAGGAAATTGAGTGGGACGAGCTCCCCTGGGACTGAAAGTCACGTTTGTTTCCATTATAAACTTCCCATTTAATGAGGAGGAGATTCTGAAAATGAGCTCCCTCCTCAGCCCCTGTCCGTGATGTTTGTGCCAAAAGCTGACTGAGCAGCAGCCTTGACTGTGCTGGGCAGAGAGCTCTGCCCAATGCTCCAGAGCACCCTGACGCCCTCTCATGCTGCCCTCCCACCCTCGGCTGCCAGCTGGAAATCATGGCCCGGTTTCTCCCCGGAGAAGTGTTGGCAGCCGGCCTGTTGCCGTAACGTCACGGAACCAGCAACATACTGGCTGGTCAGAGTCAGGAAGCCCATTATCAGAGCTCAAGTGCAGCCTACGAGAGAGATAAGATGTGTGGGGTGAGCATCCTGCGCTGGTGAGAGTATGCAACAAGCTTCTGTTCTCTTGGGTTGAACTGGATGGGCCATGAGATACAGAGTCTTTCCCCTCCAGCATGTTGGGTCAAATCTGTCCCAGATGAAACGCAACTGATAGCAAGGCACTGGGTAGGCCCCAGTCTAATTCCCAGGGGACAGTTCTCTGTCTGTAGCACAAAGATCGCCACAGCTGGGAGCCTCAGCAGAGGGCTCAGGGACTGTACGGGCCCTGGAAACTGAATTCCCTTCTCCCATCGAGCAGGGGTCCCTGCAGGTGAAGGCTGAGGCTCTCTGGCAGGAGGTGGGCTGTGCGCAGGGAAAGCTGGCATGATGCTGCTGTGCCGGTTCTGTGGAGAAGTAGAAGTCTCTGAGCTCCTGAGGTGCCAGCTTGGCACCATTCGTGGCCACAGAAGGAAGAGAAGGGGCTGCAGAAAAGACACTGGCTGCAGCCTTGTCCCTTGGCCCATCTGGTACACAGTAGCTATCTGATTGGGGTTGGGTCATGTTCAAACGCTTGTCCTAGAAGGTGGTAAATGGCCTCAGAGGTCAGAGCCAAAGTGTCTCTCTCTTTCTCCCCTCTTGACTCACAGTTGCTAGTCTCTCTAGCCTCAGCTCTCTTCTCACGCTGCTGCAAATCAGGAGTCACTCCGGTCGACTCAATGGAGTTGCAGGTGACTAGGGAGATCAGGCCCTCAGTTTCTTTCTCTTAGGAGTGGCTTGCATGACAACATTTATCATGCTACAACACACTGCCCCAAAGGTTGTGGTGCCCTGATGGGATCTGCTCATGACTTGGTCATGCCTGTGTAGATAGGACCAACCCATGTCATAAGCATGTTACAGAACCAAACATCTGTGTAAATAGCAGGTTCTGTAATACAAGACACTGATTTCTCTTCAAAAGTGCTTCCAGGGATGGGTTCTTTACAAAGCATCGCTAGATACAAGATCACCCAGTTCAAGGCCAATCATTCCTTATCCAGTCAAGTAGCAGCAACAACATAAAGATCCCAATTAAAAATAGAGAATACAACAGTTTTCTTTTCATCTACAGATCCCAAAGCACCCAACAAGCTGCTGTCCAATCAAGAGTCACTCCCCGGCCCCGACCATGGAGAAGCAGCCATCTGCCATGCTGCCAGCACCCTCTCAGCAATCTTCCTCTGCACAAACCCCACTGGTATTATCAGCTGATGAAACCAGGAAACATCATCTTTGAAGCCACCTCCACTCCTGAAAGCCTCCAATCTTCAAACTCTCCTCCCCAGCCCCCAACATTGATCGTATTCTATGGAAATCAAACCTGCCCCACATCCAGGTGTGTTTCAAGGGCTCACAAACTGGCCATTGTTGGTTTGGCTGTAATCTCTTTCCTTGCGTATAACACAGAAGAGAGAGTGTGTTGGGATTGCACAACACACAGGGTTGATTCCTCCTCCCCGCTTAATCTTTTCAATCCCATGCAAATTGCCCAGAACATAAAGGTCGCCAAGGATGCTCTGTACCAGACACCGTGAGCCAAAGCTGGAGGGCTCCTGAGTGCCGTGTCTCTAGTTAAATGCTGCAGCAGAACTGAGTAACCCAACACTGTACAGTGGAGAGGGACAACGCTGGGGCTGGCTGAGCAAAATCTCATCATTCCGGCTTTGGTTTTCCAAAATTAGGGATGGTTTGGACCCAGGCCCATTTTATCCGTGGGGGTGTCAGACAATTGCTCGGGCCCACTGACGCTGTATAATCAATAGATTTTTCTCACGTGAACCCACTCGCATCTCAGGCTCCTCACCTGGGCACTTATGGTTATTTGTGGCCCTGCCTCATTATACCCCACTAGCAATATCCAGCCACCCTGACAGACTGACTAGGAAGTACGGAGCGATCCCATCCAAGAAAGCACATTTCTACAAATGCACCCTTATAGAAGCCTGCGCTGTACAAACAATGGCATGACAGGTGCCAGGTACAATATGGTTAAAGCACAGTTCAGACCTGGAATCACGTTTTAACCACATTCCTGAGCCATGCCACAGGTCTGCAAGATCCAAGACTTCAGCAAGGTTTGGTTCACACCTAGTGCCAGGCTGAGTGTTTTAGTGACTCCGGCAGACAATGACCTCACAACCAGGTGCCTGAAATGGAAGCTTTCTACTGTTTTGATTTGCTCACTCTCTCGCTCTCCTTGTGGCATCTCCACCCACCCTGCTGTCTGGCCGCTCTGGGCATGTCTACACCGAAACGCTCAGGATTCAGGAAAGTCATCCTGAATTAGCTAATGGTGTGTATTTAGAGCATTAAACTCCGGTGTGGACACTCTCTTCCAAAGTGGACGTGAATGAAGCTAAAGCAAACGAAAGCCACTTTGCTTCTGAGTGAGAGCATCCGCACAGGGTTTAACTAGCGCATTTTAAATTCACACTGTTAGTTAATTTGGCTTAACTTTCCTGAGCAGCACCATGCAGACCCCCCTCAGTAATTCATCAAGGTGACAGTCCCCAGTCACGCTAGTGTTGAATAGGCAACTTTGATTTGAATAGGCAACAGTCTGCTCTCAATTTCACCACCCCTGTCGCAGTCACTACAGTAACTTATACAGCACGGCACCTGTTCCAGTGGTCAGGTGTGGGATCAGGAATCAGGAGGCTGGGTTCTAGTCCCAGATCCACCATGGACCCTTGGCAAGTCTGCTCTCAATTTCACCACCCCTGTCGCAGTCACTACAGTAACTTATACAGCACGGCACCTGTTCCAGTGGTCAGGTGTGGGATCAGGAATCAGGAGGCTGGGTTCTAGTCCCAGATCCACCATGGACCCTTGGCAAGTCACCTTCTGTTCCTATGCCTCTGCTACAAATACAAACAGTGCTTTGAAGTCTAGGGGGTTGCAGGGTGTAATTCACTAATTCCTACAGTTGCCACCTGGCTGCTCTCCCATTTACTCCGTCCACTCTTTACCTTCCGATCTACACTGCCCTCATCACTCTCACACTATTACCCTGCCATTCAATCATTCACACAAACAGAGGGCATGATAAAAACCAGACCTGTCACCACCAGTGAGAGCTGCTGAGTGCTGAAGATGTCTGAAGATCAGGTCAATTATCTAGGAATCCTGGTCCACACATAGTTTTTGCATTGGAATAGCTATGTCGGTGGGGTTGTGATTTTTTTTTTTTTTAAAGGTATACAACCCCAAGTGTAGATGCAAATACACCAGTATAATAATAGCACCTTGCTCTCATATAGTGCTAGGGTCTATGCCGGTTATGTGATATTTATGTATCTCTTCACCCTTGCAGCCGATACCCGTAATCCCTCATAACTCAAGCCTGACCCCAGATGTACCCCTCTTAACTTGTGTCTATTTAATTTTAAATATTAACTTTAATATTCTTCCTCCTTGGAACTAGACCAGGATAAACACCTTTCTACTGAGCTAAAGCAGTACAGTATGGACAGAGTTAACTATCCTTTAACTATATTGAAAATGGTACAGCTTGGGAGCGCAGGCAAGCCCTAAATATGGATTTAGTAGCCTAACACTAGGCAAAGACGCTGAAAGGGCCAAGGGATGTTTGAAGGAGCTGTTCTCCACATTCCGGCTATGCCGGTGTCAGAATCTGTTACAACCCATCCTTTCCCAATGGCCTAGTGAAGCTTTGGCCAGATTCTCCCTGCTGGAATTCCCTCCTCAGAGAGAGATACCAAACTAATTCTTACATGCAAATTGAAGGCATAACAAAGGTGGGATGGTCAGGGTGTGTTGCTTATTTGCTTAGATTCTAAGCTCCTCCAGGCAGGGACAATATTTGCTTCTTTGTCTTGCAGGCTGTTGACACTTAACACATAATAAATTCTTCATCATCATCAACATCTTAACTAGGCTCTGAAAGTGGAAAACGACAGAGGCAGGCAGGCTTCCATGACCTCTTTTAGGAGTGATCAGTAGGAGGAATGACAAGGTAGGTGAGGTAACATCTTTTACTGGACCAACTTCTGCTGATGACAGAAACAAGCTAACCAGCTTACACAGAGCTCTTCTTCTTGCTCTTCAACTCCACAGAACCTGAAAGCTTGTTGCTTTCACCAACAGAAGTAGTTGGTCCCATAAATGATATGACCTCACCCACCTTGTCTCTCTCATATCCCGAGACCAATGCAGCTACAATAACATTGCAAACAGTACTCAGAAAAGCAGCCAGACTCATCTGGCTGTCTGGTAGAAAAGCAGATAGACTGCGAGTCTGCTTTTCCTGCACCCTAGAAATCCCTAGAAGTTTTGCAACTGGGAGCTTATCCAAAGATTGCTGAAATCAAAGGAAAAACTCCTATTGACTTCAGTGAGTTTTCCATGGAGGCCGTTTACGCTCATCCATCTTCTCTCCTCTACATTTATTACAGTAATTTTATAGAATCACACCTTTTTAAACAAAAGGATTTTTTCCAATATAAGTTGTAAACCCCACTGTTGTGCAGGGTGCTGTGCTGCTGCTGACCTCCACCCCAGAAGCAGCTGCACTTCAGCAGTATTGTGATTACATGCATGCAGAGATTTGTCACATATCATTTGCCTTGTACCAGCAAGGTACAAAACAGAAACCCACACAGTCCCTTCCCCTAAAAAAGTATACAGTTGAAAGGTCAGAAGACTAGGTCCCAGATCTGCACAGATGGACTACTGCCCCCAGAATCCCATGCACATCTGGGTTAAGGATTGGGACATCTACACAACAGCAGGGTTTCCTGACACAGAGGTAAACAGGCCTGCTCCTGGTCTAATCCAGCAAGTCCACCATTGCTAGGATCAGTTCTGGATAAAGGATAGACATTCAGTAATGTTCACCAATCCTTAGAAGTCCAGGCACACTTGGAAATCCAGAGGGGACTTCCTTTATTTACAAACAGATTCGTTGGTGGCCTCACTGAAGACTAGGGGTTTAAAGGACTGGGATTGAGAGAGAGTTGGTGATTGGAGATCTTTTGGGATGAAATCTACAGAAACACCAGTGAGATTTATCGTATTTCTTACAATGAGAAAAAGAGACTTTTTTCCCTCTCCCCTGCAGGTTTGCATCTTGACCTGTCTCATCATGCCACAGTTTGCCCTTTCGAAACATCACATCTGCCTCCCATCACTTCAGCTCTGGCCCATGATTGCTGTGGCAGAAGAGCAGTGGGGTGTCAAGCACTTTCACCCCTCAAGCAAAATGAAAGAGAGACAGGTTCTGCACAGGGGAAATCACAGATGGAAAACTCTGCTATCCAAGATCTGGTGGGGCAGGCTGAGTAGCATTCGTGCAGCTGCACAATGTGCCCAGGGCAGCTTTGGTGGAGCAGGTTTCCCTCTTATCCCCCGCAAAATCCCCTCTTCCCAATAAACAAGCCCGTCGTCCATATAATATCAGCCTGTTCCTTCAGGGAGGAAAATCCCTGCCTAGCAAACAGCCATGGGGAGAAGAGTGTACAGACTGTGTTTGATAACACACAGCTAGGGCTCCCGCTCCACTGAGATCCCATACAGCATTCCAGTCATTAATGCATTCGGCAGCAAACCCCTGCTCTGACAGACTGGCAAAGACAACCCCAGACTTTCACTGGAGTAGATGAGACATAACATGCTACACAGAACAGCGGTGTTGGGGGGAATACAACTGCTCCACAGAGCTCGCTGTTACGGAGCAGGCTCGTAGGAAGATGAAGGTTTGTGTGTTTGGTTCCCCCCCACAAAATGATAACACACACAGCACCTAATGCAGACTAAACTAAACCGCACCTAGGACAGGACACCACTTTATCTCTGCAAACACTGGACAAGCAGAGCATTGGCCAGCATGGTTTGATGGACATTTTCCTCCCATGCCCGTTTCCAGCCCTGGCTTTGGCTTTTCTTTCTATGACTGTAGTTGCATTTTCAGAAACCCTCGATCCTCTACCACAGGGGTGGGCAAACTTTTTGGCCTGAGGGCCACATCAGGGTTCCGAAACTGCATGGAGGGCTGGGTGGGGAAAGCTGTGCCTCCCCAAACAGCCTGTCCCCTGTCCCCATCCGTTCCCTCCCACTTCCCACCCCTGACTGCCCCCCTCAGAACCCCTGACCCATCCAGCCCCCCAACTATCCCCCTCCCAGGACCCCCTACCCCTAACTTTCCCCCTGGAATTCCACCCCCTATCCAACCCCCCTGCTCCCAGTCCCCTGCCTGCCTCCTGACCCCTATCCACACCCCTGCTCCCTGACAGGCCCCCCAGGAGCCCAAGCCTATCCAACCCCCCCAGCCCCCTTACCATACCACTCAGAGCACCAGGACTGGCAGCCATGCCGCCCGACCAGAGCCAGCCACCCGGCCACAGTCTAGAGCACTGGGACAGGCCGGTGGCTCTCGCAGCCGCGCTGCCCAGCAGGAGCTCACAGTCCCACCGCCCAGAGTACTGGTGGCACAGTGAGCTGAGGCTGCTGGACAGGGGGGACAGCAGGGGAGGGCTGGGGCCAGCCTCCCCAGCCAGGAGCTCAAGGGCCAGGCAGGACGGCCCGCGGCCCATAGTTTGCCCACCTCTGCTCTCCCAGGCACTTCCTATCGCTAGAGAGATAGACACAGGTTTGTACAGGTTTTGCACAACAGACAGACAGTCATGCTAGGTGTGGAAATCACATTAATCTGCTATAACGACCATATGGGGGAGGCTGGATGGCTCAGAAGATTGGAGCAGTTCATTCTATGCCAGTTTCAAACCCAGCTGAATTTAGTGGTGACCCAGAAAGGTGGACTATGAACTGTAAGTGATCTTACATCTGCACCCAGTCTGGGTCGTCAAACAACATAGCTCATATACGTAGATCCTCACCATATGGAGAATGCATTTGGCCCATGCCCTGGAACTGGGCTTTCATTAATATAACAAACAGGCTGTATTTGGGATCTAACACAGTTCTTATGTCGGGAATCCAGTCCCATATACCTCTGTCTGTGTAACTGGGTTGGCCCGTTTTCCTGTCTCCCAGATCTCTGCACAAGGAGGACATTGGAAAGCGTATTACACCCTGTGAAAAGCACCCTACAGCTCTCTGCCCTTTGCACAGGTAGCTGAGACAGCATGGGATAGCTTAGTGTCCACATTTTCCCAGAATGCACCAGTACCAACAAGGTGAGATTGCTGGTCTGGAGAGGCCCAAAGGGTGGCCACACTTGAGATGGGGCACTCTGAATGGATCAGTTGTAGCCCTGCATCATTGTGCACATCAGAGATTACTCGTGCTTACCAAGGTTCTAGGTGTAGCGAAGTCAGGACCGTCAAGCGAATATTCGGTGGTGTCCACAAAAACTGGCACTGCCGTTGGTCTCCGTGTTGGCAGCATCAGGAGAGAGGCCAAGGAACGAACGGACTCCAAAGACTGAATTCTCCTCTCTCTACTCCAGTTATGGGGAGAGAAATACTGGTCATGAGCTATGGGGCTCCCCGTGCTGTACCTGTTTTGTAGATAAACAGAAGACAATTAGTCTCCACAGCTGTCAAGATGGTCCCTTTCATGAGCACTACAGTAAAGTCACTCCAACCACTCAAAAAGAAAATTAATTAGCTACGGTTTAACAACATTAGGGATTGCATTAAAACTGACCAAAGCCAGAAAACATCAAACAAGATTGACACGCCTTGTTTTGTGGAAAAGAGCAACAACTGTAACTTCCAATTCCCTGGCTGTTTTCTCTTTGTGTCCCAGCAGATAAAGAGAGCGGGTGGGGGTTGCTCTCAAATTCTTTGTTTAAGAACAAAATCTTTCATGCTGAACTCAAACATCACAGTGTGTTTACTCAACACAGGGTATGGATTCACTAGACCCACTCTCCTCTTTCCAGCAAAGGGGGGGGGGGTAGCTACATGTGCTAATTGTGAAAGTATGCATTATTTAACCCCTGTAAATCCTCAGTGGCTCCTTTGCAACCCATTGGGCAACTCCAGATTTGAGATATGGATTAAAGATCAGGAAGACAAATAAGAAGCCGCATGGCAGCCATTCAAAGGCTTTATCAACTGGAAACCAGGAGTCAATAAGGACAACTGTGGCCCAATATAATTAACACAGAAATATTGCTCCAGCAGGGGGAAGACAAAACATGACCTTGTTGGTAAAACAAACACAACAACCCATTGTTTTTCATCCTAGATGCTGCTGGCCTTGTGCAGACCGCAGCTGGGTGCGCTAGGCTCTTGCGCTCCCGCAAAGCTACATATGGGGCAGTTAAAGCCAAGCATTCATGGTTTGCATTGAGCCTCAAGCCCACTGACTCCCAAGACGGCAGGGTAACTAGGAGCTGGGGAGGAGCGATGCACCTACAAGCCCAAGGTAAGAGATGAACAGGATGGGAGCACAGTGGATCCCAGTCCTGCAAGAATGAAACAGTGCTGTGCCATTCATGTCATACTAGGAATGAGGGCACCATGGACAGCCAGTAGCCAAGGACGTTATTTGAATGATCATGGTTAAAATCATGTCTCCTTAGACATACCCACCTCCATCTGTATCCCATCCCTTTGCTACAGCAGCAGATGCATGTGGACCACAATGCCCTTACGTGTGCCCATATGCTGTTTTCCCTGGATCATGAAATCTTTGGTGTCCCTGCTGTGCCATGGGCAAGAACTAGCAGGACCAAGGCCTATGTATGAAATTATTGATGTATTAATATGGACACAGCCAAGTTAAACATCATAGGGGCCTGATTTTCAGCAACGCTGAGCACAGATAACTCCAGCTGACATTAAGGAGAGCTGCATATGCTCAGCACTTATGAAAATGAAGCCAGTGCAAAGGTTCTAAAAGAAAATTCTCTTCTGTGTTATAAACACCACCTTCTTCCTATGATAGGGACACTGTCCATTTGAAATCTAGTCAAATTAAAAAAAAAAGAAAGAGCTGGATGTTGTTTCAGATGTTACATCTGCCTTGAAATTGTTGTGGTTTTACAATGACCTTTTCCTATTTTGCTCAAGATCTTTCTCTCCCCTGTTGCTGCATGAAAGTCCCGCACAAACAGCAAGGGGAAACCAAAGAAACAGGGAAACTAACTTGACACTAAGTGCTGTCAAATGCACAACATAGACAAAGTGAGGAAGAAAATGGAGAAAAATGACTTCTTGGAGCGCTAGACATTTTAAGGGGGGATTGATTTGTAAGACCCCACTGTAGAAACTTCAGACAGAAGGGACGTTTAAGCAGATGGACTAACTTGGAGAACTAAAACCAGTGCAACAATCCAATTCATTTCCCACCCTGTATGTGTTTATTTCTGCCTTTGACTCACCTTGTAGAGTGAAAACAGACTGGTCGGTTTCATTTTTGTTTCCAATCAGTTTCATTTTCACACTGCTGGTGGTGGGAAACAATCTGATTACCACGCCAATCTCTCCCCTCCCCTCGCCAGGAAAAACTCCCTTGAGGCTCTGAAGTCTTGTAGCCCATTGGGCCAGACCTTGCACTGCTTCCTCCAGCCAGGAAGCCAATAGAAGATTCTCCAAATAAGAACTGAGCAGGGCTGGCAAGATGCAGGGCCTCTCTTGCATTGCCCCCCCCCCAGACACACCCCTAGCTTGTGCCCACCCTCTTACTACCCACGCAAACCCCCTCATCCCTGCAAGCCCCCCTTTTGCAAACACTGCAAGGAGGGGGGAAAGGCCCATCTTCCCACAGTACATCAACCACCCCGGGCGTGCTCCCCATTATGCGGGGGGCGCGGCTCCTGCCCGTGCCCTCCCCACGCCTGCCATTGGGTGGGTATTTAAATGACCGACACGCCCCCCTTGCTTTTGCGCGCTTATTAGCGGGCGCTTGGGGCGGGGAGGGGTGTAGTGATCCGCTTGGTCGGTCCCTAGTCCAGTGCGCGGAGCTGGCTGCTGAGCCAAGGCTGGGACCCTGCAGCCGGGGGGTGCCGATCTGATCTCCCTGGTGGGGGCGCGTCTTCCTCGCTCCTCGGATTTGTCGCTTTGCTTTTTGTGCAGCTAGGACTTGGCCCAGAAGTTTGGGGCAGCAGGGAGCGGCTTTAACCCCCCCCCCCCCCACATCTCAGGATTTTAGGAGCTTAACCATCCTTTTTGTTCCGTGCGTCTACATCCCCTGCCAGCCCCCTCCAGCCACCATGGGCAGCCAGGGCTCCAAGGCGGCCAAAGGAGACGTGGTGGCTCAGAAATCGGCCGATGCTGCTGCGGTGTCTCCCTCTAAATCAAACGGCCAGGTGAGTTGGGGGGCTCGGGGAGGGAGTTTGGATCTTTGCTTTGTTCCCTTCCCCCCGTATAAGAAGGGGGCTCTCGGAGGGAGAGGGCGGTTTAAGCCCCCCTGGAATCCTTAGGATTGGGCTAAGGGCTACTGGAAAGCCTTCGCCCCCGCCCCGGAGTTGGGGGGGGGGACCCCCCCTCCGGCTCTGCGGAGGCTAATTAGGCGCTGTCCCCTCGCCAGCTGGCTCCTTTCTCTACTGAAAGCGTGGTCCCTGGCGCGAGTGAGCCCCCCCGAAACCCGCTTTGTGGGGGGATCGCGCCCCAAACGGAGGGGAGGAGGGGTGCGACCCCTCCCTGCAATCTCCAGTTACCCCTCCCCGCGCGTTTTACTGCCATGTTCCCCCCCCCCACACACACACACACACCGCCCATTCCCTGTGCCCCTCCCCGGTTCTTGCTGGAGACCGCGGCGTGGGGCTGCCTTTGTTCGGCGCTCAAGCCCCAGCAACCCCCCCGGGCAGCCCCGAGTGCCTGGAGGGAAACAAAGGAAGGATCCGGGTCCAGGACGCGCTTGGGGGGGTGGGGGGGGGGGGGAAGGGCGATGGCCGCATTCCAGGGCGAACCCGGCGAGCTCCCGCGGGCGGACCCGGGCGGCGCGAGGTGTCTGGTTGGGGGGGCGAGAGCTTCTCACGCGTGTTCTAAGCGCCTCCAGTTAATTGGGGGGGGGGGGACCACGTTCCTCTACCCCGCCCCAGATACATGTGACCGAAGCCCCAGGGGATCACACGGGGGTGGGGGGCTGTTCACTAGGGTGCATGCGGGAGGGGGCGAGGAGAAGAGACGCTGCTGAGGAGGACAATGAATGCAGCCTGGCTAAGGACCTTTGCAATTCCAATCACTGAGGCTTTTCTTCCCTGGGAGTGGACCCCCCCCACACCCTCTTGCGGCTTTATCGGGGGGGGGGGGATTGCAGGGCTGCTCCCCAGGGAGGGACAGGGGTGGCTTTTTTAAATGGAAGGCGGCGGTGCGTGTTTAAAATCACGGCTCAAGCCCCCCCCCCCCCCCCCCCCATGCTTGCATCGTGCAACAATGCCTCTCGCGGCAGCAAGCCCCCCCGCCCGGCTCCGGAGGTGGAGCGCGAGCGCCAGCTGGTGGCGGCGCAGTAGCGCTTCCTCTTAGGCGGACATTGCCCCCCCCCGCCCCTTTTTAATCCTACTGAATTTAGGGCCGGGCTCACCTGCGCGGGCAACCGGCCAGCTGGGGCTGTTTCTGCCGGGCTCTCCAGCACTGGGTTAGTTGCGGGGCGCGCCTGCTCCGTTAGGCTGGGGGGTTAGCTAGCTTATACCTGCCCCCCCCACACAGCACATTCCTCCCCATCTGCCAACGGTGCCCCCTTCTTTCTCTCCCCCCCCAACGCCCGATCAGCCATAGAGCCCCTGGACTGGAACAGGAGCCAAGGCTCCTTTGCCTGAACGCTGTGGGAAGAGAACCTAGCTCCAGCCTTGCGCATTAGCCACGGGGGGATGCTTCCACTCCTCACCCTGCTCTGCCAGGAGACTGACATCTCATGGGGCATGCTCCTGACCTATCTTTTTGCCTCCTGATCCATCTTCCCAAGAACTGGGTTTTATAGCCATGGCCAACTCATCTCTGGGAGGTGAAGACACTGTTTAATCCTAGTATCAGAGGGGTAGCCGTGTTAGTCTGGATCTGTAAAAACAGCAAAGAATCCTGTGGCACCTTATAGACTAACAGACGTTTTGGAGCATGAGCTTTTGTGGGTGAATACCTACTTCAAGTAGGTATTCACCCACAAAAGCTCATGCTCCAAAACGTCTGTTACCTATAAGGTGCCACAGGATTCTTTGTTTAATCCTACCAGCTAAAGTCACTGAGGTCTGGGGGAAAGTGGTGGTATTTTGGATCTCCAGGGACTAGAGATAAATCTAATATGTCATGGTTCCCTCTTCCACTAGGAGAATGGCCATGTAAAGATAAATGGGGATGTCTCACCAAAGGCTGATGGAGAAGCCCCACCACTGAATGGCAATGGATCTGCTGAGCCAGTCAAAGATGAGGCCAAGGCAGAGTCTGGCAGTGCAGATGCCATTGAGCCAGCCCCAGCTGCTGAAGGTGGGGAGGCCAAGCCTGATGGTGCTGCAGCCTGCAAGGAGACCCCCAAGAAGAAGAAGAAGTTCTCTTTCAAGAAGCCCTTCAAACTGAGTGGGATCTCCTTCAGGAAGAACAAGAAAGAGGCTGGGGATTCTGCTGTGTCCTCTCCCACAGATGACCAGGCCAAAGCAGAAGCCAAAGGAGAGGAGAACCCTACCTGCTCTGCCAATGAAACTGAGCAGACCAGTATAACACAGGAAGGGAAAGTGGAGGAGAAAGCTGCTGCAGTGGACAACAGTCCTCCTGCTGCTGAGGGGCAGCAGGAAGCTGAGCCTAAAAGGGAAGATGCAGAAGCAGGGGAAGCCAAGGAGAGAGAGGACCAGGAGCAGCAGCTGGGGGAAAGCCAGGAGGCTACAGCTAAGCCAGAGGAGTCCTCAAAACCTGTGGAGCCTGAGGCCAGTACAACACCTGCAGCAACTGAGCAGAAGGAAGAGTAGAGCCCACCTGACATTGTCATAACTTAAAGACTTTTTGTGCCATCCTCATCCCAATAACACCGTGGACTTGCTGCCTTGCCCACACACCTGTATGTTCAAAGTAGAACTGACAACACCTACAATTAAGATGCCTGAATTATTTCCCTCCATGCAGCTCACTGTTACCCACCACCACAACTTGGCACTAGTTTGCCTGAATCCTTTAAAACTGGAGGAAGATGATCCTGGACATAACAGGAATCTAGTCAGACTCCATCTATTACACCAAACTCTAGGCTCTCTGCTGACCTACTGCCTCTTCCACTAATCCTCCAAGCAGCTTTCAAAGTCCAATAAGCCACTGACTGTTCAATGGATTTTTTTTTTCTTGGTTTAAATTCCTGGTTCTGACTTCATTTAAAGTATTTTGGGCTTTTTATAGAAACAGTTTAAAAGCTAATCTGGTTAGTTTTTTATAATGTCTTACTATTGGCTTAAAACCATAAGCTTGTAAGTCCGCTGTGTTTAATTTTACTTCTAAGGGGTAACTTTTCTGGGGTGGGGGAAGGAGAGTGCAAACTGTATAATGTGAAGGTTTTTGTTTTCTCTGTAAATAATTTTTAATGGCCAAAACATGATTTGCAATTTTCTAACTCTAAAGAACAAACTCTGGGTTTCCTTGTAACATTTGAAAGGAATAAAGGGTGACCCCTTTCTGGGTATACTTGTTGACTCTGTCTGGGATACTGTTGAGCACATCTAAAGCTGAACAAGATACACACCCTGTTCTGTAGGGTCTAATGTCCCAGACTGCCCCATGCTGTTTAACTTTTGTGTGAACCTGACTCTGCTCCCTAAATGGAATCCTTTACTTGATGGCCTTTACAACTTATTGATCTTTTAAACCCTAGTCTTCTAGGTGTGCACAGTATTGGATTTAGCTTCAGGTAATGAGCTCATTCTAAAAGATCTAGATTGATAGACAAAGCCTGTACTGACTTGACTGGGGTTGTGTGTGACATGCATGACTGATCAGTGGGAGAGGGGGAGCACTTGGTAGTGAATTTAATCTAGAGCCCTTGAGGTAAGGAAGTAAACATTCTAGTCAGAATTCAGCCACAGATTAAGTGGCTTGTCCAAACTCACCTAGGAGCCTGTAGTACAGCTGGAAACTAGACAAGTGGAGTCTTTTCCATTCATTTAAGAGGCTAGGCTTCTTCTGTAAAACCAGAGGTCAGGAGCAATGATATGACAAGGCTGCAGCTTTTAAAGTCTCACCTTACAGAATTCTACTGGGGCTGTAGTCTGATTCTCATTTGCGAGTGCTTGTTAATAAACTTCTAGATAAGTCTTGTGTGAGGGGTCCTCCAGTCAATGAGATGGGGAGGAGAATGTGCAGCTATTGGCCTCCCGTGTAATGACTGACATTGATTCTACTATAACAGCTATCCCCATTAACTATCCTATGGTAGAGTATTCACCCTACCCTCAGTGCTATGAGGCTAAAACTTGACTGATCTTGTAACTAGGTACTATCTCTAGCTCAAGTCTCATCTCTACTGCATAAGATCTGGTTATGAAACTGGTACCTTCAGCACAGCTGGTGGTGTCCTGCAGAATTAAAGTTGTCACCTCTAACCTTTTGAAGGTGGTACATGCTGCTGGTCCATGGAAATGGGCACAGCTGCACTTAGCCAGTAGGGATCATTCTACAACATATGTTCTTACACATGCAATGGTATGTGCTGCTATAGGGTTAACTACCAGTACTGGAGAGCTGTGTGGCAGCCATTTTGAGTACTGCTGAACCACAGGGAGACTTGCATGCTAATGTGCACAAGCTGACAATACAACATGAGTTGTAGGCACTGTCTCATCCCTTGGAAATGAAGAGATGCCCACCTCCCCCTTCAAATTAATTAAATGACAAAGGGGATAAATGAAAGGGAGTTAAAAGGATTAATTATGACCCATCACTAGTAGGCTTGCTGCTGGAATAGGTTGCTCCCTGTATAGGGAAATACTAGTTTATGAACCTCTCAGATTTTCTCCACCTTACACAACAGCAAGTAGGAGTCCTACAACTGAATCAAGTACAATAACCCACACATCTTATTTAAGATGTTTCTAGATTTCAGATGAACAACAGTGCTATACCTGAGCCCATTTTTCAGCAAACTGAAGATAATCAACTTCAGGAAGGACTGAAACAACATTCTAAGCAATGAGAAAGACTTGACCTACTCCAGGGGAAATCCAAACCAAGGTACACACCCCAGTTGCAGTGTAGACATCGTATCCCCCTTGCATTAATGTATTTCAGCCATTCATCAAAGGTGCAGCTGGAGAATTAAGATACCTTCTTTTCAACTTTTGTTTAAAGTAAGGCCCAAACCTGTAAATGAAATGAGCAACAGAGTAAATTCAGTCCTGCTATAAATACAGGCCAGTTTTATTACCAATAGGGATAGAGGACACACTAACCAATTGCCCAAAGCCTCTAATTTGAATGGTTAAGTTTTTCAATAGTGATCTACAAAACAAGTAGACCCCCTCCCTTTATGTCCTCTGACCACAAAGAAGGGTAACAATTCACACCAACATAGAAATGTCATTTTTATTACAAAGATTTTCAAAATAAAAAGCATCTTTTAAAAAACCACAATATATTTTCCCCCCAGATACAGTGATCTCCCACTTCACAAAAACATAAAAGAGCAGGAGGAGCCGCAGTCAGCCTCAAGAGACTAGATTTGGTGGGAAAGAAGAGTACTTAAAAAAAAAAAAAAAAAAAATTTAAAAATAACCTGTGTTAAGTTAGCAGCATTACTGGAGTTGAAACCATCAGCAGTGCTCTGTGGGAGGTACAGATGCTCTAGTGGACAGAGGTATCCCCCTGAGAAAACAGCAAGTGAAAGCTGCCTGCAGAACTTCTGCAAGGCTGGAGCTCGATGCATTTCACAGAAAGCTCATCCAATGATCAGTTATGAGAAGTGAGATGTGAGGTAAAGGCCAGTTCTGTTCTCAAGCAACAGGGGGTGCTGCTGTTCCATTACAAAGAGCAGCTTAAGTTGCAGGTTCAAAAGATTCCCCCCAGTTACTGGCCTGGACAACAAGGAGAAAGGTCTTATCTAAAAACATCTGTGCTTCACATCACATGAGAATTTTCAGCAAGTGCCACATTGACAAGCAGCTTCAACCAGGCTCTTCGCAATCTGGTCTTTAGCTGACTTGGGATTTCTGTAGTGGCTTCGGTGTAAGACCTAGATCAGCACTCAGAATGCACATTATGTAATCACGGGTAGCCGAGTGGGGGAAAAAGCAGGGAGAGCTACGCAGGACGACAATAGGCAGTAATGCATTTCCCCCACATAGGGGTTTTGGTATACGAAGAAAAATATTCTTTTGAGCCCTTCTCTCTCATATGAGATGAATAACACTGCCACACTAACTTGACTTAAAAGAATCCACTTTAGAAAGTTTTATTTAAAACATCAGCTAGCTGGCAGTTTTCATTTTGTGCTATCCAGATCTATACCTTAGAGCAGGGCACCGTGGGCTGACACACCAGGGAACTTTACATATTTACTTTAAAACTGCTTCAACTCCTTCCACAAATCCACTGCAGGTAGACAGCCAACTTTATTCAAGAACTGCACTATTTGACCCTGAGAACTGGCATTGGCTTGCAGTTACTTACTATGGTGTCATTGGACCAAAGACCATAGGAGCAGTTTCTCTCACAGGCATAAGTTGGGAACTCAAAGTTCTCCCAAAGTTTCATGGCCATATTTCCACCTGACCTAAAAGTCAGACACTATTTCTAGTTTATATTAAACAAAAAAAAAAACCCAGTATTCTCCAAAGGGCTATTTCAAAGAGAGGATAGAGAAGAGGAAAATGATTTTTAAAAAACACACCAAAGAGGCAGTGGAAGGCAAGAATGAAACTTCCCTGTCACTAATTCTAAGTAGTGCAGGTCTGTCTACTCAGAATCCTCCGCATCTGCTCTCAGCGGAATGCAGCAAGAATAATTTACAGTTAAGTCATTTATATATTTATATAGAAATATATACAGAAACATATAAAATATAAATCCTGTGAAATGGGAGGCTACCAGAGAAGCAAACTTATAACTATGTACTGAAAGGTATTGTCCGGCTGCAGTCATCTTAGGTCGATTTAGTCTCTTCTTTTACCCTGCAGAGCCAAGAGCGGAAAGCTTGTGTTAAGGAACTGACAAAAGAATTAGATTGTGATCAAGCTGCAGCAAAACAGTCGAGTAGCATGTTAAAGACTTTACCCTTAGGTTCTGTCCTAACAGATGCACTAACATCTATCCTTATCTTACACACACACTGAAGTTTTACACACATTGCAAAATATTTTTAAGCACTTCTCTAGCACCTTTCATCCAAGGACCTCAAAGTGCTTTACCAAAAGAGGGCCTTGGGTATTATCTATAATTGAGAGATGGAGAAACTCAGAAACAGTCAGCTACAGGGAGCACCTAGAAAACCATCCTGCTCAACTCCCAAGCATCTAAGTCACATTGCATCCTAAATGGGGGATGGGGAAAAGAGAAGAGAGAAAATCCGTAAGGCAGAAGTAGGTCTCACCCTTTGGGTTCTGCTTTCTCCTCTTTGGCTTTTTCCTCTTCTTTCTCATCTAGAAAAGAAAAAATCCCAAATAGCAAAGAGGCAGAGAAATAGCTACCACTCACCAGCCCCACCTGGCAGAATCAGACACCAGTCAGGGAGGTACAATTACATTAGAAATCACTGGTGAGGCAGTTACAGTGGAAAAACAGATAATGCCAGCTACTCTGCATGTGTGGGGCAGAGTCTGGAAACTGGCAAACCCTTCAGGTATCCACACTTGAAGCCACAGTCTGGGGCAGCAGCCTGTTTTGAGCCACTTGTGGCACCCTGAAGCTCTGTATTCTATTGTCCTCCAATCTGAGTCAAATCTTCACAGTAACTACAGCAGTTGTCCCAGCAACAAGAAAAGAAAGAACAGGCCAACAGAGACTCAGACAGCTTGTGTTTGAGGTCAGCTAAGCCGCAGAATGTTTTTGGGTGGCAGTGACAAGGATTTTTGCAAATCTGGCAACACGCTGTATTATACCAGATCTCAGGAGCCCGCAGTGATACAGTTCAGGTTGTAGCCTTTATGTAGTTGTTCTGAGGACTCCACTAATGGTCACCTCGTTGTAAGCTTGTTACATGCGTATTTCACTTTGGAAGAGGCTAGAACGGTCAGTGGCTCAGGCTGCATTTGGAGACATGTGGCCTGTGGTTTGTTAAAGATAGACTAGCCACTGATTCACAGCACTGTGCCCACTCTACCAATGAGGAGAGCTGTCACCAATGCCTTGCTGATGAAATAGAGACACTGGGAGGGTCCCCCTGCAGCAAGTCAGTGCAAAGGTAATTAAGGCTAGTGGCTAGACACTGTGGTATTCTGAAGGAGTTTGGGGTTATGAAGCCTATAATCCCAAGGAACCAGATGACTCAGATGTTTGTTCCTTCCCTTCCCAAAATACCTAAAGCCTCACATTGCAGCTTTAGCAGAGGGATGATCATCATTACGCCTGCTGGAGCAGAGCGATGAGGGCAATAGCACAGAAGCACTAGACTTTGTTTTTCCATCTTCGTGGTAATTATTGAGATGGTGACACAAGGACATTTTAACAGTTGCCAGACCAGAGCCGAGCTTGGTAAACCCACCTAGAACCAGAATCGGGGAGAGCAGAGTCTTTTTTTGCCTTGGGGAAGAAGAAACTTCCCAAGCCTTGGTGAAGTTTGAGCACTCGTGGAGAGTACACCAGTCAGTCCGTGCTTAAAATATGAGGATGGAGACAGTTAGATGAGGTCACAGACCTGGCAACATTTGTTTTTGTTAGCTTTAATTAAGCCAGGTCGCACTTTAAGCGCTGTCTTATCAAAGCAGCTGCCCCAGAGGATGAGACCCCACGCCAACCCGCTCTTTCCAGACTACGTTAAGCACTGTGATTAGTCCCATGTGTCACTGGAGTGTTGTTACTAAAATCCTGTTCTCTATTAGCCTGCCAGGCAACCCGGGTTTAACTCTGGCAGCTCTTCAGGGTTCCCATTGATGGTGGAGTGGTTCAAACCTCATCTCTCACACATCAATCATCAGCAATATAAGATGAACTGCAGAAACAATCAACTTCTGCAACAAAAACGCAACTTTCCTCATCCCTCACATTACCGAGTCCTGCTCTAGGAAGCAGTCCAACATACGGCTAGTTCCAGTTTTACACCTACCTTTCTTCTCTTCCTCCTCCTTATCATCTTCTGCTTTTACGCGCTTGGACTTCTTAAAATTGGCAACATTTTTGCGACCACCTTCCCCTTCATCTTCAGAGTCGGAGAATTCTTCATCACAGGCTATTCTCTTGTCAGCAGAGCGCACTGAGAGCAAAGAGAGAGAAGCTACCTCAGTCACACTGGAGTCTTTTCCCCAGGGGTCCGTAAGGCAGTAAACGTATTTAGGAAGGTACATGCGTACATGTGGAATGCTCTGCCATGCCAAAAATCTTTACTACTGTGCAGCAATACAACAATCCTACTAGAATCACGGCTAAGCCAGCTACTTTCAGCAGCCAAGGTCAGAACCGGAGATCTCTCAGTGTAACAAGTATACGTATCTTGAATTAGGTTTACAGCAGGATGTCTAGAGCTGCCAGCACAAACAGGTTAACTAACTTCACACTGGGAAAATCTGACTCCCAGACCCAAAGGGCATAAGACAGCCTGGATATAAGCTAGTGTTTTCACAGCTGAAGGGTGACTTTTGCTAGAACAGCGGGAGCCTGTCTTCTGGCAGCATAAACAGACAGTGCCGCTTTCAGTGTTTTGTCAGTCATTTTCCCACAGGAGGCTTTGGCAATAGTTCGAGCTCCAATATTAAATCTAGATTCCTTCATTAAGAAAGTTCTCTAGCAACAGCACTGCTTCACCAAGGGAAGGTTCAGCAGCATGGTCCGTGCTCACGCAAGGCAACCTATGCCCACAGCCGGGCACCTACTCGAAATGCGTTTGTCAGGATCCTCTTCATCTTCATCTCCACTGTCCTCCTGCACAGCATCCTCGGGAATCGGCTGCATCTGGACACCAGGGGCATGAGGGAGCATGCGTAGATTCTCAAATAGCCGCTGCCTACAACCAGCAGAAAAACAAAAACCAAAAACCCCACACGCTGGTGATCTAAAAAGCATTAACAGAAACAAGCCCTCAGTGTAAGGGGCCAATTTTGCTAGGAGTAACAGACAACACTTACTTAATCTTCTCAAGATACTCATTGGTGTTCTGGTTGGTCATGTTTGAAGGACTGATGTGGAGCTTAAAGTCTGGTCCAAAGTATTCAAAATAGTCATTATATGGAAGCTCTGCATAAAGATTAGAGCACAGAATAACCTTGATTGGTTACTGACCTGGTATTGAAACAGCAAATATCACATGAGCTTCAATGTGCTATGAGAATAAATGGAACATTTCCCTTTTGGGGGTGACTGGGACTCTCCTGGGATGCTCAGAAAACCATAACCTTGTGACAATGGGGCCAAAGACTATTCGCTGCTTTAACGCCATGGTGCCCACAACAGGCCTTTTCGTTTCAGTGAGATAGCAAGACACACCAACCACTGTGTGCTGTATGGGAAAAATGGTTTATCAGGATGCACTAGAGGACTAGAATACACCACATACACAGTGGTAGCTCAGAGAACTCCAACACAATAAAAAGCAGCAGCTAGTGAAGTGTCCAGGCTACTTCACAGGTCTCCTACACCTACTCAGAGCAATTTAAATTTCCCCCAAGCTCTATTACTAGACACCCAGCCTCTCAATACAGTACAGGACAGTCTTACCATTTGGAATTTCCGTGTCCAAAGCCACGGCAGTCTCATAAGTCCAGCATCTAGCCACGTTGCGGATTGTGTAGCCACCCCCTCCTAGCATCAGCATAGGCAAGTTAAAACTCTTTACGAACTCCACACACTTGGCATGACCTGCAGCACAGGGAATGGGAGAAAGTTCATAACCTCACTGGCTAACTGGACAGGAAGCTTTTCAACACAGTGATTTCATCAATCACACAAGTGCCACCACAGATACTGTATTTTACACGTCTGAGCTTTCCTCAAGGCCACTGCTCTGGTTTAACTGCTTTGCTAGAAGCAGCGTTCTCTTACCTTTGATGGTCAGATTAAAACAGCCCAATCTGTCCCCCGACAGAGAATCCGATCCACACTGTAAGGCAACTGCACTAGGCTGGAACGTCTCCATCACTTTAGATATCACCTGGACAAGAACTCCATTGTTACATACTCCCTTGGGATGGTGTCACAGCAACACAATGAAATCCATGTCAGCAGCTGACATGGAGATATTCCCTGATGCTTCAATGGGTGTTGCCTCCCCCACATATTGGTGACACTGAAGCTCTTACAGATAAGAGTCTACAAATGACTGGCTGTAACTGTCAAGTAGGAATAAACACTAGGGAATCTTACAGCACAGGATTGCATCTCCCCTCAGAGTATCACTAGAAAAAGACAAAGCAGCATCCCAGACTCACTCAGAGAAAGAGGCTTACCGGCTTAAATATTGCCTCATAGGATTCATCATCAATTCCGTCCCGGAGAGGGTAGTTGACAGCATAATACTTGCCTTTGCCTGCACCAATATCCTATTAGAGTGAGAGACAGGAAAGACCACAGGGTCACCAGAGAAACGCCAACATACATGTGCCAACGCAGAAAGGAAAGTGAGATTCCACCAGGGTTATCAGAATCCAAGCCAAGGCACTTGGGGACAAATTCAGTCTTGGCATAAGCGGGCATGATTCCAGTGACTTCAGAGGATTAGCGTGGGGAACGTGGGTACATTTGGCCTTTGCATTCAACTAAGCTATGTAATGTCTAGATTGATAATGGAGAATAACGCGAGGTTATAGTCAAGAAAGAGTAAAGCAGCACCTTGGAATTGACATGACAGCCCTTGCCTCAGCATCTAGTCAAACTGGAGTCACAAGTTCTATGAAACTTGGGCCTTGTTGAGAGGGTCATTAAAAAGTCCCAACAGGTGGGCCATGTACCAGCCCCAGTTACAAGCCATTAGCAGATTCTTAGAGGAAATGGGTTCCACAAGCAAGGACGCTCTACTGAGAATACTTTATTGCTTGCCTCAGAAAGTTCAATCCCAGGAAGACACGAAGAGCATCTTGCTGTGATAGGATACATGGGAATGAACAATCCCTACTGACATCTACAGTCTCACTCTGGGTCTGAGAGTTCTCAGTTGCACATTCTGCTAGTAAAAACTGTATGTCGTGCAGATCCAGTAGCGCTGCAGAAAAGCCAGATTTTATTCTCTCCTGCATCAAGGAAAGCGGAAAACTGGCCGTCAAGTTTCCAGTTCCAGACTCTACACTGTTGGCAAGGACGTACAGAGCAAAATGCGAATCAGGCTGCAGTCCGATACCAGGCTGAGCCTGCAGTATTGACAGTTGGAGGAATCTTATAAGATTTTTAGTTTTGATTTTTAAAAACAATTAAATAACTTCTATCTACAAAGCACACTGCCATACCAAAGCACTTTAACTTAGGACAGTCAGTGACAATTCTACACCCAGCTAAAACTCAAGGGGGAATTTAGGTCAGAAGAATGCCATTACACTAGCTGGCATCAGACCATGACCCTAGGGTTAACATCCCTACCTCCTGAGAAGCAGGCAGGACCACAGTTGTGTTTCATTTGAAAGACAGCACCACCAGATAACCATGTCCCAGCATGGGCCATGAGGCTCAGTACCAACTCAGAGGAAGGAATGCCACCTGCTGAATCACCAATACCATTTCTGCAGCTCAAGGTGTTCCTCTGTAGGTCTCCCATTCAAGTACTGGCATGGCTAGACCATGCGTAACTTGTGAGATCAAAGCAATAGGGCCACAAGGGGAGCATGGAAGTCAGTTTGCCAATAAATACGGCCCACCAAGATGTGATGTTCAGAGTCCCACACTATGAGGCTGTAGAGTAACTGACATCTGATGTCTGGGCATTGTTACTGTAGAACAGATATAACACCACAGAGACTCAGCACCAACTCAAAGAACAAAGTTAAATTGTCACACACATTTCTTATTAAGCAAAGGTTGCTGTTTTGAGAGAGTCCATCTAAACCAGTAAACACAGAAACAGCGTTTTGGTGAAATTAGTTGGACAGTGAATAGATGGAACAAATCAAATTCCAGGGGAAGACTCTACTAAGCCTCCATTCTCACCCGCAGATCCCCTGTTCCTGGGAAGTATTCTCCGTACTTGTGAAAGGATGCAGTCATGACACGGTCTGTAGTGTAAAAGGCTTCCTCCACGCCATCTCCATGGTGAATATCAATGTCAATATACAGCACCCTCTGGTGGTACCTAGAATCAGAAGGGAGTCAAAATGCTGCATTTCTTCAGAATGGAAACTGTCTTCACCAGCAGAGCAAATGGGAGGAGAGCAAAGAACTTGGTGCTAATCCTGAGGCTTATGGTTACCAACTTGCTGTGTCTCTTTGGAGTCTCTAAGCAAAACAGATGCGGAGCACTGACATATGCCTTGAATTGGTTGACAGCAGAAAAGAATCACTGAGGAAATCAAAGCAGCTATTGCTGCAGCAACTGATCTTTGATCAATTCAGTTTATACAGACTCAACCAGTGAATTGCACATTTTACATCCAAGCCTCCTACTTAGAGCTGCCTCATGCCAAAAGTCACCAGGATGGTAACCATCAGGACACAAATTACAGGGGTGCCACTTTTTTGTGCCAAGGAAGAAGCACCAAAGAGTGATCACACAGTGCCTCCAGGCCTTTCATCTACTGCATCATACCATAAGTACAGAAACCCCTGCTGAAGAGAGGGCACTGCATCCAAAAAACATGTCTGATTAAGCCCTCCCAAGAAAAGACACACCTAACAAGGTAACAAAAAGGAGCAAATTAGGGAGAAAGTGGGAAGAACTCCAAGAAAATGCAGCAGAACAGACAAAGAAAAGGGATAAGAAGTACGGCACGTACTTTAGTAGCTCCAAAATGGCTAAGACAATGTCGTTGACATAACAGAAGCCAGAAGCCTCTGATTTCTTAGCGTGGTGAAGGCCTCCTGCCCAATTCACAGCAATATCTGTCTGTTGCTTGTTCAGCTTCACAGCGCTCGCTGCAGGGAGAAGAATTGCAGAACATTAGCATGAAAGACAGAATGGAGCCCTGACAAACTCTGGAGAACACAGAGGCAACATGCCCTGTGGGGTCACATGTGTCATTCCATGTGCCTGCATGTATAACAGTACAAATATCAAAGGTTTAAACACTGGATTTCTCATACAAACCAGTAAGGCAGAAGACTCTCAGCTAGGGGGTGACACTGCTGTAATCTCTCTGTAGAAGAGAGATCAGTGTAACATAAAGGTGCTGGGAGAGCTCAAATTAAGCATCTATTTTTACAGTACAGTCTTGCTCCCATATCACATCTGTAGTTCAGAACAGAATTGTGGAGCCTGATTTGAAAATAAGTCCACAGCCTGCTAGCTCGAGTCATGGTTAGAGTACAGTTTAGTTTTATTTATCAATTTCCTAAAGAGAACATTTCATGGATAGTTTTATCTCACTTACAGTTAGCTTTGTTTAGTCCTTTGTACAGATAACTAGGCAAAGAGTTCTCCCACAAACCCTACAGCCTGCACACAATTCCACTGTGTGGTTCCATGCGGTTCAGATGGTTTAAATCTCGGTAGAATCTAAAATTTTTTTTTGCCAGAAGCTGGGGATGGGCAAAAGAGGATGGATCATTTGGCGATTACCTGTTCTGTTCATTCCCTCTAGGGCACCTGGCATTGGGCACTGCCTGAAGACAGCATACTGGGTCAGACCAAAGGTCCATCTGGCCCAGTATGGCCATTCTTATGTTCAGTGCCACTTGCATGGATCTAAGGGTCAGCACAGATGAATCATTTTGTAGGATCAGAGCCTTAGTGACAAGAGACCGGACTAGGTACTTCAGATGTGTCTGTCAGCTGGACAAGCATATGTTTATCTTTTTGGCGTTTGAGTGTAGTCAGACTTTATATTTCAGAAAATAAGGATATCTATCAGAAGGGAGTCAAAATGCTGCATTTCTTCAGAATGGAAACGGTCTTCACCAGCAGAGCAAATGGGAGAAGAGCAAAGAACTTGGTGCTAATCCCGGGGTTTATGGTTACCAACTTGCTGTGTCTCTTTGGAGTCTCTAAGCAAAACAGATGCAGAGCACTGACATATGCCTTGAATATGTCAAATAAGCCGCAAAGCTTTTAAACAGGTGCACAGTAAAAGTCTCTCAACACTGCATTAGTCTGCAGCAAAAAACTCATGAACAAGGATGCCATTTTATTTTAAATGATACAGGTTTTACAGAGTTTGTTGAAATCTTCCTGCTTTTGTTCTTCCTTCTTCTCAAAAGAGACACACAAGTGGATTTCTTTTTGTAAAACAAAACACCTGCTCCAAGGCTGTGGTTACACAGATCTGGAGCGAGTTTTTATTAAAAAAGCAAGATATTTTTAAATAAACCAAGGTTTTAACAACAGATGGTGTCATAAACAGATAAGTAAGAGTTAATAGAACAAAAGTGCTTCATATCTCTTTTGCCTGGAAAGAGTTAACAAGAACAGTGAGCCTGGCTGTCACCTGACCAGAGGACCAATCAGAGGACAGGATACTTTCAAATCTTGAGGGAGGGAAGTTTGTGTGTGTGCTGTTAGTGTTTCGTTGTTGTTCACTCTGGGGGCTCAGAGGGACCAGACGTGCAACCAGGTTTCTCTCCAATCTCTCCGATACAGGTTCTTATAGATTCAAAATAGTGAGTACGAGGTAGATAAAGTGAGTTAGGCTTATGCTTGTTTTCTTTATTTGCAAATGTGTATTTGGCTGGGAGGAGTTCAAATTGGTATTTTGCTGAAAAGATTTTAATTTGTACTTGTATACTTAGGCTGGGAGGGTATTCCCAGTGTCTATAGCTGAAAGACCCTGTACCTATTACATTTTAAATTTACAAAGATAATTTTTACTGTTTTCTTTCTTCAATTAAAAGCTTTTCTTGTTTAAGAACCTGATTGTTTTTTTATTCTGGTGAGACCCCAGGGGACTGGGTCTGGATTCACCAGGGAATTGGTGGGGAGAAAGGAGGGAAGGGGGAGAGGAAGGTTAATTTCTCTCTGTGTTAGGATTACTTTCTCTCTCAGGGAGAATCCAGGAGGGGCAGAGAGAAGGAGGGGGGAAGGTAAAATTTCCTCTCTGTTTAAAGATTCAAGGAGTTTGAATCACAGTGATCTTCCAGGGTAACCCAGGGAGGGGAAGCCTGGGAGAGGCAAAGGTAGGGGAAAGGGTTTACTTTCCTTGTGTTAAGATCCAGAGGGTCTGGGTCTTGGGGGTCCCCGGGCAAGGTTTTGGGGGGACCAGAGTTTACCAGGCACTGGAATTCCTGTTTGGTGGCAGTGCTACAAGTACTAAGCTGGTAATTGAGCTTAGAGGAATTCATGCTGGTATCCCATCTTTTGGACGCCAAGGTTCAGAGTGGGGAATTATACCATGACAGAGGACTAGCTTTATTGAAACAACATCATTCACGATGCTTTCATTCCATACACAGAAATTCCTCAATGTGACCACTTAAGTCATCTTTGGAGGAGTGAGAATATGGCTATCGTTGAAGAGCCAGACCATACATACAGTCATAAAGCATTCGCAACCACCGACCAATCTCATTCCAGTGCATCGGGGCTTGAGTATGATCACAACATTTCAGAACAATTGTTTTACGGAATCTAGAAACGTCTCCAACATCATGTTTCTTTTTTGACAGAGCGACATTATGGACATTCTCCTAAAAAGAGAAAGCATCTAGTATTCTTGTGCTTACCAACAGAGCCTCCTGCAGACAGTTGACAAAACTCAAACAACCCATCAAACACCGGGCAATCTTCCCCAACGTTGACTTGAAAAAGAAAGATAAAGTGTTAGCAGGTCTAGCCTGCATACCAGAGGCAAAGTTTATGTCGTAAATCTAACTTAAGGACATAGACTCAGGAGATCAAGTATATTAGCATCATTTATTTAGTTTACATGTATATAATAAATAAAATGTACAATGAGAAGTAGACAGTCATCCCTTCGCTAAAGACTTCATTGTATCAGTACTCAGTTGTTGCAACCTTCCTTTCAGTCTTTGCGCAGCCCACTGCCATTATCCTGGCAGCTTGCAGGAAAGGACAGAACCCGCACTTCAGTTTGTAAAAGCTCTCAGTTGGTACAGAGAGCTGCTGTAAGTGCAAGGCCCCTGCTGCACTTTGAGAAGACACTAAAGAATGAAACCAGCATTTCCCATGTACAGTGGATCTACACTAGAGTTGCACCACCTAGTGGAATAAACGATAATAAAACCCAATTGTCATTTAATTGTGTTAGAAAGTGAGAGTCGTGACACTATCAATTTTAAAAAAAATCACACGTTCTAAACAGGTCTCCTTCCATATGTTACTAACATCACCTTAGATTATCAAGACTGAACATTTCAAAAGTTCAGTTTGATTCTCATGAGGTATGTTGTTCATTTACTTTGCGCATTTCATAGCTTGGATTAAAAAAAAAAAAAAAGCCAATTTTTCTTCTAGGTTCTCAATCCTGCAGCATGTTTGGGTTGGAAACACTGCAGGGAAACCATTTATTTCCAAAGAATTTTTGCTATTAGAAATGTTTACATGATTTTTAAAAAGTTTCATAGGGCCTATGTTTTGCAAAACCTGTTTTTACAAAAATCTCTATGTTGTAATGAGGTTGAGCGGAACTTTTCCCTTGTGTACTTAAGCAGGACCAATCTCGCTTGAATCTTTTCAGCATGAAAAATGCTGTTTTCATTCAATTCTTTGCCTCCAAAAAGGCTAGTGAAAAATCATGGAGACAGTACAGTTGAATGAGCAAATTTAAGCAGTTTCCAGATTTAAATGGAACTTGTTTCTTATGGACTGCAAGAATCAGAAGAGTCAAAACGAAATGTTCCAATTTGTATAACTGTTCCAGTGGGGCATGGTAATTAGCAGTGGTTGAATAGTTCCCTCAGAGATGCGTGGGAATCTATTCCCAGCAAGTGACAAGGTCTGTTATCAGTTGCTGCAGAATGTAAGCTTCCCATTATAACAAATTAAATTTCTAGCCCTTACGGCTGCAGTATAATCTTCTTGAGTCTTCAGACAGAGTATCTATCGATGGACTGAGACTAAAGATACCATTTAGTATCACTGCTACCATTCAGAACCTTGTGGGCAGCAGTAAAACGGACAATTTTTAATAGTGTGACTCTGCTTCTGCTTGGCAAAGATGTAGCCCTCTGTATAAGCAGAAGCAAATCGTGGAGCTATTCATTCATACAGAGACCTCTTTTCACCAAGCCCTTCAAAACAGCCAGGAGATCAAGCCTTTTACAGCAATATGTGGCTCTGGACAGGGAAGAGAAAAAGTTCTCTCTCATTTCCAACAGCTAGAGCAGGGTCAGGAATGTCCTATGTATGATATGCCCACTAGTCAGAGCCCAATATAATATTACCCAGCTCTTATATGTCATTTTTCCTCAACAGACCTCAGAGCACTTTACAAAGGTGGTCAGTATCATTATCACCATTGTATAGATGGGAAAACTGAGGCATGGAGTGGCAAAGTGACTTGCCCATCGGCACCCAGCAAGCCAGTGCCAGAGCCAGGAATAGAACACAGGTGCCCTAGTCCAGTGCCCTACCCATTAGGCCACTATGCCACTCATATCAAAGATGGGAGTCCCCACGATAGCACCACTGAGGAAATCCCAGCACCCACTCCTTTCTCAACGGCTAAGAACAGAAAGGAGGCTAGGCTCTTCACCAGGCACTGTCCTTGCACTTGGGTCGTGGGCCCCATCACCTCCATCTTTAATCTCTATTTCTGGCTCATAGGAATAGTCCTCTGGCTAGGTAGTGGTGGATATATTTTGCAAGCCCTGTTAAGGAGGGGTCATTAGACTGAATTGTGAATTGGCTTTTGTCTCACCTCCATATGTATTGAAAATTTTTCACATTTAATTTCCTTGAAGTAAAACCCTTGCTTGGAAGTACAGGATAGAAAATGCCAAGCTGAGCAGAAGGAGACCAGTGTGGGTGTTTATGAGCCATTCTAGTCTCAGCGGTAAGCAGTTAGGTTTGTGTAAATAGGTACTTTAGTATGTTAAGGCATATTATTTACCCCAGGAAGTACTTTGGTACACATTACACATATTACTCATTCTTTTAGTTGTTATACTCAGGTGCCTAAATACAGTGGGCATTTTGGCTCACTACAGTTTAAAAGTGCATATAATTCACCCTCTAGACCATAACTCTTGAAAGAGTTAACAGCGGATTACATATACATGTCATAAAAATAAGCCCCACGGCCCAACAATTCTACAGATTTCAGGAATGAAGAGAGCGCACACAACCAATGTACTGTTGTAGTGAACTCCTACCCATTTTATTTGTCCAAATCAACCAGAAAACTATAGTTCATTACCTATTAATTGCTGAAAAATGTTAGCACGGAGCTGCAGAAAGTCTGAAAAGGTATTTAAGATTCTATAGCTTGAAAGCTGCAAAAGATTCTTCCACATGGAGAAAAAAAAAATATCCACGCATCTAAGGATATTCTAAGGCCAGAAAGATCTTTAGACATTTAGTCCAACATCCTGCATAATACAGATGAAGTTGCCTGTCAGGTATGACATCAGAACTGAAACCAACACCACTTTCAGCATTGAGGGCCTGGTTCTCAAAGCTCTCAGTGCACAGAACTTCAGCTGACGTCAATTTGAATTCAGGGCTTGCAGGATCTAAATCTTAGTCAGACTAGAACAAATTGTGCGGCCACAATTTAAGCAGCCAGATTTCTCGATGCTGATAAAAATCACAGAATATTTTATACTGGTAAGGACATGAATTCCACAGATCTCTAGAAATATCCCCAAAAGGAAGACAGTTACCAACAATATATCTCCTATTACAATAGGAAATAGTGACACTAGTGTTCCCAGATTATGAAAATATTACATAGATCTACAGATTCTAAAATAAAGACCAGCTCTCTGCATATCTACCATGCTGTGACCAACAACAGTACTCCTGCTTCAAAAAAACCCATCCTCCCGATATCTGGGAAAGTTGGTCCCCAGAACATTACCATTATTAACAACCCCAGAACCTTAGGTTACAAGTTGCTTATGCAGAATACCTGTTGTACAGGTATGTTCACACTGTTACATTTATAAATTAGAAAAGAAGATGAAAGAGCTTCCACCAATCTCAAGATCAAAGGAGTTAAGGACAGAACCCCAACGGAGAAAAACAGTGTGGGACTCTGGCAAAAAAATAATCTAAGTGGTTAGGTGAACATGAAAATAATAATAATAATTATAATAATAAAAAAACAAGTTTCATAAGTTTCTCCCTACTCTTTCGACAATGAGCTCTAAGAACTAACCAGGGTTCCCAGGACTACAGCTATTCAGGTTAGAAGCTGCAATACCATACGCATAGCTTACATCTCTGCATCTGCTTGCTGTACTCAGACATGTTATCAGGGCGAATAGATCTCAGAAATTTAATGTAGTCATCACTATGATACTTGGTCATTTCTTCTGCATTTGCTTTGTGGGGGCGCTGCAAGGAGAGAACAAAACAAGGTTTATTTGACATATATTCCTTCTCCCACTCCAATGCCTGCCTACTCTCAATAGCAGCAGCTAAAGCCAGTGCTATTAAAGCAAAAGTAAGTCTACTTTCTAAGGCAGGGGTAGGCAAACTACAGCCTGTGGATCAGATCCAGCCGCTCAGGGCTTTGGATCCAGCCTGCGGGATCATCGCCCGTGGCACTGCGAGCCCTGCGCAGCTCTCGGAAGCGGCCGGCACCACATCCCTGTGGCCCCCGGGCACGGGGGCAGAGGGCTCTGTGCATTGCCCTTGCCTCCAGGCATCGCCCCTCACAGCTCCCATTGGCTGGGAACGGGAAACTGCGGCCAATGGGAGCTTAACGGAAGGTACCTGAAGGCACAGCAAGGGCAGCGCGCAGAGAACCCTCCGCCCCCCACCATCCCCCAGGGGCCACAGTGCTTCCTGGAGTGGTGCGGCGTGGGGCCTGAGCAGGCATGCAGGGAGACTGCCCTGTCCCCGGTGCGCGCCACTGCCACCCTGGAGCTGCTTTAGGTAAGTGGTGCCGGGCCAGAGCCTGAACCCCACCCCACAAATCCCTGCCCTAAGCCCCCTGCCTGCACCTCACACTCCAACTCCCTTCTCTGAGCCCTCTCATACACCCCGCACCACTCCTCTGCCCCAATCCCTTGCCCTGAGCCCCTTCCTGCACAACGCCCCCCCTCCCACACCCCAACCCCCTGCCCCAGCCCAGCATACAATTTCCCCACCCAGATTTGGCCCTTGGCCCAAAAAGTTTGCCCACCTCTGTTCTAAGGGGAAGAGGAATGTTATGATAGGAGACTGGGGCTTTTTATTATATGCCTAGGCATAGGAAACAGTCACAGTATAGGGAGAAACATTTCCTATATATAGATTACCTGAACTTTGGAACAAAACAAGGAACACCCTGCTAAACACAAGACTAATGGAAGTCTTAAAAGCAACAATCTCTCTGAATTACCTTCACCCTGACCTATTCCCCAGGAATATTTTCCAACTGTTTTTCCTCCATCTTGTTTCTCCACAATTTCCCAATAAAACACGCGAGAGTCTGCAAGACCCTGTGCCATTGCAATACAGTGACAGCTCGGGAAGTGGATCAAGTCTCTCCATACAAGCTTCCTACTTCTCTCTCCGTGTCTGGGCCTATACTTACATAGATCTCCATTTTTCTGTAAAGGCCGTAGTTCAGCAGTAGGTTGTGGGTCATTCGGATCCTGTGGGGTTTCATTGGATGGCCCTGGCCATAATAGTAGTTTCCAACATCCCCTGAGAGCGATAAGCATTTGGTTATAGTGGAAAAGAACATTTTCTCCTCTGAGCAACATCACTGAAGAGGAAGATGACAGGAGTCACCGGTAGTTCAGTCCCATCTGACCTTTATTTTGTCATTTTCTCTTTTCTACAGCAATACGTATGTATCCTCCCCCTCCCCTCTTCACAGATTTAGACCAACTCTATCACAGTTTCATGGGAGACTGAATAATTGATGTCTTGGAAAACCAAGGAAGTTTTCAGTGCAATTAACAGATGTTGGGGAACATGACACTGTTGCAAATCACTGAGGTTTGGTTAATCTAGTTTGTACCATACATGGAAAGGACCTACCATGTACAAAAGCTAAAATGAAAAGGCTGCAGCTTCTGTGGGGCAAGAACAGCATTGACAGACATTACACACAATTGTCCCTTAGTGCCATCATCTCCCAAAATCAGAAACCTTCTAGGGTCACCTCCATACGATTAGGATCAATTTGAACTCTGCTGGATTTAATGAAGGTACACGTTTCCTTGAGAAACTACTGTGTAGCCTAAGTTCTGGTCTGGAGCCAGGAACTCTTGAGTTCTAATGCCAGCTCAGACAATGTCTTGTCTAATAGCCCCAAGCAAATCACTCGGACTCTTTGCCTCGGCTTCCTCGTCTGTAAAATGGCAATAATGTTTCCTCACTTGCAGGGGCAGGCGTGTATGTGTATTGTGATGCTAAGACAGCTAATGCCTGCAATGCACTTTGAAGATCAACAAAATCCTAAAATTTTATGGCCCCAATTATTTTAATTCATCCATCCTTACCAGGCTGTGCATCAAGCCCTGTCCTATGGGTGATTCACACTAAACATTGACAAAAAAGAGTCAACTAGTTTCACAACCCTAAACCATCCTAGGAGGTAAGAAAGGCAATCTGGCCTGGCGGGTAACTCAGTTGAGAGTCTAATGTTTCGTCATAGATCTCAACATTCAGGAGTAATTTTCACTGCTCCCGCAGCCTGCAGAGACAAACCTTTTCTACATTTCCCCTAGTGTAGACAGAGTAAAACCACAATTGCCACTGGTAGAATTTAACTCTGCTTAAAACTGGGGTAGACTGCAGCTTTCCTTCCTATCACAGAACTTTGCACTGGTGCAGCAATATCAATGCCGAAAATTAGGTTAATTCCAAGCATTAACAAGACCTGAAACAATCACAGAGAAAGATGAAGAGCCTAGCAAGGGTATCATCTGGCAGATAGCACCTTCTAAATACCAAACTAACAGCAGCCCAGGAGAGAACGGTCACTTGTCTTCTACCATCCAATGAAATGCAGTGGGCAACTCACAAGTGATTTGAACTGACCAGTCTATCTTGAGTTTATTTTGATAAACCAGGTTATTTACCAGCTCTCTTTTCATAAGCAGTGGGAATATCTTTGCAGCCTCTAAGGGCATGTCTCCATTGCAAAAAAAAAAGGAGTGTTAACTTGGTTAGCCAAATCAGGTTAAAACAGCAGTGAAGACATGGCAATTCTGCTTTTAAATTGGGTTATGGGCTCAAGTTAAAGTCTGCAGGGAGCCTGTGGCTGAATTTGAGCTGCTAACCTGAGTTGCTGTATCTTCACTTTATTTTAAACCAAACTACCTAACTCAGATTAAAGTAAATTAAGAGCAAACTCCCGCTCCTTTTTTTTTTTTTATTTTGGCTGTGTAAACATACCCTAAAATGCTATTACAAGTTGGACTCTACGAGCATCCTGGTCTATGCATATACTGATTAAAAAAAGTTTTATCGTCACTAACAGGCATTACCTATCCCGCTGTAAAAACATGTTGGAGACAAAGCACCCTAATTTTACTGTTAGATCAAGCATAGGCAGGCGGTGGAGGAGCGAGAGCACTGACTTTGCCTAGCTACTTTGTTATAAAAACTACAAGTGCATTGTTCCCACTTCAGGTTTTACAGCGATAAAACTAACGCATTAGCTATCCTCTGTAAAAAAACAAAACCAATAAAAACAAAAAACACCACCTTTGTGTCCGCAATGACAAAGCCCTAGTTTATCATCAATCACCCATGCGTGAATACACGTGTGAAAATTGTGTCTCCAGACCCGAGGGGCACTGTGGACCCTCAGACAGAGCTTTCATTCACCATCTGACAGTCACTGACATAGGTACAGCATGCCCACAACTATCACCACCACAAACCAGTATTTCCAGGAACCCTGAAGGATGCATCAAAAACCTCAGGGCATTAATGTGGCACTGATAGATCACAAACACTTTGATTTTATGTCTAATGTGCACATATCACCTGTGGATATTACAAGGATGAAAGTCAGACTTGCCATATCGTGGTAAATGGCCTAACGTAAGGTCCCAATCCAGCAACAAGTTTTGCAGGGGTCGACCCCTGTCTAGCACTCCACTGAAATCAATGGGTACTGTGCGCATGCAGGGGCGGATCTCATTTTAGAACCAGGGCCTAACATTGCAAGTTACTGCATGGAAGAGATAAAAGTCACTGATATATACCTGATGGAGCAGAGCACTGAAATTAACCATACTAAAATGCCTAAATGATCACTATAAGCACCTCCTAACCAAGGAATGGGAAAACTCTTTGGCCCAAAGGCCACATCTGAGCGGGGAAAATATATGCAAAGCCATGAATGTAGGGCTGAGGCAGGAGGCTGAAGTGTGGGAGGGAGTGCAGTGTGCAAAAAGGACACCCCCTGCTGGCAAGTAACACAGCAGTAAGAGTGGAACAGGAAACAGCAGTTATGCAATTGCGATTTCTCCCACTGAACTACAGGGGGAAGAAAGAGAGACAGAGTAGAATTACCCAGGTTGCAATTTGGCCAGGGCACCAGGAGCTAACACCCAACATTTCGGTAAGTGTCATGGAATGATTAAACAAATACAAAGCATTGCCCCCCATACCCAGTACCTACACCCACAATCCAACCAAGCACACGCCTGGTATTAAACAATACCCCTGACCACAGAACATTCCCGACTAAAAACAAGCAGCTGGTCTGAAGAAAGACAGAAAGAGAAAGGTCTGACTGATATTACTATAGATCTGAAAGAGTTTTCAAAAGCATGGAGAAGGAGCCCCCTTCCCCAGTGCCCCCTCCTCCTCCTCGTCCCCCCTCCACTGGCCCTTCCCCAGCGCCCCCTCCTCGCCCCCCCTCCACTGGCTCTTCCCAGCACCCCCTCCTCCTCCTCGTCCCCCCCTCCACTGGCCCTTCCTCAGGGCCCCCTTCTCCTCCTCCTCGTCCCCCCCTCCACTGGCCCTTCCTCAGGGCCCCCTTCTCCTCCTCCTCGTCCCCCCCTCCACTGGCCCTTCCCCAGCGCCCCCTTCTCCTCCTCCTCGTCCCCCCCTCCACTGGCCCTTCCCCAGCGCCCCCTTCTCCTCCTCCTCGTCCCCCCCTCCACTGGCCCTTCCCCAGCACCCCCTTCTCCTCCTCCTCGTCCCCCCCTCCACTGGCTCTTCCCCAGCACCCCCTTCTCCTCCTCCTCATTCCCCCCTCCACTGGCCCTCCCCCAGTGACCTCTCCTCCTCGCCCCTCCCTCCACTGGCCCTTCCCCAGCGCCCCCTCCTCCTCCTCACCCCCCCCTCCACTGGCCCTTCCCCAGTGCCGCCTCCTCCTCCTCGCCCCCCCTCCACTGGCCCTTCCCCAGCGCCCCCTCCTCCTCCTCGCCCCCTCTCCTCCTCCTCACCCCCCCCTCCACTGGCCCTTCCCCAGCACCCCCTCCTCCTCCTCACCCCCCCCTCCACTGGCCCTTCCCCAGCGCCCCCTCCTCCTCCTCCTCACCCCCCTCTCCACTGGCCCTTCCCCAGCACCCCCTCCTCCTCGTCCCCCCTCCACTGGCCCTTCCCCAGCGCCCCCTCCTCCTCCTCGCCCCCCCTCCACTGGCCCTTCCCCAGCGCCCCCTCCTCCTCCTCGCCCCCCCTCCACTGGCCCTTCCCCAGCGCCCCCTCCTCCTCCTCGCCCCCCCTCCACTGGCCCTTCCCCAGCGCCCCCTCCTCCTCCTCGCCCCCCCTCCACTGGCCCTTCCCCAGCGCCCCCTCCTCCTCCTCGCCCCCCTCCAAGGCCCCTCCCGGAGTCCCCCAGACCCCACCCCACGTCTCCCTCCCCCCCGGGCCGGCGCGGGGCTCTCACCATCATAGTAGTAACAGACTTTCCGCTTGGTCCCCTGTGTCAGCGCCATTTTCCTGCCGCCCGACCGCACCAAACCCTCCCGCAGCGCAACCGAACCCGCCCCGGGGGCCAAGCGCCCCGCGAGTAGTTCCTCCCGCCCCCGCGGGGCAGCAGACCTATCGGGGAGTGGCTTGTTCCCACTTCCCTCGGAGCAGCCAATGAGCAGTCAGGTAGGGCGGGGCGATAGGATTAGCAGTGTAGGTAGAGCGCAAGGGTTCCTGGACTGTACCATTCCCAGAGAAGGGGGAGAAGAGGAGGAACGGGTTGGCGGGACTGTACCATTCTGAAGAATGGGGGTCTGGTCAGACAGGAGTTTACCATTGGGGGAGAGGGGAGGTAAAGGGAAAGTACCATTTCTCAGAGAATGGGGGAGGATCACGCAGGCATGTACCATTCCCAGGAGGGCTGACAGGACTGAACCATTCTAACAGGAGAGTGATCTGGGCAGCTAGGGCTAAACCACTTGACCTTTGCTGCCACGACATCACGTGCCACATGGCTGTACCCACATTGCCATTTGGTCCCCGGCTGGTGCTGGCCCACAATGCACTGCCCAGGGTCTGGACGCGCCCGCGGGCCTGTCTGCAGCCCTGTAGGACAGGGCTACAATGGGATGGGGGTAGCAGAAGTCCCAGAATGCACTGGGGCCAGCATAGCTACAGGGGACCTGGGAGGGGGGGCATGATGTGTCTGCCCCAGCTGCAGGGTGCACATTAGGGTGACCAGACAGCCCCATATTGGGACTTTGTCTTATATAGAGCAACTATCCCTCTCCTCCCTCCACCCCAAAAAAATATCCAATTTTTCACGCTTGCCATCGCCCTAGGACACATTGACAAGCACAAGGGGCAGCTGTTTGGTCATGCCTAAGGCCCTATCAAATTCATGGTCCATTTTTGTAAATTTCACGGTCATAGCATTTTAAAAATCTTGAATTTAATGGTTTCAGATTTAAATCTTAAATTTCACGGTGTTGTAACAAAGCCTGAATATATACTTAAAAACAGCAACCTATTAACATATAAAGCCCTTATGTCAGCATTCCTCCAAGTGGGGTTCTCAACCCAAGAAGGGGTTGCAAGGCTATTGTGGGGAGGGGGGTTGCAGTATTGTTACCTTTGCTTCTGCACTGCCTTCAGACGGGGTGGCTAGAGAGCAGCTGTCTGGATGCCAAGTTCTGAAGGCAGTGCTGCCACCAGCAGCGGCATAGAAGTAAGGGTGGCAGTACACCATACTCTCTAGCTGCTCAGCTCTGAAGGCAGTGCAAAAGTAAGGGTGGCAATATCGCAGTGCCCCTACAATAGCTTTGCAGTTCTTTTTGGGTCAAGACCCCAGTTTGAGAAACACTGTACTTCTGCATACTTTCCCCCTGTAGTATAGTCTATAGGGTAAAAGTACACAAAACACCAGCTTTCCCGGTCCATGACACGTTTTTCATGGCCATGAATTTGATAGGGCCCTAGTCATGTCACAGCCCCAGATCCCACACCTAGGGACTCCCTGACAGGTGTCACCCTAGCTCCCCCGCATGCCAGTTGCGACAAGTTCCTGCTATATCCTTGCAAGACTTAGTTCTATTAAGTTTATGTTTTATCTTGGGCTGAGACTATATGTAACCTCTTTGGGGGGATGTGATGTATGAAACCTGGGAGTTCAAAATACTATATTGAAAATGGGCCAGACAAGTGTAGACAGTTGGGACAATAAATGTTAAGTGGATTTCCTGGGAATACTTAGGGAAAGGTTAATGCAAATTCCTCAGCTCTGCTTATGCACAAACCCAGCCTTTTATGCCCTAAGGAGAAGGTGAGTGCCTGCTGATTACCGGTTACGGAAGGCCAAGATCAAAGGCATGAGCGATATACAGAAACAGCTCGTCTTCCCAGCCTGGGTTCTGGTTCTTTGTTGGATATGAACTTGTAACCACAGGAAAAACCCAGTTGTGGATTTTGAAGGACTGACACCTACCGGAGCCCTATGTTGGAGTTGGGGGGATGACCTCTGGTAAGCTTTCTGGCATGCATGTAGGTTCTTTTATTGTTTTAATGCACTTTCGCTGGAATGCTTTTACCTTAAGAACAAATGTGCTTGCTGAGCCAGAACTGGGTGGTAACTTACACCTCTGGGCAATACACTGGGCATAGCCTCTAGAGAGAAAGCAAAGCACAGATGCTGTCCTTTTAGGCAGACTGGCTTGCTGGGAATTTGACATGGTAAACCAGGGGACTGTGTAGCCTTAAAATTCCTGGTTAGGAAGGCGTGAGACACGGGTCTCCGCCCAAGAGACATGATGACTGGGAACTGGAAGCTAACATGGACCATGCATGGGGAGAGCTGGTACAGCTATCCTGAAACTGTGATACCTACACCCACTGCCTGAGTGCTCCCATTGACCCTGTCAGGCAGTAAGCACATCCCTCCTGAGCCCCCTGCCGACTGGCAGCTGGTGCCAAGTGCACCCCTTGCCCCCTGAGAAATGCTGCCTCGGATCCTGCTCCTCACCAAGGGCCCTGACCTCCTATTGGGCCTAGCTTAGGGCCCAATCCTGCAAGTTCCCCGTTGGGCTTCCCCTGTGAGGTTCTGAGGAGAGCCAGTAGCCCACCTTCAACTCTGTGTACACATATCAAGTTAAGAAGAGCAGCTCTCCCCACCCCGGAGTGGAGGAAGCAGGGTCCATTTCAAAGGTGTTTATTTACTGAAAATCAAAGAGCAACAGAAGACAGACTTTAAAGTACAATGGGAAATAAGAGTCCTGCACGGGCTGGTTATCCAGGGTGGCTTGTTCCTAAAACAGGGAGTTGGGAGGGTTTCTCTCAAACAAGCCTTTTGTGAGACTATGCAGAACCCCTGATTGTAGGGATTGGTCCAGACTAGAGCCAACACCTGCCAAGTCAAATGCTGAGACCACTTCTGGATCTAAATGTTGTGGTTTGAACCCGTCTCTGTCGACTTTCCAGGACACTAATGTCATGTTCAACAGTGCAGAGAAACTAGAAGAGCTTTTGCCTCTGCAGCACCTGCCGGTTGAAACAGCCTTCTGCATCTCTCCACACATCTTGGACTCACCGGGTCCTTTGCAGTCTGAGCTGAAATCCTCTCCTTTCCCTCCTGCCTGGTCATTCCTCTCTCCCTTTGCTAACGTTTGAACTGGGTGACTGCTCTATCAAACTTTCTAAGGGTTCCGGGACCCATTGTGTGCAACAGCCGCTGGTCAGAGTCCAGCCGTGTGGTTTCAGAGTGAAAATGAGCAAGCGAGTAGGACAGAGAGTGGCTGCTTCACGGGCACTGGGACACATAGATGTGGGCAGTGGTGTCCCAGGGACAGTCTGGCTCTGATGTGAAGAGGTTTTTGCCTCTGTTACATTGCACAAGGGGGCCCTGCATCCCCTTGGAGCAGCTGTGGTGAGTGCAGGGATTTGTGTGCCTTGATCACAGCCCTGTGTGTGAACCGTTCTGTCACAAGGCTGGAAGAACCCCTTGCTGCTGATACACCATCCATCTTCATTGGGGAAAGAAAACACACTGGGGAAATCCTGCATTGGGAACCCATGGGTAGAGATGGAAGGGACAGTAGGTGCTCCACCCTGCAGTTCTCTGAGCCTCTCATGCTGGAAGATCAGAGCTGATAAGGGGTTCTTTGGTTCTAGTGCAATTTGTGGTGGGTTCTGAACCTTACCCGTAGCCTGGGGCTGCGAGAGAACTTGGCTTCTGCATCACACTGGGGCCAAAAGATTATTTTAGTTGCCAGAGATATGAGTCCGAATGTTCACAGTGCAGCTCTCTGCGCTATGCACGCTGCATGTCCGTTTGTGTCTCTACCGTGTGGGTGTGTCTACACGCCTAAGCCTTTGTGTGCGTCTGCATAGCTGAATATTTGTGTGTTTATGGCCCGTGCGCACGCACGCACACACACACACACACAAATATTGGGTATGTGTGCATTGAGCGTGCCCATGTACAGTGCTGTAGGCATACATGTGTGCCCCCGGTGTTTGTGTGGGTGCTCTGGCATGTGTGAAACCTCGCAGCCCTCTGGGTCACGCAGCTCTTTCGTCAGCACTCATAAAACACACGTCACCTGTGCTCGGAGAATCAAGAAGAATCAGCTGCATGAGTGTGTGCTCCAGAAACACATAAACACCATCACTGGCGTGAAGGAGAGAGACGAGTTTCTGCCGGGGTTAGGCTGTGATCCAAAGGCCTGGGCCTGAGCTGTGAGTCTCTGAGGAGCTAATGTACAGGGACCATTCCCCCCCACCCCGCACATCCCAAAGTGAGGACGCCGCCAACCCTGGCTCAGGGTCTCGTCACGGCTGCTGCTGGTACTGGCCCTCTGTGGCAGTGAAAAAGTCCTCAAGAACGCTCTTCATGTACTCGAAGGTGGGGCGCTCCTCTGGCCTCTCCTTCCAGCAGTGCATCATCAGTGCATACAGCTCCTCTGGGCAGTTGTCGGGCTGAGGCATTCGGTAACCACGCTCCAAGTTCTGTATCACTTCTGGGTTAGTCATCCCTGTGGTCACAACACACAGCCCCGAATTAGGAACCAACCGAGACAGAGTGCAATTTACATACCCCAGTGCTGGGAGAGGGGTAGCTGTGCCCTTCCCACAGCCTGTGATCCTGCACTATTCCCTGCCGCACCTCTGGCTAAGCCAATATGGGACTGGAATAGCTGGGTGCGTCTTCACCGTGCCCTGCAACAGCCCCTCCTGGCGGGTGCTGGGGCATAGGAGATGGATCCATCCCTTGACAGTCAGGGATCCTACTATTTTTCCAACTTTATGTGACTGATAAAATAAATTAGAATTAGGTCAAAATGGTCCTGCACTATTAACCTAGAGAGATACACAGGGTGAAACAGCAGAGTGTGTGTACACACACACACACACACACACACGCACACGTGCACATGACCCCTTTCTGCTGATGCTGATGGGACTGGGTGTGCTGCTGTGAATCCTGACCTGGATAAGGGATCCGTCCATAGGTGACAATCTCAGTCAGAAGGATTCCAAATGACCAAACATCAGACTTGATAGTGAACGTCCCATAATTAATGGCTTCTGGTGCTGTCCACTTAATGGGGAACTTAGCTCCTGAAATACACAAAAGGATTAAAAAAAAAAAGGTTAAGGGTGACCTGGGGCCTTCCCCACCTGCCCTCATCACTTACATCTTCTCCCATCACTTAGACTCATCCCCTTCCTTCCCCAGCACTGCCCATCTCAGAGATGTATCAGCACACTCAATGGCTTTTGGGAGCTTCACAATGCCCTGGGCAGCCCATGCTCGGGGCAGCAATTGGGAGACTGGTTGCTTGTTGTTTTAATTCCCATCCCTGCTCAGCCTGCAGGGGCAGAAAAAACAGAATCCCCAGACCCAACACCTCCAGCCCCCCTGGAAAAATCTCTGACAATATTCACAGGAATCAACCCCCGCTCCCAAAAGGCCCCTAACTAGATTCTACACTGGCACTGTCAGAGGTTTTATTATTTGGAAGCGCAGTTCTCGTTTGTCCAAACTGCAGGGTTATGGGCAGTTTTATCCATTTCTACAAACGCCACCATTCCAGCCATCAGTAAAGAAAAGCTTTAATCCAGGGGACGTGTGAGCAGTGCCCTTGTCAAGGTGTTATGCGGGTTTTTGAGGCCGCACAGCTCCCAGCACTGCAGAGCTAAAACCTTGCACAGGGTTTTAAACAGTGACTCCGAGTCCAGAGGGATAAGGGGAGAAAAGAGAACAAGCATGCTCAAGACTCTAAAGCAGAACATACGGGGACAGTATGATGAGTGCTAAGGACAGCTGACTACAAGATTATTAGCTATAGATCCCTGCACTGTTGCATCAGGCTGGCTGACTCTTTCCATGCTCCCAGCTTTCTACACTGGGCTCGTGCCATGGTTTGTGATCCACACACTCACTCCTGTCAGAGCCAGTCCAGAACCCACGATGGTCACAAGCTGGAAGGAGAAACTGAGAAGCCTAAATGCTACAGGAAACTCACGAAGCCTGACTTTGTAACCAAGGGAAACAAACCGAAAGACACGCTCTTTTTCCCTGCACAAAATGGTGTGGCCCCGAGCCAGCGCGAAAGCTGTGCCTATCCTCGGAGAAAGGAAGGAGGAGGTAGCAAGAGCCAATGGCACACCTGAACCAGTGAATCACACAAGGACCCAGGGTATAAAAACCTGCTTTGGCACCGAGAAAGATACCCGAGACACACATCACAGAGCGTTGATGTGCAGACCTGGGCGTCATCTGCACATCTCAACACGGCCCCAGAGTTACTGAAAATGACCTGAGCGATGGAACCAGTGGGTCCCCACCCAACCCTAGAACAGATGCCAACACCGGCCTTTTAGCGCTGGTTGTTCCTGCAGGAGCCAGCAGAGAGGGCTCTAATCCTACAGGACTGATGTGAGTTACAGGGCAGTCAGTGTCCGGTGGAGCAGCCCCTCTGCTCTAGAGAGGTTACAAATGTTTCGCCCTGCTGCTTTTGCTGGCCGGTGCAGGGGGCAGCCAAATTGTTCTCTCCACATGTGTCTAGGTCCCTTACTGAGGAAAACAGTCATGACCCCATAACCTGTAAAGGTCCTGCTCTCACACTGGGAGGGGCTGTGTCCAGACCTCAAACTCCCTCTGCCCCATCCCACTTTGGATGGGGATTATTTCCATAGCCCTTGCCCTCAGGTCATACGCTCTCCCCCAGAACTCCCCCCCGCAGCCTACCGTGAGTGGAGGGCTGTCTCTGCACCCCTGAACCCTTTCCCTCACACTTCAGTTACACTAGAACATTTGAGCAGCGCCTCCTGCCCATCCTGGCTAGTGCCAGGTCTCAGCCCCGCTCCCGGCTCTGGGAGGCGCCAGCCTGTTTCTACCAGAAACGGCCAGGAGATGTTCTCTGCTGCATGATGCTTGGAGCTTCTGGCTGAGGCAGCTCCAGGTCCCAGCTCGCCTCTGCAGGACCCACCCACCAGGCCCGCTCAGTCAACGCTGCAGCATCCTGTGTAGCTCGGGCTCACCAAGAGCTGCAAAGAGCTCAGATGCACAGGGGCGACAGGTTGCTTGTGGTGGGCTCCCACTTCCTCACAGGGCTGGGATGTTACTGCGAGGCTGTGGGTGTCTATATCGAGCCTGCGTCTGCTCTACCCCCTGCAGGAGGAGAGAGACGCAGAGAAACGCGTCAGGCCGGCATCCTGCCACGAGTTAGAGGTTCCAACGCTACATGGGCGGGTGGCGGGGGAAGAGGTTCACTACAGCTCACCCACTGTGCAAGGCATTCACAAGCAGTGATCAGTACCTTGGCCGGTAACCTCGTGCGTCCCTCAAGCACTTTCCACAGCAGAGCCGCACAGTCTCACTGAAATGCAGCTGTCTGTGAGGTGGAGGGTAGTCACGTGGAGCAAAACCCTGACTCTCCAGAAGTGCCCTGGGGTCTTTAATATCCCTGCAGAGAGGAGGATTTCTAGATTCCCCCCGATGACCCACCCAGGGTAAATGGCATGAAATCCGATTGCTGTTGTTGGTAGATATTAGTCAGCTCTGGAGGGGTTTGAACTCACAGCTGCAGGAGCCTGTTTCAAACCTGGCCACCTGTGAATGCTCCTGTTTAGGGGGAGCTGAGAGGATTCCTCCACCCTTCTAGCTTTTCCAGATCCTCCTCCCCATCCTGCTCCCCCAGGGCAGAACCAGGGCGATCAGGGAGGTGTGAAATCCACCCCACTCCTCTGATCAGCCAGCAGAGGAGCGGTGCTACAGGAGGGGGAAGTCAGCAGCAACCAGGGGTTTCATGGGGGCAGGAGACTCCCCTAAACTGGAATTGGAGGATCAGATTGAGAAAGAAGCTGGGGCAATTGTCCCTGCAACCTCTCACTGGGCACATCAAACACAACACCGCTGCCCTGCTGCGAGGTCCCATTCCAGCCTTGAGATCTCTGTCCCCCTGCTGTCAGGGCCCACACCCGCCCGGGGAACCCCACCACCCTGCTTTCCAGAGAGGGACACCCCAGCTGACAGGGTGGAGCAGGGAAGGTGGCGGACGCACCCTCACGGGCCGTGTACTCGTTGTCCTCGATGAGCCGAGCCAGCCCAAAGTCAGCGATCTTACAGCAGAGGGTCTCTGATACCAGGATGTTGGCAGCTCGCAGGTCGCGGTGGATGTAATTTTTCTCCTCGATGAAGGCCATTCCCTCTGCGATCTGGGGTGGCAGGGCACAGAGGGGGTGTTACACATGGCAGGGGTGCAGGGGAGACTGAGGCTCTGCTCCTGCTATCTCAGTTCCACCCCCACACTGGTTGCTCTCTCCTCAGCTAGTCAAGCATGTCCTGCAGATCTCAGGGCTGGGGGGCATGTGGTGGCCAGAGTCGGGCGTGGGATGCAGAGGAGAAGGAAAGAGACAGAGGGGAGATTCCTACTCCATTGGATGGGGGGGAGGGGTTACTGACAGTAAACATGAGGGAGTGATGGCCACTAGGGCTAGCGCCAGGTGCAGGGCAGGCAGGTGCTGGACAAACTCCTTCCACTCTAGTGCTGCCCATGCCCCTCGGTTCTGACCAGCAGCCTGCTGCTATTCCTGCCCTGCCCCTACCCCACAGCTCTGCCAATGTCCCTCCATCCTGACGTGCAGCCCCCGCACTGTCCAGCCCTCAACCTCTCAGTCATGGTGAAGTGTGTCAAAATGCAGGGTTCTGGTTGGATGGGCCCATCCATTCCCAGGGTATCAGGCTGAGACCTGCACCCATCACTTGAGCACAAAACCCTAGGGAAAATTACCCCCCCGTGCCCCTGGAGACAGACTCTGCCAGCTCGTCCCCAGCCTGGCATCAGCCCAACTCGGCTTCTGGTTCCCGGCACTTCCCCTCCTCACCTGCGCTGCCATATCCAGCAATTTGTTAATGGTGAGTCCGATTCCTTCGGGGGTCTTGAGAAAATCCACCAGGCTCCCTGCAACAGGACCAGTCCCAGTCAATGCCAACCCTGCCCTGAGGGCAGCCCTCTTGGGAACCAGCTTGGCCGCCCTCAGACCCAGCACCGGACAGTCTCCATCCATCAGGGCAGGGCATCTCAAAGGTGCGAGCAGATCCAAGGCCTCCATATGGCCTGGGTTGTTCAGACAGGAGCAGGGACTGATTTGCTAAAACTCCACCTGGCCCGGTTGGATGAACAATGAGCCAGTGCAGGACCAGGCTGGGTTGGGTTCACGGGGTTGGGAAGGAGGTTACTGCTCCCTTTGCTGGTTTGCCATCATGTGATTTCCCTCTGAAGCCATGAGCTTGCCCAATATAACCCCTCCTCCCCCTCAATTGCTCCACAATCAATTCACACACACAGGCACCATGCAGTGTGAACTGTTCCCGTAACGCCAGACCTGGCACCCTCTGAGAAACATTCCCCAAAGACCCCATAAGCCCCCATTGTCCCATGGGAGGCTCATCCTGAGAAATCAGCTCCTTGCAAACTTCTTGACCCAGGTCTAAAAATAGACCTGAACAACCCTGGAGTTGGCTGGGCTACCTGGGTCCCATCAGCCTTTCTGCTCAACAGCCAAACATAACAGGCAGGCGTGTTTCCTCTGGCAGAGCCGCCAACTCTCAGAGGAAGGGAGCGTGACTCTGGCATGGAGCCGGTGAGACAGAGAAGGGCCATGCTGCACCCTTGGGATTTGCTCCTTGTGACTCTTGCTTAGCAGCCCTCAGAGAACTGGATTCCTGCCTTCTACGACACTCTTAAGAACATAAGAATGGCCATACTGGGTCAGGCCAAAGGTCCATCCAGCCCAGTATCCTGTCTTCCGACAGTGGCCAATGCCAGGTGTCTCAGAGGGAGTGAAGCTAACAGGCAATGATCAAGTGATCTCTCTCCTGCCATCCACCTCCACCCTCTGACGAACAGAGGCTAGGGACATCATTCCTTACCCATCCTGCCTAATAGCCATTAATGGACTTAACCTCCATGAATGTATCTAGTTCTCTTTTAAACCCTGTTATAGTCCTAGCCTTCACAACCTCCTCAGGCAAGGAGTTCCACAGGTTGACTGTGTGCTGTGCGAGGAAGAACTTCCTTTTATTTGTTTTAAACCTGCTGCCCATTAATTTCATTTGGTGGCCCCTAGTTCTTATATGATGGGAACAAGTAAATAACTTTTCCTTATTCACTTTCTCCACACCACTCATGATTTTATAGACCTCTATCCTATCCCCCCTTAGACTTCTCTTTTCCAAGCTGAAAAGTCCTAGCCTCTTTAATCTCTCCTCATATGGGACCCATTCTAAACCCCTGATCATTTCAGTTCTTGCCAGGAAGCTCACAGCTCTGCTGAAGCTTGGCATGGAGTGGAGGCAGGCAGGAAAGGGAGAGCTGTCTGTAGGTCTTGTCTCTCCCTATTCTATCCAGCCGGCCTCCCTCCTCCTCTGCCAGGATTAGTTTGTCCAGGTTCACTGTCACACACTCTGGATAATGGAAGTCGTGACCCGAACCCGCTGCTCTTGGCTCTCAGAGCAGGCGAAGGAAATGAAAGACTGCATGAGACAATAGGCAGCGCCTGTCGGAGGGACCAGAATAGCCCCAGCGCCACGAGCCCAGGGTGGTTTCCTGTCTCATTAGTAATGAGGCAGGGGAACGCCAGGCTCAAGGTCAGCTCTCCAAGGGACTGGGAAGTTCAGATGGAGCTGTTCCTCAGGCCCAGTTCCAGGGGGAAAAGCAAGACAGGGCATTTGAAAGGCTTTGCAGTAACAGTGCCCCCCTTGGGACCACTTCCACCATGCAGTGCTCTGCAAACAGCCAGTGGATAAGCGCCAAACCCTGTAACCACCAGCTGGCTGCATTCATCCCCATGCTAAGGCTGGGAAAACCGAGGCACAAGGCATTGGAGTGACTCACCAAAGGTCACACAGTGAGAAAGTGTCAGGGCTGGGAACAGAACCCGTGCATCCTGGCTCCTCTGTCACTGTTCTAACAGCTGGACCACACTTCTGCCTACCCAGTCTCTCAGTAGAGCACCGTCTGGGGGCGGGGGGGGGGGCACTGGGAATCGAGCAAGAGCTGTAGGCACCCCCAAGCTGAGCACAAGCCTGGAGGAAGGGATGGAAGCCTCTGGATGAACCTGTAGGGCTTTACTGGCCTCCCCCAGGTCTCGTTCTCTGCTCTGGGCTCTCTGCCAGTTCTTGCTTCAGATGCTCCACAGCTGAAGGTCTCTGCACAAAGCAGGAGGGTAGCAGGGAGCTGCAGGGGTACTGGCTGGTGGATCTCCCCAAACTGATGGCAGTTCCTCAGCAGGCCAGGCTGGGCCTGGCTCCCCACTCCGCAAGTCTCCTGGGGAGTGCGCGGCTCAGGATGGCAGGGTCGCTCCCGGGGGCTCACCTTTCTCCATGTACTCCGTGATGATGTAGATGGGCTCCTGAGTCACCACAGCATAGAGCCGCACCAGCTTGGGGTGCTGCAGGCTCTTCATGAGGTTGGCTTCTGCCAGGAAGGCGCTGGGGGACATGCTGCCCTGCTTCAGATTCTTAATGGCCACTTTGGTGTGACCGTTATAGTAACCTGCGGAGAGATGGGGCAGGGGGCAAGGAGGGAGAGGAGGCCCGTGTTACCGCAGTGAGTGGCTAGCATGATCCTCCTGCCACTACGCTGTCAGCCTGGGGCCTAGCCGGCACTGCTGAGAGGGAGCTCAGAACAGCGGGGACTTGGGGCCAAGCCATCTCTGGTGTGACGCCATTGAATTGCCCTCCCCCAAGGGTGCTCGCACATAGCTGGGGTCTCACAGAGCTGTGAGTGGGGGGCGTTGGAGATGCAAAGACCAGGCAGCCCCTCCAGTCTATGCCCAGAGAGAGGAGACAGCAGGTACAAAGCAACTGTGTGTGGGAGATGCAGCTTCGCGATCTGCACTTACTCCCTTGAGGGGGAATCTCTAGTCACATTTCGACCCGGGGGCAGGGGAGTTACTCATGGTTCTCGGTCAACGAGAGAAAGGAACCCGCTGGGGTCTGACCTTTGATACCCTGCCCTTCAGAGCCACAAGCTCCTGGACCAGGATAGCTAACCCCACCTCTCCCCCTCTCCTCCATTCCCAATAGCCATCTCTGTCCTCAGTCCTCACCCCCATCCTGCAAACCCCTCCTCAGCCAGGCTGCAGTGATGGAGCACACAGGAGCAGGGCAGCCCAGCAGGGCCCATGCCATTGTCTGAACTCACGATCAAGGGTACTTAGAGTGGGGAGGGCCCATTGCAATGGCAGGCTCAATCCATGGGTTATGGTGCTGTGACAGGACCCCCTGCCACCCTGCACCATGGCAACCCCTCCCTTCCGGCCAGGGGAGAGGACAGCAGCCACAGCGGGGAGCTTAGAGCCTCCAAGGGTGTTCCTCGCTGGCACGGGGAGGGACAGACAAGCTCAGGCACCAGGCCTGCCCTAGGTGTCTGAGGGAAGCCCCCGCCAAAAGGTGCCAGGGTGAGACAGGAGACTGCACCCTCCTGCTCTCCCTCCAGCTGCTGCACCACCGGGCAGTTTCACGATTTGCTCTTTTTGTCACAGTGCAGCTCAGAGACACAAGCCCTCGGAGCAGCAGCTGGGCCCGGATACCAGAACGACAGCCACAACAAGGGCCTTTCTGGTGCGCACGATTCTTATCAGCACAGCACAAAACTGCCAACAGCTCCTATGCCAGGCGGGACTCCACATGCCCAGAACACAGAGCCAGGCCCTCTACGCACCCACTCTCCACCCCCTGCCTGGGACCGGGCAGCCCAAACCCAAAGGAAGCTGAGTTCTCTGTCCGAGCACTGGGACTCAGGCCTGTTTCCACCAGGGGTTCTGGGCACCAGCGCATGAGGCCAGGACGAGAGTGGAGGGGGAAGAGGCTGGGGGGACACTGAACCTCCTTTTCACCACGGCAATACAACAGGCCTCAGGGGAAGGTCCCCAGAAAGGAGGGGAAAGAAGCTAGGAAGTGCTGAGCAGATCCAGGGCCCACTCGGAGCATGTGAGTTCCGGACTGAAACCGGAACTCAGGTGCTTTGAGGTCCAGCTCCCATGTGGCTCTGTGCTGCCGTGTGCTGTCCTGGATTATTCGCTTGGCAGCCCTTGGACGCTGGATGAGAAATGCCCTCAGACAGGAAGCTCCACTGCCTTGGCAGCGCTGGCTGCTGTTTACCTAAAAATCCCTGGACCACGTTGAATTTCCTTTGAAAGCTGAAGTCCCTGGAGCAGGACTGACGTGGCTTTCCACTGGGATTGCTCCCCCTGGAGTGTTAGCCAGACTGACCCCTGGGGTCATGCCCCCCGGCACACACCACCTGGAGTGCCAGCCACCCTGCACACCACAGGAGCACTGAGGCCGACAGGCTCTTTTTGCTAGTGCAGCCTCGCAAGAGCCAAGATTTGCAGCTGTGCACTGGGGTGGAAGTTGCAGGCGCTGGGCCAGAGCACCCGGGGTGAGAGAAGAAGGAAGCAGGCTTGGCCTGCCTTGCTAGCCAGTGATAATGGCACCACCCCTCCCTTCCTCTTCTTGGCAGCCAGGGTCAGGGGCGAGCCGAAAGTAAAGCAGCAGGCAGGGCAAGTAGAGTGTGTGTGGGGGGGAACCTAGCCACAAGGAGGGAACTCTGACCACCTCCCTCCATGGCACCAAAGGCCTGGTGATGGGCAGAGCCGCCTCCCCTTTGCATCCCACATGCTGTGTGGGACAGGATGCAGCTGGGCCTCTGGCCAGTGCAGCCTCGGCTGTGAGGGAGAAGCCAAAAGAAAGAACAGACACCTGGGCTGGGCCTGGGACCCAGTCTCTGGGCAAGTCTCCTCCCTGTTGTGCCACTGAGCCCCAAGGTCTGTTTCTGTCTCTTTTCACCCTGGGCCAGCCCTTCGCCCTGGCGGGAGCGGGAAGAGGCTGCGCTGAGTTTGGGAGCTGGGCTTGTGAATCAGGGCTGGCTTTGTGGCTGGGAGGCACTGGCAGCCTCTATTTACCCACAGGACAGGCACAGCCCCAGAGGCGGGCAGGGAAGGGCTTCCATCGGTCCCCTGCCCATGGGCCTCAACCTATCCCGCAGGCCGGTGCAGCGAGGGGGTCCAGCCTCGTTGTTCCAATCCCGCTGCACTGTGCCTGAATGTAAATGACAGCGTGAGGCACCGGGGAGCCAGGCCCAACAACGCAATTAGCCAAGGGCTGAGGGGGCTTTTGCAACATAGACATTTGCCCTGCTAGCAACTGGCCTGAGACCCTGCCCAACTCATCTCACATGAGGCAGCAAAGAGCCATCCAAAGGGAATGACGTTGGATCCCTACACACAAGGGCTGGAGTAGGACCAGCAACCTAGGACTATCCTCCTACCAGGCCCCTGAACCTCCCTTCCCCACACCATCCGACGCTGTGTAGGGCAGACTCCACACGCCCACTAATCCCAGCAGCTCCTTTCAACCACAGCCTGCCTGGCAGAGTCCCGCTAACCGTCCAGCACCCATCATCACTGCCCTGGGGGGGTCGAAAGCCTGCCCCTCCCCAGGATTTTCATTCAGTTCCTGCCTTGCACCATTCCCCTGGAAGACAAAGTGCCCGAAGACAGTCCTGAAACAAGTCTAACCCCCTCACCTCCTCTCCCTTCTCCCGCTGGCCACAGCCCTGGGGAGAACTTCCTCCCAGGACGCAGATACAAGGAGAGGAGCTGAGTCAGCAATCAGGTGCCCTGAGGAACTGCAACCACAGTGCCAGTCAGATGCAGGCGAGAGTGACAGCGGAAGGCAAGGGGCCAGAGAGCCGAGCAGAGGGCCTCCCTCCGGGCCTCTCCTTGGTATTGTTAAATATACTGTAATAAACCCAGGGCCACTAAGGAATGCCCTAGCGGTCACTATTCTTCACCCCCTGGGCACCAGCAAGGATAGAACCCTGATCCCTCTGCACCAAAAGCACAAGCCTGCTCGAGCTGCAGGAGACTCTCCGTTCCCTAGTGGCAGTATAGGGCCTATGACTCACAACTGATGAGTTTTGTTTCTATCCAGCAAAGGGCAGCGGCGTTGCACACTAGTCAGTCACAGTATTAAACCCATCCCCTAAATGTAGCTGAGATCCATGTTTATTCACAATGTGACATTGTTTGGATGCTGGGGGTCCTGCTGTCCTTTCGCTGCACCCCGGGACCCTTCCTCCAGCCCTTGGCTGGAGACGCCTGCAGGCAGCTTTTGGAAGCCTGTCAGGGCCATTCCTAAAAGCCAGCTGGAGAGGGATTCTGCACATAACCAGACATTTCCCTGGCCATGCCTGGGAGCTGAGCCCACCAGTGCCACCCCACACCCAGTGACTGGCCTGCCTGTCAGCGTCACCCACCTCTTGGCTGGTGTCATGGCTGCTGCTTTACTCACCCATCCAGACCTCTCCAAACTGCCCCGCTCCCAGCTTTTCCACCAGCTTGAGCGTCTCCCGAGGCACCTCCCATTCGTCCTGCCACCAGGGCTTCTGCGGCTTCTGGTTCTGGCAGGGCTTGCCCAGGCGGGTGCATAACCCATCTATATTGCCTGCAGGGTGGGAAGCAGGGGAGGCAAATCAAGGGGTAAACATGAGGCTGCATGGAAGAGCAAAGGGGGTGCATGCAGGACGGGGTGAGGGAGTGTGGCCATGGCCAGGCACTACAAGTGCGGCTGTGCTGTCAGTGACTTGCGACCAGCTTTTGCAGATCCATTTGTCCAGAGCGAAAGCTCATTCGCCTTCACGAGAGGAGACAAAACACAACTCAGCCTCAGAGACAGACTGCACAGTTCCCCCTGTGCCAGCTTCTCCCTGAAGGAGGTGCTGTGGGGCACGGGATCTGAGAGCTGTTGTACGTGTCCATGGGAGATGGAACCGCAGTGGTTCCAGCAGTGATAAGTGGACGTTTCAGTGCCCTCTCTCCCTTGGGTTGCTGTGACCTCTCCTGGCAGCACCCGGGGCTTACGTGTGTAATGCTCCACCAGGTCGTGCAGGCTGCTGAAGGTGATGCGCGGGGAGATGTAATACCCCCCATTGTCCATGTTCCGGATCTTGTAGTGCTTCACCATCTCGCCTTGGTTTTGGTCGAAGTCCCTCACTGACAGGGAGAAGGAACCTAGCGAGGCCAACATGAAATAAGGAATGAGGTCGCTGCAGGCTTGGTCTCCTTTTCTCACCTTGAAGACTCCTGCCCCACAGTTCCTGCTCCCAGCCCACCCTCCCCCAGGGGACTCCCGGAGCAAAGCTGGACCGTGCCAGGCATTGGAAGAGGTGCACCAACATGCCATAAGAGGTGGCTTCTCTTCAGGCCCATGCTGAGTCCATTGGAGAGAGGCCGGGGAATGCTGGCCAATAGAAGGCCAAATCCTGCTCCCATGGCTGTCACCACAGCACCACAACTGGCACAAGACAGTCTTGTGTTCTGGGCTGTTTGCGCCATCCCTATAGCCAGGGTAAGACAGTGCAGAATAGCAAGTATCTGCCCCTCTGCTTTATAACCTGAGCAGCTGAATGCCAGGAGGAGGGGAGCATCCCCACACACAGCCCAGGTATGCAAACGTGCACACACACCCCTATAGGAAGAAGTGTGGTACAGTTCCTGGTTTGCTGGGAGGAAACCCACTGCCAGAGGCCCATCTGGCACTGTCAGGGCACTGCTATGGGGAAGCTCACGCTGACGGTAGCCTTAGTGGTACAATCAGGCTACAAAAGAATTGGATTCCCCGTAGAGTAGCAGACAGTGTTAACATTGTGCATTCAGAGCACCAGGTAGGAGGCAGGCTCAGAGGTGCCAGACACGGGCATCCGCCCTGGCCCTCCACTCACTGGCTGCAAGTTACCTTTGGTGGATTCGCTCTCCCGGATCAGGAAGGAGCCATGTGTGTTCCCGGAGGCCAGGAGCTGTCGCTCAGCGTCCTTCCGGCTTAGGTTTTTGAAGAACCAGCTGCATGGACCAAGACAGAATTAGTGCCATGCAGACTTGTGCTTCCCTACCCCACTGCCTACCCCCACGCCAGCAGAGACAAACCAGAGATGCCTTGCTGTGCTCCTGAGGAGGACAGGAATCAGAGATCCATTGGGGCTCGCATCGCCCAGTCCCCTCCTCCCCTAGGACCAGGGGCATGTTTCCTAGCCCTGCAGCCAGGCTCAGGGCAAATATGGCCAGGGCTGAGACTTCCCTCTGGGGGGGGCCATGGGCTGGGGGCAGAATACCGAACCCAGACGACACATCCACTCACGGTTCTGGCTCCAGGCTGTTCACCCGGGCGACGAAGTTATAGGGAATGTACCCTTCCTGGCCAGTGGTGAGCGACTGGGCCTTCCACCACTCCCCGGTCCTGAAACGAGACCAGAAGAAAGGCCAACCTCAGCCCCCCAGTCCTGCTGGGGAGGGGCGGTTCCACGGACACAGAGGTCTGGGTGGAAAGAGGCCAGCGGGGCCTCAGACTGGCAGGGGAAGATGCTCCCAGCTGACTGGGAAGGTGGCAGACTGCCTGGTGATGCTGGCTCATTTGAGGGTCATCCTTCCCCCCACTTCTTACCTTAGTGCCCAATGGGCACTTCCCTCTCACTTGTAGTTTATTGCTAGATGCAGCCTCGTCCCCTTCTCCCTCCCCAAGGCAGGAGTGCAGGGCACTGAGGGTCCTGCCTGCCTCCAGTTCTGGGGTCCCACCAGGAAACTGCAGGCAATCGGCTGGCAGCAGGACCCCTCCCTGGCAGGTGCTTGTCCGGCAGCACGGACCGGCCCATGAGCCCGCACGGCTGGCTGGAGAGAACATGCTCCAAGTTGCTCTCCAATGCATGGCTTAGTGTGAGCGGGGAAAAGGCAACAGACTTACTCCTCCAGAAGTCGGAGTGTTTCCCCCTTCTGGAGCCCCAGGTCACCATCGTGAGTTGGTTCATAGTCATACAAAGCGACCACTAGTTTATCTGGAAAGAAAAGCAAGAGATCTCTTTAGAGGTGGCTGGACAGAGGCGAGGTGCATCAGGGGCCTGACAGTGGCCTGTGGAGCCTTTCACCTCCAGGGTGCTAGTTTGGTCCCAGCTCCTGTCAATTAGCTATTGCCACCTGATGGCTGTTTGGTGGCTTACATGAAATGAGTTCGATAGGGCTCAACCCAGCGTCCAATGAGCGCTAATTGGAAGTCTTCGCAGAGACCTGAAAGTGGAATGGTTATAAAGGCTAGAGCCCGAGTGGTGGCCCCTCTGGGTTAGACTGGAAGAAGCCCGTGGTTGGGGGCAGAACTGGGGGGAATTCAGAATTTCTGTCCTACGGGAAATGCTGAGAATTCGAAATCGGGTTCTGCCCTGAATCAGGAGGAAAAGTTGAAAAGTCCAGAATTTTCCATGAAACAAAATATTCCACAAATCTTCCATTTCAGCCTTAGGGAAGCATTCCATTTTGGCACTGATCCTTTTCACGGTTACATTCTATTCTATTATGAAGGTGATCATTTCCCACAAGAAACAACGATGAAATGGACCCATTCCCGCGAAAGGGTTTGATTTTGTACAAATCAGCGTTTGCCGACGGCGGACGCTTCCGCTGGAACATTTTCAACCTGCTCGAGGAGGGGGTGAAACTTGCACTGGGGCTGTGTGCACAAGAGAGGACTCTGTGCCCCATGGGCCGTTGCTCAGGTACCATCCAAGAGCTCTCAGTTTAGATCCACACAAGCTAAAGGGAGGACTGAGAGGGGAAGAAAAGCAAAGAGAATGAGGAAGATGACGGGCTCGACTCTCCCCAGCTCTACACCTTGCATTGTCTGTTACCCCCGTGCAGAGTGGGAGTAAAAATTCTACCCTCCTTTTGCATGGAGGTGAGTGATGGCACAAGGTGCAGGCGAGAGAGGGTCTGGCCCAAGGTGTCTCTATGAACGGCAATAGGTGAGTTACTGGAAAGACTTCACCTTTGGAAGTCACGTCGCTAACATGCACTTTTCCTTTCCCACCGATGTGCTATTGTTCCACTAGCTGGGACTGACTCATTTGCACAGAACCCACTGGTGGCACAGAACCCACTGGTGGGCTGCTTCCCCAGCACCGGAGACCCCTCTTCCCGTAGTGTTCTGGTCTGCAGGTACCAACCTTGCATAGGAGAGCAAGGCGGAGAAGGAATTTCATAGGACACCAAAGGATCACGCACCTCGGAGCCATTGTGTATCAGCCTCTGGAGGGAAGAAAAGAGACCAGAATGAAGGGGATTTCTCTGATTTTCTCTTCTAGAAGGAACTCCCACCCCCGCACCCAGTTTCTTCCAGTCTCCCCTTCACACCGTCCTCTCAGCTTCACTTCCTCCCCAGCAGGGCATAACCAAGGGTTTCCCCTTCCATCTGCCTGAGTGAGGAGTTTCTCTGTGCTTTGGGTTCACAGGTTCCTCCTTAGCTATACAAGACCCTTGCATACTGGATCCCAAACGCTCGGCACTGTGGAGCTTCTGCAAGTCTTAGCCATTTCCTCCACCCATGCCAGTCCAAAAGGGCACGATCCCAAGGAAAGGCCCCACCCCAAAGCTGTGATGAGAGGAGAGCTCTCCCCCATCCTCACCTGGGATTTACTAGCTGGATCTATGGGGTAATTGCAGCGCTCACAGATGTCAATGTTCTCGATCCAATCTTCGTCATAGTCAGAACTGCAGCAACAGCCCATGGTCCCTGCAGGAAGAGGGGGACAAGAGCCAGAAGATGTGAAAAGGGAGAATCCGGGTCTTCATTCCTCACCCAGAGGGAACTGAACATCCCAGCACAAACCAAATGCAAACAGGCACGTCCCTGGAATGCAGGCGACAGCCTTGCCACAAGCAACAGGTCTGGTTGGAATCCAGTCTCCTCCCTGGTTCTAAAGGAGGCCTCAATGGCATCAGACCCCAGAGGACAGGGAAGAACTAGGTGTTGGCTCCTCCATAGGCACAGGGCTCAGTTGTGGGGCTGAGGCATAGCATGGGGCCATCCCCACCCAGGGGGCATTGAAGGAGGAAATTATGCCTCTTGGCCTCCCCTCCCTTTCTAGGTTGATGTGTGGCCTTCAGTTGTCACTCAGTGCTTAAGGTACTTGCCAGAGCTCTCCTATGCGTACCAAGAGCTTCCCAGTGCCCCACCCAGCCTCTCTTTCTGGGAAGTTCAGCCCTTAAAGGCGCAGGCCCCTTCGACGCCACAATATATGTCCCCCGGAGGAGCAGTCTCTCAAGCTCTCCAGAGCATGACTGTGACCAGCCCTCCTGCAGGATGTGCAAAGGGCTGAGAGAGCCTGTACACGAGTGACAGCTGCCATCGTGGTTGGGGAGTTAAACCCAGGCTCTCCAAAGCTAAAAGCGTGAGCCTTTACAGCTTGAGCTAAAGAGACAATCTCTATGGCAGGTGGCCGCACAGACTCTCAGCCTCTGTGCATCGAGCAAAGAAGGGGGCAGCATTGACTGGTGGCTTCATGCGTGCCCCAGATCCTCACACTCACAGTAATTAGCTCCATCTATCTGAGGAGTGGAGGGGAGTTAATCAGTGGTAATATCCTCTTACACTTCAACTGCACTTCCCATCACAAGCCAGACAAAGTGCTTTACAGACTTCACAGCCTGAGATATTAACTGCATATTCACTGCTTCGCCTACCACCACAGAAACGCAGCCATCTCTGGGATAGAACGCAGCTGCCGTTTATCAGACCACAGCAACATTTGCACAAGAGTTTAGGACAGGAAGTGATGGAGCCAGGACTGTGAAGGGAATTGAGGGAGGCCGAACGTAATTATCCACGTTGGAATCTGGCCAGGACATTGGAAGGAACACCCCTGATCATGCAAACAACACGACTGACTCATTAATGACCATAAGGAAGCAGGTCCTTGGTGTTATGCCTAAATACAGCATGACAGGGCCCTTAACACCACACAAAGACATTGGCTCAAAGGTGAACAGAGTCCGTCTCCTAAAGCACCAGTGTCATCTTTTGTCCCCCTCCAGTACTGACCTAGTTTAACCCTGCACAGCCCCGGAGATCGCACAGAAATCACGGCCCCAAGTGGCGCAGCTGCAGATTAGTCCCAAGTAACTGTCTGCCGTTCAAAGGAGCACTGCTGATGCAGAGAGGAGTTTAGGAACTCCAGCCATTCAGCCCTTGAAAAGCCCATTCCCCAGAGAGGTCCCTGATGCCAGGAACAAGACCTGGGAATAGGGTGACCAGACAGCAAATGTGAAAAATCAGGACAGGAGGTGAGAGGTAATAGGAGCGTATATAAGAAAAAGACCCAAAAATCGGGACTGTCCCTATAAAATCGGGACATCTGGTCACCCTAGCTGGGAAGACAGAACAAGACAAGCTGCCCCAGCCAGCAGAACCAGCTAGAGTGCCCAACCTTGGGAATTTGCATCTTCATCCCCTCTCTCATCTCAGGGGCCTGATCTTTGCATGCTGCTCTCATCGGCATCCATGCAGAGGATGGACAATACACAGGCCCGGCGTGTGCTTCACATTATCTCTGCTGGGGCGACCCCACTTCTTCATTCACTCCCATTTCCAGCTTCTCCATCCGCTAAGGACGGACGAGAGTTACTAGCTGAAGCACTGGCGGGGGCACTGTTTGTTCCCAAGATGTACTCCAAGTCCTTCTGCCCTTTGGGACAAGTTTCCAACAGGGCCACAACTTTTGGATGGCTCCTGTTTTCAGGAGCACAACTTGAGACCCCGGAGGCGTGATTTTCAGAGATGCAGAGCACCCACCATTCTCAATGGTTTCAACACGTACGACCGGTTCCTCGTAATAAAGAATCAGCCGAACGGGCAGAATCGCCCCAGCAAACAGACTGACCCGGACCCGGCGTTTGAGACTACGAATGCTGAAGTGCTCCTGGAATGGCACACCCAGGAGTGTGGGTGGCACATACATACAAACATGTGGTATGTGCAAAACAGCAGGCGGGGGTTTCAGGGACGGGCTGGCAAATGTGGGCCTTGCCAGCGGAAAGCGCCCTTTTCACGTTAGCCGCACAAGCCATCTGGAAAGCATGGCCCTCCCACAAATGCTGATCACAGCATAAATCGGGGGGGGTGGGGGGGAGGAAACGCCGCCCGGTGAGTCAGTCTGGAAAGATCAGCCCACAGCCACGGAAAAGCCTGGCTTAGGGCATCTCCCTCCTCTGCCTCCCTCGCCATTGGTCTGCCTCACACGGTGCCGAGCACCCCGGTTCCCTTTGAAATCTATTAAGGGTGAGAGAGCTCAGAACTCACAGGCGCTGGGCCCTAGTGGTTTGGAATTTGTGCTGAGGGGCCTTGCCTGTCGCTAAGGCTTCATGTTTATAGATGCCAGACAACTGCGGAAGCTAAGATGAGAGATGGCTCCTTTCATAGAGACTGTCAGCTTCGTTCATTTCAGGTGGGCATGGAATGGGTGCTGCGAGGGGAGAGCCCAGTGGCACACACCAATCCCATGTCTGCAATGGCCCGGGAATGTTCTCTGGGGATAGGGAACTATGGCCCAGAGAGATTAAGTGACTTGCCAGAGATCACACAGGGCATCTGTGGCAGAGCAGGGAATCACATCTGTGTCTCTCTAGTCCTAGGTTAGTGCCCTAACCACGAGAGCAGCCTTTGTCTCTCAGTGCTTGCACCTTGCGTGACCATCTGCACCTGACATATAACCTTGTCTCTAGCGATATGAGAGCCTCTCCTCTTGCCCCCTGGAACAGCCTGCCTGTATCTCACTGTCTCATCAACTCACCATTTGTTTTCCATTCTTCCTCTGAGCCAGGGCCAGCGCTTCCATTTAGGGGACCTAGGCAGTTGCTTAGGGCACCAGGATTTGAGAGGGCAGCAGACTGCTCTGGTGGACCTCCCGCAGGTGTGCCTGTGGAGGGTCCGCTGGTCCCGCGGCTCTGGTGGAGCATCCGCAGGCACGCCTGCGGGAGGTCCACCGGAGCTGCAGGACTGGCGAGCCGGCCCTGCGCCTAGGCACCAAAAACCCTGGCGCCGCTCCTGCTCTGAGCACCTATCGGTTAGCCCTGGCACTGGCTCCCAGCACTGGCAGCTATTCCCCTCCTGGAATAGCTGGTGCTGCGACTACACAAGCCATGTTAAAGCGCTGGTGCTGCGGCAGCGCTTTAATGTTGCCAGTGACGACGTGCTGGAAAACTTTTGTCGCTCGGGAGGAGTTTTTTCACACTCCCTGAATGACAAAAGTTTGAGCGCTGAAAGTGGCAGTGTAGACACAGTCCTAGTGTGTAAGAATGAGTTCACAGCAGTCACAGGTAATACACCAGCCCCTGAGTCCCCCTGCCCTTTGTTATGGTATGAAACGCACAAAGGGAACAAACTGAGAAGCTTGATTCTCCACTCAGTCAAACTGGCTTCACACCAGCATAGTTCCTTCTCTTTGCATCAACCGGGATGAAAAATCAGGCCCAATGAATTATTTTCTTTCTAGCATATTTAATCTCTGCTAATCTTAGACTTCACTTGTAATAACAGCAGGGGCTGGGGGGAATGACTGAAATGTGGCTTTTGCCATTGAGAGTTTCCCTTTAACTTCACATTGGCATTATTTAAGTTGGCAAAGTATTTCGGGCTGGAGCAGATGGGCAGCGCCTCAGCCTGAGTAGCGCCACTGACAGGCAATTTCAATATTGTCAGCCATGAGCATTCCAAAATCATGAATCGGGCCACTAAATAGCATGAGATGGGCTTAAAGTCATGAGGTTTTTCTCTTTGTCTTTTGGGTTTCTGAGCCTTTAGGGATTTTTTTCTGCAATCATGAGAACTAGAAACGTATCATTTTTGCTTGTTTGTTTTTAATGAAACCCGAGATCCTCAGGCCATATCAGGATTTCCCAACCTGGGACTTTAAGAACACTAAATATCACGCGAGTGGAGATAAAATTGTGAGTTGGCCACATTGCAATGGATGCCAGCTGAGGCTCTGGCCTGTGAACTGGTTTTTCCCAGGCTATGCTCTGGGTCCCTGTGTATTCGGATCAATTTGTCAAAAATGGCCACTTACGTTGGAAGCCTCCTTTCTTGGGAACCCAACTGGAGACACCTGGGACCAGATATTCAGCACCCACAACTGGAATGACGTCAATGGGAGCTGTGTGTACTCAACACCAGGACCCAGGTGTCTCCGGCTGGGGTACTCACAATCAGAGGCTGCTTCTGAAAATGCTAACCTTGATCTGTTATCAGCGAGTGCATCTGTCCTAAAACAAAGTGGTGCAGCTGGTGCGCCGAGTACATTTGTAATTGTTCTTTTCCCCTCCCTGGCGCAGCCCTGTGCTAATGTCTGTTTAAGTAGGCAGCAGGCAGGCACAAGGAGGTGGCTTTTCAAAGGCACAAACAGCAATTAAGCACCCAACGCTCAGCAATTTTCAATGGGACCCAGACACTTACTTGTCTTTCGTGCTCTTAAAAATCTCCTCCCAACAAGATGGGACACTGGCTGAAAGGGGCTGAGCTGGCACTAAGAATTCTCTCTCTCGGGTACTTAACTGGAGGATTTTGCTCACATGCTCAGGGCCTAATCGATCATCATATTCAAGATCAAGAAGGAATTTCCCCCTAGGTCAGATTGGCAGGGACCTTGGGGTTTTTTCATCCTCCTCTACAGCATGGGGCACGGGGCGCTTGCCAGGATTATCTGGGTATAGCTCACTTCATCAATTTCCTGCCATGGCAGAAGCCTTGGGGAATGGTTCACCTTGGTCCCTCCTGTTCTCCGCCTGTGGCACTCAGCAGTTTGGTCTCCTGAGGGCTGTAATACTTTGGTCTGACTCTGGTGGCGGAGTGGCTGGCTGGTGTTTAAAGGCCCATGATATACAGGAATACAGAGAAGACAGTGTACTAGTGCCTTCTGGCCTGAAACTGTGACTATGAGAACTCCAGTTTTACAGCCCCAATGTAATTATGCTGCAGAGAAGGGTAACAAGCTATAAAGGGTTAAATAGAATGGAAAAGAATAATTACTAAAAAACTGGGAAGCTGCTGTCTTGTCAGACGGGGGCCCTATCCCAGGCCTATTGAAATTAACTGGAGTCTTTCCATTGATGTCATTGGTGATAAGATGACTGATGATGGAGAGTGTTCAACTCCCACCTGAATCCATGGGAAAGCAGGAGATTTTCCAAGCTGTCAGCTAAGTTCTACTAAATCAATAACGGAGACAGAAATAAATATTACTCATATTTTTTCCTCTCTTCTGGTTCTTTTCAAAGGGTTTTGTCCATTTTTAAATTCTCCACATTTGCTTTGTGGGGAGAAATGATCAAACTTGCCACCAAGCAAAGCCTGTTTTTGTATAAATCACAAAATCATTGAAATGTTGGGCTGGAAGGGACCATGAGAAGTCATCCAGTCCAGCCCCTCGTGCCGAGGCAGGACCTAGTAAACCAAGACCAGGATCGGCAACCTTGGGCACATGGCCCGTCAGGGAAATCCGCTGGCAGGCCAGGCTTGTTCATTTACCTACAGTGTCCGCAGGTTCGGCCGACTGCAGCTCCCACTGGCCATGGTATGCTGTTCCAGGCCAATGGGGGCTGTGGGAAGCCGCGCAGGCCGAAGGATGTGCCGGCTGTCACTTCCTGCAGCCCCCATCGGCCTGGAACGGCGAACCACAGCCAGTGGGAGCTGCAATCAGCCGAACCTGTGGACATTGCAGGTAAACAAACCATCCCATCCCGCCAGCGGATTTCCCTGAAGGGCCGCGTGCCAAAGGTTTCTGATCCCTGACCGAGACCAGCCCTGCAGGTGTTTGTCCAACCTGTTCTTAAAAATCTCCAATGATGGAGTTTTCACAACCTCTCATGGAAGCCTATTCCAGAACTTAATTACCCCTATAGTTAGAAAGTTTTTTCCTAATATCTAACCTAAATCTCCCTTGCTGCCAATTAAGCCCGTAACTCCTTGTCCTACCTTCTTGTACTACCTTCAGAACAACTGATCACAGTCCTCTTTGTAAAATATATCTGAAGACTGGAGCAGATCCCCTCTCAGTCTTCTTTTCACAAGACTAAACATGACCCTTTCCTTCTAAGTCAGATTTTTCTTAACCTTTTGTCATTTGTGTTGCTCTCTTCCAGACTCTCTCCAGTTTGTCCCCATCTTCCTTATGGTGTGGCACTGTGAATTTCACACAGTACTCCAGATGAGGCCTCCCCAGTGCTAAGGGGAGAGGAACAATTACCTCCCATGTCTTCCGTTAATTCACACCCAGAATGATATTACCCTCTTTCACAACCGCATCACATTGTTGATTCATATTCAGTTTGTGATTCACTATAACTCCCAGATCCTTTTGAGCAGTACTACCGCCTAGCCAGTTAGTCTCCACTTTGTAGCTGATTTTTTCTTCCTAAATGAAGTATTTTGCACTTGTTACTATTAAATTTAAACTTGTTGATTTCAGGCCAATTCTCCAATTTGTCAAGGTCGTTTTGAATGCTAATCCTGTCCTCCAAAGTGCTTGCAACCTCTCCCAGTTTGGTGTCATATGCAGATTTAATAATCATACTCCCTACTCCAGTATCCAAATCATTAATAAGAATATTGACTGATACTGGACCTAGGACTGACCCATATGGGACCCCACTAGATAGCAGGGGGTTGGACTAGATGACCGCCTGAGGTCCCTTCCAACCCTGATATTCTATGATTCTATGTCCACCCAATTTGACTACGGACCATTGATAACTACTCTTGGTATGGTCTTTCAACCAGTTGTGCAGCCACCTTATGTTTATTTTGTCTACTTTGCTTATGAGATTGTCATGTGGGACTGGGTCAAAAGCCTTACTAAAATCAAGATGGATCATGTCTATTGCTCCACCCCTATCCACAAGGCCAGTAACCCTGTCAAAGAAGGAAATTAGGCTGGCTTGGCATGATTTGTTCTGGACAAATCCACGCTGGCTTTTCCTTATAACTCTGTTATAACTCAGAGTGCTTATGAATTGATTGTTTTAATAATTTGTTCCAGTACCTTTCCACGTATCGAAGTTAGACTGACTGTTCTATAATTCCCAGATCCTCTATGTTCTCCTTTTAAAAGCTATATTCTATGTTTGCCCTTCTCCAGTACTCTGGGACTTCACCCATCCTCCAGGAGTTCACAAAGATAATGGTTCCAAGATTGCTTCAGCTAGTTTGTTAAGTACCATAGGATGAGTTTCATCAGGCCCTGCCAACTTGAATAGATCTAACTTATCTAAATATTCTTTAACATGTTTGTTTCCTATTTTGGCTTGTGCTCCTTTCCCCTTGTTATTAATATTAATTGTGTTGAGTCACCATTACACTTTTTAGTGAAGACTGAAGCAAAATAGGCGTTTAACATCTCAGCCGAGTTATTAGATCTCCTTCCCCGCTAAGTAGAGGACCTACACTTTTCTTCATCTTTCTCTTTCTCCCAACGTATTTATAAAACCTCTTCCAATTGCCTCTTATGTCCCTTGCAAGGTAAAAGTCATTTTGTGCCTTAGCCTTTCTGATTTTGTCCCGCATGTTCATGCTATTCTTTTGTAACTCCTTAGCAATTTGTCCATGTTTCCAATTTTTGTAGGATTCCTTTTCGATTTTCAGATCATTAGAGAACTCCCGATGGAGCCATATTGGCCTCTTACTATTCTTCCGCGCTTTCCTTTGCAGAGGGATAGTTTGCAGTTGTGTGTTTAATATTGTCTTCTTGAGAACCGGCCAGCTCCCCTGAACTCCTTTTCCCTTAGATTTTCTTCCCATAAAGGCAAGTAGCCGACGAATGCAAGGACACATCGGAGGGCTGGGAAGCATCAGTGAAACAGTGGCTCTCACTGAGTCACCCCGGCACTTCTCGTGGTCATGAGAAAGAGGTCTCCGCAGGTACTTCTGCAAATGCTTCTGAATCGTCTTAGACTATATCCCTGTGCGGCATTAGAATGAATCAGCACAGAGTCCATTTAGTGCCCACACCTAGGGCCTGCAGTAGCCCATCTTCTTACTTTATCGATTCTGGCCTGTGAACCATCACCCTGGGCTGGGTCCTGCTGTGTTAGAGTCAATGGGAGATTTGTCAGTGCCTTCCGCGGGTATTGGAGTGGGCCCCATGTGTGTCCTTGTGTTGGGAAGCACAGGATGCATTGCTCAGCTAACCGTGAATTTCCAGGGGTTCATTGCTTTCTGTTGTATCCTTAACACATCCGCAATGTAGATTTTGTTGTGAGGATGTGGCCTATACATCTGGGTGACTGAATGTGTGTGTGTGCGTAAATATGACTGTGTGTGATTGTTTCCACGGTCCTGATCCTGCAATGGCGTCCATACACCAGAAACCTTGTACCTGTGCAGAGCCCCACGGAAGTTAAGGGGCTCTTAGGTTGCACAGAGGTCGCCCACATGACTCTTATTACAGGATGTGTGTGTGCATGTAGATCTGTGCGAGGTTATGTGAACGCATGTGCCCACACACCCTTGTTCATGAACAGAGAAGTGTGTTGTCAACGGGCCCTATTGTATCAATTTTAAATGTTACATTTGATCTTGTTGGCTGGTGAGCTGGACGTGATCTAGGTATGGTTAAAACAGAAACCTGTGTTATCAGAAACTAAGCGGATGCTCCTGCCCAAATGAGGTGGACAGAAGTTAGAGCAAAGATGGGCTGGCAAAACCTTTGTCGCTTGGCTTGGAAGTTTCAGAGATGCTAACAGCACTTAGAAGGGATGTTTCTTAATGGAGACCTAGAAAGTGGAAAAATACTAGGGATTGTTGTTCCCTTTCTTTGCTTCAGAGAGAAAGGCCTGAAAGCTTCCTCACTCTCCCCTTCTAAATAGTTTTTATTTGGCTCGGGGGACCGTAATATGAGAATTTCAGGTCTTGTCTACCCTGCAAGTCTCCTGCAATGGCTGGAGAACTCCCCGGTGTGAGATCACAAATACCAAAGAAGTGAAAACAGAACGCCATGGAAGCATTTCTAGGTCACTGTGGGCCAGCACCGGAGGACTAGCTTGCATCAATCGTTGTTTCATGGCTCTGCCCAGCTGGCATGACCCCAAATGAACTACAAATGCTCTGCTCAACCCAGGCTGGATGTAGGTCACAGCCTAGGGTGACTGCCCTGACTTCTGTCACAAGCAGCACAGGTCTGAGGGAGTTCTGGGTTTGGATGGGGTGGGGGAGCTAGAGGGAACAATCCGTCTCGAGCCCAAAATCAGTGTTTCTCAGCCAGGGGTCTGGGGCCCCCTGGGAGACCACGAGCAGGTTTCAGGGGGTCTCCCAAAATAAACCAGAGAGCAGGGCCTGTGTTAGACTTGCTGGGGCCCAGGGCAGAAAGCGGAAGCCCGAGCCCCTCCTCCCCAGGATGAGGCCAAAGCCCAAGAAATTCAGCTTCATGGGTTCCCTGTGGTGTGGGGCCACAGCAATTGCCCTGCTTGCTACCCCCTACTGCCGGCTCTGGCTTTTAATCTACTGGTTATGCAGAAAAACAGCTGCTGTGGCACAGGTGGGCCATGTTGGGGGTGGGGTGGGGGCAGAAGAAAAAGTTTGCGAACCCCTGCTCCAGATAAAGCTTGAGTCCACGCAGGGCCTGACTCCCCAGATGTTTAAAACTCTCTGGGGTTTGTTTCTTTTTCATGATCACCTATTTAACACTGGGGATAAACCCTCCCTTTGGTAGTCAGCCCCTCCAAACCTTTCAGCTAAGGCAGCCAAACCCGAATCTGTATCTCCGACATCCACAAGACATTCGCCACCAAGACCAGGAAGAAACTACCCATATTTCCAAGGTTGCAAAGGCCAGGTCTACACTACACACTTACTTCAGTATAACTAAGTCCCACGGGTGTGAAAAATCCAGCCCCTTGAGTGACCAAGTTACAGATCGTAACCCCTGGGTAGACAGCACTATGTCGGGAGGTGGAATAACTAAGCAGATGGGAGAAGCTCACTCTCTCCCGTCGGCTTAGAGCATCTTTAGCAAAGTGCACAATGCAGCTGCACCGATGCATCGGTTGTAGTGTAGACTTGCCTGAGGAAAAATGCTTTCAGGCCTTTGCTTCCTAAAGAAACCAAAAGGCTGGCGCCTGATTATTTTCGGCAAGGCCACTTCCAAAGAGGGGTAAAGTGAACTGTGCGAGGTGCTGCCTTGTTGTATTTTAAATAGCATCCTATGGCCTTCCGATGTGACAGGGAAGTTTAGCATCGTGCATCTCCCATTAACAAGAAGGAAACAAATAAATTAAAAAGAAATTTCCATTCTCATGGAAGAAAAACCTCAAACTGTCCCAAATACCATTGCCTGGAGATAATATCAAACATTTAAAATATGCTGCATTAGCAAAAGGCAAAAGATGCCAGGGTTGTGTTTTTTCCTTCCTACAAGAATCCTGGGCGAGGTAGGAGGTGTTCACGCTCAAGCCACAAAGCAATTTCCACCAAAAATCGGTATCATCTGAGCAACATCTGAGGCCAAAGAGGATTTTGGCTCTGAAGTTGTTTTTGCCTCTCTTTGGTGACTGTGTTTGTCTATGTGACTGAACATTTGTGTTGGTCGGCGTGTGTGTGTCTGCACTTATTTGCCTCTGTGTGCTTGTGTGAATTTGTGTCTGTGTGTCTCCCTATGGGTTTGTCGATGAGTGTATGTCAGTGTCTTTGGGTGGTTGGCTGTGTGACTGAATGTGTCAGTCTGCCTACATATGTTGGTACCTGTTTATCAGTTTGTGTGTCAGTGTGCATCTGTCTAAGCTTTCTCTGTGTGTGTGTCTGAGTGACTGCGTGTTTGGGTGCTTCTGTTTGTGTGTCTGTATCTGTGCATCTGTGTCTGGCTTTGTGTATGTGTTTGTGTGTGTGCATGCATATTTTCCTCTCATGGTTTTGTGCCACGCAGTTTGGGAGGCGTGTGGGTGGGTGTGTTGGGGATAGCTGTTGTGAAAAGAACAGTGGCAACCCCATCTCTGAAAATATTCCAGGGTTCATCACTCAGGCTCCAGTCCCTCAGTTTACAGCACTGACCCTACATGCCTGCTGGAGCAGGATGCAATAGAGTCTTGTTTTAACAGGGACCACAGGGGCTAAATTTAGATAGAACATGTGGTATCCAACAATGTCGCCACTCACCGCAAAAGCGAACGCTCAGCCCAATCACTGCTGACCAGCCCATAGGAGAGACCCTTGTGTTTCAAGAGGCCAGTCAAACCAGCACCAGCAGACACATAGTCCAGCTGCTCTGTTTCAAGGGGAAGAATGCAAGATGGAAGGAGGGTGGACAATGGCCCAAACGGCCTTAAGCTCAGAGCAGCCAAACTACCCATGTCTGATCCTTCCCATTTCTTACAGAGAGGGAACAAAACCTGGCTTCCAAGCACCCTGCCCTTTGCATCTTGGGCCCCTCTCTGGTTACTTGTGGCTCCTGGGGTGGCTTTACAGAGCAAAGAGTCGTACTGCTCTAATTAGGTATTGAAGGATGCATCTTAGAGGGGAATGGGACACAGAGCTCTTTCTGCAGCCACGTGAGGCAAGAAGCCAGCCCTGCCATGGCGTCTGCACCAAAGAAGTTCATATCAGAGCCACCGAAGTTGAACAATACCATCCAGAAGTAATTCAGTGACTCTTCACTGCAGAGATGGATTTTCCCTGATTCTTGAGACTTATGGTACCTCAGAGAGCTGCTCCGAGGGACAAAACAACCCAGCAGCAAACAGACCCTCCAGCATATTTTCAGTCCAGTTTCAAGGCTGCTGGCTCAGGACACATCTTTTAGCTTTGCCTGGGAAGTTAAGGTTTTTGGAGCAACGGGGTCACCAGATGCCTGGTATGCTAAGGGGAACCCCTCTGAATTAGCCATTCCTAGTATGTGAGGAGATAGGGCACTTTGGAGAAGCTTTGTTTTGGAGGAAGCCTGTCCATGATCTACTCAGACTAAAACGTGGGTCTGTCTGTCCAAATATCCCCAAACCAACACAGTGTGCCCCAAGAGAGGCCAAGGAGATAGAGTCTTCCTCTCTCCCTCCCCAGATGTATTGCCCAGATGCCATGGTCATAGATCCTTGACGGACTCACAGCAGTGCTCACTTCATTCCCTCCAAGGAGGTAAGCGGGTATAGATTTGCGGGTCATCCCTCCCACAAAGAACCCATTACTCCCCAAGCAGGGCTCTGAAAGAGCCAGCGCAGACCCCTCATGCCACCCGACACGGTGGCAAACCCTGACTCCCACCCCAAGACACCATTCCAGGGCTGCCCACAGCCCCTGCCCTTCCCTTACCTGTTTGCAGTGAGATGGACTCCAGCAGCTCTTAGATTTCCATGGCCGGAGAGCAACCACTCCCTTCCCAGTCACATTATCATTTCCATCCGCCTCATCCAGAGCTAGGCTCTCACCTCCCAGAGGGCAGCCAAACGGTCCTTCACATCAGGGAATTGCAAGAGCACTTGTTCTCACTCGGTGTCTGTTTTCCCTGATTTCCTGCCCTCTGATGTATCATAAGCAAACTTGAGAAGTCTGTTCTCAGCACTTGCTATAACCACAAAATGAACAGAGCTAATGAGACACTCAGGGGTTTCCTGCCAGCCCTGGACTAGTGGCTCCAGAGATGAAAGCAGTTGGTACAGTGTGGCACCGTAACCCACATTGCTTGGATGTCACATGCCTGACATTTGCACAGGTGTCTCCAGGGACCCCAGGGAAGCCCTGAGAGGGGCAAGCAGCTCCAGGGCCCTGCTGCTGTTCTACACCGGTCTTCTGGGGAGAGGGTGTTAAGAAAATGGGGGGGGTGGGGGGAGGGGAGGGCAAGGAAGGGGAAGGGGAGGACTTTGACTTGTGTTCTCATTGGGTGACAAGCTCAAATGTTGCACATCTCTGCAGGGGAAACTGAGGAGAAAGGAAAAAAAACAACCTTTTTGCCCCTCCTGCCCCTCTCCCCAAAAACCATGGTCACCAGGATGACTAGCAGCTGGTCAGTCTGTGCAGCAACTGGCAACCTATCGGTGGTTCAGGGGAGGCAGGTTTGTATAATTTTTGGTGGTGCCCAGAACAGGACCAAGTCCCCACCCCCCACTCCCACCCTCCTGCACCTGCCTAAGGCTCTGGGAGGGAGTTTGGGTGCAGGAGGCAGTTTGGGGTGCAGGCTCTGGGATGGAGTTTGGGTGCAGGAGGGGTATGAGTCTGGGACAGAGTTTGGGTGCTGGGTGCAGGCTCTGGGCTGGGGCGCATATTGGGGTGCAGGAGGGGGGTTGGGGTACAGGCTCTGGGAGGGAGTTTGCGTGCTGGGTGTGGGCTCTGGGCTGGGACAGGGGCTTGGGGGTGCAGGGGGTTGAGTGGAAGTGCTGTGTGCAGAAGGGGGGGTTGGGTGGTGGATGTAGGCTTTGGGAGGGGGGTTGGGTGGTGGGTGCAGGCTCTGGGAGGAAGTATGGGTGCGGGAGGAGTGTGGACTCTAGGACGGAGTTTGGGTGCTGGCTGCAGGCTCTGGGCTGGGGCAGGGAGTTGGGGGCCAGGCTCTGGGAGGGTGTTTCGGTGCTGGGTGCAGGCTCTGGACTGGGACAGAGGGTTGGGGTGTGGGAGGGGGTGCAGTGCAGGGGCCTGGGCCGGGGATGAAGAGTTTGGGATGCAGCAGGCAGGCTGCCCTGGGGTTGGGGGCCAGGGAGGAGGACTCCCCCCATCCCTCTCCCCACCAGCAGAAGTGAGCTCCAAGGTGTGGGGGGAGGGCCCTCCCTGGGCACAACACTCACCCAGGCCACCCCTGGCTGCTGCTCTGGAGGTCCAGCCAGGATAGGACCCCCCCTTGGAGTTCCCTGCCGGGGGGCTGGGGGCTGCCATGCACCTCCTCCCCTCCTCCCTCCTCAGGCACAGCAGCCGCCTCAGCCTGCCCCCAGTACCAACCCTTGTAGCTGGCAGTGTCTGGCGAGGCATGGATCTGCAGGGAGCAGCTGCCTGTGGCCCAGGGCAGGCAGGGATACTTGGGGGAGGGGGCGAAGGGAGAGATCCGGCCCCAAACATCGGTGGAGCTGGACTCCCTGGGCCCTGAATCTGCTGGAGTCTGGGCACCACAGACCCATACAACTCACTGCCCCTGCCATGGTCCCAATCCCCATCATATCTGAGCGCGTCACAATCCTGATCCCGGGGCTGAGTGAAGCCCCAGTGGCCCTGGGAAATACTCCAGGAGAATTGAAGCCAATTTCTTTGTGTTGACTGGGCCAGGGAGAGGGGGGGTGGGGGAGCTGAAAGGGTTTGTCTATTTAAAGGAGTGTTGTATTTGCCTTCTGAAAGGCCAGAGTAGATAAGCCTGGGCAGCCTTTAACACTTGCTAAACTGGTGGAGTTAAACCTTAGGTGGAGCCTTTGTTCCTATTTCAGCCCAGCGGCTCTACTCCTCACACTGATTCTTTTTTTCACGGTAGCCCCAGTGGCCCCACTGTGCTTGGTGCTGTACATACACCTAGCAAGTGACGGTCCCTGTCCTGACGTGCTAACACTCTAAATAGACAGAGAGCCGGGGGGTGGAAACAGAGGGGAAGTGACCTGCGCAGGGTCCCAGGTGTGACGCGGACACAGCTCAGCAAAGTCACAGGCCAATGGCCCAGCCACTGGACCACACTGCCTTGCCACAAGACACGGTGCCGTAAGACCCAGCATCCAGCAACACCATTAACCAAGCTGGAGTGAAAGAGTCTCTGGAAGAAAACAAGGGCTTTGATCCTTTCTCTCTCATCCAGACAAAGAGGAGCGGAGTCATGAAGCTTCACTTTCAGCCCCTCTCCAGCAGACCTGCGCGTTCAGTTGCTGGAGACAGCAGAGGAACCGCAAAGCTATTGTCTTGGCTTGTTAGATCAAATGTGAAGCCACAGGTATGAACAGCCTGCGCTGGGCAGGGGGAGGGGAAGACAGGAAGCTGAATCTGTGGCAGAGCAGTTTGAAGAGGGGGTTGTTGCCGGGGCGTAGGGCAGATAGGCCAAGCCCAGCACAGAGCCATTTCCATATACACTTGTAACAGCAATAAGGAGCCTTTGGCAGTCTCATCACAGCGCAGGCTCTGGCACCTTGCATTCCTCATGCTCGTCATTCAACTTCAGCTAATTTGGTGTGTTGGAATTAACTGCACTGTGCATGAGGATCTCAGGATATCCTGGGTTGGGACTCTGTCCCTGGAGACTAGAGAATCCCTGCAGAGCATAGTGCAAAGCGATGGAGGGAAATCTAAGATGTTCACAAGAGACAGGACAAGAGAAAATGCTTAAACTTCTACAGTTAAGCTCTCTTACCCAACAGAGATGCTAACATTGAGCTCTGGCCAGATTCCAGCTGATATAATTACATTCTGCAGCCCTAATTTCCTCTGCAAGGGTGACAAGATCTTGACTTCCTGTCCTAAAGAATTGTGTAATATTGCTGCCTGAAGTCCTGGCCCCACCCCAAAGATGGCTGCAATTCAGTGGTGGTTGGAGTGCTCTTCTCTTGGATATGGGTTGGTTGCAAAGGGCTTTAAGGAGCTTTCAGAACAAAAGGTGCTGTAAAAACAGCTAATGCCAATTCATTATTATTATTTATTGCCGGTCAAAAAAATGAAACAGTAGTTTTGAAAAAATTGCAAGTTTTCCGTGTGTTTTTCTGTTTTGTTTTGGAAGGGTTTGAAATGGACCCACTTTTTCAGAACTTGTCCTGATTTTGTTTTTTAATGGAAAACATTATTGAAAAGATTAGCAAAATGGTGAGCAACATACTTTATTTACTGATAACAATTTTGAGAAAAACTGTCAAAACTAGGCTTTCCCATAAAACTAAAAATGTCACTAACATTACCAAATTTTTTTGCAAAAGATTTAAAAAGAACAACCCAACATTTTAATTAAAAAAAAAACTTATTGTATTAAAAATTTCAACTGGGTCTAATTATTATTCAATCCAGGAAATCTTCCTTTATTTCTGTTGAATATTGTGAGTATAATGATCACTTAATGGGATCCTTCAGTGCAACTCAGAGCTCTTGGTTCTAACAGAGGTAATGTGCTGTTATGTTTTGAGCGGGGAACTTGGAGTCAGGACACCTGGTTTCAATTCCTGGCTCTGGGAAGAGAGGGTAGTTTAATAGTTTGAGAAGAGGACCAGCTCCTAGATTCTCCTCCCAGTTCTGTCACTGGTTTGCTGCGTGTCTTTGGAGCAAGTCATGCCCTATCTCTGTGCCTCATTCTTCCCATTTCTAAAATAGGCAGAATGATATTGACCAATCTCAGCTGGTTTGAATAGAATTTGTAAGGTGCTCTGAGATCCTTGGATGAGTGCAAATTTTTTATCCATTGTGATTGTAAAAACTAACGTTCCCCTGAAAATTACCCTCACGGAGGCGATTTCCAGACGCTCCTGTAAAAAGTTCCAGGAGAAAACTGCAAATGTCTTCAGGGATGATCACACGAGGAGACAGCAAGAAGGTGAAACATGGAGCACAACCAACATGCCTATTTGCACAAAGAGAAGAAAAGGCACCTGGCTCGGCAGGGCTGCTCATAGGTTCACTGTGAAGAGGGCGCCTGCCTCATCTGAGGCCTCAGCTAAACCGAGTGGAAACAACAACACCCAGCGGAAGTGAGAGCGACAAACCCAATGTTCTCAGCGCTCGTTAGAAGGCAACCCAAACCAGCAACGCTGAAGGGGGACAGGCGAGGGCGCAAAACCACTTGCCAGCACGGTCAAGGACGGATAGGCTGAGCAGCCCGAATTGGAAGAGACGGCTGGTCAGAGGCTGAGAGTCAAGGCAGTTCTGCCTCGTTGTGTGTTTCCACCTGACCTGTGTGTTTCTGTCTGTGGGTGGGTGGGTGTGTGAGTCTGAGCGAGGAGGCCCCGTTTGTCAGTGTCCTAGATCATACATGTGTCTGCAGGTCAAAGGGAGCTGACTGTGTGTATGTCCCTGATCAGATGTGTCTGGGGATGGAGCCAGGCTGAACTGTGTGTGAGAGACAGAAGGAAACAGGGACACCTTTGCAGACGCCGTCTTTTATTTCTGCACGGAAACTTTTTTCTTGGGGTTTCTGCAGCAGCGAATGGAACCCAGCAGCATGACGTGCATCTCAAATGCCCTAGTCCTCGCCCTCTCCCCCACCTAGCTGAGCCACGAGGCTCACAGGCTGGGGAGAATTTACCGAGCTGCTCACCAAACCCTGCCCCCTCTCTGCAAGCACCTGCCACTGCTGCCTGTGCACCTCTGGCCCTGCAGCGCTAGCGTTTCAGCTCAGGGAAGGGTGACTCCGGGGTTCACATAAGTGCATAGCACTGTGCATTACAGACACTGCTTCCTAAGCTAGGACAGAACTGGCTGAGGAGGGACTGGCCCCTGGCCAGAGCTATGCTACTGGAGGAGGGGTGGGGTATGTGAGCAGCACTGGCTTCACAGAGCACACTCACCTGTCTTTGCAAGGCAGGCCCAGAAGGGGTAGCATGGCTGCTGCGGGGCCTGAAACCAGTCACAGGCTCCAGTTCCTCAAGGGGCCACGCTGAGCTCAACCTGGGCCGGGAGGGCTCAGCGCTGCATTGACTTGGCAGGTCTCTGCCCCTCTGGTGCCAGGCAATCCATGCAGCATGTTAGCCCAGCCTCAGTTCGGTCAGGTTTGGTTTCTAGCTGGCTGCTGTATCCAGCGCAGGACACTGCAGGGACTGACCAGAGGCGGCTGTGAATGGCAGGAGAGGGTCAGGCCACAGGCTGCGGCATCTCACGAGAGGTGGCAGCTCTGCTAGCCCACAGACCTGCAACGCCAGTCATCAGGGAGGGGGGAGTACGCTGTACACTCACCACTTCCCTCGGCCGCCGTAACTGGGCTGACTGCTACGCTGGCCTGTATATAACCCGACCCACTCGCTCAGGACCTGAGCCTTCAGCCTGAGCGTCTAGGTATGTGCATGCACATGGGCCAGGGTTGGGGCGCGGCAAGTGGTGCCTGCTAATGCTCCCAGCTGTGGATGGGCCGTGAAGAGGTGCCCAGCCCAAACAGCCCTGGGCAGGAGGCCAGGGCCCTCAGCAGAGGGAGAAGCGCCGGGAGTTGATGTTCATGCGTGTGACACCAATGTGCTTGAGTGGCGTGGAGAGCAAGAAGGCAGCCTTGGGAGGAATGTTGCAGAGCAGGTCTGTGTCCTCCTCACAGCCCTCCAGGCCAAAGGTGGCATTGTCCAGCATCTCCTTGTGCTGGTGGCACACCTGCTCCACTTTCAGCTGGTGAATCTGCCCCCGCAGCCGCATCAGCTGCCGCGCCAGCTGGTGATCCACAGCCTGCATCTCCTGCTGTGCAGAGGGAAAGGGGAGCCTTTAGGGGCCCAGCCGGCGCACAGCTCACTGAGCCAGCGCGCAGCCCTAATGCAGAGTCCCAGACATGCGGAGACACACAGACAGAGGTACAGACACGTGAGGTGTGTCGAGTGGCAGCCTGCGGCAATGCATCTCAGAGTCCGGCTCAACACCGCCCGGCTTGCAAGGGTCGGGCCACCATGCTAAGAGTAGCCATGTAGATGATATGGCAGGGGCTGGAGCTCAGGCTTTGAAGTCTAGGGAGGGGGTGGGCTTAAGAGCCCAAGCTCCAGCCCAGGCTGCACTATCTGCACAGCTATTTTTAGTGCGGTAGCCTGGCTCTGAGAGTTGCTGCTGCAGGTTGCCGTTTGCTGTGTAGACAGGCCTATGGAGACACGCAGCTAGACACACACGGACACATGGAGACACACGGCCAGAGACAACCCCGAGACATGTGAACACACAGAGACACACAGACAGAGACACACGCCACCAGAGACAACCCCGAGACATGTGAACACACAGAGACACACAGACAGAGACACGCCACCAGAGACAACCCCGAGACATGCAAACACACGGAGACATATACTACCAGAGACAACCTCAAGATATTTGAACACACAAGAGACACACGGACAGACAGAGACACACACCACCAGTGACAACACTGAGACATGCAAACACACAGAGACATACAGACAGAGACACACTCCACCAGGGACAACCCCGAGACATGCAGTCACACAGAGACACACGGACGGACAGACACACACTACCAGAGACGACTCCGAGACATGCAAACACAGAGAGACACGGACAGACAGAGACACATACCACCAGAGACAACCTCAAGACATGCGGTCACACAGACTCATGGACAGAGATAGAGACATGGACACATGGAGACACACTGCCAAAGGAAACCCAGAGACATGCGAACACACACAGACACGTAGACACCCAGCAACAGATGGACAGAAAGACACACGGATAGAGATAGAGATACACAGACACAATGACACGCATGGACTGAGAGAGACATACAGATGGAGGCACAAATATACAGAGATGCATAGACAGAGACAGACACCCACGGAGATATCTGGACAGAGACAGAGACACACACAGAGGTACAGACAGACAAACAAACGCAGAGGCACAAACACATTGAAATGTGGAGACAATCAGAAAGACAGACGTGTGCGAGCACTTACAGACTCGTGGACCGAGCTGGGGACAAACATACAAACACACAGTTGCACTGACACACGCACATACACACACACACACACGCAGGCCGTGTCTACACTAAGCAAAGATGCATTGCAACAAATGGTGCCTGGAACACCTTGAACTATTGACTGTAACAGTTGGTTGCAACCCCAGGAGTGAGGTGTTTCCTTTGGGTCCAGCTGAGCCGGTGCTGGCTACTGAGGCTTCCCCTTAGCACGGAGAGGAAGCCATGACCCTTGCAGCTGCCACAGGTCAGCTGGCCCCCCAAACTCCAGCCCACAAAGCAGTGTCGCACGCTTGGAAATCCGTGAAGCCTTCATGCCTACAACAGGGCACTAGGGAAGAGGTGCTCCAGGAGTCCCAGACAGCACTGGGCCAGCCACAGCTGTGAGATGTGATGCTTGTGGATGCACCAGACTGGTTCAGGGAAGAACCATGTTGCCATGAATCCGCCCTGACTCACTGCAAGGGTAAAGCAACCAGCCCTTCCTGGCAGGGGGTCCCCCTGCAAAGAGAGACAGCTCACACACACACACACACACAAATGCTCAAAGACAATGTCAATCAAGGCCTATAAACACCAGAGTTAGGGAGAAAGGTAGGCACCGAAATGGGCATGTTGGCGTCGAAATGGCTCCTTTGTACATGGACAAGACAATGCCAAACACCAGCTGGGATTCCAGGGATACTAACCCAGGGAATGAGCCCTGCTCGAGATGCCGAGGGCTGAAGTAAGCAGGGTAATGGAGAACAAACAAGCCTCATTCCACCTTCAAAACTGACCCCCCTGGGCCATGGATGTGACACCCAAGCCAGGTACAAATTGAACCGCTGAGCATCTAGCCCATGGCAGGGGCTCTCTCCTCCTCCCCAGCATCTTCTTAGTCCCTCCCCTTCCCCCAGGAGTTCTCTTTAGCCCTGGGGATGTCAACCTGAGCTCCGCAGCCCAGGAGCCCTCCTGCTGTGGGGCCTGGGATAATGGTTTAAGATCTCTTGCCTTCTCTGTCCCTTGCTCTTCTCCCACAGAGGCCTTGCTCCCAACAGAGCTACCAGGGGATACTCACCAGCTCCTTCCTGAGCCACTCCAGGGCATCATCCATGGTGGCAAACCCACAGATGCTCCTGGACGGCGTGTCGGCTTGAGTCCTCTCCAGAAACACCTCTCTGCCCTGCTCTTCCTTCAGTGAGCTGATGGCTCCCTCCTTGACCCCGTTCCTCCAGGACTGGCTCTGCACGCGGGCCTTCCATTCCAAGTAGGAAGGCCTCCTAGTCTGCAGCTTCAGCTTGGCCGTCAGGGCCTTCACGCTGTCCAGGTTCTCCTTGTCTCAGTTCGACTCCTCTTCCCCTAGCTCCTTAAATTTCAGGTGGCTGAAGGACATGGTTGTGCTCGCAAGGTGCAAGAGTGAGGAGCGTTTGCCTCTGGCAGAGCTGGCTCGCTCTGCGTATGTGCATGTCAGCAGGAGAACTATTTATTTCTGGAATGAACAATAAAGCCTTGGAACTTGGTGATGATTATAAACGAGCAGGAACTTTAATTGCCTGGAGGCCTGGGGAGGTGTTTTTTTAAAAAAAAAATAGATTATTGTCTCCAGCTGGGAGGAGACACCCTGTTCTTTGAAAGGAAGTTTCAATGGGGACATAAAGGACTGTAGGAGCAAAAAGTAATTTATCCCACGGACGCGCCTTCCCTTCCCGGTCTATTATTGGGATAGAAATGAAACTGCTTCTCCACCCAGCTCCGAGATCAAGGGAGGCTGAAAGGTCACTTGAGATTCAGGGCTGCTCCAGAGCCATAGAAAGAAAAAGAAAGAAAAAAAGAAAGAAGCTCTGTTCATGGCTTTTCCTGTCCCACCCCTAGGCACTTATACAGCCCCAGAGCAAATCATACAGTGCAGATCGTGCAGGAGAGGAGATGTTAGAGGAAGGAAAGGCCTGGCATGGAGGGGCTGGTGTAGAGTCCCCAAGAAACATTGGAGTTCACTGCAGCAGGGGGTTCTGTTCAGAGTCCCTGAGAAACCCCTCGGCCACACCAGGGAAGAACAGCAAAGGACCCCTGCAGGCAGCATGATGCTGTTCTGCATCCTTAGCCACATGGCTGATATCCCATGTGAGATCTGAATGGGCATGTGGCATCTGCGGGTCACTGTTTGGGCCATGCTGAATCAGCCACGCACGCCGTTGTGATACCTTCAGAGGGAAGGCCAAGCTGGGGTGTGTGGGTTTGTTCTGTGCCCCCTAGGGGGGTCTCTCCCCAGCATCTCAGCTATAGGGCCTCCTAGATCCACAATTCTGCTAATAAATCCCACCCTTTGAGGGCTCTCATTGGTCACCCCCCTCTCATCCGTGCTCAGGGCTTCTGGCCAGGTCACTTTAACCAGTGGCTTATTCACTTCTCCACAGCTGTGCTGCATTTAAGGTGGAGCCCAGGGGCCCTGGAGAGAATGGACAACCTAAGGAGATTGCAGTGCAAAGGCAGAATGGAGCATTTCCCACTCCATACAGAAAAACAAAGACTATTCAGGACAGGGTGACAGGTAAAAAAATGCTTAGCCAGGGACCGAGAAGGAAACGTGGGGTATATGGGGAACAGGGAATGTGGTGGTGGGTCTGGGCAGGGGCCCTGGAGGCTTCTAAGTAATAGAGATTGTGGCGCTGGTTGCGGGCAGTGGGCCTGGGGGATTCTGGGTAATAGAGATTGTGGCGCTGGTTGCGGGCAGTGGGCCTGGGGGATTCTGGGTAATAGAGATTGTGGCGCTGGTTGTGGGCAGTGGGCCTGGGGGATTCTGGGTAATAGAGATTGTGGCGCTGGTTGCGGGCAGTGGGCCTGGGGGATTCTGGGTAATAGAGATTGTGGCGCTGGTTGCGGGCAGTGGGCCTGGGGGATTCTGGGTAATAGAGATTGTGGCGCTTGTTGTGGGCAGTGGGCCTGGGGGATTCTGGGTAATAGAGATTGTGGCGCTGGTTGCGGGCAGTGGGCCTAGGGGATTCTGGGTAACAGAGATTGCAGAGCTGGGTCTGGGCAGGGCCCTGGGTAACAGAGAAGGTGGCGCTGAGGCTAGGTAAAGAAGCCTACAGTGTCTGGGGGGGAATTGTTTACCAGTCACGACTCAGTGGGCGTATTTCTATCAGCCAGGTGCACACCTCCCGCCCCTCCCCGGCTGTCTCTAGCACTCTCTGACCGGAATGGCCTCAATCTCCCCAACTCCCTCCCCGGCTGAGAGATCAAGACTCTGTCCCCTTTCCACAGATGCAATTCTTCAGCCTTTCCAAGGTGCCCGAAGCCAGGAGCCTTGTGCCTCCAACGGGCAGGTTCCCCTTGTCTCCCCTGCCCCCCCAAAGTGAGGCCCTCTGTCACCCTGGTATCCCCAGAACTTTACTTCCTCCGCTGCACCATCCTCCTCAGGAGAGTCCCCATCATCTCCAGACTGGATTATTTCCCCCCTACCCGCCCATCATGACCCTGAGCCTGCGAAAAGCCCCCTACAGTGATTCAAAGGCAAAGCTCTTGGGTCCCTGCAGGGCCTGCGAGACCCAAGCCTGGGCTCATTGCAGCTGCACAAGCCTCACACCCGGGAGAAACTAAATCAAAAACTGAAGCCAGGCCACCTTAAACCCAACATCCTCCCTCTCTGTTTCTGGGCCTCACCCACACGGCAGCCTGCTCAGTTCCTGTTCCTGTGTTTCCCAACCCCTGCATCAGAACATGCTTATCACCAGCTTCTCACCAGGGACTGCAAGGTACTGCATGCCCACTGCAGAAGCCACTGTGCCCATCTCTGTGGCGCATTCCCTGCTGCCAGCACCTGGGCGCCCCTGTTCGCTGGGGCATGGCTTTTCCAGCCAAAGAATTCCTTTGCAGCCCTGATCCCAGCGCTAGAGGTTTGGGCTTGAGCAGGATCTGCCCCCTCTGCTGACCCAGCTTTCCGACTGCAGCCTGAGGGGTGCCATTCCAGAAACAGGTAAGGGCAGTGGCCGTTGCTAGGGGCCAGATGTTGGGAGGTATTAATCACTTGCTTCCTGCTGCTGCTTATTCCAAAAGAGAAGCCTGTTCCCCAAGATGGAGAAGGCATCCCTGCCTCCACCCCTTACTTAGGGGCGAACGGGGGTTAAGCAGGTTCTGTCTAATGTCCCTGTCGGACCGAGCCTGGCCAAGCAGAGCAGCTCTGGTTTTAGAAAGGGATCTATTCTGGAGCCCAGCGTGCCTGGGAATAGAGGGAGGGAGCTAACTGCAGAGAAGGGGGCTAAACCGCTCAGCCCCCAAGGATGAATTATAGATTGGAAGCTCTTTGGGGCAAGGATGGGTTTGTACCACTCCTAGCGCATTTAGGCTCCTCCACACTTCCACACTGCAAATCCTAAATAATAACAATAGCCTCTTGCAAGGTAGAGGCTGCATTTTGACCTGCAGCTAAACATATCAGATTTCAATAATAACCTTTAAATGATAACCCTGGGGATGACGCATATGGCTGCACCACCACCCATGTAGACATACGCAAGGAGAGACAGAGGCGTGGTTCATCAGCCTGAGCAGAGGCCTGGGTGCTGGGAACTCCTCCCCAAGTGCTAACCCCGGCTCTGCCACTGACTCCCTCTGAGCCCTTGAGTAAGTCACGTCGCCTCTCGGTGCCTCCATCTGTAAAGTGGAGCTAATGACACCGACCCACTCCCAGGATAGGACCCAGAGCTGAATTAGGTAATGCTCCACCTGTGCTTTGCAGATGGAAAGCTCTATGGGCCCTGAACAGTAGTAAATGTGGGTCGTTTAAAAAGGGACCGAATAAAGCAATGGAGACTAGACTGCAGGGGATGACCCTATATTGGCCTAAGACAGTACAGTGGAAAGAGGGAAGCATGAACCTGTAGGAGGGAGTAGGAAGGAGATGGCACAGAGAGGTTGCGCTGCGCCTCCCACGGTCTGTCCCCCATCTCATGCTGAGTCGCCGTCTCCTTTGGTGGCCATTTTAGGTGCTGGCCGAGGACTTTGCCTGGTCACTGTTGCCTGTCAGCCCTTTGGGAAGGACACGTGACAATTCTTTGGGGCTCTCTGTGCCCCGCGCTCCTTGCCAGGGTTCAGCTCGGCACCGCTGCCGTCGCCATGGAGTTTGCAGAGCTGATCAAGACAGCGAAGGTGGAGAACGTGCAGCTCTCATGCCCTGGGCTCCCACCGATCAAGGGGACACTGTGCATTACCAGCCATCACCTGCTGCTGTCGTCCCAGCCCGGGGGCAATGGGGAGCAGGGCACGGTGGAACTTTGGCTTCTCATCCGGAACGTGGACGCTGTTGAGAAAAGGTGAGTCTCCCCTGCCCTCTCCACGATGTCCCACCAGGGAGGCATGTGTCCGACAGTCTCACCTTCTGAGTGAGAGAGAGAGAGTCTGTGGGTGGTCAGAGCTGGGAGGGGCCCACTGGCGTCAGTGGGAGTCACGCAGCTCACGCCCCCACATCTGGGGGGGGAGGGGGAGCATGTGTTGAACCAAGGGTCTGTCTCCTGTTTACAGGCATCACTCACATTCTTCACCATTCACTTATCCTCCCTTGGTGCCCGTCCACCATGGTGACCCAGAGAACAACAGAGTGAATCTCACTAACTCTGCCCCCAGCACAGAGCAGGGGCTGGGACGAGACACTGAACTCTGCCTTCAGCTGACATTGCTGCGTGTCCCAGTCGAGCGCTGCATCCAGCATGGGGCGTGCAGCTGGTTAGGGGACAGAACAGGCTTTCGCCTCTTTTTCCATTCTCTCCTCTGCCCTTGAGGCTAGCCAGATGGTGCAGCTCAAGCCCTGTGCAATAACCTCTCTTCTTTTCTGTGACTTAGTGTTCAGAACCTAGGCTGGTACCAAACCTCCAGGACTAACAGCTCCCATCGAGAGACCAGGTTTGGCTTTTACCCCTGTATTGGCTCTAACCCACCTAAAACGCCTGGCTTGGCACTAACCGCTGACCAGCTTCCCTCTCACACAGCTGCGCTGGGCTGGGGCACCAGGGACCTGTGTCTGCAATGCTTGCTTTAGTATCCTCTCTGCAGAGAGGTGGGGAGGACACTGGTCTCACTGCTTCTGTCAGGAGTGGGGGAAAGACAAGGGAGAAGGTGGGGCCGGGCAGTCAGAGTGAACGGTGCTTCCATCTTACTATTCAGGGATGAGCCAGCTTTCCTCTGGTGACAGACAATGCACCTGAGCTGCTCCGGAAGGACTGGAAACCCCCATCCTTTACACCCAGGGGACGAATGGAATAATACATGCTCTAACTCATGCTTCTTACCGTCATCCCCTTCAGACCCTCCCATGCACGTGCTCCCACATTTGCACCTACACATGCACAGACACAGCCACGCTTCCACAATCACATATTCACCCATCCTCCAGGGTAGCCGTGAGGGCAAACAATGCACGCAACTGCCCAGCACAGACGCGCCTCTCCAGCAGCCTGGGCAATAAAGCCACTAGACATATTCTTACACACGTATGCTCTCATGCACACTCAAGTTCTCACCTGCCTCTTTTTACATACATGTACCTACGCTCACATGCACCCACGCTCGCACGTGCAGCAGCTGGACTCCACCTTGGGGGGTTTGGATTGTGGTTGATCCAAGAGACAAGGACATAGGGTCTAACTCCCAGCTCCTGTCTGGCATCTCCCCACAGGATTGCAAGTTCCTTGGGCACAATCACACTCAAGTGCAAAGACCTGAAGGTGCTGCAGCTGGAGATCCCAGGTATGGAGGAATGTCTCAACATCGCCAGCTCCACTGAGGTCAGTCAGTGCCAACTGGTGGCTCGAGATTCGTTCTCTGTAGAAGGGAAGGGAACGGCCTTTTGGCCACCCAGAGTGTAGCTGGGGGCTGGGCTGGGATTGGAAGGCAGCCAAGTGCAGCTCCTGGAAAGATCCTCTCCCCAGCGTGGAAGGTTTTGACATTTGGCAAGAGGAAGCACAGTGCCCCTGTGGTGTTTGCTTTGAGTTCATCATTAACGTGGGTAATTATTGACTTCCCTCTGGCCCTTGTTTGCTTTCAGATCTTAGGGGCTTTTTGGAGGCACCTGCTGGGTCTATCTCACTAGCACATGGTGATGACCTAGGGGCACCCTGTAGCCCAGCTGATACACTGAAAACTTGACCAGGAGCTCAAAGGCCTTGGCTTGCAACCCAGTCCTGCTCCCAGCCACCTAAGCGGAAGTTTTGCCATTGACCTGAATGGATGTAGGATCAAGACACCCTCATCTTTAATGTGAAGGTGTGGCCCAAAGAGAGTACAGTTCCCAGCATGCAATATGCCATTTTGATTCAGGTGCTGACTGCATTGCATGCTGGAACCTGTAGTTTCCAGGGGATGCACTTCCATACCGAAGAAAGAGAAAGTTGATAGTAATGAATATAAATCAGAAGTTGGGAATTGTAGAAAACTGATAAAGGGAATCAAAGGGACATAAGGACAAATCTATGGCCAGCACAGTGAGGAGGTTTTTAAATGCATGAGGAACAAAAAGCATCTTGACAATGGTATTGGTTCATTATTAAATGGAAATGGTAGAATTATCAATAAGAATTCCGAAAAGATAGAAATGTTAAATAAATATTTATGTTCTGTATTCGGGGGGGAAACAGTCTCGTCAAATGGTGATGCTCCATTCCACTGGTATCACTGGAGGATATTAAACAGAAGCTACTAATAGACATTTTAAAATCAGCATGTCTAGATAACTTGCACCCAAGAGTTTTAGAAGAGCTGACTGAGGAGCTCATTGGACCATTAATGTTGATTTTCAATAAGTGTTGGGGCATTGGGGAAGTTCCAGAAGACAGGAAGAAATCTAATGTTGTGCCAGTTTTTAAAAAGAGTAAATGGGATGACCTGGGTAATTATAAGCCTGTCAGCCTGACATCGATCCTTGGCAAGATAATGGAGCAGCTGATATGGGGAGTCGATTAATAAAGAATTAAAGAATGATAATGTAATTAATGCAAATTAATATGGGTGTATGGAAAATAGATCCGGTCAAATAAACTTGCTATTTTTTTTTTATGAGATTGCCAGTTTGTCTGATGAAGATAATAGTGTTGACATAATATACTTAGACTTCTCTAAAGCGTTTGGCTTGGTACTACAGAGACATTTTGATTAAAATACTAGACCAATCTAAAATTTACATGGCACACATTAAATGGAATAAAACTTGGCTCATTGATTGCTCTCAAACGTAATTGTAAATGGGGAATCGTCAGCACGTGGGGTGAACTCTGTGGCCAAAAGATCTAATGCGATCCTGGGAGCCATAAACAGGGGAATCTCAAGTAGGAACCAAGAAGTTATTTTACCTCTGCTTGGCACCGGTACAGCCGCTGCTGGAATAGTGTCCAGTCTTGATGCCTGCAATTCAAGAAGGATGTTGATAAATTTGAGGGGGTTCAGAGAAGGGCCACAAGAATGATAAAAGGATTAGAAACCTGCCTTAGAGTGGTAGACGCTCAATCTATTTAACTTAGCAAAAAGGTGCTTAAGGAGTGACTTGATCACAGTCTATAAAGATCTACACATATTTAATAGGCTCTTCAGTGTCGCAGAGAACTGTCTTAACAGTATCCAATGGCTGGAAGTTGAAGCTAGACAAACAGACGGGAAATAAGGCGTACATTTTAACAGTGGGGGTGATTAAGCTTGGGCCAATTTACCCAGGGTTGTGGTGGATTCCCCATCACTGACACTTCTAAAATCAAGATTGGATATTTTTCTAAAAGATCTCCTCGAGGCATTTGGAAGGGGGAGTCCTCTGGCCAGTGTTATACAGGTCAGATTAGATTACCACACTGGTCCCTTTGGGCCTTAGAATCTAGGTATGAAAGATGAAGACAGCTGTGAGCTGCATTAGCTCTGTGGCTGGTACACAGCCCAGCTCAGCTACTTATTTTTCCTGCCATTAAGACTTAAAATTGGATTTGGGTGCAAAGAAGCCCTGAGGCCCGGTTGGGGTGGTGTTATGCCCTCTAATAGCTGCTGTCTTTGCATTAGCTGCATTCTGGATGCAGAATGGCTCTTGTGGGCTGTTCTAGCCCTTCCCTTGCACGTAATCAGTATTGTGTGGGTGCTGGTCCATATACTATGAATAGAGACCAATTCCATGTGTGTGTTCATCCTTGTTCTTTCTTTTAGGCCCTCTCTTCTGTGGATTCAGTGATGATGATGTACCCGTTCTTCTACAGACCCCAAAGCATGAAGCTCAAGGATGGGTGGCAGCTTTACCCCCTCCAACATTACTACCAGCAAATTGCCTCAGAGGTGGGTATGGAGGGGTAGAAACCTTTTCAATGCGAGATCAATGGGCGGCGGGGAAGAGATCACTCCAGAAATGTCCTTCAAGGGGGGATGGGGGATTGAGCCACTCCATACACAACACATAGGGCAAGGAGGGAGTGGATCATTTCACACATGGGGCATCACCCCACATGCAGGGTAGAAACCGTGTCAGATCCATGCAGATGGGATGGCTCATGGGGTGGTTAATGGCAGGTGCACTGGTAAAAGGAGAGGCTTGTAGCAGAAAAGGGGTTTGGTCAGGATGCAGATGGCACATAAAGTGTCTGAACACAGAGGGTGGGCTGGGAAGTGGAGATGCGACTTGCCATCTTTCCCTCCACATTGGTAGGCCCAAGCAGCCTGGATCTGTAGGAACTGAGTTATTGGTTGGTGCTCTGGTGACCCGTAGGCAGAGCTGAAAGTAAGCCGGTACAGTGCAGTATGGCGTATCGGGAAGAAAATGCCAACTGTACCAGCTGGGCCACTGATGGGGGGCAAGGGACAAAAGGGGCAGCTGCCCCAGGGCTCTGGCAGCAATTTAAAGGGTCCACTGTGGCTAGGGGCCCTGGGGTTCCAGTGGTGATTTAAAGGGCCCGGGGCTTCTGGCTGCTGCTGCCTACCATGCCAGCGGCTGGAGCTCTGGGTGGTGCAGCCTGGGCAGTGCAGAAGGGCTGGCTGGGGGATTTTTGGCCCAAGGTCCCACCCCTTCTGGGGACCCCGAGCCGCCCCACCCCCCCCAACCTTGCCCAGGACCCCGGCTACCCTGCATATCATTAAGTCATTTCAGTTACTTTCACCCCTGCCTATGGGAGATGAATTGATGAGTGTCACTCCAGCCCCAAATGGGATAGAGGCTCACCCTCCACAACAGGCCCCCTCGCTGACAGTCTTAGCAGAGAGGGAAAGGACTAGCTGGGCTGTGGAGATATCTTCCGTAGAGGTGGGCCCTCCAGGGTAGAGTAAAATATCCATCTGGGATAGACACACCCCACCCCACCCACTGTCCCCCTGGGGTGAAAGCTGCAGGAATCAGAGCCTGACACTTCTGTACTTCCCAGACAAGTGCTTGGAGGCTGAGTTGCATTAACGGGGATTTCACCATCTGCTCCAGTTATCCACCAGCTGTAATTGTACCAGCCACGGTGGATGATAAGGTCTTGCAGAAGGCTGCCCGGTTCCGCCAGGGGGGACGATTCCCTGTCCTCAGCTACTATCACAAGAAGAATGGGACGGTGAGTCTGTCTCCCTTTAGTTTCTTGCTCCCCTCCCAGCTCTTCCTCTCAGAGGGTGAAAGAGTGGGAAAGCTTCTGCAGATCAGTGCTTCCCCTGTCTGTCTGCCACCAATAGCACTATAATCAGAGACCTCCTCTCTGAGGATCCCAACGCACTTAGCCAACAAATTGAGCCACTTCTGGAGTGAGGCACTGCAGCTGTTGAGCAGCTCACAGCAACACTGCACAGCTGTTCAGTACTGGAAGTAACAAAGAACACTGTCTCCAACAAACTGCAAGGGGAAATGAAAGAGCCAGAAGAGAACCACTGAATCCAAGCTGGAACTGAGCCAGGACTCTGAGAGCAGCTGGGTTTTCCCTCAGAGGTCTCCCAGCCAGGTACCAAACAAGCCAAAGCCTGTGTAACTTAAGGTCTGTTTGCAGCAATGCACAAGGCAAGGAAAAAACACCTTACTCCTCCGCCCTGCAGGTGATGCTCCGTAGCAGCCAGCCACTGATAGGGCCCAACAGGAAGAGCTGCCAAGAGGATGAGCTGTTGCTCAGCGCCGTCCTGGATGGAGGGGAGCGCGGCTTCATCATCGACACCCGCTCAGCTCAGGCAGCCAAGCAGGCTCGGATGATGGGGGGTGGTACAGAGCCCAAGTCCTCCTATCCCCGCTGGAAGAGGCTGCACAGGCCACTGGAGAGGTAAGTGGAGCAGCTCTCTCTAAGCCCCAGGCATGGAGGCCGGTGGCTTCACCTGCAGTGCATGGGGATCTCTGGCACGGCTCTTACGGGGAGCATTGACGATGTTAACCCCCTGCCCTTTTATCTCCATTGGCACCATAATATTTGTGGCTGTGCTATGCCAAGGCCTGGCCCACTCATTACACTGGTGATTACTGGCCCAGTTGTGCTAGTTCTGCAACCGAGCCCCCACCCCCAGGAAGACTGGGACAGAGGCTCCTCCGGTTGTGCAGACTTATCGAAGGAGCCTAGAAACCATCACACACACACACTCCTCCCCCCGCCCCCCCAAGCAACACCCTGACAGCTCTCATCCTCTTCCCCTCTCAGAGGCCGCCCGCTCCAGGAGAGTTTCATTAAACTGGTAGAAGCCTGCAACGACACTTCCCTCAGCATGGACCGCTGGCTGAGCAAGCTGGAGGGCTCCAAATGGCTGGCCCACGTCAAAGCAGCCCTGAGCACCGCCTGCCTGGCCGCCCAGTGCATGGAGAGGTGAGAGGAGAGGGTGTAAGGGGCAGGCGCTCAGCTGCTTTGGGGACAGTATGCTGAGTTGTATCACCTGCTGCTGTGAGCCCTGCTACCCCCTGCAGGCCCTTGCCAGTTCTTTCCCCCTGGAAAAGGTCTTTATAAAGAGATCAACAGGCTGTATGTGAGCTGGGGTTCCTGGGAGGTCCCCGGCCTAGCCCCTGGGGCCCAACAGGGAACAAAGGACACCCTTCTGTTCCCAGTCTTGCCACTGACTATCCATGCAGCTTCAGCACAGTCACGGCCACCTTCTGGGCCTCTGTTTCCCCATCTGTGTTAAAAAAAAAAATGTACAGGAGGATTAATGATGGAAGGTACTGAGCATTAGATAAAGCTCCTCAGCTGGCTGCAGAATAACCACAACTGTCAGCACCCTGGTAGCCTTGATCCACCCACAGTGACAGCCTAAGGCATCTGAGCTGTGATTCAAACACCAGTCCTGTCCCCTCCTGCCCCAGCCAGGGTTGGCTCCAGGGTTTTTGCTGCCCCAAGAAAAAAAAAAAAATCCACGATCTGCGGCACTTCAGCAGCTGCTCTACAGCCCCTCTCCGTTGGCCACCCTAAGCATCTGCTTGCTGGACTGGTACCTAGAGGCGGCCCTGGCCCCGGCCGGCTCTCTTCAGCCCTGGGGCTCTGTCACTTTCTCACTGGGGGCAAGTTGGGACCCCACTATTCACTGGCCTGCAGGGGCCCAGGCACTCTCCTTCCGGTGACTGCCATGCTGTGTTTGCCTTCAGGGAAGAGGCCTGCATCCTGGTGCATGGAGCCGAAGGGACAGATACCACCCTGCTGGTGACAGCTCTGGCCCAGGTGATCCTAGACCCCAACTGCAGGACGCTGACTGGGTTCCAGGGGCTGCTGGAGCGGGAGTGGATAGAGGTAACTCCCCCACAAACCCACCCCCAGGCCACCATCCCAAAGCAGCCTGGCCCTAGCAGCTCCAGACCCCGAACCCGAGAGCCGCAATAGAGGGTAGAGCAGCCAGCCCACATCTCAGAGCAACATGGGTGCAGGGACGATGCCCTGGCTCATCAGCCCCATTACACCAGCTCCCCCTCATCCCTGGTCCTCACCCAAGGGCCCCACTGTTTGGGAACAGGCAACTCCTTTGTATAGCTCACCCCCCTGTGCCTGGTGCCCTCTCATTCCAGCCTTCCCCCACCCCGTCACGGATGGATTCCTTCTGCCCTTGATTTGCAGGCAGGACACCCGTTTCACTTCCGCTGCGCCCACTCCGCATACTCCCATGCCCGGCTCAAGCAGGAGGCTCCCATCTTCCTCCTCTTCCTCGACTGTGTCTGGCAGCTGGGGCGCCAGTTCCCCTTCTCCCTGCAGTTTAACGAGCGCCTCCTGCTGGTGCTGTTTGAACACACATACGCATCCTGCTACGGGACCTTTCTGTGCAACAGCGAGAAGGAAAGGTGAGTTCCCAGGGACCTGTGAGGGGACAGCTATCCGGAGAGCAGGGACAATACTGATCAAAGGATCCTGGCCTGGGAGATGAGCTAGCAGAACTGTGCCTGCCCCCTCCCAATTCTAGTTTACAATCTCCTGGGACTCAGGGGAAGCCCCTACCCAACAGATAAGTGATCTCACATTAGTGTTTTCAGGGGTAAGGTGGGGGAAGGTTATCACCCCTGCCCTCTTTGACCTCACCAGTTACTGCCAAGTCATCCCACACGGATTGTATGTCTGGCTTTGCAAGGCACCAGAGTGAAGCAAACGGGACTTGCCTGTCTCTCTAGCAAGCACTTATCACCTCCCTGCATGTCCTGCTCAGACTGGCTTTAGGAGACCACACCTGTTGGGGCAGTGGTCCTCAGCCAGGAGTATGCATACCCCTGTGGGTACACAAAGGCCTTCCAGGGGGTACTCAACTCATCTAGATCAGCATTTCTCCATCTGGGGGTTACAGGACAGGTTTAGGGGGGTAACAAGTGCAGGGCCAGCATTAGGGAGTAGCATTAAGGGCAACTGCCCTGGGCCTTACGCCACAGGGAGCCCCACAAAGCTAAGCTACATCCCTCACCCCGGGCGGTGGGGATTAGATTTCAGCCAATGCCCACAAGTGGAAAACAGGCTCAAGTACAATATTTATAGTCCCGCTGATTTCTTTTATGATATGGTAAAAATGAGAGTCAGCAATTTTTCAGTAATAGTGTGCTGGGACTTGTGTATTTGTGTGTCTGATTTGGCAAGGAAGGAATTTTAAAGTGAGCTGAACCACACGCTATGCAAGACAGATCAGACTCTTGAAAGGGGCACAGTATTCTGGAAAGATGGGGAACCATTATGCGAGGGGATAGGCCAAAACTTCCAAACCTGGCTACCCGCCGCTAGGGGCCTCAGCCCCGCCTTAGGCAGTTGACTAGGAGTGGCATAATCTGCAGAGATGGCCCAGCGCCTGCTCCAGCCCACAGGGATAGAGCAGCCAAACCAAATTCCCATTGACAGCCCACTCCTCCGTGCATGCTTTGGTGTCTCTACACCTGAAGGGACAGGATGAGTTTATTCCCTCTCTGCCTCCACTGCTGGCTGTACAGCCACCGTGGCCCCAGCTGGATCAAAGCCCAGCATAAGGTGAGGTGGCTCCTCATCCAGCCTACAGCTCAGGTCCAGCATGGGATTTCTGCTACTCCCATGAAAGGACTTTAGAGCTAAATTCACAATGCCCTGCCAGCTCCTGCTTCGCCAGGGGGCAGGAGCATCAACCCCGGCCCATGGCCAGAGCACGGCCCTAGCTTGAGGAGTGGTTAGCCCTTTAGGCTGCCAGTGCACTGCAGAACTGCAGGGAAAGGACTAAAATGCTGCTCGGTCCTCATGCAGGTGCTTGTGTGAAGTGAAGGAGAAAACTCACTCCCTCTGGTCCAGGCTGAATCAACCCAGCGAGTTGAAGAAACACCTGAATCCCCTGTACACGTACAATGCCCTGGTCATCTGGCCGTCCGTGGAGCCTCAGAGCCTGCAGCTCTGGCAAGGTAAGTGCTGTCCAGGCATTGGCCTTTAGCCAGCTACTCGTGAAATACAGAGGTCTCCTAAACCACACTGCAAGGGCCTTGCATTCAAGCAGCAGGAACCCTGACTGCTCCCCTCAGTCACTGCAGAGAAGAACATAGGAGCACAGGCTGGGGACAGCTGCTCCAGTTCCAGCCTCTTCCTGCAGGGCTGAGCGTAGGAGCTGGGGGCTACACACTAACACACACTGCATGTGTCTGGCAGGTTTGTTCCTCCGGTGGATCCAATCCTCTCAATACTTAGATGAGGCCTGGGCAGAAATCCAGCGACTAGTGACAAGCTGCGAAGATGCCCCAGAAGAGAGGGCAGGGCGCACGCTGTGCCACTCACAACCAGATGCTGCTTACCCACTGACAATCACAGGGACCGCAAACGAAGGATGAACCAGGACATCGGCGACTGCAACAGAACAGCTGCTGGCTCAGGCTCGGCCACATATCCCACCTATCGCTCAGACTGCTCCAGAGGCAGCGAGGACAGACACTGCCTCTTAGGGAGTAGGGCTTTGTGCTGGTCACCCGGGCTCTGTTGACAGCAGGCCAGGCTCTGAGCCGAACGCACTAGGCACACAGAGAACAGAGGAGACACGGGGCAGGCATGGACCCAACCTCGTGGCACAACGCTTTGAGCAGTTACATAGTGCAGATTAGGTTTGTTACAGTAAAATGGTCTCTACTCATGACATCTCCTTTCAAGGGAGAACATTCAGGGCATGTCTACACGGCAATAAAAAACCCACGGCTCTGAGCCTCAGAGCCGGGTCAGCTGATGTGGGGTCGCAGAGCTAAAAAAAGAAGATATTCAGCACCAAAACCTTCCTAGTGCGGGAAGTAACTGTTCCATGAGGAAAGTCAGCTCAGTCTCACTTTCTGCACAAAGCAATGGGGTCACGTGCATTTGTCAGCTGGAAACATAGCAGCCAGTAATTGGTTTCTGGCTTGTTTACAGATTCAGTGATTCTGGGTATTAATGAAGGGGAGATGCCATTGGACAGTGATGGGTGGGTAGGAGATTTTATCCAGGGTAACCAGAGAAACAGAGATAACCAAGCTGAGTTTACCCACAGCCACCGCAAGGACTGATACGCTTTAACTCATCTGGTTATAAAAAAGATTTATATTTACCATTGCCTTTTGAGTTTATTTTTCCAAGACTTATAAATATCTCCAGCAAGGCAGGAAGTTAGTGTCCACAGCAGCAGGGAGCAAGCTGGCCCATTCTTCCCTCTGGTCTCACACCAGTCAGACCACCTCAGACAAAGCAGCTGATCCGACCATTCCAGGCTGGTTTCTCTTTTAGGCTCACACCCTCAGCACTCAATCCCAAGAGCTCTATGCTGCCACCCACTGAAACAGACTAACTTTAAGCCCAGACAAAACTCCAGGAGAGGAGCCAAGTGAAAGTGGGGGAAAAAAATAAAATAAAGAGGGTGGGGGAAGAAACAGGAGCTGCTTCAAGCTTCAAATTCGAACTCAAAGTACTGTGGGTCAAAGTAATGGATGCGAACGTAACCATCTTCACCGCCACTGCTGTAACTGCAAGGGGGGAGAGAAAGCCAGATGAAACCACTGTCCCGCACTGGGACCTCAAGAGTTTGAGGTCAATGACACCCCTTCAAAAACCCAGGCTAGTAACCCCAACTTCATCTAGTAAAGGATTTTTATATGGGACAACGGTATACTCGGGGCTGTAACCCAGTAAAGATTTTGGGTTAGCAGATCTCAGAGGGTCTCACCTCTACGAGGATGTGGGAGCTAAGAGCTAGTGAGTCTGTGCCTAGGATGGATATTTGCAGAAAGCTATTACTGGATGTATAGGATCAGCAGATAAAGACAGAAGAGACCTGTTGGAATCATCTGTCCTCTCTGCTACGGCAGGTTGTCTCCCATACTAAGAAATTAAAGTTAATGTTTAAAATCAAATTTACACAAGTTAAGAAGAAGGTACTGTACATCTGGGGTTGGGCTTGGGTTATGGGGGATTGCAAGTATCAGCTACAAGGTTCATGAGATATATACATATCACATAACCAGCACAGATCCAGATTGGGATGCGGGAGTTTTTAAAGTGTCAGTGGATAAGTGGGCTCGGGTACACCACCCATGGAATGTATTAAGAGTCCAAGTCAGTATCGGTGTAGGGAATAAGTATGGGTGGGGTGTGTCCCTTGGTTCATCAGGGAAGGAAGTGGGTTATTTCCCCTGGCTGGTGGTCTCAGTTACTCGACCTGGTACTGGCGATGTCCCGTGATGTGTTCTGTGTAGATGTTTCTGGACCACCTACACAAGATCTTAACTAAGAGCCAATACTTCCAAAGAGGCTGGCGGTCCCCCTACAGGGCAGGGAGAGTGCACTAGTTGGCCTTGGGTTCTCTACTTCTCAAGAGGAGGGGGATTGGTATTGGAACAGCAGGGATGGTGTGCGTCAGCATGAGGAGTCCATGATGTGACCAAGCTGGGGGTGCTGCAGGTCAGAACTGAGGTCTATTGGCAGAGTTTAGCTGGGTGCTACAGGGAAAGCGGGCAAGGCCTAATTGTACTGTAGGGGGGAAAATGCATCTAGCACATGCCTGACCCTAGCCAGCATTTCAGTCAGCACCACCATTGGTTTTCAAAAGCCCAGGGAACCCTAGCGAGATCCCTACCTCTTTCCGTCAGGATGGAAAGCAACACTGTTTATTGGACCAAAATGACCCTTGATTCTCCCAAACTCTTCTTCAACACCCAAGTGGAAGAACCTAGGAACAATGAAGATGGTTTGGGTTATTCCAAGAGGCTCAGAGCTCCAATTATGTCAGAACAGAGTCTGGCCTGCATTTCACCCCAAGAGTAACTCTTCCATTCAAGTGACACTACTCCAGCTGTACCAGGAAAGGTGTCTTCAGGCTGCTACGAACACACCCAAATCTCCCTCCTCATTGAAGGAACAAGAAGGACCAACCTTGCCTCGAATTTGCCAATCCTGGTAGAGGTTGTGGTCACATCCATGGCTTCTTGTCCACCACCCAATACTACCTGCAAATAGGAAGAAGCCAAACAGTCTCAGATGCTGCTCCAGTCACTCTCGCTTGGCGGGAGCCAGGATCTAGAAACTCAGTATAGCAGCCAGAGCAAAGACTAGTGGGAAATTTTCTCCTATCCCAGCTGGTATCTGTGGCTGGAGTGGTACTATTAAGAGCTCCCATGGGATTTCTTGCCTCCAAGACACATTTGCTAAAAGGGGATCATTTAATAAGCTGTGAACTGGAGGCTTAGCACTCAGCAGCACAGTGCAAGAGATGGTGTTAGTTCCTGGGCTCTTTGTGCACTAGAAGTAAGGTTGTCACCTGTCCAATGTTCAGTGTCTCAGCTCTGTGTGTTCTCATGTTACCTGTTTTATACACACACTTCCCGATCCAGCCAGAGGCATGGGAACCCTGTTCAGCTGGGATTTGCAAAGGTGCCTAAGGGAATTCAGCACACAGCTCCCATTGGAATTCAGTGAGTGCTGGGTGCCCAAATCCCTTAGGCTTCTTCAAAAACCCCAGTCTCCATTCTCACACTGCACACTCCAGTCCTGCAATGCTTCTCTCCCCTTAACACTCCTACTCCCTGCAGATAGATGGGTTGGTGGCAGGGAAGGGATATTACAGAAACATCAGCTGACCTCTAGCTAGTACTGCTTGCCAGTGCTGTGATATCAGAGATGTTTTTAGCTGTTACCAGCATAAACACAGGGCAGGCCAGGCTCATAAGTGCTCTCCGCTCCCCTGACAGACTGAGATAGAGAGCGGTTCCCAGCTGCCTGGTTGCTGCTGCAGATTTCAGCGCTCCAGAAACTGAAATGATCTCCCTCCTCCTCTCCACGTTGTCTTTGTCAGAAGCAAGACCGGAGTAAACTATTTTAATTGAGGAGTGTCTTCTTTCAGTTCACACCTCCCCCATACAGGATGGTGTATAATGGAGAGGTCCACCACAAACACGTGATGAGCACTTTCTGATCTCACCTAACATCTCAGAGGCGACATAGAGGGAATGTAATACCAGAATTTAGATGGGCGAGGGGGAAGGGAAGAAGCTTTAGGATGCAATACTAAAGGCATAATTAAACCCAAACCAGGGGTGCATACAGAGGGAAGATGATGCATGAATGAGCCATAAACCCTCGCACACTTCATGAGTGATGCACAGAACTAGAATGAAGTGTGCACTGTGGAGAACAGTCCTGCATTAATCCCTGAAGGATGGAGATGACCCAGTCATAGGAGCTAATTACAAGATTCCTAGATTTGAACACTCGCCCCCACAGCCTCCCTGGAAAGCCATCCAAAACCCATCTATGCCTTGCATCCACGCCAATCCCCTCCCCACACACTACACTCTAAAATCCTATCCTGTCACCCCACTTTGATACTGTTCTAGAATCCCACCCCCTGGAACAACGTGGGGGCCAGGGGAAAGAAAAAGTCACGTATAACATGACCGCAATGAAACTAATGCCATTCGTATCAGTTAGCTTACGTGATCAAAGATGGGAGAAAGAGCTGCAGAGTTGACAGGCCGCTCGGTCCGGAACGACTTCTGATGCTCGAGAGTCGTGGAGTCAAACAGCTAGAAGGCAAGAGGCAAAACTAGTTATTCTGATGCTGACGGGGAGGAACAGCCATTTACAAGCAGGCTCCCAACGCTGGGAGCATAGAATGGAAAGCCAACCCCCTCCTAAAGCCCTGGAGCTCTGCCTTGCCTCCACAGGTGCCAGGCAACTCCATCACCTCTGAAACAGTTAGCGACAGGGTTCCCAACTCTTGCAAAAGGCCCAAACACGTCTGAGCACACAACTTGGAGCACCCAAGCCCCCCTGCCCCTTGTGCCTGAGACAGCACACTTGAAATCACTGCATCATCTGTGCCTGTTCATCTGGCCAAGGTAAGCCCCCCCTTCTTTACTGGGCTTGTCCCACTAAGCAGGTGTCTACTTTGAGACAGAGAAAACTTGGCTCCATAGTTACCCATAAGTTTCTAGGGAGAGGGAAATAGACATTCAAGGCAGCAATATCTTTTGCTTTTGCTCTCAGGGCCATCAGTCAGTGAGGTTCACTAGGCAGGGAAGGGAGGTCTCACCTTGGCTGAGTTGTCCTTGGAGGCAGTGATAAACATGGTCATGTCCCTGGAGGTCTGGATGTCATTGATCTGCTTGGTGTGCTCCTTGACATTCACAAGGAGCTCCCCTGACTGGGGCATAAACACATGACAAAATTAATGCTACTGCGCCATTGCTGAGAGAGGTGCAAACCATCCCTCATGCACAGAGGTCCCAGTTACACCCAGCATCCCCAGTGAATTATATGGTGGTCCTTTCTGGCCTTAAACTCTATGGCTCTAAACCACCACTCTGCAATGGTCTCCTCATCCATTTCTGGACTGCAGCCCAGACTGACACTCAGGGCAAGTCTGCACTAGAGCACTACATCTTTCACACCCCTGAGCAATGTGCATTACATCAACTTAAGCAGTAGTTTAGACCAGTCCGCCACAGCTGTGTACTTCAGCTGGCGGCCTTCTGGCTACACCAAACAGCTGCAGGTTTGTCTTCTGGCTCAACACTATGTGTATCTTGTGGCACCCAGCCCCTCTGTCCTCAGTTAAAGAAGAGGGGAGCACTGCTTCTCATGACAATAACCTTGGCACTGAACTGGTTTAGCTCTCCATTCTCGTGCCCCGCGATGACGAATTCACCCAGGGGGCCCCACACGGCGCTAGTGATTTTAGACTCATTGCATGGGATTTTCATGTAAGGCTCATCGCTTTCTGCAGAGAAGAAGGGAAGAGTTAGACAAATGACTATTTGCAGGTGATCCAAGTTTTCCCACAGTCCCCATCTTCCATGCAGGTATTTGCCTGAATTCCTTACCAATCTGGCTGGGGTCACGAAGGTCAAAGAAGCTAACAAAACACTGATACCCCATCTGCTTATCTGTGGAGAACATGATGATGTTTCCTCCAAAGTCAAAGCCGCAGGTTCGCACAGCTGAGTTAGTCTTCACCAGCGCAAGCTGCTTTCCTAGACACAGGACAGAACCTGTTAGATTGCACCGGACATCCTCACCTCCCCCTTCTGCAGGGTGAATCGTAGTGCTGAGCTAGCCCGTATGCAATGCTCGGATCAAGAGTGGGCTAGAGTCTGTACAAAGCATTTCTTAATTTTCTGAAGTGCTTGTGAAAAATCCTCCCCTGGACCAATCTTTACAAGTCATAAGATTAGTGAATACCATCCATTTCATCACATAAATTTCGCTAAGCAAAGACCGGAAACTTGGCCTGTGTCTTGCCATCAGCTATGATCAATCTGTCAACCGCTTAACGCACATATCTGTCTATTCTCATTGCTCACCTTCCCACTGAGTATTTCGCTAGGCCAGCAAGTTCTGTTCTGAGCTGTGACAAGTGCCCCACAGTCATCCCTTTAATTGGTAAGAAGTGAGTCTCAATGCTATAGGGCAAAGAAACATTCTATGTGGACCTCCTGCTGGACAACTTTCCTACTCATAGGATGACACCAGTTCATCCACTGAAATATGATTTACAAGACCGGGAAACCCATGTGTGCACATATATGGTTTTCTTTAAAATTCTGGATGAATTAGGCACTCGTGAAAGTTAGGATACTGGCCAGAGAAAGCAAATTATTTTGCACAAGCTACCCACACACCACTCTGCCAACGCACCTCAATCCTAACCTGCACCAGCAGTCCCTGGCCTCTTCAAGGCAGACACTGTTACTTCCTGCCAGTTTGGATAGTGAGGGAATTACCAACCAATGAATATTCTTTCGTAAGGGTCAGAATGAGACCAAACACATCTTCACCATTGGTCCTAAAGTAGAATTAGAATCCTACCTTATTTCCCTGCAACACAGCTCAAGGCAAATAGATTTCATAGACAGAACTATTCTCTAATGAGAGAGTTTAACACGCCCCCTCACCCCAATATTCTTGTCTTACCTGTTTCACAGTCCCAGAGCCGGCAGGAGTTGTCTGCAGAGCCAGTAAGCACATGTCTTGTGTCCCCTGCATCACCAGTTAGGGAATGCCAACAAATTCTCACACCCCATCACCCCAAAAGGCCAATATCCACATTTTGTCGTAGGATATATAAATACACAAGATATGCAGTAGCTACAGTATTTATCTAGAATCAGAAAAAAAATCATGCAGGTGAAATAACTTTCATTCCAACATACTATGTCCAGGCACTTCTGAGGGAACCATAACTTTGAATTTCCTGCTCTGGGGCACTGAGTTCAACTCTTAAATGCAAGAAACCTGCATTAATGTAACTATTTTATCAGCTATCTGTATTGGTGACAGAAGGTCACTTAGAAATTCAGGCATCTTCTAAGAACTCCAGAGCACTGTGAACCTGAGCACAGTAAGTCAGTAAAAAGTGATGTCTGAATAAGTGAGGGTGGAACACAACAGCCTGCAGTTCATTTACTATTTCAAATTGGAGTGGGGGGTGGAGGAGAGAGAAGCCAGTGGAGAGTAATTGAAAGGCCAGGATACAAGCAATAAAAAAAAAACAAACCACTCATTGTAGCGCCTGCCACCTAGTGTCCACAATAAAAACACCCCACTTCACACATGAGAAGAATCATCATAAACAAGCAGACAGGTTTCAGTCACCAAAGGATACAATCTGCATCCACACACCAGACAGCTCCAGTGTGGCCATTGTAAGTGCCAAGCCTCTCTCCATTGATTGAGTACCAGACATTGACAATCTGGGAAAGCAAAACAATTAGTCAAGCATCCACTTTAGATCAAGTTTCAGAGTAGCAGCTGTGTTAGTCTGTATCAGCAAAAAAAACAGGAGTACTTGTGGCACCTTAGAGACTAACAAATTTGGGCATATGCTTTTGTGGAGAAGTGGGCTGTACTTTAGATCAAGTTGCTGAATAAACGAATGCAATTTATTTCCACATGGTCTCATCTTGGAGTATCTCAAGTCTACATCACTGCACATACAAACAGGAGCATATGCAGTATAATATAGCTAATGGGCAACATCACTAGAGGTAGTCAGACAGGAATGTTAAAGGGTGGAAAGGTCAAATTATGTAGAGAATGAATGAGCATGGATTCACCGGGAGTATGGTACAATTTTTGTATTAAGAGATGCTATGTCTAGATGGTATGGCAACAGGTACTTTATAAATGCAACTAGACAGAATAGATGCTGAAAACGAGGCAGAAATAGCTCTCTACATGGGGCTGGAAATAGGATTTGAAAAGGAGGGAAAAAGGCTGGCCCAGATTTGGCAGTGGGATTTTATTGCCTACGGGGAACACAGGGAAGGGAACACAGGGAAAGGAGAAAGAAATATATGCTGTTCAGGTAAGACAGAGGACACACTGAGAACACAAAGAAGTGCTAGAGGTGGAAAAACAATTCTGTGAGGGATCCTGAAGAGGAGGCAGGTTGGTTTTATGCTAGATCTCGAACTGAACTGGAAACAAAGGTTTCTAGGAATGGAAATAATTGTTTCCAGGTACAGGAGAAGAGAGGTACAACAAACACCCTGGACAAAATGGATTTTCAGACTATACAGATCATAAAATACAGTTTAAATTACTAATTTTTATACAAAGTCTCTGTAAAAGCCAAACGCTGTATAGTGCCACCATGCAGGACAGAGAACTTTCTGTGGGATAGGTTAGAAAGATGGAAACCCAATAGGTATTCCCAAGTCTCAGCCTCTTGCAAAAGGGAGTCACTATAATAACTTGCTAAACTAAAAACTGACCCCATCTCAGGTATGGTTGTGTGACCCCTCACCAAAATATTAAACAGGTTGCAAGAACTTTCATGTTTTTAGAATCCTGTTTAAGTTCTCTTCCCACCCCCCAGCCCCCAAAAAAAGTTTGAGAGACATGAAACACTTCACACAAAGCCTCTGAAATACTTACAGGATCTTTGGCTACTGTAAAGAGTAGGTCTCCTTCACGGTTATATTTGATTTGAGTAATGGACCTCTCATGACCTTGCAACAGTATAGGTTTCTAAAGGGAAATAGATCATTTAAAAAAAATCCAGTATTTTAAAGCAAAACTACAAGCCTTCGAGCTTCACGATTTGTGCAAACAAACAAGTACAGAGTTTCCATCAAACACAACCAGAGCTAGTCCATTTGCTCCTGTTTCTACCTTTTTACACTGTGAAACCAGCATAAGAAAACCTCATCTCCCCAAAGAGATGGAGCTAAATTCATCCCTGGTGTGAGCCTGTTAGTCAACTTTAGCAGAGTCCAGACTCCCCAAACCACACAGCATTACTGGCTGTTTATGTTCCCAGGCTGCCAGGTCTCACTGAGTAGCCCTTGAAGGGAACCTGTCATCTCACAAACCCTAACACTTCTGAGCCCAGCAGGCTGAAACAATGAGGACTTGGGATTGAATTCGACTCACAGGGCCAGAAAGACATGCGGGAGGTTGCTGATCCCACCCAATAGGGGGGCTTTATCCCCACACCACTGGCTGTGCCAAGCATTTCCTCAGCTTGAGGGTGGAGATCCCTGTGCCACAGGGCCCAGGAGGCTCCTCACACGGGAACCCAGCACTGCACTGGAGTGGCGTCAGGTGCCACGTTACCCTGGGAAAACACACACACACCCCCCAGAGGGGCTCTCAGCGGGAGAGGGATAATGAGGCGCACTAGGGCCCAAGCCTGGTGGATGCGCTCCGGACCAGAGAGAAGAAAGGACCATGATGCCAGGGGGACAGGCTCCAGGCTGGGAAGAAAGGGAGCACCGTGGCGTGACACCGCGGGGGAGGGGCTCCGGGCCCGGCTCGGGGGGAGCAGGGGCAGAATGACACCGCGGGGAGGGGCTCCGGGCCCGGCTCGGAGGGAGCAGGGGCAGAATGACACCGCGGGGGAGGGGCTCCGGGCCCGGCTCGGAGGGAGCAGGGGCAGAATGACACCGCGGGGAGGGGCTCCGGGCCCGGCTCGGAGGGAGCAGGGGCAGAATGACACCGCGGGGGAGGGGCTCCGGGCCCGGCTCGGGAGGAGCAGGGGCAGAATGACACCGCGGGGGAGGGGCTCCGGGCCCGGCTCGGGGGGAGCAGGGGCAGAATGACACCGCGGGGGAGGGGCTCCGGGCCCGGCTCGGGGGGAGCAGGGGCAGAATGACACCGCGGGGGAGGGGCTCCGGGCCCGGCTCGGGGGGAGCAGGGGCAGAATGACACCGCGGGGGAGGGGCTCCGGGCCCGGCTCGGGGGGAGCAGGGGCGGAATGACACCGCGGGGAGGGGCTCCGGGCCCGGCTCGGGGGGAGCAGGGGCGGAATGACACCGCGGGGAGGGGCTCCGGGCCCGGCTCGGGGGGAGCAGGGGCGGAATGACACCGCGGGGGAGGGGCTCCGGGCCCGGCTCGGGGGGAGCAGGGGCGGAATGACACCGCGGGGGAGGGGCTCCGGGCCCGGCTCGGGGGGAGCAGGGGCGGAATGACACCGCGGGGGAGGGGCTCCGGGCCCGGCTCGGGGGGCGGAATGACACCGCGGGGGAGGGGCTCCGGGCCCGGCTCGGGGGGAGCAGGGGCGGAATGACACCGCGGGGGAGGGGCTCCGGGCCCGGCTCGGGGGGCGGAATGACACCGCGGGGGAGGGGCTCCGGGCCCGGCTCGGGGGGAGCAGGGGCGGAATGACACCGCGGGGGAGGGGCTCCGGGCCCGGCTCGGGGGGCGGAATGACACCGCGGGGGAGGGGCTCCGGGCCCGGCTCGGGGGGGGGGGGGCGGAATGACACCGCGGGGGAGGGGCTCCGGGCCCAGCTCGGGGGGAGCAGGGGCGGAATGACACCGCGGGGGAGGGGCTCCGGGCCCGGCTCGGGGGGCGGAATGACACCGCGGGGGAGGGGCTCCGGGCCCGGCTCGGGGGGAGCAGGGGCGGAATGACACCGCGGGGGAGGGGCTCCGGGCCGGCCGAGGGGGCGAGGAATCCAGACTCCCTACAGAGCCGCCGCCCGTCAGCCTCCCCCGGCCTGGTCTCCCCTCCCAAGCTCCCGGCCCCGCACTCACCATGGCGACCGCTCAGCCCCGGCAACAGCCTGCGCCGCGCTCCGCGTGAAGGGAAGGGGGAGGAACCACATCCGGGTCAGGGGGCGCGGCCGGGCCGGAAGTGAACGGGCGCTACGATGGCTTCCGGGGGTGAGTTTCCCGTTTCCGGGGTCACCCCCCAGGACAGTGCTCGGCTCGCAGTGCCCGCGGGGGGGCGAGGGTCCCACGTGGGGGTCGCTGTGCCAGAAGGCCCCGTGGTGTGGGCCCAGGGGAAGGGGATTTCCAGTGTGGGGGCTCCCCACTGGGGAGGGTTCGGCTCCTTTGTCCTCAGGGTCGGGGGTTCCCAGGGGCTCCACGTAGGAAGGGGGAAGCAGTTCGCTCCCCCTCCACCATGCGGTTGGCAAGGTTTCCGGTCTGTAATGGGACCACAGAAGGGCCTAAGACAGTCGCTTCACGGGCCTTGTGTACGCAGACATGCCCAGTTGTTCGTTGAGCCAGTGGCAGCTGCCTCCCAGGACGTGATGTAGGCAGGTTTTTAAAAACTCCTCAGCTCTCTTTTGCTCACCACACTCTGCAGGTTGTGGTCCAAATAGGGTGACCAGATGTTCCAATTTTATAGGGACAGTCTCGATTTTGGGGACTTTTTTGTATATAGGCATCTATTTCCCCCCCGCCTGTCCCGATTTTTTACACTTGCTATCTGGTCACCCTAGGTCCAAAGCACAAATGCCACGTAGTTCCAGGCTGGTGGCATCGGGGGAGTGCCAAAAATGTAAACTGGTTTGTGTTTGGTGCCAACACATCTCAAACCAGCACTCCCTTGGCCACAGCACACTGCTAACAAGACCCATACAGTAACGTAGAGCTCAATTTTCTCACTGATAGTTTATTTAACCTGCTTTCATGGACTGGAATAATCTGAAATAGTAAATGGACAGAAAAAGAACTGCAGCACAACTAAATGTGTGTAATAAACCTGCGTGAACATTACATAGTAACATTTATTGCAAAATACTGTGCTGTCAGCAGCATTCAAACGACTGTTCAGTGTTTTGCACTATTCTAAAATACTTAATGCACCATAAAAGCTCAGAACTGTTTAACATCTCTCATTCTTTAGTGCTTTGCAAATGTGATGATTGGGTTGCATTTATTGTACTGGAGCTGGTCACATCATCATTAAGCTTGATTATTATTTACTAAATAACACGATGTTAATAACACTGTTATGCACTAAATGTACTGGCTATATTATAGAAGATATCATAAGAAAAGGCCCATACACCTAGAAGCTTATAGTTGACCTCAGACAAACAGTATGCTGGGGACAATAGTTCTTTTGTGAGAGTTGGTTGGTAAGATCATTGCTAGGAGGCTTTGTGGAAGAAGTGAGGTTTAAAGGATTTCATAGTTTGACACATGGAGGGAGAGACTTTTCCAAACAGGTGGGAATGCATTGAGTTAGAGAGAGTAGAAGGGGAGTTCTAGGTGCTCAGCACTTTCCACAACTGGGCTTTTAACACAGGAGGAGAGAGGGGAAAAAATGAAGGAATTTGTGATGGTCACAATGTCAGACGCAAGATTGATGTTCAGAACACAAGATTAGTCGCAGAGCAAATGGCAAGTTCCACCCTGCACTACATGCAGCCATGGAGTTGGGATAATGTAAGACTAAAGTGAGAAACTCATATTACAGGGCACAAATAATCCCTGAAGTGTGGTGATTTGTGATTGTGTTGAAGGGGAAGTGTCTGCACTGGTCCTAGTGGCTATTCTGTGGGGAGGAACAAACCCGTTTTTGAAGACAGGGACAGAGGGACTGGAGAAGGTGAAGCAAAGGAACCGAGTGCTGCAGCTGCTTGCAGAGATGAAATTCCTGTGCCTCAATTATAAGGTATTAGAACCCCCTCCAAACCATTTCAGGTAGTGCCAAGGGGGCCTCCTGGATGGGAATGTCTGTGGCTTAATCTGGCTTTAACATTAATTTTCGTGAACATTTAATTATATCTGCTTTGGGCTTGATGGTTTTTATTGGAAATTTGATTTTTATCTTTTGTGATATTCCATTTAGCTTGCATATGGTACCACTTTTCCCATGAGGATTTCAAAGCACTTTACACACATTAGTTCAGGGGTCGGCAACCTTTCAGAAGAGCTGTGCCGAGTCTTCATTTATTCACTCTAATTTAAGGTTTCGCGTGCCGGTAACACATTTTAACATTTTTTAGAAGGTCTCTATAAGTCTATAATATATACCTAAACTATTGTTGTATGTAAAGTAAATAAGGTTTTTAAAATGTTTAAGAAGCTTCATTTAAAATTAAATTAAAATGCAGAGCCCCCCGGACTGGTGGCCAGGACCTGGCCAGTGTGAGTGCCACTGAAAATCAGCTCGAGTGCCACCTTCGGCACGCGTGCCATAGGTTGCCTACCCCTGCATTAGTTAATTAAGCCTCATATCATTCCTGTGAAATAAGCATTCTCTCCCTTTTACTAAGAAACTGAGACGTTATGTGACTTACTCAAATTCACACAAGGAGTCAGTGGCACAACCATAAACAGAGCCCTGTGATTTAACTGCTAGACCACAATTCCTTCTAGAGTGAGGAACAGAACAAATGAGTCCTGGCTCCTAATCCCCCACTCTAACTAGCTTCATGTCCTCACATAACATTCATGCTGTGTATATTGTTGTTTCATGTGCAGTGACTGAATATGTTGTGTTTTCCTTGTAGTGCATGGTGCCATTTCTGTTTAACCAGTGTGGATCAATAATCTACTATCTCACATTGGCATCCATAGGTTAGTCCTTGCTATTATGTGTCAGTGTAGTGGGATAGCTGGGGCTACACAGACAATTTCATCCTTGAGAAGTTCTGTGGCCCAGCCAAGAAATCAATTACACATATCAAGGCTTGGTAGAATGTTTTTTTTTTTTAATTTTGACATAACATCAATGTTTTTTATTACAATTTTTTTGTATTTTTATCAATTTACATTTTCAAAGTTGCAAGAAATTATGGTGGGAGACAGCCATTATTTAATGACAGCCATTGAGATGCAAAAAAATTAAATATTTGTAATCATTAACACACAAATGGTCACATCACATGTTAAAATATACAAAGTAAATTTCCTAAAATATAAGTTCTCAAGCAGCATTTTTCTCCCTTTGCCTCTGTAAATAATTTTTGTTGGTTTGTGTGTACCATGAAATCAGTGTTTACCAACACAAATCTAAGCCTTCCAAGCCTACACATAACAGGATAGAGCAGTTTTGCATTGGTGATCAGAAAGTGATTTTTACAAGATTTAGTTTTTTAACTGTGTTTAACTGACCATGTCAACATTCCCTGTTCAATTTCAGACCTGTCCCTGGTGGTGCCTCTCTGTAACTCTCTGGCTTTGATAGTCACAGTTGTAACTGGGAAGATTCTTGGGGAGGACATTGGTGGTAAAAGTAAGTCAGACTTCAGTGCAATGCTTTTATAGATGTGCTCTGCACACAGCTTGGCATTCAGCACCATACCTTGAACATCTAGATTACCATTGTTTGGTGTGAGGTCTAGCTAGATCATGTAATTCTAGGGGCAAGATGTGTGGTTAGTTAAATAGTTCATCTTATCATAGTTGGGGATGGATTTATTGAGGTCCCCTCCCCTAGGTGTGCACAGAGTGATGATCTGGTTAATCCTACCTTCTCATGGATGGATATTAGATAGCACTAGTCTGTGTGTGATCATCAGTTGCTGTTGTCTCACTGAGGGATTTGAAACTAGGTTTTGGACAACTCTACTCTGCTAGTAGTAACTTAATATTTTTACATTAAGGAGCTACACGGTGGGGAAGCTGCAGAAGGTAAGAATGTTGTCCTGTGAGGGCTTTAGGGGAGGAAGAAACCAAGCAAATTGAAAGCGTGATGGCATTTTGTTCTAACAACAGCTTATTCAGCTTTCTAAGATTATCATTGAGAGAGAGTGAAATCTGTAGATTTAGAGCCATCCTGTACGCTTCAAGTCAATGGGAGTTAAGGATATGCGTACATCAGGTTCGGGCCTTTACACAATAAAGACATGAGCAGAACAGAACTGGTGAACACCCTTCTAGGCCAGAAAGATGTTCTATAAAAACCTAAAATACCAATGAAGATTCTTCTTCCTCATCCCCTCCCTCAGTCCACTGTGTGACACTAGATAATTTCATAAAATGGCTGCAAGGTTGAGATTGTTTGTAACTGATTGGGATGAAGTCCAGCTCCATAGGCCCATGCTAATAGCTACATTTGTCTTTAAACACAGCTATTGTTAGCACAGCGTTAACAAAGTTTCCCTGACTAGAGCAAACAAGGACTATTTTCCTAAGAACTATGCTCTACAGCTATGCTGGCCGTGGTAGTTTTATAATATAGTTAATAGTTTAAAAAAATAAATCTCTGCACAGATATGAGGAAAAGTGTCTTAGAACCTGCTATTAACAACACTGCCGAAATTCATCTGGAACTAGCATGTTTCTGATCCTCTCTATCTAGCTACTCAGACCACATCATCACTGTAGCATCTGAATAGAGGACAAGGCCTAACTGATTAGTGGTGAGTGCTCATGATTCCTCCCATTTTTGTATGTCCTGTCTCCTTAGGAGCCGTGGTAGGAATGCTGCTTACTATCTTGGGAGTTGCTCTATGTATAGCTGGTTCCGTGAACGAGTGAGAAACACTGTGAGAGTGGAAGAAGAACGAATGTGCAGAAGGTAATGCCGCTGTTTGGGGATGGGCACCCCTGCCGCTCTGGACCCAAATCAGACACCAGCGGTGTGGGATAGAACCAAGGCAACGTGGAAGGGTGAATTTTGGTCCCTAAAGAAGAAAATTTCTGAAAACAGTTGTTGGAGTCTCTTTGCCTTTTCAAGGTTTAGGTCTTGTTGTTTTGAGGCACTAAGCCTCGAATATTTGGGGTTTGAGCCCCCAATACTTAATTTAGGTACAGAACCCTATGCAAAAAATGAGTGTCCTGATCTTCCTCTGACCTCCCTTCTAGGTCTCCCAAAGTTCCACACTGCTGGAGTCCATGGTGTAATCTCCATTTAGTGTACAGCCCCATGATGGAGATGTTGACATTCCCACCCACACAGTGAGGGATTTGGAACCAGAGTTTACTATGTAAAAGAAACGTAAACAACCGGGTTGCAGAGTTGAAGGGTCATCTCATCACTAGACAGAACATTTTAAAATCTAAAAAAAAAACAAAAAAAAAACCTTCATATATCAGGGGAATATTTGACACAGGACAGCAGAAAATGGTTCACCAAGCTTATTTACAGAGGTAGCTACCGCACTAAGACTCCCACCTATACTCTAATTGCTACATCACAGTATTTCTAGAACACAAAGGCTGAATAAACTAAATGGTTCATACTTATCTCCTCCTCAGTTTTTCCAAAATGTCTTTTCTTCCGTGTGTGCCTCTTAGACTGTAAGCTCTTCAGAGCAGGGACTATCCTTAACTTGTCTTATTCAGCACTTACTGGATAATAAATTACTACCAACTGCTCTGAGCCAATATCCCTCCTGGATTGAGACTTACTACTTAACTGAGAACCCAGCTAGTGTCTCAGATGCAGAGGTGTTTGGAAGGACGCCCCTTTCATGGAAGAGTAAAACTTATTCTATACAGTAAAAATTATTTCCTTCCCCCCATTTCAGATACAAACCAGCTCCTTGACTGTTGAAATTTAAAAAATGTAGGCCCAGGCATTTCTCATCTTCCTCCCCAAACATATTCCGAGAAAGGAAGAAAAAAAGGGTTTAAATTAAATTTATATTTTTTAAAATATATTATGAATTTATCTGATTCATTGTTCACTTGAGGCCTGCTATACAAAGCCCAAATAATGAAGGCATTCGTATTGTTTAAAACAAGCATTTTTCAAAGTCCTTGGATTTGATCAAGGTGCTTATGTTATCTACCACTGCACAGAGAGTAAAGCTAACTTGGTCTCCATTTCATCACAGTCACTTCATAAACTCTTCAGAGCTTCACACTGTCAGAGAAATGGCTCTTTCAGTTCTCTTCCTCCTCTGAGTCACTGGTGTAATTTCGCATTGTCAAGGCCTTCCGCGATCTGTCAGTGCTCTCAACCTTGTCCCATTTAAAGACAAAACAATACAAGTGACTTTTAATGTAACGAACGTGGTGTTGTATAGTGGTTACAGCCAGGGTCTGGCATTAAGAATTTCTGGGTACTGTTCCCAGCTATGCCATGGCCTTGCTATATGACTGCAGACTTCCGCGTGCCTCAATCTAAACATCTTTAAAATAGGCCTAGTGATTCTTGCCTATAGCACTGGAAGGCTATGTGGCTCAAATAATAAGTGTTTATATAGCAATTTGAGGTCTGTGGATGAAAGACCAACTACAACATCAGCATTTGCAGGAGACAGCAGGGTACTCTTTGCAGACAGAGAAATACAGCCCCATCCTCTGAAGTAAATACAGAATACACGGATCCAAATTCACCCCAAAGGGCAGAGTGCTCCATTAGGTAATTCTGACTTTAGCTATGAACTGCTCCGATTTAAGTCAGAATTTTACCTTTGATCTTAAAAGGGAACAGGAGCAGTCCCATAACATATGCAATGGGACAAAATGCATTACCTCTACAAATTCTTATGAAAACTGGTATAAGAAAAGTTACTGCCCCAAAGAGCAGGCACCCTTAAAAACCTCCCACAAAACTGGGATTTTTCATTGCAAAAGAAAAAAGTTTCAGACTGTTGCTGTTTAGTGATTGAAGAGATTGGTTATAAATGTGTTGAGCAGCTGATTCTGTGTGTTCCACACGCATCCATACTTTGCACGTCTAAAAGCACCACTGGCAATGCCTAATTTATATGAAATAAAAATACTTCTACCTCCATATTTAATAGAGGTGCAACCTGCACAAACCTGGTCCCAGCATGCACTGTACCATCAGAATCCCAGTAGTCTTAACAGGCTGCATTATAGTATTAAAGATTAGGGCAGCTGCAGGTGGTGACATTCAGCAGCAGAGGCCAAACATCCACTCTTGGAGGATGCCAAAATTCATCTGTCAATCTTTTTAAACATTCAGAATCTAAGCCTTTGATAAAAAAGGTTTTTACAGTGAAGGTTTTAACCACAACTACAGTTACACAAGGTGAGACACTATCACACAGTAAGTGGCATAGCATTTCCTTAATATTGTGTGCAGTTATTTTCGTTTTCAGAGTTTATTGTATCAGTTGTTTTATAAAGTCACAAATTAGGGGATAGCAAATTTGTGTCAGTCTAAGAATTTATACTGAGTACCTTCCTGTTAAATTAAAGCTAGTTGTGTCTTAGATATCTAATCTTAACTTGCTTACTTTCACACTCTGTCTAAACACACACATACTTTACAAGTATACTGGACTCTTTAGCAGTACCTTGCTATGAGGAGTCATTTTGTGTTTTGGTATAACTTCTTCCACAGTCTCTGCAGCTCTCTGGAGAAGGGAGAAAATAAGGACAAAAATCAGGGGAAACCTACCTTATCTCCAAGTCTCCATTCTCTTGGAGAACTGTATGACTCTTACAGCCCTGTAGAAAGGCCATCTGTAGAGTCCTGTGCTGACACAAAAATGTGGATCCACATCTGATCCTCATCCACAAGAATATAGGCTCTGGAAGGTGGGGAAGCGGTCTCATAGGCTATGGGCTACAAACAGCTGATTCTCTGCCTTTGAGATCCTGTATTTAGAGCCCTGCACGGATGCAAAATTTGTATCCGTATCCGATCCACAAAAAACAGATTTGCAGGACTCTAGCCATCTCCAGGAAATGCATCCAATCCTCCCCTGTGGTTATTTCCACTTTCACACATTCTGAAGAGGGAAATTGTGGTGGCACCAATAAAATAGAAAAGAAGAGAGTTTGCTTTAAAAGAAGTAATAAAACTGAAGAAGCTACTTAGGCCACTGCTAGACTATTGAGTCACCAAACATGTTCTCAGATTCCAGCGTTTAGTATTACATAGTTTGTATTGCAGAGAGGAGCCTCCGATAGCTCTATGGGGTTTTGTTTCTCAATATTTAAGAAAAGTTTTGATGAGACAGTTTCCTTGGAAGGCTTGTCTCCTGGGGCCAGGTTCTCCTGCTGCAAGATACGATTAACTCCCATGGACCCCAGCGGGAACTATTTGTCTCTCACAGCAGCAGCCTGAACTCCTGGACAGTTAGTAATGCAGGAGAGAAAAGGCCTTTTAGTAATTTACCAGAGAGAGTTACACCTCATACCTGATCAACAGGTAGCTCCATCTTTGTGTATTCATCCTCCATTACTTCCCGGGCACCTTGCATCTCCTTTCTCGGGTCTTTCACTTTATAGACACTTCCCTCTTCTGTGAGGAGAAGAAAGATCTTAAGAGGGTATCCCAGACACTAGCTGTGACTTAATGCAGCTTAAGCTATAGGAATGGCTAGGTCCAGTCTAGTGTCCCTGGGGGCCTTTCATCACCACCTGCCATGTTGCTGGCACCGAGGAAATAACATTAATAAGCTGTTAACCACGTTTAGAGCTTGATTTTATACAGCAAATCAGATTAAGAACATTGGGTTGATTCATTACGGAGATGCTGGCACGTTAAAAAAAAAAATCTCATTTAAAAAGTGTTCCTGACATAGTTACAGGCTGAGCTGCACCTCTGTCACCTTTCTATGTCTCCCAGACTACCCCTCCTGCCCTGTTAGACCTTACGCCTTCATATCTCCTGGGGTGGAATCATACATTTCTCCCACTCTTAGACCAGGCCTGGGCACTGACCATAGTTATCCAGCAGGTCCAACTGGGTTTGGTACCTGTGGTTCTTCCTTTTTGGAGCCTGTGACCAGTGGTGAATAGAGTTATCATATAGGCTTCTTAAGCCAAAAGTATTGTTTAACAGGAGGAACAAAGCACTTACAGAAAAATGATTTTAAGACATCAGTCTATCTTACCTACACATTTACCATCCCCTGACGGTAACTGAGGCAGGCCTAACTACTCCTGACACCACAGAGGAGTCTGTGTCAGTCTGGTTTCCCCAAATAGCTCCCCAACAACTCCTCCCACACCTGAGAGAGAGAGAGTTCCTTTTTAAACTCCTATAGTGCTTTTGATCTGTAATTCCCAGCCTTTTCCCATCCTGGCATTGTCTCTTAACACACCTCAGGTGTTTCCTAAGGGGGCCTGGTGTCTTATCTTGAACCACTGTGTTTCCTTCCTGCTTGTTTTCCTTGCAGCCCCCTATTAAACTAAACCAATATAGTCACAGAGTAAACATCCAGGATTCATAAGTTATTGCAGAGCAGCTGCACATCCACCACAGTTCCTTCCCTGGGTTGCTGCTGGGCGTTCAGACGCATATTTGCTTTTCTCCTTTTATGCTCTTTAATTATTGCCCCAACAAATATAGTGGAGTGCAGCTCCAGGCAACTGCAGACAGAGTTCAGTATCTCAGCTTCATGGCGACTCAGGTCTCAAGAAAGTTTCATTCATGGGGTGTTTGTTGAGGAGAGGAAGGAATGGAATTACAACGGCAGTTAGGAGATACACTAGCGACTGTTCCCCTTTAGCACCTCAGAGTTAGACTGCTCCCTTAGCATCAAATTAAGGCCATTCCCTGTCATTTCTAAACATCCCTAGTGACGTTCTTTACCTTGGTCAGGCCAGTGTTGCAAGTTCCTGCTATTTGTCCTGTTTTGCCCTGCATGGACAGGCTTGGCGTGGAAAACAGACTCTTCCTCTTTGCGTGGATATTTCCTCGCTTGTCTGCGCACTGCTGGAGAAGGAACGGGGGTTTTGTCTTTCTCTGCGGCTCCTGTGGACTGCACTCTGCGATAGTCTGGCTGAAATTAACATTCACAATAACTTCCTTAGTGTGTTTCTTATCCTAGGGCTTGTGAGAATGAGAGACTGATTCTACAGCATTAGTTATAGAGACACTAGGCCATCTGCCCAGAATGGCCCCGCCAGCACACCTCAGAGCTGACTGGCAGGATCCCATATGATATCAGTTCTGGAAAAAAGGTTTTAATGCAAACTACTATGCAGCTTAACTATAATGGGTCACACGCAGTGCTTGCTATATTCATTACCTGCTGAGGTGGATCAATGAGGGCAGAGTCGCTAGCTCCATCCTGGGAGGTGGCATAGCTTTTACCAAACTGAGAACAAGAACAGGAAATGTTTCAACAAATGTAACAAGACAGACACCCCTCGAAAAGGACATGGCAGCCTGGACTTGTTGGGACAGTTCATTTTCAGTGGAGTGCCCAGCTGAACCCAACTCCTGTAGCTGAGATCCCTGTACGACCACTTCCTACTCACACAAGAACTCTCTCCTGTCCATTCCAAGATGGATTCTCAGAGCAGCTGCCTTTACTGATCATGAAGTGGCTAAAAGAAGGGCATGAGCCCAAATTTGCAAGCCAGCGCTATGGGGCACCGTGCAACAGAAGGGAGAACCAGATGGTCATTGGCTACACAAATGTCTCCTGCTGGTCACTACTGGGCACTGGCATACCAGAGGAAAGGACGCCGCAATCAGGACCATCAGAAAATAAGATCTGAAGAAGTCAACATCAAGGTCTCAAAATTACGAAAGAAGGGGATGTTTAAGGCCTGCTCTGGAGCAGCTTCTGTTGGTGGAGATAATACACAATGGCAAAACACTAAGATCTACTAACAATCTTACAAGAGGGCTGCACACTTGGTTGCTTCTGTAGGCTGGGCGTACAGCACACACCAGACGCTCCTTGCATCCCTCCATTCTCCCCATTGCCACCCTCCTTTATTTCAGGGACTCCCTGCAGCCCTCTCCTCTTCTCCCCTATATCAGACCCCTTCATTCTCCCCCTGCCCCCAACAGAGGTTCTGTGTGCAACCCCATTCTTCCCCCGTGTGAGGGCTACCCATTTCCCCTACCATTCTCATTCTTATTCTTTCTCTCTCTCTCTCTCTCTCCCCCGCTTCTCTCCCCTGTTCAGGATTGTCAACATTTTAAACCCAGCCAACACAGAGCTAAAATGAGCAGTATTATTAGGCTGGAATGTCCAAACAGAAAAATGCCATCGAGTTGATGTAAAGGCCTCACAAGCTCAGCCAGTTATTATTATACTAGAAAGAGCAGGCAAGTAGGGTGCCTTCACAGGGCAGCTGTAGAGAACCCCGCTACTGCTTTAAACAGAGAGAAATGAAGCAAAGATGGGCATTTCCAGCCAGGTCCCATTGCTCACATCCAGAGGATACTGTATCAGAATCGGTGTTTGGGGCAGCTTTTCTGCTGCATCCATTTACACATGTCCACTATGTACAAATTTATATCTAAACCAGCTTGATGGCTGGTCTGTAGTATAAATGTAGCAGCCTACGCAGGCTGAGCTACCTACCCCCTGATTGTGGATCCTGCGTCTGTTGTTTGGATGGTTCCTGAAACACAAAAAAACAAACCTCAGCATGTCGTGATCCAACATATTTCAGAGACAGGGCGTGCGTCCATGGGATGCGCATGCACAAATATTCACCCTGGTATTTTTTTTCCCCCCTTTTCCACATTCACAAGCGAGTGCAGTGCTGGTGAAAGGTGCTGGATTGACAGCTCGGGAAATCTCTATTCTTACAGCAGGCAGAGTGCAGGTAGCATCAGTGCAGGCTCCCCCTCCAATGTGCCTCAGCCCTAACCTGACGAGGGAGCTGTCTCCGGGACCTAGTCAATCCTGTACTGCTCTGCGGAGATGATCCACAGAAATGAGAATTCGTGATGCTTGTGAAGAGCTGTTTGACTCTAAACTGAACCAATACCCACCACTCATTTCACACAGGCCACTAAACAGCCAGCAGGTGATTAAAAGAAAAAAGTTCTTAGTCACTGCTGACCTAGGCTAGATTTGAAGCACCATCCTAGGGATGGAAGGATCTATCCCATTGCCTATCCCAGACCGTCCAAATCTGCTGCTATTCCCAACTGACAACTGCTCTTTGGCCCTTGCTACAGGACTACTGGGAAACTCAGCCAAGCTACTTCTTTTTCTGGTGCTGGGCACAGGGATTTCATAGGGTGGTTTGTACATGTTAAAAACAGCCCCTGACACTAAAACGCTTAAAAAAAAAAAAAAAACAATTTTGTACCCCAACTTCTATCATAATTCAGATTATTTTAATCCAAGCCTTAAAACACTCTCACAACAGAATCCTAATAATAAAGAAATGGATTTGTTTAAATGTTCCCATTTTAAGTTGGGAAACTTAATATGCAAACTCAATAAAAGCTGTGAAAGTTGTTTCCAAGGTTCAAACACACTTTTGCCAGGGGATGGGGGGGAAGTGCTCCCTGTCTTTCCAGGTGAACACCTTTAAGTGCTCTTTGCCAGGTTCCAATCACACCAGGAGAGCATTGGTGAAATTTGGCTCAACATTGAGACATTTCTTTTTGAAGTGATTTTGGGTTAGTTCCATCCACCGTTTTCAAAGGTGGTCACAGACTTTGAGCATCTCCAGTTTTAGGTGCCCAGTTTGAGACACCTAAGTGCTGAGGTGACTCAGCAGCTCTGAAAAATCAGGCCCTTGCATGTCTCAAACTGGGCACCCAAAAAGTCAGACAGTTTTGAAAATTGGGGCTTGAGTGATTATTAAGTTACAGGAAGAACTAGTCATTTGTTCCCTTATTTCCCCTCTCTCCTCACTCCCATGCATAAATATAACTTTTAAGCTTATCTTTAGACCACAGATACATGCCTGCCTACCTACCGTAATGCCTGGTGCCCAGAATTCTTAGGCACCAGCAGTTCAAAGTAGGGCAGATTTTTGTACTTCTCCACCCCAACCGCCACATAGTATTCACCGTTCACCAACTCCTTGCCACTGGAGACCGGGACTCCATCCAGTTGGCAGAGTCTATGGGAGAAGATGGCAAGGGGGTTAGAAAAAGCATGGGAGTGGGGCGGGTGAGGGAGGAGCAGCAAATGATCTTGCTTGGGTGGAAGTACACCCTGTGATCAAGAAAATGGGAGCAGAATATAGAAAACAGGCCAGAGAATGGGCCAAGCTCACTGTTGGGGAAGGTCTGCTGAAGTCAGTGGAGTTACTACACCGTGGTGAATGTGGCCCAGTGTGTTTCGGCATAAGTTAATTTACTGGTAAACTATACTTGTTCAGTAAGATTCCCCTACCCCCATACACATACAACATAATATAAGGACAATGATTTGCTTATAGCTATTCTCACTGGAGCATAATGAACATTAACTCTCACCAAGCCCCCAAGAGGTAAGTATTAGCCCCATTTTACAGAAGGTAAAACTTGAGTACCAGGGCCAAACAGCACATTAGTGGCAGAAACAGGTCCTCTTGCACTAAGCATTAAACAGTGTAAGGGGACACAGCATAGACCAGATGGACATAAGGAAAAGCCAGCAGTGCCTCTCATGGATACCCACTTTCGAACAGCTCCACTGTGCAGGTTGGCTTTCTCCGTCAGCAGGCCCAGGATGGCGTCCCACTCCTGCAGGATGCTCTTGGAGAGCAGCAGTCGGAAAGGGGGGCTCAGCAAATCCCCATTCCGGAAAACACTTCAATAAAAGGGCCAAGAAAAATATGTGATGAGCCTGTGTTCCCAGCCCCCTGTATCTGTACCCCCAGCCCCCAAGAACAAAGAGCCAACTCCTCTAGAACTTTCCACACATCCAAGCCGTAGCTCTCCAACAGCCACACGATTAAACAGCTCATTATTATTGGGAGCGTAGTGGTAGAGCCGAAGCGTCCCAACCGGGATTGGATCTTGGTGTTGTACAAACATATGACATGGTTCTTTCACCAAAGAGTTTATCATCTAACGGGTCTCAAACTCAGTTTTTACCTTAGAGCCAGTGCCAGTCCTTAAATCCTCCCAGTGGGCCAATAATGTCACTCATGCCACCCAGAACCCACCCCACCAAAACTCTTCCCCCCACCCCACCAACTCTGCCCCACACCTGCCTAAGGCTCGGGGAGGGAATTTGAGTGGAGGAGGAGGTCTGGGGTAGGGGATTGAGGTGCAGACTCTGGGAGGAAGTTTGGGTGGGGGAGGAGGTCTGGAGTAGGGGATTGAGGTGCAGACTCTGGGAGAAGTTTGGGTGGGGGAGGTGGTCTGGGGTACAGGCTCTGGGATCGAGTTTGGGTGCTGGTTGCAGGCTCTGGGAGGGAGTTTGGGGGCAGGAGGGGCTCTGTGGGAATGGGGTGGGAGTGCAGGCTCTGGGAGGGAGTTTGAGGCTGGGAGGTGCAGTGAGGGGGAGAGGGTGTGGCGCTTACCTGGGGCTCCAAGACAGCGTGGGCCAGGGGTCCTCCAGACGCTGCTGCCCCCAGGCACCGTGGAGGCCGCAGGGAAGGGCCAGCAGACATGTGGAGTGAGCTGGCAGTCGCTGCTCAGCTCCACTGCACTGCCAGTGGTGGCCAGGGCCCTGGGCCATTGTAAATTGCCCAGGGGAGAGGGAACCCCCAGGGGCAGCAGGTGGGGTCAAGGGAGAGACCCAGCCCCAAAACTGCTGGAGCCCCACAGGCCACACTGGGGAGGTTCTTGGGCTACAGATGGCCCACGGGTCGGGAGTTTGAGACCCCTGATCTAAAACAACAGATGAAGAGGCAGGAACAGAAGACAACGTAGAAGCAGCGTGAACAAGGCAATGATAGAGGAGAGCAATACATGTACTTATCTCGCCTTTACCCCTAGGAACAGACAATGTATGAAGTGTGGAGGAAAGGGAGCCCATCAAAATATAGACAATGTTCACACGTGCACATATCAAATGTTTCTTTTAAAGATATATATCAATTATAGCCAACAGCCCCTCCCTCTGTCCATTATCAGCTGGGCTTTAATTGTAGACGCCATGGAAGAAGTGGGCCTTGAGGAGGGATTGGAAGGTGGTGGCTTTATGGATCAGCCTGGGGAGAACACGCCAAGCTCAAGGGGCAGCATGAAAGGAAGCACAGAGATGGTTGTGGGGGGAGCAATAAAAAAAGGCTGGCACCGCTGGCAGAGGAAGCAGAAGAGACAAGAGCGGATAAACAGCGTGGCAGAGTTGCGAAGAACCTTAAAGATGAGGAGAAGAGGCTTGAACTTTAAACAGGTGACGTCAGTGGAGGATTGCAAACCGAGGAGTGATGTGGTCAGAGCTACAGACAAAGACTATTATCTCAGCAGGAACCCTCTGAATGGACTGGAGATGGCCTATAATGCCAGACCCTTGAGGTCAGATGTACAGATAGTGTGATCTCCAGCTAGCATGTCACAAATTTCCTCCCAGTCAAGACAGATCATCCCAAGGCACAGCACACTGGATTCAGAACTTAACAGTCAGATCTTGGCCTGTAATAATCCATATGCACAGCCAGTGCTTCGTATATTGGACCAAACTGTGCTCTCGGTTTACACTGTTGTACATTCAGAGTTAACCCAGTTGAAGCCAATGTGGTTACACTGGATTTACACTAAATCAGTATCTGGTCCAATCAGTTAGAAGCCCAGGAAACTCTGGTACTAATGCGGTTTTCCGTGCTTGTTCTGTTTCAGAAGATGAAATGATTGTGCTCATAGAAAACCAATCCACACATAAAACTGCAAGATTCATTTAACCCAGGGCTAGAGGAGCAGGGGCCCAGAATATATCCAGCTACAGAGGGCTGGTCATTGAAGAGGAAGGGTCCCTTACTTCTACAGAATGACTCTGTCCTGTCAGGGAGGAGCTTGCTCTGAATGAAGGAGGCATAGATAGAAATAGCAACTAGCTCTGGGAGGGACTGGGGCAGGAATACACCCCTCCAAAGCCAGCTTCCCCCAGTTTCTGAGCTCAAGGACTCTGCCTCCAGCCTCCCCAGACCTCCTGCTCCCCAAGGGAATCTTTAGAGCAAAGTCAAAAGGCGCTCACTGTATAATGCAGGGCAGGTGGACGTGCTTCTGCCATCGTGCTGCCAAGTTCAGCTTCTGGGGAACCATGGGGCGGATCTACAGGCCAGATTCAGCACACACAAATGTCACTCAAACGCAGAACTTAGGAGCGGCCTGCCAGGTGGGACGTCCCAACTTGCTGCATGGTCTCATTGCTGCTAGGTGGGGCTTGTTTGCAGGCAAGTCCTGGAGAGCCTCTTTACACACACCCCCACCCTCCACATCATCAACAAATGGGTTGGCAAGGCCAGGTGCATACCAAGGTTGCCAGGGTTAAGTCTGTGTACAGGTCTAAGTGCTAATGGTGGTGATAGAATGTAAACAAAGGGTTGAGCCCCGCTGGCAGTCACACAGGGGATGTCCCCATTGACTCCCAAAGCGCTTTCAGGGCCTGCGTTCTTAGGCAGCCACAATTATTCCTGTCACCCACTTCTTCCTGACTCCTGCGCATTCTGCATTTTGCACAACTGCCTCCCCTGCACAGTTTAGGATTGACATTCTCAGTTCCATTCATGTTTCAATGGGGGTGGGGTGGGGGGCGCACCCACAGCCCATTTCCACTGCAGCCAGCTGCTGTTCTGACAAACTTATTTAGGAGCTGTGGACATTTTGAAGAGACTGGCAGGAGAGCACTGCTTTCTCTACTGCATTAGTCATGGTGGGAAGAATAGCACATACCCAGGTAGCTCTCACACTGCCACCCCCTTCCCCCGACCCCTATGCGGGGAGTGGTTAGAGAAACACATGCAATTGGCCTTGTAGAAAGTCATTCCTGACAAAGTTCTCTGGTTCTCTGCTAGTAGCAGGCAGGTGTCCTAATCCCTGACCAAGCCTTACATTCTGCTCACTCTTTGAACAAGGCAACCACCTGTCTCCCCCACGGACTCACCTGCAAGCCATTTTTTTTCCTGCTCCCACTGAGCTGCTTCATTCCAGGGTTTAAATAGCTGTAAAAACGGAGGCAAGAAAATGATCAATACACACCTCTTCTAACCTCCACCAGCCTAACCCGGAAAGAACTTCATTTGTATATAATAAACTTAATACCTTATTCTACGTCTCATCAGCATGAATAGACGTGAAACTGTGGACTGGTCAGGCTACAAGAACAAAATTCTAGCTGGTTTTTAACTGGTTACAATCACAAGAGGATTATGTCTAGTGTTTACTTCTTTAGGTCAATATCTGCAAGAACTGGACCAACGTTAACTGGTTTGGTCACTTCTCAGCTGATCGGCATACAGATATTTGCAGAAGTCAAGAATAGTCTTGCCTAAATTCACGCTGCAGCCATTCCCATTGTATATAAAACTCTCCGCTTCCCAAGTGCATATCAGCACAAAATCATCATTTCTTCTGGACTCCTCTCATTTGCCCTCCAGAAGGCTAGTCTAACCAACAACTCTTATAATGAAACAATTCTCAGCCAAAACGGCGGAGTTCCAGATACCACATATGCCAACTTCACGTTTTGGTGAACATCATGTTTTATCCCTTGAGCGGGACTTTGACCAAGACTCCAAGCACTGGCCAGTGTTGCTCAATAAATACAGCTTGACGGTTTCCTCCACAATATTTACTTACCGAGTATAATTCATCCCCCATGAAACTTCACTGATTCCAAAGAAGTTATGCCAGGAATGAATCTGGCCCACTATATTTTAGGCTGCATTTAAAAAAACAAATACGCATTTGGAAATGCCCGCTCCATGCAGAACACAAGAAACCTGGTAGAATGAGGATGATTCATCAGTAGCTGACATTTCTAGGGACACTTGTGATGGAAGGCCACAGCAGAGAGCCCCAGCTAACTCCCACTGAACTCCCTAAGACACAGAGCTGTGTATAACGCAACATAATACTGCACAGCACATACCAACACCCTGCCAGAACATACATTTCTCTGCAGATATTTTTGTATTCCTCTAATGTGAAAGATCACCTTGATTTACATTTCCAGTCTCATCCAGCACATCTAGGAATATTCACAACTGATTCCAATGAGTGAAGCAATTAAAAGGACAGATCTCGTCCTTCCCAGTTTCAGGCTAACACACAGCTGATTGTTGCATGCCCTTTAAAATCCCGAATATTAAAGTCCTTTGAACTTCCCCAACTATTAATTTTAAGGCGGATAATCTGATGGGAAGTGAAAACCAAGATTACTGACAAGTTGTGTGGCACAAAAGAATTTAACATCCAACTGGCTACACTAAGGTTTTCTTTTGATAAAGACTGGTTCTTATTGATGGTGAGTGAGGCATGCACGAGAGCAGGAATGAGCTCCTTAGTGAGCTGGCTCTGTCAGTCAAAACAAGGGGGGGACTCTAAGCTCAGCGCCGTCAGCCATATTTATGGCAAATCAAACACACTGCATGAATTTCTCACGTACCCCCCATTACTCGCTCAGCCTCCAATTTCTTTCCACATTCTGCCTCAGACTCGCTACAGAACACACCCAGAAGTGCTGTCTGTTTTCACCTGCAGTTACCTCTTCCTTCCCCAATACCCAAATAGGGATAGGTATCTAAGTCCCGAGACTGAAGTTAACAGTTTGATCTACTCACTCTAGCCTTTTGAACCGCTCAAAGCCAGCTGCCACATACGGGCATCCATTCTGCAACTCCTCCAGCTCAGTGACCCGGTGGCCCTGCCTGGGGGTGTAGATGTTCCTCACAGCCACAGAGGCATGGATTGTGCTGGTCACCTCATTCAGAAACGCTTCAAAGGTCAGGAACTGGCGCTGGTTCACCACAAACTTCCTTCCATGGAAGAAGGAGTCCCCATTGCGATATACCATCACGTTCTTGGCCACAGGGGCCAGAGCTATTGTGCTAGAGCTCATCCTCTTGAGCTGCGTCCACCTCACTGATCAGAGAGAGACAAGCCGATCAGCGATCAGCACAGGGCAAAGGCTGGAAGAGGAAAACCCCAGGGACCCTTGTGCTAAGCACAAGCCCTTGCTGGCTGACTGCCTTTGTGCTCTCTCTCCCTTCTCAGAGCTGTGTTCTAAAAGGGACTCTTGCCGTTTCCATGGCTGCAGGCCCAGCAAGAGGAGGGAGTTTTGTGAGCCGGCCTGGAGGCTGAGTCACTCAAACCGAGAACCAAACAGCTCCTCAGTACCTCTCCTCTACTACAACAAACAGCACCAAAAGCTCCCTCACAGCCCAGCACAGCTCCGAAATCAGGAGACTGGATGGCTCAGGAGAGCAGACAAGGCTGATTACCTCTGCAGTGGCGATTCAAATCCAGCCAAGTGGAGGTGTCTGAAAAGTTGTCACTCTCTGATAACTGCTCAGTGGCCTGTGTGATAGGAGTTTGGCAGGTGCCAATGCAGTGCCTAGTTGACTATCCTCTGCATCACAAAGCAACCCCCCCCCGCATTTGCATTAATTAGCTCCATAGCTACCGTCATCAAAATGGACTATGGGACTGAACTAACCTGCTGGCCTACAGGAGAGGAAGGATAGGCCAGTGATTAGGGTGTTAGCCCACAACCAGGGAGACCCAGGTTCAATTCCCTGCTCTGCCACAGGTTTCCTGTAGTAAGTGGGAGGCCAGAAAAGTACCTACAGTAGAAAGATGGTAGCAGGACTGGGAGGGGGGAAGCCTGAACTACTGCAGACCAGTTTACAGAGGAATTCAAGCCAAACATCTCTTACTCACATGCCAGCTATTAAAAAAATATTTCAGTGCAAACAAAGCTATACTTACCTGTCTTCCCCTGCTCTCTATTCCACTGCTGAGAGCATAGATACCAGCCTGATTCCCAAAGTTACTGATTTCCCCATCTCTGCAGAGGGGGTGAAGTGATGAGACCAGCCTATGACAGCTCCTCTCCTGCTCTTGAACACAGAGGGCCAAACCTTCATCCTGCTCAAGTTAGTAGCTCATTAGCCTTCAATGGGACCAGCCCAGAGAGTTTCAAAGTTTACATTGGCTGGACCCATCAAATTCTGAAGTACCCCTCCATATGTTTACAGGGCTAGTCTGTAATAAATGGAGTCAAGTGAGTTGGCCAGAAAGACGTATGCATTAAAGGATGCACCCAAGAGCTTTATTTACATTGTGAACTGGTTACACCTGGAGAGCTTTCCTTCAACATATACCCTGTCACCTGAAGCAATAGCCTCTGCCCATCCCGAGCATTTGACACTACAACTGAGGTTAGGCTTGCTTTACTTTTCACTGGATAGCATCTGTGCTAGGTGGCGGGATCAAGACATGGCGCAGCCAATGGCAGAGACAATACTTTATTCAAAAACAAAAATGAGGAACAAATGAGTATGTTCAGGAACTGACACAGGCTTTCATTGGAATGGTTCCAGACTGTACATTAAATATGTGTATGACTGCACATGGAAAGAGACAGAACCCAGAGCATCTGCACTCACAAAGCGTTACGGGTGTGGGATAGGGATCAACCGTGCCATGGGGAAAAGTCCCTTTTCTGATGTTCACAGGTTGCCCATTAGAACAAAACAGTCAATAAAGCCCACTAGGAAACACATCTGATTATATAATACATTCTGTACACACAGGGCCAAACCTTGTGGTTCTCACTCAGCCGGCGTTCTGCTGGAGTGAAGTCTGCAGGGTTTGGCCATGGAGTATTTTGGGATCTCCAAGTCATGGGAACAGAGTCATGGTATGTGGGAGACAGACTCTTTCCAAATACATGGCTCAGCAAGCTGACAACAAAAAGTCATTCCTGCTCTGTGGAGGGGAGCCCATTCCTGGTGTTCAAAGCACCAGGCTGCTTCCCTGCCACTCAGTTCAGCCACAAATTATCAACTAATCTTTTAAAGAAAAGTACATAAAACAAAAAAAATCAGTCTGGCTGCAATTTCCCTCTCAGGCTCAGTCAGCAGAAATGGAGTTCTTCTGGGTGAGGGCTGGGTAATAACCCCTTCAGTACATATAATGTCCTCCTTAGCATGGGGCAGATATTGAACATGTTACTTCACCAAGAGGTTTCAAGTTTAAAAATAAACCTCTTCACTGTAACTAACTCTTATTCGGATGAATGTGACAAATAAAAGTCCCAGTGGAAGTCACAAGTTAACCATGAGAAATGTCTATGCCACAGTGGAGCTAGTGCTTTCCCAGGCAGCTCACATGATGATTCCTCTCCTGCAGTGGATCGGACACAGTCCAGCTAGTCCCAGAGAACGCTGCTCCTCCACAACAAGATGAGCATACTCCGCATCCCCCTGAAACAGTTTCCTATCGCTCAGGAGTCCCCAGCCTTTGTTTCAGGATCAAATACTACAAGACAAAAAGGAAATCAAATGATGATATTGCTTAAATCCTGCCAGACTTGAAACCAGAGGAGCATCTGTCTCTGCAGGTTACCCAGCTACCACTGGAGTCCTCATATGTGGTGAGAAATCCTTAAACATTGAAAGGAATGCAACTGAGGCTTGTAGGGCCAGATTTAGGCATCTTCCTCCCTCTGCTGGCTACTTGCTCATGGCCAGGCAGAGTGCTCTAACATGCAAAGGATCTGTCCTTTGGATGTTGCCTATTTGCAAGAGGAGCAAGTGGACAGAGCAGAGGGATGTTGATAAGTATACACACAGCAATAGTCACATGCAACCAAGCACTTTACAAACTTAATAAAGCCATGCATGCATGTACACCCATCTGGGCGTGCCCACCCAACCTGTGTGTACACATGCACGCACACAATAGGTGAATATCCTAATCCCCATTTTATAGATGCAGAACCCGAGGCACAAATTGCAAGGTCCCACAGCAAGTCAGGAACAAAGTCAGCAATACCTCACCCTTAGTCCTAGGTTTAGGCAATTAGAAATCTCTCCCCCTTTGTGCCTACAGTTAGAAATAAGCCCCAGCGTGCCAGGTTTACCAGTGTTGAGGTGCCTAGCAGAGTAACAGGCATTTTAGACAACATCCTCCATATTTAATTGTTTCAGAGTAGGTTATGGTGTAAGATTGTCAACCCTCAGTGTCCTTCAGCAGCAGGAACTCTTACTAAGAAACACACTGATGACTGCATTACTAGTCCCATCCACTGTTGCAGGGAAAACACAGAATTCTGTATGCACATCTTGGTAGGAAAGTGAGGGAAACTGAGGTAGAGGTCTAGTGGTTGAAGCAAAGGACTTCCAGGAGAGTCAGTATTCCTGCATTCTACCTCTGCTCTGCCACTGACTTAACTGTCTGACCTCAGGCAAGTCTCCAAACCTCACCATGCCTCGTTTCCCTATTCATAAAATGGATGTGATAACACTGACCCAAATCTGTAAAGCACTTTGAGATGGGAGGTACAATATAAGCATTATTCTATCCTTATTTCTTTACTAACTGATCATTGCTAATTCACACTCATGCCTGGAGATTAGCACTGAAGACAGATTAGCATGTAAGTGAGAGAATAATAAAGAGAACAATAAAGAAACAACAGACCCTACCTTACAAATGTATTTGGATAAACTAGATGAACAAGTGTGGTTTAGAATATGGACTGCAGTACATTCTAGAAGAGCAGTGAAGTCTTTGTAACACGCCAATAGCTAACCTCAGCCATATCTTCCTCTAATTAGCTGATGTTTACACATGGAAAGTGCTGTACAAGCGTTAAGCATTATCATCTCCTCCAGAGAAGAGAAATGCACCTCCACCATCTGATTAAACTCTTATGTAACTGAATGGAAATCCAATCCCCACCACAGTGATTAACTGAAGATTCCTCTTGCAAATGTTTGTCTGGACAAGCCAGCCTTTGAACACAGCAAGAGGCAAGGAGAAGCTCTTACATTCTTACGGCTCACAATAGCTTGTTGCAGCCACAGCAGCTCCATGGCCAAGTGATTTCGATAGCACCGAAGGTCAGAAAGAGTTTGAGGCAGCTCCTGTTTTATGCTCTTGAATGGAAGCTCTGCACAGAAATGGAAAAACAGAGATTAATTCTATTTAAGGGGTTATTTGATTTTATAGCCTAGCCATGTTCCCTTTAGTCCTCTCGTGTTCAGAGGCCAGACGGGGCGGGTGGTACTCTTCCCAAATTCCACCTACCATCCCAGGGGAACTGAATGTTTTGGTAGAACAATCAGCAGTGAAACAGTTAACCACCTTAACATACAGATTTCAAAGTCAACAATCCATTGCAACGAAGAGAGGCAGGTCTCCCCATTTGGAACCAGAACTCTACTTTGTACTATTCTAGCTTCTCATATTGCCATCGTCACTGTAGTAACCAAGAACACATGACTGTTAACCCAAGCCAGTGCACACAGACTCGGAACAAGCTATTTAGAAAATTTACCTTTAATGCATCTTTCATAGAATGTGGGGAATGCAATCAATCATCTTCCCTGGTGTGCAGAGTTATACTATACAGAAGCTAGTGTGTTAATTTTCCTGTTTGGTTACTGCTGCCAAAGCTGGGCCAATCCATTTGTATTATTCACCTTCTGGCTCCATGAGAGGCTGTTTATTTTCTTGTGTCAGGTACATCAAGAAAGAGAGACCTTGGATACTAACCTACTTCCAACTGCGTCAGAACAAACACATGTCCACAAACAGGATAAAAAACAAACACTTTTCTGGGTACAAGCCCTACGCTCTTGAACAAAATCCATCCTGATGGACTATCTTAGTTTTCTAGGGCTACAGCCTACAGTCTTTTCAAGACAGTGTTTCCTGGACTCTGCTCTATAATTGATCATGGTGCCTACGTAGAGGGGTTATAATACTGAGATATTGCCCGCTTTGAAGATCTGCAGTTAGTCTCTAGGACCTACAAAGAAAGGAGAGCTACATAAAGCTTGTTCCTAACTTAAGCAGCCCAGGCAAGACTATGAGCTTGAAGGGTATGCATAAAGCTGCTTGGAATAGAAAAAATCTAGCTTGCTTGCGATCAAAGTTTTGCAGAAAAATCTTTAATCTGATCTCAAATACACCAAGGGCCTCTCCCTTCCCCTATGCTAATGGAAGAGGTGACATGGAATTTATTTAGGCAAACAAAGGTTTGGATAAGAGGGTGTACTTTCCCCTGCAATTGATGCTCACTGGGAAGCAGAACATTTAGAAAATGGGAGGATTTGGATAATAGGTGTTTCCAGGTGAGAAACCTGGAACCCTGCCCCAAACAGGGGTTGATCAAGGTTTCTGAGCTGGTGTGGAACCAAGTTTAGTTTGTCCTTGCAGTTAAATAATGTATATCTGCAATGGATAATTTCCTAGTGTAGACAAGACCTTGGAGAGGAGATATTATTTAAACAGGAAACTCATGCGAGGGGGGCCCAGACTCCATTTTATGCGATCTCTTGGATGAGATTCATTGCTCTAGTCTCTCTATTGTATTCCTGAGGCTTTTGTCTCCTCAACAACCTAGCTCAGGTGGGTGAGCATGTTGCCAGGTTACACATGCCATGCTGGAAGGGTTCAGAGGTGCTGGCTATAATGTATATCCCTATTCCTGTTTCTTACCTTGACTGGCTACAGTAGATCCTATCTCCGGAACAGTGTTGCTCCATACAGATGAGGCATTGCTACTGTTCTTCCATTCCGTATTCTCTCCTGATAAGCTGCAGTCCTGTCCAGTGGATTTATCTGCATCACACTCTAAATTTTGCTTCACTCTCTTGCTTTCACCTCTTGAGACCATCTGCTCATCTTGAAGCTGGGCTGTAGGTTTCATGCAACTCCTAGAGTCACAATCCTTTTCTGGTTCTAGTGTCTCAAGAGGACAATGCTTTTGCTGCCCTTTAGCTGTGTTGTTATGGTCTTTGGATCCAGACTCTTGATCAATTAATCGCTTTACTTTCATCTGCTTCTGGAGAAACAATGTTTGAGAAGTTAAACATGGAGGAGAGTTAATGAACAGAGGGACGTAATAAAAAAATTCAGCAAGGTTAGGCTCTTCCTGGCTAAGATGATCTTGCTTAGTAGATGTTTGTAACCAGCTCTGATAACTTTCCTCACTACTTTCCAGAAATTCACTCTGCCCACAAAAGAGTTTTAAATGATCATGGTTTGGGAAATGGTTAACAGTTTATTTCCAAGCTACATTTTTTTTTTTTTTATAAAGCTTGTTTATGAGCCATGTTCAAACACTACAAGAGAGCAAGTCTCAGATAGTGCCTGGTTGTATTATGGACAGATGAGGTCTGTCATGGAGAAGAGAGTTTGTTCTTTCCAGGCTTCAGCACCATGATTCAAGTGGTTAACGCATGGCTAGGTCAGTGTACAGTGTGAGATGGACGCTTTAATTGTGTCAGAGGACAAGCAGGTTTCCCCCAATCATGGCTGCATTTATAGCATTTAGCCAGACCATACTTTGAATCCAAGCAAAAATTGTGATAATGAAATCCAGAAACTACCTGCTACATGCAGAAGTGCTAAATTCTGTTTTAGCTACACCATTTTTTGTAAGAAATCCCTATTCACACAGAACATGCCGATCATATCAACAATGCCAGCCTTTGCCAGGAGCGACTGCGTACCAAGAACTGAATGGACCATACCTTTTGAGGAAAGACAGGCATTGGTACGAAGCGTCCTTTCCACTGCAACGGACCCAAATCCCCTTCAATCTCCTTTACCATGTTCTCATAGTCCTCCTGTAAGCTTTGGAACCTCTTCCTCACAAGATAACCCCTGACATAGGCCTACGAAGGATAAGACAGAGATCCCTAAATAGTCTTAGAGATGGTTGACCAGGTTTCCCAACAGAGAGAAGATTTGCAGATGCTTCAGAGGGAATGAACAGAACAGGGAACTTCCCTGTTGTTCACTCCCAGCTTCTGGCATTAGAGGTAGGGCTACCCAGAGCATCGGGTTGTGTCCCTGACCATCTTGGTTAATAGCCATTCATGGGCCTATTCTCCATTAACTCATCTAATTCTTTTTTGACCCCAGTTATACTTTTGGCCTTCACTCTGTCCCATGGCAACGAGCTCCACAGGTTGACTGTGTGTTGTGTGAAGAAATACTTCCTTATGTTTGTTTTAAACCTGCTGCCTATTAATTTGAGTGACCCCCTAGTTATTGTGTTATGACACCGGTAAATAACACATCCCTGTTCACCTTCTCTACATCATTTGTGATTTTACAAACCTCTATCATATCCTCCCCTCTACTCAGCTCTTTTCAACAACCCTAATCTTTTTAATCTCTCCTTGTATGGACGCTGTTCCAGTCATTCTTGTTGTCCTTCTATGTGCCTCTTCCAATTCTGCTATATCTTTTTTCAGATGAGGTGATCAGAACTACATGCAACATTCAAGGTGTGGGCATACCAATGGTTTATATAGTGGCATTATGATATTTTCTGTTTTATCTATCCATTTCCTAATGGTTCCTAACATTACTATTACTTCACAACATCTTAGATTATTAGAAGGGAAACAATCATTAATAAAATATTAGGGCCCAACACTGCAAACGCTATAAAGCACGATGCTAACTACCACGGTAGTCCCACTTCAGTCAGACAGACTACCCATGGCCATGAGCATTATATTTGGTAGTGAATATTTGCAGGATCAGGCCCTAACTTATTGTCACTGCTTAGGCAACTTGTTGGATTATTTTTGTATTTCTTCTGGCTAAGGCAGGGAAAACCGCCCATTAATTTCACTGTGTTTCTAGTCAGTGTCACTTTCTAGATGAAAGTGATTAATCTGAAGAGGAAAAAAAAAAGAGAGAGAGAGAGAGAGAGAGAGAATAAGCAAAGCTCCAATGATGACAGTGTCCGAGAAAGGCATCCACTCTTTAAGGAACATGTGATTTATTCATACCATATTGGGGCTTTTCTATAATGTCTCATACCATGGAGCTACTCAGGAACTGCTACTGTGCTTTAAATTCACACCCTACCTTAGTCCAAATTAACTTTCAACTGCAAACAAACTCGGAATACGTCCACTTTGAAGTGGATGGGAATTTTGCCACTGACATCAGTAGTGCAGGATCAAGGCCCCTAACGTTATTTGTATATTGTGCCTGCTTCTATGAAACACACAGGAAAAAACACTCAAGACAGGAGCACCAAGGAGCTGTGATACCCTCAGTGAAACTAGAGCAGAGGGGCAAACTCAGCCCTGGAGTAAGAGAACAGCCCACTGCCTTCAGTGGTGCTGCACCCGCTTACAGCAGGGACTAAGCATAAGCACAAGAAACAGCAGGAGCTGGGGCAGCAGAAATAGATTAAGAGAATTTTGTCCCTTGTCGCCCCAAGATGTGCCTACACCCAGATGTACCACCCCAGATATACAGTCATCCCCACCGGGTCCTGCCCTAGCCCCAGATGCATCACCCCACTCCTCAGATATACAGCCCCCTAGACCTGCCCCAGATGCATCGCCCCACTGCTCAGATATACAGCCCCTTCGAGACCTGCCCCAGATACATCACTCCACCCTTCAGATATACAGCCCCCCTCCCCCGATGCACCCCCCCACTTATTAGATATACAGCCCCCCAGACCTGCCCCAGATGCATCGCCCCACTCCTCAGATATACAGCCCCCCCACCCCCCGAGACCTGCCCCAGATGCACCCCCCGCACACTCCTCAGATATACAGCCCCCCTCCCCCTAGATGCACCCCTCACACACTCCTCAGATATACAGCCCCTCTCCCCCCAGATGCACCACCTCACACTCCTCAGATATACAGCCCCCCCACCCCCCGAGACCTGCCCCAGATGCACTCCCCCACTGCTCAGATATACAGCCCCTCGCCCGAGACCTGCCCCAGCTGCACACCCCGCCCCACACACACACCCCCGGCCTGCCCCAGCTGCGCCCCCCTCAAGCCTACCCCAGATGTACACCCCCCCCAGACATACAACCCCCCCCAGGCCTGCCCCCCCCTTATCCCCAATACCCGCCCCGCCCGCGCGCCTCACCTGCAGCGTCGTCACCCCCTTCACCAGCCGTTGCTGCTCCGGCGCCATCTCCATCCGAACCGGCGCGGGCGCGGGCGCTGCCTGGCAACCGGGCTGCGACCGATGGCGTCATCGCGTGGCGACAGCAGGCAGGGGAGGGGCTCTTCCGCCTCCTTCCCTGCCGCCCTGCAGTGTCTGCCCTCTGGCGGCCCCACCCAGGGCTGGCAGGGGAAGGGCAGTGAGTGGCCCCATGGCCACGTGCCACGCAGGCTGGGGGCTCCCCCTCTCAACCCCTAACCCCTGGAAGTAGTGACCCTCTGGAGGGGCACAAGGGGGCCCAAGCCCCCCGAGCAGCTGGGTGATGTAACAGCAGAGCCCCATTCCTGCTGGCAGGCTGGAGGGGTGGCCAGGCCAAATGCAAGCGTGTGGTATTGTGACCAAGCACAGGGCATCACTCTGCCCCTCAGATTTGGGGTAGCTGGGCCAGTAACTTGGCCCCCTCCTTAGCAAAATTCTGGGTGCACCCCTGCTCGGAACCCACTGCTTTCCAAGGGAAACTTTGCCTCGCTCTGTGGTAAAGTATCTCCCAGTGCTTTACCCACATGCCTCCTCCATTCATCCTCATCCCCATGTTACAGATGGGCTAACTGAGGCAGAGAGCGGTTAATATACACGATTTGCAAAACAGGAGCAAGCCTCACTATTTATGAGCCTAATCCAAGACATTGTAAAGGAGGTGGAACATGCTCAGCCTTTTCTGGAAATCAGGCCCCATGCAGGTGTCTCACATTGGACACCCAATACCATTAGTCACTTCTGAAAATCACAAGCCTAGGGCAGATGCAGGAACTGAACCCAGGAGTCCTGGCTACTCATGCCTCCGTTTTAAACTTCTGTCCATTTTTCCTTCTTTACACATTAATTAAAGCGGTGGTGAAAACAGCAAAATACCACACCTAGTTTATTTACATTACAATTTCATTATTTAGTGCTACATTCTACTACTAGAAAAACATTCTGACATGTAAACATACACTCATCTATTCACCTTCAGTGTCAAATTGGAGCAGCTTAGCTGTTAAAAAGTGGACGTGTGTGTAAGTGTAGAAATGTTAGTTGTTTAAACTCCTCTCTTCTTACATTTGGTGTCTGGTCTAGCAAAGCCACCACTTCTATCCTTGTTGGAATGGAAATATTACCCAACCCCCACAGAAAGAATTTCTACAAAAGGCCTGGGGTATTTTGCAAGATTTTGTGATGTAGCTGTTTGTCCACTAGGAACCAGACTGAAACCCACCAAACTCATTTCACTCACAGCCCCTCGAATGGTCCAAACTGAATCCCACAGCCTGAAAATGAAATGTTCTATCTCCCATTAACAATGCTTTGTTTGCTATGGCACTTCTTATCCAGGAATCTCAAAAAGCTTTATACAAGGTTGCTCAAGTATCACTAACCCCATTTTTAAAAAGAAGGGGGAGGAAAAAACTCAGGCACAGAGAGGTACAGCTACTTGCCCAAGGTCACATGGTGAGCTGGGAAGAGATCAGGAGAGAGAGAACCCAGCACTGCTGATTCCCCGTCTTTCCTCTAGGATTTTCTTGTTTACTTTTCAAGTTACCTTGACAGTGTTTGGCCTTTTCGGATGCTCTAAAAATCCTGGATTTTGATACAAAATTATTAGACAACATGCCCCTCCCCCAGCCCACCCCCCAAACCCCTTCTCTTAGGGGTGTCCTTCCTTTTATACTCCTACTGTTCAGAGGGGCCATGACAGAGTCGAGCTGGTGGAGCTTTCCCTTGGCTCCAGAATCCTCAATGCTGCCCTCTGTTGCCTATGGAGGGATCAGGCAGCCAGCTAGGCAGTGGCAGCATCCTCCAGGTCTGGATTCTCCGCTAGGTGCAGCTTTTGGCTGAGTTTTATGTTAAGGAAGAAGAATAATTGATCAAGCTGCAGCCTCATCACTGACCAGATCCCTGGGAGGAGAGGCTGGAGCTCCTAACACAAACCTTCTAACTGAGCCAGTCTCTGTACCCAGTAGCAACAGCACCAGAACCAGGAGAACCCAGGGGCCATGGCTTTTTAACATGGGCATGGTTTGCGGAGGTGGGGGGCAGTGTTGCCCCCCTAAACTGCAAGCCTTGGGCAGGCACACCACCCTCCCCGGCCCAAACTACATCCATGTTAAAAAGTTATGGGCATGGCCCCATAGCCCCACCAGTCCAGCACCAGTGCCCCTGCCCCCACTTGTACAAAGGTTCTGGCACCCTTGTTGGTAGCCTGTGCAGCACAGGAACGTAGGATTTGGCAATGGTTTGTACCATGCAGTATCTCGCCTCATCAGACCAATGATCAATAGAATATAGCATCAGGACAGACCAATGGTCCAATAAAAAGTCTGGTCTTCTCCCTCCAGCCATAGTCTGTGCATGGCAGAGATGGGGGAAGGGTTCCTTCCTGACCTCTACGGAGATCGCCAACACCCCGAAGCACAAGATTCTTCTCCCTCTTATCCTGCACAGACGGTGACGCAGGATTTCCCATACTGGATCAGCCCACCGAGCCACCCTGGCTGGGATTCTGTCTTCAAGAGTGGCCAGTACCACATGCTAATTCAAACTGGTCCCACAGTTATCCAGCTCCTTCATAGACTCAGCTGCATTACTCACTCCATTGGTGGTGCCTGGTTACCCTTAGAAGTGGATTCCAACCAGCATCCATCACCGATCCATCTCAATGCATTAGGGCTCCCTCTAACCTCTTGCCCACTGATGGGCAAAGCGTGGCTTGTGCCGCTCAGAGATGTTACTCAGACCTCCAGATCCCACCCTCAGGCTCCTCCTTCCAACCCAACCCTTCCTCTAAAACGGTGTCCTACAGATGTCTTCATGACAGGCTTGCCTGGAAACCTTTGGCACCAGCAGAGTCCTGGTGTCTTTGAAACCCCTGCCAATTCCCAAGAAGCCTCCAAGCTCTACAGGGCTCCCTGCCTAGAGTCTCTGGCAGAAGATGATCAGCATCTACTAATGGCATCTCAGATCCAATGCCAGGGTCTGGGGAGATATTGGAGAGTGATGATCAAGTGTCTCAAAGCGGATTCCCTCTTCCCTTCCCTGCCTGAGGGGGGTCACCCAGCTGTGCACATACAGAACAGGCCTCCTGAAGAATCCCATGGCCCCATAGGCCCCGGCAGAAGGATACATGGAGTTGCTGAGCTCTTCCAACTGAAAAGGGAAACAGAAGCATCATTAGAACAAGCACAAGCAGCTCTGACAATAAAGGGAACAGGGCCCTACTTGCCTTTGAAGATCCTTAGGGGGCATTATCTGTATTGTGGTAGCCCCCAGAAGGGGTCAGGGCCCTGTTGCGCTAGTCACTAAGAGCAGCACGGTCTAAGTGCAGGGCTTGGAGGGAGCAGGGATTTGTTCTCAAGGGACGACTCAGGGATCAGCCCACCAGGAGAGAACTCTCTGGTACTCACATTAGTCAGCAGCTGATCTAGGTTACTATCTGCCACCGTCTTCTTCTGGTCCTCAGAGAGCTCCTCTACATAGACATCCAGGCTGAAGTGCAGGCGCGCCAGCTTCTCCTGCATCTCCCGGACGTGCTCCAGCTGCTCGAAGGAGCACTCCTTCCCTGTGCCGCCCAGGAGGGGGACCTGGTTACACTCAATCACCAAGACACATCCCCTTGCAGTAGAGATTCCTAACCAGCTCTCCTGGGGTTTCCCATTACAGATAGGCTGGGCTTGCCCCAGGCATCACACAACTGCTAGCAGGAGCCTCCCAGATTAGCCAGATCTTCCAGTGCCAGCCATGGTGGCTCTGGGTGGCCCTAGCTCCCAGCACCCCAGGGCCAGGCACTGATGCTTTGGGGACGCCATTCAGGCTGATGAACCCCCCTTTAGAGGAATTGCCTCCTGCTTACCAAAGGCCTGCAGTTTGCCCGAGTGGAAGTCATTGAGCAGGTTCAGCAGCCCACCCTCCATCTCATAAACGTCCGAGACGTCGGTCAGGAAGGAGTGCTGCAGAGGGGCCCCCAGTGCTGCGCCCCCACTGCCCCCAGGCTGAGGCAGACGAGATTTCTCCTTGTTCACCCTAGATAGAAAATACAAACCCACATGAACATTGGCTGGAGGCCTTTCTATGCCAAGAGATGCAGCCCTTGTCTTTCTTCCAAGGAGCTCATGGTTCTTTGTAAGTACAGCAGCCTGCTATTTACAGATAAAGGGAGCTAGTGCTGCAGCTCCAGTCCTAAAAAACAATTTCTGGAGCGTGTTCCCAGCATTTGCAGTAAGTGATTGTACTGGAACACTGCTTCACCTTCCACAAAAGTGCCTGGCCAGCATCGCAGAGCACTCGGGCACAACTCGAGCCCTGGGTAGCTCAAGCAGGAGTGACCTGTGTGGTTTGGGTGCTTGCAATCTCAGGTTTAATACCTGGGGACATGCAGCATTTGTAATGCAGGCTCCCTGTCATCCCAGCCCCCCGCACTGACCTTTTGAATTTGGCCCGTTGCTTTGGTGAGGGCAGGTGAGGCAGCCCCAGAGAGAAGGTGGTGCTTTTGCTGGTGGGGACGGGCAGTTTGCGCAGAGCGCTGGATGACACAGGCTGAGCTAGGCCAGGCTTTGGACTCCTCTTCTTCTTCTTGTCTTCCATCTTGAGAACACGATCCCCAGGCTGGGGCCAGTCGCAGGCTCAGTAACCCACTGCAGCAAGGAACCTCTGGGCACTAAAAGGAGACACTGTTAACAAAGGAGACAAAGCCCCTCTTTCACCCCCTTTCTCCAGCTTCAGCTATTCAAGTGCAGACAGAAGCTGCTCCCGTGTGGATCACCTACAACAGGGGTAATCAATCAGCGGACCGCGAGCCAAGCCAGACTGCCAGATGCTTTTGAACAGACCCCCAAAATCTTTTTAATTTACTTTTTTTTATTATTATTTTCTCTGGAATCTGGACTGAGAAATTTGGACCTTGACCATTCCACTGATGACAGGCCTCAGCTGCAGGTCTCAGCTGGAAGACTCAGGCCTGTAGTGGCTCTTGCTCTTAGGTCGCCAGTTCGGTCCGAGCTGAAGGTCACTATTTTGGTTTTGCATCTCATCCAGAAGAGGACAGCCCCCTGGTGGCATAGGACCCCTACCACCACGCTGAGGCACTGGGGTCAGTATTACTTTCACCCACAGGCCCCTGCGTTACCACTGGAGGTCTCCTATCAGAGTACAGTGCGGGCCACAGATCACTGACAAGTCACTGCCCCAGCAAGCTGCAGTAACCACAATATCATTTTCAAACCAGTCACTATGTTGAGCGGGACCTGTTGCACTTACCCAGCCTGACCCTGCTTAACAAGATCAGATGAGATCACAGCCTGAGGGGATGTATTTGGTTCTCAAGGCTTGAGAAGAAATATTTAGATACCCACATATCCAAACAAGTACATACCCTGCGTCTCTCTCTCTCCCTCTCCCCCTGGTGCCTTTCCCAAAGTTTTACTTTCTCTTCTTTCTACATCTGTCCCCTAAAATATTAAAATGCACTCTATGTGTGAGTATATTTGTACATTTCAAGGCTCTCTTTGTATCTAACAAGACAGGGAGGTGGGGGCAAGGAAATGAAGCAGCTATTCAATTTTTCTCCAAGTGTTCTATAAAGATGTCCGTGTTTAAGAATCAAAATCCTGGTTTTTAAAAGTGACATTCTCAAGCAAGCATTTAACACTGATCAGTTGTAATCTCAACCAGCAGATTGTATCTTCCTACTATGGATCCTCAGAGGGCCTAAATCAGCATAGCTCCATTGAAGTCAGGAGTTGGACAATTTACACCAGCGGGGGACCCAGCCCATTGACATCCATGGAGCTATATTGATTTACACTAGCTTGGGATCTGGCCCACTACATTCAAACAGAAAAGGCCAGGCTGGAAAAGCGGGCTGAAGCTCAGAGTAAGAGTCCAGGTCAAGAAGAGAGGGTCAATGACATTTTGGGGGTTTTTAAAGGCAAGAGGAATTAGATGAGGGTGTTGATGACCCTTGCTCTGGGTTTATCTCTATTTAATTTTTTACCTGCAGTGATTTTTGACATGCACAAGCTAGTATTATTTATAAACAACATTTTATATTTAAATGAACAAATGAAAGACTGTTCAGTCATTTTGTCTGTTATTTGTTAAGAATTAGGCAAAACGGGCCCCGGGGAGCAAACTGTGCACACCCCCCAGAGATGGGGCAGGGCAAGATTCACACACCCCAACATTCCAGAAGTCTGCAGTGGAGGGGAAATCACATCAGGCAGGGAAAAATTATTTGGATCTCCAGCCTCAGCAAGGACTATCAGCCGGGGGCTAATTAGTTCCAACTGAAAGGGTTTGTTTTGTTTTAAACATACACCTGATAGGAGGTCACGAATGATGACAGCTTTAATGTACTGCTGACATGGGATTTGAACCTGTGACCAAGACATGAAGGGCTCTATCTCATCACTCTAAGCTGTGCAGAACTCTCTTGCTATAATTCTTTAGAGACTGTACATTTCAGTGCAGGGCTTTTGTGTGTTCACAATGGAGCCCAGATCCCAATCAAGGCCTGTAGGCACTACTGCAGTCTAGGATTCCTAATTACTCTGCATTGCTTCTAGGAGCAGATTTAGCATGGGAACACTTTGGCAGATCGAACCAACAAGCCCAAACCCAGCCCTGTGGTGATATCTCAGCAGAACAGGGGGTTCCTTCCGACTTTTATACCTGCACCATTGATCAAGCTTTAATAAAACATAGCAGGGCTCCTGCTAGTCTTCCTCCATACTCATTTCCCATTGTTCTCTACGATGGCACCTCAGCTGAAGGGTTAGCTGCTAGGTCTGATCAAAGCCCAGTCCTAGACTGTGGAAACAGATCCCTCTTTGTTCAGTATGAAAATGGCTGTGATTCATAAGTTACCCAGACAGTTATTTCAGAGTATCCCATTAAAAAAAAATTAGCAGGATATTCACTCCATTTAGCTCCATTCCCCAGACACTGGACAGTCAATTAGCAGATTCAGAACCTTTTTTCATTTCCACCCTAGCGTTACAAGCCTGGGGAGTTACCTGCACCCAGGAAGCCAACGTCCAGAGAAATGTCACAGTGTGAGATCTAGATGACACCACCAGCCTCCCCTCCCCTCTTCCCAGAAAATTGCAGGACTCCCGCACCATGGTCTCCAACCTCCCTGTTCCCCCCTCCAACCCCTCAAAACCCCACAGCAGAAGCAGCTGCAGAATAAAGCTGCACAAGCCCCGTGCACGCAAAAAGAACTCGCAGAGCAACAATGCAGCCGGGCAGCGTTCCAAAACGGAACGTTCGGCCCCCCCTCCGTTCCACCACCCCTCCCTTCCCGTGCCGTGCCGTGCCGTGCCATGCCAAGAGCCGTAAGAGGTAAAACTGACCTGAGAGGAACCCCCCCGTGCTGCTCCCAGCGGCGCAGCGCCCTGCAAGACTCGGTGTCAACAGCAGCCAGGCCCACGCAATAATTTGCATTTAAAGGGGAAGGCGAGGGCAGGGAGAAGTCCGGAGCTAGGGTCATTCACACGACGAGGGACAGATTTTGACTTATTTCCCCTGTAACTTCTCCCCTACCCTGACTTCAGTGGGGCAGCGGCTGAGTGCCACCCGTTTCATGAGAGCGGAGTTCAAGCCCAGCGGTTGGATTTCATGCCCTTGGGGTCTCCTGCCTGATTTCATTGTCAGGGAGATGGGTGCCACCTAGACCAGCTCCAGTGGCGTGGAAACTGGTGTGAGACAGGATCACTGTCTCTCTGTCACAGGCACGGGGCGCCGCCAGTGTCACTTCACAGCTGCTGAAGATCTGGCTCAGAGCCTCTATGGCAGGGGTTCTCAAACTTTTGTCCTGGTGACCCCTTTCGCACAGCAAGCCTCTGAGTGCGACCCCCCCTATAAATTAAAAACACTTTTTTATATATTTAACACTATTATAAATGCTGGAGGCAAAGCGGGGTTGGGGGTGGAGGCTGACAGCTCATGACCCCCCCATGAAATAACCTCACAACCCCCGAGGGGTCCTGATCCCCAGTTTGTGAATCCCTGCTCTATCACACTCTCAACCTTTCTTTTCCTATATGGAATATATTCCAATTTTCCTTTTAGCAGAAATGTGTATTGAAACCTCTAGGCTCATTAAAATGAGATGGTGTTGCTGGGCCTCACAATTTTATCTTGAGTCTCACAACATAGGGTCTTTTTTTCCCCAAGCCCCAGCTCAGGGAGTCATGTGATTATCTCAGCTTAAAAGAAAAGTCAGCTTCTAGCCTTCCTGGCTGCAGAGAAAAGCTTGAAAATATGACCCCCTAAAAGCACAATATTCAACATTTACTATTTTAAAAAATTAAGCCATTGTCCTGACTTTTGGGGCCTGACTCATGATTTTTTTAATGCTTAAGGAATGTCTATATAGCATTTTGGAGTGAGCCTCCGAGCCTGGGGTCTAGAGACATGGGCCGGGAGGCTTGTGCTAGAACACTAAAAATACCAGTGTTGACAGTGCTTTGAAGTTTCAGTTTGAGCCGGAGTTTAGGCTTTGAAGCATGGGGGGATGGGGTCATATGTCTGTTGACCCAGGCTGGAAGGCTTGGGCCCAAATACTGTGTAGACATATATTTAAAGTTCACTGTGGCAAACAGGGCAATCTCCTGGATGAACCTTACTGAATTAAAATTCAATACCTTTGGTGTTGATAGTATTAAAATACAGTTGTTTATAGGTCATTATGGGATTGTATGTAATTTTCCTAGGAGGCACGACTAATGTAAATCTTGGGAAATGGTAGGACCTTCAAATGACTTTTTGAAACAATATGAACTTTTAAAATTAAGTGGGTTTCCCGGGAAATCCCTAGGAGACAGGAGTAGTATGCTAATATAATTCCTCCAATTAGTCAATAACTCATCTTTTGGAAGTTTTGCCTCCAGGAGAGGACCCATTGTCTGGCTGATTACCTTTTCATGGTCTCTTTGAAGACCCCCATTGTGGATAAAGGACTCACTCACCGATCCACGATGGCTCTTGGTCTGAGCAAAGGGTGTTAACAAAACTGAAACCACTGGAAAACACCTGTGTGGGGATTTGAAGGGCTGCTCACCAGCCAGAACCCATGTTGGAGTTGGGGTGATCTCTGGAAAGCTTATTAGCATGTGTGGCGGTTCTTTGATTGTCTTTAATATGTTTTGTCTGTATTGCTTTTACCTTGAGACGAAAACATGTTCAGCTTGGAAATACCCTGATCGGAAGGGAGAGAACCATGGGTCTCCACCCAAGAGAGGCCACAGCTGGGGAGCTGGCAGCCTAGAGTGGGTGCCCTGCTGAACCATAGAGGAGGAATGCAGGTGCAGTTGCCCTGAACGGATGTAGGATAATACTAAATTACATATTAAAAAATATATATATATATAAAATATCCATGTTATATGTTGTATTGGTAAAATTATTCTTGAAAGCTATTAATACTTTTACTACACATGTGCTGTAGCATTAATATAATCCCTTTATATCATGATTTTAAACAGACTTTTAATGTTGAAAAAATTATTAAAATATTGACCATGCTAAAACTGATTCTGCCGTTTCTCTTGAACCTTCCATCCTCATGGATCTGGATCCTGCTCCCACTGACATTGATGGCAAAACCCTGCTGTATGCTGTGTCATATAGGAATTGCCTGTGAGCCCTCGCAGGGTAGTGGGTAGGTGCACATAATGATATAGAGAGGGGAAATATTGCTCCTGACAGGGCCCAGAATGGGCTAGTATGCAGTGGGACAGTGGCGTGGCACCTGTCTCAATCTGTCATCTTGTTCTCCACAATCTCAGCTTTCATATATAAAATAAAATCATCATAATAAGTAAGTCTCTAACGGTTATGGTTGTGAATAAAATCTCAAACGTGTGAACCAAGCATATCTACAGCAGAGAGAAATCTGCAGAGCCTGGAACAATGGCTCGGAGAGGTATGAACTACGTCATTCACCTAAGAGAGACTAGCTGAGTGAGGTAATAGCTTTTATTGGACCAATCTCTGTTGGTGAAAGAGACAAGCTTTCCAACTTACAGAGCTATTCTTCAGGTCTGGGAAAGGTCCTCAGTGTCTATTCCCCATGTTAAGTATCCTCACATCTTCTTTTCAAACTGTCTGAAATGGTCCATCTTGATTATCACTAGAAAAGTTTTTTTTTTCTCCTGCTGATAATTGCTCATCTTAATTAATTAGCCTCTTAGAGTTGATAAGGCAACTCCCACCTTTTCATGTTCTCCATATGTGTATACATATCTCCTTACTAAATGTTCCATTCTGTGCATCTGATGAAGTGGGCTGTAGCCCACAAAAGCTTATGCTCAAATAAATTTGTTAGTCTCTAAGGTGCCACAAGTACTCCTGTTCTTTTTGCAGATACAGTCTTAACATGGCTGCTACTCTGAAACCAGTTAAATACAAGATGGAACAGATTGTTAGGCATAAGGGAATGGGCAACAGGAGATAGATCACTTGATGATTACCTGTTCTGTTCATTCTCTCTGAAGCACCTGCCATTGGCCACTGTTGGAAGACAGGATATGGCCTAGATCAGTGGGTCTCAAACTTTTTTACTGGTAAACCCTTTCACACAGCAAGCCTCTGAGTGTGACCCCCCCCTAATAAATTAAACACCCTTTAAAATATATTTAACACCATTATAAATGCTGGAGGCAAGTGGGGTTTGGGGTGAAGGTTGACAGCTCGCGACAACCCATGTAATAACCTCATGACCCCCTGAGAGGTCCCAACCCCCCGTTTGAGAACCCCTGGGCTAGATGGATCTTTGGTCTGACCCAGCATAGATGTTCTTAAGGGGTTAACACATACTGTAAAAGACTGAAGTAGATGGTTACTTTTAGCACTCTAACTTGGGCTGAGCTAGCACAAGTCCCACCTGCAGCATAGACGTATCCTGAGTGACGTTGCCTGGGTGATTCACGCAGGCAAAGCTGCCTTTGTGTCTGGAGTCTGGAAAAGCACCACCATTTTCCTAATTTGACTGCTGGCTCAGGGATGAGACGACCAACCCATTTCCTCACAGAAAATGCTCTAAGAATTTCAGCTAGTCTAATGTCCTTAAATCCATGCAGAGCAGATGGGATCTGGGCTTTTATGGCGTTGTTGGAAAGATTCCCACATATTAATTGCCCAGAACTCATTGTATCTGTCTTGGATGTATAAAGAGCGGAGTAAAAGCCTGTGGGTCCCAGATGATTTACACAGCCATCCCTTCCATTCCTCAACAAAGGGGGCTACAAACCAGCAGGTATCTGGAGGTTGCCTGCCATTTAATTCTCACCAAATATGTTTCTGATTTTGAGATGGCAATGGCTCAGCCTGTAACAAACCCTTCTCCAACGGGAGTCCAGAGAACAGGCTGACCCTTCATGGCGCCACTGCTTTAGATGAGGCTGTCAGAAAACGGAACATGTGCAGGGAGATGAAAGCAGCATGGAAGGGGTCCTGCTGCCGTTTGGGGGGGAACCTTGGGCTGTGTGAGACTGCAGTGAGCAGTGGTCCTGCCACAGCGCAGGGGGCTGGACTTGGGTGAATTCTTGAGGTCCCTTCCAGCCTTACATTTCTATGAAGATCACAGCCCCTTTCCTTCCTGCACATGACTTGTAACACACAGCACATCAAACCAAAGGAGCTACCTCTTCAGCATGTCCTTCTTCCAGATGGCCTGAACTATGGTTATCAGGAAATGGTAGCAAACTGCATAGGTGCTCCCATGGCAGGTGTCCCACCAAGCTATTTACAGGAGTGAAATTTTACCTTTAACTACCACACAACTCACATGTGCTGTGACTGAGGCCTGCTGTAGTAACAGTGCACTGTCCAGTTAAAGAACCACATTCTATTTGGTAAGGAAATGTTAAAAGCTAGCTGTAAAGGAGGGCTTGGGCCCAGCTGGGTGAACGTAATCCCCCTCTTGGAACACCATATGCCAGAGCCTGCAGCAGCCCAGCTGCTTGGCAAGGACACAGTGGTCTGTCTCCTGCAGGGGTTCACCACAGGTGCAATACTAACCTTATGGATGCTGCCTCCCAACCTCGCAGTGCTGACAGGCTTCAGCAGTAGGATCCATTTCCAGGACAGCTGTGGAGGTTGGGCACCATCTCCTGATAGGTGCTTCCTGCCAAGCCCTTTCTCTTTCAAAAGACACCACCCGCTTTTTGCCCTCCAGTCGTCAGTCCCTTCCAGCTGATCATTAACAGCCATGCCAGGACTGGTGCTTCAGAGGTACCATTTGGGGAGATCGTCAGGGTCAGTCACACATCAAGCTGAGGAAAAAAGGCCCTCATAAGGGGGAGGCTGTTGGGATGGCATCAAGAGTTGTCAATTTCCCTCTGATGCCTTACATTTAAAGCCAAGCCTGGCAGTTTTCAGCACCCAAAGGCCTCCGGCTCCGTGGGCTGGTGCATTACTCAATTCTTTGCCTAGCAGCCCAGGGAGAAGCTGTGCTTCCATTGAGATCTCATCCCTTTACATCTCATTAATGGAAATCCCTGCTTCTAGCTCTCCTTGAGAGACCGTAGGCACCTCTTCCAGCCTGGAGAGACGCTCAAAGACAATCCTGACTTGGGTAGGCTGGTTCCTTGCCACCCCCAGCTTCACCAGGAGCAGGAGCGGTTGTTCTGCCTGGGGACAGGATACAGTGCAAGCCCAACTCACGACAGCCACAAGACCTGTGTAAAATTGGGCTCATCTGGAATGACACATCCCCACAAGGGCAAAAATCAAAACTGCAGCTCAGTGCCACTGAGGTTACATGGCACCAAGGAGAAGAGCATGGAGAGGAGGAACAGGGGACAAGACCCCGTGCCAGTGTTTGGCAAGCGATGAACAAAGGGACGGGCCTGAGGTAAAGCAGTCGATTCCTTGAGTACTGTTTGAGGCTGGCAGGCTCAGGCCATGTCTACACTATACTGTAACAGAGCACTGCACAGGCAAAATACTCCTAGTGTGAATGCAGCTTAAAACCAGCAAAACTGCACTTCTGCTGACATTGCTTATTCCAGCCGCCCTGAGCAAGATAAGCTAAAGTTCTGTTTTGTGGGATAGCTATATCTACACTAGTGGCTTTGGTTGGTACAGCTCAGTCGGTCAGTGATCATTGCTCTTCACACTCCAGACTGACAAGCTCTGCTGGCAGAAGTCCGTAGTGTAGACATAGCATCAGCATCCTTGTGTGAAAAGGGTACAATGTACTGCACCTTGCCCCCAGCTCTTGCTAAAATGCTGAACTGGCTCCCAGCTCATCAATGCTTCCTCCTAACACACAAAGGAGGGCCCTGTTATGGTGCAGCCCTACAAGTAGCCATATGGATCTAGTGACTCATCAGCGTCAGAGCACTGACCCTCCCCATGCTCAGCATTTCCTGCTCTCCCTGGTTACTTGCAAATATTTTATGCACACTCCATGGTGGATGCAGCCTGTAATTAGGATACAAGAGAAGAACATCATTCTCTCTAGAACGATACAGAAAACTTGGCTCACGGTGTAGGGGGAAAGAAGTACAGACACACCAGAAAGTAGTTTATGTGCATTTCTATTGGATATGAAGATACATACAACAGATCCCAGACACAGGTTATCTGGACCATCGCAAAAAGAGTTTGTGGATTTCTAAACAGCAGGAGCTGAGGAAAGTCCGGATACAGGCTGCAGCCCTTCACCTTAACTAACCTTCCAAAAACGAGGCATGGTCCCGTCAGGTCATAAATACATTCTCTTGCTCAGTAAGTCCCAGTTTGCATTGAGAGGCAGAGAGAGACTTCCTTGAGCTGACAGTAGTGATACTTCAAGCAAGGGGGCCAGAAGACAAAACCAAAGCCAAGCTCCATGGAGTACGTTTCACTGACTGAAGGAGAGACCCAGGCTAATCAGCAGGCTAAGATCTTCTGCTCTGTGAAGACCAGAAAGATTCCAGCTTGTTAGGTCCTGTCTCCACTAGAGACTTAGTGCATTAATCAGAAAAGTCATACTGGTTCAATACTGTTTGAACTCAAGTGGAGACAGGACAAGTGTACAGTAGCACCTTTTGCTGGCTGATCCCCAAAACAGCACTGTGGATGGTTTACAAGGCCCTGTGTAGCTGCCTAGAGAGAAGCTGCTAAACAGTGTTACCAGAAGAGAAACAGTGGGAAGAAAAATTAATGTTCCCCACCAAACAGATCCAGTCCAAGTAAGATAACAGAGCGGAGAGTGACTGAAATTTACTTGAGCTGATCATGTTTGGTTTTAAGCAAAGGAGGATGGTACTGAAAATAAAGTATATTGTGAACTAAAGTTTTAGTGAGGCCTGCTTCAAAACTACCAGAGGACTGCCCTCCAAAATGGGGAGATTTACATGAGTGGACGAGTTTAGAGAAATGGTTATGTGAGGGCAAAACCCAGAAGTCCTTGCTCAGGCAAGACTCCCAAACTGAAGTCAGTGGGATTTTACCCCCATAAAGGACCTGTTAAAGCAACGAATTCCCCATCTCATGGGACTGACAGGATGGACAAATTGTGCGCTTCTCCTACACTCTGCTGAAGGGAGAGATTACATGCATCCCTTTCTCTCAGCAATCTTTCCCTGCAGAGCAGCTGTCAGTCTGACAGCCAGAAAGACGGTCAGATGGGTATGTTACTGGGGAAGGGTACTTGTGAATGAGGTGCTGTTATGACAAAGTCAAAAGGAGCCTGCCAGAGCACTGGAGCAGCAGCAACACGTCACAGCCAGTAGAATATCCATGTGGACACAGCTCCCTTCTCGGGGCTCAGCCCAGAGCACATTGCTCATGGGTCCAACTATTCAGCCAAGGAGAAAGCTGAGGTTTTGTCTTTATGGAACCACTGCTTTGTAAACACCTACCGTGGGGCAGCACAGAGGCCTTCCACAGGGAAAGGAATCTAGACAATAACCTGGAGGACCTCTTCACCCCCCTCACGGTATTCATGTGCAAAACAAGTAGGAAGTAGACCTTTGGATTAACTCTTTAATACACTTCTGCATGTGTGCGTATAGCATAGAGGCAACTGTGAATTATAAGGCTATTGGGATATTGGCAGGTTCTGGAAATATCAAAGGCCCAGAGGGACAGTCACTAGGGTGCTTTCTGATGTGTCCAAACCCCCCACTGTTTCTCCATTTCCTTTTGCTCCCATACAATATATGGACTGTATGACAAAGAAAAACAGCCTCTTCCTTCTTTCTTCTAAGGGAAAGAGAACGTGCTATCCAGGAAAAAATAAGCCAGCAACCCCAGCAGCCTGCCTACAGCCAGGTTAGTTTAAAACCAGGAAGGAGAAAAAGGAGCATCCAAGGCTGGGAAATGCTTCAAATTCTCCCCATTTCCACTCTCTGCTTTAAAGTCACGTTGAAAGCAGAATGGCTATAGACCGCACCCGTGACATTTCCAGTTGTTTGGATGCTATGAGCTGGCAGGAGGGACTGGAGACAGTTCGCCCATCTGGCCCCCTGGGCTGCACTAGCTTTTAAAAGGGCATCACAGCCCACTACTAACAAGGTCTTTTAGCAAAAGGGCCAATCAGTTGAAAATCCGTGTATTAGATACCCATGCACACGCAGGGAAATGGGTCAATCTAGTTTATATATATCCATATATAAAAGCATATGTTGCCCTGCACATCGTTTTATATATCATATATATATATATGTATATATTAAAAAAAAAATTCTCCAAAAGCCTAAACTGGAAAATCTCAAAGCCCCCAGTCCTGGGACTAAGGAAAGGACATTAGGTCAGTCTGTGGAACCATTCATATGTTACCATCCCTTCCTCTATCTCCACCTGCTGATCCAAGGGCTTAGTCAGCACAGCGAGGGCATTCCTCAGTCCCAACCTAACCCAAAGCTCCTAAGCTCAGTTCTCCAGGGTTCTCCGCAGGTTCTGTGCAGTGCATGGGCTTTGCTGAGCGAAGACAATCCTCCCTGGGGCACTGCTGTACTACAGCGCCCCCTAGTGCTGGCTCACCAGAGCTGTCTCGAGACGGGTCCTTTAGGGGTTCCAGCGTGTCTGCTTCAGCCTGGGGCGTATGGGCACACAGGTCCTGCACCTTCTTGTTCAGGTCATTGCGCTCGGTCTGAAGGGCTCGGCACAGCTTCTCCAGACGCTGGATTTTCACCTGAAGCCCTTCCAGCTCTTTGTCCCGAAGGGTTTTCTGCAAAAAGAGTCAACGGTCCCTAAGCAGTGAAGGTGAGGAATTGAGAGTCTTACAGCTAATACAGCAACCAAGGGTCTGAGGCGGGGAAGAGAGGCAAAGGGAAACTCCTGGAAGAAACAAGCCAAGTTCACAGGCAAACACATCAACAGTCAGCGAAGGACCCAACACTCCTATGCTGTCAGCATCCTTTTCAACCTACCTGTTCCCCGGGGCGCAAGGAGTGACTGTCCATCTCGGTAGCACCTTCCTTTCAAGCATCATCATTAACCCTTGCTTCCCCACCATAAGTCTGGTGAGTCTTGTTATCCCCTTTGCCTTAATTTGCCCCTCTGTACATTGAGGGGAAGGGACTTGCCCAAGATCACACAATGAGTCAGTGACAAAGCCAGGAACCAGACTCTTGGTACTGACTCCCAGTCGCCTGTTCTAACCACTAGATCGCTCTGACGCATTCGCCATTGGCTATTTGCCAGTCTCGGTGTACCCAATAAAATGCAGAACTGAACCAGATGCCTGACTAGGTGCTGCAGCATGGTACCAAGGATGGGGCTTACCTCCTCGGCCATCTCCAGCAGAGCCTTGTTGCTGCTCTCCCAGCGAGACCGATACACAGTGGTCTCTTTCTCCAGCTTCTTGATCTTTTTTGTCATCTGCAGAAATACAGTAATAAAAGGAAAAGTGAAACAGCGACACAGAGCGTCACAATTGGCCAGTTTCTACAGCACCCTCGAGGGGGCATGGACATTCCCCGAGCAAGGGGTCAGATGCCAGCCAGCCCAGGAAAGTGCAGCAGCCCTTCCGCCTTGCCTCATCCCACCTACTGGGGTCAGTTTCACTGAGAGGGAATATATTGACCAGGCCTCCCCAAGCCACCCATCGACCAGGGCACAACAAACCTAAATAAGAGATGGGACTAAGCCACTCCCACGCCCAGCTCCAAAACTCCCTTAATAACCTTTGGGAAGGCTCAGGTGCAGGATCTGCCTATCACTGCTAACCCCAGACCAACCTCTCCCACCCCATCCCAGACCAACTCCACCCATCCCGTTCCACAGGAAGACTCCTTCTGCTAATGGTTGCTGAATCCAGCTGGTTGACTTCCTAGGAGTAGGTGGCTCCTGGAGGATTTCTGAGGATGGTGAAAGCTGGGCTCCAAGTAATCAAGGAGTTGCTGTTTTACCAGCTTGGAAACCCAGTGGGGATGGTGGCAGAAAGTGGCTCTAACACATCAGGGAGGCCCATGCCAGCTCTCTGGCCAACAGGGGTGACAGCCACCGTACCTTTTCCATCTCCTGTTTGAATGTAGTGAACACCTCACTGCTTTTGGAAAGCGTGTTCTGAAACTCCTCAAACTTCTCTGTGTAGAGGGCCAGCTAGGGAGAGAGAATTACAGCTCAGCGCCAAGTACCTTGACACTGGACAGCAGACATCTTGTTGTTTCAGCCTCCCTTCCCCATTCCGCCACAGTTCAGTGCCCAGCACGGGAGAGGCTGGATTTCTGCGAAGAACTGAGCTGACTCTTAGGGTTCAAACCTTTGTGGTTCAGTAGAACTCAGAGCTCTATGGTATAACTCACAGCACCAAGCTGCTATGCTCAGAGTCCTAGACTAGACAGAGGGGCACAATCCTCCCATCTTGCTTAGGCCCAATCCTGCAAGGTGGTGCATGCCCTCAACTTCCACTGACTTCAGCACCTCGCAGGATCAGGCCTTCTGTCCCGTGTGAAAGGACAGCCTAACCCCAGCACTGAGAAAGATGCTGGTAAAACCAGGGCCTCTTCCTTCCTCCAAGGAAGCAGAGAGCTTAAAGGGCACAGGGAGACCCCACCCTGCATTGTACCTCCTGTGCTGATGGAGACCTTCCAAGCTTTGAAATCGAGGAGCCAACACACTGATGCAGACTGTCCCCTCCCCGCCAGGGAACCAGGTTCCCTTCCACCTCTTTGCAGGATGAAGGGAACCATAAGAGCCAGACAGCCTGGGCCGTGCTACTTCACCTGCTGCTTGAGATGGGTCTCCTGCTGCTTCATCAGCTCACACATTCTCTGAGACTCCACGGCCTCTTTCAGCAGCTAGAGGAGAATAAGGGAGATGGGAATGCAGTGAGCTAACTGGACTCCAGGGAAGAGTTTGAGTCCATCCTAGCTCAGGTAGGAGCAGCTGGGTCAGAATCAGACACACCTGCAAGGCAGGATCTTGGCACTGATCCAGTAGCAAAGCACAGCCAGTGCTGAAGAACAGACTAGGGCTTCTATTGCTGGGGATGGCCACTGCAGAGGATACTGGACTGGGACAGCCTCATCTGGCTGGGCAATTCCTTACCTCCCAACAGGCCAGCTGCTCTTAGGAAAGCCTTAGCAGGGAGGTGAGAGCTAAAAGGTTCAACAGGATTTGCTAAAATAGTTGCCAAAGCTGAAGACTTACAAAGTCCTTCTCCCGCTGGTGTCTCTCCTCTGCCTCCTTCAACATCTCCTGGGCCTGCTGGAGCTTGGCATCCACCAGCTGCTGCTGCAAGTCCTTGTGTTTGAACACCTTATCGATATGCTGCCAAGGGAAATACAGGGGCTGTTACTAACATGGTCACCTACGCTCTGCTCCCCACATCGCACGTCAGTGATTCTGCAGGAGCAGATGGGCATATAACCCCGGAGGACACTTCCACAGGCCACCCAGTGGCTCTGTGCATTCTATGTGGGACATGCCCACTAGTTCATAGTATCTGGGTTAGCAAAGGAGGGATCTCAATGTTTTCAGTTCCAATAACCCACGTGACTGCATGGGGGAGGCAGCAGTCTGGTGCTTAGAGCACAAGGCTCCTCCATTCTAATCCCCTCTGCCACTGGCTCGCTGCGTGGGGCAAGTCACTTCACAGCTCTAAGCCTGTTTCCCATTTGTAAAATGGCGATAAGGAGTATCAGGCAGGTCTGGGGTGACTAGCTCTGTGCAGCCAACAGCAATGCGTGTGCGTGTGTGAGAGAGAGAGAAGTGGAGGAAACATCCCCCTCCCAGCTGCCCCAGGATTCCATCTGCTCTGCAGAGCCCCCACCCTATCCCCGCTACGCCCCCGTTTTTCTCCTCCGATGGGTGCCCCACCTCCTCCCGCAGCTCGTACTGCTCAATGAGTTTTTTCAGCCTCTCTGCCAGCTCCATGTTCTCCTGGCGCAGCTTGGAGTTCCGCTCGTTGTGCTGCTCCATCTGCAACTGGATGTCATTCAGCGTCACTTGGAAATGCGACGTCACTTCCTTCCGCTTCTCCTCCTCCTCCCGTGCGCGCTGGACGCCTTCCTCCTATGGGAGAAGGAGAAAAGGAACAGAGGGACCCAGGTCAATCCCCCGTGTAAGGCACAGGGAACATCTGGACCAGCTGAAACCACAGAGCAACTTACCCAAACCACCCTGCCCTCCAGGGCACAGGTGCTATCGTTTAGGCCAAAAAGGAAAGAGGTTTGTGTGGCCCCTGCCCTGCATCCTCCCATCCCCCAGCCCACCCTGGTGCCCTTTTCCCCCATCTCCAACTATCCATCCACCTGAGACAAAAGGCAGACAATGGACAATGGATCTGCCCATTTCAGCTGTCCTGCACTGGGTAGGTTTAGCGACGGGGAAGAGATGGGCAGTATCGTGGAGTGAAATCTAACACAGGGCTATGCAGAAAGTGGGCTGCCCTCAGACAGTCTCACATAGACCACACTTACCTCCCATGTGGGGTAAGGCTGAACGCCAGATACTGCTTCCTACCCAGGGGTTCCCAGCTATCAAAACTCAAGAGTGCGACTGGTAGTCCTGGCTCCCAGCTCCCCACCTTACCGAAGAGCCTCTGTGCTGGATGCCAGGGCATTGCCACTGCACACTTCCTTCATCTAGGATGCTCTAGCCCATCACAAAGCACCAGTTGCTCTAAACTGTCTGACAGTCTCACTAGACATGCCAAATCCCCAGTCTCTCACTGTCTGTGCAAGCTAAGAAGCAGTGCAAGGTTAGCACACTAATAAATGGCAGGTACGGCCAAGCCCTCACTCTGGTAAATGAGTACAGTTGCCCTAACAGGTTGGCAACCACGGATCTGAGGAAGAGAGATAAAGCAGAGTACTGTCCTGCTGGTGCCTTTCTCTCAGGTTCAGAGCCCCCGAGGTGGGAAGCGAGGAGGCTCTTGCCTTCAGGGTACGGTTGTGTCTTTGGAGCTCGCGGCACAAGCTCTCCAGCTTGCTGCGGGCCAGGATGGCCTTGCTATGTTCACTCCTCAGATGGTCCTTCTCCTGCACCAGCTGCGTCTGCTTCTTCTGAAGGATCTTCATCTGCTTCTGGGAGTTCCTGTGCTCTTCCAGCTGGAGGGAGGGAGAAGCAGAGAGGGAAAGATGCAGCAAAGCAAACTCCAGCTGCACCCCAGGGAGAGGGTTCTGGGTTCAGGGGGAGAATGTTCTAGCCCCAAGGAGAATAACAATAGCATCACAGTGCAAACAGTCACTGCAGTAATGAGGCCTGGAGAAATCCATGGCTTATACAGCATCCCCTATTCCAGCAAGAGCTCTTGCTGGGCACACCACCTTTCCTGCAGCCAGGGGCTGGCTCTAGCACTAAATACTGTCCTAGGCTTAGATGCGGGTGGGGGTCTATCCCTGGATTCATCACTCTAGAAGAACTTCTTGGGGCACCATTTGCTACTCTGGATTCCGATGGAACTTATTTCTGTAAGGACGGCTCTGAGTCAGGCTGTTCCCTGTACAGCTAGTCCATATCCATGTGCCTCTTTCAGGTATTACAATAGCTCTTATATCGTGGAGAGGGAGTGATGAAGGGGAAATTGGGAGTCAGGACTCCTGGATCCCATTTGTGGCTGTGTCAGTGATACGGGGGCAGTGATTTTCCCTCTTTGTGCCTCAGTTTCCACACCTGTAAAATGGTGATGAGGCTACCCACCTTGTAGAGGGACTGTGAGGCTTCTTGCATGGAAGGTGCTGTAGACATGCTCAGTATTAATCAACCTCACAAACTCCATGAGAGATGGATCGGTATCATCATCTCCTGCTCCAGATTCTCAGAAGGCCAGAAGGGACCATTGTGATCATCTAGTCTGATCTCCTGTATGGCACAGGCCATAAAACTTCCCCCAAATAATTCCTAGAGCAGATCTTTTAGAAGAATATCCAATGTGGATTTAAAAACTCTCTGGACACCTGGGTTCAAAAAATGCAGCTAGGCCCCAGGTTTAATAACTGCAGCGTATGCATGGGCTGTCCCCCTCAACCTAGGTCTCCTATGTTGCCAAACAATCTTGATCTCTCGGCAGCGAGAGATGTCTCCCGCCCTAAAGCCTGTAGTGCTAGGAACTGACCAGCTCAGCGTATTTCTTGCACAGTGCTGCCAGCTTCTCCTCTGGGGTGCTCAGCGTGTTCAGTGTCTGCATCAGCAAAGTGATCTCCTTGCCTGGAATGCAAGACATAAAGCAGAAACAGCTCTTTCACACAGAGCTCTGAGTCACAAGACAAATGGGAAGCACCCAGGTGGAAACCAGAAGCTGCTAAATTCCCTGCTCCAAATACACACAAAACCACAGCTAGGATCCCGGATGCACTTCCCAGATTCTCCACGTGAATTTGAACCACCAGTGTAATTTAGTTTGGGGTGGTTTCCTTGGGAGGATGGACTCCAGAGACCTAGGTTCAATTCCCTGCTCCGCCACTGACTTCTTGTGAGACCTTGGGAAAGTTACTTAGGTCCAGTCCTCAAAGGAATTTAGGCACCTCATTGATTTCAGTGAGAGGTGGGTGTCTAAACAGATACCTTCCCAGGCCCAATTTTTAAGCCTGACCCAGACCCAAGCCCACCTGACATAAGCCCAAGAAGGTTAAGTTGTTTCCCAACCTGACCCCAACACTTCCCCACCCCCGAACCTGCATCAGCATCACTGCCATCTCCTGCTGGGGGGCTGGATCTGCTCCTCAGGCCTATGGGGCCAGCTGCAAGTGCCTGCAAGCACTGTGACTCCTCAGCACAACCAGTCTGCAGCACACACAGTGCAGTGAAGTGGTGGTGCTCGGTATGAGCAGGACATGCAGCCACCCGAGTGCTGCAACCAGGCAGGAGAAGTGCTGACCAGAGCCAGTCCGGTTTTTTTCCTACCTGACCCAGACTTGGCACCTGTAGTCAAATCCCATGGGGTTCGGGTCAGGTTGCAGGGCTCTATAGCTAAATACTTTTGAAGATCTGAGCCTCAGTCTTAGTTCCCCATCTGCACAAGGGTCCCATGAGAATAAGTACATTAAATCAATGAGATGCTCAGATATTACAGTAGTGGGGGCTCATATCAATACTAAGCTAGATGGCTGGATAAGCAACTTGACCTAGGCCGCACAGACAGCATGTGGCTCAGCAGGAAATAGAACTTGGGAGTCTTGGACTCACACGTCCAGGTTTAACTGTTAAACTACCCCAACCTCCGGTAAATGCAGCGGAGGAAAGAAGTTTAGTGCATAGTTGTGCGTTCAATTTCATGCCTAATTTGTACATGTAATTACAATAAACATAGATGTAAATTAGACAGGCAATTGTATACTTGTTTTGCATGTGCACCCTATTTGGAAATCCTCTGTTGTCAGCTTATGCAGATCAAAGAGGGCAATTTACTTGCTTACCCAAATGCAGGAAAGACTGATGGTCTCTGTAGGATCTTACCTGCATCCTTCTCTTTTATTGAGGGGTGGGGAGGGAAAACAGTTTTCAGAAGCCATGCACTCAGCCTGGCCCAAAGTGCAAAGCTGTACATGCCCTGCCAAAACTGTGTGCACCCGGAATTCAGAGATTCCGTCAGTGCTCAGGGTTGGTCTGTGCCTGAGCACAGGGTATATTTCTTCACATCCCATGGAGCCATATCATTTTTGTAATATTGCTGTGCAGGGCTTGGTTAGGATGCTTATTTCACTGGCTTTAGCATAGGGCAGTTAAATCACTATGAAAATGGAAGGTCCCAGGAGGAAAGTTCCCCACCCCAGGCAGGCCACAGGCGAAGGCTGGGAACCCCTACCGAGACCCTTGGCTTTTTTCTTCTCTTGGGCCCGTTTCTGATCACGCTCCCCACACTCGTCATTGGCTCGGAACTCTTCAGTTCCCTTAGAGCCCTCCTTCTCTCCATTCATCTCAGAGCAGCCTGGCTCCTGCTCTCCATTCCTGGGGGATTCACTCCGGCACTTGTCTGCTTCGTCTGGCTCCGTGGGCTCGCTCTGCCCACCATCATCTCCTGGCCCTTCCTGGCTGGCATCCACACAGTATGTGTTCAAGATGTCCTCCAGCTGCCTGCTCAGCTCTTCAGAGACATCACACATGGCAGGCTGGGAGGATTTTGTCTCCTCCTCCACATGAGAAGCTATGGGAGACAGGAGAGGCGAGGACAAACGCATGACACTTTCTCTAACACTGTCTATCCTGCTAGCTCCTCTCTGCAGTTGCCCTCTGTAATAACCAGAGTGCAGTGGAAAGGCTTCCTATCAGGGCCAGCAAACTTTCAGCAACATGCACTCTCCCCGGGTACTGCATCTCTAGCTAGCTGCTCTGACAATGGAGCTGCACTTCTGGCTGAGTTCCCTTCCGATCTAGGGAGCATCACCAGGCTCCCAACATCTCACCAGACCCCAAATTTACTGGTCATCAGTGTGGATGGCAGGGTTAATTTCAACTAACTACTTACTTAATTAGAGGGCTTTCCCCAGCTGGAGGGTTATTTTTGTTGTATCTATAGCACCAACAGCAGAGCAAATGCATAGGCTCAGGGGTGGTGGTGGTGAGGGGACTGCTAATAATAATGCCCAATACAGCAGGTCTGTTTGATTTTTTTGACCCGAAGGTCCTAGAGGTCAGAGCAATGGATGAACAGTAAATAATTCAATACAGCCAGGTCAGAACCAGTAGTGGATGCATCTTCACCCCTTTGTATCCACCATCCCATACACATGGTTACTACTTTGGGACTGCACATATACAGATATTACACACACCTGATATGAAACCCAGGACTCTGCTTCTAAAGCCACAGGCCTCCCGCATGTGAGTGAATGGAAATTTGTTACAACAGCTACCCCAGAGAGAAAGCCACGGCCAGACTTGGCCAGTCAGTTCAAAACAGAAACACACCCTCATTCTTATCCTGCTCCTCACTGGTCAGGCTCTCAACATTGCCAGCAGCAGAAGGCTCAGAGTTGCATGTCTCAGACTGGCTTGTGGAGTCCCCAGATTCAAGGGGTGCTGCAGCCTCGGCTAAGTCTCCTTCCTCTAGCACCAGATTGCTGTTCATTTTGAGAGGACTGGCAGGCAGCAGAGCAGCTTTGTTCTCCCCACCTTGGTTCTTCATCAAGGCTTTTCTCCCCTCTCAGTCTCAGTAAACCCTAGCGAAAGAGAAATGTCACCTGAGTTTAGTTTTAAGAAATGAGAATTCATGGGATTTTAGCAGAAATCACCACCCTGCAACAGCCTGACTGCGAGGTGAAATCAACAGGGATAGAAACATTCAGAACTGGGAGAACAAGGTTCTTCACTGACCCTCCCCATCTCCTACTAGCTGGAAGACTCATACACTGCTTCTTACTCAACAGCAGCTTTGTTAACCCCACTCTGCTATTGGAAAGCGCATGCATCCTCTCTCTTATATCTCCAAGCTATCCCTCTGGCCATAAAGGGTTCATGTCAGGATAACTGTTCCTCCAGCTGAGTAAACTGTTCCTCCAAACCCCTCAATTAAATGGTTCTCTCACGTCTGTATTCTGCAGACCGCAGCCTTCTGATAGAGCCATGTCCCCACCCCTCACTTCATGCTTTGCTCTCAGAACATTTCATTCCACAAGCCACCAGGGAAGGCTTTGTCTTTACTAAGCACACAGGCCCTTCTAGCTCAAGAGTGATGGATGGAGGCCAAAATCTTGAATCAGGACCCTCAAGACAGAAAAGGGACCTGTGTCTATGAAAACAACCGGTGCATTTGGCTGGAAGGAAAGCATGCAATTTCCAAGAAGAGATGGTGGTCAGCAACAAAGAGATTTATCAACAGCTCCATAAACACAACTGACAGATGCAAGCCAGATTCCACCTTCTTTCTAGTTTCATGCCCCTCCAGGGATACTCTCTCTCTCTCTCTCTCACCCTCAATCTCTCATTCACCACTCAGGTGACAGGAAAATCAATTGCTGCAGCAACTCTGCAGTCTCCCATTTCAGAGACACTTATAATTATGAAACACAGGCAGTTTATCTGTCCCAGGGAAATCTAGATCCCACATACAACAAGAGAAAAACTGTGTCTCAAATTTGGGCATAGTTACACATAGTTAATCTACGCCTCTTCTCAGAGGGCAACACAGGGCACAACCAGCCACGTGAAGCCAGGAGAGGAAGTTAAAAAGTAATGGGGGCCAGGCAAGCACGGCATCTGTTCATGCACAGGCACCAAGATGGACCCATCTCTCACATGCAGGCCTAGCAGCACTGCTTTCCCACAGTGCATTCAGCCCCTTTGTCCCAAATGCTCCCTTTCCCGGTAGCACCCCACGCTCTGCACACATCACGACGCTACCCAGTGTGCCCTGTGGTGCCACACCCAACTCTACAGAGCCCACAGGCTCCATTGCCCCTATGCCCCCCCAGCTGCCCTAGACACCCCGCGATTCCCCGCACAGCACCCAGCCCTGCCCCATTCACACACACGTCACCCCCCCCCCCCCCCGCGGGCTCCCTCTGCCCCGAAGGAGGCAGGCAGGGATGTCACCCCTACCCTGCAATGACATCACCGACGTACCACGTGACGTCACCGCCGAGTAGCTTGACGTGGCTCCCTACCCTCAGCCAATCAGGAGCGACCCCCGGCCGCACTCCGGCGGATTGGAGAGCCCCCTACATTCGGGATCTCACTGCCCCCAGCTCCTCCTCGGCGCTCGGCGGCCCTGCTTCCCCGCGGCGGCGCTCCGGGACGGGACAAGCGGTCGCAGCCTCCAGGCCGAGCCGCTGAGCTGGGTACAGAGAGCGCATGCGTCGCCACCCGCCGGGCCCACCAACCAATCCGCGAGCGGGGCGGCGCGGGGCCTGCCGGGAAATACAGCTCAGCGGCGGCATTCGAGGCGGGCAGCCGGTGCGACTACATCTCCCGGCGTGCCTCGCGCCGGGGGGGCGATACTACATCTCCCGGCGTGCCTCGCGCCAGGGGGGTGATACAACATCTCCCGGCGTGCCTCGCGCCAGGGGGTGACACTACATCTCCCGGCGTGCCTCGCGCCAGGAAGGGCATGGGCGGGGCGGTGGGAACCCCCTCCTCATGTCCTAAGCGGCGGGGGCTAGAACTGAGAGAGGGCAGGGGAGCTGTGAGGAGAGGGAGGCACTAGCCCGGGGGCGGGGGCGGAGTGATGACACAGGGGCTGTGAGGAGAGGAGTCAGGGAGGCACTAGCCCGGGGGGTGGTGGCGGGGAAGCTGTGAGGAGAGGGGGCAGGGAGACACAAGTGGTGGGGTGGGGGGGCTGGGAGAAGAGGGGGCAGGGAGACACAAGTGGTGGGGTGGGGGGCTGTGAGGAGAGGGGACAGGGAGGGACTAGAGGTGGGGGGGAAGCTGTGAGGAGAGGGGGCAGGGAGACACAAGTGGTGGGGTGAGGGGGCTGTGAGGAGAGGGGGCAGGGAGGGACTAGAGGTGGGGGGGAAGCTGTGAGGAGAGGGGGCAGGGAGACACAAGTGGTGGGGTAGGGGGGCTGTGAGGAGAGGGGGCAGGGAGGGACTAGAGGTGGGGGGGAAGCTGTGAGGAGAGGGGGCAGGGAGACAAGTGGTGGGGTGAGGGGGCTGTGAGGAGAGGGGGCAGGGAGGGACTAGAGGTGGGGGGGAAGCTGTGAGGAGAGGGGAGGTCTCATGCACTAGCCTGGCTGCTGCAATGTCTCTTAACCATAACTTCAGCAGCAGGTTCTCCTCTCCCCCCTTCCCCAAGGGCAGTGGCAAAGGCAGCTTTTTTGTTGGCTTGAGGACAGGGGTACTAGGCATCTGGTTTTCAGCTAGAACACCTGGTCAGAAAGGGACCCTGGAAGCTCCCAGCAGCATTGCTGACCAGGCTGTTAAAAGGCAGGCTTCTTGCTGTGTGCACTCCCTGCCCAAGCACTGGCTCCGCAGAACGGGAGCTGCAGGGGTGGTGCCTGCACTGTGCACTGCTGCCTGTCTGTGTGTCTGCCTAGGGGCCAGAACTGCTGGCCCCGTCCTGGAGCAGCAGGGAGCTAGGGCAGGCAGTCAGCCTGCTTTAGTCCCACTGCACCACTGAGTGGGCGGTACCTGAGGTAAGTGCTGCCCAGCTGGAGCCTGAACTTCCTCCCACACCAAAGCCCCCTGTACGAGGTGAGAATCCCCTCCTACACCCCAAACCCTTCATCCCCAGCTCCACCACAGAGCCTGCACCCCCTCCCAATCCCCTGCCTCAGCCCAGTGAAAGCATAGCTGGGTGAGTGTAGAGAGCGTGAGAGTGGGCTTTAGAGAAGGGGTGGGACAGTTGCTGTGGCAAAGGTTACTGGTTTTGTGCAATTTAAAAGGTGGCAATCCTAAAGGACAGGCAGAGGCTACTTTGCCACCTTAATATTAAGAGTTTACCTACACCCCAGCACAGATTCAAATGTCCTAAGCTGCACTGCAGGTAGAGGGGCAGCAGTGGTCTGGAGCAGATGTGTGCCACTGATAAAGTCCAGAAAATGACCTAATGGAAACAGACATAGGCTAGGCCCTGTAGCCCTAGCACCTACACAAAGGACGTTTGAGTTATATGAGTGGCTGTTAAGCTGTTTGGGAACAGCTGCCCCCTTCCACACAAACATGGAACTGATGTTAGCTAAGGTGGAAATTGCATTCCATACCCTTTACATGTTGGTTCTGCAACTATGGCAGGCGGAGTTGTACACTTGATCCCCAGGAACCATAGGTCTGGGCTGCAATAGACCCTTGCTGAGTAAGCAGTAACCAAGAGAATAAAGGGCCACATTTTGTCTAAAGACGACATCAGTCTTGGCATACAGTAGAACCTCTTGTTAACACCTCAGGTTTTCAAAAGTTTACAACTGAACATTGACTTAATATGGCTTTGAAACTTTACTAGGCAGACGAAATGAAACAAGCACAGAAAGTTCTTACCTTGTCAATTTTTTGAAACCTTTAGATTTTGTAGTTCACATTCAACAGTACTTGTACTGTATTTGTTTTTTTGCTGCTGATTGTGTACTTCTGATTCCAAATGAAGTGTGGTGTTGACTGCTCAGTTCATAACTGAGGTTCTACTGTGCTAAGGTTGGATGAAAATTGCAACTCTAAACACTTAACATGTAAGAGCACATTCATGGATTAATTACTGCTGGAGCAGGTAACCTGTATGAAAATTTCTCCAGTATGATGTGGTTTAATTAAACCTTGCCCCCTGTGAATGAGTTAGTTGGGTAACTAAAGTGTAAGCATGTTGAGGCAGGGACCCTTCTCCATTTCCACAGTACTGCCTACATGCCATCTACAACAGTGTGGGATAGAGGATAGGTAAAGTAGTGTTTACTACCTTTTGCAGTCTGGGCTTAAACTTACTACAAATGGTCTCCTACAGCTAGAAATGCTCAGACCTTCAGCTGCACCTCAGTCCCAGCTGAGTGGAAAGGATACAATGCAGAGTTTGAAGACTGCTTTGTTTAGTACTTTTTCCTCCTCCTGCTCTATGGTTAAAGAGTGAAATAGGAATGACAGGCTGATCCCAATATAGTAATAGACAAGGATTGGGGTGGCATAGTTGAAATTCATTGGTTGACCGAAGGAAATGTGCATGCCCTAGAAAGTGGTCCTTTGCCCATGTCAGCTTTTTACATCTTGAACATTTATGCATCTCCAAGCTTTTGGAGAGTTTTCCTTGCAGTTAGTGACTCATTTATTGGCAATGATTTTACTAGTATATTGGCATGTAAGCTGTTTGGTACTGGGATGTTCTGTTCATACGTGGGCATCCTGTTGGTACATTTTCAGAGATGCCAGGAGCCCTACATTTTGACAAACTCAATAATCCAGACAGATTGAGCACCTAGAGCAGCTTTGGAACAGATTCTTTATTTTGCATTGTATCTATTACAGTGTTGGAAACTGATACATTTTCAACTCTGAATGTGTATAGATCTCTAAATCTGTACACACCACACTAGTCCACACTAGAGTCAGGTGAGTATCCTCACAAGGCCTACCAACCAACCAAGGTACGGTTATAATGTACCTCTAAAGGGCCACACATTGGAAAAATAGCCAGAGTTGTTTGACTTTTATAAAAAATGTTTGAAAAAAAATAGGTTGAATCACTCTTGGCTGTTGATGTGGCTACATCCTGAAGTCCCGTTCCCAGACTTTTGATTTGGGTAAACTAACAGCCACATAGTATTCCTCCCCTTTGTGCCATGCCCACTAGTGGTTTCATAACACAACCCACATATGAGCTGATAAATAAACCAAAAAAAAGTCAGAACACAGCACCAGCTCCACCCTCAAGGGTTTGGCTTCATATGATTTAGTGCTTTGAGCACTGTTACTGCAGCAGAATAAGCCTCTTAAGGTGCCATTCCTAGGGCCTGTAACAGTTTGCTTCTTTTTAAAAACAAAAAAATAGACATCTTCAGTTTTTGGGTCCCTGGATTGTTCCAAGGAAGGATCCAGAACTGATGAGGAAAGTTTCCAAAATACTATTAATTCTTCAGTAGTCTTCTCCAGCCCAGTATTGTAGCTAGAGGTCTGACAGCTGTACCCATCTCTTCTCCTCCTGTGCTCCCCAGAAGGGATTTTAAAATCCTGATCAGTCACAACACTGGCTGTAGGTGGTCATTTCTTAAAACAAATTCAGTTAGATTATACTGGAGTTTGCAGAGAGCTGTGCTGATAAAAGGCTTGTTCACTCAGGAGTTTACCATATCTGTAATAAATGAAGGGTAAGTGGCAAGCAAGAGTTCAGATTTACTAGAGAAACTAGTTCTGCACCTCCAGTGAAGGAAAGGAAAGTAGGATTCAGATGAAGAGCTCCACCTCCTTTAGGCCTCTTTTGATGTCACTGCACCAGTTCTGTTGTGCAGACAGCTGCTGGGTGTTCTGACTGCTGCTGCCTGAAGGAGGATATATAACACATCCTATGATCAAATTCAGACAATACCGAGAGCTTATTTGCTCTAGGTTAACTGAAGTAGCCCAAGCTCCACACAGTAAAAGGATGAAATCTTCACCCCAAACTGAAGCAATAAAGTATTCAAGATGACATTAACACAGGGCCAAAGGAGAAAGACTAGAAGTTTAGACTGACTAGCTAATTCTAATGCTCTAACCGATGGAGATACTATAAGCTTGGGATGCTTTGCCCTAAAGTGAGTAATTCGAAAGGGATCATTTTGATATGAACCAGCAGCCTTTAGCCCCCTCACCACCTTAATCTGGAGAAGTCTGCCACACCAGTCTGAGGCAATTCAGCTTTCAGAATGAGACTGCTGTTGGGAATGCAAGCTCAGCACTAGTGCTGCTCTACAGCATGCCATACAGGCCCCAATGTTTCTGGATTAGGAAATCTAACAGTGGAGATTTTAATCTCCACATCTGGCTGAGAAGATCCTAAACTCCACTGAGATATGGTCCTCACATTTGTATGTGACAGGACAACAGAATGGTACCTACTGTGGGCAGCCTTAAGACTGTTTTCTGATCACCAAAGAATTTTACTTTAGTCAAGAGAAAGTAGTAATTTGCTTAGACATCACTGGTAATTTGCAACATATTAGCAAGTATCTGTAACCTGGCTAAATATAGAGCCAAACTGAAGTCAGTCTGGATTTAGACCATTTTAACACTAGAATTTGGATCAGTTTTTAGTATTATACAAGGCCTCTGCATCAATGGATCTTCCATTTTTTGCTACATCAGTGTTATAATCCCCTTTGGGACTCCTTGGTTCGACACTGTTGTAGTTGAAGCTTTACTGCACCTTTAAAGAAGAACTCATGAATGTTGACCTAACTGGATTGTGAAAACATACCAAGACAGCTAATGAGAGAAGAGATTGTGCTGTTTAATGCAGTATAGTGTTGAAGAGGCTGGTCTAGGAATTAAAAGAAAACCTCAGTGCTTCAGGTTATGATACATGCAGAGTTCTGACAGAATTATCAGGCAAGGGATCCAGTATAACTGCACAGATTAAACTTCTGCTAAATACTTAGAGTTAATTGTATCAGTTATCTACCCTAGTCATGTACTAGAGACCAGAGAACCCCAAACACTAGCAGTTAACTGTAATTGCATGCTTGCTTGAGGACCCTTCCTCAAATTATCCCCAACATGTTGTGTGTGGATATTGCTTTCCTGCTGGGTTGTAGTGCTATTGTTCTAGGTAACCAATAAAAAGGAGGTACTGCCAACAGGCAGAAGTCCCTACATGAGAATAGTAGAGCTAGTTTTTATAGCTAGCATCCACTGGGTATACCACACTTGGAGGTATGCTAGATGTGCACAATTACTGAGCAATATAGTATGCAGGAAATAATAGGTGCTCCCAAAACACTTTGGAGGTTAAGATATGGTGGTCCCAGAAGATAAGTGTATGAAGTAGATACCAGACCTAGGGGGATTTATGATGCCCCAGTTGCTGACAGCACAAAAGTAGCACTAAGGTTAACTGAAGGGGTTGGCGCAGTCTGTAGTGCAGTCACTGTATGCAATACTGATAAACAATGTATGGCCTTTTTTTCTTAACAAAACAGTAATATTCAAATAAAAGTAGACCTACAAGATGAATGCTTAAATTTCAACATCTCTTGTAGATCTAAGTGGCACTTGTGAGCTGACAAAAATAGAAGTAGCTTAAATGCAGGGGGGCAGGGAAGGGAAGAGATGAATGTTGGTTAAAAATCAAATGGCACACCCCAGAACAGCATTTGTGGAGGTTCTGGAGAGAGAGCTTATCTACAGATATTTAGCATAAATTCAACAAGGTTGACATCAGCATGGATTCTCCTGCACTCTGCAAGAGCAGCTTTCCAAAAGCCAAAAACTTGTTCCCTAATACCAGTTGTAAAGTTCAGATTCAGAAGACAGCAGGAAGTGATGCCTTAAGATTTGTTTTGTGTTTTTTTTGTTTTTTTTTTGTTGTTGGGGGGGAAGGAGAGGGACAGCAGGGTGCAAGGTTTTTTTGGTAACCTAATTATCCACCATTTTCTATAAAAAGCTGTCAAGCTAATTATAAGGAGCAATACCTCAACAGGTGGCTTGGGCTTAAGAATTCACTTATGTGGTTCTTAAGGGAAGGCTGGAGTTTTAACCCAGACCATAGTTCACAGCTATGTGTAAGAATGGCTCTTGCCATCAAGGAAAGAAGCAAGCTTCCTCACAGCAGGAAGATAGTAGGCCCACTCTAAACAAAAAGCCATCCTTACTACCTCTGCAGCTTTTGCCACAAGTTTGTTAGGTAGTTCATCATTTCGCTTCAATCTTATTTCAGGAGCCAAAAGTCTCATTTAAAAAGCAACCTTGCAAAGCAGATCCAAATGCTTCTTCGTGCTGCCATGAATGGAAGAAGCTCCAATGGAGCGAAGAGCTTCATTTCTTTTGCATGGTCCTGAGGTAATGCATAGAACACAAAACTGTAGCTTAAGTGATTTACATCAGAAGACTAAGATTGTGGATGAATCAAGATCTTACCTAGTTTGGTTACCTTTTTGCTACAGAGATGCAGTCCTAAAGCCATGGGGGTATCGGGCTCTATCCTTGAAGGATATGTTCTCTTCACCACAGACCTAATATAGTACTCTGGTGAATATAACACCTCAGATAGCTGACTGGTGGAATAGCAGCTCCAAGAATGTCTTCCTCATGAGTTAAGGGATCATGGGGTCACAGATGGCTTTGAAACATACCTCATAAGGCCTTCCACACAGAACCTGTCAATAGAAGGGATAGCTTACTGCTTTTCATTTGCCAAAGAGGGAGCCTTTTTGGAAGGGTAAAAGCAAGATGGGCTTAGTATTGACCAGATATCACAGAAAGACTTAGCCTGATGGGAGACAGAGCTGAGGAGGAGGGAAACAGGACAGTCCCACACAAGTCTTCTCCAGTTCTGGGTTTCAAAGTTATTAAACTTCCCTTGGCTGTAGATCCAAATTTCAAATAGAATATTAATATCCAGAGACTAATTGGTAAAAAAAATTAGACACTGAATATGTTTACCCTAAGCTTAAAATAAGGTTTTATTGATTGGAGAACTGTTCAATTCCATAGTGAATTTCACTGTCTCCATAAAGCAGATCATATGAATTTTGTTCCTCTGAAGCCCTTCACTTGGAAACAGTTCCTAGTCAACAACTGGGTATTTTCTGCAGATAAACAGCTTGATTCTGCAGATTTAGCCCACCCTCCCCCCTGCAGGCTTTCAGGCAGCCTGGCTACCACATCCAGCCCCTGAAGGTCTCCCAAACAACCATGCAGAACAACTCTTTTTACCCACCCACATTCTTTACCTACTCTACAAAGTAGGTGCCTGCTTATACATTGATTTAGGGCAGAATTTTTTAGTTTCAATGATCCCTGCAAAGCAGTTTGCTACAGCATCTGATTCTCTTCCAAATCCACTGCTGGATTATATGCAGATACAGGAAGAGAAGAGGTGAGGGAAAGGTGTCAGTGCAACAATCGAGCTTTAGGGTACGTCCTAGAACCTAAAGTACCGTATGCATGGCCATGGAAAACATCATTGATGCTAGTGCTGAAAGGCCTATAAGCAGAAGGAAAAATAGCAGCAACCCATACACACACACCTCCCCACAAAAAAAAATTAAGAGAAAGATAGAACACCCATGTGTGTAAGTGTCACTTAACCCTCAGTTGCTCACTGATATTTTTAATGCAGGGAATAAAAAAAGCTCGAGGCAAGCAAGACTCTTGAATGAGACTGGACCAGTTAGATTGTAGGTAGGCTGACCCCTGGATCATCCCAGATTCTGGGAATATACTCTGCCATCATACTGATGATATTTGAGACCTAGCCTTCTGCTTAAGGCTTGAATTTGAATATAAATCCAGATCTCTTAAATTTCTTGGTCTTCCATCAACTGCATAAGGATCCATTAGAAGAGATTTTAATTTGTATGCTCTCCTTTAACAAGCTACCCCAATACATATTACACTGAACTACACAATGAACCTTTCTTTCATAAAAGCCTCAGTACACAAGCCTTCTCAGCAGCTAACCCAAGCTTTAGAGCAGTGGTTCTCAAACTAGCACCACTACTTGTTCAGGGAAAGCCCCTGCCGGGCCAGGCTGGTTTGTTTACTTGCTGCGTCTGCAGATTCAGCAGATTGCAGCTCCCACTGGCCAGGCCACTGGGGGCTGCAGGAAGCAGCATGGGCTGAGGGACATGCTGGGCACCCTTCCTGCAGCCCCCACTGGCCTGGAGCCACAATTGACTGAACCTGCAGACATGGCAGGTAAACAAACCTGCCCAGCCTGCCAGGGGCTTTCCCTGAACAAGCAGCAGCCCGAGTTTGAGAACCACTGCTTTAGAGGACAGACAAAAACATTTCTCCCCACTCTGTTTAAAGAGAAGGAGGGGATGCACACTAGCCAGAGGCATGTGAGTGAGCCACTGGGCTAATGTAAGTGGCTTGACAAGTTAACTCTCAAACCTTAATACATTTTTTAAAAATACAATGTTCAGTTTCATTCTTCACAGATAAGCAAAGGTTCCAATTTTAACATGCTTGCTAGGAGTCCAAGCTCCCTGGTAGGTTTCTCCAGATACTCCAGTGGCACAGCACTCCAGTACTCCATGGCTAAGCTTTCCACACGAGCCACAAGGCTATATCTAATGTTAAATAATCCACCCCAAACTTGTACTGCAGCAAGTGATAAAGGAACTTTACCATTTAGAGATAACTCTAGCTACAGCCAGCCACCAGTCAAATGCACAGATGTTGTTTATTATTTTTTTTTAAACGTGAAGGACTTGTGAAATTGGATTTCTTGATTTCATACAACAACTGGCACCATGCTTTGTTTCTTACCCTCTTGAAATTCCCAGTCCCAAATGCTTCCAAACTTGCACTTGCTTAGGACAGCAAGAACAGGGAGGGGATGCACACAGCAAGCCTATTAGACACCTTGGTGAACCATGTTTTCCCATCCCCTTCCCTCAAATCCCAAAATTGTTTGGGTTTTCCATAGCCTATTGTGTTTTATATCACTCTTGGCTAAGTAAACTCAATCCGGAAAAGGAGTTTAAGACAAATCTATGTTTGCTTGTACAGTACGTGAGTAAACAGAGGAAAAGCAGCAGGACAACCAGTGAGTGAGTTCATAGACCATCATTTCCAGGTGTACCTGCCTCACAGTATTCTATTTACATAAATTACAGAATTTTCATATATATTTTTCTCTGAAGCCAATTAGACAAATATCTACCTATATATAATATATAAAAAATACAGAGCTTTGACTCTTCCTTTTGAAGTAAAATGTACATGATCCAACTGTGAGCAGAAAGTAATCCTGAAAACTCAGGCCCTTTGCTACTGGAGTTAACACCGCACACAATGCTCCTGTCAAGTGTAGCTATGCCCTCCTTCCTCCCCACCCATACAACAATCCACCCCCACCCCATCCATTCAGAAAAAAATCCAAATCTTAATACATGTTTTCATGAAAAATTTTTCAAGTAAAGATGAAGATGGATTTCAACAGTTCTGTGACTTCAATCAGTAGCAATGCAAGTGAAGCCCGTGCAACAGCAGCTGTGCTTCCTCTGTTCAAAAGACCACCAAAAACATCTTCCCCACCTCTTCACAATTACCATCTTTGGGGTTTTGTTGTTTTGTTTTTTTTTTAAATACCAATAACAGTTCTTTAAAAAAGAAAAAAATATTTTTAAACAAAGGGAAAAATCCCTCTCCAGGAAAAGTCTTCCCACTTCTCCTTTGTCCATTTACAGTATGTTTCAAGGGGAACTTGGCCCATGTCCAATGGTGCGGTCCACTGAAGGAGAGCTGCGAAAAGGGGAGGGACTAAACATTGCTCTTGGCAGATTAGAGAGTCTTTAACAAAGAGTATGATGTGCAAAAAAAAAAAAAAAAATTAAATAGATCAACCCTAGCTTCCAGGATTAATGTTGTCAGAGAAGAAAACGCTTATCTTTTGATTTGTGTTTTTTCCCCACCCTCCCACTGAAATCTCATTTAAGTACCCGAGGTAACAAGTGACAATATTTCTGAAAGATCACCACAACTTAAAACAAGAGGTGCAATTTGTTACCTCTGTGTCCTTCCTCCACCTTGGTGCCTGCTTTAGAGACATGTATGCAGCAGCAAAAAAAAAAGTGTAAAAAATAAAGTCCCCTTCTTTCCATGAGAGCAAAGCATTGCTTCTAGCTGTTCTCGAAGGAGGAACTGTTTCCTAATGGGTGGCGTGGGTATTTGCGCCTTCTGTTTGTAAGGAGGGGGAAAATGGGACTCTAACTCTGGCTGCTCCCAGTTGATTTCTGGCAAGTTTGTGATGTTCTTCCCCATCTGAACACATTATAGCTGGAAGCCTTCCATAGGGGCCTCAGGCTGCTGGAAGATGAATTGCTGCTGGTTCTCGTCTACCTGGGGAGCCAGGCTGGAGTCGTCATCCTCGGCTCCAAAGTAGTGCTCAATCAAATCAAAGGCCTTCTGGTAGATTTCCTGGTTCTCATGGCTCTGCAGGAACTCTATTTTATCCAAGCCTTGGGAAAGAGAAAAATGCAATGTGGCAAGACTGATCAGAACATCCATACTATTCCCTGCCTCCATCCAGCCTTCACCCTTTCAACTGTTTGGGGCCACAAGACCACCATTTGTTCAGCTTGCATTTTGCCCAGCGTTAGAATATCTTAAAGACCCACTAGCTCCATTACTCCAGAAGAGCTTTTGGATTGACTCTCTCCCAGCCCAATTAAAACTTAGTAAGATGAAGAGTTGTTCCTATTTGGAGATACACCACAAATCAGAAGTCTCATTGGCCAGATCATTTACAGAGCACCAAACAGTGCAAGAGCCACTTCAGACTAAAGGAAGACAGGTCCTTGCCCCAAGCAGCTCACATTCTGGAGAGACAGAAGAGGAAGTGGGAAGAGAAGGGAAGTGACAAGACTAGACTGATCTCTCCAGGGTAGGAACTGCGCTTCTCTTGTTTTCTATTAAGTGACTAGCACACCTTTGGGCCCTGTAAAAACAGTGATTTTTATGCAAGTGTCTTGTTAGTACCTAAAAAGGTAATTATGGAATTGTCATTCGTTTTCCTGAGGGGCAGCCCTAACTTGGGACATCAATGATACCAATTTGTGAGAGCCCCAACTTTATCTTCAATCACCTCCAGCATCTTGGATGCAAGAGACTTCTAGTCCAAGGAATCCATTTGGCACTTGGACCTTCCTTGGTACTCATCCTAGCTATCCATAATCACAGAATGCAACATGCCACAGAGCGTGTGCTTATACAGACTAAATTAACTATTGGGGTAAACAGCAGTTAATCCAGAACTTCTAGCATCCCCTCTCTCATACCTATTTGAAGTTCAGAGGAAGTTGACCAACACTTTCAGCAATAGAGCGTAAGCAGCCTCTAATACAGTGGTTCTCGAACTCCCCCCACCACCCCACGGACCACTTGAAAATTGAAGAGGGTCTTGGCAGACCACTTAATGATCTTTCCAAATGTTGTTTGTACTGTTAGCTAACTATTGTAAAGCGCTTTGGATAAAGAGCACTATATTAAAAAACCTTAAACATTTTTTGTTCTACAAATAAAAGCTCATAACTCATATTTTAATATCAGTAGTCTTATCTTTCTACGGCAATGGATGTGCCTTCTCCCCTGCCATGGCAGCCCCCAAGCTGAGGCTGGGAAGGAATGTCTCTCCCCAGCAGTTGCAGCCCCGGAGCTGGGGAAAGTCTCCGTCTCTGGCCACCACAGCCCTGTATGTCCCAAATTTGCCCCATCCCCACTTCTCACCCCACTGCCCCTTCCCACCTACCCCTTCTCTTCCCCCCCCCCCCGCCCCCAGGCCACCACCTCACTTTACACGTGCATCTTCTCCAGGGTCCAGACACCTAATCAGTGGAGCCATGCTTGCGGGGCTTCATAATAAGGTGGGTGGCCCTTTGTTCTCTCATGTCCCAGGGTTGTGAGTTCAATCCTTGAGAGGGCCATTTAGGAATCTGGGGCAAAAAAATCTGTCTGGGGATTAGTCCTGCTTTGAGCAGGGGTTTGCACTAGATACCTCCTGAGGTCCCTTCCAACCCTAACATTCTATGATCTATGTATGGTTGCCCAGGCACACCTTAGAGGGAACTATATGTGGACCACCTGAATAGAACTCATGGACCACTGGTGGTCCACAGACCATAATTTGAGAACCTCTGCTCTAACACATCCTGCATTACTTCCTCCTGGGAATAAGTCACAGGAGCAAGGCCAGTGAGAGCCACTTACCATAGGCTTCCTCAATGAGGCTGCAGTAGGGGTTGATGCCTGTGCCACTTTGCTTGGCCTCCTGCTCACCGAGCCGCAGGATATTCTCCAGGCCATTCAGGGCCACTTGAACAATCTTGGAGTCCATGACAGTCAGCAGGTCACACAGAGGTTTGATACAGCCTAGGTTTACCAAGTACCTGAAGAGAAGGCACAGGGAAGATAAACATTCAATTCATCAAGAGGGAAGGTTAAGTAACATTGTGGCATGCATTTAGGTTTAAAGGGACACTGTCAGGTTTAAGGAAATGTGTATTTTAAATATTGCCTAGCAGGTAACATCCTTTTCATCATTAGCTCTCGAAGCTGGGTATTTAAATTAAGCACTTTAACCTGTATCTTGAAGCTAACAACCAGGGCCCTTATTTACAATGTGTTAGCACTCAACTCCCATTGAAGTCAGAATCCAGATCTTTATAAGCAGGCAAGTTTTGACATTCTAGTCTGGTTTGTCCAAACTGATTGAACGACACAAAGTAAACTATGAAACTGGAGGAGTCTGTATTGCTTGCTTACAGTCACATGCACTATTTGAAATCCCACCAAAAAACTTCACTGGAATTAAAAAAAAAGACAGACATTCCCCTGGGTCTTAAATTTTGCAGCATCTCTCTTTAAATTAATTATTTAGCCTATAATTAGCCAGGTATTTCTATTCTTTGATAGAGAGAGAGTGAGAGATGTATACCCAACATCTGTTTAAATTTAGATTTCCTACATAGGTTGCAGAAAAACAAAGTTAACACCACTAACTCACCTGCATAGGGTCCATATTACATTTTTTCCTGTGTAAAGTACACAATACTGGCAAGTTATAGGGGCACCTTGTAATGCTGCTGCTTCTATTAGATGCACACTTAGAATTTTAAAGACATAGAAATGTACTTTGAATGAACCAAATCAAAGGGCTTTAAACCCAAGTGCAAGTATTGATGGATTAGGAAATTAGAGTGCTTCACTGGGTTCTGAATTGTATCAGAGCCAGACTGTGAGCATATGCATGTCAGGTACATGACGCAGACCAGACAGTTCCAGAATTAGACTGCACGGCCAAGATGCTAGACTTGTAAGTGCATCCTTTGAGTGGCACAAGATTTTTAAATAAATACTGTTTATGCTACCTTTGAGGTGTGTTTTAGTTATATAAAACAGTTCACTAATCTATAGCTCAGACGTTGAACTATGAACAGTGACTCTTCTGGTTCTCAACAGCTACAGTCTCGATGGTGAATACAGAAGCAGCACCAGTAAGTTATCCCTACTTGAATGGCTTTACAGCAAAAGGGTATTCTCTTCATTGAAAGAATTAGAGCCTAGGGAAAGCTATAAATACATGCTGGATCTTTGAATATATCTTCGAGCTTCTTTCAAGGCCAAGGTGGCCAGAGGAGTTGATGGATGGCCACAAATGCTGATGGCAAATAGATTGTCCAAAGTTGCTATATAGTTTATGGAGTCAAAGTACAGATAAAAACAGCTTCCCAATGTACCTGATCTGCTCTGGGGTTCCTCCTGATGTCGCATTCGTGATGGCCCAGGCTGCCTCTTTCCTCGTGCGGAATTCTGCTTTCTGTAAGATTTCTATCAGCACTGGGAAAATGTTTGCATCTATGACTGCCTGAAGGAAGCGAGAGAAGCAGCATTTAGAACAGGCCAAGCGACTCCTAAAAGGCTAGCAGTCTCCGGGAACAGAAACCTATAACCTTTTCAGTAATCCTCACCTGCTTTTCCTACCAAGTGTAAGATTAAGTTTACTATCCAAGAACTTTATTATTATTGCACCAATACCAAAGGAAGTCTTTGGTCACTGTGTGCATCTGTTTGGATACAGGCCCTTGGAAAGGATAATTACAATCAAATGCCGTACACCAATTGAAAGGCATTATTCTAGGTGTACATCTGAACTTTGGAACCACAATGAAGAGGCAGATTAATCCCCATCTCCCCAAGCTCACTCAGTGATTTCAGACCAGGCGCCATTTGTGGGCACAATTAGCATCATCAAGATCTCTCATGATCATTGTGGGGGCAGTCAAGTAGAACAATGGACAACTAATTGGGCCTGCAAACAACCAGAGAAAAGGGAAGTCCAGGGGGTAAAATGTGGCCTTTAAACACCAACTAAGAATCACATAAGCTTTGATTTAATGGTGCTGCATGGATCCAAGAGTGTTGCAGGTGGGCCTGGTGAGGATTCTAGAAACTGTACCTGTATCTGAGCCCTGTTTCCAGCTGTGATGTTAGAAATGGTCCAGCAAGCTTCCTTCCGGATAGACTCTTTGGGGCTGCTTAATAAATGAAGCAGGCAAGGCAGAGCTGAGCAGTTCAGGATCACCTTAAGAGAAGAGTACAGGATAGGATGACACCATTCGCCCTCCTCCACTTCCATATAGTGGATACTTTCAGCACATCTTTACTAGATTCTTATGGGGAAAAATATTTTCTTCCAACATTTTCCAGAAACTCCTGCCACTGAATGGAGGTGTTCCATTAGGCAGCAGCAGGAAGAGAATGCTTTTCCTATCCTAGAGAGGCATGTGTAGGATCAGACATCCCAGTTGCAAAGTGTCCTTCCAGGAATGCGCTCTGTGTGGTTCAGGAGGCAGACAGAAGACAAGCCTCCCTCCACTGCATCCTGCTCCTCAAGGAGGCGACAGAATGAGTCATCCATCCCTAGTTCTTGGATGCTGGAAACGAGAAATTTCAATGACTGGAGTTCTGAGACTTGTCTCCCTATACAAACATTGGCTATAACGAGATGCTTGTACACACTATATTTTTCACAAGCACCAATACACAGAAGGGACTTTTGTTGTTGTAGCTAAATCCTGAGCCATGCCATCATGGCTCAATTCATCTTATGGGCAACCTTGCAGGTTGAGCCATTCCTGTTTTGATTAAGGGGTGGGTGTTCTAAGCTAGATTTCATCTTCTAGTGGCAAACCTAGAAATCGGAGTGCAGAACATTACCCCCTCCTGTTAGTGATGATCTGGGTTTTTAAATCGGAGACATTTTAAACGCTTCCTCCTGCTCAAATGCTGAATTTGAGAAGTTACCTAGTCACATCCCACTCACCTGGGTCTGGATGTCATCACCCGTCACAATGTTGCCTACAGCTCGCAAAGCTGGGGAAGCTACTTTATAATCATTGTGCCTACAAGAAATAGGATGGGAAAGGAACATCAGTCCAAGCCCTTGGTAACAGAAACCCTCCACCCTCTTCACCCCCCATTTAGTTAAAATTCCAACATCAGAAGCACACAGCAAAATGTGTCCAAATCAAAGACTGTCACTGAAAGAGCAAAGACTGTGTCACCATAAGAACAGCCTTTGTCCTCTTACAACCATAAGCTTCATCATGGACCACTTCCTGTCACCTTCAAATCACTCCTAACTTTAGTCTTCCATGCCCCTCCTCACTGTTGTGGCATCCAATTAACAGTAGCCAGAACACTCCTGAAAATGCATTTATTTTGCAAACCCTCAAGATGCAATGCAAATGAAAGCCATCTGCGTTAGACAACTGTCAGACAGATGGTCAAGGGTTAATAGAACAAAAAGTACTTCATGTCTCTTTTGCCTGTAAAGGGTTAAGTTCAGTGAGCCTGGCTGTTACCTGACCAGAGGACCAATCGGGACAGGATACTTTCAAATCTTGAGGGAGGAAGGTTTTTATGTGTGCTGTTAGTGTTTGGTGATTGTTCTCTCTGGGTTCTGAGAGTGACCAGATGTGCAGTCAGGTTTCTCTCCAATCTCTTTGATACAGTCTCTTATATATCCAGAATAGTAAGTACTAGGTAGATAAAGTGAGTTAGGCTTATGTTTGTTTTCTTTATTTGCAAATGTGTATTTGGCTGGAAGGAGTTCAAATTTGTATTTTGCTGAAAGGATTTTAATTTGTTCTTGTATACTTAGGCTGGGAGGGTATTCCCAGTGTCTATAGCTGAAAGACCCTGTAACATATTCCATCTCAAATTTACAAGGATAATTTTTACTGTTTTTTTCCCTTTAATTAAAAGCTTTTCTTGTTTAAGAACCTGATTGTTTTTTTATTCTGGTGAGACCCCAGGGGACTGGGTCTGGATTCACCAGGGAACTGGTGGGGAGAAAGGAGGGAAGGGGGAGAGAGAGAGAGGTTAATTTTCTCTCTGTGTTAGGATTACTTTCTCTCTCAGGGAGAGTCTGGGAGGAGGAGAGAGAAGGAGGGGGGAAGGTGAATTTTCCTCTCTGTTTTAAGATTCAAGGAGTTTGAATCACAGTGATCTTCCAGGGTAACCCAGGGAGGGGAAGCCTGGGAGAGGCAACGGTGAGGGAAAGGGTTTACTTTCCTTGGGTTAAGATCCAGAGGGACTGGGTCTTGGGGGTCCCCGGGCAAGGTTTTGGGAGGGACCGGAGTGTACCAGGCACTGGAATTCCTGGTTGGTGGCAGCGCTACAAGTACTAAGCTGGTAATTGAGCTTAGAGGAATTCATGCTGGTACCCCATCTTTTGGACGCTAAGGTTCAGAGTGGGGAATTATACCATAACACCACACAAATTCATCAACAGATCTAAAAGAGCAGTGACTCTACAGAGAGTTCAATGGATAAATATTACAAGAGTGTCAAAAGACAAGTTTATTCGGAATGTGCTGTATTTATTCCGTTATTGATCCTTTTCTAACATTAGAATCGAGCCAACCAAAAGATTACTTTAAGCTTCCATAGAGGAGTTTTAAAGCATTAGAGCAGCACAAAGTGTACTGTCTTACTCTGGCATCAATACCACAGCCTTTGCCCATTCATGGGTTAGACTAATCTCAGGACCAGAATTGTCTTGGTGTATCATGCTCTTCCTAGCATAAGGCACTACAGCTACTCTTCCAGCACTATACAGAGACCTTTCCCCTCGTCTGATAGACCAACACAACCCATGTCACATATTCCCACATACCCAAGGATACTAGATAGATAATCCCTCTGACACAAGCAGCCTTAGTTTTCTCCCGATTGGGCACCAGTTTGGAAACATTAGTGCTGTGGTGAGCTTTACCGTGATAAGCAAAGGTTAACAAGACAAACCCATATTCACATGGGCTGTTTGGTCCAAGGTCTTCGCCTCTTATGCAGGATGACACTTACATTAACAGCTCTACCAGTCGCCGACACACCCCGGAGTCTATTACTGCTTGGATTTTCTCATTGGGGCCATCTGATAGGTAGGAGAGTGCCCAGCAGGCATCTGCCAGCAAGTCGGAGTCACTGCTGAATAATAATCGGGATAATACTGGCAAGCAAGGAGACACCTAAAATAAGAATAACCAACCCCCACCCCAGAGAAAGAGTTTAGAAAAGGTTCCTTGAGAAGAGGCATGGCAGCTTTGTGTGCAAGCTATGCCAAATGTCAGTGTGTTTGAATGAACTGGATACCATCCTGTGGGTAGGTGGGGTTCTCACCTATATTTCTAAATCCACCACAATTAACAGCACCAAAGAACTGGTTCAAGTAACATCAGAAACCAAAGTTCCCATTCATACTTTTGATACGTAGGACCTTACAGATATTGTTCAGTTGTCTGACAAAGTGTTGACAGTTGTTGATATAATAGGGGTAGTTTTGGATACACAGGTTCCTACATAGTTCACATAACCTTGTAGCAAAGGAGATTCAAGTTACAACAGGGCCTCTCCAATGGTCACTAACTCAGCATAAGGGGTCATCCCTCTCCAAAACTAAATATCCAGTTCTAAGCTTTTTACCATTCTTTATAAAATGAGTAACAGCTGGACTGTTAGCAGCTTGGATGACAAGCACTCCTCATATAAGAAAGCCACCTCATTCCCTGCCCCTTTGATAATCTTGAACAGCCAGCCACCACCATACTTGGTAACCTATGTAACAGTGCACAGCCTTACACATATTTCTAACTATCCATCACAGCAGCTTCTCCAGCCTTATCAAGGGAGTTGTCAAGTAACAGACCTTAACCACAGTGTTAACCAAAATAGGGAGCAAAGGTCCTCCAGTCCTACTTAATGTAGAGGACAGGGGCCCCAAAGGGAAGGGGTGCAGAGAAGAGAAGGCCTTCTATGGGTAATAAGTCAATCTGCTGTGAAGGATTTCTATATTTTGAAGTTCAGAGTTTGTTCCAAATTGGAACAAATTCCAAAGTTTTGAGTTCTCACTGAAAAGAATGGAGCCCCAGCTCTGGGGCAGCCTGCATGGCCTAGACCAGGGGTGGGCAAACTACGGCCTGTGGGCTGGATTGGACCCCGAGCCATTTTAATCCAGCCCTCAAGCTCTTGTTGGGGAGTGGGATCTGGGGCTTGCCGCGCTCCAGCCAGGGAGCAGGGTTGGGGGCTGCTCTGTGCGGCTCCCGAAAGCAGCTGCATAGCCCCCCTCTGGCTCCTATGCACAGCAGCAGCCAGGTGGCTCCGCTTGCTGCCCCTACCCCAAGCACCACCCGCACAGCTCCCATTGCCCAGGAACCACAGCCAACCCCAGGAGCTGCAGGGGTGGTGCCTGTGGACGGGGTAGTGCATAGCAGAGCCACCCAGCCACACCTCTGCGTAGGAGCGAGGGTGGGGGAGAGGGACAGACATGTCACTGCTTCTGGGAGCCATTTAAGGTAAGCGCCACCTGGAGCCACCCTCCCACCCCTCAACCCCAATTTTGTGAGCATTCATGGCCCGCCATATAATTTCTATACCCAAATGTGGCCCTTGGTCCAAAAAGTTTCCCCACCCCCTGGTATAGACCTTGGGGTCTCTGACTCAGAGTCAGTCCAGCAAGTGGACTGCCAAGGAGCCCACGGATGGAAAGCTATCAGGAAACAAACAGGCAGGTTGCAAAAGCTGCCTAGCAGCCCATGTCCCATCAGGCCCCTGCCTTATTCCCAGCAGAATTTCATCCATCCCCATCAGATGTTTAGATGGGAATCAGCAAACTCCAAGAACTGTTTAGTCTGAATGTCGCTGACAACCTCTAGAGGTAGCAGACCTCAGGGTCTTGCTGAGGTTCCCTCTCCAGAACAGCTTCTGTTTCCATTAACAGGAAAAGATCCATTCCTCACCTTGTCAAATTCAGGTGGTGGGTTCTTCCCTCTGCACAAGTTTGACAAGGCCCAGACAGCATTTCGAGTCATTGTCAACCTGGTGGACTTGGTGAGGAGCCTTGAAAAAAAGAGAACCACCAGCTATTATACTCCCAGGTTAAGTCAGTTTGAGTTGCCTGTAAACCAGCATGATTCAATATGAAGGAACGCAATAAGAGTCCAAGAGGTTCGAGACAGCTGCATGCACTTGCTAAGCCTAGGTCTGAAAAATTCAGATGATGCTAATGTATATTTCATGAGCCTCACGCATGGATCATGAAGAAAGATGAACTGTGGCTACCCCAAGGGCAGAAACAATAGCTGGTTAACAGCACAACTCTGAACAGGAAGCACATACTGTCTTCAACTAAAATTGCAGGGGGGGGAATTTAGGTCGGTAGAATGCAATTTCCCATGATTGAATGTGGCTAAGACATCCAGATACGCCCACACTCTTATGAAGAGGTCCATGGGATATTCAGTGACCACAAATGATCAGGACCTCATTTTTAGATCTCTTCAGATGAGATCAACAGCTTTAGGCCTCCAGAATACTAGTTCAGTACTGACCCAGGAACAGAGCTATTAGCAATACAATCAATGCCACTTCTTGTGTGGGTTTCCCCCCCTCCCTGACTACACAACTGTATAGAAATTATGGTGAAAGATTTGATAATGCTTTCAACAAACTGGGATTTCTGCTGGTAGCAACCTCATTGCCAACACTGACAGTATGGAAGATTTATCCTGTGGTAAAGTGCATTTCAGGAGAAAACCAGCTTTCAGATTGCTAAGTCATTGACCTTCATAGAGGGCCCAGCAATTCCAGTTGAAATTAGAAGCTTTGTTCTTTAACACTTCATGGTTTATACAGAGCGAGAAGTTACCACCCGGCTCTTAGGACTCTGCATGAAATAAGATGGGGCAATGTGGTGCTTTCCTCTTGGACCATGAGCAGCTCTGTGCACCTGTCACAATCACCACCACGAATAAAACCAATCCCTTAACTCTTGGACAGCAAAGTCACCAGCTTAGCCTCTAGGAGCCTGAAGTGAGCAACTATTATAAGAGTCTGTTGACTTGCTCGCACCGTCTGTGGCAAAGCACTTATCTTGCCACTAGAAAAAGCATCAGTTCACCCAGAATAGGATGGGGCAATTTAGACAGTTTTGAGTTTAATTAATATGGCTAGTACTTGAAAGCACTATCTAGGTGAATCTTCCCATCTCCATTTCTAGTGTGCTGAAGCAGCTGTCAGGACTCGAGTGTTAAAACAGAGGCAGAGGGCACAGTGCAAACACCTTCTTCTCCTCAACCCTGGGAAGACTTCAGTATAAACAGGAGGAATCTGTTAGTCTGTAGCTGTATCTCTTTGGGTTAGGATGATCAGATAGCAAGTGTGAAAAATCAGGACAGGAGGTGGGGCATAATAGCAGCCTACGTAAGAAAAAGCCCCAAATATCAAGACTGTCCCTATAAAAATCGGAACATCTGGTCACCCTACTTTGGGTTCTCAGCACTTACTGTATATGCACTTCTGAACAGGCCCTGTGACTTCAGAAAGGACTGTCTGGTATACTCTGTAATGGGCTCATGCTGTGCACAGCAAGCGTAAGAATGTGAGAGAAGGTGAGTTATCTAGCAAGTCCTGACGTGTATCAGACACCAGTCTCATCTGCTAACCCATCTGATGCCATTTGCAGGCTAAGCTGACTCCCAACTAACACACACTCTTGGTGTCCAAGTTGGGTGAACAGACCTACCTAAGAGGATACTCTGCTTTAGTACATTCAAGCTTTAAGAACTGTATTGCCAAGTGTTCATGGCTACTCACAGTAACAAGGGAGGAAGAATAGAGCAGTTAAGAACATAATCTCTACACACAGAGCTGTCTCCAGCGATGTTCCCCAACGCCCAGACAGCCTGGAAGGAAAGAGCAGCAGTTTTAGCATTCACACAGTCTTGGACTACAGGAAGAAGGTAGCACTGTCCTAGGAAAATGTTTCTATGACTCCAAGTAAGTAGGCCAAACCAACAGACGCTCTTGCTCTGGAGCCGCTTGCCAAACAAACACTTTCATGCATGTTAAGCACTTAGGCTGAGCGTTATAGACAGTGGGTTTCAACTATCCCCAGAAAACTGTAATGAACCATACCTGTTCTTGGACATCCTCAAAGTCAGAGTTTAACAGTTCTATGAAGATAGGAACTGCCCCAGCCTCAATGACAATTTTTGTTTGTTGGGAGGTTCCTGATGCAATATTCGTCAAAGCCCACGCCGCTTCAAACTGAAACAAGCAGATTGGTAATAAGTTACTGAACAGCTGCACAATGGCATAAGCCCAACAACCTTAACCAGAGCAAAACATAGGCCAAAATCAATAGCTAATCCTCCTTTCTTCTTGTGCTCTCATGTCTACAGGGGGAATTGTTTTACGAGGCAACAAGTCTTCCTCCACAATCTGGCTGCTCACTGAGCATGCTAGTTTTGGCACAACAATGGTAGTTCTAGGGAAATCTACAGCTTTTTTAGGAGTGGGGTGGACTTTGGGATACCCAGGGTAGATCCAGCCCACACCCACCTGAAGCAAAGGGAATATCAGTTTTTCAGGGTCAAAGACCTATAAAATGAAGTAGTTGCACACGTGTCTCATCTCTCTGCCAAGACTGCAGTTCTTCTCAGTATGGGATTAACAAGGCTGCAGCTCACTTCCACTTTTCAGTGGTCAGGCCAGAAAGTACTATCTCACCACCACTACACCCCAAAGCCTCAGACCATTCCCCACTAGGAGGAATGCAGTCTCAAGGTGGCCCAGAAGAGTTCCTGACCAGATCTTTGTATTGGGTGGAAAGCGAACAGCCAACTCTATGCCATGCCACTCCCCTGGATACCAGTACAGGTTTGGCATTTGTTATTCTGAGCCCTAGGTGAGGCAGAGCTGCATATTTCGCTCTTTATCTCCCTTTGCTGCAAGCTTTCATGAGCGATTTTAATGGCTAAGCTCCCATTAAATTCTCCTTGGAGACTGATCTCTATAAAATGAGACCTCCTGGAGGAAAAGGAAGTAGACCATCTTCCTAACACCCTCAGTTGGGTTGGATGTGAGAAAATGTAGTCTCCTCAAAGAAAAGAGGCTCATGCTCTACAACTTTAAGATACCACCTTTGCTTGCTCGCTGCTGAAAGATTCACACTGCTCAGCTCTGAAGTGCTTTTTATTCACAATATGAATCCTTCATGGTACTCTCCTTTACCTGTAGTGTGCAATTTTCACTTCTCTTCAGGAATTCAACAAACCTGTCCACCACTCCCTGAGTATTTATCACTTCATCTATCGGAGGATTCGGCTCTAGGAAGAAGGAGGCAGGGTCAAAACTCAGTAGCGGCATTTAAATTTAATGCAGAGGTCTAGTTCATTGCATTAAATCCACTCCAACAATTTTAATTTGTACTTGGGCTGACAAGGCAACTAGCCAGAAGGCGCCTTTTTCCACAGTTCACCCAGCTGTAAGTCACAGAAGCATTTCCTAAATGCTGTAAAGCCAGTAAGATACAATACTAATAGTCAATATAGGTTTGGTATTCCCTCCCCATCCAGTGTTAATCAGGAACAGACGTGGCAATGGGCATAAGTGACATTAGATGGAATTCTTCTGTCCCCAAACCCAAAGTTATTAACTCTCTGTACAGCACCAAGACTGTGCTAACTGCTTCAGACAGCTAAGACAGTTACCTGTGAGAGCTTATGAGCTAGCTAAGAAAAGGAGCTCTGCTTTTACCTTTGGAGAGCAGTTTCCTGAATTTCTGGGTGGTCGCTAGCTGCAGATCAGGGTCCTCTGAGAAAAGCATCTCTACCATTTCTCTCGTGATCACTCCCTCCTACGATGGCAGGAAAAGCAATGTCAGAACCACAACTCCAACCTTATGGTTGCAGACCTCAAAAATCAGAACTTAGTACCACCAGAATCCTGTGCTCATCCTTTTGATCTGAAGACTAATCTAAGTCAGGACCACACTACTCTTGAAAGTCTAATCCTGGAAGGCTTTTAAAAAAACCTCATCTGCAATATTCATAGAAGTGATGAGTGCATGGGGTTACGAAGGGTAGTGAATTAAGGAGTACTAGGGCATGGTACCTATGCATTTGTAAAGGGTTAAAGTTTGTTGATTTTGTGATCCCCAGAATTAAGAGTCTGTGTAAGGGAGGGACTACATTACTCAAGAAGCCTTACCCCAGCTGTGGCAGTGCTGACATAGGAATCCATGAGGAGGCTATCAAACATGGCAGCATCTTCATTAATAAGTTCCACATTTCTCCTTTTAAATAGCTGAAAAGAGATTACAACCAGAGTGAGTGGTATCTGTCACAAGGCAATGCCTGACTTAGAGCCATCACAACTGAGCAGTCTGGTTCCACAAACCAAGCACGTGCTAGACCAAGTGCAACTTAATAGGGGAGTGGCCGCTTAACACACCAGCTGAGCACCTCTGCAGAATAGTTTGACCTATGAATCCTGGTAAGAGTGGACCAAGTTCTACCCTTAGTAGTATCCATGGGTCTCCCTGGGGCTGTATGGCGTAGGCAAGTGCAGAACTTGGCCCAATGAGTTTAGAAAAGAAGAGCCAGGTTGTGGACCAGGGCCGAGGCACAGGTAGAGCTGTGTGGGAAGCCTGCAGCATTTGCCAGTTCTACATGTGGTTCTATCTACAGGAACTTCTCACTTAACATTGTAGTTATGTTCCTGAAAAATGTGACTAAGAGAAACAGTGTTAAGTGAATCCAATTTCCCCATAAGAATTAACGTAAAGGGGGATGGGGGTGTTAGACTCCAGGGAAATTTTTTTCACCAGACAAAAGACATATGTGGTTTGACTCTCAGCTGTGACTAAGTGAGTGAATATCCTCTGGCCCCAGAGCTCTGGTGAGGGTGTGGGCCAACAACACGCCCACTCCTAGGCCTGCAGAGTCCTCCCCGAGCAAGCTCTGTGGGTTTCGGCTGGACATGGGAGCGAGGCAGAGCAGGCAAGCAGCAGCACATAAGAAGGGACATTGTGCTGCATCCTTCCGCAGCACCCAATGGAGATGTCTCTGCTGGCCTCGGAGCAGATGATCACACAAATGCCTGCTCCAGTCAGTCAATTAATGTCCCCCCCCACCCCACCAGGGTGCTGGGGAGACCAATCTGCCAGGTCGCATGATACACTTGGGACACACAACACAGAGACATTGGGCCTCTAGATCCCTGCAGAGCTGGAGACAGCCATGGGCTTCTTGGGCCACAAGCACTGATTTTTCAAACTGCCAGGGGCAGGTGCTTGACCCCTAGCTCTGCCCCAGGCCCTGCCCCCATTCCACCCCTTCCCCTAAGGCCCCGCCCTCAGCTCCATTCCCATCCCACCTCTTCCCACCCAGTTCTGCCCCCTCCCCGGAGCATGCTGTGTTCTCACTCATCCCCCCTCCCTCCCAACCTCCCTGCATGCTACAAAACAGCCGATTGCAGCTGGCAGGAGGCATGGAGACAGAGGGAGGAGGTGCTGATCCATGGGGTCTGCTGGCGGACAGGAGGCGCTGGGGAGAGGGGGACTGGAGGGCATTAGAACATTGCGCAAATTTAAACGTGCATGTTCTCTAATAGAATAGTGACTTCAGAAAACAACTTTAACCGGGGTGATTAAATGAGGAGTTACTGTATCTCATTTTCACATACTCCAACTAAAAAATACCAAGGACAAGGAAAAGCTGCAGCCCATTCATTTACTTGTTCTTCCTGCTCAAGAGCAGGCAGTGCCATTTTTTTAGCTGGCTGTGAAGTCCTTAGATCTCCCCCCAAAGATATGAGATCCAGGAAGTCTTCCCCTTATCCATGATCACAGAAAGCCAGACAGATTTCCACTGTGGTATCTGGAACACTGCATTTGCAGCATGTGCAATACCTGTGAAACCCACAAGGAGCAGAGAGTTCTCCAAAGGAGCCACATTCTGAGCAAAGGTGTGGAAAAAACCAGCAACATTCCACATCCATATGCTGAAGCATCCCCATGGGCGGCGGCGGGGGGGGGGAGGGGGGGGGAGAAAAAATGACCCATCAAGTCTTCATCAGCTGGCCCCCTTAAGGAGCAACTGTTGGGTAACAGCATTTCTGGTTGAATTAAGCCCCTGAACATCCCCCTCCACACAGGTTACCTGTTGCTCTCGTTTTTGTTTGCGTAGTTGGATCCCTTCCTCTTCCCTTCTCCGACGCATTTCCTCAGGGTTTAGGGCTTTGTTTTTGTAACTCTTCATTCGATAGTTATCCTTATCCTTTGCGGGACTTGCCATGGTTTCTATGAAAGAAGAAGAAACCAGAAAAGTAGGATCAGATTTCACTGCAGTCAGTCACTGTCCTTCTCCCTCAAGGAAAATGGGCACATGCCATTGCACAGAACAGTTCAGTTTAACAATCTCTTAAGAACATAAGATGCAGTTGAGATATCCAACTTAGAAAGTGCAGTACTGATCTACAACTAGTGTGTTATTGTTTTACAGTGTGAGAATGTTCTAAGCTAGAAGCTTAACACAAACATATCTACAACTCTGAAAAGCAACCTGGACCTGTACGTCACTGTATGAGGCACACTTCTCCCTGCGTGAGGTTAGTACTCACTGAACTAATACCATTGTCCTCAGGAGACAGCAAGCCTGAAGCTACCTGGATTTTCAACACTTTAGACTGTGCCAAGAGTACCTGCACTGTACTACAATCACAGGTGTAAGCAGCACCTTCAAAGAAGATTATTCTTCCTCTCCTCCCCACCCCACGTTCTCTAGAGCAGGCCAACAGGTCAAGAATTTGATGACCAGTAACCACAACGTATTCAGACATTTCAGAGCAGCCTGGTCTGTGCAGAAGGTGTTACACTGAGTTAAGAGTTAAAGAAATTTCATTCTGACCCATTTTATGTTGTAATGTAGGAAGACTTTGCAATTTATGAAGTTCACACTTCCATAAATTTAAACACAGCACAATCACAGCTCCAAACCATTCAGAGGTGAACATGTGTAGGTCTGAAGTCCAGACAGGGCATAAAACAATCCAACAAAATTCACTTCAAACAAAACTTCAGCCTAATTCCAGGCCCTTTAAAAGAAAATATTACAAGCATGCAACAGACCATTCAGCTGGGAATGGCATGTAGGCCAGGCTTGTCCAGAGAACTAGACTATTTTGATGGTGTTCAGCTCTCTGAGAAGCACTGCTAATTATTTTGTCATGTTTCAAATCAATATTTTAAAAACTTTGGTGCCTGCACATTCCACTCTAGAGTCACAGAAAAACATCCTTGTATTTGGCACAGGAAGAGCAATTATTGCTAATTAGTGGCAAAAGAGGAACTCAGAAGTAAGACCATGTAAATTTCTCAGTGGTATCCAGTTTATGCAAACATAGTACTGCCTCAACAGGGTTAAAAAAAAAAAAAAAGAGGTTTTGGTATTCAAGTACAGATTCAGCCAAGCCATGTGTTTAGTGTTTCAAATCATACATGAGCAGGTGTTATTCCCAACCCTGTTTTAAGATACAATTTACAGAGTGTAGGGTAAAAACATGCATCCCTTCCCAGGAGAACAAACACACAACAGAGTTCAGTACAAGTCTCCCTACCCCCAAAAGCTTGGCTGCTCCTAGGATTCCTACCTCAGGACTACTCCACCCACACCCAAGTCCTCTCTAGAGGTTCTCCCTCCTCCTTTATATCCAGATGAATTAAAGCCAGAAGCCTTTGAGTCAGGAGAACCCATTCAAGGTTTTCCAGCAGGACGACACACACACACACACTCTGTATTATCTCTCTTCCTACTGTATTTTCCACTCCATCCATCTGATGAAGTGGGTTTTAGCCCACGAAAGCTTATGCCCAAATAAATTTGTTAGTCCCTAAGGTGCCACAAGTACTTCTCGTTCCTTGTTGTGAAATGGACCAGCAAGACAACTGAGGGCCAGAGAACAAAAGATGCATGAAGAGATGGAATGACTGGCAGGATGGGTTACAATATGGTACAAATTATTTACTTCTAACTCTGCTTAACATCTCAAAGTCCAGAAAGAAGGCAGTTCCTCATTGGTACAAGTTTAGTTAAACTGAAGAATGAAAACCCTTAAAAAAGGGCTTGCTCTGCCTTGGTACAACAGTCCCTGCTTACCTTCTCAGAAACAGTAAGTCAAGGACTAAAATGTCTTTTAGTGAGCATTGATCCTGGATCACTGCTTGGAAGAGTTTATACAGCCTGAAAACATTTGTAATAGTTCCAAGCGTTTCTAGACCTGGCAGATCATACAAGAATGATCATTGATCCCTCTTCTAAATGGAAGTGCATTTTCACTTACCAAAGGCCCTGTTTATACTCCAGCTAAGTCAGGGACCCAGGGGTAATCTATTATTTGTGTGTCAAGGTCCAAATTTCTTGGTCAAAGTTAGTCAAGGTGCATACTCCAGAGAAAATACAAAATGCAACAGTAGTGATAAAAAAGTAAGTAAATAAAAAGATTTCACAGTGTGTTCAAAAGCATCTAGTGGTCCAGACTTGGCCTGCAGTCCATCTATTGACTACTCCTGCAGGGAGCTTAACTACAACAGTTACCTCTTCTAACAGGCAAGGCCTAACCAAGTTCCTATGACTCGGACAAAGCCTTGGACTGTCTAGGGGTTTCACTCAGTTAGGGCGATATAGTTCTGCACTACTAATCTGTGTCACAGACAAATTGCCCGCCCCCAGGTTACTATATAGTTGTTCTAGGGATGGGGCTTTTGCTCTGTACTTCAAACCAATGTAGTTTACACTTGGCAAAAAGCCTCATAAAAAGATTATAAAAGGGCCTGAAATGAAGGCTGGATATATGGTCACTGATTTGGTTTGGGTCTGTCTCATATTTGAAGTTCAGAGGAATAACTGGCAATTTCCCAAGAATATACTTAATGTAGCAGTTTTCCTTATTCTGAATGTCACCAGTTATGCATGACTAGTCACTGAAGATGGATTTTCATCACTAAAGATGAAAGTCAAGACCCTGTGGAAATTAACTTCTCCCACCTGCCTCCCCCCAGCCCAATTATTATGGTGCACTTAGAAAGGAGGCAAGAATTAAGTAATAGCAGCTGAATCAGAGGGTAGAGCTGATTGAAACCTATTAAGATCCTTATGCATATTGTACCAAGATGTCAAAATAGGCACATTAGAAATACCAAGGTAAGTGGTCAGCACAAACTAATTGAGATGAAACAATCCAACAGCACCAGCATTAGTACCACTCCTATAAGTGATCAAATTGCTATCTTAACATTAATGGCTCTATTACAGCTGCATAAGGTAAGGAAAACAGTAACTGCAACTAGTTGTGTTCTGTAAGATTACAAAGGCATCCTAGAAAATTCCAGGTCAAGACTTCCCCTTCAAAAGGTGATAGCTCAAGCTAAAGGCAGTTTTAACAAACAGAACAAAATAAAACAAAAAGGGAGGAGGGAAACAGTGAAGGGGCTTAGTACAACATACAGGATTACTAGCCTGTTAGTCATATAAATAGCCAAATGACACATGACAGTTCAGCTGCCTGGAAACTTGCACAATCCCAATCTCTGTTCCTGGCTGGGCATGCCTTGGTGTTCTGGGCAGCTCTTAGGTTCAGGATGCCAGGAAAACAGCACAATGAGACCAGCACCAGATGGAAGTCTCATCAGGATCCAAGTTCTTAGAATGTGCCAAGTTTGCCATGTACCTCACCCAAAAGAGGCCTTATGGATCTGAGCGTGCTACAAATGCTGGGCTACTGCTGGGAGGCCCTGTAGATTCAGCAAGCCATTCAAGAGGGATTTTCATACTGGCTAAAACAAAGCACAGCAGACTTCAGACATTAATTTAGCTGGCACTTCATTTTCCATTACCTCTTGTACACATTCACTAGTTCAGGTGCTTTCATCTGACTCTTTTCTGAGGTGTCTTCTACTTGATCCTCTAGTGCAGTCGTAATGCTGAATTTGTGACATTCCATCCCATTTCCTTGGCAACAGATGTCACAAATTGAGGATTAGGATTTCACTACAAGCTCAGGCAGCAGCAGAAGATGGACTGTGAAGTACAAGCTCTTCAGCAAATGCAGATATATGGAACACAGCACCTTGCCAAGGAAAAATGCTTTGTGCACAAGTTGCTTCTTAAGTTTGTCCAGTGAAAGAGTCCCTATGAACCCAACCTACCTGCAAGTCAAGCTGTGTCAATGTTAACTATTAACCCAAACTTTACCACTGCTCAAATACTTGAAGGACAGCCCCACTGAGTAATGTTAGTCACACAGTTTAAGATCTTTAGCTGCTAGGAAGAGCTATCATCTGTTAAAGCTCCAAGATGGCCTAATATATTGAAGACAGATGTTTAAATGCCACTCCAACCACACACTTCCACTTGGTATTTTAATGTCCTGAGTCGGTGCTTTAAAATGCTGCATTTCTCACAACTAGAAGGGCTGTAGTTTAAGGTAAACCTGAATATCAGCACATTTTCTTTTAAAAAAACTGCTCTAGAGTTTTAGATGTTGATCATCTAGAAATTTTGCATTTATATGGCTGCTCTGAATTTGGAGGATCCCAAACCATTTTACAAGATAAATTGTTCTGACACACTACAAGGGTGCCACCTAATTAGTCACCATGAGTTCTCCTTAGCAGAGGGTTTCCCCTCTACAAGCACTGATTCAGTCCTGCCCATTAAGTCAAGATCTGATGAGATCACTGCCCAAAAATCAAGTCGTGTCTGTGCTATGCCAAAAAAATGTATTGGGTAGTGAACCAGTCAGGAGTGTGGGATTCCCAGCTTAACTACGGTGCTTGTTTCAAGGAAAGCAAATGCAAAGAGCTAATTAAAAGCAAACTATCCTCCTCATGGAACACTTCAGAAGAGCAAGTCTCTGCTCTGGAATGCTGCTCAAGCAACATGCTCAGCTCGCCCAATTGCTCCCCAGAGGGCGGAATGGCCTCTACATTTGGTAGCAAACCCTCTGGCCCTTTTGGCAGCAGCATTAGCTGACAAGAGCCATGTCCTGCCCTCCTCCGGCAACATGCTTGTCTTGGGATTGGAGAAGACTCAAACGGAAAACATAGACATAAGAGCCTGAATACAGAAAACTCCTGCAAAGGGGACCATGAACATCCTTTTCACAGGACAGCAAGGCAGCAGCACATCCAGCCTACTGTACTTCATTTCAGCAGCTTGCCCTTGGTCATCATCACTCATCTCATGTTGCCAAGGGCAGCAACCACTCTAGTTGTCTGGGGATCTTCTTGCATCACGCTGCATTACCCCAGCATGTCACAGCCTCTCCAGTTCAGTTTTGCCTTTCTGCCTGCCATGGCTAAGATCAAGTGTCAGTAGTCTCTTGGCCTATGCAAGGCCATGATCAAGTGTCTTGATATTTTTGGTCTTGAGATGAAAACCTGGTCTGTGTCCCTAGGACCTTGAGGTGAAAATATTATCAGTAAAAAGGAGAAAATTAAGCCTCACAGCACTCCTGTGAGGCAGGGAGTCAGTGTTTGAAGATATAAGATCTTTGGATGGCAGGTGTTACGGACTGGTTAAGTATTACCACTTGCCTAAAAAAAATGGCTATGAAGAGTGCACGTTACCAGTGTCCTAGCTGCCCTCTCGTGGGCCAAGTTCGTGTGCCTCGAGTCATTTTCTCCCTCATGCTGGTATAATTAGGTCCATAGCATAAGTAGTTCTAACAACTGATGTGCAGCCAGTCTTACGTATAGAGATGTACCTCATCAACACACCTAAACCTCTGACACCTATTATAAAAAACAGCACAGTAACCTACAGACTCCACCCCAGAGGTCCAGCACCACAAGTGATTTTCCCTAATTTACAGGCACTAATGTTCCAGTTAGTTTCATAACAACTAGAAGACCACTAAGTCATTTGATGGCTGATCACTGACCTGTACAAAAGGAGTTGGGAAGTTAGCTCAATTAATAGATTATAAAGCCATAAGGGACCATTGTGATCACCTAGTCTGACCCCCTAGACAGCACAGCCCACAGGACTTCCCTGATTTAACTGTTGCTTGAACTAAAGTATATCTAATTCCCAGGTGGCACATGTCCAGGCAGGGATGACAGTCACTGGCAAGGCAGCATAGGTGAAGCTTGCACTGCTTCTGCCTAGACAATGCTTGTTCTGTGGCTAAAGAATATCGGTCTGGAGGGCTGTCACTACAGCACCTCTGAGCAGGCACGACAAAACCCAAATCCGTTAACCTTTAAGAACTTCTGGCTCTTTCCCTTTCAGAGGATGAAGCCCATTTGAGAAGCTTCTCCTCATTCATCACAGGAAATATAGCTCACACTCTTCCTTTAAAAGAGGAACATGCAGGTGGGTCTCAGTCTCGTTAGTCTCAGTTTAATCACATCATTCTGGCCAAGTCTGGGACAGATTTCACTTCTTCCTGGCTGGAAGTATTCCTCTTTGATGTCATGCTCATTCATAGGCTGATGCGTTCCATAGTTAAGAAGCTTCTTACTGAAATAAAGTTTATACACAGCAATTCCATTGACTAGAAGGGCTACTATTTGCCTTGATATAGAGCTCCTTCCTCAAGAATCCCAGAGCTCTGTACCTCCAAATCAAATCTGCTATTAGCCCCCAAGATGCTAAATCAAACATATCAAATAAACTGTGCTAAAATGACGCATTAATACATTTAAGAAACAGGCTGTGCATATCAAATAGTAAATGTTCATTTACAGCCTGAATGCCTAAAAGCAAGCAGCCCTAGCTCAATAGGCCACACCGATATTTCAGAAAATCCAAGTACCGTGTATACAGCATACGGTTCAATATGTACGATGGAGCAAGGCTGCATGAAGCTTTGATCAAGGAGACCAGGCAGTGGCAGGGATCAGTAGAGACATTAAAAAAAAACACATTAGATTACTAGTCCTGAATGTAGTCCTTGGGTGGGCTGGAAGGATAGCTGTCCCCAGTCTAGGGAAGATGTAGAGTCCAATCTGTGAGTTTGGCAACACAGGAAAGGAGGGGAAGTGACCACTCCCCACCCCAAGGCTAACTGAGGGACCAGTGCTATAATCTCCAGTCAGAAACCAAACTAATTTCTTGACCAAGAGGGACATGACTGCAGCACAGCATCTCAAATTCAAGCTGTATTTGAATTCCAGTGGGAAACAGATGAATCCATTAAAAGACCGCAAACAGGTGCAGAAACCGAACAAGGATTCAGATTCAAAGATTGATGAGACTGGATTAACATTAGTGAGGTTACAGTTAGACGAAAAAAAACCCATCTAGAGACTAGCAGCTCAGTTCACTGAAGACTAAGGGAGAAGTTATAGCACACCCTTCACAGAATGAATGTAAGTATATAATGTATAAAAAGCCTTTCCAAATTAATTCTGAATATGCATTGAAATTGAACAGTGAATAAAGGTTATGCGTTTTACATGACTGTAAGGCATTCAGCTAATCAAAGCGTTAACTGGATGCTCATGCTATTTCTACACTGTATGTCATGTCTTTTCAGAGGATTGTGGCACAAAATATAAGACTAGTGGTTGCTTGGATTACAAGTAAGTGACTTCTTTTCACTATCCCACCTTTCCATTCTGGCAACAGAATGAGAAAGAGAGAATGGAAGTGGTTTTAAAATCCTATCCGAGAGCTTTTTGGAGGTGGGGTGTGGGTTTTCACTATTTAAGGAGTAGTAACATGTTTACAAATCCTTTCTTGCCAGAAAAATATCAGAAACAAAACAATTACAACTGTGTAGCTTTTGTTTAGAGAGACACTATACTGTAACAGTCATCAGATCTCTATTTAACTGGGTGTTACCCATATGACAGAGTGATCATCATTATGACACCTATGACAGGTTTCTAGTGATTTTACTAAGTGACATCCAATTAAGCATATTTAAGAGACCAGGCATGTCTGTCAAATGTTAATACACAAAAAATGGACAGGTCTGCTTTCTTTTTTTCGGCTGAATGTTTTTTGAGTATTGAATAAATTATAACCAAATATCTAAGTACAAGTCTTATTTTGCAGGATACATAATTGGTGTTAATTTTTCCATAATGACCTTCCTTTTTTTTTTTTTTTTTTTTTTAATATAATCATTCCTCTACGGTTGGACCATTTTTCTCTTCCCAGTGAGAGGCTGGCAGTAGACTAGCAGATGAGATTGATTTTTCATTTCCTTTTGTAAGATCATTTCTGCCAGGAAACCCATGGAGAATTACCAAAAGATCTGTTAAAATCCTACCTAGGTTTTTAATACCATGCTCAACATCATGGTATCCAACCACCTCACTAAAATTAAGTGTATCCTCAGCCTAAGTGATGCATTACAAAAACCATACCCTGTTAGCCAGTGATTCTCTCTCATAGCTGGGAATGGGGTAGAAGGATTTAAATCATGTTTTACTTTTCTAAAGTAATTGATTTAGGTCCCATTGAGGCTCTGTAAAGCTAATTTAAAATGTGCTGTTACAATTTTAGAGGAGCAGCTCATCTCTCTTCGCATCCCCCAAACACCCCAACCCTAATCATACCCAATGCTAGAGGTAAATAATTTTACCAAATTAAAATGGAAGGAGAATCCCTGAAATTTTTACATAACATTGGTCTAATGACTGTCCATTCTGACCCCTCCAAAGCAGGCCAACATGGGCTACAATCTCCACTTTCCCGCTCGACTTATCTGTGGTCATTGCAAACCTCCTGTGTGAATGTCTAGTGCTTCTGGATCAGAAACCCAACTAGGAATTTTCATGCTGTTATTCACCCACCCCCTACGTTACAGAACATGCCTGCTTCAAATAGTTTCCCTTCTGGCAGCTGGTTAAAAGCCTCCTAGCTGAGTCATTGCAGGGACTCACACAGTTAAATCAGGACTTGGGCTGCTGAGTCAGAGGCAAAAGCAGACAGATAAGGGAAACAATTACATTAGCAAATTTGATAGCATGGATTTTTTTTAAGCCCAAACACCCTTTCACAAAGGCAGCATTGGAATAAAGTTTCTATAACTAAAATGGAATATGAAAGCAGTTCTGCTGCTGGGCAGGGCAAAGGGGAAACCACACCTGACACCTACTGTCTGAGGGCTTGGCTACACTTGAGAGTTGCAGCACTGGTGATGGGGTTACAGTGCTGCAACTTACTCTGTGTCCACACTTGCAAAGCACAGCCAGCGCTGCAACCCCCTGGCTGCAGCGCTGGCTGTACACCTGGTCTGCTTGGGGTGTAAGGATTCCAGCGCTGGTGATGCAGCGCTGCTCATCAAGTGTGGTCAGCAAAAGTGCTTTTATTGGCCTCCAGGGTATTAGGAGGTATCCCAGCATACCTTTTCAGCCACTCTGCTCATTGTTTTGCACTCCACTGCCCTGGGCTCAGTGACCCGCCCTTTAAATGCCCCAGGAATTTTAAAAATCCCCTTCCTGTTTGCTCAGCCAGGTGTGGAGTGCAATCAATCAATCAATCAGTGACCATGCCTCCACGCCCCAAACGAGCCCCAGCATGGAACACTTGCTATCTGCAGGACCTCATCAGTGTTTGGGGTGAGGAAGCTGCAGTCACAGCTGCGCTCCAGCCATAGAAATGATGATACCTATGGCCAGGTATCAAAGTCCATGCTGGAAAGGGGCCATGAACGGGATGCAGTGCAGTGTTAAAGTAAAGGAGCTGCGGAGTGCCTATTGCAAAGCCCGTGAGGGAAACCGCCGCTCAGGTGCTGCCTCCACGACTTGCCGTTTTTACAAGGAGCTGGATGCGATACTTGGGGGTGACCCCACTGCCAATCCTAGGACCACGATGGACAGTTCAAAGCAGGGAGAGGAGGGGCAGGGTGTAGAGGAAACCGAGAGTGAGGCTACTGAGGTGGTGGGAGACACCCTGGAGTCCCAGGAGGCATGCAGCTAGGAGCTCTTCTCAAGCCAGGAGGAAGCTAGCCAGCCGCAGCAGCTGGAACTTGTTGGTGAAGAAGCAGAGGAGTGGGTTCCTGGTAAGCAGCTTTTATTTTAAGGATGGAAATATTTTGGGGGAGGAGGGGGGTTTATGGCTGCATGCATGCATGCCTAGATGTGGAATCGCCCATTGATTTGGTCTATCACATCGCGGTAATGAGCCTCTAATCTCTTCAAAAGTTTCAGCCAGAGTGTGGGCAATGCGCTTGCGCAAGTTTATAGGGAGAGCCACTGTGGTCCTTGTCCCAGTCAGGCTAACGTGTCCGCGCCACTGTGCCGTGAGGGGTGGGGGGACCATTGCTGCACACAGGCAAGCTGCATAGGGACCAGGGCGGAATCCACATTGCTGTAGAAGACCCTCCCTCTCTTCCCAGGTAACCCGCAGCAGCAATATATCTGGCAGGATAAAATCCTGTGGAAAATGTAGGGATAGTGTTCAGTGCAGATCCCTCCCAGCTGCTCTCTGCTTTCCCCAATGCACAGAAACCCCAATGAGCCCTGACTCAAGCAGCTCCCCTTCCCAGGTGAGCCGCGGCAAAAACATGGCTTCATTAATCACTCATTCCCCATTACTCACCATGTCTTCGCTGCTGTGGCCTCTCTGTACTATGTTTGCTATGTGTAAATGATACTACAAATAGTCTACAAACTCCTTCACTGTGATTATAAACATTGCAGCCTCTGTAATAAATGTTTCTAGTTCTGTTTTTTTTTAAGTGTCCTTGAATCCTCTGGCCCTATCACAGCCTGCTGAAAGACTACAGAACTTGAGGAGGAAACCAAGGAAAAGCAAAGATGATTTGGTGAAAGCAGTTATGAATCAATATGCCAGAGAGAATAAGAGGCTGCAGGACTAGAGAGAAAATGCATCAGTGGAGGGAAACACAAAGCAGGAGAAAGGAACTGGCTACCAAGAAAAGCACAAAGCAGCTGATAAGCCTCCTGGCACGCCAAACGGACTGTATGCAGTCACTAGTAGCCATGCAGGCAGATCACTACTGTGCTAACCTCCCCCCCCACATCCCAAAGCTCTCTCCCTTGTGCCCCACTGTTTGCTCAAAACCCCCTTCTCCAGCATCCTGGTTCTTACCACCACCAGCTGCCCCCAACACCTGTACGTTCGCCTACCAGCCCTAAGAACTACGACCCTTACCCTATGCATTCAACTCCCATCACCATGCAGCATATTAATCCTGAAGTGCAGCAGGCATTGCACAGCACTCCAGGCAGGACATATTCAAACCTCTGAATGTACAGTTCAGCACCCTACCCCCCTGCCCTTTTAGGTACTGTATTTTGAATAAGTGATTTCTTGGCTTTTAAAACAGTTATTATTGCAGAAAGTGAGACATACTGTACCCCAAGGGAAAAACAGGCACTGCAAATCATTGTAACCACTGCACTTCACTCCCGTGAAAGGCACCAAACATTACTGTTGGCTTTCAGCCTCAAATTGCTCCCTTAAGGCATCCCTAATCCTTGTAGCCCTGTGCTGGGCCTCTCTAGTAGCCCTGCAAATTCAGCCTCCAGGTGTTGAACCTCGGAGGTCCATTCCCTCACTGAATGTTTCACCCTTCCCTTCACAAATATTATGGAGGGTACAGTACGTGGATATAACCGCAGGGATGCTACTTTCCCCCAAGTCTAGCTTCCCATAAAGACATCTCCAGCGCCCTTTTAAACGGCCAAAAGCACACTCCACAGTCATTCTGCACCAGCTCAGCCTGTAGCTGAACCCATCCTTACTCCTGTCAAGCTTCCCTGCATACGGTTTCATGAGCCATTGCATTAACGGGTAAGCGGGGTCTCCAAGGATCACAATGGGCATTTCGACGTTCCCTACTGTGATCTTGCGGTCTGGGAAAACAGTCCCGGCCTGCAGCTTCCTGAACAGGCTGCTGTTCTGAAAGATGCGTGCATCATGCACCTTTCCAGACCATCCTGTGTAAATGTCAATGAAACGCCTATGGTGATCCACAAGCACTTGGAGAACCACAGAGAAATACCCCTTCCAATTAATGTACTCGGAGGCCAGGTGAGGTGGTGCCAGAATAGGAATGTGTGTCCCATCTATCGCCCCTCCACAGTTAGGGAAACCCATTTGTGCAAAGCCATCCAGAATGTCCTGCTCGTTCCCCAGTCGCAGTTCTTCTTAGCAGGATGTGATTAATGGCCCTGCAAACTTGCATCAACACTATTCCAACGGTTGACTTTCCCACTCCAAACTGGGTCACGACCGATCGGTAGCTGTCTGGAGTTGCCATCTTCCAAATTGCAATAGCCCACCCGCTTCTCCACTGACAGGGCAGCTCTCAATCTCGTGTCCTTGTGCCACAGGGTTGGGGCGAGCTCAGCACACAGTCCCGTGAAAGTGGCTTCTCTCATCCAAAAGTTCTGCAGCCACTGCTCGTCATCCCAGACTTGCAGGACGATGTGATCCCACCACTCAGTGCTTGTTTTCCAAGCCCAAAGGCAGCGTTCCACGGTGCTGAGCATGTCCGTTACTGCCACAAGCAATGTATTGTCACGTGTGTCAGGCGACTAGATATCATCATCGGACTCCTCGCTGTCACTTTGGAGCTGAAGGAATAGCTCAACTGCCAAACGTGATGTGCTGGCGTCATTCATCAAAGTCCTCAGCAGCTCGGGCTCCATTTCTAACAGAAATCGCGCTGCAGACTCACAATGGCGCCAAACTGCTGGGATGGGTAGCGATGCACCACGTGGCCTTGGGACAGGAAGTGGAATGACCCACACCCTTCCGTCCCCTTCCCACAACCCACAGCGCCAAAATGGGATGAGGTGCTCTGTGGGATAGCTGCCCACAATGCATCACTCCCAATAGCGCTGCAAATGCTGCAAATGTGGCCACACTGCAGCGCTTTCCCTACACAGCTGTACGAAGACAGCTGTAACTCCCAATGTTGTACAAATATAAGTGTAGCCATACCCTCAGACAGCCTAATAACCAAGGTGAAATAGACATGTGCCGCTACACCCCCACCACAAGAGGCCACGTCTTCAGATTTAAAAACAGAACAGTTGTGTCAAGTTTATTATATGCTGTATTTAACTGTAGCATCATCAGCTTAGTTAAATTTAAAAAAAAAAGTGTTAGATTTCTACAACTGCAGTAGAGAATTTCATTGAATGTGTGATGGATTCCATTGGTATCAAACTAATATATTTGCCCAACAGTACTGACCAGCTGTGAAGCTGGTCAATTACCTTGAAATGGCACCAAATAAGTCATTTGACAAATACCACAAAAATTCGACTAATAACTGCCAAGTACCACTCAATCTCACTATGTTCTTTGTTTTAGTTATATTTTCCAGTCTTAGTTGAGTTACTCCCTTTCTGAGACTTGTCTGCAAATTCCAAAGAATCGCTCAAAATTTCTGACCTACCTCCTTGTTTCTCAACTCAGAGTTTGCTCACATGAGGACTCCTGCTGCATTGTAGCCATTCCTTGCTCCCAGAAAACCCACAGCAGAAAAATGCCTGGTCACTGCTGACCTCAGTCTCTTGGTATTTTATTGACTTACACATTGAAACAGTTTTGTCAGAATGACTAACTTGCAGAGGTGTAACAAAAGCCACCCTGGAGTTTGCATAAATTCCCCTCAGATTTCCCTCGCTACAGACTTGTGACCTGTCAGTGATGAAGTGTGTCTCCTGCTCACTTTCCCCACTCCACGCTCATGTTTTGTACATCCCTGAACACAGAGCATCCTTGACAAGGAAAGTTGTCAGATGTTTGGGGTTTTCAAAAAAGAATCACATTTAAACATTGAAATACTCCACCCCAAAGAATAAACCGTACACATCCATAGCTCTGGCCATCCCAGGGCACATTAGAGTATACGGCTACAGCACCACAAACATGGCCACCCTGGGAAAGAAGGCACTAGTCAAGCTGCCCAGAACACAATAGTGGAACAAGGGACAGTCCCTTCCCTCTGCCTCCTTATATGATCTCTATATGGCCATCCAGAATAGACAGGGGCTCAGGACAGTGAACGGTCCCAAAGGAAAAAACTCTTCCTATATTATGAAATCAGAGGGGCCTCAACCACAGTATGGATAACAACCTGGCTGAACCTATTGTCTGGTTTTGGAGCATTTCAATCCAACACTTCAAACCTAGATGAAATGCAACTAACATGGTTTCCTCTTCTTACTTTATCAGCTATATCAGATGTTAGGATGTGACAATCTCACAGCAACCAAAAGCCCCCACCTGACCTCTAGCAGACTTGCCTACTAAGCCAGTCAGTGAGACCAATACTCAAGTTATCAAGAATGAAAACTTTCCAGCAAAAAGCAAGAGGGGGCAATGGAACCTGTACCCAGGCCTGGGAGAAAGGAGAAAGCACTAGGCCATCTCTGCCATCTATGTTCTCACCTTGTCTCTGGAGCAGAAATGGTAACAACAAAGGCACACAAGCTAAAGCACAGAACACAATTCATACCCACTTCTGACAGATAGCGAATGCCCTTTATATATTGTCAACATTTGCCTGATTTGTCATGCCAATGAAGTATTACTGAATTGAAACTGTAGCACAAAGGGCAATATTAACAGGCAAATCAGTGGACTAGACACCTGATTTACAACATCATTCACCTCTAAATTTAGGATCTGTCTCATAATGGCTATATATACAAAACACTGTGTGTGTGGTGGCTAGCAGAGATTTTCATTATAGGGTGGCCAAGGCTTTACAATACAGCTTGGCATGTATTTGCCAGCAGACACACAAATGGACTGCACTGCATGTGCATCTCAAGGACAAATCAAGCTCTGCAAGCTTCAATGGAAAAAAAAGTTTTCTTCCCCATTTCTCTGAAGTTTCTACGCCTGTCTAGAAGTTTGTCTTCCAAGCCCAGTTTCATTTTACAGACTCCTGAACAGCTGCCTGCAGCAGATAAGGAATTAACATATATTTTCAGCTAACTACACAATTATCTTCAAGGAGGTCAACAAGCCCACATACACAACAGGAAACAGATCAATTTTAATAATCACTAGGGTGACAAACTCAGTAGGTTCCTGTCTTTGAAGGGATTGTTTCCAATGAAATGCTTGCCTTTCCACAGACTGTGCTCCGAAAGAATGGCTTAGGTTTAAAAATCAAGCAAACCTCCTGCAGAATACACACCTCCTTCATCCCAAAGGGATAAGCATTTCATGGGTTAGAACAGGGGTCGTGAGGTTATTACATGGGGGATCACGGGTTGTAAGCCTCCCCCCCAAACTCCGCTTTGCCTCCAGCATTTAGAATGGTGTTAAATATATTTAAACGTGTGTTTAATTTACTGGGAGGCGGGGGGGGGCGGGGAAATCGCACTCAGAGGCTTGCAATGTGAAAGGGGTTGCCAGTAAAAAAGTGAGACACCCACTGGGTTAGAAGGATGAGTTAATGGCTATTTAATGATGCTGGAAACCAAGACAGGCAAAAAACAAACAATGAAGTGGAACATCACCATACAATATTTGGACTATTCATTAACATCTTAAGTGACTGATGTGTCTGCAAGTATGTTAAATCATGGAAACCTGCTTCAGTGTGAGTAGTATGCACTGCTGCTGCATCAGATACTACTATGGATCTGTACAGCACCTACAAGGTTGCTAGGATTAACTCAATATTTATAAAGTGCTTTGAGATCCTTGAATGAAAGGAGTTATGAATGCGCAATAGTTTTGAATACAATTTTCTACTAAATACACTAACATAATATAAATGAAAGTCTCCAGCCTCTCTTCTGCTTTCATCTGCTAATTGACACTTCCTTCATCACAAACTAGACCAACTTCCTGCTAGGAAGTAGCAGAAAAATTGTCTCATTCAGTTAGAAAACTAAATCATTCAACATTATGGAGCTAATGAAAACGGCAAGAGGTATGTCTAACATATTTTGGAATTTCATTTTAATCCCTCTCCCTTCTCTTCCATCCTTCAATCTAGCCACTATATTAGAAAGTTTAAAGAAACACATTCAATTTGAAAACCAAAACCCACAGAAGGAAGATTTTTGTACCTACCAGAGATTACTGTAACTGAAGTAAATTAGCAAAAATATTGTTTCTTTCCATTTACTTTGTGTAACGGACAGCACATGGTATATGGCCTGTTTCACTGCTTCTTCTAGAGTTAGTTTCTCCCTAGTTGAAGGGAGACTTATCTTAATGGGGAACAAACAAAAACCCTTGTAAAATTCAGGACACTATTTCAAAGTATGTGCTATCGAAGTGGATTCTGAACAATTCTTTTAAAGAACTCAATTGGATAGTGTCCTTCTGTAGAAACTGAACTGCTTTTTAAACAAACAGTCTCTTGCTTTACAAGCTGGCAAAGAGATTCCTCCACAAACAGGTTTACCAGCAGCAGCTACAGATAAGGACCTGTCAACATTTGTCTTAGGAACTCCCTTCTTCAAGAGTTCATAACTAAAAACCAAGAGAATTTGCAGGATGTTTATAATTATAGGGGAAAAAACTAAGTTTGTTTTAGCTGTCGTAACGCACGTGCACAAAGGGATTGAGTCAGTGTTGCATACAAACCTTAAAAGAACAGCAACAACTTGAAATTAGTTAATAACTTGTTAAAAATGGTTTCTTGTATTGCATCTGCCATTCAGTCTCCCTGATAATTTGTGCAGTTTTACACTGACTTTTTCAAGTTGTCTTTGTCCCCTAGTGGAAGACACAAAGGAGCGAAGTTGACTGTACTGGAAAGTATTATCAAATGTCCAGATTAAACTGAAAATATTCCTTCTGATTTTAGTTAGTATTTTTAAGTGTTACTTACAAACACTAATTGGGAAACAGTTCCGCAAAGAGTATGACTTAAGAATGTTCTTTTAACTAGGATATTTTCTGTGTAAAACGTTCAACTCTGCAACCTTTACATTTTCTACTGGTAGGTATTTTACTTGAACAAAAATGTTCCTGAATGTTTAACACAAATAAAAACAAATACAGTGAACGCTGAGATCTGTCTTAACATAGCCTGCTTTAGATCCCATAACTGTGTGCTTTGCACACAGTACACTCTGTGCTAGTAAAATGCTTATCCACGCAGTTCTTTTGGCTGTCTGGTGCACCAGTCACCATTGGCTCATTCCCTTCTGTTTTAGCTACCAAGAGCCTGATGTGACATCATTACTGGAACATGCAGCCAGTCTACTCATGGAACTGGCTGCTTAGAGAGAGGGAAAAAGCAAAGATTTTCTTCTGGGGAATCAGCAGTCACTTGTTATATTGGTTTTTCACTAAATTCAATCCTTTTAAGATTGCATTTATTCTCCCCATATCTCCATGGGAAGGTAGCCATCCATCCATTCTTCAGCTGCCTTCCAAAACCACTTTCCAGCTTCAGTTTTGCTTGCAAGCCACCCCCCAACCAAGATTCTCAAGTTTTCAGCAGCCTTCTCACCTGAAGAAGTGCAGTTCTCCTTGTATGTTATGGACAGTTCCCCAGCAAAAATGGAGTTGAAAATCTACAATGTGTAATATTACCCCAGCTAAGATCAGCTAGGAAGTGCTTAAACAAGAGGATTAGGCATCTGACGAAGTCAAACAGTTAAACTCAGTGTTTGAAATACTCTTGACAATTGCACCATTCCAGATAGCCTTCTTGCAAGAGGAGTTTCAAGGCAATGAGGTATATAAAATCTGGGCATTCCCATCTTTGCTAACATGTGCTCTTTGTTAAGAGTCAGATAGTATTGTATATTTTTTCCCTCAATACGAGATTTTAGGTGCATGTGAAGCTTACTTGTACAGATATTTTAAAAAAACAAACCCTAATTTTTAACTGTAGGTAGAGGAATTAGTATCCTCATTACCTTTATTACACTAATCATTTTAGCACACATTCAATTATCCCAAATACTAAATACATGCTCGCTGCATCCAGACCAATATGTACAAACAAGCCAAAGCAGCCGCCTAGCTACTTAAACTTCCCAACTCTGGGATCCAAACAGTACTGTCTTAGTAACAACGCTTGGTGCTACTTGGTATGCTAATAAACCATCCAAGATCATCATTTATATATCCAAGTTGCGTAGTAAATGAACGAACACTTGCGTCTGAGCTCTTCTCTAACACTGCACATATTAGAGTACTAAGAGTAATACTGTATTTGACAAACATACACGGCCAAATCATTGGCCCAGTGTTGTAGATACATAAAGAGGCAGAGTTAACACCATCTGCACCACCTCAACTTTGGCAGTTTCTGACTTTTGAGCACTTAACATACAAACAGACATATTGGGTCAGACCAGTGGCCCATCCATCCCAATATCTTATCTTCCGATCAGCCAGTGCCAGAGGCTTCAGAGGGAAGAACATAGCAGGGCAATTATTGAGTGAACCATCCCATTGTCCAGTCCCAGCATGCCATGCTACCTTAATATTCTATCAGTGTAGGATTTTAATAAATGGTCTTTTTTTAATTAAATAATTGTCACAAAACTGTATGTCTCTTTAAAATAAGAGTAAGAGACATTAAAGGGAAGGGAAAGTGATCTTTGAATTGAACCATTAATCTTAGATTGAGGACAAAATATATATGTTTTTAAATTCATTGTTCACTTTTCTACTGTGATTTTTTTAAATCTAATATCTAACTCTCTGGTCAGGATTCTACATTCCAAGCTCTATCATGAGTCCTTATAGAATTGCACAGTCTAGAACATCTTTAAGCATCATCTTCCCCAGACAGACTTGTGGCCACCTTAAGTAGTATTTTTGTGGTGTGCCACAGAAGAAGTATTTGGAGGTGGAGTAAAAGCTTGTGGCAAGGTCATGGTGTGCTAATTGTATCCTAGCATGAAGGACATTTAGCTAGAGCTGGCTTACTAGACAATATCAGCAGTCAACTCCAACAAGATGCTAGTCCTTGCTTTTACAAAAGCATCTTTAGTCTGTTGTATAGTTTGTCCTTTCTTCCCCCCTCTCCAATTCAAAACATACCCTGCTAGTTAAAACCCAAGAAAAGAGTCTCACATTTTTCTGGGTAGGAAGTCTTCATAGCAGGCCCAATGAGAGAAGATCAGAGCTTCTCAGGATGCCACTAAAGTAGTCTTTGAAAGGCAATGTTCAGTTGTCATTTGTTTGTAGATGTCGGTTTGCCACAGCTATAAACCATATTTACTACACTGCTTAGGACCAGACAATAGCCCAGTTAGGAGAGTTTCCTCTCATTCTCTACACAACACCAGAGGACAGCCTATTCTGCTGTAGACAGAAGAATCAAATCAAGTTTCTGTGAAGTCCATGACCAGCACTTGAACTCTAGGACTGCAGTTCCCTAAAACAAACATGTCAGTTCTGTTGCTGCTGCCTATAGAACTGAGTAAGTCACTGTACTTGTCTACCACCACTATGGGCTACATATTACATTCAAACAGAGTGGTTACAGTTAAATAGGATTGTATTTAAACCTAAATCAGAATCTGAGCAGCACTCTACTCAGGTGTTTAGAGCACAGTCTTAATCATCTTAATAGAGTGCTGTTACAACCGTTTGATCCTGGCTACCCATGGAAGACCCAGATATGTTTAACATGACTGCAGCACTACACTGAAAAACTTTAATTCCTTAACACAGCAAGGGAAAACAGGCCCCTAGGGACAGCTCAGTTTTCTCCAGTCATCACCTTCTTATGTGGCATCTCCATTACCGGAGGTTTGCAACCATGACAGTCCATTCCGTAGAATCCTCTGCTAATCCAATCTTCACCTTCTATGAAGCTTAAAGTGTAAAGCAGTCGAAGACCCCTAGATACACGTTGATTAATGAGACCTGACACTAGACTATATTCATACTGTGGATGAAGATTTGCTAGCAACAGTCGGATTTGAACATTGTTGCTGCTGGAAGGTTTTGGCACAGTTTCCTTGAAGGCAGAACCAGGCTTCCCCTGCCCCAACCCAAAAACAATATAACAGTACTACATAACCAGCACTGAGAGGCAGGAGAGATCAGCTATATAGTTAAAGTATCAGAAAAGTAGTTCCTCTTCATACTGCTCAGAGAACAGTGCTAGAAACCTGTAAGCAACACTCACATTCAAACACCTGTTGCTAGTTAGCTTGAAACCAAGGACAGGGCACCCACAAGCTGAACATGTGTGCAGAGCTATACGGGCCCCTACTCAGCAGCCCGTTTCTCTCAGAAAGGATTAAATAGATCTGCAGAACAGAGAAGCATTTTTAAGTCTCACTCCTGGCTACCTCAGGATCTCTCCCCTACTAAGTCACTACGAAACAGTCCTAGACTGATCCCACATACACAGTGATAGTTTTGCCTCAGAACTGGACACTGGTAAAAAGCACACACAGAGCTAGGGTGCCTTGGATTAGGGAAGAATTGGTCCACTGACCTTCAGGAAGTGTATACGGCTCATCTAGTCAATGAGAAAGGGGAAGGGATTGGTCAGCAGCATTTTGCAGAAAGTAGCAGATAGCGAGTAGCTTATGTTTTAATCTTCATACGTATGCCCTGAGTATTATTTAGACAGAGGCCACAGTGTGCTAGGTGCTTCCCAGACATGCAAATAGACAATGCCCAGCTCCAAAGAGCTGGTTAGGTAAGCACATTTTATAAGTCAAGAGATAAAGTGATTCCTCCCCACCCTGTGCATTCGATGGCTGGCATACCAGCCTGACAGCCAGCTGAACAGGCCCACAGCTGGCAAACTATCCCATTGCTGCAATGATTTTTGAGGAACAACAAAATGACTGTGGTTGTTCGTTTCCTCTCTTCCAAGTACTGCTGATAAAGCCCAACCAAATACTCTTTACCCTGCAGCACAATACAGCACCTTCCTTTCTAAACGAAAAGGGCAATGCCTCTGAAACGCTACCACTGTGTCAGCCAACAACTAATTAAAACAAAAGTGAAAGCGGTAAAATTTTGGCTAGGACACTGGGATTAACCCCCTAGTATGGAAAAAGGTCTATGGGGTTTTGTGCCTCCCCCATAGGGCAGGCTGCAGCAACACGGGACTGCGTCGCCTGGTCTCCCTGAAAACCTGCACAGCCCCTTGAACTGCATCCGAGCCAAGGGCCCTAACTGCAGCGCATCCGCACGCACGATGCTGCTCACCACGCTGGGGGGGGGGGGTCACCGAAAGCCCGAACAGGCAGATGGGGGCGGGGGGGGGAAGTGCCAAGCGACCTGCGCTCAGAATGAATAAGCAGAAGCGTCTCCAGAGCGACGGGCGGGCGCTGACACCCAGCCCGGCCCTGGAGTCACCCCCCACCAGAGACTCGGGCCCCACGAGCAGCCCCGCCCCCCCCCGGGAGTCAAACACCGGCCGCCCCGCGACGCCGCCCGCAGACCCTCCGGGGAGCCGGGAAACGCTGCCCGGGAGCGGGCGGCCCAGACCCGCCGCTAAAGCCCGGGGGACAGAGCGGGCAGCGGGGCTGGCAGGGGACAGACACCCGGGGGCTGCGGGCGGCAGGGCAGCCCGGGGCCGCCCAGCCCCAGACACGCTCGGGTACCAGGGTGAGGGGGCAGAGCCGGGCGGGCGGGCGGACCCGCCGGGCTGGAGCCTCCCACCCCCCGCAGGGCGCAGCAGGACCGCAGCGGCCTCCTCACCCATCTCCGGCTCCGGCGGCTCGTCACCAGGCTCCGGCTCGAGCTGCGGCGGCCACAATATGGCGGACGGGGACGGGGGAGGGGAGGGAGGGAGAGCGGAGAACGGCGGCCGGGAAGGGACAAACTTCCCCAGAACGCGCCCCGCCCTTTAAAGGGGTAGAGACACCGCCGGGGGGAACGAGGTGCCGCCTCCCGCCCGCGGCAGGTGTCTGCGCTCCTGGGCGCCCTCCTGCGGCTGGGCAGGGGGAATAAGGCGCCAGGGCTCCCAGAGCTGCCCAGAGGGGTCAGGTCTGGGCTCATGGGGGGCTGGTGCTGGGAGCCCAGGGCCGGGGCCCCACAGCGCCCACGGGCTTCGGCTGGAGGTGGCAGGGTGCCAGCCTGCCCCCCGCCCTGCCCGCTGCTCCCGCTGGGGCTGACCCCTTCTCCTGCCCTGCCCCCTGCTCCCGCTGGCCCTGCCCCCTTCCCCTGCCCTGCCCCCTTCTCCTGCCCTGCCCCCTGCCCCCGCCGGCCCTGACCCCTTCTCCTGCCCTGCCCCCTGCCCCCCCTGCCCCCTTCCCCTGCCCTGCCCCCTTCTCCTGCCCTGCCCCCTGCCCCCCCTGCCCCTGCCCCCTTCTCTCGCCCTGCCCCCTGCCCCCGCTGGGGCTAACCCCTTCTCCTGCCCTGCCCCCTGCCCCCGCTGGGGCTAACCCCTTCTCCTGCCCTGCCCCCTGCTCCCGCTGGGGCTGACCCCTTCTCCTGCCCTGCCCCCTGCCCCCGCTGGCCCTGACCCCTTCCCCCGCCCTGCCCCCTGCTGCCGCTGGGGCTGACCCCTTCCTCTGCCCTGCCCCCTGCTCCCCCTGCCCCTGACCCCTTCTCCCGCCCTGACCCCTGCTCCCGCTGGCCCTGACCCCTTCTCCTGCCCTGCCCCCTGCCCCCGCTGGGACTAACCCCTTCTCCTGCCCTGCCCCCTGCTCCTGCTGGCCCTGGCCACATTGACCCCTGCTCCTTCCAGCCCTGACCGCCGCCCTGTCCTATGGTCCCACCAGCCCCAACCCTTTCTCCTGCCAGACCAGGAGATGCTGCCCTGCCCCCTGCTCCTGCCAGCCTTGGCTGACATCCTGCTTCCTCCAATTCCTCCTATGGACCAGGCTGGCTGAATCTGGCCAATCAGAACCTCCCCTTCACTCCAGCACCAGCATCCCCCTCTGCATAGCCTAGGCCTGGCCGCTCTCATCCACCCGAAGCTGGTCCCAGAGCACATGTCCCAACAGACTTCTGTGCAACGACTTTCTGCTACCTGCCACCTGACCCAGGCTGGAGCTGGGACCCAGAGGTGAAAGGCTCCATATCCCATGACTTATTCTCTGATCCATCCTGTTGCAATTCTGACTGCGCCCAGTAACTGTTCCTCCAGCATCACTACCCACCCAGCCCTAGGAAATGTGTGAGTGAAAGTAAATGAGGAAAAGTTATTTACTTGTTCCCATAATATAAGAACTAGGGGCCACCAAATGATATTGATGGGCAGCAGGTTTGAAACAAATAAAAGGAAGTTCTTCGCACAGTGCACAGTCAACCTGTGGAACTCCTTGCCTGAGGAGGTTGTGAAGGCTTGGACTATAACAGGGTTTAAAAGAGAACTAGATACATTCATGGAGGTTAAGTCCATTAACGGCTATTAGGCAGGGGTAAGGAATGGTGTCCCTAGTCTCTGTTTGTCAGAGGGTGGAGATGGATGGCAGGAGAGAGCTCTTATGTCCTGATGTGTTTGAAGCCTGTTTACAGCCTGTTTGCTTTTCTCTGCGGGCAAGGGAGATTTACACATCCAGGCAAATGACATTTTCTTGCTGTCTGTGGTTGCAAGTATTGTTAAGTGTATGATTCCATGCTGCAGCGAGTGCAGGACTGAGCCTGCTGGTACCCCCCCTCCCAAAAAACAGCTGTGTGTTATGCTAGCAGCATCAAACCTGCTGGGAAAGGATTAAGTGGCTTCTGCTGAGTCACTAAGGGAGGTGGGAGTGATTTCATAGAGCGCTTAGGGCATCCTGTAGAAAGAACACGGGGAAATGGCTGATGTTTGTTCTCCTCTTGTCTAATAGAGTGAAGAGAAAAGGAAGTTGCTGGCAGTGGTACAGAACCTGTACAGAATAAAATTATTCCCAAGAATATTGACCCTAGCTGGAGGAGGCAGCGCCTTTCCTGTTGTGTTGCTCTAACCTTCAAAGGGAGAGGAGGTTGGGGGGAGCACATAAAGGAGACAATCCAGCTTCAGATTTGCCATCTCCTCTTGCATGGGAGGAAGCTCTCCTCCTCCTTCCCATGGACTCTGTCCCATGGGCAGCCTTAATTTTTTTTATGGCTTCCCCGTTGAAGAGGCACAGCTGCTGCTTGCACCCTTCCACTGTGTATCAGTCCCTCTCTCCAGCCCTGGCTGCTCAGCCATTCCCAATGAAGGGCTTTGTCATGGCTCTGCCAAGGATAAGTGACATACGATCCACATGTACCTCCCATTCATAGAGTTGCTGGGGGCACTTCCCTCTCCTGCCCCTCAGGAAATCAGCATTAAGATGATCCTTCCTCCGGCTCTATTAGACATGGAAGGAGAAGGGCTGGGGGCCCAGGTGCCATCTAGTCACTCCAGGTTTTTGCATCCTCCGTTGCTTAGAGAGGAGCATGATCTCTATGCAATGTGATAACAATGTAGAGTTCCACTGGCCAAACATCCTTAATCAATGTCAGAGTGGTTGTCTCAGAGGACAAGCTTATGGTTCCTGGGACAGCATGACATCCCCAGCCCCCAGTGTCACCGTCTGGCTGTACTGTACGCAAGCCAGGCCCTGCAGAATGGGTCAGCTACACATCCCAGCTTGGAAGCTAGCCTCACATGCTCCAGCAAACTTTACCAATACACTGCTGGAGCACAAGTCAACATCTCCTCCCACGAAGCTCTGCTGGTCAATTTTCTGTGAGCTGGGGGCTGATTGTTCTCTCTTCTCTTACTCACCTCTTTCTTCATGGAGACCAAGCAGCCTGTTCTTATCACAATGCAAACACACACAGAGATCCCCAGTTAAATAACCTGCTGAAAAAAAAAACAACCTGACAAAGGGCGGGATTGGCAGTGAAGGAATTAGAGGAACAGGAGCAAAGCCTCACCCAAAACCAGGAGCGGCGCCAGGGTTTTTGGCGCCCTAGGTGGGGGTCCCTCCATGCTCCCGGTCGTTGGTGGCAATTCTGTGGCGGGGGGGTCCTTCCGCGGCTCCTGGTCTTCGGGGCACTTTGGCGGCGAGTCCAGGAACGAGTGAAGGACCCGCTGCAGAATTGCCGCCAAAGACCCGGAGCGTGGAAGGACCCCCCGCCGCCGAATTGCTGCCGAGGGTGGCAAAATGCCGCCCCCCAAATCCTAGCACCCTAGGCGAGCGCCTAGGTCGCCTAAATGGAAGCACCGGCCCTGCCCAAAAGCACTGATAAACTATTATTGTTCCTTGAGAAGATGGTTGAGTAGTTCCGTATGTACAGTCTACTTATGTCACTTCTGTTTATTATCTTCACAGGAGGCTTCTTAGGTCAAGAATGGGATTGTCCAGGGTCCTGATTCCCCCCTGCCTTTCATCTGGAATATGTCACTTAACTGCTTCCGAATCAGAATGCTAGTTACACCCATTTTGCACAGCTGTAAGGGTCTATCCCATGCGCAAGGCAGGAGCGAATCTGACCCCCTCTTGTGTACGGAAGATTAAATATTAAAATCCCAACCACTGGCTAGCCCTGGATTAAAGCAAAGACACATCCCAGGTACATGTTTGCTTCCACCATTTTCCAAAACCAGCTTGTTCAGGAGAGTGAAGAACAAAAATAAAGATTTCACATTTGGCAGGAAGGGAGAAGTTCTGTTCCTAAGTGTCGCAGGGCAGCCGTCGCAGGGCATAGCTCTATCAAAGATAGTAGAATGGAAATGCCACAGACATACACAGAGCTAGCCTGGACTGTGGCCAGTCATCCATTAGGGGAGCCCAGAACACAGTGAACTCTCACAGCTGATTGGACTAACATGAGGCTTAAAAGCAAAGTTTTGTTGTGGCCGAGCACAGAAGTTCAGTGTTAGTTCCAGGCTGGTAGGGCCGGGGGAAAGCCAGTGTCCACCCACTTTCCTGCATCTCTGTGAAAGCTACGCATAGCAAGTTCTGTTACAGAGCCAAGGTAGCAACTTCCTGCACAGCCTGCTCAGGTGCACACAGCAGGGGAAGGCAAGTGAGGCCAGAGAATGGAGGCCAGAGGGTCTTCTCAAGAGCTGGGAAAGGTGAGGGCTGAGGGGCGTGCCCAACCCAGGGGACCCTTTCTCCATTCTGCAGGGAGCCTGCAAGCTGCTGGGCAGAGGCAGCTGGATTTGCTCTGTTCTTTCTGCCCAGTTGGTTGTTTCTATAAAATTAAACAAGCCAAGATTAGAGGAAAAACGAGCCCATGTCAGCTGGGCCAGCACCTGGGCTGGCTCCATCCAGCCCTGGGTGTTTCACTAAGCCCGGCCTGGGGTGGAGGAGTGGGATCCTCTCTGCTCCAGCCACTCATGGGTGCCTTTAATCAACTCTTTGCAGTTACTCAAATACATCAGGGCAGAGCAGGGAGGGAGACCCTGCTGGGCTGTGGGAGAAGCAGCTGGGTCCCAGAGAGGGGGGAAATCCACTCTGCCCTTTGGTCTCAAACTTCCCAAGGACGGAGGCATGACACCCAGAGTGCACCCTCTCTGCTAAGTCATGTGACTTTGGAGGCAGGACATGACAGGCATCACATGCCACCTTAAGGGAAAGGCCCCGCTAATGCATCTCCTGCCCAGGACAAGCTGGGCTGTGTGACCCCCACCCTCACCTCCACCCATTACCAGCAGCAAGATCTGCCTGCTGTGACCCATGAAAAAGCCTGGGAGAAGTAGTTTGCATAGGACAGTCACTTAGCACCAAGGCCCCCTCTGCCTCGCTGTCCCACCCCGGATGCTGAAGCTAATTTGGCAGTGCCCCTGTGGAGATGATTTGGGGAGGGCTCCCCCATGGCACAGCTCACCCTGCAATCCATGCTCCTCTTCTCCAAAATCAACCCCATCCCATCACTCATTCCCCACCCCAACCTCCTCCCACATCCAGCCTCTTTCCTTCCCCTAAATCAAACCCCTCCAAAGGTGTCTCATCTCCAAATCAGGCCCTCCAACAAAAACCAAGTTAGTCTCCCCCTGGCCCTCCCCACCAACCTGCTAGGAGCTGGGTCAGACTTAGGGATGGAGGAGGCAGCTGCTGCTGCTGCCACCCAGCCAAACCCAGCCTTACTTTGGCTGGACAGGAAAGGAGAAAGCTGGAGCCTGAGGCTAAGAGTCAGAGTAGGCAGGTCTCCCTTGCACCCCACAGCTGGTGCTGCAGGGGAGAGAAACACTCTGTGGGGGGATACACCTAGGCAGAGCACCCATACCCCTTCATTTAAGACCCTCTCCAGTGAGCTAGGACCACAGCACCCTCTGCTGGGCTGAGGGGTAATGCAGTGACCCCATTCTGCAAACCCAGACCAAACCCCTTGTTTTGTTGTGAACCCTTTCCAAGTGAGGGGGGCCCATGCAATTCCATAGCAAGAAGAGAGAATTCCTGCTCTCCAGGCGCAGTCTGGGGCAGCACAGTGAGCCGAGCCGCAGCGAAGGAACAACACCCACAGAAACATTCTAAGATGTCCTTTTATTAAAATGTGCGTCACTGTTTTGTGTGGCGGCGTCCTTTGCAGTTCTCCAGCTGTCAGAGAGTTTCGGGTGACCAGCTCGGTGGTCTCAGCACTTGAGCCCAACTTGGGGAACCGTTAGGTGGTCCGTGGCCTCTCGTTCCCGCCCATGGCAATGTAAACGTCAATAGGAACGTTCGGCAGGGTCAGGCAGTGGCACCCAGGGCATCTTCTCAGCTGCCTGCGCAATGAGAGAGAGGGGTTAGTCCTGTTTCCCAGGAGAGCTGTGCAAAGCCACAGATTGAGCCCCTCAGCGTCACAGGTGCATGGTTGAATAGCCACCTGCCATGAGGGGTACAGATCCCGAGAGCCCTAGGCCAGCTGCCCAGGGATCAGAACCTATCTGGCTAGTTGAATATACTCCACAAAGGGTCCTTCAGTGCTCTTGTCCTCCTCCAGCTTTATGCAGGGAGGGAAGATTTAGGAGGATAAATTTCTTCCCCTCATATCCAGCTTCTCTGTCAGCTGCTAGCAGCCTGGAGCAGTAATTGAAGGCCACTCTGGAATTTTCTGCCTTAGGAATCTTCTGGGAGAAAAAGGACAACCCCCCCCCCCAATGCTCCCCTTAACAAGGGCCCTGAATGCAGAAGTCAGCCCTAGATAGGATGCAGGTCCTGCACAGAGACCATGTGCCTGAAGAGATAACAACCAAGGGGTCACGGCCAAGCCCTGATGGTTGGCAATCAGTGGGAGGAGGCCAGCGCTGGGCAGTAATGAGAGAGCCTCTTCCAGGCGGCGATCTCAGCATGGTGATGGCCCTCAGCCCAGAAATGCCCAACCTGGGCCATGTCCTCAATATTATAAACTAGTAAGAGGCAAAGTGCACAGTAGAGTCATAGATGTGTTACGGGTTCCAGTGGAACTGCTTGTTTCCATAGAGATGGGGTGCTAATTACAGTATTGGTTGTTGTCCAGTGATTAAAGACCTGGCCAGTAGAGAAGAGGGTTTCACTCATGATCCATCTGTTAAGTTTACAGACCGAGCCAGGCAAAAAAAATTGCACAACATTTTTTTTGGTGCTAAATGCGCTCCTGTGACACTGAACTATTTTGTGACTCCCTGTGGATTTCACCCCGATGCCGGAGTGGGAAGAAATAGAAACCATTTCAGACAAACCCAGCTGTTTTGTTTCGACATTTTCTGAATGAAAAGGTTTAAACTTTTCAGTTCAAAACCACTTTTCTCTTCAAAATGTCCTGTAATTGCATTTTAAATGATCACACCTGGTAAAACAGGGTCAGTATCAAAACAAAACTTCTTGTTTGACCCAAAACAGTTTGTTTTTTACTTTGTGGAATTACCAGCAAAGCAGAAAATTGGTTCTGCACCCAGCTCTCTTCATAAACGGACCCTCTGGCCCACATACCCCTCACTAACCCAGCAGCCTCTGCCCGATTTGTCCCCCACTCTGCTCCTCACTCTAGCTGAGCATCTCTCTGCTTGCTGCAGCCTATAGAGGCCACTGCATTGTAGCCCCAATTCCCCCAGAGGCACCAGTTACGGCAGGAGGTGGGTTTGATTTTCCCCTTGTCCAGTCAGCTATAAGGAGGGGAGAGGCAGGGCCAGAAATTCCACCAGAATGAAGTGCAGCAGCAGCAAGCAAGCAAACCTTGAGGTACAAGGCTTGCGCCCTAGGGAGAGCTAGAGGGTACAGCCCTGTTACAGCGCAGGGAGGTCTGGCTTTGAGTTAATTATAGGGAGGTGCCTTGGCCTCAATAGAAGTGTCTGACTCCCCAGCCTTCGCTCTCTGATGGAGGGGAGGCAGCAAACCAGTTTCCTCATTTTGACTTTATTTAGGGCCCCTGCCTCAGCCTCATTGTACAGGATTCAGCCCACAGTTGCCTAAAGTCATCCCTGGGGCCAAATCAGATGCCAACAAACTCTTCTGACCAACAGGCTCTGAGTCTGGCTGCATATTCCAAGCCAGGCCGTGTGACAGCCTCAGCTTCTGGTGCCGCCCGGAATGGTTTCGCCAGCTGACAGCCATCCTAACCCTACGCCACAGGGAGCAGGTGTTGGGGGAGGCAGGTTTCCTTCCTTTTCCCTTGGGCACAGGGTGTGGAACTTGCTGGGACACTGAACTGGGGCAAGATGACTACGGCAGCAGCTTTTATCATCTCTCAAAGCCTGATTTGTAGAGATCACACGCCAGGGTGGGCCTGGAGAAAGAGGGGTGCAGTTCCACCGGCTCCTGAACGCAGCCCTGCAAGGCCTCAGCTCTCTGGGCTTATCCGTGGCCCTTTACAGAAGCCCAGCGTGTTCCAAGTGGAATAGGCTGGTGAGCCGGCCCTGGCAGGGACGCATCGTGGCGACCTGGAGGAGGTGCAGAGATTAGCGAAAGGGGGAGAGAAGAGACCACGGCTCCTATTCACTCTGCCCTCTAAAACAGGCACAAAGAGGGAACTTGGAAAGATTAGAAGGGCAACACACCTATTTCTAAGGCTTGAAAGCTTCACTTTCCCAGGAGAATTTGTTGCTGTAAGACATGGAAGCAGGAGGACCAGACCAGCCCAAAGGGGGGCCGTTCATAGCAACATCTAAGCACAGCAGCTGCCATTACAGCATCAAAAGGAAGGTTTAGAAAGTGCATCAGTGCTCATGCTTCAGAGCATAACGCGATTGCTAACTGGGGTCAGGAAGTAAGCATCTCACTCCCCCTGTATCGCTCTGGAGGGTGTCTGCCTTCCTCCCAAGCACTGGGCACCAGCTGACTCATTTGCTGTGCTCAGCAACGACAGCTGATGCAGCTGCCCTTACCTTGCTGCAGTGTGCTCAGTGGCAACTGGCTCCTGGGTCTCTGGAGCAGCTGCCAGGCTGGGAGAATCTCCGGCCTCTATGGGGAATCTCCGAGCTTGTGGGGTCTCCTGGGAGCTCATGTCCTAGCCCCAGACCTGTCTGAGTAAAAAAAGGACCAAGGTCAGAGTCTGTGTGACTGGGCACGGTGAGCCCACGATTTCAGGCCCACCCCTGCCCCAAGCTGCCACCTCCTTCTCTGGCCTAGGCTCACCTCTTGAAGGCTCAAGAGAGTTCCCAGGAATAAACCTGGCAGCCGGCAGTGCCTAGTGCAAAGGGCAAGATGTGATGGGGGCCAGTGGGAGGCACGGAGGCTGTTACATTGTGACACGGAAGGGCTGCTCTGACATCACAACACAACCCGTGAGTGACAGGGTACGACCTTCTCCCTTCTCCCAGGCACAAGACTCAGGCCCAGGCCTTCTTGCTTATCATTTATTATTTGGACTGCAGTGGCAGCTAGGAGCCCCAGTACTGGACCCTGTGCAAGGCACTGTACAAATACACAACAAAAAGCTAGGCCCTGCCTCCCCAAGCTTACAATCGAAGTATAACACAAGATTATGACCAATGGGGGAGCACGAGGAAACCATGAGACAATACTGGTCAGCATGAGGGGCAGCGGCATCAGCACAAAAGACTGACCTAGTTCACATCTAGGGCTAGTCTTGGGACAAAGCCCCACTGTGCTGTGAAGGTGAACGGAGGAACTGCCTCTGCCAGCCCCAGGTTTTCCCCCAAAAGGCTCTGGGTCTCATGATGAGGAGGGCTCTTCCCTGACCGTGCCCAGATTAGAAACGTATCTGGGGTTGATCTTTGCTCCCTCCTGGAAGCTGATCCCTGTGGGGATATAATGTGGGGTTCAGAGCTGGATTTGGGGTAGCCCCTCACCCTGGGCTCTTACCCTGTCCTGGAAACTGAAACTAAACAAATAAAGCCGTCTGGCCAATTTGTTTGACCAACCAGATCCATCTGATCAAACTCAGCTTGTGAGCTCTTTGAGACGGGGACTGTCACTTGTTCCATGTCTGTGCAATGCCCAGGACAAAGGGTCCCTAGAGAAAGGAAGCAGTGTTGCCTATTGGCTGGATCACTGGACTGGGTTTCAGAAGGCCTGAGTTAAACTCTTGGCTCTGCCACTAAGTTTCTGGGTGACCTTGGACAAGTCACTGCCCTTTTCTGCCTCAGTTTCCCCATCTGTAAAATGAGGTTCATTATACTGACCTTTGTAAGGCACTTTGAGATCTATGAAGAGTGCTAGATGAGAGCTAGGTAGTTTTGTTAAGCGCTATGTAATGCAAACAACAGACATCCCATCCCTTGTATTCATCTGAGGTCTGATCCCTCCCTCCCCCACCCTCAAATTCACTTGGATCCAGCCTTGAAAACTTGGTCAGAGCTGCACATTAGTGAATACAGCAGCAGGCTGGGGACTATTTGGGGTCCTTTCGTTATGCCAAAGCCTGTGTAATGCTATGCTATAGAAGTCCCTTACCCACGATCCCCGCCAATAGGTCTCTGGAGATTTATCCCATCGCTGCGCCTGGAGTGACTCGGTACAAGGTTGTGTGCAGGTTAAGTAACTGCCCATTTGGGGTGTTCAGCCCCCGATTGGTGCAAATCCAACGCCTTTGACCCATGCAACACAAGGTTACATCATAATAGGGGCTGAAAGTTTTAAAATGTCCTGCCCCAGCTGCCCCTGTCATCACGGGACTTTGTCTAGGCAGGAAAATGATCTAGTGCCCAGGGCTGCAACTCTTGCAGGCCCTGGTTAGGGAGAGAAGCAGAGCACAGAGATGTCATCTCCCAGCGTCTACAGGATGACCTGAGAGAATGACCAGTCCAAAATTCAGAGAGGAGATGGAGGAGTTTTTATTCTCCAATGGCTACCAGCTGGGCAAGACCATTGGAGAGGGGACGTACTCAAAAGTGAAAGAGGCCTTCTCAAAAAAGCACCAGCAGAAAGTGGCAGTTAAAATTATTGATAAGATGGGGGGCCCGGAAGGTAAGAGGCAGTTCTGGGAGACGGTTCTGGGTTAGACGGTTGAGGAATATTCTCGAAGGCGAGAAGGGACCACTCTGATCATCCAGTCAGGGGATAACCACTAAACATGAGCTCCCAGTGTGATGCTGTGCCCAAAAAAGCTGGTGTGATCCTGGGATGCGTAAACAGGGGACTCTCGAGTAACAGTAGGGAAGTTATTTTACCTTTGTATTTGGAACTGGTGCAGACGCAGCTGGAATGCTGTGTCCAGGTCTGATGCCCACAATTTCAGAAGGATGTTGATAAATTGGAGAGGGTTCAGAGAACAGCCATGAGAATGATGAAATCATTAGAAAACCTGCCTAGTGATAGACTCTTAAGAGTGCACTCCAGTTAGTTTAACAAAAAGGTTAGGTGGTGACTTGATCACAGTCTATAAGTACCTATATGGGGAGCAAATATTTAATAATAATGGGCTCCTTCAGTCTATCCGAGAAAGGTCTAACATGATCCAACGGCTGGAAGTTGAAGCTAGAGAAATCAGACTGGAAATAAGACATACATTTTTTAAGAGAGTAATGAACCATTGGCACAATTTACCCAGGGTCACGGTGGATTCTCCATCACTGACAATTTTTAAAACAAGTTTGGATGTTTTTTGAAAGCTCTGCTCTAGGAATTATTTTGGTGAAGTTCTCTGGCCAGTACCATACAGGAAGTCAGACTAGATGATCACAATGGTCCCTTCTGGCCTTAGAATCTATGACCTTCTCTGTAACACAGGCTAGAGAACTTCCCCAAAATAATTCCGGTTTGAACTAGTCGTCTTGTATTTTGCCAGGCATCAAGGTATTGGCGCACTTAACTGTGCATAGTACCAAATATCTCCACTGCTTTGCTTAGGGCCTACTTTTCTCTTTATGCAGAAAAACCCTCCGGAGGGGAAAAACTTACCTGAGAAGTACTGTGAGAATCTTCTCACATTGTTTTCCACATTATCTCATCAGCGGAGGAATGGTGACTTGCCACAAACTTTTCATTCCTACCAAATACATTTCAGGTTTCCCTACTGGATGTATTAAACCAGGGGTCGGCAATCTTCCAGAAGCGGTGTGCTGACTCTTCATTTATTCACTCTGATTTAAGGTTTAGCATGCCAGTGATACATTTTAGCATTTTTAGAAGGTCTTTCTATAAGTCTATAATATATAACTAAACTATTGTTGTATGTAAAGTTATAAGGCTTTTAAAATGTTTAACAAGCTTCATTAAATTAAAATGCAGAGCCCCCTAGTCCAGTGGCCAGGACTGGGCAGTGTGAGTGCCACTGAAAATCAGCTCGTGTGCTGACTTTGGCACGTATGCCATAGGTTGCCTACCTCTGCATTAAACTAAAATATAAAAGGTTGACTAGGAGGTGGGTTCCTAGGGGAAGCTATTCTCTCTAATTCACTTGGAGGATCTGCTGCCAGTATTTCTCAGACTATCCACTCTTCATCTTCCCACCAACTGGTGGATGGTGCAGTAGCTTAGTGGATGCAAAGGGGGCTGGATTCACTTAGATGGCTCTGATTTCCTTGTAGAACATATGTACAAAAATTCAGCCCAGACCCTTCTCTAGCCAGCTCACCAGGCTCGTAGGTTCGGGTAACCACAGTGCCTTTCAGATCACCTCCTATAGCACATAATGGTGTTTACTTGGCCAGATCTGTGTCCTAGACTAAAGCCACAATCAGATAAAAGATTCTAACAACTACACCTCCTCGCAAAGCGGAGTAAAACCATTAAAACAGGATTTTCCCTGTGGAAAGCAGAAAGCTGATAAGGGGCATAAGTTCTATAGTTTTGTTGTCATCGTTCATTAATCAATTGAAAGATCTGCTCTAGTTCAGCTACAAAAGATGAGGCTGGAGGCAGGAATCAGATGTGAAATCAATATGCAGGAGGTTGGTTGAGAAGATCAGAATTATGCCTTCTAGCCCTAAGATCTATGAAGCCAACTGAAAGTAATTATGTTACAGTGCTGACCCCGTGATCACTTTACAACCAGACAAGTTCCTAGGGTTCTGAATGGGAAAGCGCTTCCTTTTAGCCCTCGTTTGTGACAAACAGAGCCCCTGTCTCCACTGAATGACCAACAGCCCCAGGCACTGCAGAGATACCACATCCATGAAAGATGATACACACTCTTCTCGGTAGCTAGCAGCTCCCTTGAGATTTCCCATGCCTTGAATGAATGTCTTTTCTCTCTTCAGAATTTATCCAGAGATTCCTGCCTCGAGAGCTCCAGATCGTCAGGCGCTTGGATCACAAGAACATCATCCGGGTGTATGAGATGCTGGAGTCTGCGGATGGGAAAATCTACTTGGTGATGGAGCTGGCAGAAGACGGGGATGTTTTTGACTGCGTTCTGCAGGGAGGTCCTTTGCCCGAGAGCCGCGCCAAGGTGCTCTTCCACCAGCTGGTAGACGCGATCCGTTACTGCCACAGTTGTGGCGTGGCACATCGAGACCTAAAGTGTGAGAATGCCTTGCTGCAAGGCTTTAATTTGAAGCTGACTGACTTTGGATTCGCAAAATTGCTCCCAAAGAATCGTAAGGAGCTGAGTCAAACGTTCTGCGGCAGCACTGCCTACGCTGCACCCGAGGTGCTCCAGGGCGTGCCCCACGACAGCCGGAAAGGGGACATCTGGAGCATGGGTGTTATTCTGTACGTTATGCTGTGCGCTAGCCTCCCCTTTGATGACACCGACATCCCCAAGATGCTGTGCCACCAGCAGAAAGGGGTCTCCATTCCTGGGCACCTGGAGATCTCAGACGAATGCCAGGATCTCCTGAAAAGCCTCTTGGAACCAGACATGATCCTGAGACCTTCCATTGAAGAAGTTGGTTGGCACTCATGGCTGGCAAACTCCTGATAAAGACCATGTCACGCTCTCCCCAAATAAAGGGGACAGATTGCTTCCAAAATGCTTACATATATTTTAATGTTATGCTTGGTTTCCAGTCTATCCTTCCATCCCACCTCTTCTCCTCCTCCCAGTGCCTTATGCAGAGGATGGCTGGCCTGCAGGGGAGGATTGGGGGGTTGTTCCATTTCACACCTTCATCAGGGACTTTACTCATTCAAACAAACCACATGGTTTGAAGAAACATAACAGTGTTTGTGCTGTTTCCTTTGTAGCTAGGCACCTCAGTGAAGTGGGGAAACCTGGGATAGTGTCTGGCCACCTTCCCAAGACATCTCTAGTGATGGCACCTCCACAGAACACCCCAACTGAGAGGAGAGAGCAAGCAGAGAAGTTGGCTCCTCCATGCTGGGGGTGGGGGAAACATGGAAAGTTACAGTAGGGTTATGGAGCAACAAGGGGAAATCAGTGTGGAAAAAATATCTGCTCAACATCTTAGTCATCTATATACAAATGAAAGGAGTAAGGGGAATCAACAGGAGGAACTGGAAGCTAAATTATCACTTAATTTCCATCACAGAGACAAGGGGGGAGAAGTGTCATGACTGGAATAATGGTACAGAAGGGTACCAGGATAAAGGCAGTATTGCATTATATAGCAATGTATACACACTTGATCTGAGGTCCTGAAGGAGGTGAGAGGCAGACCAGTTGTGAGTCTCTGGGTAAAGATAGAAGGGGTAAACAATAGGAATGTCACAGCAGGGGTCTACTATAGACTACCAAATCAGGAGGAGGGGGTGGATAAGTCATTTTATAGAACAAGTCACAGAACTATCCAAAACACAAGACCTGGTAGTAACAGGAAACTAACTACCCAGACATCTGTTGGAAAAGTAACATGGCAAAACACAAAATTTCCAGTAAGTTCTTGGATGTGTTGGGCAGACCACACACTTTCAGAAAGCAGAGGAAGTAATCAAGGAGAGCCAATACTTGATTCTGACCGAAAGGGAAGACTTGGTAGCAAATCTGAAGGTGGAAGGCAGTGTGGGTGAAAGTTACTATGAAATGATAGATTTAATGGTTCTGTGGAAAGGAAGGAGTGAGATCAGCAAAATGAGGACAGCGGACTTCAGAAAAGCAGACTTTAACAAACTCAGAGAACTGATAGGTAAGGTCCCATGGGAAGAAAATCTAAGGGAAAAAGGAGTTCAGGGGGGCTGGCAGTTTCTCAAGGAGACAATATTAAAAGGCACAACTTCAACCTATCTCGAGGAAAAGGAAAAATAGGAAGAATAATAAGAGGCCAATACGGCTCTCAAAGGAGCTCTTTAATGACCTGAAAATCAAAAAGGAATCCTACCGAAATTGGCAACATGGACAAAATACTAAGGAGGAGTCCAGAACAATAGCACAAGCATATAGGGACAAATTCAGCACGGCAAAGACACAAAATGAGTTACACCAAGCAAAGGACAAAACAGGCAATGAGAAAAGAGGTTCTTTAAATACATGAGGAGCAAGAGAAGGATGAAGGAAAGTGTAGGTCATCTACTTACAATTAAAAACAAACTAGACAAACTGGAAAATTGTTCTGAATGGACTGTCCAGCCCGCTCCCAAACTAGACTCATGCCCAAAGCAGGGGCTGCCACTGGGCAGCAAACCACACCCAGACCCATTTCAGAAGGATGGCCACACGTGGCCCTGTAGGTGGTGGAAATAAAGACAACCCAACGCAGGCAGCTCATTGTGTAGAATTCCTTTAATTTCTGTTAACTGCAAGTCTGTAAAAGGTTCAGGAGAAAGTTGTCATTACAAAACTAACAGCTGTTAGAATCTCTCTTTTGCCCAGCTATAAAATGCTCCCAGGAGATGCAGTATAATTTAAAATAGAGAATATTGCACAAATAACCAAGAGGTTAATTAACTAATGAAAAAGAGAGAGTTACAAAGAGAAAGGCAAGCTCCACGCTTTCTCCCAGCTCCAACCTTGGGACATGAGCTTCCAGCTGGGAACCATACCTTTAAATGAGACTGGAGTATATACAAGGGGGTCCTCGCCAGGCACAGCACGAAGCACAAACGACATGGTCTCAGACACTTCCAGATAGACACCAGTCTCCTGGCAAAGGGCCCAGCTACACAAGGGTCCAACTACATTGGGGGACCTAGTTACGACAGGGATGTCTTCTGACTTGGCACCATCTCAGTAGAGAGGGGACCTAGCTGCATTTTTCCTGTGTCCCTGAGATGTACCGTAGCCTAGGAGAGCTAGGCTGTAGCATGGCTGAGACCCTTTGAATCAATTCTACAATGACAAGCTGGAGTCATGCTGCAGGCTGGTCCCTGGACCTGGTGGGTTTTGTGGCATAGACAGGCTCTCAGACAGGGATCTGGATCACACAGCCACTTTCAATGTACCTACATCAGCTGCTGCTGCCACTGGAGAATCTCCCCATGGGAAAATTGACACTCCAATGCCCCGGAAGGCTAGTGCTGTCTAAAAATATAGGGAAACCCATAGGCCCAGTAAATTGGCCCTTAAAGAAGCAGAATGACCTAAAGAAACTATGGATAAAACCAATACTTTGAAGGCCAGAGACAGGGGGTAGACGTTGTCCCTTTAAGATAACTGTGTACTGGTGACATCCACTGGGAAGCAGCATTTTGTGACAGATCAGAAGGACAAAGAAGGGAACTCCCCTCCCACCCCGGACAGAGACCACAGACCGAAAAGGGGTGCGAGGAGTTGAAGCCTTGCAGGGGGCTCAGCTGAATAGGAGCAGAGATGATCTAGCAATATTTGGAGTGCATGGGGGACAGGCAGGTCCTGCCAAGGAGGTGAAAGGGAGGGGTGGATTTCAGGAGAGGGATTCAAGCAGCAAAGTCAGTAGCTACAGTGACCAGTCCCTGCCACCAGGTACCATCTGTTGTGCAAGATGCTTTTGCCTCCTGCTTTACACAAAACAGCAAAGAGTGGTGGGACCTGCTGGCAAAGGCTGATGTTGAAGTCGTGGCCACCATACCTACGTTGGGCTTTTTAAGTGACCAAGCCGAGAGGCTGGTGCACACAGATAGGGGCAGTTCTGCCCTGGGTCTGACCCAGGTCCACTACCTGTCCAGAAAAGCCCATTCAGGAGAAAAACTACAAGCATCAGGATGCTGCCTGAGGAATTAAGGACGACAAATAAAAGTGCTCATCGCCCAGCAGAGCAGAGAGAGGCAGTGCAGATAGAGCGGGGGATGGTGAAGTGACTCCCTTCAGAGGCAGGCTGCTGCTCCCACAGCTGGGAGTTTGGGTTTACAACTGAAAAGCTGCATCCCAAGAAAACAGAAGGAAGTGCCGGGATTTCTGTAGCAGCTTTTAAGACAACAGGCCAGGCTATGGTTCAGGAAGAGGCAGAGAGACATTTAGTTCCCTCTAGAGAAGCCTGGCTCTAGATCAAAGCCTCCAGCCAATTGCCTTTCCTCACAGTGGCAAGTGTAGCAATACAAAGGGGCTTCCAGTGCTGCATCTCCAACCTCTGGTCAGTCCCACTTTGGGGGTCTCTCTCAGAGTTAGTCTGGCCTGGAGTAATGAGCAACAGGAACAATTCACACTGAGGAGCCTTCTAAACGGCTGTACTGTAGGTTATATTCACACACACGTAGACAGTCAGCCAACTGACATCCTGCCAATGCAGACCAATCCCGCCAGGTGTTTTAGTGTCCGGTTCGATCCCAGGGCCCCGCTGGCCCCACCTGACCTGCCACCACCCCAGGCCTCAATCTGGCAGCCAGTTTCAACTCTGTTGGTCTCTAGGACCTATGAGAAGATGGACCCCCTCCCTAGCACCCCTATGCATATGAGTGTAACACCCGCTACTACCTCTTCCAGCATCTGAATGGGTCATGAGTTTGAGCTACCCCTAGGATTTAGCAGGGATGGAACTCTTCCAGCCTGGAACCGAAAACCCCAGCACAGTTACACATGAAAGGAATAGTCGATCTGTGATTTAATTCACATTGGATGGTGGGAATGAGCCTGTGACACACACAGAGGAAGCAATCGCCTTATTCCCAGTCCTCCCATTCTTCGTCTTCCAGCTGTAAACAGGAGAGAGACATCTATTAGTCGGTTTAGACAACACACCAGCCATCCGCCTCCAGGCGCTTTTGGTAGCACTGGACACTTAGGGCTTGTCTACACTACCACTTAAGTCAATGTAATTTATGTTGCCCATGGGTGTGAAAAAGTCACCCCCTGGAGCGACACAAGTTACAGCCAACTAAGCGCTGTCTACACCGGCGCTAAGTCAGTGGGAGATGCTCTCCTGCTGATATAGCTTCCAGCTCAGCAAGAGGTGGAGTAATTACGCTGATGGGAGAGCGCTCTCCTGTCGGCACAGGACGTCTTCACCAGACACACTGGAGCTGCACCGATGTAGCACAGTAACGTTGACTAGACCTTGGTGGCCAGACAAGGCAACCACGTCCGTGCAAAGCCTGGCAGACACAGAACATACTTTGACTGCTCCAGTTTCACTGTTCTGGGAAACAAGTGTTCTTTTCTCAGTAACTGTCCTAGTAGGGTTTAAGGGTTAATCCCCTCCCTCTCTCTAGCTAGTCCCTGCATGACTTTTGTGGGAAAGAGCCCAGATCCACATCTGGCTCCCACAAGGCTGTTCTATTGTGCTCAGGGTCCTCACTGTTGGAGCACGAAGAGTTCTGGTTATTCAGCTGCTACTGGCCACCAAGCCCAGCTTCTCTTTGGGAGGAGAGGCAAGAAACCCCGTGGCTCTCTAAAGCACATTGTGCTGCACTGCCTTGCTGTCTGCAGAGAGGATGGGTGTTGTTCTGAAGCCTAGGAATTTCCCCTTAGTTCCTACATGCTGGGATTACTCTCCTCTCAGCTCTTGTGACACAGGAAGTTGGTAGCTGACTCCAGGCGGTAGTGCTCATGCACAGGGGCAATGAGAAGCCTCTGAAAACAACAGTGCAGGGTGGATTCTGTTCTGGGAGGGCCCTTCTACCAAGTCAGCACCGCCACACCCAGCGCACTGTGCTGCTTACCTCTCCAGACACCTCCACCTTCGAGAGCGCCAGCTGCACTTCTTCTTCTGTCATGTCCAAATCAAAGTCTTTCTCCCAGTCCTCACTGATGTCGGTGCTGGAGCCTGAAATCACATGACACTGAGGTTAAGCCCTCTAGAAGGCAAAGGGAAAACGGGAACTCTAAAGGCTTTGGTGGGACCTGATGATGCATTGTGTTTCTCAAATATTTTACATCAGGGTCCCTGGCCCTTTAGAGTGAAGCAGATTTCACCAGCCCAAGATCATCCTACTTGGCTCCTGCCAGCTCACTGCCCCAGCTTTGGGGGCCCAAGATTTGGGGTTAGCAAAAAGACCCCTCCCCTCCTCTGGCCCCACCATTCCTCAGTGAGATGTTAATAAGGGCAAAGCAGGGTCCCTGAAACAGCTGACCCCAGACACCACTAAACAGACATGGTCTCCTGGCTCAAGTGTTCTGAGAGCTGAAGACTTGGCTCATGGCAAAGGGCATCCGCAGGCCCAAAGTAACACAGAATCCAACTCAACCTAGCCACAAGATATCAGCAAGATTGAGGAATGCTAAGGCCATCTACCTCCAGGCTTGACTAACTGCTAACTAGCAGGTACCTGAGGTAAAAGAACATGACCAAGTCTTTGCAAACTCCCAGATGATACCGACAATGCCCAGGGTCTCCAGGTGAAGCCTCTTCAAAGCACATGCATGCTGAGGATGAGCTTCTTCAGCATTTGCGTACGTGGATTTCTGACCCATCAGTGAGATGCCAACAAGGAGGTTACAAGGCAGACAAGCAGCCAGATGAGCGGGAGGGGGAAGTCTGCCATGCCCTCCTGAGCTCACTACTGGCAGGAGGAGGAGGGTAGAGAGTAGGTCTGGACCGAACCAGACTCAGATTTCCCCTGTGTTCAGAGTCACTTCTGTTTGCTGGGGGGTGAGAGCAAAGCGGACCTCTGCCCAGCCCCACTCCCAAACAAGAGCCAAGCTTTAGTCACAGAGCAAATGCAGCAGGTAAAAGGGGACAAGAGCTACATAGGCATTCGATGTTACCATGACCCAGCTAACACCTCCTCTCCCCCGTGTGCTCTGGGCTGAGAGGGCTGCTCCCAGCTGACCAGAGGCCAGGTTACTAATGAGGATTCTCAGGAAGGAAGAATTTCACACCATCACTAAGTACTTGCCACCATCCTGGCACTCTGTAGCCCCAGGGGTAACCAGGAGGGGAAGAGGGTACCCCACTGTGTCCTGTTGGGAAACTCTGATTTCTTCTTCTAATTTGACTCCCTTTCCCAATATAAACCCACATCTAACGTACTAAGCCTCCTTCCCCAGTCCTGCTGCCTGGAGCTCAGAGGCATTTCCAGCAGCACCAGTACCTTTAGGGCCAGGCAAACACAGTTAGGGGACATGCAGCTCACTTGAGGGTGGTGTGTGTACCCCCATGCCTGTGTCTGGCTTACTGCTGAGACTCTTACCATCACTAACTGTTGACACCCCAGACCCTGTGCTCTGGCTTTTTAGAAGCCTCAAAGAGATAAGCAGAGTTAAGGCTTTCAGAATGAGACGAACAAACCACAGCTACACCAGGATCCCAGGACACCCTGACCACAGATTGTCAGTAACCTGAGTTGCAAAGTCTGCCGCCCCCAAGTGGCAAAATTGTGTATTACTGATTCTAAATAAGAAGTGAGGCAATCCAGCCCGTCACCATTCATCACGCTGAAGGGTCAGATCCAGCAAACCCTTCTCCCTCCCAGAGCTCCCTACAGACACTACAAAGCCAGAGAATCCACAGCCGCCCCTCGGTATGCTTTGGACAGTGAACTGGGAAAGGTTTGTTCAGGACCGACGCAGAAATCATGTACTTGGCTGGTCTAGAACTTGCTCCACTACAGGATCTGCCTGTGGGGGCATCCCTAGATGGGTTTAGCTTGGGGGTTGGATATGTTAGCAACACACGGAACATGAATAATCAAAGGCTCCCAACGTGGGATCATCAGACACCGCTCACCAGTTCAGCGTGCTCTCCAGCTCACAGGCCTTTCACCCACGAGTCACAGCTCAAGGCCCACGTAGGCTGAACCCAGGACAGAGGAATAAAGCGTGTCCATTATCAATCAGGCCCCATACCCCCGAGAGCTTCGTTCCCTAGGGGACGGTCCCCGGTGATGCCTCAGTGCTGATAGCAGTTACCCACCTTTCTTCCCATTGTTGGAGGGAGTGGATTTTCCACTGTCGGAGTTCAGCTCAAAGACTCGTAAATCTGTCAGCCCATCCTCTTTCAGAGTCTTTATCTGGCCCGTTGGCTTGCTCTCTGTCTGCTCCTTGAGCCCCGCAGAGCCCAGTTGCTCTGAAGACACTGCCAGCTCTCGAGTGGCTGTAGGACGATGTGCAGATTCTGCTGGTTTTGGCTGGGAGCCCTGCTCTTCAGAAGTGGCTTCCAGTAACCTTTGGGAGAGGTCCCTGGCCCCAGACAGCTGTGCTCCAGTCTGTAACTGTGCATCAGGCACAGAGGCAGGGTTTGCAATCTGAGTCACAAGGGAGACACTCTCGCTGCTCTCAGACGGGGTCACCTGGGCTGGGACTGCAGCAAGACCAGACCAGCTTTCCTCTGCTGGCTCCTTTATGCTGGGGATGGGACTTTCCTCCAGGGTTGGGGGAGCAGCTGCTGCTGGGACAGATGTTGTTTGCTTTCCCACTTCTGGAGATTTCAAATTCACACAAGGTAGGGGAGACATCCCCAAAAATTCCTCTGTGGGGGGAGAGTGGAAAAGGATTTCAGCACCTCTGTATGAAGCACAAACAGGCAGAGAACTGCTGCTGAAAGGAGCACCTCCCTCCCCAACCACGGGCATCAGAGCCTCCAGCCACTGCTGGGAGCAGCACCAGCACCACAGCCTAGCAAGTCGGCTTGTTCCCCCCCCCGCCAACTCTGGGGATAGGCCCCGCTAAGCCTCTCTGCCAGATATTTCCTGCCAGCGTGCGCTCTGGTAGGCAAAACTCCAGAGCAGCAGGCCCAGCTTGGAGCTAAAGCACACAGGAGATAGTCCTCAATGCCCAGCTCCATCCCAAAACTTTCGCTGTGACCCTGGGCATGTCACTTCGCCTCTCTGTGCTTCCCTAGCTGTAATGTGGGAATGATCCCACAGGGGAGCTGAGAGGATCAAACCGTTCAGGTTTGGGAACCATTCTGAAACTACTGCGACAGGAGCCACACCTATAAAGTAGGCAGCCCCAGCGTTTTAACCAGCCTTCCCTCCAACTCTTCAGAGCAGGTCCAGACAGCACAGTGGTGCCAGGAGCATTCACCTCGCCCGTGCCAGGGCTCCCACTGGCATTAGCATGGTGCAGCTGATAGTGGCAGTGGGTTATTCTGGGCCACAAAGCCGAATACAGACACAGTCCATGGGGGCGTGTTTCAGCTGGACTGGGAAGCTGGTTTCATGACAATTAGCAGGAACCATTCTACAGCACCCTTTCTCCTTCCCAAACCCACCATGGGGGTCTCTCAGCTTCCCGGACATCTGACTTACCCTCTTCCTCTTCCCAACCTGGCTCCTCGCGATGCACGCTCTGCTCCGCCCTCTGCTTCAGAGCTTCCCTCCGAACCTCCTCCTGCAGGGAATTCACAGCTGCAGTCAGGAGCAGCGCCACACCATCTCCCCCCAGATCCCAGCCCTGGCGTGCAGAGCTCCAACCCCTGCACGTTCCCTACACCATTGTCACTAATGGCAGGGACTTGGGGAAGGGAGCCCAGTTCTCTGCTGCTGTTCAGGGGATAGCAACTCTCCCTCTGACCAGAGATGCACGTTGAGTAACAGTCTCTTCGCACAGCTCCTCACCACACTTCACCCTCCACTTCAGCTTCCTTGCAGGGGAGACATTTCTCGCCCTGAACCCACCTGCTCCAGGTGATGGACCTTATAGAAGTAGCGCTGCCAGAATTCGGAATGAGAAACAGCCACTGGGACCTGGGACCATTGGAAGGAAAGAAGAGAGGGAAGGATTCAGTGAGGAGGGCCTGGGGATGCTGCAATCTCTGATCTCACTCTCCTTGGGGTTTCTATGCCTTCTTGGCAAGGCCTGACACTGCAAACCCTTTATCCTTCTGGCAGAGAACAACTCCAGGGGCTCCCACTGGAACCCACTGACTGATGAAGCAGCCACTGTAAAACGGTCGCTAGTGAGCAGCCCTTCCACCTATGACAGGACACCTGCACCGCCTCAACACTCCCAGCCCTGCTGACCTGGGGAGAGAACAGCAGGGAAACCCAGATCTCCCACACTAGGCCACTTCTCCCACCCACAGGTCCTTGATTGGCATAACCCAATCCCATCTCCCTGAATAAGACAATACTCAAAATCTCTTCTTAGATCACCAGGCACCACTCTGAGTCTCTTCGGGCAAGGGCTGCCAATCCACCAACATCAGCAACTGCTCGCTCTCTCTGGGCTGACCATCACTCCGTTCAGAGGTGGGGCGGCTTAACCAGTTGTACAGGGAATAGAACCCAGGGATCCAGACTCACAATTGCCTGCTCTAACCACTCAACAACACTGATTTCCCTCTGCTCATTCAACTGCCCTATGACTTTGCCACTGTGCCCATACTCCCCCAGGTTCAACCACTCCTGGGTGAGACTGTGCCCTACATAAGCAACCTGCGTTTTCAGAATGCAGATGACTTGTTGTCAAACATCTGCTGGAGACTCATTACCCAAAATTCACCAAGATGCTTAGACAGACAGAGGCCAGACAGCTCCAGAGCAGCACATGACAACTGGCTCTGGACCTGTGATGCTGCGGTTCACAGGCAGAGAAGAGCCCAATGAGTTACTTGGCAGCAAAAATGCACAGGCTGCCCTGCTTGGTTAAAGCACATTGCCATCCCCCTCCATCCCAGGCCCTAGAGCCCAAGAAGTTCAGTTTCCTACTCATATCTCCCCTGCCTCCCAAATGCTGGAGACTTCAGGAAGGTCTGAGCTTGCCCAACCATGAGAGAGTGCAGGAGCCAGGCAGCGCCTCACCATCTTGGTGTAGAGAGCCCGGATGGAGGGGCTGGTCACCAGCAGCTCCGAGATCTCCCCTTTCTTCTCCTCTAGGTGAAACTGTGAGAGCCAGGACTCAAAGAGCTCAGTGGGGCCTGCACGGGGGAAGCAGAGAGAGGTCCTTGAAACAAATGTGACAGGGATAGAAAAACAGGGAGTTAAGGGGAAGCATGGCGTCTGGTGCAATCAGATGCCATTGGAGTGAAGGAGCCAGGCTAAGACAGCACGGGGTATCATAGAAGCAACAACCTGAGTCCCAAGGAAGGGAGCAGGAAGCACACCTCACTGGCTAAGGAGCCCAAGGTGCTTACTCCTGCAGAAACACTGATGGGATCCACAGCCAGCCCCTGCCCACAAGAGGCAGGTCACAGTGAGGAAGCAGGTGAATAAGAGCTAGAAGTGCCCTTGACAATATCCCTTTAAAACTGCACATCAGGTAGGTGGGGGGTGGGTTGCATCCATGCCCACCCACACCCCACCCCATCTCAGACACACCACTTGCTCTGCCTTGCCCTTCCCATGTGTCCCTCTACTGGAACCGAGGCTCAGCATTCACTCTTTGGCAAACTGCCAAGGCAAATTGCTGGATTCCCAGCACCAAAATCCCAGAACAGGTTAATCAGGCAGCAGCTCTGCAGGTTCCCACACTGCACCAGGCACAGAGCCTCCGCCACACCTGGGCAGGGTCAGCTCAAAGGCTGCACACTTAACTCAGTTGCCGTGGCCTCTTTGCCAGTAGGCAGCCCATGAAGCCAGCTCTGGTGGCGGTCACGGGGGCACTTGTCTACGGGGACTCCAACCCTGAGACCAGCCAAACACCACACACAGTAACACCTCAGTGTCTCCCCCTCCAGCCTAGCCCTTGTCCTACCATCCGGTTCGTTGCAGTAGGTTGCTGGGTCCGACTGCAGGGTGTAGAGACGAGCCTGCAAGAGAGCACACATACAGGAAGGGACGGCCATTAGCATGAGGGGCAGCGGCTGAGCTCAGTGACTAAGTGGAGTCTGTCACACACATCTCTGGTGGGAGCTGAGGCGTTTCCCACCCAGCGGGCAGTGAGGGGCATTCGGCACCTAAGTTCCCTCTAAACTGCACGGCCACACAGGCGCTCAGGGGTGCGGCAGGGAGAGGCACCTCTCACGCAGCCCCGGACCTGCCACAGCCCGGGGAGATGCGCCTCTCCCATGGCCCCAACCCAGCTCCAGCCCAGACCTGCCGCGGACAGGGGAGAAGTGTCCCTCCCTGGCCCCAACCCAGTCCCAGCCCTGTCCTCTGCCCCAGCCCGGAGCCACCCTCCTGTACTCCGAACCCCTCGACCTCACCCCCGCCACATGAATTTTGTTATATGCACCAATGTGTCACACATCATCTCCATACTGGTGCACATAACAAAATTCATTCCGCTCATGCATGGGAAAAATTAAGAGGGAACACTGCTCGGCACATACCTTGGTGCTGTCGTACGGTTCTGTAGTACCAGAGGGTGTTGCCATCAGCGTTATGACATCGCAGTCAATGGTCTTATCTGGGGAAGGAGCGAATGTGTCTGAGATGACACCCAGGAAGTCTGCGAGTCCTTTCTTCACCTTTTCAGTCGTGCCCGTGGAGCCTTCCGTCTTTGCAAAGAGAAAGACAAGGGAATGATCTAAACAGTGGTGCCTGAACCAGAGACAGTCCCATGTGGCGTTTTCCAGTGTCAGTGTCCCTTTAAAGAGAGACAATTCTCCTTTCCTTAAAGGGTGGTAGTGAGGGATTGTGCAGTCCAGGCTGGCCTGAGATGAAGAGGTGGTGGTGGGTGGTCAGGCGGGGTGATGGCAGCAGATAGGCAGGGAACAATTCTTGGCTGTGGGGTGGGGGGCAGGTAGGAGTGGCTGGGTTGGGGAGAGGATAGGGAGCTGTGCTGCCATAGTAACAGCTGTACAGGGCAAAAGTCTCCTTTAGGTGTAGGAAAGGGGAACCCATCTCCAGGCTTATCCCAACACCTAGGCAGAACATTCTGTGCCTTACCTGGTGGCACAGGGGGGCAGAGGAGGAAGCTGATTCCAAGCCTCACAACAGCAAAGTGATTAGGGAACCAAAGAGGGCAGGGGATAAATTAGTTTCATCCAGTTTCCAAGCAGGGAATTCAGATTCAACTAGATATCCCACCTTCCTCCCACCCCAAAATCACACAGTCCTGCTCTCAGCTAAGAGCTTCCCCAGCCCCAAGCAAATGGAAATGAGCTGCAGGATTCCCCTTGCAGCATCTGCCACTGCTGTGCAGAAACCTGGCCTGTGGCTCCAAAAGGATCCCCGCCCTCAGAGTCACAAATGGAAAGCAAGAAACTGGCCCTTCTGGGAGCCACAGCAGGCCCTTGTCCCGTCCCATCTTGACAACTGTGAATGGGGCACTGACATCAAACATTCCTGGCAGCCATAACAAGCGAATCACTTAGGGTCATCACAGACACTTTGCACTGGGGAAGAGAGTTCAAATTTAAAGTCCAAGAGCGATGTGAATTCAGGTCATGCTATAAAGACATTTCCTGAAAGGATTCGTCTGTGTGCTGCCAGAATCCCGTTTGACAGCTAGTTCCACTCTCTCCAATGAGAGCAGGAGACAGAATCCTGGCTTGCCTGCTATTACTTACAACCAGTTTCTCCTTGACCACGCTGGCGGTGGCAGCAATAGTGCATGCTGTATCATGCTGCACCACCTGGGTGAACTCAGTCAGGTCCCGCTTCATGAACTCCAATGCTTCCGTGGACTACAAGACAGAGGGACATAAAGTATATCAACCTCGGATTCTCACACAAGTCCATCTTCACCTAGGAATATCTGAGGTATCACAAACCCTGGAGCAACAGAAGCCTCTAACCTGAGGGACTATTCTGTATATGGAGATGACAGTGCTCTCGCAGGTGAGGCTCTACCAACACCATAGAAATAGTCATGTTTACAACATAGCCAGGAAACACAACTATGCCCAAACCACGTTACAATATGTTCTCTCCTTGCCAGTGCGGATAGAAAAATGACGTTTTAACTCTGGAAGACAATTAGGCTAAAACCTGACTCCTTACTGGTCATGGACACGCCAGCGCACATTCTAACAGCAATACTGTAATCATGTTTCCAGACTATTTAGAGGTGATGGATGCCATAGTGCCGACAGGGCCTTAATAAAAGCTGTCATTAGTGCACAGATCTACAGGGATAACTTTAGACGTAGCAAAGCAATCAGATTATTTTTTATCCACACTTTCTTGGCTCCTTCATTATTGTTCCAATAGCCTTTGAATGAAAGCTGCAAATATCTGGATGAGTCACATTGCCTAGTTTCAATCTTAGTGTAGCTGAACTTCTCAGTCTCATGCCTCTGTGAATTGCAATTGGGGGGGGGGGGCAGTATGCTCTGGGCATTCTTCTTTCTACTGCCTGCAGTACAAGAGGCCTTTCCAAAGTGCAGCGTGGCTTTTCACAGCTCACATCTGAGGACATGGTTTCTGTCTGAATAAGACAGAGTTAAGACTTTCCAGTAAACAGATTTCCCCAAGAGTAGATGGTAACATAGAAGTAATGAACTGAACCATTATTAGAGCAATAACACTTTACATTTACACAGGACTCTTCATGCCAAAGGATCCCAAAGCCTCTCATAACAAAGCTCTGGGGGGAACTGCAGCAACTGACTAGTACAGGGCATCTCACACAACATTGTTATGAAGGGAAATTTTGGCTAAGGCCTCTGTCCAACAGCTCCTTTTAGGTTAAGTGCCACTAGATAATTCATATCTTTGCAGAGCAGCCACGCTCTCTGCTAGCAGGGGCTCAACCAACATTTCACAGCTTATTTTAAACTAATCATAAGTGATGGAATAAAGTTCTGCACTGCAACACTGCTACCTTACCCCAGAGCTGCACAGTTGCTTAAAAAGTGCATTTTTAGAACACAACAGAGAGCATGTAGGCAGATTGAAGACAACACCCACATCATGGCTAATGCCCAGTTTATGTTAAACACCAGGCTACAATCCACTGGGAGAAAAGGGCATTCACAGAATGACTCAGCCCCATAGATTACTTTAAAAAACAATGTAGAAATCAGGAAGAATTTCCAAAGGGAAGAGGATTACACAGCAAAACAGAAAACACCCTAAGAGAGGCTCCTTACTGGGTCTGGTCTGCTCAGGTTACAGAACAGCCCACAAGAAGAGTGAGAAATCCAAGTAAATGATTGTGTTTTTTCTATGGGAAGATGCAAGATTTCCTTAAGCAATAGCTTGTCCTGTTCCATACAAGCAACCTCCTACCTTCTCTTTGACAGTCTGGTAGCTTTGCTGCAACCAGCTTCTCCACCAGCCTCCATCTTCCCTGTTACAGGATAAACATATGAAGCTGAAATTGTGAATTTCCCATTATAAACTCACACCAAGGAGTCAATTAAAACATACATACATACTCCACCACGTGAACGAGCTACAGCCACCGCTTCTCTGAATTCAAACCCTTTGGGCCCTCAGAGAACCTCTCTCTCCCACCCAGCAACTCTTCTTTCAAAGGTTTAAGCTCCAAAGGGGTTGCAATTAAATGCAAACCATCCTGCAGCATTTCCAGCCTACACATTGCACCCCTGGGCTGTGGCACGAGACCCACAGTATGAAACAAGCCATCTCCATTGACTTGCAGAGTAAACCCAACCCCAAAAGGAAGCAGGGAAATTAGGGGGTCAGTCCCCCTTAGTTTAATCATCGCAGGGAGATCCAGAACAGTGAGACTTGGTTGGTTTTTAAACTATGGGATTTTAACCAGACCATGTTTCTAAGCTTCTCCTGTTCCCAACCCAGAGAAACAACCCCAATCACAAGACACACTCTCCATTTTCCCCATGGTTTCTGCTACACCATAACACTCTTTCCCCTATACAGCCAAATTCCCTGCCACTTTTAACCCACCCCTCCAACCCCACCCAGCCAGTTCCCTTCCCACCCCCACTATCCTCCATACAGCCTCCTTCCTACCCTCTGCCCCCAACCCCCGCACCCAGCCCCATTCCCACCTTCTGTGCCCTCCCGACCCAGACCCATTCCCATCACCATTCCCTCTAGCCCCTAGCCCCACCCATCCCCTGCCCAACCCCACCCCGCCAGCCCCCTTCCCATCTCCTGTGTCCCCCCCACCCAGCCACCTTCCCACACTACGTTCTGCCCCCCCACCCAGCCAGCTCCCTTCCCACCCCCTCTGCCCCCCAACCCCGCCCAGCCAGCTCCCTTCCCACCCCCCTCTGCTCCCTTCCCCGTACAGACCAATCCCGTCCCACCCCAACCCCTCCGCCCCCCCGCACTAGGGCGCCCCCCTCACATCCCTTCCCCCCCGCCAAGGCACCGCCCCCGCTCTGCGTTACTCTCACCCTTCCGCCATTTTGGACGCCTGACGTCACCAATATTTACTGACCTTTGACGCCAGAAGCCCCGCCTTCTGGGCGGGCTCTTTTAAGCCACCGCCCAGTGGGGGCGGGCGATGGGCGTCGTAACGCAGACATGACGTCACTTCCTTTTTCACGCGGGGCTCCGCCCAGAACGGGGACGGTGGCTGCGGAGGGTCGAGAGTGCTCGAGCGCTCAAGATTAGCCCGTCCCACCCCGGGAGCTAGAGCCTGCGACCCCCACCCGGCCGCCCCAGGGAGGTGGGGCCTCCGGTCCCCAGCGCCGCCCGGTGCTGCAGCGGGGGGCAGGGGGCGTCTCTCTCCCCCCCCGCCGGCCCTGAGCACCCAGCCCCACTCCGGGCGCTGCCCCGGGGTCCTCCTCCCCCCGCCGCTGGGGTGCCCGGCCCGGGCCCCCGGACAGCGCTGCGCCGAGCCCTGGCGGGGAGCCCCTGGCGCAGCCCCCTGCTGCGGGACCTCGCGCGGATCCGCTTTGGGGTGTTGCCTGGTTTGTTCCCCTCACAGGCCCCCCCGCGGGTCCCCGCAGAGGTGGGGCAAGGCTCTGCCCTGGCCGGGCTGTGCTTTCTCAAGCCGTTCGCTTGGGTAATCCCGGCTCTTGGGAAAACAGCCCCGGTCCGTGTCTCCCCCTCTCGGGGCTGACTCCTCTTCTTCTAACGCAAGGTCCGTGCGTTTGCCTCTTAACTGTCCCACCTGGCACCCCTACGTCTGGGTGTAAAGAGAGAGGGCCCAGGTAGTCCTGCAATCTGCTTCCGAAGAGCTCGGCCTAAGCTGGTTAGCGGCTCTCACCAACAGAAATTGGCCCAGTAAAAGATATTACCTCACCCACCTTATCTCTCTAGTTTGCTTAACAGTAATACAACTTTATACTGGCCATAATTACTGGTAGAGTGAAGTTGATGTGTCACAGCATCATCTAGGACTCTGGCAGTGTGAGATTTCTTTCAGCAGCATCCTCTGTGCCGGGTAGCCAGGGCCTCAGCTGAGTGCGCGTCCTCTGAGCAGAGTTATGATCCCAGCTACGGGTGCTTCCTTACAGCAGCAAGCTGCCAAAATCAAGAAGGAATCCAGCAGCATGTGCCTCCCCACAGGAACTAGCTTGCCAGAGGTTAGGATGGTGGCGATGATGTTGTGCTGTTTCCACTGTACAGCTTTCTACTCTCTCTTTGCTGCAGGCAAACCTCATGTTCCATCTTCCCTCAGGGGGGTGACTTCAATGGCAGTGCTTCTGTGTCAGCAAGAGCACAGCTGTGGTCCTAATAATTAGTTCAGAAGCACAACCTTGAGTGAAAAGAAAGTCATAGAAAAACCACCCCCGACAGTGAGGCTGTGATGAAGACAAACCTCCCAGCACCCACAAAATGTTTGATTCACTAATTACTCCTATTCAGTACATCCTCATGAAGGGCCTGAGGTCTGATCCTGCAGTGCTAAGCACAAGAGTTGCGGTGTTTGTGGTCTCAGGATCTGACTTTTGGTTTCAGCTTACAAGTGAATTTTTGCATCCTGTACTTATGGACACTGGGTTCTTGGGTTAGGAATGAGGGAGAGAAAAGGGAGAAGGATGATGCTTCATAAACATTTCTATTGCAATGGTGATTGGACCAATTTTGCTGTGACCTACTGGCTATTCTCTGGTTGCTTCAGTATTGTGCCCAGTAGAAATGGCTCTGTGGTCACTGTGTCCAGAAAGCCCATTGCTGTGTCCTCATCACTTGGGCACAACTGTCCAATGCATTCTCACATACATACATTGAGTTCAGCTGCAGTAGCCTGGAAGAGTTAAGAACGTAAGTGATTTTTTTTTCCACTTATGTTCTTAAGGGTTGAGACCAAGTCTTTTAACTTTGTGCCCCAAGATGGAACAGTCTGAGACACCATAAAGTGGAAGAATTATGGTCATATTGTGCTGGGGATCAAAAAACTCCTCTGCAAAATATGAAGACAGGATGTATCTTACCCTCCCCTCAAATGTTGCGAAGCAGCATCCCAGGTTTTCTCAAAAAGAGAGAAGCATACTTCAAATAGCTCATCTCCATTGGGTTCTCTTTTTCACACACTGTTCTGGCCCCAGAAAAGTAGCAAAGAGGGCCAGGGAATCTACAGCGCAAACTACAAAATGTCCCTACATACAGTATACGTTCATTCCCAGCTGCTCCTTCATAGGCACCAGTTTATGCACAATAGAATGGTTACTAACTCAGTTCTATGTGTCCGTCACAATTGCTGGCTGCATTTACAACTGTCTCGCAACACCACAAATAACAGAACAAAACTAAAAAAGGTCAGTTTAGGAAAGGATTCCTTCCTCCCCCGAACTTGCAAAGGAACTCAACTGAGCCAGGGCAAGCCTGAGCAAACAGGTAAGTCTTACAACATACCCCGCAGATCAACAAATTGGCTCTGTCAAACCAATGGAGGAATTGGATTCCAGAGCCAAGCCCACCCTCACCCCACTGATAAAGCCCTTCTTCCAGCCCCCCAAAAGGAATTCAGACCTGGGGGCTGCTAGTAATATGTCCCATCTGAGTTCAGGTGGTGGGATGATGCGTAAGGAGCAAGGCTGTCCTATGCTGGTAACAGAGGAGAACATGTTGACGTTTGTGCTCCCTCTCTGTCTATATTCATGCATGCACATGCTCTGCTCCAGAGGGAATGCCTCATGCAGAACAGGTGACATGCTTGGCTATTAAATGGCCAATGAATTCATGCCATCTGCTTCAGATTACTAGCTGAGTGACTCTTATTATCCCAACAAGAGGCTGCCATGTGCCTGCATGTCAGGAATTGTGCTTAATTTTTACACTGCTGATTAACTAGTGATTTCATCCTCTGCCCATCTGGGTGAATTTAGGGGGGATGGGGACTAGTTCACTGGACATTTGGGGACATGTTGAATGCTGGATTGCACAATGTTTGTGTTTCAAAGACCATGTGGTTCTATTAGATGCTGGCAGATTCCCAGGGGCCATGCTCTTTATCATGCAAGTTATTAAGTCATTCCTGCTACAGTCTCCCCCGACCTGTATCCTAAAGCTGGTGAGAACTGAGTGTCATTTTACTGTAAAAACTAACTGAGCATGTTTATCCCAGAACCTTCCTATGCTTGGGCATCATGTCTCCTCGTTTTTCTTCTCTCATGGGATGATTCTGGAGAGGTGACTGGGAGATGCAAAGGAACCAGGTGACATCTGAATTGCTGAGTCCGCAAAGGGGCCTTTAGGCCATCTCTCCCAGCTGCCACCCGTGGCTTTTGCTTTTCAGGCTCACTCGCGTGATTTATTAAAGAGCCATGGTTTACAAAAGGAGGCAGGCGTCCATGTGCACACTATCAAAACCAGTCCATAAATTTGCCTTTTAACAGCTTTTGTTCTGGAGACATCAGTCCCTTGGCTGGCCTAGGGCTCGTTAATAAAAATGAAGCCTTTTTGGAAACAGTTGTTGCTTGTATGATACATAAGCCCTGCAAATAACTATTGTCCCCAGTCCATCATTAGCAGGTTTTTCTCTTTCCTTCCCACCCCCAACCATTGATTTGAAGCAGAAGTCTCTGTAATCGAGGTATGAAGTTTGGTCAGTTCTCAAAACCAGCTATTCCTGCACTAGCTAGGTTTTTTCCCAGGCAAATTTGAGCTCAGGGATATGGCAATGACCTGAAGAATCTGAAGTCAAGATAAAATTAATACTAATTAAAAGACATGCTTTTTCCCTATAACGTCTATATCTTGGCCAAGGTAGAAGAAACCCCAGAGGCTCTCCAGGGATGGGACTGTTTTTATTCTTCTGTCCTGCATAGCACTGAATACGTTGGCTCTTGAACAAGCAATAATCCAATTCTGGGTTTGGGTGGCTGACTGACTCAGGAAATAGATAATTGGCTAAGGAGTCTCCTCTTCTAGGATGCTGGTCTGAAGATGGTATATGTCAATGGTTACTGAGTTATTACCAGCTGTTGGCTGTTTGGTGGATCTGTGCCAGAAAGAATTGGGTCTCAGAACGATTGCTAGTGGACATGTGCTCACGACTGCCACAGAGATTGATTCAGAGATTCCAAGGCCAGAAAGGACCATTCTGATAATCTAGTCTGACCTGTATAACACAACCATAGAACAGTCCCAAAATAATTCCTAGATCAGGTCTTTTAGAAAAACATCCAGTCTTGATTTAAAAATTGCCAGTGATGGAGAATCTATCCACGACCCTTGGTAAATTGTTCCAATAGTTAATTACCCTCACTGTTAAAAATGTACACCTTATTTCCAATCTGAATTTATCTAACTTCAACTTCCAGCTATTGTACCTTTTTTTCTATTAGATTCCAGGGACAAGAATGGGCCATGAAGAAAAATACCATTTCACTTCTATTGGCACTCCTTCCATTGCAGAAGGAAAGATCATCCCACATTACTCCTTCTCAGATGCAGTGTGTGACATCTGTTTGGGCTTCTAAGGAAGACACTCATATCCTCATGGATCAGACAAACTAAGCGCCAGAGATAATGGTGGGGTAGGGAAGCCAGAGTAAAGCGGAGAATAGCTGGACACCACGATGAAAGTCAGAGAAAACCCATCAAACCGAGGGCTCCCTGTTCTAAAGGATATGTTAAGACACCCCCTTGGCTATTAGCATTTGAGTGGGAGAACTATCATGGACTCTAAGGGCATTGGAAATGGCTATAAAACAACAAGAAAATAAAGATTTACATAGTATTTCTATATATTTGCCAGGAGTGATTTGAACACCAGTATAATTCCTCCTAGCCCACTCCTACCATGACACCTATGCATTTCCAAAAATGTGTTAAATCAGAAATGCCCCCCCAGTGTTCAAATTCTGCCTCAATTTCACCACACTTCTTTCTCTGTACTACATGCAGACCCCTCCTGCAACAACAGTACTGTGGTGTTGTACAGTAGTGGCCCAAAACACTAGTGTAAAGTGTGGTGATTTGGATCATTAGCACTGAATGCAGCAGCATTTTAAAATCACTCTCTCTTGGGTGATGTATGAAAGGGAAACAGTAAGTGGGAAAAGGCCTTATAGCCATCTAATGTTATGATACTTTTATACCACATGCAATGTAAGGTTGAGAACTATCTAGTTTTGCAGGATTTGGTGCTGGTGATTCAACAGGAAGCATTGTTTCCTTTGAGTAAGTATTAAACCAATAGCCAGAACAGCATCAAGGGCCATGCTGGAGGAACTGTCTTTACCGATGAGATGTAAAACTGCTATCTTGTAATCCCATTTCTGCAAGAGTAGGAGTGTTTAATCGCAGTACCCTGGTCAAATTCCAGATCAAGCAATTACTGTCCGCTTCCCTGAATCCCCCCGTAACTTCACGTTTATCTCCTGCACTTTCTGCACTAATCTGTCATGTAGAGTTCCTGTTCAGTGTTAAACACCTTGCTTGTTCTACCCCAGAGATGGCTGAATTTCAGAGGTGGGTGCAATGTATGTATAGTTTATATATTTTTGTAAAGTGGTTTGGGAGTCTTCAGGATGAAAGGTGCTACAGAAATATAACAGATGATTATATGATGCACGTATAGTAGTTAGAATTGAATCATCAGGGTGTTTTGTGAGCATTTCAGGAGATGATTACCGGGTCCCAAAGTGAAGCTGAGCAGACCTCAATGTGATATTCCAAGGGCCTTTTCAGCAGCATGGAATCAGACTGCAAAGCCATTTTTATAAAGAAAATAGTTATTGTGTGAAGTAAGGTATTTAGTTGACAGGGTTTTTTTTAAATTATTTAACCCTTTCGTCTCCAATTCCTAAAAAACTTAAATGCATTTTCAGGAGGCAGCTTATATTGACCCCTTTGATTGACAGGACAGCCATAATTCTACAGCACCTCACGGAAACTGGAAACCTCTCCAGACCTGTAGCTGAGTATCTGTATTTAGTAGAAAGTGCTTCAGATTTATGCCACTCCTAAAATTCTCTTGGTTGCAGTGCCTTGAGTTTGGGCTATGGATTCAGAGGCCTTAGCAGTCCTAGAAAAGTTTGCTGGTATAGCTATATCAGTATATCTGTATTGACAAACCCACATAGTATAGACACCATTTATACCAGCATATGCTTCTGCCGGCATAGTTTATACCAGTTGCCCAAGAGACATAAGCTATTCTGCCAAAAGGACTTTTATGCTGGTATAAGGGCATCTACACTATCCTGGCATAGCTTTATTGTTAAAAAAAAATCACACTCCTAACCATCATGGCTACACTGGTATAAGTCTTACGTGTTGACTAGGTCCTAATATGTTTCTAACATGGTTGCTAGCTGCAATCCTCACCTGAAATCTTCTTCTGAACATGTCAGGTGTATTATAAAAGTCCAAGTAGATCAGTACTTCTGCCCACCAAAGTTTTTGAGAATTAAACAAATGTTTATTATTTAAATGCCTGTAGCCAGAAGGCATAAATCACCACATCATGGAGTCTGTCTGTCTAGGTCAGTGGATCTCAAACTTTTTATACTGGTGCCGCCTTTCACATTGCAAGCCTCGGAGTGGGACCCCCCCAATACATTAAACACCCTTTTAAATATATTTAACACTATTATAAATGCTGGAGGCAAGTGGGGTTTGGGATGGAGGTTGACAGCTCACGACCCCCCCATGTAATGACCTCGCAACTCCCTGAGGGGTTCTCACCCCCCGTTTGAGAACCCCTGGTCTAGGTACTATATGGGCCCTGTCAGTGAGGGATCTGACCACCTGTCCTGACACCATAAGAGTTCAAATACTAAGTCTGAGCTCCAAAATACCTACTGCCCCAGGCCCATACCCTTAGACCTAGCCCTAAGTGTGTAGCCCTATGACACAGCAATGACTTGCTCCCTGGATTACAGAACTCTGCATGCATGGGACACGTGTACAGTGCTAGCACATCAAAGGACTTGACCTAACAGATAAGCATCAGGAAACAAGAAGAGTTTGAAAGACTGTGGAAAATCCCTTCATATTCAAGAAAGTCTACATTTCTCAGTGTAACTGTGAGCCAAAAAACCACCAAACTGTAGCTCCCCTGTTTTTTGTGACGTTCCCTAACACTGAAATAATTTGAGTTTTGTCTGAGTGCTTGAAAAAATGCACCTTAGAATGGAAACTCTTCTTGGCAGGGAATCTGTTCTTTGCATGGCATATTTACAATGAAATATAAACAATAAAACATCATTAACAAGTAGTAAATCTTCAAGATTAACTAAAGTGGGAGCGGGAAGTGCTTGGATTTCTGTCAGATTCATTTGCCCTGCGTTTGACTTTAGGTTTATTTTAACAGCTATTATAAGCAATTATGGAGTTAAAGCATTTAGTAGATCCTTCAGGACTGTTTAAATTAAATCTAATATACATTCCCAAGGCTTTTCTATGGGAAACTTTGGGCTACTTGGTTTCACTTTCTTCCAAACCATTCTGCTTTTTTTCCTCTCCTATCCCAGCCTATTCCTCCCCTACCCCCACATTCTCCTCTCCCTCAATGAAACGTTTTCTCTAAGTTCTCCCAGCCCAAATGAAACTAAGGAACTTTCAAAATAGGAGACCGGTTTGCCAAATCCATTGAGTAAGATGACCTATGTTTATTATCAGTAAAAATGAAATTCCAGGTACCATGCATCACATCAGCTACTCAAGAAAGGCAAAGCTACATGTCACAATGGAACTGGCACCTGAATCAAACTCTTCTCTCACCAGCCTTGGGAAGTGTCTTAGGATTCCTGCTGCCTGCAAAGCAGGGGGAGGGAGACACTGGGGTCAAACAAGGGATGAAAAACTAACAATGAGGTTTGGCTACAGAGCATGTACCCCTAGAGCAGGGGGGGTCTCATAGTTTTGTACTGGTGCCCCCTTTCGCACAGCCAGCCTCTGAGTTCGACCCACCCTTAGACATTACAAACACTCTTTTATATATTTAACACCATTATAAATGCTGGAGGCAAAGCGGGATTTGGGGTGGAGGCTGACAGCTCCACCATATAATAACTTCATGACCCCCTGAAGGGTCCGGAGCCCCAGTTTGAGAACCCCTGGCCTGGAGTCTTGTGGGGATAAGTGTCAGTTACACGGTCAGTCGGAGACTGGACAGCGCTAGCCCCCTCTCCTTGTCAGAGCAGTAGCGGTCCTGCAGCGCTGACCCTATGACAGCCATTGCGCTGGGTCTCGTGCGTGCCCAGGGCAAGTCTCTGGCTTCACTTGCTCGCCCTTGGGCAGGCCGGGGCGGCTGCCGTTCCTGGCAGCTCCTGGGGCCCGGCCTGGCAGAAGGAGCAGAGGCAGGGCGAGCCGGAGGAGTGTCGGTAAAAGGGGCCCAGCGGCCCCGCTGCCGTGCGGGGAGGCTCCGCTCGGAAGCCCAGGTACCCAGGCGCGGCTGCCAGCGAGCAGGCGGAGGGAGAGGCGGGCACGGGGCGGAGCCGGGGCAGCGGGTGGAGCTCGCTCAGCAGCCGCCGCATGTCCTGCAGGGAGCCGCTCAGCGCGAGGATGTAGCTGCGGGCCAGCAGCAGCGTGGCGAGCTTGGAGAGCTTGCGCACCGCGGGGCCCTGCGCGTAGGGCATCACGGCCCGCAGGCCGTCCAGCGCCTGGTTCAGGTCGTGCATCCGCCTGCGCTCGCGGCTGTTCACCTTCAGCCGCTGCTCCTGCTGCTGTTCGTCCGACTGCGCCTTTCTGCCGCCCCGCAGCTTCCCCCCGGCCCCGCCGGGCCCCTGCTGGGGAGCCGCTGGCTCGCGGCAGAAGGCTTCAAACAGGAGCTGGGGGCTGCCCGCTTCCTCCGGCTCCGGGGACGAGGCTCTGCTGGATGTGGAGGCCACATCGGAATCCATGGGGCAGCCAGAGGTGCCTGCCGCCTGCTTCCCCCCGGCAGCCCCGGGGTGGGACTCCCCACTGCTGCGGGGCGAGTGCGCTGGGTCGGAGACAAACTTCCCGTCCCGCTCGCTGGCTGGGCGAGTGTCGTGGGCTCCCTGCAGGGCCGGTTATTTATACAGCCCCCGTCACAAAGGGAACAATGACGCCCAATCACCAAAGAGATTCTTCCCCCAAGGCGGCTACCGGCCGCCACTTTCCCCCGTTACCACACTTGCTGCTGACTCTGCAGGGGAGGCGTCTGATCCGCCCCCTACCACGGAGCATGCAGCGGGCAGAGCACGACCAGCGGCAGCGAGGTCTCTGCCCATTGTCCTCCTTGTCCTCCAGCCCTAGGGACCCTGAGAAACCACCCCCTGGATCCCTCGCACACACATTCCCCTCCACCTGTGGACCCAGTCACAGCGGAATATGGCCCAGAGTCTCTGCACTAGGGCCTGGAAGGTCCAGAAAATGCTTTTGTCAAGTGAGCAGGGATAGTAGGGCAAGGGGCAGGCTGAGAGCTCACAAAGTGTCTGAGGAAGCCTTGGTGGGCATAGGACAAGGGTATCTTGGTCCTGAAACATGGGCCAGACCCTCAGAGGGTGGGTGCAGGCCCGTTGACTTCAGGGAGGTAGGGCACTTTACCCCAGCTGGGGACCTGGCCCACTGTTTGCAGGAAAGCAGAGCAGGGGTCTTCATTGTTTCCTCTAAACTGCACAGTTCTTCACCACAGAGAATCGCCCCTGGCAATCTCCTAGGGCGCCAGGATTATTGGTGGGCGGCGTTTTGCTGGAGGGGGCAGCAGGCGGCTCCGGTGGACCTACTGCAGTCATGCCTGCGGACGGTCGGCTGCTCGCGCGGGCTCCGGTGGACCTCCCACAGGCACGACTGTGGCAGCTCCACCAGAGCTGCGGGACCAGCGCGCGGGGCGCCGAAATTGCCGTGCGCCTAGGGTGCAAAACCCCTAGCGCTGGTCCTGGGTAGGGGTGCACCTGAAGAGGATGGCTGTGCAGAATCAGGAAAGCAGAGGCATCCTGCACCTGGGACTGTCACGGCACCATGGTGTCCTCATTGCCTGAGGCAGTATCTGTTACTGGACCAACTTCTGCTGGTGAAAGAGACAAGCTTTCAAGCTAGATAGAGCTAGAGAGCTTCTCTTCGGGTCTGGGAAAGATAATCAGTGTCACAACTAAATACAAGGTGGAACAGATTGTTAAGCATTTGAGGTTAACACATGTTGCAAGAGACCATGCCAGATGAAATGGGCAGTTAACAATCACTTAACAACCTGTTCCACCTCCTGACACTCTGATTACCTTTCCCAGACCTAAAGACAAGCTTTGTGTAGCTCAAAAGTGTGTCTCTTTTACCAGCAAAAATTGGTCTGAAAACAATACTGCCTCACCCACCTTGTCTCTCTCATGTCCTGGGGCGAACAGGGCAACAACAACCGCTGCCAAAACTGGTTTGTTATGTCTCACATTCCTGCTATCTACTCTCACTCCCCTTGGCTTGGGCTGTAGAATGCAGCAGTATCTGTCCTGCTGTTGAAATGTACAGGAATACATCACTGGGGTACACCCTATTTTCTTAGTGAGCTTGCAATGAAGGGAAAGTAATTCACCCATAAATGGGTTTGTTGGAGTCCCTCCATGCAGTACAGACAAGGGACAGTCAAGATGGGTCTCAGTATCATCTGGGAAAGTAAGGGAATCTCGTAATGTTTATTGCTTAGGAAAGAATAAACCACCCACATGAAGTAGATATGTGTTTCATAGTTTCATAGATTCTAGGACTGGAAGGGACCTTGAGAGGTCATTGAGTCTAGTCCCCTGCCCTCATGACAGGACCAAATACTGTCTAGACCATCCCAGATAGACATTTATCTAACCTACTCTTAAATATCTCCAGAGATGGAGATTCCACAACCTCCCTAGGTGTTAGAACAGACACCTCTCCCCGCCCAACCCCCTTCTCATTATTATTTAAATTACAGTATCACCTAGAGGCCCCATTGTGGTAGGCACTTTACATAGAGTAGGAAGGAAAATAGGCACAGAGGCTTACCCAAGATCAGACAGCAGAACCAGGAACAGAACCCATGTTTCTTCCACTAGACCATTTGGCTGCTTTTCCTTTGCTGAAAGGTTCACTTTGCCAAGTTCAATAGGTTTTGAGTTTTGTGAAGAAAAAAAAATTTACAAACATTTTACAAGAGAAAACCTGTTTTTACCCTTAGGTCAACATCTGAGGTTGGAAAGCAATTGGGTACCTGTGTGAAACGAAGTTCAGTTCAGGTTGTCAGTTCAGTTCTTAGTGAACAGGTGTCCACATCACAAAAATGTCCACAGTATCTGTCACTAATTCAGATCTTAGTTGGCAGCGTCAGTAGAAAGTGCAAGGAATGAATGGCGATGGAGACAGAAGTCCTTTCTACTCCTTGGAGTGGTCCTCCTAGTTGCGTCCCATTAGCTGGGCCATGTGGGGAAGTTTGCACAGGGTTAATCCTTTCTGTGAATTAATAGAAAACTTCAGTCTCCAGGGCTTTCAAAGCAGCAGCTTCTATAATCAATTAATTCAGATGAATGAGTGAATGAATGAATGAATGAATGAATGAATGTAGTTATGACCACAAAAAGTGATGGCAAAAGCAATGGCAACTTTGTGCTCCATTGTTTTCCCACTGGATCAAATTCAATTACTTTACAAGTCAACAACAAATCTTACTAGTTGCCATAACTTAAAGTGTTGCCTGGTCTCTGAAAATCAGTCTGGGCTCCTTTGGCTTTGAACATCATCATCAAGTGGAACCAACACTAATGATTCTGTAATAGGAATCCAGCTACCACTTTGGCTGATGTTGCAGGAAGGAGACCAGAATTCATCTTGTTCTTTGGCAACAATGGTATACTGGCTCTGGAGTGCTGAAGACAATAAAATCATCTTATTGGTACACTAAGCATATCGGAGTCATATTTTATATTAAGGATCTGTTTAAAAAAAGAGTTAATAAATGGTTCATAGATGTTTTAATAAATCATTAATCAATTATTGGAGTGTTCAACATATCAATGTTACTAATAACCATGGTTTAAAACAATCTCTAATATCTTTACTGATGTGCTTATAACCATGTGTAAAACGTACCACTCGTTTTCAATGTGCTTATAACATCTATTAATCATTTATTAACCCTTAGTAAGCTATTTATAAATGGAATCATACTACAAAGTGTGACCCATATATGACGTGAATAACAGAGAGGGAGCAGATCTGGCCAAGAACCAGGGGCCACTTTTACCCTTTTCTAAGTATCTCTGCACGTTCAGGCTCTTACAACTCCTCTTTAGGAATAATTTGGAAGATTTTAGTTTATTGGAAGAGGACATATTACACAGAAAGTAAATTATCTAAACCTTGTCCATTAAAAAACAAAACAACACAGATTTAGGGGCCCACCTTGCATGAAGCTTTGACTAAGAAAGGTAGCTAGAAGTTTTTAATCCTATATCTCTCTATTTATGACAAGCCTTTGTCCTGAGTTCAGTCAGAACTAGTAAGGTCATAGGATTGTCAATGATAAACCAGAGATTAGCTTGTTGCTGAGTCTCACTTTGAACACCCTGAGCTTAGATCCTTCCTAAACCTAAAACAAAATGGGCCAAATTCATCCCTGATGTAATTCACTTCACTTCATTTGGTGACACCAAAGATAAAACGGGACCACAGATTTCTATTTTATTCTTGCAAAGTCTATTAGGAAGAATTTTGCCAGCACAGTTTTTCTGGGTGTCCCCTTTAAATACATGACCTACACAAATACAAAGATCTTTGTGCTTTTGGGCTGCTGACAAAAGACTTTATTGGCCCTCTTGGAAGCAGTCATTAATGTATAAAGAGAAATTTCATGGTTATTTAGAAGTTGAATTTCTCTCCTTTCAAAGGTTTTATTCCTTGCTTTCATTTTGATTTGTAATGACTAAACTTGGTTTACAGGTGGGGATTCTGAAAGCCCAGGGTGTATTTCATACAGCTGTTTTGTGGGCATGTGAAATATGGAGTGATATATAAGCCTAGTTAAGGTATATAAAAAAAACCCCAAGATCAGACAAGTAACAAAGAAATAAAGCAAAGATTCTGAAAGCTGAACATATTAAAAGGCTACACTGATAATTCAAAATGTATTTCAAATCCATTCTTCACTCCCAGGTAAGGATCCCAAGAAAAGCTGATAGAACAGATCAAAATGAAAGGAAAGCTCATGAGTGCAGGGGAACCAGCTGATGTGATATTGGGGTGTATATTAATTGGGTAGTATCCCTTTAATTAGTTTATGAGCCATCCGTGGCCCACTAAATCCTTACTTTTCAAATGAGGCCTCCAGCAAGAGGGCCAATCACTGCTAGATGTGTCGGTAATTTTTGTGATGTGGACACCTGTCCACTGAAGCCACCAACTCGTTTCATACAGGTCACTGGATAGCAATTCAATGATAACTTGAAATCACTACTGACCGAGGCTGTATGTGAACCAGTGACATAATGAATGCAAAACTCTATATACCACTTCTAAAACCCAGAGTTATTCAGTTCTTAGATACCTTTTAGACTTTTAATGCATAGCTTTGAGGACACTTTCTGGTTACACTTCTTATAGAAAACCCACTTAGATATATCTGTATTTATTAAAACAATCAGGAATTATCAATGGAGCTATTTGTTACATTTTGAAAATAGACAATGAAAAAGAAGGAAATGTAGTCTGTAAAATATTTAAAGTGAAGCCTTTCTCTCCAGTTATGTCTTTCATGGATTCATTCCGTGGAGGAAACTTGGCTTCCATAGATGAAGAATGTCAGTCAGTTCTGTGGTGCTGATATAAGGAGAAAGTCAGAATAGAGGGTCTGATTCTGCACCTCTTATTCATGTTGACTAGTTTCACGTAAGTAAGACCTACTTGCACAAGTAAGAACTATTCTGCATAATTAGAAGTTGCAGAATCAGGCCCATAATGAGCAAAGTGTTTTGTTTCATGTGGCCTTTGACAAAGGGAGCTGAGTTATTGCTCCAGATTAAGCTCTCCAAACTGCCTGGATATACGCCTCCCAACTCCTTCCTCTCTGGCCTCATTCTTTCATGTGTGTTCTTGTGCTTGGAGTCATCTTTCCTTTCAGCTCATTAACATCACTTGATCGCACTTGTCCTAGCAACCTGTGCACAATGAAATCAACACATCTGTGAGTTAAGGATCTTGGTTCTGACATCTGTCCTTTGTCATTCGTCATGCTATGCCCATCATCCTCTGCATATCAGTGACCTAAGGTCATTCCTGTACAAACATGGTGTGTTGGTGGTCAACCATACTTTTGTTAAACAATTAACTCTAGCAACTGTAGAGTGCACAAAGGTGTCCATAGACAGTCAGTGTATGCTGCTTTAAGCTTACAGCTCTAAGAGATCCTCCTGGTGTTGCAGAAATACTCAGACAAGAGATTCCAGGCCATATGAAATCCCAACTCTGGAGAATAGTGGAATGGAGTCATACAGGAGATAAAATATCCCCTTCAAAATACTTTAAAACAATTCTGGAAACTTCGAACCATGAACTAATTACATTATATTTAGTTGAAAGTGAACTTTCCAAGTGTAGGTGAAGGTAGGAGAATAAACCTTGTCCAATTCTATAACATAGCTCCTCTGGTAGGATCTGAAGGGATTCTTGGCTCGTTCTCATTGTCCAACAACAATATTAGGACCTTTGGGGAAGAACAGGGCATAAAGAAGGGAGAATGGTGGGAATCCTCAGAGCTCCCATCTAGGGACCACTCCAAACCCTCTGCTTTCTAAAAGACAGAAACTAACCTATTATATGATTTCAACCCTCAAAGATCTCAGAATCTTGTGAAACAAGAATGAGAGGACTCTGGATGTTGCAGTGTCAGGGACTATAAGGAAGAATCTAACCTATTATATGATTTCAACTTAGTCCTGCCTTGAGTGCAGGGGACTGGACTAGAAGAACTCTCCAGGTCCCTTCCAGTCCTACAATTCTCTGATTCCTAACATACTAACAGTTGTATTTCCAACAGCAGGTAGCTGTTGGCATTGAGACCCCGTGCCTGAAGATGTGCTCAACAGAGTTGGGGCTGGCATTACCCTTGAGGATAGTGGGTAGAAGAACTATATTCTCTGCTACAATTAAATTAGATGAATTTACTCCAGACGCAATCTGGAATTTCCCCTTGACTCCCTTTGAACAGAAGGTAATGAATTGTAACATTCACTCAAGTCAGGTAGATGAGCCCTTTTGATTGCACTCTCCGAAAGATCTCAGAATCTAATGAACCAAGACTGAGCGGACTGTGGATGTTGCAGTGTCAGGGACTGAAACTAACCTATTATATTATTTCAGGCAGAAACTAACCTATTATATTATTTCAACCCTCATTCTTTTACTCTTGCTGCCCTGCAGTGGATCCTTCCCCCTGGTATTGAGATGTAAATACAAAATTAACAACTACAATAAATGTCTGCCCCACATTCACCCTTGATCCAGCCACTACAGCTTAGAGATGGCTGATATAAACCTTCATCTATCCATAAAAAAGTGACAACAGATTGTTCTTCAGCCCTTATTACTACAGGAAGACTTGTATGTAAAGGTGGGGTTTTTGTTGTGCTATGAAAGGAGTCAAGCAAGGGCTCATTCTGATCTCTTGTGGCAATGAATTCCACAGCAGAGGAAACCACTGCTCAAATTATTCTGTTCTCAGCTCTTGAAAGTTTCACTCTGGCTTCCAGAGAAACAGTGACAAAACATGTGGGAATGAGCACTGGGCCATTAGAGTTGCTTCCATTTTCTTTTTTTTAGAACAGTAACAATTTCCATGTTTTAGTTCATTTGAGCAAGTTTAGTGTATGTGAAAGATGTGAGAGACTCCAGGAGACTTAATTTCTCTGTCCACAGAACTGGTGCAGCAAAGGCAGCCACAGTGCAATCTTCCTCATGGTAGCCACATCAATGTGCCTCAACTTTGACCTGCAGAGCTCAACTCTGGGGTCAGAATAAGATATTAGTTCAGTTTCCATCCCCATTCAATTCTTGGCCACTCTGCTGAACCTAACAATAATGGTTACTGATAGCAATTTTGATGGTGGTTCTGTGATGTGGATATTCTTCCCCTTGGAACAGGACTCAGAATACCAACTCATTTCTGGTTGTTTTGGGATCCCTGTGGAGGGAAGCCTGTTACTGAACATGTGCCAAAAGAATTGTGCTGTTTATGTTGCTGGCTTGGCATCTCTGCTCTTCTCCAGAAGATCCTCCTCAGAGACTATGCATTCTGTAGCAGTGTGAAGGAACAACTTTTTCATTTCTACAAAACAAGCAAAATGAAATGCTTAAAAAATAATCTCTTTTTTCACTAAATCCTGCCTGGGACCTAACCCAACCTGTTACATGCTGGAGTAAGAACTGAAATTTCCAAGTGGTTCACAGACTAGGCTTCATATGTGCGTTTTGCTGCCAAGAGACGAGGTTCAGTGTTGCATGGGTATTCTGAATCAGGCTGCCAGTTAACAACCAAAGAAGAGAGCTTTATTGGACTAACTTCTGTTGTTGAAAGAGACATGCTTTCCAGAAAGCATGTCTCTTTCAACAACAGAAGTTAGTCCAATAAAGGACACTCCCTCACTCACCTGGCCTCTCTAGTTAACAACCCTGACAACCATAGTGCCCTCACCGTTTGGGGAAATGGAGCCAGATACTCCAGTGGCTCCCAGTTCATTGCGAGTGAGGACTGAAGAGGGAAATTAACAAAAGGAAACACAAATGAGAAATTCCTTAAAACTAGCCCAACTGTGGATGAAGTAGTTAATGAGCTCTTATCAGGCTCATTGGCTGTATCAGGCTAACAAAGACCTTGTATTCCCTGATGGCTGCTGCTGTAAACTGGCTGGCTGCTGTCAAACACTGAATGAAGACATCCGACTCCCTGCTGCGTGTCCCCTTCTGGCATATACTCTTTCTTTTAAATCAAACACAACCAGGAGAACAGGGTAACTCTTGCAAAGAAAGTCAAGCAAGAGGCATGTAATGGCTGGAGAAGGGGCTGGTGTCACTTTTCCTGCCAACACAAGGAGGCTCTGGGGCAAGAAATAGATTAACAATTCTTTAACCAACTGGCCTACCACAATTATCTTTTGTTAGGGCAATTCCTACCTGTTTTGTGGGGAAAGAACTCCCCATTTATTGTCAGACATCCTTATTACTGTTTTGCAATAAAATAGCCTTTCCATTTTAAGTGGCCTCATGGCTTGCCTATAAAATTAGCATTTCTGTGGGGCTCAGTTTCTCACTTTGCAAATCTCTTCTTTCCTCTCCCTTGTAACAGTTTACTGTACTTTGCCAAGGGAGGATCAGATTCAGAGCTAGGGAAAAGTGACCCTGAGATAAATGGATCTGATGAGGAAAGATATATTTTAACTGATTTTGGAGACACATCGACTTCCGATGTCCATGAATGAGGTATCCTTAAAATGTCTGCCATCATCTCATGATCATTCTGCCTAATGACTTTTAGCGTACTCCTGAAGAGCAATTTTTTGCCTTTGCACTCCGCCGTACTTAAAATGCATATAATATGATCAAAACCAAGAGAGCTATAAAGGATGTACCCCTTTGCTACTCCATGCAAAATTACTCAGTTTAGACACTGGCCCAGGCATGTATGAGTGCCTTGTTCTACATACTCATTCTTCATATTTTGCTTTATTTTGTTAATGTACAGGTTGATTCTGTTATTCAAGAAACTATTCTGTCCTCATACTATGGTGCCACTGTTGTAGCATGGCCAGAGAAGAGTAGAACTGAGCATTAGAAGATACACAGAAAATGAAGGTGTGATTGCAGCACTGGTAGCATACCATGTAATCTAGCTAGCACAGGGAACCGTAGTAGCAAAGCTAACCCACCCCCAGCAAAGAATTCGGTGCAGACTAGCAACCTGAGAACATGCCCCGGAGGCATGTATTGGGGCAGCAGGCCCATGCTGAAGCCAGGGCCACCATGGCTTCACTACTATTGTTACCCACATTAGGTGAATTAAAGCTAGTACGGGTATACTAACTGTGCTACAATCACACCTCCATTTCTTGTGTAGACATACCCCAAGTTACAGGACAAAAAGATGCAGTTTGGGAGTGGCAGAGAGAGATCAGTGGTAGTAGCTCTCCCATAGTGTCCCTCGCTAGCAGAGCTACATTGATTTAAAAGAATTTGCTCACCCTGGGTATGATCCTGCTCCCTTTCAAGTCAACAGAAAAAATCCTGTTGATTTTAATGGAGCAGGATCAAGTCCTTTGAGCCCCTAACTGAGTTTAGACAATTTTAAAAATGAAGGGAAGGGCACCAGTGATAATTTGGCAAAAAGAAAACTTAGAAACTCCATCACTAAACTGGGCAGGTTCACTGCTGGGCAGATGAAACACTGCAGACAAAGTGGAATCCATCCTGGATAAGCAGGACTCAAGACATGCAATTAAAAGACAGAAAATAATGGTGCTGCAACTGGTATCAAGCAGAGAATGTTCCTGCAGAGACAGCCTCAATTATTGACTGAAGCAGACCTGTAAATACTGAAGCTAATTTCTGGAGACAGGCAGTATGAATCTCCATATAATTAAGCTCTGATTCCCCAGAAATTGATCATGAATGGCATTTAATAAAGAGCTTGTTAATGCATGAGTCAGGCAACGCTGGTTGTTAACAATGACTGATTCTGAGAATCAGGGACTTCTGCCCCAACACAAAGCAGTGTTTGAAAAGAATAGAAAAGAGCACCTGTGGTGGAGTGTTGAAAATCTTGACGCTGTTTTCATGATTTTAAACTATTTTTAAATATATGCTGTAGAAAAGGGAAAGGAATAAAATAATGTCTGATGTATAGAAAATGCTTTTCATCCTGAAGAATCGCAAAGCTTTTTAAAAATCAAATTACATAGGGATCACTTCACCCATCAATGAATGCAGTCACTTCTGGAGTGGAACTTTGCAGCTGTTTAACAGCACAGAGCAACACTACCTGACAATTTAAGCCAGCAAGTGAAGAACACTATCCAACTAATATTGTAGGGAGATTTAAGGGAAATTGTACAGTAGAGATCCAGGACAAGATCCTCAACTGATGTAACTTGTCACATCTTCACTGGCTTCAACAGAGTTATGTAAATTTACACCAACTGAGGATATGCCCCCCAAACTTGCATTTGATGAGGACACTGTGCTTAACACCTCTTCTCTTGCAAAAATGCAATGGAATTTTAATAATAAATTGTAATTTTCTTACCCATACACAGTCAGGAACTGAGTTTTTTTGCTTCTCATCTGAAATAAGGCATTTCCAACAATGGAGTACCCATTAGCACCAGGCTAAAGGCTTCATTCCGTATTGACTCACTGCTTGATCCTGCATTGCTATCTTTGGAGTTTAGGGTGCACAAAGAATGTAGAACTGAACCCTAAGTACAAAGAGTGCCACTTACTGAATCACTAAATCTGTTTCTTGGAGCACCATGGCTGAATTCTCCTTCTAAATCTCCCATCCAAATACTGACCAGCCCCAAATGTACTTTGCTTGTGAGATCTGACAAGATCAAAATAAAATGATACATACTTTTTTCAAAGCATGTGCAAGTATCTTTCGCCTTTGTTGCTAGCATGGATCTATAGTATATGTTGCTTGGGCTTGTAATTAGTAAAGTGTAAAACGGTTTCCTACTGCATGAGTGAACCCATCTTTCATAAATCCAGGGGTGCTTTTGAAATGTTAAAATATATTGCAGTGATTGCACCACCACCAAGAGTGTTAATCTGATGGAAACTGTCTTCTCTAGGGGTATAATCAGCCAGTGAAAATTTAATCTGATGCTGTAATGTCTGTAATGTGATAGCCTGGTGGAGAGCCTTAGGTGGAGGAAGGGCAGTCCACTAGACACAAGTGAAATTATCTCCAGCCTGTGTGTACAAATATATGTGTCCCTCTTAATAAACTCACTTATTATTTTTCTTCCAGACTCTCTTAGTAACTCTTACTGCAAAACCAAAACATACCAATTAATGTATTTTTAATAGAATGGAGCATAAAGCATGTAGAGCCTGTAATTTTACTGAGGATTCCTAAAGACATAATAAATAACAAAAATATTTGAATCAAAGCTCCTTGATAGAATTAAAGCTTTTATATTGTAGTTTTAGAATATATGTTTATTTTATATTACAAGAAATGTTTAGAAATTGGAGATGGTAACAGTTTTCAAAGCAGTTATATGTGGTCAGATAGTGTTGGGAATATTAAAATAAATTTAAGTCAATGATGAGTTATTAGCAGGTAGAGTTGAAAGGTTATAAAGAGGTCATAGAAGGTCACAGACCGATTCATTCTAATTGCAGTGTGGAGCATGTAGATTTTCACAGGAGAAAAAGTTTTTATGTTCTTTTCCATTATAGTTCTAAACCAAGCTAGTTAATGTACCACTCTGCCATGCTGGGAGAGGATGACTGTTAATAACTAACACACAGAGCACAGGAAGAATAATCATCTAGACTAGAGACAGGCTGAGCACATCAGCATTAGAATAGACACAGTGGGTACTAGCAAGATAGTTAATATAGAAGAGGGAGAAGAGAATCCAAACATTTTGTATTAGAATGATCCTGTAAGTAGGAAAGAATTTAAGTATGATGGAAGCTATTCCATATATAAACCAATTAACAGTTGCCCTCAGATTGGTTCGTGAGTGCTCCAAAACCTTTTAGGACAATAATCTCCCTCCCCATTATCAGATTTCCAGGATAATTATATGATTTTTCAGAGAAGAATTTTCCATATGAAGCTCTCAAACAACGAGTCGGTTTGTCCTGAATGACCACCCAGAAACAATGCCTCCTGGGTCAGAAGGAAGGCTGACTGGTTTGGGGGCAGTGAGTCTGCGTTTACGGAATGCAGACTGCCAGCACAGTAACACGGAGGAGGTGCTCAGACTCTGAAAATCTGGTGTCTAACAACTTTAAAGACCATAATTCTAGTCGGCTGCACTTTATCTGGTAGTCTTCTTTTTGGACAATGGGTATTCTGTACCTTGCCTAGGGTGAAGATTAATAGGGATCCAGCTTTGTTGTAATATTACAAACCTAAGATTTATGCTGCGTGGATTCACTTGGCTCCACTGATCAACTATTTGGCCACCAATCTTATGAATTTTCATCTGGCCTTCACGAGTGTATGGCACATTTTACACTTCCCGAGATAGGATCACAGAAGAGTAAAGCTTTCTCCTTTACAAGCTCTATTTTCATAAAACTTTTTGTATTAAAAGCCATTGTATTTCTAAATAAAGGGTGTGTAATAACAGATTGGTAGTAAAGGAAACATATGAAAAGTAGCCAAAGTAAATAGTGGAAGGGTTAAGAATGCTGGTCTCATTTGGAAAGATTTTTTTGCGGAGCAGCAAGGGCTGAAGTCGAGACAGCACGCTTAGGCCTTTGTACATATAGACAGAAGATCAACAGCCGACAATATGAGTTAGTGTGAATAGAAACCAGGACCTTCTATCTAGGTCCATAAGCTGCACCCATTACTGTGGTATTTAACCTTCTGCTTCCCAACAGACCTCTGTACAAAGCAGAGAAAGCTGATAAACATCTGAATAAGAGTCTGATACTATTTGGAGGCTTGGAGCCTGTTAATGATGTTCTTTAATTGGTAGGAGGTGTCACTGATTTCCCATTCAGACTGTAATTAACTATATAGGACAGATCCTCAAAACCAACCATTTGGAATGGTTGTTGCTAATGGGGCTGGGCCTGTAAGGCCATCTTTGCATCGTCCTTATCTTCAGGTTGTTTGTCCCATCCCAAGGAGGAATTTAGAGCAGCCTCAAGCCTACCAGCTGCAGCAATTGCAAAGTGACCATTCCAGGGCACAGCAGTGCTCAGGCCACACCTCCATTTTCCCCAGCCTCACCCCTTATGCCAGGGTAAATCAGTTTAGCTGCTTTGCATCCCCAGAACAGTGCAAAGCAGCACTGTGGGCCAGGATTTGGCCCACTACTTATTATTTGTATAGCAAATTGTTGGTATTTTATACATGAATAATAATAAAAACAAATAATGTGTTCATTAAAACCTGAACAGAAAATCAGTGGCTCTTCTTACCAGTCAAAATTGTGTCCAGTTTCGTCGTTGGCGAGATGAAGGATGGTTAAATTGTAGGGCTTCAGGGATGGCACTGTCTGGGATGAAGGTGTTGTGTAAGAGACATTTGGCTTTCCAGGCAGAGAAGGAGGAAGCACAGAAGTAGATGCAACACTGCATTGTCTTTAGGCTGTTCATGGAGTGGTTATGCAGCCTAGAAGGTGCCTGCTTGCTTTCTCAACTTCAAGAGTGAATGCAGAATTTATAGGCAGCTAAAATGTGAACATTTTATAATTTTAAACAAATAAAAAGAAGACAAAAAAAGAGAGGGTCCCTGGAATCATTATGACTCCTACTCCTTCTTGAGGCACTGAGTTTGGGTGGGCCAGAGTCCTTGTTTTCCAACTTCTGAAAGGTATATAGAGATATTTCCTCCTCACAGGACATAATCTACAACCCAGGAAATGTAGGGACTGATCCTTCAGCTTACTCATGTAAATAGTCCCATTGAGACTACCCCAGCAAGTAAGGGTGCAGGATCAGTTCCTTAATTTTTAAATAATTAGGGAACTCAGACAGAACTACTTTATACAAAGAATAATATATTGAGTAAGTTACTGGCCAGAAAAAAAAAAGCAAAGAATACCATTTATTTTCAGAAGGGATATAAAACTTCATACTTCAATGCATAAGATGAACAATAATGGATAGTATTTAAGAAGAAACATCTCTGGATGGTTTATTCCATAAATGTCCACGATGGAGTTTTTGCATCCTCCTCTGAAGTATCTGGTCACTGTCAGAGACAGGATACTGAACTAGCTGGCCCACTAGTCTGATTTGGTATGATAATTCCTATATTTCTGTGATTTGGGAAGGGTGGTTCATGAGATTCGTATGTTTCAGGATCAAAGTGTTGATCATATGTATGAATCTATTCCTCTTTCACAAGTAAATTAGTGCAAGTGAAGAAATACATAAAGAGATCTGAGGTTTTGACAAGCTTTTAATTATGCTGCATTAGGGTGACCAGATGTCCCAATTTTATAGGGACAGTCCTGATTTTTGGGTCTTTTTCTTATATAGGATCCTATTACACACACACACAACCCTGTCCTGATTTTTCATATTTACTGTCTGGTCACCCTATGCTGCATCATCCCACTGCGCACAAGGGACAATGGCCATGACCTTCAAAGCACATATGCAGTATTGTTGTAGCTGTGTTGGTCCCAGGATGTTAGAGACACAAGGTGAGTGAGGTAATATCTCTTACTGGACCAACTTTTGTTGGTGAGAGAGACAAGCTTTCAAGCTTGCACAATGCTCTTCTTCAGGTATGGGAAATATACTGAGTGACAGCTAAATACAAGGTGAAACCGATTATTTGGCATGTGACAGTACATTTCCCAGACCTAAAGAAAAGCTGGGTGTAAGCTCAAAAGCTTGTCTCTCACACCAACAGAAGTTGGTCCAATAAAAGACATTACCGCACCCATCTTGTCCCGTCAAAGCACATGTACGTCAAGGATGTGTAGATAACTGCTGAAATCCTGGTGATCTCAGACAATATGCGCACGTCCTTGCCTCCCTGCATGCACTGCCCTCTGAAAATGGCAGCTGAGCTAGGTCACTTGCTGTTCTGCTATTGGTTCCCTGCCTGCTGCTGCTTGCTTCTGCTCGCTCCACTGGGATTTGGAGGCCACGTAGGAGAATTTGAGCAACATTAACTTATGTGGCAAACAGTGATGTGATTTCTTACTCTTTGTCTGGGAAACATGCCATGTAGGAGCATCTGTACCCTGCTTCATTTTCCTTTTCCCTCCGGCTTAGCTCTGCTCCTCTTTCTTGCACAGTCCCAGAATACTATTTTCTTCATTGCTGAGTGACCAGAGTGTATTCTGCGAAGGGCATGCTGTTTAGGCATTGCTTATTAGTGAAGAGTTCACAATTCATCTTATAGCAAATTCATAAATTCACATATCTGCTTAGTGGAAATGAGGAGTGTACATAACTCTTGGTTATTAATTGAAGGGTAGATGAAGATGCGGGGAGGTGGGAATAAAGTAAAATAGCAAAGGGACGGTGGAGAAAGAGCTGAGGGACTGTGGAGAGGAAATGTGAGGGGGAAGTGTGAGAAATAAGGGACTGGAGCAGGAGCAGGAAATTAGAGTCTGACAGGGAAGATGGGGAGTGGGATGAGGAATTTGGCAAGGACTAATACTGTGGGAAGGTATAGATTTGATAGGGAGAAAGAATTAGCGGACTACAAAAAGAACTAATATACTGAGGGATGTATGAAAACTGATGGTGAGGAGAAAAGTGATTATATATGGGGGTAGGGTTGCCAGGTGTCTGATTTTCGACCGGAACGCACGGTCAAAAAGGGACCCTGGTGGCTCCAGTTAGCACCACTGATCGGGCTGTTAAAAGTGGGACTAAGGCAGGCTCCTTTCCTGCCGTGGCTCCACACAGCTCCTTGAAGTGGCCGGCATGTCCCTGCAGTCCCTAGGCTCCGCTGCCTGGGGCTCTGGCGGTGATTTAAAAGGGCCCAGGGCTCCGGCCATTGTAGCAGTGGTGGCTGCGGCGGCTGGAAGCCCTGGGACCTTTTAAATTGCTGGTGCCTGGGCAGCTGCACCTTTCACCTGCCACATTAGTGGCCGGCAGGGACACTGATACGGGGGGGGGGTCAAAAGGGGTGCAACAGTGCTTTAATGTTTGCTGCATATGGGTTGATACTGGCTTCTTACTGGTACGCCGGACAGGCCTGTATCGGCCTACTTTCACTCCTGCCTTAACCCACTTCTGGCCCCACCCAGGAGCCTGCACCCCCAGCTGGAGCCCTCGCCCTTTCCCACATCCAGACCCCCTGCCTCAGCCCAGTGAAAGTGAGTGAGGGCCGGAGGGGGATGGAGTGAGTGGGGGCGGGCAAGGGTGCTCAGTTTTGTGCGATTAGAAAGCTGGCAACCCTACATGGGGTGGGTGTGTGTGCAGGAGACAACTGAAAGGCGGTGGGGGACGCTACACGCCCTCTCCGATGTGTGGGAACAGTCCGTTCACGTCCTCGCCGGTGACATCTCGCCAGGTTTGGGGCGCAGCCTGTGAGCTGCCAGGCGCTTCAGGCTCCCGGGGCTGACAGGGAGGCGCAGACGGTGGGTGAATAGCACAGCAGGGAGGCGGAGGCCATTCGAAGGCACTGCCCAAACGGTACCGATCTCAGGCATTCCGCCGTCCCCCCTCCACGCCGAGAGCCCGGGGGGCTAAGCCCCGCTCCTGACCTGCCCCGAGCCCCCAGCCCGGGAGAACGGGCCCTCGCGGTGCATGCCGGGATGTGTAGTCCCTGTCCCCGGCTCCTGCCCCGGAGAAGAGAGTCACAGCAGGGAACTCCAATCCTGCAGGCGGCCGAGGCGAAGGGCGCATGCTCCATTGGGTGCGGGCGGGGGCCGGGGAGGGCGCACACTACCTTGCTGGGAAGGGGGCACCGCCTCTTTGCCTATCCTGCCGCGGGGTTGGCGGGTTGTGCTGCGAGAAGGCGGGTCCGGCCTGGCGCGTGCGTCAGGTTCGGTAGCGCTGCGCAAGGGGCCGGGTAAAGGTGAGAGGGAGAATGGAGGTTTCTCCTTTTCATTCAGGAGGGGGCGGGAGCGGGGGTCGGTGCGGGGCGAAGGTTCTGCCGAGCCCGGGTTCGGGGGGCGGCTGAGCAGCATCCCCCCCGCCCCGCCAGCTGCCCTCTGCGCAGAGCTGGGGGAGGGGCTGCCCAGGGGCCCTAGCCCCTAGGGGGAGGGGCGGCAGGGCTCAGTCCCGGGGGCGGAGGGTGTCCTGTGGGGGAGGCGGCGGACCCGAGACAGTACTGACCCCGCGAAGTCTGATGGACTCCCCGTCCCTCTGGGGGGCTGCAGGGACTCGGCCCTGCTCAGCTGCCCGATGCGTCTTTGGTGTGCTGGGGTGGGCAGCGCTGGCTCCCCTCCAGCACACTGGGCATTTCCCACTTGCAACCAAGGGAGAGACCTGCTCAAAAGAACATACAACATACGGTGCCAGGTCGTGCCCGTAGACTGATTGCCACGGGAGCGCCTGGCTAAAATGCAGGAGTGGGAGTAAAATGAGCCGGGCTCCTAGCTCTACCACAGACTTTCTCTGGGATGCTTAAGCTTAGTTCTTCAATTCCCCTGCCTGGAAAATGGGCATAGCGCTTTCAGTCCCACAGGAGCATTGTGAGACTTCAGGCTTGTAAAGTTCTCTGAAATTCTCAAGTGGAAAGCCTTAAATAAGTAAAATGTATTGTTGTTTTTAAGCCTTTCCAATTTTCATTAGTTTTTCCACCAGCCGTGCTCCTGAGCAACCAACCTATGCCAGTTTCACCCTTGACTGCAAATATCAGAAAAACAATATCAGAAGGGTGGCCGTGTTAGTCTGGCTCTGTAAAAGCAGCAAAGAATCCTGTGGCACCTTATAGACTAACAGACGTTTTGGAGCATGAGCTTTCGTTGGATCCGATGAAGTGGGTATTCACCCACGAAAGCTCATGTTCCAAAACATCTGTTAGTCTATAAGGTGCCACAGGATTCTTTGCTGCTTTTACAGAAAAACAATAGTGTCTGATTTTTTTTTTTTTTTTTTTAAATAAAGAACAAGGGATTAATATCAGTAGCGGTGCACGTAATCTCATCCAAGGAGACAACTAGTATATAAATAAAAAGATGAACTTTGATAACTGTATCTTCAAAAACTTTTCTCAGGGCAGGTTATAATTTTACCCTGGAATCAGTTTTATTGAAAGTGTTATTAAAAGCAGATACCATCTTCGACTATCTGAAGTTTAGAATTGTCCTGACTCTTCGGAGTACTGTACACAATCACTGCATCTTTGCCATGTGTCTGTGATAGGTTGGCTGAGTTGGGATATAGGATACTAAATTTATCAAGCTAGTATGTTGTCCACTAAGAAAGGACAGAGGCTGCTCTATTTAGATTGTAAGCTCTTTAGGGCATGGACCACCTTTTTGTTCTGTGTTTGTACAATGGGTTTCTGGTCCATGAGTAGGGCTCCTTGGTGCTGGGGTAATGCTAATAATAATTGGACGTGGACTGTCGTAGTTGGAATGTTACAGTGACTTCAGGTTTTAATTTTTCTCTCCAGAGTCTGAATATGACCCAGGTTGTTGCGGGGTGGTGGTTGTTTTTGGAAGGAGGGAAAACAGTGATAGATTTTGATTTCTTCTTCCTTTGTGGAATCATTTCTGCTCTAATGTTCTCTCTTTATGTTTCTTCTTGTCAGTGATCAGAAGCAGCAATAGGAGAAATGGAGATGCAGTCATATTACACGAAACTCTTGGGAGAGCTCAATGAGCAAAGAAAGAGGGATTTTTTTTGTGACTGCAGTATTATTGTGGAAGGCAGGATCTTCAAAGCTCACAAGAACATTCTCTTTGCCAATAGTGGCTACTTCAGAGCCCTATTGATTCATTACATTCAAGACAGTGGGCGACACAGCACCGCTTCTTTGGACATTGTTACTTCAGAGGCCTTCTCCATCATCCTAGATTTCCTTTATTCAGGGAAGCTGGATCTTTGTGGAGAAAATGTTATTGAGGTCATGTCTGCAGCTAGCTACTTGCAGATGACTGATGTGGTCAATTTTTGCAAAACATACATCAGGTCATCGCTAGATATTTGCAGAAAAATAGAGAGAGAAGCGGCTTTCTATCAGGCTGATAGCGGAAGCTCTAGTTCTGTCAGAGAGGGCACTTCTTATGGTACAAAGAGCCAGTGCTCTGCCTCCGTCTCTTCTCTGCAAGAAAAGGAAAGGATTTCTGATTGTCAGAGAGATCCTCCCTGTGGTGAATGTAGCAGCTGCCACCCAATGGAACTTGTGGTGAGAGACCCTGTAAGCAGTGATTCTCCAGATGACATTAATTCTTCTCTGCCCAAAGGGGTAGTAGAACCAAAAGTAGAATTTGACTCTGATGAAGTGGAAGTAGAAGTGGGTGAACGACTACAGCAGTATCCAACTCCTTTATCTCTCGAGCAGATGGAAGAGGGGTTGCACAGTGGCCAGGCAATGGACTTGGCCTGCAATAACTATCATATGAAACAGTTCCTGGAGGCCCTGCTACGCAACAGTGCTGCTCAGAGAAAAGATGATGTGGTTCATCACTTTGTTCGTGGCTTTGAGGGTAGGCCAGAAGATGCAGGAGTGGCCATGAGTTCCATGATGGACATTCACAGCGACTGGTATGGTGAGGATACAGGTGAGATGAGAATTCCTTAGGCTGTAGATAATGTCTGTATAACAGATGAGGAAGCTGCTTATGTGTATAACTTTCTATGTTAATTGAACAGTTATTTTCATTCTTGTTCAGTATACTTCACAGGAAAATATTGCTGAATTTTATGCAACAGCAAAATAAACTATTGTTCTGGACTTCAAAAGAAAGCTGCACTCATTTTGCTCAGTGCAGCATTTGGAAGGTAAGTATTTCTGATCTAAAAACTTGTATTTGAAATAGGTATTTTGGAGTCTAATGTTGGTGATCACCAGTTTACTAAATGGTAACATAATTTGAGACAACACTGGAGTGAAGGATGAATGTAAGAAAAACTTTGCCTCTTATAACTGTTAGTATTATGAAGAAGAGTTGTTAAGAATTCAGAAAGACAAACTGATAACCCCATGTTGGTTATGCTATAAACTCTTGAGAGGCAGAATATTAACTACGCTGCATATTTTCCCTCTAGAGGCAGACTTCCTTCTCCATTGCTGATCATCAGGGCTGCTGCTTTCACTAGCCCAAATACATGCTGGGATTTCTCAGCACCACTAGGAAGGCTATGTGGCAGCACCTTCAGGGACCTGAAGGAGAAAAAACTCATGTAAATATACACATTTTCTAAAATGGCCGTTAACAATATTGAGTCTTCATCTACTTGTAATAAAGATGGAAGACTATTTCTTTTCCTGAACACTGTTTCTGTTTACCTTTCAAAAACTGTCCTTTAAGGTGGGTTCTACTTGCCTGAAATACACCTCAGTTCTCATAGCCATTCATAAGTTGCCAAGTTAAAAAAAAATGATGTAGGCAATAGGAGTTATGCACAGAAATAGTGTGTGCTGTTGAAGGTAAAGCTGTCTTTATGCCATCACTAACTCAAGCACACAAGTGTATTCTTAAAGCCACTTAGAGTTCAGCGGGTCTGTAAGGAACTCTCACTGTGTAGTGAATCAGTGTTCAGCTGATAAAATCATTAAGTATTAGTCAGTTAGCATAACTGAGATAATATTTAATGGCAGTATTCTGTTACAATAACATCTACTGCTTCCAAAATACTGTAGCATAGCATACATCTAATAGGATAACATTATGTTCCATTGAGGTTTTTTCAAGTAAAACTCTTCAAGTTGTTAATCTAGAATTAAAAGTGAAAATGCACATAAAACCTGATAAGTTTATAGCAAATTCTATTAATTATTGATAATTTTTAACACTAGAAATGTGTATTTTAAACATGCATTCAGGGTTCTGTGTTTCTCTTACAAGAATTGGCGTCACTAGCACCTGAAGTAGAACAGAAAATTAGTCTTTATGTTGGTTTAGGTTCTTGTGATGTATTCAGCTTTTTCAAGGGAGACACAGAACGCTGAACTCCGGTCCTGGTAGCTAAAGTTATGGAATGAGTCTCAGATATCTTGTTTTTGAAAGTGTGTGTGTGTGTATATATATGTACATGTCTATACATGAATTATTAGTGTCTTTACTGATTTTGATATGTATTGAAGAAGATTGTAGTTAATCTTTGAGGCTCCAATACATTGAAGGACTATGTCTATGCATAACTTTAATCATGCACTTTAGTCCCATTGATTTCAGTGGGGCGCCTTAATGTTAAGGATGTGTTTAAAGTGCTTTCCTGAATCAGTGTATAAATCAACAAGCACTTTTTAGTCTCTTAACATTGCCATCCAATCCTCGTCATGTTACAAAGGACATCTCTTGTCAGTCATATATTGGCTACTATGAACAAGCTCAGTAATGCCCATTTTTATTTAAAAATGTAATCTTCAAATACAATTCTCAATTTTTGCATCTTCTCACATGAATTTATCAATGTTTAATTGTATGTGTATATTCTGAATCTAGGCCTATTTTAGAAAAAATAAAACACAAACAGCAAATATATTCGAGATGGAAGATTCTTGTTAGTCCCCGGAGAGAGCCTACTAAAACTTGAATGGGGACAGAGGCATAAATTACCTCTGGGGATGGTCCCTCTATGTCTAAATTGCGGCCCATTATTATAGCATATTGGAAATCTTACACTGCTACTGCGTGTGCACTTTCCTGTGGCTAAATTAAAGACTTTAGTTTCCAGTGCGATTAATATGACACCTTTTTCAAAAATAAAGTGAAGATAAGAAATTTTCAATTGCTCGCATATTGAGCATAGTCTAGCAAATACATCACACCAGAAATCAATCTTGCCAATTTATTAAATGTATTTTAAAGCTGCCTGATTTTCAAAGGTGCTAAGCACCTGCAGCTCCATAAGCTTTTAAAAAAGAGACCACACAATTAAAATATATATATCCAAGTGAGCCGAATACAAAGAAGAAAAATATGTAAGTATTCTGGCCCTAGTTTGCAGGCAAGGATTATAACAAGCAACCTAGCTAACTTTGTCAAATTGTCTAAAACATATCCTTTTCTTTTTAAAAGGTGATGTGTTAGTTGTGCCAATCAAGCTCCACAAATGCCCATTCTGTCCCTACACGGCTAAGCAGAAGGGAATACTAAAACGGCACATTCGCTCTCATACAGGCGAGAGACCCTACCCTTGTGAGACATGCGGCAAACGCTTCACCCGGCAGGAGCACCTTCGGAGTCATGCTCTAAGTGTAAGTTTGATGAACTGATATCTGTCAGAAGCAGACTTAAAAATAAATGGTCAGCTCCTGTGTTCAGTGTTTCTCAGTCGTCATGCTGATCTGTGTAAATAATGTATATGTATCACGTTTTGACTTAAGGCTGTTCTAAAGTACAGTATAGAATGATTCTGCTCCCAATATGTAAGGTTAACTGGGCAATGGTTAAGACTAAGAAATTGACATTTAATGTAATACAGCTATTTTAGTCCAAAACCTCTTAGAAAGATGATGTGAACATTTGCCCTGCAAGTTTGGTAAATGCTGCTGCATGTTTTATCTTGGAATATATGGAAGCAGCATCCCCAAAAAGGAATAAAACAGCAGGATAGGCCAGCCAATTTACAATGATGTTTTATTTCTCATTGATCAGGTGCACCGATCAAACAAGCCAATTATCTGCAAGGGTTGCAGAAGAACGTTCACAAGTAGCCTATCACAGGGATTACGGCGCTTTGGCTTGTGTGACAGCTGCACTTGTGTAACGACTACACATGAGGATTCAATGCCCATTAACCTCAGTCTGATGGAACCTTCATCAGAAGGTCAAGAAAAGGGTGATACAGACAATGATTGGCCTATATATGTTGAATCTGGTGAGGAAAATGATCCAGCTGATGATGATGATGCTGATGATAAGCAGGAGATCCATAGAAGCTTATCAGACCGAGAGGCACTTATGTAGTAACAAAAGGAGAGTTGGCAGATTTAAAGTGTCTCCCCTGTGATTGGTCATTCTACAGCAGAAAACTGTATATTTAACCAGTTTTGTGGAACTCTGTGTTTTTGTAACTAAATTCCTGTTTTGATAGAACAGGTGGGAAGAACTGGATTTTGGAATTTTGAAATATTTTTTAACTTTTCAGTGCTGTGCACTAGAATTCTGAGGGAATTTTCTGTCCTGGATAAGCAGAGGCTGTCTCCTTGCAATCACGTGTTGTGCTTCTGTACCCTGGCTCTGAGGGAAGGATAACATTATTTGCAGGTGAAGGATCATCATGATCATTTGATACTGAGTTTCCTTTCACAATGCTGCCATGGTCCCTCAATCCTGGTCTCAAGGGGGCCAACCATCATCTTTCTAGGAACAGATGTGGAGAAAATAAATGTAGTTTTCATCCTTAACCTTGGACTTCTCTAAATTGTTTTGCAATCTCGTCCCTCTTATGCTAGGAAAGTCCTGTCTGAAACTGTAAATCCTAACTGTTTGTTTAATCTTAAAAGTTTTTAGAATAGGATTTAACCTGGAAACCACGGTAAATTACCAGGAGAACAAATATGTTGCAAAGGGAAGCATATTCAGTAAAGAATCTTCACAGATGTTTGTTCATATATGTACTTAGAGAGCAAGCTTCTATTTTTGGGCAGTTTTCACTGCATTTCCATCCATGGAGAACAACAGAGCTTGGGCTGTGATCCTTCTGGGCTGTATTTAACGCTCAATAGACAGTAGTCCAGGCCTGAGAACTACACAAAATACTTATTCTGTGATCTAGTAAAATAGTGTCCGAAGTGCACTGGTCACTGAAGCAAGGCTAAGTGCACTGCCTGCCTCTTTTCAACCATTTAAAGTAGAAGTTATAACATAGCAATCTAGAAAAGTGGTTTCTTTAGTAGATTAAATAGTCAGATTTACTGTTGATCTAGCTGAAGTACAATTCCAAAGAAAAATCTGGACTACATATATAACATCATCCCTGCAAACTATTTTTGAAGAAGCCAGGTGAGACCCTTTGTAAAATTAGAGACTCCCTGTATGAAAACTTCCCTTTTCCTAATGACGTTTTTCTTCTTATATAGTCAAAAATAGTCTTTGATGATTCCTGTGATGGTTTGTACCCTTTCATTGTTTTATGAATTCATCCAGGGACTGTCTCTTGTTAAAATTCCAACTTGGACCCTGCATTTTCCTTGTTGGACAGATACAAGTTGGCTTTTGAAGGAGGGGAGATTACTTTAGACTCATAGACTTTAAAGTCAGAAGTTATTTAATTTACCTGTTCAGTACCAAATTGCTGTAAACTATGAAATTAGCTGGGAAACTGTAAAGAGCTCTTGGGTAAGCTACTGCTAAACTTAAGGCTAAAGAAGTTACAATATTGAAGGATTCTGTGAAGTGAAGGTGCATACTGTACGTAGATAGTACTTTCTAACTTGTTTGTAAATGTTCAATGAAAAGCATTGTATTTGGGCCTCACTTTCTGGATCAAGTGCTAGAACAGAAGATTGCAGACAGACATCACTGGGACAAGAAGATCTCAGTTAAAAAGACAGTTTTCCTTTCTTATGTTTTAAAGAAGACTTTACACTGAGCAAACATAAAATGGAACATTTTTATATAAAAAGCAGCTGATTTAACCAGTCATTTTCTGTATACCTTGTGCTATTATTTCACATATTGGATAAGAACATTCTGCCTCACAGTTCAGCTTCTTTATTTGCTTCATCCTGTAGCAAGGCAATAATCCTGGTGTGATATCACAATCTACTTGTACAGAAGTGATTCTGATATCACAAATGCGGCATTATGACTTCATTGCAAGATCAAAGAGGATGACTAAAAATGAAATAAGCCTCTGTTTATCTTGAATTACTAGCAAAGTAGCAAAAAAAAAAAAAAAAAAATCAGAGGTAAATAGAGTTGTTGGAAATGTCTCCCCAAAACTCGAAGTCTTACTTTAAGTGCTCTCTTTCTGGAAGATATTTCATTTCTTGCTGGGTTTTTCTGTAACTTAAATTGAGGGGAGCAACGTACCATTAAGAATAAGCTATTTGTATTTGTTTTCTAGTTTGTTACAAAACCTCTCCAGTAGTCCTTATTTCCTATTGTTTGTACATTGGAGTTGGTGTCTGAACAATCATGTCCTAGTTTCATCAGCAGAGCAGATTAGTATTAGGACCAGATTTTCCAGAGAACTAAGCAACCACCAGCAGCTCCTATTTAAGCACCTGAATGAGTGTCTGGGTCTACAAAAGAGCCCTGGCCACTTCATTTAGGAGCCTAAATGGGAACTGAGCTCTCCTGAACATCCAACTTCAATTTTGGGTGGTAAACACTTTTGAAAATCTGGCCTATAGGGTGGGCTTCTAGATCACATAAGCACTTTTGAAAATCCTATCTATAATCCCATGGGGGTGGTCTTTTTGATTACTTCTCTGTTTCTCCCCAGCCAACCCAGGTTCACAATGGTATTCTCTGATATCTGCTTATCAGATGAGCAAAGGACTTTGTGTAAGAACATTTGAAAAGGAGTCCTCATAGTTTTGACAACTGAGGACTGAGTTGCATAATGAAGGTGGGGTAGGAATGTAAATAGTCATCTTAACTTTTCATCAGCATGGCATCCTGATCTCTATGATCATTCTGGCAGAGAGGTGCCACTTCACTGTAAATATTAGAGGCCACTAGACTTGGAATATTCATTGGATATGGTGCTGGATAGTGTGTTACAATGCATCTTTCTGGTGATTTAGCTTATCAGAGAAACACTGTAGAACTATGTTGAGGCATGTACTAGTGAACTCTGAAATTGTGAAGACCTTCAGAAGAGGAAGATCAGTGCTCTTGTGAAGGCATGTATGTGGTGGATTTAAGAGCTGTGGGAAATATTGCAGTGACCTTCAGCTGTTTGAATTCAGCCTGCTTCATTTGGTTTTAGAAATTTTTGTTGTGTGTCTTGTGCATAGAGAATGAAACTGTGTTAAGTTTTGTGTAATGTTGGGGGAAGGGGTGGGGTGGGAGAGAGATTCCAGTCACATTGCAGTTTGAAAGTGACCAGCAAAATTGCAATTTCTGTTGATCTGTCACAGTGTGCCATTTTGTTTTTCAGTGAGTCCTTAATTCAGGCTCTGTGTTTCGTAGAAAAGGTTATGCTTTATTCAGTTTCTTGTGACAGATGTTTATGTAGATCTACGTTTGCTGTGCTTCCCACCCAATTCCATGATGTTTCCTTGAAACCTTCCATGTAAATCCAGCCTTTACAAGCTTTGAGAAAGTGACACTTCTGTTCTAAAGAATATTCATATGGTGCTGAATGAAGAATCAAAGAAAATGTTCTTAGCAGGCTTGTTTCTAATGTGATCTTTTCTTTCAAGGTTTTTAAAAGGCCAAGAAACTACATATCTTACATTCTTAGCTCTACATAATTTATGTTGTTTAGGAGTATACCTAATTTATTTGTTTGCACATAATGGCACTGTTTTTCACTAAAGAAATACATGCTGCAATGATATTAATGGTGCATTGAACTTGTAAACATTAATCTTCCAAATCTGAGTCATTTCATTTGTCTGAAATTTGAACAGTAACTTTATAGCTGGAGTCCTTTAATTTAGTCTACTTAATTAACGGACACACTTATGAGCTGAGCCTTATTTGAACAGCTGATTTAACTACATCAGTGGATACCTGGAGGAGTCTGGAACCTATTGGCCTTGTGTAGAAAGTAAACCTAGTTGAGAGGGGCATGCTTTATAAAACATAGACCAGTTGACTAAATCGAGGAAACTCCAAGTTAAGGCTCACACTCAATTTTTAATTCCCAGACATTCAATCCATCCACTGCTGGCAATAGACACTATGCAAGCAAAAATCAGATTCATGGCAAGGAAAGATTAAAAGGATACTATCAACTTTAAAAGCTAGTCAATTTTATTTTTTTTTTAAAAAGGGTTTTCAGGTACTTCTGATTCTTCCTAATAACTTTTATGGTTTTACAATCATAGTTTCATTTTTAATTTTTATTTCTTTAAAGAACTTTTCTTTCCCGTTGCTGTTGGCGGGGGTCCTGCACAGCCCTCTGGGAAACAGTGAAACTGACTGTTGTCAAATGCACATAACAAACTGCAAAAAACAAATACATAATTTCCCTCCTAATTTCTCTGTGATAGAAACCTCTTGGATGATACTTGTAACAATAATAGTTTTTAAAAAATCTAGATTAAGTATGATTTAAAAAAAACAAACATATGTTTATTTACCTATGTTGCTTTGTAACCCCTTAGATTAAGTGAAAATTTAAGAAACCCAGTTTACTTTTTACATTTTTCCCAGTTTAGACAATGAAAACTTTTGTTCAGGGGTCTTAGAGCTGCAATTTTTGGGTTTAAAACAGTGCACAGGAATTATTAAGAACATAAGAATGGCCATACTGGGTCAGACCAAAGTTTCATCTAGCCCAATATCCTGTCTTCCAACAGCGGCCAGTGCCAGGGGCTTCAGAGAGAATGAACAGAACAGGTGGTCATTGTGTGATACATCCTCTATTGTCCACTCCCAGTTTCTGACAGAGGCTAGTGACACTCAGAGCATGGCATTGCATCCCTGCCATCCTGGCTAATAGTCATTGATGGACCAATCCTCCAGGAACTTTTCTAGTTCTCTTTTGAACCCAGTTATACTTTTGGCCTTCACAACATCCCTGGCAATGAAGTTGACTATGCGTTGTGTGAATAAGTACGTTCTTTTGTTTGTTTTAAACCTGCTACCTACTAATTTCGTTGGATGATCCCTAGTTCTTGTGAAGGAGTAAATAACATTTCCTTATTCATAGTCTCCACACCAGTCAAGATTTTACAGAGCTCTATCATATCCCCTTTCAGTGTTCTCTTTTCCAAACTAAAATGTCCCAGTCTTTTTTAATCTCTCCTCATACAGAAGCTGTTTCACACCCTTAATAATTTTTGTTGCCCTTCTCTGTACCTTTTCCACTTCCTTCCTCTATCTAATCTATAACTTTTTTTTTTGAGATGGGGAGACCAGATTGGCATGCAGTATTCAAGATGTGGGTGTATCATGGATTTATATAGAGGCAACATGATATTTTCTGTCGTCTTATCTATCCCTTTCCTAATGGTTCCTAACATTCTGTTATTTTTGACTGCCGCTGCGCAGAGTGGATGTTTTCAGGGAACTATGCACAATGACACCAAGATTTTTCTTGAGTGGTAACGGCTAATTTAGACCCCTCGTTTTATATTTATAGTTGGGATTATGTTTTCCAATGTGCATTACTTTGCATTTGTCAACATTGAATTTGATCTGACATTTTGTTGTCCCGTCACCCAGTTTTGTGAGATTCCTTTGTAATTCTTTGCCGTCTGCTTTAGACTTAACTGTTATGAGTAAGTTTGTATTGTCTGCAAATTTTGCCACCTCACTGTTTACCCCTTTTTCCAGATCATTTATGAATATGTTGAACAGCACTGGTCCCAGTACAGACCCATGGGGGGACACCACTATTTACCTCTGTCCATTCTGAAAACTGGCCATTTATTCCTATTTTCCTGTCTTTTAACAAGTTACTGATTGATTGAGAGAGCCTTCCCTCTTTTATCCTATGACTCCTTACTTTGCTTAAGAACCTTTGGTGAGGAACCTTGTCAAAGGCTTTCTGAAAATCTAAGTATACTGTATCCACTGGTTCACCGTTGTCCATGTTTGTTGACCCCACTCAGAGAATTCTAATAGATTGGTGAGACATGATTTCCCTTTACAAAAGCACGTTGACTCTTCCCTCAACAAATTGTGTTCATCTGTGTCTGGTAATTCTGTTATTTACTATAGTTTCAACCTATTTGCCTGGTACTGAAGTTAGGCTTACCGGCCTGTATTTGCCAGGATAGGCACTGGAGCCTTTTTAAAAAAAAAAATTGGTGTCACATTAGCTATCCTCCAGTCATCTGATGCAGAAGCTGATTTAAATGATAAGTTACATACTGCAGCTAGTAGTTCTGTATTTTCATATTTGAGTTCCTTCAGAACTCTTGGGTGAATACCATCTGGTCCTGGTGACTTATTACTGTTTAATTTTATAAATTTGTTCCAAAACCTCTTCTAATGACACCTCAATCTGGGACAGTTCCTCAAATTTGTCAGTTAAAAAGAATGGCTGAGGTGTGGAAAACTCCCTCACATCCTCTGCAGTGAAGACTGATGCAAAGAATTCATTTAGTTTCTCCACAATGGCCTTATCTTTCTTGAATGCTCCTTTCACAGTTCAATAGTCCGTGAACATTGTTCAAATGTTTAAAACTAACTATTATCATTGGAATTATTAATGTGAGGAAACATTTGTTGGTCACACTGTAAAAGTTTCTTTGCAAACTAAAATTTGGAGCAAAATTTAAATCGGGTGTTCCTCTTCACTTTGATGTACATTATAAACTTAAATGTATGTTGTGTTTTTTTAATTTTAAAGCCTTACTAGAAAGTGTAAAGTATTGATAACATAATATGCTATAATCAGTTCACTGAGTCAGTTTTTGTCTGTTTCAGTCAGTTTTTGGACTGTTGCAGACTCTAAATAGGTGGAGGTGTTTAAAATCATGTAATGGAGCCTAAGATTTCACTTGTTCTTAAATGAATATAGGTAAGTAGAGAAATATAGTTCCATTCCTGCCAATGGCTCCATGCAGGCATACAAGTCTACCTAAATGGATCTTGTTATAGGATCAGGGTCATAGTTACTGTGTTCTCTGCTGCCAGGGTCAACTCGAACACTCTTTAAAACACAGGCTCTTGACAATGATTATAACACTTCTTTGCTTTACCTAATTTTTATTTGAAGATGGTGTATGCACAGGAACAGATTAAAAACAACAAATAGAGTATGTAGCCACTTACACGTTCATCCCAAAATACCCAGAGGCAGTATTCTACACCTTAAACTAAAGACCTGCAAAACATGATGCAGAATTTTTTTTGACTTACAAAAGAACCATCAAAGTACATGAAACCATACTTTTCTCACGCTGGTAACTTAACTGGCTAAGGCTCAGATCCTGTAAAGACCGACACACGCATTTAACTTTATGCACATGTGTGGCCCTACTGACTATGAGACTAGTAACATGCATAAAGCTAAGCATGCGTTTTAAGGAGTAGGGTCCAAAACAGTTTGAAAAGTTCTCCAAGCTCTTAATGGTAAGACTGAGCATGTCTTGAACTTTTAGCTATTCAGTACCCCTGAAAACAGAAGTTTATCATGTGAACACTAAAACTTAATTTGAGTGTAATTGACTGTATCACTAATATTCAAATCAATTTTCTTGTTTGAGCAGAAATAGCTGGTGGGGTGGGGTGGGGGACCAAAAACCACAAAAAACCCTAGAACACACTACATATTGTTCACATGCAAACTTTAGAAAGTTTGCTTTACAATAGCTAAGATGTTTTTAAACTTTTATTGCTGAGTAAGGTAGATAATATGAAATCTAGTGGATCAACATATTTAGAATACCCAAGCTTTTGGGGCTCAGCAGATCCTATCAGTAGGTATTAAACCAAAACCTAGAATGTTCACTAAATCAAGAAATACTTAATCCATCAGCTTTTGAGCCAGCACCTGACATTGGAACTTTTTTGGCCTGAAAGCTTCTGACTCAAGTGCCAATCCTGTAAATTCCTCTGGGTGAACTTGAGAGCCTGGGTGGGTCAAAATACTCAGGCAGAGGTCTGTCCATTGGATCCTATACTGGTGAAATACTTTTTGACCCAGTAAAGGGTTTTTTTTTTGGTTGTTTTTTTTTTTACCTTTTCAACCTTCTAAGACCAATACAGCTTCAAACATTTTCTGCACTGGGTAATGCATTGTCTTGAAATTGATCAACTGGTTTAACCAGAGTAAACCTTACTATAGTATTAATTGCTATAAAGAAAACATTCTTTGTTTATATTCTAACTCTGCTTTGTGCCTGAAATTCTTCAGTTATCTCCACTTTCTCTGTAAGTCTGATTCTTGGTATATTTTTCACTGTTTAAATTCTGTTTTCTGTTTGTTAAATTAAGAATACAGGAGAAATTTGACTCTTGTTTTAATAAAGTGCCCTAGTATCTCTGTTTCACCATGTAATAGCGAATAAGATGCAAAATTAAAAACAAACAGAAAAACCTACTAAGGCAACCTTTTATCTTGGAAGTGGGAGAACTGACATCTTATCTCCTGGTTCCATAAGCACTGAGGGCCAAAAGTTCTATGTGGGACACTAGTCTCACTGTGTACATCTAAAGCTAGGGTTTTTTCAGTGTCTGACTAAAGGTACCAGCACAGTATCTAGAAAATTCAGTGTGCAATAGGTAAAGCAACGCTAAACAGGTGGAACTTTGGAGATTTATAACTGGACATTTCCCAAGAGTTGCTAATAGGAAGGTGGCTATGACATTTTGTCATTGGCTGCCAGGTTTCCAAGTGTATCTGATTTAGACTTTTGTGTGTGTCAAGGTGGATGAGTAAAAAATAAATAAAACCAAAGTTAAGAATTTATGTAGACCACCACCACAGCAACAATTTACCCTTATTAAGGGATGGGGAACAAACCTTTAAGTGCTTTTTGTAACTTCTTTTCTACAGTGGTGCATTACTGAATGTCTTTATTGTATGTTAAATTGTATATGTACTGTATATGTTTATATTGTTGTACGTAGTCCAGTTCTTTTATAGCTAAAGAACAAAACAAAAAATAAATATTATGCTAACAATGAGAACATAGTATGATTTTGTTCCTCTTCCCCTGGATATGTTAGGTGTATGATTTAAGTAGATGGCTTGCTGGTGGCCCTGTGGGATTTTCTGAATCAGTGCTGTAATTTGTCACAGTGCTTTTCTTGGGGTATTAAGTTTCAGTGGGAATTATAATGGAAGACATAGTGAAAAAACTATAAACATTTGCCCATTTAATTATTTGCAATTCCCGTTTCAAGGAAACTGAAATAATGACCATCTGTATCTCAAACATTTTAATAAATAGCTCAAAAGAAAACTAAGTGACAAATTGACTTGTCCCCCTCAAACTCCATAAGCTATAGTGCTGAGAGAGCTACCCAGTCTCTGCAACTGCGAAGAAGAGATGTCATTTCATTCTGAAAGCAAAGGAGCCTTTCGCTGGTGTCATACCTAAACCTCCCACTCACCTATGTCCTTGTGTGCCATGATGAGCACTAGTCTAGACATTCTAGGGTGACCAGATGTCCCAATTTTATAGGGCCAGTCCCGATTTTGGGGTCTTTTTCTTCTATAGGCTCCTCTTACCCCCACCCCATCCCGATTTTTCACACTTGCTGTCTGGTCACCCTAAGACATTTTTACCCTCTGCCGGGGGAAGGCTTACAGAAATGGGCATGGAGGGGCGGGGAGGTGTCAAATGGCCTTTAGGCATCACGTTCCCTCCTGGGTAGCATGTGGGACGGCGGCTGCGAAAAGAGGAAAATGCAGCCCACACTGCAAGGCGAGCTCAGGCAGCGGAAGCTGCTGGGTTGTGCCTGCAATCGGCGCGTTGCCCCTTTAATTGTGTCCCCAGCCCTCGGGCGTCTCTGTCCAACGCCCACGTCAGCAAATACCTTTTGTTTCTCTCACGTTCGGGCTTCCATGGTTTGGGGCGGCGGGACCCGCAAATTGCATTAAAGCGGCAAAGAGCCCCAGCCCAGGGGTTTGGGGATCCCGCACCCACCTCCCGCTCAGCAGCTGCAGCCCGCAGAACCCAGCCGGTAAGTGGCGGCTCCGCAGCCGGGCGGACCGGGCGTTGGGGGCTGAAATGGCCCCAGCCCGGACCGAGCCGAAGGCCGGGACGGCGGCTGGCTCTGCGGACCGGGATCCAGACCCAGCCGCTCTCCGGAGCCGAGCTTCAGCCCCGAGCGAGCCGCGCTCGCAGGGAGACCTAAGCGGGCGCCATTTGTAGCCTGGGCGTTGCTGGAACGGGCCGGGGATGGCAACAAAGGGCTGGTGGGAAGCCGGAGCTCGAGAGGCGGCGAGGCCGCTGCGAAGGGCGAAGGAGACGCGCGTGTGAAATGCAGGAGGCTGGAGCCCAGGCAGGGGCTGCTGGGGCCACGGTGGGCGGCGGGTCCCGGGCGGAGCCGCACAAGGGCGGCTGCTGGCGGTGGAGCTGGAGCTCCGGGATGGGGCAGCCCCCTCCCAAGCCGCCTGGCACTGGCCCGCTCGGGCTCCCTCGAGTCCCTCTCGGGCACTGATGCTCCGTCCGCTAAGGCCGGCGGGCGGCGGCGCCTGCCCTGACTGGGGACCGCTGGCTCTGAAGTCCGAAGGTACCGGCCTTGCTTGGCGGGCGAGTCTAGCGCCGTCGGGCGTCCCCGGTCCTACCCTGATTCCCGATGGCTGGGCAACCAATTCCGCCTGGGCGTGGGGGTGACTGGCCGCGACCTTGCCCAATGCCTGGGCTGGTAGCTCCGGTGTCCACTGAGAGTTTGTGCCGGTGCCTCCTTGTGCCGCGCTGGTCCCCTCGGCCAGGAGGAGGCGGAGAGGGATTGCGTGTGGCCCCGCTGCAGAGAGAACCGTGCTTTCTAGCGCCTGCTTCCTCACCGTGTCCATGCACAACGCGTCTCCAGCCCACCCTTCTCCCTGTGATGGGGGGGAGACAGAAATATTCCCCGTCCACACCTCAGCGGGGTCTCACACCGCTTGAGGGAGTTGGAAGACAGTGTCTCTACTCTATTCAATTTGATAGCGCCACATCCCTTCAGTATCTGCTTACTGAGGAGTATTTATTCTATGGTACTTGTATATCATGAAAATTGCTAGCAAGCTACCTGAGTCTGCTCAGAAATGTATTCTTTGCTCATATGTAAATGTAATACATCTAGCTTCTCTCTAACAAATTCATTGTTCATTTCTTACATAGAAAGGCAAGAAGGCTGAATGGGATTTTTTAAAAGTCAGTAATAACAGGTATGTTATGTTAACAGACACAATAAAGTATGCCATCTAGTCTCTTCTGATTTGAAATTCGTTTTTAAGGAGTCTGATATAAATATTACTGACATCTGGACAAATCCAAGGTTTCAGTTCAAGCAGTAGCCTAAGGATAAAAAGGTTATAGCATCATCCATGCAGTCTTATATCCACTTCAGGACAATGACCTCATCATTTTGTTGCCAAACATTTCTGTTTCCAGACACCAGTGAACATCACCACAGGTTTAGCAAAAGCTAGCATTATGTTTCTCCATCTTCACCTAAGGAATACATGTTGCACCTGCCATGCATTGATATTCATTCTGTTGCACCGGTAGTTCATCTTCCTGTTGTGTGGGAGTGGGTAGGGGGTTGCTTATTTCCCTTTTGTGACACGAAAAAAATCTTTGTCCGTTTAGGTTCTTTAGTCTTCCAGATATTCTTATTTTTTCTTTTTTGTTTGTGTTCACTTCTATATAACAGTAAGAATAAAATATTTTTCTTGATTTAATATGACTGTTCAAAAATAAAATTATTTGAAACTTTAACCATGAATATCTGTTTTTTATGTCTCTTTAGGTTTAAAATAGAAAAGTTGATATGGAGACTGTTCTTCACCTAGCTTCCATATAACACAGTTACATGGAAGTAACAAAATCTATACTTTCTCTTTTGCATGCCTCACTGAGAGAAGAGTACAGTAGTCAGGAGAATACTTGAAAGTGCTGAAGAAGACCCATTCACATCACCAGCATCCCATATAACATATAGTACTATATAGTCTAGTCACTTACTATATGACCATCCCAGTTCTCTGCACTGCCATGCTGGAGATGCAGATTCATCTTTTCTGGTCTGACTCTAATTCTCTGGATTAGTAGAGAATGGCACTGTGGGAAAAAAAAGGACGATTTAGACTCTGCCAGAGATGTGGAGAGCACACTACTAAATCCAGTGAGTGGGCTGGGGGTAGGAGAAGCAGCATACAATATAGTGCATGAACACTAAAACAGTAATCTGACATACTGATTTAATTTCCTGATCATTGATGTCTTCTGAACATGCATTGTGAGATTTAAAATACATTTCTGAACTGTGAAGATCATGTTCATAGTCTGTTTTGTATCACTTAGTTTTGATGATAGTTTGTGATGACTGTCATTAACACACTGCTGTTGAATTTCACTCTGTTTTTAAGAGCAATAAACTCTAGATTTTTTTTCAAACACTACTTCATGAAACTTCCAGTCATTTAAATGTTGTTCCCAGTATGCTGTGGAACCTACATATATATATATTGTACCCTCAAACTGTATTATTCCATCATAGGGTCTCCTGGTTTTTATATTTTTAAGGGATAATTTCATATCTGTTCACTAAAAATATTGGTGTGGGGCACTCAGAGTAATCCCGTAGTTGACCATTCAATACATGTGTTGGATTTACAGCACCTATATCTTACTTTATGGACTGGTAGGACCGCAGAATTTGCCAGCTCCTGGTGAGAGAGCACCTTTCATTGCTCTGCAGTGATCTTTGTGTAACTGAATAAGGAGCAATGTTGAAAGATACTAAAGCCAGTCCTATATCCAGCTCTTTTTGCCAAAGAAGGTAGCTCTGACATGAGCTCTTGAGGGAATTGGTAGTGGAGAGAAAATTCTGGTGGTATGGACACAGTAGACTGCTGCTTATATTTTCTTTCAATAGAAATTTATATTAGATTACCAAAAATGGGATAGTGCTTTTAAAATATTCTATTTCAAAATAATGGTGTTAATTTTAGTGGCTAAATGCTGACAGTTTTATGTTCCAGCATCACCCACTCTTTATAAAAGAGTGCTCACTTTGGACACTTCTAAAAATATTACTCAACTAGATTTTTTTTGTCATTTCTTTGGCAACAAAGTTGAGAAATTACTATTTGTGTATTAAAAGTTACATATATGTAGCACCATTCATCCCATGGGAATCTATAAGAACTTTCCAAATTATATATTCAGGAATAACTTAACCCACTGGTAAGTGTTACATGGCAGCTTTTAACAATACACATCAATAATGCATGACAATTTAGAATAGGAATTGAGCGATAAAATGGAGGATGACTTTAGGAAGGCAGAATGTAAATATCTCAGTGGGAATTTGGCATGACTCTACAGGCTAGGACCACTTAACTCCTACAAAAAATGGAATATTAGTGATCACAAGTGGTCAGGTTCTTCTCTGAAAGGCAACACCTTCCACAGAGAGTCCCATAGCATCATTCTAGTGCATTTTTTCATTATTGGTTGTGAAAAAAGATTACCACTTACTGAAATGACAACATCACTTGTGGCAGTACCTGGATTTTCCCCCGTTTCTTAACCAAGTACTGATAAAACCCAACCCTGCTTAGTTTGTGAAATCTGTCAAGATCACATTCTGAGGTGGCATGACTACTGGAATACCCACAGAGGTAAAATCTTCGCACCACCAATCAAACTACTTATTTCATATTGCACATTTTATAAATATAATTTTCAATTTTTTTTAGAGTAGCTCTTGTTTGCCCTTCTCTGGAATGGATATTTCTTCTCATCAATCTCGCCTCCTACAGCAACTGAATGAGCAGCGCAGGCAAGACTTATTCTGTGACTGCAGTATCCTGGTTGAGGGGAAGGTCTTCAAAGCACATCGAAATGTGCTGTTTGCCAGTAGTGGTTATTTTAAAATGCTCCTTTCTCAGAGCTCAAAAGACATGAGTCAGCCAACAACTGCTACCTTTCATATGTTCTCCCCTGATACTTTTATGGTCATTCTGGACTTTGTGTATTCAGGCAAGTTATCTCTTACTGGTCAAAATGTGATTGAGGTGATGTCAGCTGCCAGCTACCTGCAGATGACAGATATCATTAGTGTTTGTAAGACTTTCATTAAATCTTCACTGGACATCAATGAGAAGGAGAAGGATCGCTACTTCAGTCTTTCAGAAAAAGATCTGAACAGTAATGGAACTGACAGTCCATGCTTATATAGCACAGAATGGAGAGTAGAAAGCAGTCCCCCCCATTCTCAAATGGACTCTGATGTAGGGGTATCTATGGTGGGTGGAAATTTCTGGAGTAATTGCACCTACTACTCAGCTTCACAAAGGAACACCCAACAATCTCACTTGACCAAACACACTCAAAGACGGCATTCCTTTAAAAAATGTATCAGGCATCTTGAATTGCCACAGTCCACTGATGTACCCCACTGTAAATCAAGGAAACTTGGAGATAGAGCTTCAGAGCCTACTCGCCACATTTCTCAATCTGAAGAGAAAACTCAGCTTGATACAGAAGTTGACTTTGCCCATGCTGGGTATCAGCATGGTCTGAGATCAGAGGTGTTGCCAAGGAGTTTGCTAGAGACCCAGCAGGAGCATGAATCATCTAGATCAGCCAACAAGTCTAAATCATCAAAAGCAGATGAGCTGTATGCAAATATGCCCACAATTTTAGGTGTTATGGGGAGTTGGATTGAAGGTAAGAGTGAACTAAACATTTATTCCTTCACTATTAGGGGTTCTTAAATGTTTTTTCTGCTGAATTTTTGGCCCAGAAATTGATTGAACATTTAATTCAATAAAAATGATCAGCTCTAGAAACTGAAAAATTAGTTACAGTAATGCACAACAGTGAAATCTGGAATCACCTTTTAAACTAATGCCCGATATTAACTCCATGGTTATATTTTTAGATTGCAAATCATTCAGACATTCCCATATTGATAAGTCATTGTAATGACTTTGAATTCCTGATAAATGAGGCTCCAGTAAAATAATTAAAGTTGCATTTTATATTGTTGCTATGAACAGATTTTTATTTATTTGTCCATATTAATATATAAACTGTGTCAGGCTCATTTTAAAAGTTGTTATGAATCGTCATATGATAATTCTTACAGTAGCAGCGGCCAGTCAATTTCATCCTGAATTTCTCATTCTAGGAAGACATTATTTACTTTGTTTCTTGGATTCCCTTTTAATGAAGTGCTGTTGCCTCACTGAAAACTTTAAAAACAAGTTCCCTGTAGAAAGGATTATTCTAATAACAATGTCCTGTTACTTCTAAGGACAGATGAGACAGACCTTTACCAATGCTGAATGCCATGATTAGTTAGCAGTACTAACGGGTGCTGGAACTAGGGGTGCCACCCCCATGGCTTGAAGTGGTTTTAGACATATATAGGGTTTACAATTTTGTTCAATGGCTTTCAGCATACCTATTACTAAAATTGTTCCAATGCCACTGAGTGCTAATACCAACTTTTATAGGAAGAGTTGTAAAATGATGGATTACTACAAGGAACAGCCTCTAACAGAAAGATGACCCTAGCAGAAGACCAAACATCTAGTTGATAACAACGAGTGAAAGAGTGCATTGTATTAAATGTAGCTGATATGTCTTTGACTAGACTACAATGTAAACTGGCCACTAATTAGTTCAAAAAGAGCCTTCAAACTTGTAGGTTCTCTCAGGCATGCTGTAAAGATAGGTGAAAAAATACATAGCACTCCTTCAGGAAAGAATACTTCATGTTCATGATCTTAATTCCTTAACAGGATTCTGCAAATGTATAGTTGTCATGGGCAAAATGCACATTTCAATTGTTACCAAAGCATGTACAAATATGTTACTATATGATCCTTACAAGCAGAAAAACAACTGTACCAGATAGTGCAAAAACTGTTGTGATTCTTTACTGTTTAGAGTTATAGGCTCTTTTTGATTTCTTAATCAGACAAGTTTTCCTTCTAATTGTTTGAATCTGAGGGAAAATTAATAATTGTTTGCAACAAATCATCCAGTTTTAGTAATTAAGGGCGGACTGATCCTCCAATCTACATTGTCATATCTCAGGGGATGGATGATTGGTTGCACTTCACTGACCTTGGGTTCAATAATAAAAATGAATTTAATCAACTTTTTAAAATTATAAACATAATTACAGGAAAGGCTGTCTTAAAAAGGAGATCAAACTACTGTACCTTTGGTTAGAGTTTGTAATACCATATCTAACTTCAAGGTGCTAAAACTTGCCGAGTTCTAGGTTTTTATAGCTTTTGCTGCTTTCAAAAAGGGAATACCATGGAGTTGCAACAACTTATGCCCTACTTATAAACTGTTCATTTGTCAGCTAATTAATACATTTGAAAAGATTGCATATAATGATGTCTTGATGACTCCTTGCATAGGTCATTCCTTTGTCTTTATATATTTTCAGGATTTTTTCCTATTATGTAGTTTGAATTTTCCTTTGATAAGAAATTAAGGGTGTGGACATACAACTCCAGGTAGACCTTCTGTATACATCCAAAATTTAAAAAACACTATATTTAATAAGATCTTGGTGTCTTCTTTGGCACTTCATTCCCCTGTGTATGTGACCTTTTTTGCTAGGAACTGCCTCCTAGAAATTGACCAAACCCTTTGCAATGAGAAAGGGTTCAACTCTTCTGTTGCACATATGAATCAGGCTGTTCTTATGACTGATATATTCTAAATCCGAAGTTCTCAAACTGGGGGGCACACTCCCCAGGCGGAGACAAAGAATGGATTCTGGAGGGGCATGAGAAGCCGCTCTGCCTTCAGAGCTGGGTGGCCGGAGAGCAGCAGCTGCTGGTGGGGCACCCAGCTTCGAAAGCAACCCTGCCGCCAACGGCAGCGCAGAAGTAAGGTGGCAAGCTGCTCGCCAGTTTCCCAGTTCTGAAGGAAGTGCCACTGCAGGCAGCAGCAGAGAAATAAGGGTGACATGTCATGCCACCCTTCCTCAATAATGTCCTCTTCTGCTGTAATGCAATCTGTGTGGTGTACTGAACTTTCACAGTGGACAGAGCTCCAGAGAGAATGGCACTAGCAAACTGTCTCTGATTTGATGGGCAAACTCAGGAAAGCGGTACAAAACTAAAACTAACTTGCCTGCAGAATAAAATGGGTTTATGTTTTTTTGTAATGCAAAGTTAGCACCATTTCACTGTGGCCCACAAAAAAACTAAAAGGGAAATATACGTATTGTTGAATATGCTTGGCAATGCTGTAGTTTGAATTAATCACCTGGTAAGCAGAAAACAAGCTGTATAGAACTTCTCAAATAGGATAGGAATTGACCCGTTCCTTCTCTGTCTCAAAGTTTTCCATGAACAGTCCACAGTTCATTTAAAAAAATCAAAAAGATAATAGTCCTTTCCTGTTAATTTATTCTCTCATCCTTCTTTGGTATGCAGACTACTAAAGCAAGATATGCCATTTAATCTCCTTGAGCTGGTAGGGACGGCAGCATTGCAGAAGCAGTGTGTTCAGCCTCGGGGGAGGTCGTTCTTATTATGTTGCTGTGCCACTACCCTCACGGTTGACACAGTAGTGTCTGACTCAAGAGAAAATTCTTTTAGCCTTAGTTAGTGTTACAGGGTCATCTTAGTCAGACCTGCATCAAATGCATGGCAGTGCCTCAGTTTCCTCTCTTCTGTGCCTCTGGGATAACCATGCAAATAGAATTTCAAACCAAAATCTCCCTTCTGTGGTCTGGTTTATTAATACACAAGTTGAATTCCAATATTTGCACTGGAAAGCCTTTCCAATCCACACCTCATCCTCTGACTTCTACAGCCCTCCCACTGAGGTCTGTGAGTAGTTATTCAATTTTAACCAAGTTCTTGACAGCCTTTTTGCCAGGGTCTGTGAAAAGTTCTTTCAGTCTTTCTTGGCTGCTGGAGCCCACAATATTTCTAAGCAGTCCTTGCCCTGCTCAGGCTCCCTCCCCAGTCCCTTGGCAGTGAAGTCTTAATAGCCATTCCTCTTCCAGACTGCTAGTGAAGAAACTCCCTGATCCATCATCCAGATCTCTTTCAGACTCTTCTGCCAAAAGGCCTTGCTGTCCTCCTAGTCACATGTCTCTATACTATCAAAGGGACTGAAGCCCTGCAACAAATGTGCTGGTGCAAGCTTGCCCTTAATGGCCCACCATGATGCTACATTTGGCTACAGAAGGTTGCCGTGAGGTAGGTCTTGAGGTGAATTAAGGGATGGATGGCAGCAGGGAAGTGGGATAGAGTTTCATAATTAAAGTATTTCAGAGAAGACAAAAACTGTCATCTTCCTGGATATCTTTTTCTATCATTTACAATCACCAAGACTTTTCTGTGTAAGACTTGGATTGTGTCAACACTACTGTACACAATACAGCAGGATAGTAAGGTTGTTTAGAAAAAAGACTTTCTGTGTACAAATATGCTGGTAAAACATGGTGGGAAAATATCCCAGATTGGTACATGACCAGTTAATGAGGGTTTTGATAAAATATATTATCTAAAGATATGCAAGTAAGGCTGCGATTCTTTCTTAGAAATTCAGTGTTGAGTGGAAAGATCTGCAATTATTTCAGTTTTAAAAAAGTTGTTAGCTCTCCTCCTGCTGTTCATAATCAAAATATCATTTCTACATCAGAAAACCTGATAAATTTGGTAATTTGATACACTTCATTTGGGTTTGGAATTTTAGTCACTGCTTTTTTCCCCACTACTAAAAAGAGCATGAAACTTTTAGAAATTAACAGGACTGTTTTGTAACAGATGATGTGAGGTTCAAGTGCCCATTTTGTACCCATATGGTGAAGCGGAAAGCAGACCTAAAGCGTCACCTTCGTTGTCATACAGGGGAGCGACCCTATCCATGTGAGGCATGTGGGAAAAGATTCACCAGGCTAGAGCATCTGCGTAGCCATTTTCGAACAGTATGTATATTTTTTAACATATAAACAGATTTAAAAAAAATGTTTGTAGCATAAACCTGCCAGTCACTTCTGTAAATAATCAACAGGGGGAACCTTAGACTAATTGCTTGTGAACATTTCTGAATAAACCATTTTGTTGTGATTATTGCTTGGATTTGAAGAACAACTCTGATTATTAAGATGAGCATAGTACTTGTGTCTTCAGAATACAAACGTCAATTATTGTACATTATTCAAATACCGAAAAAGAATATATTGAATAACTAATACATTAAATAGACTGTTTTCCTGTTCCAGTCTGGTATTTTAAAAGGTTTCCCAATGTTTATCTTTTCTCCCTCTTGCAAAACGTTATGTCCCTGAAATGACCCAATTTGTGGGCAAACTCCTTTTAAGCTTTTCTGCATCATTCTGACAAAACACCTAAGTCCTGACCTGTGCAAATCCTGTTATTACAGTTCTCTGTCTCTTTTGAAGAAAGACTGCTAATTGTTCACAACTGTGAAGTTGTTTGTGAAGTGGATATTTTATTTTTTTATAGGGATTATGATGAGACTACCAACCAAAACAAGATTTGATTCTTAGTTTTCATAGGGAAAAAAAGCACGGAATGTTGTTGACTAGCTCCCATCTCTTTCCAGTAATTTTTCGCATTGTCTCCAACCCGAATCACGTGGTTCTAGTAACAGCCTTTCATCTCAAGGCTAGTTCACATCTATCTCATTTTGATAGTGACCAAGAGATATACCATTCCAAAGCTGTTTGGTGATCTATGATGAACTGAAGTGACTGTCTCAGTACTGTTCACAAAAATCAACACCAACATTTGTACTAATTGGCAATCTTGCTGGAAGTCCCAGCATAGACACTGTGGACTGAATGGGTATGGAAACTGAACAAGAGTACTTGTGGCAGCTTAGAGACTAACAAATTTATTTGAGCATAAGCTTTTGTGGTCTACATCCCACTTCATCGGATGCATGCAATGGAAAATACAGTAGGAAGATATATATATACACACACAAAGAACATGAAACAATGGGTGTTACCATACCCACTCTAACGAGAGTGATCAATTAAGGTGAGCTGTTACCAGCAGGAGAGAGAAAAATTTTGTGTAGTGGTAATCAAAATGGTCCATTTGCAGCAGTTGACAACTGCAAATGGACCATTTTAATTACCACTGATCACTCTCGTTAGAGCGTGTATGGTAACACCCATTGTTTCATGTTCTCTGTGTGTATATATATCTATCTTCCTACTGTATTTTCCACTGCATGCATCCAATGAAGTGGGCTGTAGCCCACAAACGCTTATGCTCAAATAAATTTGTTAGTCTCTAAGGTGCCACAAGTACTCCTGTTGTTTTTTGTGGATACAGACTAACATGGCTGCTACTCTGAAACCTATGGAAACTGAGTTACTTTTTCAGTCTCAGGTATAGTCTCTCCTGGCCAGACTCAAAAGCTTTCATTACTGGATTGTCTGACCTTACAGAAGAGTTAGATGACATAGCAATAGAAATTCCTATCTGCCTGACCCCACTTCTACACCACAGCATCTGTTGTTACTAAAACTGGTATAACTCACCAGTGGTGAATTATGAGTAGAGCCCTGCATGGATACAAATTTATATCCACAGATATAAAATTGTATCCATGCAGGGCTCTAATTATGAGTCCTAATTTACCTAGTGTAGACCAAGCTATTGGCAAGATGAGTAGTACTGGGAAATTTGTGCCATTCCTGGTTTTGGATTAATAGAGGACTTAAATCAGTAGTGCTGACAATCTAGCATTTTTTCAGAAACTCTACATCCTATTACAACTTTCAGCAGATATCCCTCTCAACTTAGATATGGATACAGTACTGGTCATACTGTGCAATTGATATTCTTCTCAAAGATTCTTCCCTGAATATGTAAGAGATCTATTAAAGTACATGCTGTAGTTTCAGTCTCTCCTTATGAAAGGAAATTGGTCCTATTACATCACAGAATTGTTAAATTTAAGATTTAGAATCTGAAAAATAACTTGTATTTTTGTGCTGCTATTGGATAATACTTTTTATAAATTTAAATTTTCAGATTCATCAGGCTTGTAAGCCAATATGCAGAAAGTGTAAGCGCCACGTGACTGACATGACAGGGCAAGTGGTGCAAGAAGGAACAAGGCGCTACAGACTGTGTAATGAATGTCTGGTTGAAGCTGGTATAGACAGCATTCCTATTGACTTGGAGGCTGAACAATCACTTGGGTTTTCACCAGAAGAAGAGGACAAGGATTCTAGGTGGCACTTTGGTGAAGCACACAGAACTGAAGAAGTTCTGGAGGATGACTCTGCTGGCTTAGTCATCCAGGAAGTTGATGATAGTGAAGATGAGGCTGAGAAAAAGGAAGTAAAGCCAAATATTAGTTAGTTAATAACTTGAGAACTACTAAATCTCACCATTAGCTTAACTTCTTGTGTCTTGCCCATATTCCCTGACTCGGGTTAACAAGCAGAGTTCTGTCATTATGACTGTGATAAGGTCTTATTTGCATGCTTTGTATTCATCAAGACACCAAGATCTGTGACATTGGAAAGAATCTCAAGACAGAATGATGAACAATTCACCTTTGAACTACTAGAGGGATGAATAACTTTTTTTTATTAAAACATTCCTTAAAGAATTTTAAATGAAGGAAAAAACTTTAAATTCTCACCAATACTTGCTCTCTCTTTAAGAGACATTACACCATTTTAAAAAGCAATCATTTTTGCACAAGTTCTAAGTGTAATTACTCTTGATCAGATTTTTTCATTGGATGCATTCTTCATCCAGCAAAATAGAATGAGAATTAAAATATTCTGCCACTGTGAAGCAGAAAGGGTATTGTCACCCAAACTACTCTGTAGCCAAGGGCTTCATTAAAGTTTTCTTACGTTTTGTATTTTAAAAGAATCTCAGTATAAGCATATGGTATATTTATTTTCTTATTTTGGAAAAATCTGTTACCACTCATTCATCAAATTTATCTTTCAAATAAATGAATGTATGTTAGTCTTCCTTACTACAGCAATTTGTGTTTGTATATTAACTGCAGAACTTTTCTTTAGCAAATATCACATAACATTTAAAGAAAAAATATACTGTATTTGAGTTCTTGGATTTTCAAGACAAATATATTTTACATAAGGCAGAGTTCTTTTAACCTTTTCTGGTGTTAATTCTACTTTTATGATACCTAAGTGAAACCAAGAAAGACATTGTAAAATGTGTGCTAACAATTTTTATATTAGCAGATAACTGAAGAGAAGGAGATTTTAATTTCCTTTTTCTAGAGCCAGTTTACAAGATAAGACTATCTGTCTGGCTTCTGCGCAACTCCTCTTCATATTGTTGCAAGCAGTTTGACTCCCAGCAAAGCTCTTCCTACCAATCAATCATCTCTGGCTCCCAACTCCAGGAAAAACGTTCTTAGCCTGAAACACTAACTCAAAAACTGAGAAATATGAGACCTAGCACTAAATAAAACAACTATACAAACTAATACCTATGTGGTCTCCAAGTAAGAACAAAAATCTCCCTGTCTGCATGAAGTCTAACAGTCCAGAATGTGGGCTATTCCTAGCAGTATCCCAGGTGAAACCCTTGGCAGGTTTACTGAAACAGGAGATCTAGAATAGTTATCTTAATCTACAATCCCGGGGACTCTGCATTCAAAATGTACAGAGCTAACATCTATTCTCTAATGTTGAGTAAAAGTGTGCATTGATCACCAGGATCCTGTCTGACAAATTAGTGCCATGGAAACAGTAGTCATACTTTAAGGAGACTGGAACCTTACACCCAGAGAGCAAAAGTATTCCCATAAATCTTCCTGAATATTCCAATCAGGCACATAAGCACTAGTTCCTCATCCCCACAACCCTCACTGTCTGTGCACAATTATGTGAATGGATTTTCAGAACAGTTAGACATAATGTGACTCTTGAAAATTCTAACCAAAACAACATGTAGATATCTATGTGCTTATCTACTGGTTTAGATGCACTCTGTCTTGTTCCTGATAAGTGATGAGCACTCAACTCCATTGATGTTGATGTGAATTCTGGGTGCTCAGCATCTTCCCAGATGTGGGCCCAAGTACTAGGTCTTTGAAAACTCAGCTGTTAATTTCCAACCTAGATTAAACCTAATGTAGAAAAATATTGAGTGTACAAACAATTGTTTTCAGAGGGAAGTTTACAGACAAAATTAGACTGTAGAAAAATGAACTCACATGCTACAAAAATCTGAGGAAACAAATGAAAATGGTTTAAAATGTTGAATGGATAGGAATGAAAGATTCTAAAGTATTACACTACCTTTCACATGTTGAGTAACCTTTAACACTATCACAAGGTGCCCCAGTTTTAGTGGAAAGAGAGAGCTTATTCTTCCTGTTCTATGACATTACTTAGTTTCTGCTCCATAATACAATGGTTCTTTTGTTGCAAGTACAGTTGAGATTTATGGTCCAAGACCCCAATCCTGCAAACTGCTCTAGGCCTGCACAAAGCCCTACAAAAATCGGGAGGCTCCTAATGGGTGCAAGGGTTCTACATGCACAGAACAACCTGGAGGATGCAGGCGCAACTGTACAGAACAATGAAATGTTAGGAAGAAAATTTGTATGCCTGTTCACTAATATTTTAAAAATTAGCAATCCAATGGGGACATATCTGATTCAAAAATATTGTTTTCCTTAAAGGAAGATTGCTTGGTTTGACAGTCTCAAAATGTAACCTACCCTAACAATCAACTTTTAGGAATTTTTCTTCCTGATCTTGAAAAGTCTATCAGCCCTTCAAAACAAAGATTACAATACTGTTAAATCCTAACTTCTATATTAGAAAACCCACCAACAAGAAATCAAGGGTGTGGGATTTTTGTGATAGCACAGCTTATGCCTGCAATCTCCTGCCTCCTCTGCTCTATCAGTAGGATATTCAAATTTGCTAGTATCTTCTGATACCAGGTTTCTTGTACCTATCCTGTCTGCTCGCAGAAATGGAACAGGCATGAAGACTGGGATGATGCCTGAAACATACCCATGCCATGTACTAACTAAAACTAAGCTGGTAAATTTATTACTTGCACATATTTATATCTCTTTTAATATCAAAGTGCTTTTAAAAAGGTGGATATTATGAGCATTGATTGTTCCAATTTATACTTGATACTTAAAGTATATATTGGAATAGTCAATGATCATAATAAAGGATAAATATTTAAATTTAAATGTTTAGGTAACATCTGTAATAGAACACTACTCATTATTTTTTAGGCTTTATATTGTTTCTATTTATTTTAAAGTTATAAAACAAGTTTTCCTTTCAATTTTGATCCGTTTTATTTGGAAAAAACAATTTTAATCTTATTGGTAAAGGACTTGAAAGCTAATATGTCTTAAATTAATTACTTTGTTTATTAAGCAATAATTGATTATACTGTCAGCACTCTTAACAGAGATCTAGGAATACTTTTAACTGTTGCAGGTTTTGATTTTTATTGGCCCTGTAATGGTTTAAAAACAATCTAACAATGGAGTAGTGACTTATGTTTTTTCTGTCTGATATCAGAATTCCTTACATATTCTCTAACTAGCCTTACTATCCAAATTTAGGAATAAAATACGTGATCTATGGGTGTAATCTTGGCCACACTGAAATCAATGGGATTTTACCATTGATTTTATCGCAGCAGGATTTCAGCCAATATCTTTAAGTAAAAATAAATATATAGAAAGCTTTAATTTAAAAAGCAACAATTGCCAAAGATTTGTCTTTAGTCACACACTAAGGTACTGTATTTTCTAATAGCAGTAAAAACATTATTTTTGAGTAACATCTTTTGTCATTTCAATAAATGAATATGTCACTTTTTGCAAGAAATAAACAGGGAAATTGTGACCCTATTGAAGTCAGTGTAAATTTTGCCCTTGACTTAAATGGTACTGGGAATTCCCCCTTGGACTTTAGTGCATCTTTTTTCACTTGCATGTTCTATGTTAAACAATGCGATAACTACACATATCCAATAAATCTCCTATTATAATACAAATGGGTCTTCTTATTCACACACGGTAACACTCCTGTAATTTTATCCAGAGTAAAATGATGGGATATTATCTTCCAGAACATTGATTATGTCCTCTATTGCCACTGCTTCACAGGAATGTCTGACTACTAGGACAACCACAGGCCTTGGTTCTACAAAAACTTATGCATATGCTTAACTTCAAGACCTGCTGAAGTCATATTAGGCATGTGTTCAAGTCATTGTAGAATCAGGCCTATACTTAGAAAATAAAAATACTTATTAATTTTGCAGTAATTTATTCATAAGATTATTGCCTAATAAAATAGATACATTGTTAATGTATGTTGCATTTAAGAATGCATAAAGTTGCAAGTAATACAAAATTAAACATCAAAGGAGAAAATATTATAATCTATTACAAATCAGTCACATACTCATACCATTGCCATCTGTGAAACAAAGTTATTAGATGAAACATTTCCCCCATGTAGTTTCCACTCATTATTATACGATAGATGCCATTCTTTTTTAGACATAAATTTAACCATGCCCCACACTAATCTGGTATTCCTTCATTTGTATTATAAAAATATTGATGATGGTACACTACAGAGTCAGGAAACTGAAGTTATGGAGAACAGTAATTCTGTTAAAGCTTCCAGTACTACTGTTTGCTTGGGAATATTTTTTTTTTAGGGGGGGGGCACTTGCAGATTGATTTTTTTGGCACTTGCAGATGATTTTTGACCCTACAGGGCAGATCCATATTCTACAGTCCTCATTTGGTAAGAAAAAAAAATGTGAGTTGTTTTGACTAAGGATTGTAGGATTTGACCCATCATACATAGTTAGTCAGTAATTCAGTCTGAAGCAGTGCAAAAGCACAAAGAGAAATTTGTGAAGACTATTTTAATCTAAGTACTTGGTGTTAATTTACTTTACCACAAAAATTATTTCTCCTTTTGTCACCAGCTGCCTATCATTTACACATACATACAGGGGGACTCACAAAGCAGTATCCCTAAGCGTTAAGTCAGCAACTGCAAGTTGTGTTTTTTAAACAGATACAGAGAGAATGTGCTCTGTAGAACTAGGTATATGATTTTGTATACAAGGATTACACAGATATGTCCCAATACATTTAACATATGTACAGTTTGTGTGTCTTTTCTTTGCCAAACAAAATGATATAAAATCTGGCCCTTCTGCTGGCAGACAGTGCTTTCAACTCATGTACAAAATCATATTAAACTTTTATTGTGGCAGGAACTGGGGCATCCCACCAGCCCTGCGGGCTCAGCTAAGAGTGAAAAGTAAGGAACAGAGCATCTCTTAAAGTGTCTGGAGCAGGGGTCAGCAACCTTTCAGAAGCGGTGTGCGGAGTCTTCATTTAGTCGCACTAATTTAAGGTTTCGCATGCCAGTAATACATTTTAATGTTTTTAGAAGGTCTCTTTCTATAAGTCTATAATATATCTAAAGTATTTTGTATGTAAAGTAAATAAGGTTTTTAAAATGTTTAAGAAGCTTCATTTAAAATTAGATTAAAATGCAGAGGCCCCCCCCCCCGACCAGTGGCCAGGACCCAAGCAGTGTGAGTGCCACTGAAAATCAGCTCGCTTGCCGCCTTTGGCACACATGCCATAGGTTGCCCACCCCTGGTCTGGAGTATGGGAAGGATGTAAAGTAGAGCAGGCAGGAGGTGAGAAAGGACAGGGCCTCAAAACTCTACTGAAGAGTATGTCAGGAAAAGAAAGAAATGGGTCATCAGGGCCTAAATCATAAAGCTTGAGGGAGTTAAGAACAATTTGAGGCATTCTGGTGCCTTGAGGGGAAAGTGGGTGTGAGGCAGGACAGGAGCCTTACATTCCCTCAGGGGAACATGCGGGTGTGTGGCAGATGGATCTTGAGCATCAAAACCCCTGACCTACACAAAGGTGTGAGAAGGAAGCATCTAGGACATCACGTTTCCTCCTGGGGAGCATGTGGGACGGCGGGTGTGAGACGAGGAAAGCGCCACACTGGAAGGGAAGCTCAGGCAGCGGAAGCTGCTGGGTTGCGCCTGCAATCGGTGCGTTGCCCCTTTAATTGTGTCCCCAGCCCTCGGGCGTCTCTGTCCAACGCCCACGTCAGCAAATACCTTTTGTTTCTCTCACGTTCGGGCTTCCATGGTTTGGGGCGGCGGGACCCGCAAATTGCATTAAAGCGACAAAGAGCCCCAGCCCAGGGGTTTGGGGATCCCGCACCCACCTCCCGCTCTCCCCGGCTCAGCAGCTGCAGCCCGCGGAACCCAGCCGGTAAGTGGCGGCTCCGCACCACGCCGGCAGGCCGGACTGGGCGTTGGGGCTGAAATGGCCCCAGAGCGAGCCGAATGCAAGGGGCAGCGAGCGGCTCCCGCTGGCTCTCAGACCCGAAGGGGGCTGGGGCCCTTCCGTGGACGCTCCCGGGCCCGGGCGCTCTCCGGAACCGAGCTTCAGCCCCGAGCGAGCCGCGTTTGCAGAGAGACCTAAGCGGGCGCCATTTGCAGCCCCAGGCGCGGCTGCGAGGGGCCGCGGATGGCAACAAAGGGCTGGTGGGAAGCAGGAGCTCGGAGGCGGATGCGGGGCGAGAGGAGGCGGCCGGGGAGCAGGGTTCGCACGCAGCCAGCTGGGCAACGCCGGGCGGGCGGCCGCGCTCGCGGGGTCCCTGCGGGAGCCGCACAAAAGGAGAGGCGTGAGCCTGCGGAGAACCCCCCGGGAGCGAGCGGGTGTCGGAGCTCCAGCCACCCGGGCAGCCCGCAGGCTCCTGCCGGGCTTGCGCCCCACGGCGCAGTGGGGGCTGCAGGCTCCCCCGAGCTCCTGTCGGGCACTGGCGCCTCGGCCCCTGGGAAGGCGGCCGGCACCGCCCGCTCGCCGCGGCCGAGGGTACTGCGGGCTCTAGTCGCTAGGCGCTGCTGCCCCTGTTCGCTGGGCGGGCGCGTCTCGCGCCGTCGGGCGTCCCTGACTCCCGATGGGTGAAGAACCAATTCGGACCGGCCGCGCGGCGGAGTGACAGCGTCCTCCGCCAATGCCGTGGTGCCGGCGGCTTTGGTGTCCATTGCGAGTTCGTGCGGCGGCTTTTCGCTGCAGCTTGGGTCCCCTCCGGCCAGAGGCTGTGACCGTAGTGGTGTTGATTTTGCCCCTCTCCTCCCTGTGCTAACGTGAGCTGTTCCTCTGGAAAAGAACGAACGGTCTAAGTGCATACTGCAGCCTTCTATTTAATAATAATAATAAAAGCTGCTTTTAGAATTGGGTCCAGCAACTCTGGTTTACATGTAGCGTGTCAAGATTGTAATTTATTCTTCATTGTAGAGCAACGCTTCCTGTTACCCTTTTTTGGAATGGAGATATCTTCCCACCAGTTTCATCTCCTGCAGCAACTGAATGAGCAGCGCAAGCAAGACTTATTCTGTGACTGCTGTATCCTGGTTGAGGGGAAAGTCTTCAAAGCACATCGAAATGTGCTGTTTGCCAGTAGTGGTTATTTCAAAATGCTCCTTTCCCAGAGCTCAAAGGAGACAAATCAGCCAACCACAGCTTCCTTCCAGGCATTTTCTCCTGACACATTTACAGTTATTCTGGATTTTGTGTATTCTGGCAAACTCTCTCTCACTGGCCAGAATGTCATTGAGGTCATGTCAGCTGCTAGTTATCTTCAGATGACTGATGTTATTAGTGTTTGTAAGACCTTCATTAAGTCATCACTGGACATCAGTGAGAAGGAGAAGGATAGATATTTCAGCCTGTCAGACAAAGATGTAAATTCCAATGGTGTGGAACGCTCATGCTTGTATGGTGCTGATTGGAGAACAGAGAACAGTCCCCCGCATTCTCACTTAAATCCTGATCAAGGGACTTGTGTGATGAGTGGAAATGCTTGGAGCAATTTCAGCTACTATCCAACTTCTCAAAGAAATGCGCAGCAGCTGGCCAAACATGACCAAAGGCAGGATTCCATTAAAAAAACTAGACATTTAGGATTGCAACAATCTGTTGATATTCCCCATTATAAATCAAGCAAGCTTGAAGACCGATCCTCAGACCCCACTAGCCATGTTTCTCAATCTGAGGAGGAAGTCCAAATTGACACAGAAATTGACTCTGCCCATGCTGGGTATCAGTATGGTCAGGGGTCTGACGTGATGCCAAGGAGCTTGGGTGTGGCACAGCAAGACCATGAATCACCCCATTCTTCTAGCAAGTCAAAGTCCTCAAAAGCAGATGAGCAATATGGCAACATGCCCTCAATTTTAGGTGTAATGGGAAGCTGGGCTGAAGGTAAGATTTGGTCATTTGTACCTCTCCCCTCAGTTCTTTCAAAAATGTTGTTGAATCTTTACTGTATGAATGTTACAATGGAAAATTTATATAACAATCTATTATATCACCAGCTCTATCAATAGGGAAATAGGTATGACTGCACCCAAAAGGCAGGGGGGAGGGAATATATTCAGCTGCATTGCCTAGAAATGCAAGATTGGAAAGTAATATTCCCTATGTGGTACTACTCCGTTATGGTTATGTACAGTATCTTTAAGTCACTAACTTTTGAATAGGTTTCTCAAGCTTTGGAAGGATTCCAAAATGGGGTGAGTTTCACAGAATTAGAGCTCTCACTACTTTTCCTCTCCCACTGTAATTCTGTTGCATTAACTCCAGTGCCCTTTGGTAGACACAGAAACAAAAGTCATGTATCAAAGGTATGCAGCAAACTATTAGGGACCTTGGGATAGGTTCTCATCCAGGGTAAATCTGTAGCGCCATTGACTTATATTCCCTTTATTTTTGCTACATCTTTCTTGAGATATGGTGACCAGAATGGAACACACTATTTCCTAGTGAGGGTGTACCACCTGACAGTATTATCTTTTTACATTAGTTTTTAATCCATTCCTTTTACATTCTAATACTTGTTGCTTTACTGTTGACTTCTGCTCAGTATGCAGCATCCCTGAGCAGTCCACAATGATACTCAGATCTCTTTCCTGGGGTTTTACAGTTAATGTAGAGCAAGGTAAGGTTCTAACTCATGAACTGTGAGCTGTTTGTGAAAGTACACTCTCAGTAGCTGATTTTAGCCCAAGTTCTCTTTTTAGTAGAGAGAATATCACAGAGATTACTAGTTAGAGCTGGAACCAAAGTGGATTGTTGTTTTGTTTCTTTTCCTAGGAAAGGTATGTAGGATCAAAGTCTTAAATTCTTATAGAAGTATTAAAATTTTGGCAGAGACTGGCAGCTAGATCAGGCCAGCCTTTTCAGGTCTCAAACTTTCTGAGACTTTTTTTTTCCTTTTTTTAAAATTTAATTCTGTTGATTAAAACTCCTCCTGTATCCATGTTCCCAAAATATATTTTGAAATAATACTCTAATAATTGGACTCTTTTGTGAGTTTTTGCTTTATCACCTCTTCCTTTGGTCACAATTAGTAATGCACAATAATTATAATGTTCTGCCAACTATTAGGTGATACAGGTAAACTCTTCCAGAGAATACATATCTTTTTACAAAATTCAAGTTTTAAGTGGCAGACAACCAAACACTAGAGATCAGATATACGATCACTTAAAATTTACCAACCAAAGATTCCTGTGGAAGTGAAGAGTATCAGAATGCAGTTTATTTTATCCTGTTTCACATTCTGGGAAGGCACTGGCATGAATCTTAGGAACAAAGAAGCAACAGAGCAGAAGTAGGTGTTGGGATTCCCTCCGAGACCTCTTCCACTTGACTTATCCAGAACAACTCATCCAATTCTAGAAGAAAACTTCATCCAGTTTTCTGGGATCCAAAATCTCAGTTTGACTCTGGCTGGTCACTCAAGTCACTTTTATTAGGATGTAACAGCTCTATGCCCACGCTAGCCAGGCCCAAACCCAGACCCAGGGGTTTTAGGTACAGGATTATACCGCGATTCTACATCATATCACACAGCACACAGTTTCCTATCTACTAACATTTATGCTTCTTGAATCTAATTGGTTTACATAGTGTACGGATCAAGTAAGGACCAATCATGTTGCAGATTGCGTAAAGACCAATCGCTTACGTCCTCACCTGACTTACATTTCAAGCTTATCAGTTCACCATGTTCCCACTTATCGCAACTAGCCCAAAAACACCATCTCCAGCACATAGCTTGTCACACCCTTGTTTACAGTTTAACCTTGCACTCAAATCAAGCTATATGCAAGTTTACTCATGCCTAGCAAGTTCTATGCCAATAATAGGGAATCTTGTTCCTCAAAACTGTTTTACTCTTAATTGCACATCACCAGTCAAGGAACACTCTCCCTGCCCCCATCATGCTTTTTTTAAATAGCCTGTGGAGGAAGAGAGGGAGGTCATGGTGATGACAACATTATAATGTGGTGGAAGGGCATAGCAATAGGAGGAAAGATACCTGTGTTCTATTCCCGGATGTACTGCTGACTTGCTGTATGATCTTGGGCAAACCATTTAGGTCCCAATCCTGTAAATACTGAAGTCAATAGGACTATCCACATGTTTACAGTTAATTAAGTATAAAAAAGTCTTTTTGAAGGATTGGGGCCTAAAGCTGTTTATCTGTAAAATGGGGATAATAATGTTTGTTTACTGGTGAAAACCATTATGAAAGTTGTTTGCCATTGATATATATACTTTTTTTTTTTTTTTTTCAATTTTTAGGTCAACTCCCTGATATTTTTTGTTAGTTACTGCTTTGGCATTTCAACTTGTTTCATGCCTCAAAAATAAAATAACTTTGTATATTTACGCCTCAGTTCTTCTGCCTTGATCTGCTGGCAGTGGAGCTGTACAGTATAAGTAGTAGAAACACTAATCTTTCAGACACTAACGTTACAAAGGTAGTAATTTTGAATGGCTGAAATAGCATCTTATCAAACTGTATGATTACTATAATCCAAGTGTTTGTCCAGGCTGGCTTATAAACACTAACCCTTCAAAATAAACTTCAGTGACTCCCTAGTTTCATCCTGCAAGTTAAGTCAATATCCTTTATTTTTATTCTTATCCATTTTAGTATAGCCAATTGTCAAGTACTTTTCTTTAATTCCACTACCATATATTTAACATGAAAAAATGACGACATCCTGTGGAACTGAAGGGTTGACTTTGAAAGATTTGTGATGTTAATTCACTCTTGCAGAACTGCATGTTGTTTTCATTCTGATAGCTCTGCTGATTTTCATAGTCAACATACTTTTTCTAATTTATAAATTATCTTTTAGAATTTGTCACATTATTGGACCTGTTATGACTTTTTCAGATATTTTAATAGGATTGTTTTGTAACAGATGATCTGCCCAGGATGAGATTCAAGTGCCCATTCTGCACTCATGTGGTGAAGCGAAAAGCAGACCTAAAGCGCCACCTTCGTTGCCATACAGGAGAACGACCTTATCCATGTGAGGCATGTGGGAAAAGATTTAGCAGGCTAGACCACCTAAGTAGCCATTTTCGAACAGTATGTATTTTAGACAAAGACTGCATGGTTTCATTTAATGTGTGTACAAGTGTATGTCTTGGAGTATAATGTAGTATGGCTGCATATTATTTTAAGTTACTCAATCTGCTTGGCATGATTATGCCAATTTTCTTAAAGCAAGGTTAATATAAAACGGCACTCTAGTGGTTTAAAAACATGTCGACTTGAAATTTAATCCTCTTGAAAATTTAATCATCCTTGTTTAGAGGGCCTGCAAAAGGGCTATATAAAATTCAAGACCTCAGAATAGGGCATAGGCCTTGTGTGAGCCCTTCGGAGATGGGTGAATGTCGTTCAAAAGGAGTTGAAAGTAGTTTTTGGCACTACTCTTGCTTCATCAATTTCGTTGTTTTAAAAATCACTTCTCCCTCTTCCCTGTTGCTCTGTGAAAGACTTGTATAAATGAGGAAACAAACTGACTAACCAATTTGACTATACATAAAGTAAAGAAAAATTCTGTATTTTCAGTTTAAGTATTAGTACAGTAGCAGGTAGACTTGCACACAAGTGTAGCGCTTTTAAATTTTGGTTTTGTTCCTTTAATACCTATTTAATTGTGTTTTTTTTCTTTTAAAATAAGTTCAGGAATCAGGTAAAACTGGTGGTACTGGGGAGATAAGCTGTAATACCTGAAAAGGGATGCATGTCAACAGAGAAGTAGAAAAGGGATCTGGCAGGGTAATTGGAGGACCTAGAGGAACTGCAGCTGCGCCACTGGCTGAGAGGAGGAGCTGCATGTGGTAACAGGTGGGAAAAGTAGGAGTGAAGACACAGGGTGAGGGGAATATCTTAAAAGTTATCCAAGAAGAGCAAGCTCTTTAGAGAAGGATATACTGTGGTGTGAAAGCACTATAATCCTTTTGATATTTTAAACTATTCCTGTGCTATCATTTTAATGGTTTCATAATGAAAATTAAAATCATGTACTTGTTTCCTCTTTACAATTGTCCTGTAGGCCTTTACCATAGATTAAAAAGCCTTACTATAGTATATGGTGTACATTTTAATGTACATGCATCAAATAATTTATTTAAGACTGAAATAGCTGTGTATTAGACTATTTTTTTAACATACGTACAGTGAGTATTAGCAAATCACAAAGGTGGCACTGAGGACTAGACACAGTGACCTTCTTTCTACTCCTTCCCCCGCTCTCCCCCAAAAAAAGACTACCACTCAAACCAGAGGATTTCATTAACTGTCAACTCACTCAATTCAGGCCCAAAGCTAACTGTTTTCCACACACATTTGCCATCTTCTCATTTATACTGTCAAAAAGTTAATCAGAAAAATAATAATTAAACTTGCTATTTACACTTAAGGAATTAATCCGACATCCATCTTAATAAATGAATAATTATTTTGTGTCACATATTGGGTTCATGTTTTTGGACCCTGACAGGTTGAAAATTATGTACGTTGGTAATGTATAGATCTTTAGGCCAATTACAGAAAGATGAAATTAGGTGATCTGTGACAAAAAACTCTGGTATACATACACAAAAGCCTGTATGCTTTTCCTCTTCATATTTTTATTTGGTAACTTTTGTATATGAAATTGAAATATCAAATTGTTGAATGAGCACATTTGTCATACTACTTCATTAACAAATCACAATTTTTTTGTTGCCAATTTTTTTTTTTTTTTTTAAATTCCCAGTTATGTAATAATGAAGCCAGAACTCAGTTCACTGGGGTGGTTAGAATTTTGCTAAGCTGCCTGGATTTTTAACATTAAAAGTTTAGTTTCCCAACCAGGCCTGTCCTCGAGGACAGAATTATAAACTTTAAACAGAGACAGAACTTTTTCAAAAAAGGCAAGTGCTCTGTACTGTTGAGATCACAACATAGGGTTTTCAGCTCTCCTGTGAAATCTCCTTTTGGGCTACCCAGTAGGTTTGTTTAAATCAGCCTAAATTAATTTATTTCTTTATATACCTGTGAAGCACAAAGTTGTCAAATGATATCTGACTGCCTCCTCACAAAACAAAAACAAAGAATTGTTTGGCTCTCCTACTCTGAGGAAAATATCAGCTTTTATCCATTTCAATTTTCACAGATTCATCAGGCCTGTAAGCCAATCTGCAGAAAGTGTAAGCGCCATGTGACTGAGCTGACGGGACAAGTGGTGCAAGAGGGGACAAGACGTTACAGACTCTGTAATGAGTGTCTGGCTGAAGCTGGTATAGACAGCATCCGCATTGACTTGGAGGCTGAACCGCAGCTTGAATTTCCACAAGAAGGGGATAAAGATTCCAGGTGGCACTACAGTGAAGACAACAGATCTGATGTGGAGATTGTGGAGGATGGGTCTACTGACTTGGTCATCCAGCAGGTTGATGATAGTGAAGATGAAGCAGAAGAACAGGAAGTAAAGCCAAATATTAGGTAGTTGTGAGTGAACTGAGAATTAGTAAATCTCCCCTCTTACATTGACTTCCAGTGTCTTGATCATTAGCCCCTAACCAGCCTGTTGTTAATATACGAAGATCTACTATATTGGCTGCTTATGAACTTGTCTAAACTTGCATGCATTTATGGACATGCCATTGAGTCCATTTTGAATTTTGTTACTCAAAGTATTGATATTTTGCTTCATTAGAAAGAATCCATCTTGAGATGGAATAATGGATGAACAATGAAACTGAACTACTACGATAACTTTATAGCAGACAGTGGTTCCCTTCTCAAACCTTTTTCACTGTGTGTGTGTGTGGGGGGGAAAAACACTTTAAAACTTCACATTTCACTGTAAATTACCCTATTTTAAACTTTTATAGGTGGTGGGGGGTGGGGGAGAGCGGAGTTTATATCCAGTATCACCTGGTGACAGCTAAATATAACAAGGTAACCCAGTATAGAACATAAACAATCTTTAAAATACAGAAATGCGGGTGCCCTTCCATGGAATTTAATAATTTCTTGATATCAATTTTAGAGAAGTCAGGAAAAGTTTTCAGAAATATTGTATATAAAATGTTTTAGATGTGATAGCACATATCTGGAAAAGCACTTTTTTGTAAAACTTCTTCTAATAAGAAAAAAAAAAAACAGTAGCAGACCATTCATTCAGGAAAACTTTTCCCCAGAAAATAAACAAATGGATATAACTTCTAGTCAATGCATCACAAATCAAGTGATATGTGAGATAAATCATTAATTGATACTGCTAAATGTCTTATTCACTCTAAAAATCGGGAATACTCATTCTTCCCGTCAAAATACACTCAGTCTTTTGTCAACTACCGAAGGAAAGCAATTTTTTAAAGTAATGAATTTTTGTACTTCTCAAAAGTGCCAAACTGACATGACTGAGAATTGTATGTAGTGTAGCTGTAGCTGTGTCAGTCCCAGGATATTTAGAGAGACAAGGGGAGTGAAGTAATATCTTTTATTGGACCAATTTACGTTGGTGAGAGAGAGAGTCTTTCAAGCCACACAGAGCTCTGACCTGAACAACAGCTCTGTGTTGCTCAAATACTTGTCACTCTCACCAACAGAAATGTGTCCAATAAAAGATATTGCCTTGTTAACCGTGACTCAGATTTGTTAGTTATTAGAACAGGTACAGCACTATCAATAGCAGTTCAAGCTTCCCAAAACTACTGTAAAGGAAACACCTTTGGGGTGAAAAGGGTTATTTTAGCCTTCATGCTAGTTCCTTCCTTGTCCCCTCATGCTAGTTCCTTCCTTGTCCCCTCATTACATTATCAACAATGGTGTCACAGCTAACTAACCTGTACACCTGGTAATTAGAAACTGAACTAATACCAACTAATTTTAATCTAAGCCACTGGATATTTTTGTCTATAGTGATCTGTACTCAATTTGAACTGGTGAGTTTAAGGTAAAAGGCTCTCCACGTACTTACTGTTCCCAAAGTCATTCAGTCACCAGGAGAACCTTGTGGCCTTCTTTTTCTGAGCTTTCTCAGTGAACAGTATACACTGAAAACTATACATACAATTGGTTACTTTGTCTGCAATTAGAATACAAGAGGTGATTAGTGCCAACCAGAGAATGCTGCTGAGAAAAAATAAGCCACTTTTACTCTCTGATATAGTGAGTTAACCAACACTGCAAACGTGAAACAAACACATGCCTGCTACTAATGTGCTTTTCTACAGTCTTATCTTTAAATTATTTCTGTCCAAGATAATTGGACATAATTATTAAAAGTTCCATCCTGCCCTCATGGAAATTACTGGTATTATCATTTATTTCAGTGGGTGCAGGATTATGCCCTAAATTTCTGTTTTCCATAAATCTTCCTTGACTGAATTTTTCTCTGATACAACCTGCAATTTACTATCTCTTTGCACTATATCAATAAGCATGCTTGCCTGATGTCTGGATTAACTACAGCAACATTACAAATGTGTACTATTGTAACCTCTCTACCCATTTACATTTTTAAAAAGCACTACTTGAAATCCACTTATGTAAAGATGCATAATCTTAATATCTGCAGTACCTGAGAGAGCATCATTTTCTTTTTGGGATGTTGATGGCTAGCGGGAATGTTAAATGAAAACCCAGGCAGTGCCTTCCTGGAGATCATAGTCTGGGTCCTAAATTTCTACACTGGCAGAGGCCGAGAGCAGTCCAGGAGTAGCATGCTCATCTTCTAGGGAGAGGAATACCCTCTTTTACCTTTGTCTGCCTCAGAAACAGTGTTAACTGTCTGCAGAGAAAGTCTTGTCCATTCTTTTTCATATGGAAGAATGGGATGACCAGAGGTGGGCTCAGATAAAACAGGGAAGTGAAAGGAGATTGCTTTGGGGCTCTAATAGCAGATTTTAATTTTAATTATTCCAGATTTCCCCCTGCTATCACCTGTCAAAATTTGTTTTATGTTCCTTTTCACGCAGAAATTTGCACAAGGGGTTTGCTCTGAAACTGCACAGAAAACTCTTGAAGTTTTCCACCTTGACAAAACTCCTGTAGTGGCTGGCAGAGGCAAGAAATCCAAGCAGAGTTCTTCCATTTCTGCCAGAACTCATAATACACTACAATTAAAACTTTGTAAAACATTGCATGACCAACCTGAACTAACTTTCAGACCTAACAAAGGAATGTGTAGAGAGAGACTGAATAGCTTCAGAGAGCAATTCATTTAGTAATTTGCTAACAGAAACTTTATTTACAGGTCAGAGGGAAAACTGTTCAATCAGTAGTCAGCCACAATAAATTCCAGGTAGTAATAAATTCCACTGTGCCAGAATATTGAGCGATCGCAGCAGGAGAGGGCTTTGGGATCACGCATATAACCTGGGCTACATCTGCTGAGGATGACACCTAGTGTGTAGCCTATTGCAGTGGTTTTCAAACTGCGGGTCACAACCCAGTACGGGGTCACTGTGGCGCTATTCAGCACCGCAGACCTTGCCGTTAAAAGTCCCTACCTATTTTGACACCATGCTGCACCTCGGAAGCAGCCAGCAGCAGGTCCAGCTCATAGGCAGTGGGACCATGTGGCACTGGCCCGGCCAATGGAAGCTGGGGGGGGGGGTGCCTCCGGGCAAGAGCCATGCAGAGCCGCTTGCGTGCCTCTGCCTAGAAGCCTGACCTGCTTCTGGCCGCTTCTGAGACTCAGTGTGGTCTGCAGTGCCAGGATAGGCAGGAAGCCTGCCTTAGTGCCGTCGCTGACCAGGAGCTGCCTGATGTAACTACATACCCCAATCCCCTGCCCCACCCTGAGGCCCCCCCACACCTGGAGCCCCTTCCTGCACCCCAACCCCTCATCCCCAACCCCACCCCAGAGCCTGAATCCCCATCCCAATGCCCTGACCCTCTCCTCCACCCCTGCCCCAACGCAGAGCCCCTCCCAAATCCCTCATCCCCAGCTCCATTGGATTGCGGGCATCAACAATTTTCTTCAACTCAGTTGCCAGAAAAAAGTTTGAAAACTACTGGTCTATTGGGTATGTAGGGTTTCTCTTTTTAGAGCATAGAAACGCTGGTCCGAGTCAAGATATTTGATTAGGAGGACATTTATCTATTTCTAAGAGTGGTCGATAGCAGCTGCTTCAGAAGAAAGTACAAAACCCTTGTAATGGGCAGTTATGGAGCAACCTGCTCACATGAGGCAAATTTTTTCCCACTGCTAGGCAGTTAGTGGCTGGCAATGTCCTGACGCACAATGGTTTCTACAGTTTTGTACATTTATCCTAGCTAATGTAACCTGATGTTTTTTATTAGTCATGTTTAATCCATTTTGAAAATTTTATTAAGCTATGAGACTATCTTGAGGCAGTGATTTCAACAGGTAAACATGTTTTGTATTTTAAAGTATCAGTTTTATATTTGCCTTTTTAATTTGATTTATTGTTCACATATTTTTATACTGCAAAACAGGGTATACAGAAGTGCCTGACATTCTTTATCATTCATCATTTTACATAGTTTATCATGTTCCCTCTGTTCCTTTTCTAAATGTAAATGGTCCTATTTTTTTAAACATCTCCTCTCATGAAAACCTTTTGCTTCTAATCACTTTCTTTGCATGTTAGGTAGTAATGTCCTACAACTCTTCTCCAGAAGCCCCCTCTCTTTATGCCCAGAAAAAAAAACCCATAGCCCTGGCTGAGGGAATTTTAATGGAAATGAGGCTGATATCCTGCTGGCTTCATAGGTTACTTTTTGTATTGAACAGTCCTATCTGGCGAAATCAACTGATTGTAATACTCTCTTCTTGGTACTCTGCCAGACCACAGATAAGTCAGCTGACTTCCTGCACCCCTAAACACCTTGAGAAGGCTGCTCACAATTGTTGAATTAACTTCCTCTCCTGTCAAGGACATGACCGGGACATGGACTGTCATGCCTAATGGTCAGAGCTATGGGGGTAGCCAGGCCTGGAGGTTAGAATGGAGCCAAGTTGGAGTCAAGACTCAGTGCCATGGGACATGTAGGGGAAGAGGCAAGAGCAGAGCTGAGGGGCAGAGCCAGGGATCAGAAGCCAAATGCCAGAGCCAATGGGTGAGCCGGAGATGGGTCAGGAAGCGCATCCAGACTTGTCAAGGATGGAAAAGGGCAGGGAGAGGAGCAGGCAGAGGAAGCAGAACCAAGCACAGCTGCAGTTAAGGAATGCACTGAGCAGTAAGAAAACCCTGGCTGTTGCTGGGTTAAATAGTAATTAGCTCTACCTCTCCATCAATTATGTAGTCTGTTAGGATCAGCTGTGTCCAGTGTGGTGTGAGGAGACTGTCCCTGCTGAAACTGGCTCCCTGACAGTACTTCCCCCACCCAAGGGCCTTAGGGCCTGGTCTTTCTGGCTACTTGCCTTTCACCAGGAGTATGAGCTCCGGAGCATGGACATTCCCTTCTGGTTCCCAAGATTGTTCTTTGTCGCCATAATCCTCCCACTCCACGAGGTAGTAAAGTCAACTCAGATTCACTTAGAATCCAGGATTTCTCAGACCCTGAACCTCCATGGGAGAGGATAGTGGAATGGGGCAGCCAGGGAAAAGATTTTCTGTGTAAGATTTCAGGGGGTCATGTGAAAAACTGGATGGACATTCAGAGATTTGGGCAGCTGGCTTCGGCACGCTACCCAGTTGATTTGTTCAGTAATCTTGAATGGACCCATGTATTGACAGTCTAATTTTGCATATGGGCAGGAGGATTTGAGATTTCCCCACAGTAAGTGTTGGTGCAACTTGGTGGCTTTAGTTAGCATGACGTTTATATGTTTCCTTGGCAGCTTCCAGATGCTTTGTAAGTTCCTGGAGAACTTGGTGAAAGTGGATAATGAGATCTGTTGCAGCGGGAACTTGAGAGTCTGCAGGAGTGACTAGATTGAGATGAGGGTGAAAACTAATGGGTATAAAATGGACTGTGTTTGATGGAGGTATAGATGGAGTTACTGTAAACAACTTTGGCATATGGCAGGAAAGTGACTCAGTCTTCTTGGTGGTAGTTAAAGAAGCATGGACAGTATCACTTGAGGATTTGATTTAACTGCTCCATCTGCCTGTTGGTCTGCAGGTGTTAGGCTGAGTAGACAAAGAGTTCAATTCCAGAAGTATAGAGTTTGCACCAGAACTGGCAAGTGAGTTGTGGACCGCAATCCAACACTATTCTAGTTGACAATCTGTGGAGATGGAAAAACATGGTTTAGGAAAAGGGGAGGCTGCTTCCTCAGTGGTGGAGAGAGTGAAAAGAAATAGTGTGATCAGCTACAGCCAGGATGACAGTGTATCCTTGAGAGCGAGGTTGTTCTACAATGAAGTCCAACAAGACCACATACCAGGGCTGAGGTGGGGTGGGCAGAAGCAAGAGTAGAACAAGCAGTTTAGCATGTGAGCACTTGCTCTGAAAGCAGAGGTTGCAGGAGCTGGCTTTTTTTTTTTTTTTTTTTCCTTCCACATCACAACTCACTCCGGCCATCAGAAACTTCATACCACCAAGTTTGGAGACTTATGGAAGCCAAAATGACCAGCTACTGGTATACCCTGGCAAATTCTCAAACACTTCAAGTCTGGGTTGACCTGGAATGTAAAAGCACTTCTCATGATACAGTAGAGCATCGTGCAAATGGAAATTTGAGTTGCGCAGGGTGTCAGAGGTATCAAGCCTCTGACAGATTTTGGCCACTTGCTAGTCTTTTGGGAGTAGTGTTTGAATAAGGGACAGCAAATCCTGGGCTGTGGTTCCACAAAATTAGCTGATTGTAGCACAGTGGCTCAGGAAGCAGGGTTCAGTTCGGCGTATTCGTCCTTGTGGGAAAGGGCATCTGCTTTCCCATTTTGTGACCCAGGGTGGTAGGTAATGATGAAATCAAGGCTGGTAAAGAAAAGTGGCCAATGGATCTGCCACTGATTTAAGATTATGGGCCATTCAAAGATACTCTAAGTTCTTTGAATCAGTAAGGACCTGGACTGTGTACCAACCCCACTCCAAAAGATTTCTCCATTCTTCTAATGCTGTTTTGATTGTGAGCAGCAAATCGTTCCAGATACCATAGTTTTTAAGCAGTGGTTAGTTTACAGGAATAACATACACAAGGATGGAGTTGGTTATGTGAGCCTACATTTTGCAAAAGTACAGCCCCGATTACGAAGTTTGAGGTATCTGCTTCCACAGTAAAAGGTTTGGCAGAGTCTGAACACACAAGAACAGGAGCTGAAGTGAAACCTTTATTTAGCTGATTGAAGGCGGATCATATCTCTGCCAACCAGACAAAACAAAACCGTTTTTGGAGGAGTGCAGTTACCACTGAGGCTAGCTGGGAGAAGCCTTTCATGAAGTACCAACAAAAATTGGCAAATCCAAGAAATTGCTAAGCTTCCTTGACATCTTTTTGGGGCGTTCTACATACTGATGGCAGACACTTTCCATGGGTCCATTGTTTGGCTCCCTGGAGAAATTATGTAACTGAGGGAACTTGTTAGTGTCCTTGTCAAATTCGCATTTCTTCAGTTTGGCATAGAAGTCATTCTGGTGAAGTCTGACAAGGACAAGGCAAATGTTGTTCATGTAGCTTCTGCTTTTTGGAGAAGAGAAGAATATAATCTAAACAGAACAAAATCGAACCAGCACATCCCAGAAAATTTTGTTCACAAAATGCTGAAATGTAGCCAGAGAGTTACACAGCCCAAATGGCATATCTAAGTACTCAAAATGGCCATATTAAGTGTGGAATGCTGTCTTCCATCTAGCATTGGCTGCTAAGTGCCAGAATTCGGCCGCTAAGTGCCAGAATTCCACAGCAAACGTGATGACTGGCCTATTCACCTGGCATAGGTTCTGAAGCATGCTCTCCGAAGAGCAGAGACAATACAGGTCATCGAAAACAATCACCAGGGCTCAGATAAATTCCTCATGTTGCTTCAGCAGGGTACTGGAAGTCTCCAGGAGCGGGAGGATGTCCAAGCCAGGGCCTCCCTGATTAACAGGGTGATAAGCCCCACTCGTACCTGGTCAGTGGGAAATGACAGGGGTCATAGCATGAACAGGAGCCAGCATTGACTCAGGAAGCTTCAAAAATTCACACGGTCACCAGCAGAAATCTTTGGTTCACAAGGCACCTGGGTAGGAAGATCTGTGCCTGCATGGCTATAATCTTGGTCTGCAACCTCTGCAAGGTGTCCATTACCTCCATCAGGAAGAGGGAGGTCCTAATGGGGTTCAACCTCACAGCCAAGCCCAGTCTTTGGTCTTTCTCTCTTGGGCTTCTCAAACTCTCAAGGACACAGCTGGGACATGGGTGGTCAGGCCTAATAGTCAGAGCCATGGGGGAAGCTAGTCTGGAGTTTAGAGCAAAGCTGAGCTGGAGTCAAGAATTGGGGCCATGGGACATGTGGGTGCAGAGTTGAAAGCAGAGGGTCAGAACCACCCAAATGCCTGAGCCAATGGGTGAGCTGGAGACTTGATCAGGAGGCAAAGCCAGGGGTCAGAACCACAGGTGTCAAGGATGAAGAAGGGTAAGGGCTGAACTGGGCACAAGAGCAGGTGAAGCAGGAGCAGGCACAGGAAGCATGACCAATTGCAGCTGCAGGGAGGAAATGCATTGAGCAGCCAGTGATCTCTGGCTGTCACTGAGTTCAACAATAGGTAAGTCTGCCCCTCTATCAATCAGGCAGCCTCTGTCAGGATCAGCTGTGTCTAGTATGTTACTAGGAGACTGCCACAACTGCAGCTGGCTCCCTACTACTAACTCCTACACCCACTACAAATGGGCTTCTGTCCTCTTCACTCAAACTGTTTTCACCAAAGTCTCCACTGACCTCTTCTTGAGTAATTCTCCATGACACTATTCCATCTTGTTTCAACTTGATCTTTTCAACTCCCTTTTGATACTGTTAATCGCTTCCTTCTCATGGACATTCTGTCCTCACCCTGGTTTTCTTCCTACTTTTTGACCAATCCTTCGGCATCTGTTTCAGCAAATCCTCTTCCTTCCCCCTACCGCCCTCTATGGAGGACCCTCACGGCTTTGTCCTGAGCCCTCTCTTCTTTTTCACCTACACCTTGTCATCGGGAGACTTCATCTGTATGCTGATTACTCTGTTCTAGTGTGGAGAAAGACTCTTCTTCCTCTGTTCAATCTCTCATAACTCACTGGCATTTCATTGTAGGTGGCCTGCATTCCTTTCAAACTTCATTGCCAAAACTGAATTCTAAACCTTTTCTCCAACCCCACCCCACCCCCATCTCCATTCCTGAGCAACACCTCAGTTCTTCCTGTCACCTAATTTGCAATCTCCAGGTCACCTTTGATTCCCCCCCCCCACTGTCTTTCTCCCTGCACATACAGTCCATAGCCAAGTCTGTCACTAAAACTCTCTTTCCTATCTCAGCAGCCAAATCACTAGTCCATTCCCTAGAATTTGAAGAAAAGATTGGGAGGAAATGAACACCAACCACAGGAGGAACTAGACAGTGAGCCTCCCTCTGACTTCTTAAAAGTGTAACCTACTTAAAGAGTGAGGAAGTATAGACATCAATGCAATGAATGCTGATTTAGTAGGTTAATGGACACTTTCTACATAATTCTCAGTGGAAAAAATTGGTAGATACCAATGGTAAGACTACAAACCTACTGTTTTCTCACATACATCTCGTTGTCCTCTATATACCCTATGACTTTTTTATAAAGGCTAGACCCATACCATGTTTCAGGGCATGCCCCAATTGCTAAATGATTAGTTAGGAAGAAGCTTCAGCTTTGAGCAATTTTTCATAATTGTTCACTACAGGGTTTCTTGCTCCACCCTTTGAAGCATTTGGTGATGCTGCTCACTTTGAGTATCTAGACAGATTATCTATTGGTGAGAGTCTGTCTGTTAATTCCTATTTTCCTCTGTTTCCCTATTTCTCCACATCTCTCTCCTATCTTGGCATGCTCACCACGGTCACACAGGAGTACTAATTTGGAGCATCTTGCAGTATGCACTGAGCAGGATCATGCTATTTTTACAGTAGCTATGGTTCACAAGCAGGCTGGATGTTAAATCTATAACAGTCTCAACATCTGAAGATCTTCAGGTATGCAGATCTCAGCTTCATTGTTTCCAGGACACCACTTACAAAATGTTAGAAAGCAAATGCAGAATAGAGCCTTCATTATGATTTTTTTTTTTCCACCTAGCTTCAGAAGAGAGGTTTGTTCTTGATTTTTCTTGTCAACAAGAAACTGTCATCATTCTAAGTAATTAACATAGTTTGGACTTACACAACCTTTCAACCCAATGTTTCAGGAATTGTTATGTAACTTAACATCCTTTGATTCCAGTCAGATTAATAGTTCCACAAAGGGTAATTTACTTAAATTGACTTTTAAAGATGAGTTGTAAAAAACAAAACCTGACACTAACTGAATATAGTGATATGCTGAATTCCTTACATACTAAGGATAAGAGGAATGTTCAGCAAAGTTATTTTGAATGCATTAGCTGCCCAGAAGCTGCATATTATTATTCCTTCTCCACTACAATGTATTATATTATACCTGCTATCGAAGGTCACTGAATGAGAGGCCTTTTCCAGACTGGGAGAAAATGGTGCTTTTTCAATCTAGTTAGCTCAATCAGGCTATTGAAAACCTCACTTAATACTGTTTTCCCTTTGCACTGAGCAGTTAGCCAAAATTCATGGACTTGCAGAGTTGTTTTAGAATGAGAAGTTGGTGATATGAGCCAGATACAAGTCTTAGTGTAATATTATTTTTGCAAAAAAGGTACATAATGTCTTGTTTCCCTGAACGCACTAACAAACCACAGCAGGCAGTTTCTTTTCTCAGAAATCCCCAAGTCTGCCATTTCAGTGAGTACTATCTCCAAGAAACCATGTCCCTTTGCTTCCATTCAGGGTCATACTTGCAACTCCTTGTCCTGTCTGGCTTTTTGTCTCTAACACTAGCTGCAGCTGATATCCTCACCTAAATCCTGCATTTGGAATTAGGGTTAGCACTCTATACAAATTAGCCCCAAATCCTGTAGCTATTCTCCTCCTTTTGAGCTTGAAAATGCTTGGCACACCCATTAGCTTCAGGGAGGTCTGAGATGGTCTATGGACCCAAGACTCCTCCACAGGTAGCCATTAGCACCTTTCAGCATAATATGAATATAGGTTTTAATATTTAGGCTCTATCTTGACCTGCAAAAATCACTATAAAGGTGTTAGACTGTATCTATGTTGGTATTAAGTGGGATTTTCAATTGATTTAAACTTGCTCAATTAAGATAACTTAATTTGAGAAGGGGGGTACCTTTTTCTCCTAATCCAGACAAGGCCACAAATAAGCATCAGAGAAGTTAAGTGATGGACTGTGGGTTTATTTAATATGTGTAATGAGTTTGAAGACTAAATTGGGGTACAACAAAATAAGGTAACTAAAACCATGTGGCTTCAGTGGACTACTGGGGTCAGACAACAGTAACACATTGCATGATTTTGTTCTACATACAGTGGGAGGCAGATGTGTGATTTGACAGTTTTAAAAAGAAATGTAAATTATACATCCAGTCCCCAAATAGTTTATTTTGTGTGTCTTTCGTTGTTTATAAACAAAACGATCTAAAAGACAGTTGTCAGGACAGTACTTAAATACCTTTCAAACAAACTGTAACAGATTATAGGGATTCCAGCTGAGATGAAGCATTTAAAAGGGGATCAGGTGTCAATTTCTTAATATATATAGAATATCTCAGGAATGACCAAGGAAGATGGGCAGAGAACTACTACTACAGGGCCACATGATCTGAGTACCCATTTGCTAAACCAAAATTATGGACAGAATGAAAATGACCTTTTTATAATTCTAGCAAGAAGTGTACAGCTGTGAACCTGAAACTTCCAAATCTCATCTACTAAATTGTGTTTCAATACAATCTCTTCCCTCCCCCTTAAGAATTTCCTCCATTAAGAATTTTAGGTCATTATTTTATATAGTGAATGCAAGCCAATTGTCCATACTAATTGTTATACTAATAAGCAGAGGCTTTTATACCATGTTACTTGTCTAAGAACTGTTTCCAGTATTGTTTTTTTAAAAAGAAATACCCAAAATCAAACTAGCACTATCTTTTACTATGCAAATAGTGATGCATGAAATACAAAGTAAGAAGGCATATCCTTACATCAAGTACTGTTTTACTTGGATTTTTTTAATTCGGGGATAAGATGGGGGCAGGGAGCCCTTTATGAGCCAGGAAGAACCCCGTAAAGGAGTGGGAGGGCAAAGACACAAACCACATAACGTCCATCTCAAGCCATCTTGTTCCACTAAAAATACAAATACTGAAAGGGGGCTGACAGCAGCCTTCCGTCATGATCTTGTTAGCTGATGAATAGGGGACACCCCACCAATAGGGTGACCAGACAGCAAATATGAAAAATCGGGGAGGGGGTGTAATAAGCGCCTATAAGAAAAAGACTCAAAAATCGGGACTGTCCCTATAAAATGGGGACATCTGGTCACCCTACCCACCAATACCTTGACTTGACAATAAAGGCTGCAGCTAAATGCTTTTGGGAGGAAGAGGGAGAAGCGACCTCCTCCTTCCGCTTTAGTTCTACTACTGGTTTCACATGCCCCGCAGTTGAATGTAAGGCTTCCTCCTTTACAAAAATGAGAACTAGAAAAACCTGTATTCGACCCGTACACTCTCCCAACCCAAGAAACCCCTGGATAGCTGAACTTTTCACACTGCTAAGCAATGACCGTGCTCAGTTTATTGCGGGCAATAGTGAACTAGGCTTCTTGGGGAGATTGCGGATGCGAGGAGAGAAACACAGCGCAGAGCAAGGTGAGCTCAAGCTGAGCAAACAGCGGAAGCTGCTGGGTTGTGCCTGCAATCGGTGCGTTGCCCCTTTAATTGTGTCCCCAGCCCTCGGGCGTCTCTGACCAACGCCCACGTCAGCAAATACCTTTTGTTTCTGTCGCGAGCGGGCCCCGCAGATTGCGTTCAAGTGACAAAGAGCCTCAGCCTAGAGTCCGTGGAATCGCAAACCCACCTCCAACTCCTCAGCAGCCGCCGCCGGTAAGTGGCGGCTCCGCAGCCGGGCGGACCGGGCGTTGGGGGCTGAAATGGCCCCAGCCCGGACCGAGCCGAAGGCCGGGACGGCGGCTGGCTCTGCGGACCCGAAGCGGGCTGGGATCCAGACCCAGCCGCTCTCCGGAGCCGAGCTTCAGCCCCGAGCGAGCCGCGCTCGCAGGGAGACCTAAGCGGGCGCCATTTGTAGCCCGGGCGTTGCTGGAACGGGCCGGGGATGGCAACAAAGGGCTGGTGGGAAGCCGGAGCTCGAGAGGCGGCGAGGCCGCTGCGAAGGGCGAAGGAGACGCGCGTGTGAAATGCAGGAGGCTGGAGCCCAGGCAGGGGCTGCTGGGGCCACGGTGGGCGGCGGGTCCCGGGCGGAGCCGCACAAGGGCGGCTGCTGGCGGTGGAGCTGGAGCTCCGGGATGGGGCAGCCCCCTCCGAAGCCGCCTGGGGCGGGGGCCTGATCCCGGGCACGGATGTTTTGCCCACTTAGGAGCCAGCCAGGCGACAGCTGCTGCCTTGAGCTGGGATTTCTCGTATCGGGAGCCCGCCCGCACCAACCTCTCCCGCCCTCGGGCATCCCTGGCTCCCAGTGCTCGAGGGGCCAAATCAGACTTGGCGTAAGGGTGATTGACAGCGTCCTCCGCCAATGCCGTCGTGTCTGTGTCCGCTGAGATTTGTGCAGGAGGCACTGGCTTCCCTCCGCGGTCCTGGTCCTCCTGTGCAGAGGCTGCAATGGTGGACAAAGGTAGCCCTGGGGCCTTATCTCAGGCAGGAACACTATATACCTGTTAAAAGGGTGGCGGCTCTTTCCCGTTGCTGAATCTGTAACGGGTCTTTGAAAGGTTTCATTGAGTTTTGCTCAGTTTTAGGATATAAATGCACTGAGCTGGAGCATCCAACTGAGGCATCTTATCCGCTCTGTCAAAATAGTCTCCCTTCTCTCTGCCTTGTGCTAACGCGGGCTGATCCTTTTATTAAAGAAAAATGTTTTTGAAATTGTTCAGCAACTTTTGTTTACATGTAGCATGTCAAGATTGTAACTTATTCTTTTTTGTAGAGCAACGCTTCTTGTTTACCTTCTTTTTTGGAATGGAGATATCTTCCCATCAGTTTCATCTCCTGCAGCAACTGAATGAGCAGCGCAAGCAAGACTTATTCTGTGACTGCTGTATCCTGGCTGAGGGGAAAGTCTTCAAAGCACATCGAAATGTGCTGTTTGCCAGTAGTGGTTATTTCAAAATGCTCCTTTCCCAAAGCTCAAAAGAGACTAGTCAGCCAAGCACAGCTACTTTTGAGGTCTTCTCTCCTGATACCTTCACAGTTATTCTGGACTTTGTATATTCAGGAAAACTGTCTCTCACTGGTCAAAATGTGATCGAAGTAATGTCAGCTGCTAGTTATCTGCAGATGACAGATATTCTTAGTGTATGTAAGACATTCATTAAATCCTCACTGGAGATTAATGAAAAAGAGAAGGATCACCACTTCACCATTTCAGCCAAAAGGGTCAACAGTAGATTTGACCGCTCACCTTTTTATAGGTCAAGGAGGAAAGTTAAAAGCAACCCCATTGGTTCTCATGTAATTCCAGATCAAAAGGCAGGCATGGTGAATGAAAATTCCTGGACCAATAACAGGAACCACTCATCTTCACAAATGAATGTCCAACAGCAAGAAACACAATTATCCAAAAGAGGCCAAAAGCTTGGCTCAGTGAAAAAGCACCAAAGGCGTCTAGGACTGTCACAGTCCCTTGACTTTCTGAAATATATATCAAACAAACCTGATGAGGCCAGGGGAAGTTGCAGTGCTTCAGAGACTAATCACATTTCCCAATCCAAAGCGCAAATTCAGTTTGACACAGAGAATAACACTGCTCATACTGGGTACCGATGTGATCAAGAATCAAAGGTGATACCAAAGAAATGGTCTGTTGCTCAGCTGGAACAAGAACTTTCAAGAACTTCCCCTGTGTATATGGATTTAAAAGCAGATGAACTGTATACTTCTACGCCCACTATTCTAGGTGTAATGAGTAGTTGGAATGAAGGTAAGAGAAGATTTAAGTTTATAAGGTGTTTGTCTTCAGACCTTTCTCAGGATTTTCTTGGAAAAGATTCTGGCTGTCTGCAAAACCTTGGGAATGACACAATCCTGTGTATATGCCCAAACTTTAAGCTTCATTACACTTTCTTAATTCAATATAATACCTAAGGAATAAGGAGAGAGAAGCAATATAGTCTAGTGGGTGGGCATCTAGACTCCGAGCCAGAAGACTTGAGCTAGATCCTCAGCTGGTGTGACTTCAATGGAGCTATGAGACATTTTATACCAGACTGAGGATCTGGTTCTACCACTGATCTTCCGTGACATCTCAGGTAAATTACATCATCTCTCTCTGTCCTTCCCCTCTCCCGCAGCTTGGGGGTTTAGCTGTCTTGTTTATTTAGATAGTTCTTGCCCTGAAGAGCTTGCAGTCTTTCATGCTAATGTACCTATAGCGCAATGGAGTCCCAACCTCGGTACCACTAGATGCTACAGTAATAGCTTGTGCATTTAAGTTATTAGACCTAGATCCTTCGTATACTTACACATGAGTAATCTTATTGACTTCAGTGATACTGTTCAGTTGCATAAGTGTTTGCAGGATTGGGTTCAAGGAGGTTTACTGTATGCAATTAACAGTAGAGATAAGTACAGTATAAGAAAGCAATCAGTGTGACCAAAGAAATTAACAGAAATTTGCACTAAACTAGAATTGCATTATTGATGATCCACGCTCTGCAAAATGAAATATTTACTATTAAACATTTGAAGTCTATATTCACTGATATTGCATATATTTAAGAAATTTTGCAATTCACAGTAATTTGTGCTTTTCAGTAATTCTGATGGCAAAAGCTACTGAAACCATTGAAGGTTCAGAAGTGTTCCTCAAGGAGTTACACTGCAGAAAAAGTCTTAAACATTAGTAAAATAAGGAGTACCCAATGGGAGAGGGAAGAGAAGAGTTCTGTATATTCATGTGTACAATACTGAAAACATTCACAGATTTTAAGGGGAAACAAAACAAGTTGTTGTTTTTTAAACCAATGGGGTCCTTTATGACTAAAAGTCCATATTAACTGCTGTGGCTGTAAGATGGCTGTGACAGGCTTAAATCTGCTTAGATCTGAGTTACAGCTGTGCCTAAAGGAAATTAGAAAATGGCTTAGTATAGTTTAATAGTAGCATGGTGCACCATCACAAGTAAGAACCAGACTGGATTCTTGGGTTTAGCCTTTTCCTGAATTAGCATGGATTGCCATTACTCCAAGTGAGAAGCACCACATAGCCATTTAGCTGCTTCTGTCTTAAATGTCAGGCAGATCCCCTCTCCATGTGGGAGACTCGCATTCAAATCCCTCTCTGCCTCACATGTCAAGAGAGCTCTTGCCACTGGGGTAAAAGTTATGATAATCTTTCCTCCAACCCCCAGGAACTATTTGGTGAATTCATGTCAAATATGTTAATTTCAGGTTGACTGAAACTACATTTTTTGACAAACTACTCATCTGAAAAAAATTCAGTAAGTTCTAACTGGTACCAGCCTACTTACTACCTGAGGGATTGCCTCTCTCTCCCTGCCATACTGCAACTGCTGTGGTCATCAAAGGCACTTTAGCTACACCCCTCCCCTCCCCTTATAAAAGAGAAGAAATGTTTTCTCTGTGAGGGTGAAGACTTAACTTGCTTCCCCACATTTGGTCCAAAATAGTCTGAATTTGATGATGTTCTGGATATACTGCAAAAGACCTCTGTTTAAGGGGATTTTTGGAAAGGCTTAGAATATGCTTTCTTGAGGAACAAGTGGCTGGCAGAATTCTGTGGAATTTATTTTAATGCTGCTGAGATCTAATTGTATTTTTTGTATAAATTACATTGTCACCTTGAGCCTTGGAATGATGTATTTATTTAAAATTAAACAAATATTCATCTGGTTTCCAAAACATTATCTGAAGCAAGAATCCAATATGCAAGCATCTGAAAACCTATGCATGTTAAGGCACCTTCTGTATGGATGCAAATAACCTAGTTTAGGGGCAGTCTGTCTAGGACAGAATCCACTATCTAAATCAGTTCACCAAGTATCTGACTTTTTATTAAGTTGGAAAAATTATGAACTGGGAGAGGAGAGGAGGAGGGTTGCGGTTGGGGTTTGGGTTCTTTTCTCTCAGGTGACAGATTATAGGAAAAGCTAACATTGCTTCAATTAATCTGTGTCTAAGGAAGAGGCTATTGATGTTTACCTAACAAATAGGATTTTCTCTGTAACAGATGATCTACCTAAGATGAGATTCAAGTGCCCCTTCTGCACCCATACAGTGAAACGGAGAGCAGACATGAAGCGGCATCTTCGATGTCACACAGGGGAACGACCTTATCCGTGTGAGGCATGTGGGAAAAAATTCACAAGATTAGAGCACCTACGTAGCCATTTCCAAACAGTATGTCATTTGCCTAAAGACTGGTTTTCTCAAAAAATGAAATTTATGTTGGCAACAGCAGTTTATTAACCAGAACCAGCCCCAGAGATAGGTATATTTCCATATTTATTTATCTCATGGAACTGGAAGGGACCCTGAAAGGCCATTGAGCAGGGCTGCTGGGGGGGAGGGGGGCAAGTGGAGCAATTTGCCCCACACCCCGGGCCCTGCAGGGGCCCCCAAGAGAATGCTCTGGTCCTGGCCCCGCCTCCCCCAGCGCCTCAGCATGCTGTGAACAGGAGTGGCCCTGGACAAAGCTAAAGTGGTGTGGCTCGGGCAGGGCCTGAGCTCTGCCCCGCTCAGAGCCGTGTGGTAAGGGGGCGGGGCTGCGAGCTCCGGGGCCCTGCTGGAGTCACGCCGGTGCAGCGCTGTCCAGGGCCGCTCCTGGATGCGGCATGCTGAGGCTCCAGGAAAGGGGAGAGGTGAGGGTAAGCAGCATGGCAGGGGGTTGGGGGGGTGGTAAGGGGCAGGGAGTCCCAGGGACAGTCAGAACACAGGGAGGGGCCAGAGGTTGTGGGGGGTGGTCAGGGGACAGGGAACGGGGGTTGGATTGTGGGCATTCCAGGGGTCTGTCAGGACTCAGCGAGGAGGGATAGGAGTTGGGGCAGTCAGGGGACAGAACAGGGGGAGTTAGTGGAGGGTGGGGTCTTGGGGGGGCAGTGAGGGGACAAGGAGCAGGATGGGTCAGGGATTCTGAGAAGGGCAGTCAGGGGGGCAGGAAGTGGGTGGGGGTTGGATAGGGGGCAGGGCCAGGCTGTTTGGGGAGGCACAGCCTTCCCTACCCTAAAGCTCATTCAGCAGTTTGAGGCTTGCAGACAGCTATTAAACACAAAGAGCCAAGCTGTTATCTTTTTCGTGGGGGAGGGATCACATGAGAAGAGCAATATCCTACACCACCTACCTCTTTCACAACCCTACTAAGGGAGACTCCCCCTCCCCTGCATTCCCCGAGGCTCCAGAGGGGTTAATTCAGTGGTTCTCAAACTTTTGTACTGGTGACCCTTTCACATAGCAAATCTCTGAGTGTGACCTCCCCTTATAAATTAAAAACACTTTTTTATATATTTAACACTATTGTAAATGCTGGAGGCAAAGCAGGGTTTGAGGTAGAGGCTGACAGCTCGCAACCCCCACTAAGAACCTCATGACCCCCTGAGGGGTCCTGACGCCCAGTTTGAGAACCTTTGGGTTAATTTAATTTTAGCACCCTGTGTCCATTCACATGCATGTGCTATTTCAGTTTTCACAACATAGGCTCATCCCAGATTCTGGAACACGCTCAAATGCTCAGTTTGTGGAGTATGTACATAAGCTATACTACAGACAAACCCACAGTAACCGTCTCCAGTTTGTGAGGGACCCCGTGGAGCCAGTCTCTAGGAAACAGATACATTCATGGAGGTTAAGTCCATTAATGGCTGTTAGCCAGGATGGGTAAGGAATGGTGTCCCTAGCCTCTGTTTGTCAGAGGGTGGAGATGGATGGCAGGAGAGAGATCACTTGATCATTATGTGTTAGGTTCACTCCCTCTGGGGCACTTGGCATTGACCACTGTCAGTAGAAAGGATACTGGGCTGTAGGGACCTTTGGGTCTGACCCAGTATGGCTGTTCTTATGTTTAAGCTATATTAACCCAAAGTTATGGAGACAGATGAGTCAACGAACCCAGCAGAGTATCAGAAACATGAAAAAATCTCTGACTGGAGGGGCTTAGGTCACAAGCTGAAGTGGTTTAAAAGTTTTTTGGATTTTTTTTTTAGAAGCAGATTTTTTTATTGTTTCTTTAAACAAACACAGCAAGCAGCAAATATTTGGCCACATACTTCTGAAACCCCAAACCCTGTTTAGGTTTTGCCAGACTAATTTCAGCTTTTGAATTTAAAAAAACCACAGCAGATTTTGAAGGAAAGCAGACATTGTGATTTTTTTCTGTTTTTAAAAATCTAGTTTTTGATTCAAAAAAGTTGATGGAAAATATTTGTCCAACCCTTTTGGTGAGCTTTAGTGCCTTTTAGCACTAGCTGATGCTGAGAACCAGTGATACCTTGTAAAGGTGACTTGAAAATAAGTTCTCTCAAAAGTGGGTTTCTGCTGAGATGTGGAAGGTTTTTAAATGTTTATTTTTCCCAGGGCTTCCCTGGGAGGTGTGGGGGGGGAGTGGGGCAATTTGCCCTGGGCCCTGCAGGGGGCCCCCCCATGAGAATATAGTATTCTATAGTATTGCAACTTTTTTTTTATGGAAGGGGCTCCTGAAATTGCTTTGCCCCAGGCCCCCTGAGTGGCCCTATCATTGAGTCCAGGCCCCTGCCTTCACTAGCAGGATCAAGAACTGATTTTTGCCCCAGATCCCTAAGTGGCCCCCTCCAGGATTGAACTCCCAATCCTAGTTTTAGCAAGCCAATACTCAAACTATTGAGCTATCCCTCCCGCCCCTAGAAAGTGCCCTATATAAAATAATTTAGCAGTCTCACCGGTCAGTTTAGGAACTAGACAAGTGTCTACATCACAACACTAACCATCAAATTTATCATTAAAATTAGCACCTTGGGTGGTAGTATAACCATGGCTTTTGTGGTAGAGAGACCATAGAGACTAAACTTCTCTCTCGTCCCTAAATGTTAAGATGGATGAGGTCTTTTGGTACAGTGAAAAGAAACTTGCATGGTAGCTCCATATGCTGCACCTGTTATGTGCACAAATAGGACTTCGGTCTCAAAACTTATGGACTTATTCTTCTGCGAAGACAGTTGCCTTTTACATGTAAAGTAATTGATTTAGAAATAACTAACTGTATAATATAACATTGTCTAAAAAACCTTAAGCAGCATTTAAAAGAAAGGGCTATATGAAAAGCACAACAGGTACAATTTAGAAAAAAATGGTCTTCAAATGACTGAGTTGTGGTAGTGAACAAAGTAGCCACAAATTAGTAGTAGATAGCAAAAACTAGCTTTTAATCTACTTAAGAATTGAAAAATGTAAGTAAATCAGGTTTGAAGTGCTGAAATAATAGTGTGGCATTTCCATTACTTTTTTCAAGTATCCCATATTTGTCTTGGTGCACAGATACACCATGCCCATGTGAATACCTGCAACCAGTTAGTAACTTGGTTTCCAGTTTGAATAAAAAGATAGTTGTACCACAGATGCAGAGCATTCTGTCTTATGTGTGCCTTTTGTTGCATAAACAGCTCGGGGTAGAAAGAAAGCTTTTCCCCTTCGGATAAGCGGATACTTTATTGTGCAGATGGAGTGTTCTAAAACTACAAAATGAAAATTAATCAAAGATAGTTAATGATCCAGTGTATTTGTACTAGAGACTTTATTAAATAAATCAGTGCAGATCTGTTGGTTCTTGCTCTAGAAGTCTTGTGCTTATAATCCCCTTATTTTTAGGGTGATCTAATGCATTTCTCAGTTTATGAAAATTACTGTAGATGTTTTCTCAAAGAAAATAAAGTTATATTAACCCTTCTTTGGATGAAAGCTGATATCTTCCATTTTAAATCTCTAGATACATCAAGCTGGTAAACTTATCTGCAGAAAATGTAAGAATCATGTCACCGACCTAACAGGACATGTGGTTCAACAAGGAACAAGGCGCTACAGACTATGTAACGAATGTCTAGTTGAAGCAGGTATTCACCGAATTCATGATGACTTAGATGCAGAACATCCTCTTACTATCTCTCTAGGAAACAAAATTTCTGAGTGGCACTTGGATGAAGAGCACAGATCAGATGTAGAGATGGAGGATGAACCTGATAAATTTGTCATCCAACAAGTTAATGATGATAGCACAGATGAGACCGAAGAAAGTGAAACCAAATTTTAGATAGTTGTATTTCAAGTGAAATCTACTAGTGCTCTTCTCATCACTGACTTACTATGTCTTGCCAATTAAGAGACAATGATCTACTTAATCATTAATAGATCTTTTAACAATACTGCGTGGGAGCAAAATAAGGCCTACAATCTAATGTGCACATCGTTTTGGACATAGGAACTTCTTCCCAGCTATGTTTTTTTGCTACAATGTAAAGATCCCTGAAAATTGGCCAGAAACAACTGAATATCTGGAGAGCTATTAATGACTTATTTTATGGTAAACCAAAGACCACCTCAAACTTCCTGTTTGAATGGAAGCGTGAACCGGGTTTCCTTCTTTTATTTCAAAGCCTTTGTTAGAACAAAGTTGTTTAAGATGTTCCAGTAATCTAAAAGGTCTCTCTTAATAGGTTTAATGTTCTGCCTGCTGCATCAAAGCAAGAACTACTGAATCAGTTACTATGAAAATACTTAAAGCCAGTAGTTAAATATTTTCTGTAAATACTGTATTTAGCCGACATGTACACTTATGAAACTTACTTGTAAATTTTATTACAAATATCAAATGTAATTATAATCTGACTAATCTGTTTATTAGAGTAGCATTTTCTCAAAAAATGTTACCTTTTACTAGTTACAAGAAAAAGCATTTTAACGAATATCTATATAGACTAGCTGTTCTGTTCAGTAACCTGCATTTGGATGGAATGCGTTTGCATCTTCAAATGAACAACATGATTCACACTGCTGAGGCTTTTTAATTTAGACTACCTATAAACAGAGTTGCTTTGAAATAAGACTAATATTAAAAGTGCAATCTTTACATAGGGTTTATTTATTTATTTATTTTTAACAAATGTGTTCAGGACTTGCATTAAACTGCTCAAGGGGATTGGTTAGGCATGATAGGGGAGATTTTCAGGCACCTACGATTTGGGAACAGAAGTCTTATTTTCAATTGGACTTGTGACATAAATCCTTCAAGCATATTTGGAAGTATTTCCTGTTTTCAGTGTAACAAAAAAACCACAGTATATTAAGTATAGTGACAATTGAGACTGAGGGCTAAAAACATACAAATTTAAAATACAATTCATTAACTAATTTTAGAACTTTTTTTGGTAAACAAATACAGATCACACTTTGAGAATTTGATTTGGACTACACAAGGTGAATGGCAATACAGAATTGAGCCCCTAGTCTACGTTGGTGAGCTGTGTGAAAGGCAACTTTCCCTGGTCCTGGATCTGTCTTTTTAATCCTTAAGAACCATCTTTGTAGAATGCTCAAACATACGTTCTTATGTGGACTTAGCAAAACCTTTAGATCCTAGAAACACTGAATTCTTAGTGATAACTACTACAATACTTCAAAAGGGAAATGCAAAAAAGAAACACTAAACACTGGCAGTGGTGAATGGGAGGCTCATGAGTGGAGAATGTCAGCCTTATGAAGAGAAGCCACAGCTCTCTCCCATAGGGAGAAACCCAGTTTCTAGTTCTCAATATAACTGCAGGAGAACAAATGACTTTCATGAGTTAAAGGTAAACAAAAGGTTCTTGAACAAGCTTTGAAATAGGAGGCTATAGACTAAGTAGCAACAATGGGCCTGATTCTCTCCTGTATCCCAGTCCCCTTCACACTGCTCCAGTGACCTAAAGTGACAGCAAACCTGGCAGAAATGGCCTTTAGAGAATTACACCCTGCCTGCCCCAGAACAGCTCTGCCACTATTTCCTTATAGCCCCGAGTGTAGGAAATGTCAGGACAGAGATGGAGTGTAGCCAGAGCCTACTTGTGCTGTGGTTATCATCAGGCAGTGAATTGCCCCTATGGGGCACGACTACTCTCAGCCTCCAGCTGCAATAGACATGAGATTGCTGAATTTCAATGGGCTGAACAGGCCTTCAGACAATCTAAAAGCTAATCTACACTAGAAGGCTGCAGCTGCGCCACTGTAGCACATCTGGTGAAGACACTCTATGCCAACAGGGGAGAGCTGCTCCCACCAACATACCACTGTCCACACTTGCACTTAAGTCAGTGTAACTTACATCACTCTTGGGGTAGGGAGGCTTATTCACACCCCAGAGCAACATAAATTATACTTACATAACCTGTAGTATAGACAAGCCTTTAGAATATGAGTGCACGTAGAATTCAAACTAGTTTTTGGCATGTCCATTCATTAAGGCCTATATACTTTAAACAAGCATTTCAAATATAAATTGGTTTGTTTCTTACCTACCAAAGTCCAAAGTTTTACCCAGCAAGTGTCACACCTCCTAAAAGCAAAGAATTTTTTTGCATTATTACAATATTTATATAGTATCTTTTACATACTCAAAACATTTTACAGTTAAATGGAAGTTGCACAGAAAGAGGAAAAAATAAATTTAACAGGGATCAACAATGGAGATATACTTCCAGAAGAGACTTGAAAATATCTGAAGTTGAGGTGAAAAGACAGATAAGGCTGTTCTGAACCCAAGGAGCTGCAAATGTGGTTCTTACCTACATTAGCAAATTTCTTATCCATTGTTCAGCAAGGGTGCAGCAGTTCCTGTGCTACCAACACATAGTGTAATATAGACCACATTTATGCATATTTTAAAAAACTATCAAATACCAAAAGTGGCTAGATTTTATGGAGGGGTAGAGAAGACCAGTGTAAGATAAGTGAATGAAGGGAAGAGAGAGAGAGAGAGAGACGGACAGACAAAGCATGTGAGGTTGCTCAGAGTAAATGAGTAGGCAGCTTTGAAATAAGGATCCAAATTAATCAATGGGGTAATTTCATTGCAGTAAGTAAATGGAGTTACTTCATGGATGAGTGGGGCCTCAGAGGACATGTTTTCCATTATGCCCTGAAACAGATGAGTATCTAGTAGTATCTGTGACGAGTATGGAGTTACACTTGATTTAATGTATGAGAAAGCAGACAAAAGCATTCTGCGCAAGCTGAAATCTATTAATCAAACCTATAGTATCTGTAAATGTATGAACGATGCTCTTTTCAAAGATGCAGCCTTCCCAAAAGGTAAAGTATATATTTAAAAATAAATAAATATGCAATACAATCAAAAGTATGCCCCAAAATAAAAAAAAGTGAGACACCTATTTATGTTTGTAGACACATTATGCTTTCTCTAGTCTGAGCAGGAAATTTTTTTTTTTTTTAATAGAGCATTCCTTTTGCATCTAAAACTTTTTTTTTTAAAGTTTACTCATTTTTAACTACCAGATTGTAGATGTAAATATGTATTTAACAAAACGAAACATGTAGTCATGTCATTAGTAAAATCAACTTTTATTTTAAAAGTGATTTTTCATAGCTTTTAATTCTTTACAAACACTAACAAAATATTTTAAAAAATTAAATTGCTATATTGTACTGTATACGTATGTGAATTCCTTTCAAATGTATTTTAATAAATTTGGCATTATGAGTAAAATATAAATGGGAAAAAGATGGTTCTACAGTATTAAAAAGATAAAACAAATGTCAAATTTCACCCACAAGCACAAGCCCTTAATCTGCAGGGGAGCCACATATGCACCTATGAGGTCAGCACTTTCCATCCCTCCCAAAAAATAAAAAAACTTTACATTTTCAAATATTTTAAAATGTAATAATGTTTTCAGAGTATAGATTTTTTTCAAAGCCAGGACAGGTTGGGTGTGACCCAAAACAAAAAACAAACCAAAAAAAAACCACACGGACAGATCTTTGGAGTTTGAGGAAGGAGGCTCAGTCCAGTTGTTGGCAAAAATGTGTCCATGTCATAGGAAAATATAAGAATTGACAACCATGTTGATAGTTTCAGCAGTCTAAAGACTGAATGGGAACAGAAGCTGAACTGTCTTCTCCATTCCTTGGGATGGTCCCCGTGGAATAGGCCTAAGCGATCATCCGGGCTCATGGAAAAAGCTTGTACTGCTATTGGCTGTGCTGCATTTTTTTTTTTTTTTTTAAACCACACACAGACACACACTGAGGCTTTCACTCCAGGGATGTTGTTCAGGAACCCCAAAATACACCAAAAAAGACATTTGCGGAGGGTGCCCATATGGTAGTGAGGGAGAGCCTTTGTTTCCATATTTGCAAGCAGACCCATTCCACAGAAAATCCATTTCAACTTTAGCAGTGAGGTGGGCCCATACAGATGCCCGGGAGTGCCAGTTCCCTCATTCAGGGGCTGGCTGAATGATTGCAAGAGGCAGCAGTTTCAAGTCTCTTCTAACTTTTTCAGGAGATGGTTCCACCTAGTGCCCACTCATGTTTAGAAAAAAAATAAAATACCTAACATTTCACATTTTCTCCACAGAGAACATTATTTTCCCCCCTCATGATTTAAATTTAAAACATACCGATTCCCCCTACGACCTTGAGGTCAAACACCCACCCACTCTGTGCCTCTCACAGGTAGTGCTTGGTATTGTAGGAGAAATCCACCAGCCTCCTCTTAGGACACCCTCCCCTTCTTACAGCAACAGCCCTCTCTCCTTCCCTCTGCTTAGCCCACTGGCCGCTGTCTAGTTACAGGGCCAGTAGGCCCCCCCTCAAATACTGTCATACAGCGATAGTACCCCTAGTTCCAGCACCTATAGGTGAGGCTGCACCCCCGGCTTTGATTTCCAGCATGAGAGATTAGTTTTGTTCAATGGCTTTCAGCACACACACACCCCCAACCCCACCCCACCCCCACGCACTATACAAATTGTTCCAGCACCAGTGGCCTCACCCCACCTCCCCGTTCTCACCTCTAGCCCCATCACGAGCCAGCCCTTGCCACCCTGCCCCCTCAGGAGGGCCCCCCCCCCCCAACCTCCCCTACAGGGCCTTCTGCTCAGGCTTTCACTGCCACTGCCCCTTGAGCTTTCCCCACAGTGAGGACCACACTAGGCCCCTCATGCCAAAAATCGATCCCATGTGCCACATCCAGCCCCACCTGAAACTCCGTCAGGCACTGAACCTGACCCGCCTGAGGCTGCTCTCCTGACAGAATCCCAACTCGAAGCACCATTGGCTGAATACAGCCACTTGACAGCCAATGGGAAGTTGGGCTCACTAGATTAATCTGATTGACAGCCACTTGGTCCAATAGAACTCCTTCCTGATGAGCTGCCTTGCGTGGGTGGGATCTGACCCGGCTCTTAAATAGCTCTGTGGAGTAAACAAAGCTCCAGCGCTTCCCGCTGGCCCCATGTCAACTCCGCGCTGCTACTGGCTGAACTAATCAGCAGTCTGTTTTTGCCCAATGGGGTGATGAGTTGCCATGAGGGAGGGACAGGGGCTGGCTTGGGTGGGAGACTGTCCCTGTTCACGCCCTGGCCCTCAGACAGGGGTGTCTTTTGGTTCCACTCTTATGCTATAAACCCTCCTGACCAACCCACTCTCTGGCTCCACCCCACCAGCCAGCATTGGCCTAGTAGTGTCCAGCTGAGGCCCAGCTTCCCTCACAGCCCTGGCTTGCCCCCCACCCCCCCATCGTACGCTGTATTACATACCCACCCCACTCATGATCATCAGCTCAACTAGTTGTCAGGCTCACACATGCACAACCCCACCCTTCCCAGACAAACAGGACAGCTCTGCAGCCAGCTCTGGGGTGGAGGGCAGCAGTGGACAGCCAACACAACTGTACATCTTGCAACAGCTTGGGCAGTTTAGCCAATATGTCATTGCCCATGTGTAACAGTTGCAGAGGGTCAATTGGAGGGAGAGGGAAGGAAACTGGTGGTGGCATTTTCCCTACTTCACCTACAAAACTAACCCTACCACTCTGTCTCACCTCTAGGAGGTGCTGCTTTCAGTAGATTGTTATAACACCTGCACAATTAGGTCAACTTTATTTTGCACTATACATAAACTAAAAGATTTTTAGATGGACACATGCACAGTAACATGATTGTAAGAAAACCTATTCCTCCCTTTAAGTCAGTCTTAAGCGAAACATTTTAAAAGAAAGCTGCTTGAAGTGGGTAGCCCTTTCTACACTTTGTAATTGTTCTCAAAATAGAATGGAACAAGGGAAGATAGTGAACACAATATTAACCTTTCCTCGTTTTAGTATGATAGACACTTCCTTTTTGAGGTAGTGGGCAGTGGGATTCATTAGGGTGACAATGTCTCACTTTTATAGGGACAGTCCTGATAGTTGGGGCTTTGGCTTATATAGGCAACTATTACCACCAACACCCATCCCAATTTTTCACACTTGCTGTCTGGTCACCTTAGTTCTGAACATGCTATACTGAGCCAAACTTAAGAGACAGCTGCAGAAGAGATGTTACTGATACTTGTCTGTGATTTGCTCCTTCCCTTTTCAAAGGTCCCAGTCCTTATGCTGATAATAAAGGAGAGCTCATAAGCTGTCATTTTGAAAAGATGACCATTGTCCTGCATGGATCCCTATATGCAGTAATGTTCAAATAGCAAAGGACCATCACTTGCATAGTTGACTTGTACACTACTGTGAAAGATATAGTTCCCAATTCTAGTTTGCCCTAAAACCCTTTCACAGAGCTCTGGCAGAGTTGCTGCAAATATAATTTACTCAGGCCTGCCCTCCAAAAAACTCCACGTGCTGTAATTATTCTTTTTCTCCTCCCCACTACCATACCCCCAACCATCCCTTGCTGGTAAAGGCCAACCCAAAATATACCTTCCCATTTAAAGAAAGGCAAATGAACCTTCCACACTGTTTACATGCAAGGGCTCAGAACTGTGTAGCACAATGAAGAAAAGGTGACATTTATACACACTTCTCTGCAGGAAAGGTGTTCAGTCAGAGTTTGCCTCCTGCATTACAATGCATTGTCCGATAGTGGAGGAATGTTCTGTACTGTTTCTACAGTCTTGTCTTACAAAAGCAGCAGCAGCTAGTTTATTGACTGCCATCACTGGAACAGGAGAGACGTGCCCTTCGTATTCAAGATCTAATTATTCTGGGACATGCAGATCCTGGTAGGCTCCCTTCTACACCAGAAATGCTGAATGCAGGCTCTACTTGTGGGAAGGGCAGGAGGAAACATTAGCACTATACTACATGCTCACATAAACACATGCTTCATTACACCAGTATTCTATAGAGATCCAGCACCACTGGATCTCTATAGAATACTGGTGTAACATCTTGTCATTTTAAACACAGACATGTCAAAAAGGATTTACCATGTTAAAACTTATTAATTAGACCAGACTAGCAGCAGAGCAGGGTACCCTGTGAAGTAGGAGGGTCCCAGAGCCTGGGCACCAGCCTGAAAGTCTACGCAGCAGTGAAACAGCTCTGCACCCAGAGCCTGAGTCGGCTGGCATGGCCCAGCCATGGGTTTTACTTTGCTGTGTAGACATACCCTCAGAAGCTTTAAATAAAGTGAAACAGAGATGCCACTTTGGAACGAGCAAATTAAAATCTGTATCATAGCAGCGCAAAACAGAGGAGAGGTAGTTTCTCTAAAAGAAGGCAAAAGTGTGCAGATCTATTACAATGTAGTCTTCTCACCCTCCTGCTATCTCAATAAAATATATTTTTTGCTAACAAAAATTATTAATAATTACCCCCTTTTGATTTCCCCCACCTACATTAAAAAGGAACCCAGTACCAATGCTGGCCTTTAAAAACAAACAAACAAACAAACAAACAAACAAACACCACAATATAAAGTATCCAGTGCTACTGAGAGACTCCCTATAAATTCCTTTCTTCTCACCAGAGAAACCTAGCTCTCCTTTCTAGAGTTGCAGTTCCCAGCCTGGTTCACCATGCTCAAGAGTAAAATCATAGATGGCTGTTCCCTGTGATTCCTCCTCCCAGCTGATGGAGCATCTTCTTGGCTCCAAGCATTAGAATACATTTATAGCCAATTTTTCCATTATTTCCAGACAGATGACAGAGTCTGTGTGGGACCTTTGCCAGCAATGACAAGTATTCACTCCTTTCAGCAGTTCTCTTCTCATTTTATATGTCAATGATGACAAACACTTCTGGAGTCTCTTCTTCATGGATCTGCATTGCTGAATAAGTTATTGCCTTGACCTCAGTACCCTGGAGGGAATAGGCACAGGAAATTAGAGTCTGTAGACCCTGAGCCCCAGCAGTGGCTCTGCATGAATCACAGCAATACATGAATATTCACAGGCTTCCTGGGAATGCTATTCAGTTTACAATAGTTTTCAAACGGGGGTATGTGTACCCCTAGGGGTACGTGAGCTCTTGTCAGGGGGTACGTAAGAAAAATCCCATAGTGGCAGATATATTTTATTTAGTACAGAGATTTTCAAACTCTGGGGGCAGTACCCCCTGCGGGAGTGTGGAAGAAGGTTCAGGAGTGAGCGGGGACACCAGGTGGCTTGGGACAGCGATGCCAAGCAGCTCAAGTAGGGAATGCCACCTCCACCCCCTGACTGACCTCCGTTAAAACTTCTAGAAGCTGTTGCTAAATGGAAGGCAGAAACTGGGAAGGGCACATGATAGGCAGGGGAGGGTGTGTGCTATGTCAGATGGGGACATGCAGTAGACTACATTTCAAAAGGGGGACAAAGCCTAAAAAGTTTGAAAACCGCTTAGTAATGTTTACATAAATAAGACTCCTTCCCCAGAAGCACAGCTGTGCTGCACTTGTTATGAGTGCAAAGGTTGGGACACCACCATGTAGTCATGGTCTAGGTCACTGACTGATGGGAAAGTAGCAAAACAAAGTTACTTCCTGCAGAGCATGAACTCTAATCTCCTAGCCACAATAGAACACCACAGTTTGTGTGATGTGGGAGGTAATCAGGAAGGATTATATTAGTTAATTACCGACTCTCTAGAGAATTTACAAAAGAGCACCCTAATAGCTAATGTCAGTGTAAGCACCCTGACTTTGGATTGGCTTGCATTTCATTGGCTCAACAAGACAACTGACTTCTCACTGCTGCTAGTTCATGAGTAATCACCCAGACACTCAGTTTCAGGAGTATTAATCGCTGCATTCACAAATGGCAGTTAGTGAGCCAAGGCTTTGGTATCAGAGGCAATACTGGCATCTAATTACACAGAAAAGTTTGTAAGTGGCTCTCTTAACTTGGGAGAAAAGCCTTTGTCATACACATGAGACTGTAAGACACAGAGCAATCGTTACATACCTGAGGGTGTTTGGATAAAGAGAACTCTTCCCCCCACCTTAGGGAACAAAAACAAACAAAAAAACCCACAAATAAGTATGAAGAGATTGTTGAAACTTTGGTTTAATTCAGCAGCTACCATTGACACTTGGAGGAAATCCACTTTATGGTAAACATCAGATTAACTCTCCTCATTAGTTCTCTCATAGCATAACTATTGAGGTTGTGTGGGGATAGTTACTCCCTCAGAGAGCTGAGCCATCCCAGCACAGATGCTAGTTATTTGTACCATGCTTGTTTAAATATATAAAAAGCTTCCTGTTCCAAGCTCTAGCCTCTTGGACCATTTTATAAGCTATTAACAAAAAAAAAAAAAACTAAGTAATTCAGGGAACACCACACTACACCCTCTCTAGTAGTTAAAACATGTACCTCCCACTGTAGCGGAGACACTGGCACACCATCCCTTGGTGGAGTCTGTGCACCCTATGGAGGGGAATTTGACTTTTCCAACTAATTGCTGGAAAGGTCACTCCCATAAGCCAGGGTTACTAGGAGAGATGTGGGTGGAAGAGAGGAAGCATGAGCCAGTGGTTAGGTAGCAACCCATGACATAAAAACTGGCCTCTACTACAGAATTCCTATGTGACCTTGGGCAAATTACTTAGCCTGCTACGGTCTCAGTTCCCCCATCTGTAAAATGAGGATGATAGCACTTCCACACCTCACAGGGGTTTTGTGAGGATAAATATGTTAAAGCCTGTGAGGCACTAAAAATAAAGCGTCCCAGAGAAGTACTTAACATAGATAGGAGGAAGAGGAGAACAAACAAAGCCCATTTTCCTTTCACTTATGCATTAGAGATTCACTCTTAAAAAGAAGGATTCAAATTTTTCTGGTCCTTCCAAGTCTCCTCATGCAAGTACAATACACATAGTGTACAGTCAGAAAAGCTAATCCCCCAGTAAATCCACGGAATCAACAACCCCTCAGAATGTAAATGCTATAGAAGTTCTCCAGTGGGAATGAAAGGAGGCATCTATGTTCTTGTCTAGACTAGGGCCACATCCACACCAGGAAAATGTGTTAGCTAACCTTGTGCTAACATCCTAATCTTAATAAGGCTGCTATAGTTCAAACACTTCAAACTGGTCAAGATAAAACCTAGCGGGGAGTGTAGAGTTTAAACTCCATCAGGTTCACATGTTCTGAAGTACAATTGCTTTGTCTCAATTAGACTTTTAGACCAGGTTAGTTAGACTGAGCTAGCTCAGTCTAACATCATACCTGTAAATCCTAGTCTAGTAAAGGCCTACAAAACAGGGAGAAGGAAGTGGAGAGAAGTTGATTTGCCTACAGTCCCCTGCATTGTATTAAGTAATTCCCTGAAGTTCTGGGCTCAGATTATTTGTATTTCTGGTCTGCTTCCATGTCTTTGATAGTGACTGTCTGAAATGCTTCAGAACAAGTAGTAGTATTTATACAGTTTTACAAAAAACATTGGCTGGTTAATCCTCATGACAGAGAGCATGGTAGATACTTAAATTTTATGTACAAGACAGAGATAGAGGGACTTGCTCAAGGCCCCACACTCCTTCCTAGTCTTTATTCACTGGTTTTCAGAATTTTGCTTTTAAAGAGATGGTGTTGATTACTCACCCAATGGATCTTATTTTGTACCTCATTCGGTCAATGTAAAGCACTTTCACCTCCTGCAAGGTAAAAAGAAACAGGGGGAAACGTTGCCATTAAGAGGATTTATACCACCAAATTAAGACTCCCAGTGAACATGCCCCCATACAAAGCCAATATTCACATCATCATCAGAACCTAAAGCCAACGTTTGAGCAGCCTCAGAGAGACACTGGTGTTCAGAATTCAGATGTACATAGAACAGTTATTACAGTAGAATGGCACCTATTCATTAGCATTTACAACAGCTAAACTAAGTATATTCCTTGCCTCCCCCCATCCTTGTGTCTACAATCCCCCCATATGTTGGTGGGTCTAAGTGGTTTGTTGGTTCCACCTTTCCTGCCCCAGATACTGCTGTACATAGAGCAGGTGTTGGTAGGGAATATTCCTGTCCTGTAAGATAGAAGAGGCTTACCCTGGGTACAAAGAACTGGTCAGCACTGAATTTATACAGCCACTCATTCAAGAAGTTATAGAGAAGAGAGAGCAGGTCATGTCCTGCAGGATAGAAGCAGAGAGAGAGAGAGAAAGTGACTCAACTGGGAGCCCAGTCAAGAACTTCCCAAACATTATTCTAATCCATATCAAAGGGGCAGTTTCCTGATGACAAAGTACTAGAAGATTCAGATTATCTGTGTATAAATCTTGATTTAATACATCTGTACCAGTACTACATCTAAGGAGTCAACTGACCTTGGCTCCTTAGATGTAGTACTTACCTTTTTATTTCAATGCATTTCTCTTTCAACGAGTTCATATAATAGGTCCACTGCCTTCTTACCTTCTGCCTCCACTTCTATAGTATCCAAGGGTTCAACGGTCTCTGTATCAGTCATGTAGCCAAACATGGCCATAGCACATTGCTCAAATGTCTCTTCCAAAGTATCTCCCCAGGCATGTAACCTGCAGACATCAGCATTACTCCATCATAGAACACTAACAAAGAAAGTGGGGGGGGGGGGGCGTGTAGATGAAAGATTGGGGCGCTAGTATAAGTGGGAAAGGAAGTGAATGCAGAGAAGTGCAGACCTGCCATTACCCAAGATTAGGGAAGCACAGCTTAAATATTGCAAGAGGAAAGGGGCTTCCTTTTGGAAGGACAGTGGGAAAGTAGTAAAATATTTTACTAACAGTAGTGATGTCCTTCCTAAAGGACAGTTGGCATGCATGGAAATAAACCACTTGGAAATAAGAGGTATCATGAAAATTTGAGTTTGAAGAGAATAGACAAAGAGCTGAAGAATTAAACACCTCCATGTAGCTTAGACTTATTTCAGGAGCACTGTAGGCATACTTTTGTGACATTCTGTACCTTGGGGGAGTACCGTTAACAGCCTACCCCCATATTCCTCATCTGTATAGAATTGTGATATTACATATAAAGCATGCCTCGTAAAGTATCAGAGGAAAGGTTATGATCTGCTGAAAGTAATTTCTCTATCCATATATGTATATCATTAATGTATGTGAAGTTATGAGAATTGTGTTGTATGGTTGTCACTAAAACATGCTGCAAAATGGGTAATCAGCCAGATATTAGCTCCCCAGAGGCAACAGCAAGGAAAGTAACCAACGCCTGGGCAGGGTGTCAAACAACCATTGTCCAGCAAGGGCACTACAATTCAATGACTAATTTGCATCAGGACACATCAGGGGAATTGCTCAACCTTGCCTGGAGACTCAGCAATACCCCAAGACATGCCTGGACTTGTGTTCCACAAGCACCTGGACTGAGTGTATAAAACTGAACACAGGGGGCCCAGGCTTGGCCTCTCTCCTTCACCCACCTATGCTGCAAGCAACAAGGACACTTTAAAGACTCCAACTGAGGGGATTGGCTCAGATGTCAAGGGTGAAATCTGCATACTATGAACTGCAATATCCAGTGGGCTGAGAAAAACTGCTTAATCTAGTTGTTGCCCAGTCTAGTAGGGTTGAGAGTTTAGACTGAAGGCTTATATTTTATTTCTGTTGGTAACTAACAGATTTTTAAGTGATAGGCAAAAAGTCAATCTTTTGTAGTCAATAAATTTGTTTAACTGTTTATCTTTACCAGTGAATTTGCCTGAAGCGTGTGGTAAATCTGCTCAGGTTTTGCAAAGGCTGGTGTATATCCACTTCCCATTAATGAAGCAGTGAACCAATTAATAAAATCTGTATTGCCCATCTTCAACAGTGCGAGATGGTATATTCCTCAAGTCCAGTGCTAGTTGGTGCCTTTCCCGGTGTGATTCATGAGTGGCTCTGGGAGCATTCATGCAATCTAGCTGGCTGTGGGGCTCCACATGCCATTGTGCTGAGTGATGATAGCTCCTGCAGGGGTTTGCTGCTGGTCACTAGAAAGGCATTATGACAGACAGCCTGGCTGGAGAATTTATGGGGCACAGCAGTCCCATGGTCCCAAGCTGTACCCCAGGGAACCAGTCACAACCTTATCAAAAAAGAGAAACAGATGACTATATTCCCCTCCCCCCCCTGCCCGTGTCCTCCCAAGAGAAACCATATTGTTGAAATGAAACGAAAAATATCTAGCATCTCAGCAGTGGTGTTGGAACCACTTTTACAGTGGGGGTGCTGAAAGCCATTGAACAAAACTAAACCCTATACATGATAGAAACGACTTCAAGCAAGAGGGTGCTGCTGCACCCCCAGGCCCTAGTTCCAGCACCTGAGCACACTTAGATATATCCCTTTTGAGCTTATGGAATGCTTATTTGGCCCGATTCTCCTCTCACAACAGTTTACATAGATGCAATCCTGCTGACTTCACAGTTACTCCTGATTTACATCAAATGTGATAGAAGAATTCATCTTAGTAAGGTTACACACAGAAATGTGCTCCTTAGGGAATTCTGTGCCACTCTGCATGCATAGAATCCCGCCCCCCCGCCCCAAACATTCTGCCCTAGAAGTGCTGCAGTTCTGCGTTTTGCCCACCAGAGGATGCTGTGGCACCAGAACAGCCGGCTGCGTTCATGCTGTTGGCTGTTCTGGCACCACCTGGTGGGTGAAAGGTGGAACTGCAACACTTCTGGTGCAGAATTAATTTTCGGGGGGTGGGGGGGAATCTGTGCATGCACAGTGGTGCACAATTCCCCCAGGATCACTGCACCCTGCCTGCAGAGCCAGGTTAGGACAGAGTGGGGAACGCACGGCAGCTGTGTGTGCGCCAGATTGGGGTTCAGAATAGCTAGTGGAGGGGGGAGAGAAAGACAGACTGGGGCCTGGGCTCAGGAGCTGGTGGGGTGACAGTGTTGAGCCAGGGGCTGAATGGGCGTGGGGATGCAAGGCCACATGGGGATGGGGAAGGAAGCTGCAGAGACCCATGGGCATAGGTGCTGACTCCATGGATGCTCCGGCGCTGGAGCTAGGGTTGAGCACCGCCCCCTAGCACATTAGAAAGTTGATGCCTGTGCCCATAGGAATGGGAGGTGTGGGGAGAGGGGTAGATGTGCCTGACTGAATGGGAGAGGCTTTGGGTCACCAAGGGTCTACATCTGGAAGGCTTCCGAACTCCCTAACACACAAAACAAAAACTGTTCCATACTTCTCCCAGCCACATCTAACAACCCTCCAGGTTCACTCCAGACTTCTTCCCTCTCCATCAGCTCCTCTGATACACCCAACACCCCCAAGCCTTTGCACTGCTGCTGACTGGTGCAGGCAATACAGTTCCATGTTGTAATTCAAATTAACTACTCAAAATTCTGTGCTAATATGTCTAGTAAGGAATCGGTTTGTCAAAAAAAAAAAAAAAAAAACAAAAAACCACCAACCTTTTTTTGGTCTGTATTGTTACAGGCAAACTTGCTGACAGATATTTTGAAATAAATTATCAAAATAATTGAAACTCGCATGATTGTACGGATATTCTGATAAATAAAATTTGCAGAATTTTAAAATATTGTGCACAGAATTTAATTTTTTGGCACACAATTCCCCCAAGAGTAGAAATTGCAGCTGTAAATACTCACTGCACGTCAGCGGTGTGATCCAGATCTGAGAGAGTAGAAAAAGAATATAGTTATCATGAGATCATCGTGGTGGTTTAAAAAGAAGCAATAATATGGAAGAAAAAAAAGTCAGGTCGTGTTAATAACAAGATAGTAATTTGTGCTTGTTTTGACACTGACGCTCCAGTTAGTGGGTTAATCTGATTAATAAACAACAACATTGGAAAAGACTTAATTCAGGGTCAACACATGTCCACAGAGCAGGTTTTAAAAGAAAACCACAAAAAGCCAACTTCTTGCTAGTGAAGCCACCAATAACACGGTACAACTCAGGGAAGGCTGCAACAGTGTTCCCTTTTTGTGGTCCACCAAGGGCACCCACTCTTAAGCTTCCAGCACCCAGACATCACCTCTCTTGGGGAGAGACCCACATCTCTATTCCTCTCCCGAGTGGGTTTTTTCCAGGGGGCACAATTCCCTGCCTACACTGTGTTATTACCAGCAAGCCAGACTGCCTAAATAGACCAGGGTTGTGATTTGCTCTCTTCCCAGAAGCTATAGCCAGCTTAATTGCCCACAGTTATGTTCTGACACAACCCTTTCTAAGTAAGCACTTAGAAGATGAAAGCATTACAGAGAAAACACAATGATAGAACAACCCTACACGTGCAATAATAAGTTTGCCAAAGATCACCCCCACCCCTACTCTAGCAGGAGTCAGTCCTTCAAACCCGCAAAAGGTTTCGTGGTTACAAGTTCCTAACAGCTTCAGCTCAGCACAAGCACATCTGTGCATAGGTTAGTCTTTTCTTTATGCAGCCAGGTTGTCTAACTGTATCCACTGTTTTTTAAAATCAGTTTTATTTATTAGAATGCTATTCCAGGCCATTTCAGCTTTTATCCACCTTCCATTAATCCATTCTTCGGGTCAGCTCAGCAACATTCAGCTCCTCCCTGTGCTTCTGCTTGTAGGAACCAATTTAATTTTACAATTTAAATGTATTCCCACCGCCACTGTATGCATAATACACCAGAGGGGACTGAGCTGAATAAGAAAAAAACATCAGGTGGTACAGAATGTATTTTGCGGCTTGTAACAAGGTGTGGTGATATAATTAATAACAATATTCTCCACTATAATTTTGAGGCATAATGTTGATGGATCAGGACCCGATACAGGAAGCTGGGGAGAACATAAGAACAGCCATACTGGGTCAGACCAAACATCCATCTAGTCCAGTATCCTGTCTTCCAACAGTGGCCAATGCCAGGTGCCCCAGAGGGAATGAACAGAACAGGTAACCATCAAGTGATCCATCCCCTGTTGCCCATTCCCAGGTTCTGTCAAACAAGAGTCTAGGGACACCATCCCTGACCACCCTGGCTAATAGCCATTGATGGACCTATCCTCCATGAACTTATCTAGTTCTCTTTTGAACCCTATTATAGTCTTGACCTTCACAACATCCTCTGGCAAAGAGTTTACACAAAGCACAGTCAACCTGTGGAAGAAATACTTCCTTTTGTTTGTTTTAAACCTTCAAGAATTCTAGTAGATTGGTGAGGCATGATTTCTCTTTACAGAAAAGATATTGACTCTTTCCCAGCTTGAGCACTTGATTCCCACTGACACCAGTAACTCTGAGGATCAGGCCCTAAATGCCTTCAGTTATGTGGGGGCTCCCCAGTATAGCTGCACTTTGTAAGGCATTAGGTTTACGTTTAAAATGGTCTTTAAAAAATAATTTCCAAACTTATGCAGTTAAAGTAGATACACGAACAGTCAAAACATTGGTCATCAGCCATCAGCCACTAACTGATCCAAGAAAGCGTATACATGGACTGTACAATCCACTGCAGAGAGAGATCTTTGTACAGTCATGTTAAGAGTAGTCCAGTGAAAGGGCTAACGAGTCCTGCTCTGCACACTTACAGTGCCAGACACAGACATTAGGCCCGATCCTACAAATACAGCCTCCAGAAGGGGAGACAGCTGCTGAGTGAAGAGCACTCTTGAAAAATCTGACCAATAGCGCTTACTACCTTTAGTAGTCCCACTGACTTATGCCAAGTGTTAAGTGCTTGTGTGATCGCACCCAAGGTGGCACAGTTTCTCCATTTTATTATTGTCAGTGCAGTATGCAACAAATCCTGATCATTACCCCTTAAGATTACAAAAGTCAATTTTAAGCAAAACCTCTCTTTCATAAAAAAGGCTTTTACTGCTAGGTTTTGGGATGTGTGTGTGTCAATAAGGGTTTTAAGAGAGGACAGTGCACTTAAATAAAGAGTACGATGACCCTAAGTGACAAAATCTAACTGAGAGCAAAGTTAAAAGGACAAAAGTAAGTGAGCCAGTGATTGAGTGAAAAACGTTATTAAAATCAATAGGGGAAACCTAGAAAGTGTGTGTCAGTGTTGTTGCATTGTCAAACAACATATACAAGTTAAAGCAGAATTTCAAAGCAAAGATGAACACAGTCTATACTTCCTATCTCTAGCTAAAACCGATTTCTGCCAGCTCTTATGAGATATTAAAGGTGTTTACTGCACCAACACAGCAAACAAGTGATGATGACTAGATGTCTGTGACAGTTTCTTCTTTTCCCTCAAGGCTGAGAAGTGTGGTGTCTGGTGTCTGCAGGCTCAGTGCACAAGCCTTTTTTGTTCATTTATAGCTTTTAAGCTGCCAACAACCCAATATGTGGCATTGGCTTTTAAACTATTAAGAAGAATTACAAAATGAGGAGCACAGGGACCCACACTATAAAATTAATCTTAAATTATGTAATATTAATTTCCTTAACACAGATGAAATGTTATACAACCACAATTTAGGGATCTAGAATTTAAGTCAACACACAGTAGTAAGAAGACAAAAAACAAACAAAAAAGTGTGCAAAATAACCACATTTGTTGGAGGCAGATCTAAACTGAGGTCTAAAATAAGTAACAGACTATATATAGATCATGACAGCTGAAAACCATCCTCTTGGTTCCATAATCACTTACCTGCTTTGTGACTAGTTTTCCTACCAACTGTCTCAAAACAACAACAACAGAGTCTAACTCATTTCAGCCAGAGAATAAAAATCTCAGATTACATAAGGAAGATTGACTCCATTTTGACTGGTGGAATATGATGCTGTCATTAGAGCTATACTAGGCTTGAGAGCGGAACAAGTCCTGAAATATATGCTAATGAATATCACAAACTACTCTCCCAAATGGGCACTGCCCAAATAAAACTGCAGTTAGACACAGGCTGTCCTTCCTGTAATTCCTAAAGCTATTAAATCAAGGCAGGAAGGAATTCCTGGGGAGGGGAGGGGATGGGGGAAAAAAGCCCAGGCAAAAGTCTCAAAGCAGCAAATTAAAGCACATCACGCAAAAACAAAACAAACAGAAAAGAAGTAGAGAAGAAGATGGAAGAAATATATTCTCCAGCTAAAAATCTTAAGCATTTGTTTAGAGATAAGAAACATCTTAGAAGGAGAGTTTCTCCGGTTGCTTTTTATGAATAAGTCATTGTATAGTTATTTACATCACAGAAAGGCACAAAATAATTCAACAAAATTAAGAAACAAACAACCCCTTCAATTAATCTACAAACACCCACCCACAATCTGAAAGTGAAAACAGCATGCAGCATTAGTGTATTAAGGGGACTCACCTTTCCATAGTCCCCCCCAGCACCACATGGACTATCCCTAGACAAAGCTAGGAATACTTACACTCATATTTTTTAGTGAGGGGCGGATACTTGGCTTTAATAGCCTGCTGGTCTGCTGTCAGATTATAGTCCCTGTAGTTGTCTGCCATAATCACTGTCTTGTGCACTACTCACTTCCTGCTTTATAAAAATGGCCATCCCCTTCCAGGCTACTGGCGGGGAAGTTCCCACACGTGATGCTGGTGCTTAAAGAGAGAGTTCTCATTTTATCAGGCCAGTCTCTGTGGAGAATCAATAGCAATTTTGGAAGAGTTCTTTTATTCATATAACTAAATATAGCTAGCACCACAATTGTAGGAGGCTGTGGAACTGTGATATTTTAAATGTGCCTCTTTGAATTCCCATGCCACCAAATCCTTCATTCATGGGGGAACTTTAGATCTTGATTCTGCAAAGATTTTACATGTGTGTTTAAATGTATGCACTGCGTGAATGGTGAACATGCTCAGTGGGTAAATCAAGCATGTGCACAAGTCTTTGCAGGTTTGGGGCCACAAACTGTAAACTCCTTGGAGCAGGAATCATGTCTTCCATTATGCCCCAAGCATGCTGCCAATGCTCCATAAATAATAGAATGATGTTAAAACCAAAGTAACAAGTCAGTTCTATAGGAGGCCTGACTGAGCTTGCAAGTGTCAAATGTTTTCCAGTCCCCCTGAAGTTAATGGCATCTGAGGATATTCAGCACTTTACAGAAGGATGCCCAGTGCGCATATGGTAATCTAAACATAGACATGTTACAAAACAAGCCCCTATAAAACCCACCAAAACCACAGCAGCTGGCACACATGCAGACTCCGTAGCTCTCAACCATGTTACTACAGCAGATAAAAGTGAAATCTGTTCTTTAGGGCAACGACTGTTTATTAGGCCCCAATCCTGAAAACACACACAAATGCTTAAGTCAATGGGGCTCTGCATAGGATCTGGTCCCTAGTGAACAAGGTTGTCAGATCCCAGTGAAGAGTATGTTTCCTAAAATCAGCCTCTTTGCAGTTTCTTCAGACTTTCAAGCCACGTTTTAATTTGAAAGGTAAATGGAAATAAACTTCAGGACCAGAAAACACATATCAACTGCAGGTTCTGTAATCAAGTATTTATCCCCCAAATGGACCTTCCCATATCTTCCCCTTCCCCACGGAGTGACCAGCCTTGCTCTTTCCTTAAATTGCTTGCATGTGGAAGGATCTATCTACAGCTAAATCCAAGTAGCATCCTCAACAGCTGGTGGAAATTGTACTGCTTCAAAACAGTGTTGCCAGCTCTTGTGATTTTATCATGAAGGTCTCACAATGTGTAGTGTCTTCTTAAAGGCCCAGGTTCTGGAATCATGATATTGCATGATAATTTCAACTTTAAATTTTTGAAGTAAATTTCTAGTCCTCGTGGTTGCAGAGAAAAGCTTGAAAATGTAAAGCAAGGGATTCCTAAAGAGACAAAAGGCAAGGGAAAGGACCTAACATTTAATATATTAAAAATATATATATTATTTTTAAAACAATCTCTCAATTGTTATGGGCCAAGGTAATTATTTTTCAATATTTGGGGTTGACAATGCAGGGCTAATAATGTTCTGAATGAAAACATAAGAGGGGAAATCTATAAATAAGGGCATATGTGAAGTGAAATAAGGGTATAACTTTTTAATTTCAGGAGAAGGGAAGGACTTTTTGGAAGGGCTAAATAAAAAGCTCTCCTAGTGCTTTTTATCAGGAGATTTTAAAGGAGGTCAGTATCATTATTTCCACTTTAAAAAATGAGGAAATAGAGGCTCAGTGATGTGCAAATGATTTATCTAAAGTCTCCTAGTAGGCCACTAGTAGAGTCAGAAACAGAATCTGTATTTCCTGAGTCCCAATCTAATGTGTACACTGCTAGGCCACGTGTTTATCAGCAGCTAGGCAGCTTTTTTAAATTGGGATTAAGGGCAGAGTATAGTTTGTGTCTATCCAGTGTAGTGTTTTCTATAATGTCCATCCCTGTCACATCTAAGTGGAAAGGGGAAAGTACTGACTAGGGTTGGATATAGGTCATTTATGTCTTGCTGCCATGGAGAGAACTAAGAAAATAATCAGGAGACAGGAAACATCAAAGATTTTCCCTTATGCAGGGCACATAATCAAAAAAAACTGAATTGTGTCTGTTATGTTTAAACTCTTTGGTGAAGAAGGGTGGTAACAAACAATCTAGGAAGTAGATTAAAGGCTGAATATGAACCTTATTTCTCAAATTCCGTAATTGTCTGGATTTTAGGGTGTTCCATACTATTATCTGATAATAGATTGCTGTGACTTGTAGACAAAAATTTTTATTCCTAGGTCTATTTACTTCCCTCAGATGCAGTATGTACAGACACACAAACTTTATAAAAATTTGCATAAAGTGGAGCAGTTTTTCTGCTCTCTCCTAGATGCAGTATGGAGACCTCAAATATCTTGGAGCACTGCATAGTGGGGCCTCTAGTCTCTCTAGTGTAGTGCTGCACTATTTAAAAACTGCTTGGACCAACATGCAGCCTTGCATACTGAGACCTAAAATATGTATGTGAACCATCTGCCTGTATTATAGATGAGTGGTTGTTCATTGCTGTCATGAACAGATAAGTAAGAGTTAATAGAACAAAAGTACTTCATATCTCTTTTGCCTGTAAAGGGTTAACAAGATCAGTGAGCCTGACTGTCACCTGACCAGAGGACCAATCAAGGGACAGGATACTTTCAAATCTTGAAGGAGGAAAGTTTTTGTGTGCTGTTAGTGTTTGGTTGTTGTTCTCTCTGGGTTCTGAGAGTGACCAGACGTGCAACCAGGTTTTTCTCCAATCTCCCTGATACAGGTTCTTATAGATTCAAAATAGTAAGTACTAGGTGATAAGGCAAGTTAGGCTTATGTTTGTTTTCTTTATTTGCAAATGTGTATTTGGCTGGGAGGAGTTCAAATTTGTATTTTGCTGAAAGGATTTTAATTTGTACTTGTATACTTAGGCTGGGAGGGTATTCCCAGTGTCTATAGCTGAAAGACCCTGTAACATATTCCATTTTAAATTTACAAAGATAATTTTTACTGTTTTTCTTCCTTTAATTAAAAGCTTTTCTTGTTTAAGAACCTGATTGTTTTTTTATTCTGGTGAGACCCCAGGGGACTGGGTCTGGATCCACCAGGGAATTGGTGGGGAGAAAGGAGGGAAGGGGGAGAGAAAGGTTAATTTTCTCTCTGTGTTAGGATTACTTTCTCTCTCAGGGAGAGTCTGGGAGGGGGAGAGAGAAGGAGGGGGGAAGGTGAATTTTCCTCTCTGTTTTAAGATTCAAGGAGTTTGAATCACAGTGATCTTCCAGGGTAACCCAGGGAGGGGAAGTCTGTGAGAGGCAACGGTGAGGGAAAGGGTTTACTTTCCTTGTGTTAAGATCCAGAGGGACTGGGTCTTGGGGGTCCCCGGGCAAGGTTTTGGGAGGGACCGGAGTGTACCAGGCACTAGAATTCCTGGTTGGTGGCAGCGCTACAAGTACTAAGCTGGTAATTGAGCTTAGAGGAATTCATGCTGGTACCCCATCTTTTGGATGCTAAGGTTCAGAGTAGGGGTTTATACCATGACAATTGCATATTCCTCCTTGGTGCACTTTAGCCAGTACATGATACAATATTACTCCTTATCATGGATCCACAAGATCAGTGCTACACTTCCAGTTTTGGAACAGCATCTTGGAGGAATCCCTTTGATCTGCCAGACACCAAGGGGTCTCACTTGTTTCCCAGGGCAGGCCATACATCCTTACTATCTCCTGAGACTGAACTTCTGGGGCTTCATCACTCCTGCTACACACTGAGCTCTGTTCAGCAAGTCCAACTGAGACAGGGTCCTGCTAGAAACTTGTACGCTCTTCAGGAATTAGTGCACTTTACCAAGTAATTACACTGACACTAACATAGCATTTTCAATACAGTAGGGTTTATTAGTCAGTTGTAACACAGCATAGGAAGTCCTTAGGTTAGCATACAGAAATTAAGGTTAAAACATAGTCCATTATGGTCAGCCCAGAGCACCAGCCAAGCAGTAGTGGACCCCATTTTCAGACTCTCTGTCTCTGACTTCATTCCTCAGTTCCCAGGTACCAGAGCTCCAACCTTCTTCCAGGAGCCAACTCTTATGTCCCCACCTCACACCTCCATCCCTTTGTTCTCCAGCTTGGGCCTCTGCTCAGCTTCTGTGCTGAGAAGCAGGGACATCCTCCTCCATTTAGGTTATTAGTTGCTAGGTGTCAATGTCCTGGTGCATGGGCTTTCCATTGTTTCCTGGATTTTCCATTCTCTGCCAGTCCTTTTTAATGACACTCATCTAGTCCACTCAAGTGACACACACACAGACACAGTATGCACGGACACAAAAACTTTATAAAAACAGACACAGCTATGTCTTAGGCTATGTCTACACTATCACTTTTGTTGGTGTAATTTATATCACTCATGAGTGTGAATAAGCCACCTCCCCCAAGCAGCATAAGTTACACTGACATAAGCACCAGTGTAGACACGGCTATATCTAATGTTTGTAGCCATAGTCTTAGCCTTCCCTGAGAGCAACCACAGTCCTTTTCCCCCAACTGGGTAGCCACGTAAATAGGGGAAACTGAGGTACACATAGGATTCATAATTTTTTTTTTAAATTCTCACTTTGTCACTTAGGGCTAGTGCTGGTTTTTGACTGGCAGGAATTACATACAGGCTTTACCCTTCAGTCACTCGCTTAAATGACCCCAATAGTGCTGGCAGAGAAGGCACACCTGTGCGATGAGATGGGACAGCCACAACCATCGGGCATGGGACAAAAGTATATAATGCTGTGCCAGGCCATAGGGTTGGATGGTAGCCCATCTGGAAATAGTTTTGGGGGATGGACTGTTCATGGCCTCCACAGTGTCACCTGTGAGATGGGTGCAATTGCTGATCTCACCATCCAGGATGACCCCAACTAATGCATGCACACGGGGCTAGAAGCTGACAGTCATAGAGACAGAGAATATCAGGGTTGGAAGGGACCTCAGGAGGTATCTAGTTCAACCCCCTGCTCAAAGCAGGACCAACTCCAACTAAATCATCCCAGCCAGGGCTTCGTCAAGTGGGTGGGATCTGTACGCAAGTGGGCACATGCTGGTTACTGGCCCTTTAAGAAGACCCGGGCGAGGAACAGGGTCCATGCCGCCCTACATTGGAAAATGGCGGCTCCCAGGGGAACTTCAGCAGCACCTTCGCCACCCACGTGATCAGAGAGCGCGCTCACCGCCCTCTGGGCCCGCCCCGCCGAGGTCGCCTCGGCGCTATGATTGGCAGCGGGGGCCCGGCAGCGGGCTGTGATTGGCGGCTGATGGCGCGAAGGGCGCGCGGCGCTGGAGCCGCACGCAGGGGGCAGGAAACAATAGAGCGGCGGCTGGCGGGGACGGAGGGAGGCGAGGAGCCGGCTGGCCGCACCGCCTGCACCGACGCCATGGCGGACAAGGAGGGTAGGCGAGAGCGCGGCGCTGACGCGCAGGCCCCGGCCGGCCTGGGGCCCCTCCCGCCTCTCTGGGTCGGGGGCCGCTCGGCCCCTTCCCCGGCCTGTGGCGAGCCTGCGCCGGGGGGAGGGGCCCTGCTCGCGGTCCCCCTCCCCGTGTCTCCCATAGAGCCGGTCCCCGGGGGCGAGGCCGCCCTCCTGGGAAGGGCTGGGGGCGGGGTCCGTCCCGGGGGGGGGGGGGCAGGCTGCGGGCCCCGTGTCGCAGGCAGGGGTAGGCCCAGTCCCGCAGAGGCACGAGCGTGTCAGCTGTTGGGCGCGCGCGCGGCACCTGCTCCCGTAGGGCCCCCTGCTCTGGGGATGTCAAATGGGGGGGGGGCTCCCGGAGGTGCCCTTCTGGGGTTCACCACCGCCCTCGCACGGTCACTGCTGAGTTCCTGCCCCTGGGAACGTCAGGACCTTGCGCACCCTCGGCAAGATGACGCAAACTGCACTCACTCAGCTGCTTCCTAGGGGCTGCGTACGGGGCTTTGCGGTTTGTGATTCCCCAAGTCGCCCTTATCTAGTAGTTTAACTCTCAAGGGCCCCCAAAGACTCCCCTCCTGCGCAAATGGAAATATCTTTGCACAGTCTGGATTCTAACCGCATCTCTACTATTGCATTTTTGTAAGATTCCTGGATTGCTCAAACCTAGATAGTATGAAAGGAGAGAGACTTTGTTTTTAATGTTCAGTGAAAACACGTTAGAGAAAAATGCCATTCTAAATGACAGAAAGCTTTATGCCTTACCTTTAACGCAGTTTTTAGTGAAGGGTGAGTTGCTAAGTCTAGATTCAACTCACCTGTCACACGAGGAGATGCACAGGAATCTATTGGCTGACTTAGGGCTACATAGCCTTATTGGGGATATTTCTAGTATGAACTGAGCCTAGCACTGCTCCTTTGTATTCCAGGCATATTTAATTTTTATTGCTACCTATATCTGTGTGATGAATTTTTATGTATTGGTTCTGGATTAGCCTTCTTTATCTGAAGAGGGAGAGGTGGTTGCATGTGCTGCAGGGGATTTTTAATCCAATAGTTGTCATTTTGGTAGAAGTATGGTCTATGTATCAGCAGTGTGACAGTGTCAGGCAGACAGCTAGTTGTTAAATGCCCACTCATTGTCTTGTTGCCAGCTTATAAATGTACTTGTCCATATTAATTTTGTGCATTTAAAAAAAAAAACTTTAGCAGCCTTTGATGATGCGGTGGAGGAGCGTGTGATCAATGAGGAATATAAAATTTGGAAAAAGAACACTCCTTTCCTGTATGATCTGGTAATGACCCATGCTCTGGAGTGGCCCAGCTTGACTGCTCAGTGGCTTCCTGATGTAACAAGGTAAACTGAGCCTCTTATTTTGAATGAGGAGGGAGAAGGTGACAGAAGAACAAATTTATCACATCTCATATTGCTGTGAGACTGTATAATTGCTGTCTTCCATGACCAGCTGTTTGTGCTCTTGCCTTATCAGTAGTGAGTTGAGGACTGTTATGATGTGCAGAATGTTAGCCAATACCTCTGCTCCTTTTTGAGTTAGAAATGAGCTGTCTTGACAGATTTTTTTTTGCCTATATTCAAAATATCCCATTGTTTTCTGCTCTTCTTCCTCCACCCGACAAAAGCTTCAGAGTAAAAGTAAACAGTTTATATATGTCCATTGCCTGCTTCTTTGTCTGCACACAACCACTGTCATCCCCTAAATTTCTGAGCCAATTTATTTTCCATCTGCTGTTTGCAGAAAGTGCTAATAAACCTCAAGGTTTTACTCCACTAGCAGCTCCTTGGGGGTATATCAGGGACACTATAGAGGGGCAAAGAAAACAAGTAGGCTTTGGTGCTGTGAGGATTCCAGTATAGGATCTGGAAGCAACCTTGTTTGGAGTGAGGGGTTCTCCTGTCTGAGTAGGAGGGCAGGGACAATGCTAAAATGAGTGGGTGGTTGTGTTGTGTGTTTTTGTTTTTGTTTTGTAAGGGATAACTTCCAGGCGATGGCTCATTCTGATGAGCTGGTTACAGGTGTCTCTCTCTCTCTCCCTTGATTCCTCATGTAATTTCATTTTGTTGTAGACCTGAAGGCAAAGATTTCAGTATTCATCGACTAGTTCTGGGGACCCACACTTCAGATGAACAAAACCATCTTGTGATAGCCAGTGTTCAGCTGCCCAATGATGATGCACAGTTTGATGCTTCACACTATGATAGTGAGAAAGGAGGTAAGATTCAAATGTGATGAACGAAGTGGAGTTCTGATCTTTCTCTCACTAGCTCTTGGCCTTTTCTTAGCTTTGGGTTCATAAAGTACAGATATAAAATTAAAAACTCTTACACTATTTAATCATCAGGAAAAGATTCAGCTTCTCTCTCATGGATTTCTACCCAGTACCTCTGTAATCCATATGCTACACTGAATGAAATTTAATTTTCACTTAGTAAAATGTAACCTTTTTTTCTTGTAACAGTGATGAAAAGAAAGGGGGAAAGGTTTATTGCAATATGGTGGGGTACAACTGTATATCCTTTATGAGACAATTGAATTCTACAGGTTGTCTTTTACATTGCATAAAGTATTCCTTTGTAGTGACTGTGTTTTCTTAACCTGGTGAAAGGGTCCTTTTCCCTGGCCTTAGAGGGGGTGTAATGTTTCAAATGTTCTCTTTAGTTTGAATCCTGCTGTCAATATTTGTGCCAGCCCCTTCACAACAAAAAGGATGATTGTACTTTGTCCAGTTAAATAGCCAAATACTTTGGGTTTGGATCCCATGTTTTCTGCAGCCTTGTTTGGCTGCCAGTGTTCCTACTTGTTATAAGGAATGGCTATTTTAGTCAGTTTAATCAATTGTTCTACATGACATAGATCATTCCCAATCCAGTTGTTTGCTGTGCACTTTCTTGCTAGAAGCCAGGATTGTGCAACTGGCATTTTGATCTTTGGACTTCTCAGTATTGCTCATGAACAAGATTCTATCTAATAAAATACTTTATTTTAGTATTTGTTTTCCAGAAATGTTAAATCTCTGTGCTGCTTTTTTTCTCCTTGGTATCTTAATACTTTTTGTTTTTCATGATGGGTATTGAATCACAATAAAATTGCAAGAAGTATTCAGATAATTGAGATGGGAAGTCTGTAGAAATCTCTTCAGCCCAAAACCTTTAATTGTGGTCCTAAAATGGCTTTAGTTTTAATTTAATGACTTTCACATTAGTACCTCTTTCAAGGAATATACCGCACAATACTTGCTCTCAGTTTCATATTCAGATGCTAAACACAGCTTCAAAAAGGCTATCACTGAATTTTTTTAGTCATCTGACTTTTTCTGTAACCCTGATATGCTTGCTACTAACTCATTCTTCCATATGAGGCAGTATGGCCTATTGAACTGAGCACTAGACTAGAAGCCAAGAATGCTTGACCTAATCCTAGCTGTGGCACTAATGAATGCCTTGTCTAAATGCCCATGGCAGGGCCTCATTTTTGTGGCCTTGGGCAGGTTGCTTAATATAACCTTTCCACCTCAGTTCTACTCTAAAACAGAAATATGTTTTCTGTTGTCCATTTATCTTCTATTTTAAGCATATTTTTATTAGTTGTAAATGAGTGGAGCATAAACAAGAACTTTGTTTAATTTATTACAAGAACATTGACAAGGAATGTGAACTTTGTTAGTTATTTTTAATGTCCCAGTACCGTAAAGTACATTCATCACAAAAGAAAACCTTGCCATTTTACTGAGAGTTCAGTTGATAGGAAATTATCAATTCAATAAATCTTATCTAAAAATTTTGAACTTTCTCTGAAAGTCTTATTTTTTGCATTCATGGGCCAGATTCCAATGTGGTTTCATTATCATTCAGAAATGGAAGAGAAATCTACTGTGAATCCATTCATAGGAGTAGGTAGATTGATGCCAACACTGTGGAAGAGAGGTCAGGAACTCTGTCCAGGGATTCTGTCACTCTGACATTCTCATCTCTGGTCCCTTGCTGCCAGACCAATGGTGGTAGGTCCTATTCTCTTTCCTAGCCTTGGTTTGCCTGCCAAATTTTTCCTACAAGGTCCTGTTGCTTCCTCAGGGAGCCTTGGGGGTAGGCTGAAGGCTGTATTGGTCCTGGCTGCAGAGGCAGGCTGAACTGTTGAACAACATTGTGCTGTAGCTCCAGGCCTTAAAGGACAGTATTATGCTTTGTTAAACAAAGTTTGGTACCATCTAACTGGGCAAGACTCAAACTGTTGTGTTTGATTGGAACACATCTGTTCTTAATCTCCCAACATACATTACCTATTTGTAGAACAGGCTCTTTTAAAAATTAGTCTTGCACCTTCACCAGTAATACACTTGTCGTGAGTTTCTTAACTGAAATAATTAGAAGAGGGTTCTAGTAATAAACTGTCTTGGGCATGGTTTGGGAGCTAGTTTAGAGTCCTGATGTATGGATGTAACAACAACAAATACATTTCAAAATGAAGTATTTGAAAACCAGCTTCTCCTGGCTTATTTTCTGCGAATATTGCTTCAGAACAATGTATTGTCCTGTAATCCATGTGACTGTTTCTCTGGCCTTGTTGAGTTCTCGTATTCTGATTTGAATGACCTGCTCAGTTCACTATTAACAGCTATCTGTTTCTTATTTCCAGAGTTTGGAGGCTTTGGCTCTGTTAGTGGGAAAATTGAAATTGAAATAAAGATCAACCATGAAGGAGAAGTGAACAGAGCACGCTACATGCCCCAAAATCCATGCATCATTGCCACAAAGACTCCATCCAGCGATGTCCTGGTCTTTGACTACACCAAACACCCCTCTAAACCAGGTGTCTGTAGCTCTCTCTTACCATAGTCCAAAGTTGGAGCAAAATTCTAATGGATAGGCCTTGTGAATCTTTCTTTATTTTTTCTTTTTTTGAGGGGGTGTAGAAGGAAGGGTGAAACAGCCCAATAGAAGCTTAAGGGTATCGTGGGATACATCTTGTCAGTTTTAATTCTAAGAGTTAAAAACTTGTGTAGAAGACTTCTCCAAGGAACTAGTTGATGTGTGCCACCAGTGGCTGCCTCACTGCATGCTTTGTCATGTCTTGTGTAGAATGTATTGGCTGAGTGGAGCACCACTAGCATTTCCTCACTAAGGCAATGGTGGGAGTTCACCTGTTGTGGTAATGGAGGATGATCAGTGGCCAGTTGGAAGCTGTTTTGTTTGCTAGGTGGCTGAGCTGCTGTCCTGGCTAACTGCAATGTAAAATTATCAGCAAACAGCCTAGGCAAAGTGGGGGGGAGTAGCCTTAAAAACTGGTTTGGACTCTCTTGGGAGAAGCAGAGGAAGATCATTGCTAATTACAAAATGAGTGGATTTTGGGAGCTTAATTGAAAACAGATCCTACTAATGCAATAAGGAGAATTACCAGAATAGTAATTGAGGGTTACATTGCACCATCCAGGCTGACAAATTACTTCTTGACTTACAGGTTGTAGACAGAGAGCAAAGACTGTCTTTATGTTTTTATAGCACCTTAGAGTAATGGAACCCTGATCAAGAATGGAGCTCCTCAGTAATAAAAGCAGCGAAGAATCCTGTGGCACCTATAGACTAACAGACGTTTTGGAGCATGAGCTTTCGTGGGTGAATACCCACTTCGTCGGATGCATGACATGCATCCGACGAAGTGGGTATTCACCCACGAAAGCTCATGCTCCAAAACGTCTGTTAGTCTATAGGTGCCACAGGATTCTTCGCTGCTTTTACAGATCCAGACTAACATGGCTACCCCTCAGTAATAAATGTTTGAAATATAATTCCTCCTTTTAGCAGCTAAAAAAAATTAGTTGTAACACTTTGCTTTAGCGTTGTAGATTGTCTTGGTGCATTCTACTGCTTTTCTTAAAAATGAAACGGTCCTGCTACTGGAGAAAATAATCAAGAGACTAAAGTGGGAATCCTATTTAAAATGTGAAAGCAAAGCTTGGGGAAGAACCGTAGAATTCTTGTCCTTGTGCTCCATGATGGGCTTGCATTAGTGGAGTTGTTAGGAACTGAAGTTTTCTGACATTACCTTTGCAGACCCTTCTGGAGAGTGTAACCCTGATCTGCGTCTTCGTGGGCACCAAAAGGAAGGCTATGGACTATCATGGAATCCAAATCTGAGTGGGCATTTGCTTAGTGCTTCTGATGATCATGTGAGTATTGTAAATGTATGTAAAATGCCGGCTGTGCTTTAGTTGATTAACTATTGCTTTTTTAGGGGTGGGTGGGGGGAGGTGAGGAGAGTTCCTCTATCTTAAAGATACACTTTTTCTTTAAGACCATCTGCTTGTGGGATATTAGCGCTGTTCCGAAGGAAGGTAAAGTGGTGGATGCAAAGACCATCTTTACAGGGCATACAGCAGTAGTGGAAGATGTATCTTGGCACCTGCTCCACGAATCTCTTTTTGGATCTGTTGCTGATGATCAGAAGCTCATGATGTAAGTGGGTAGTATCTTTATTTGTAAAGTGGGGGACGTTCCTCCTTTTCTCGTGACATTGGACAGGAAAAGTTTATATCCCATCACGTTTCCTTTCTTTGTAGTTGGGACACCCGGTCAAACAACACTTCCAAACCCAGCCATTCTGTGGATGCTCACACAGCTGAAGTGAACTGCCTCTCTTTCAATCCCTATAGTGAGTTTATTCTGGCTACAGGATCAGCTGATAAGGTATGGTCTGTCTTGAATGTGGACAGATGACATCCCTTAAGCTCATGTTCACACAACCATATATTGCTAACTCTGCTAAAAGTATCTCTTGACTTAATTTTATTTTTCCATTTTCTTGACTAGACTGTTGCTTTATGGGATCTGAGGAACCTAAAACTGAAGCTGCATTCCTTTGAATCTCATAAAGATGAAATATTTCAGGTACAGTAATATCTTTTTATGGAATTACTTTGATTTTTGTTTCCTGCAGTTGAGAGGACACTGACATCCTGCACAATATTAAAATTCGTCCATTTAGTTCCTTTCTTTCCACTGTTTTTAGTACTAAGGATATTTGCATTTAAAAACTTGTGGCGGGTTTTTAGCTCATCTTTGTGATTCTCCCCGCAGTAACTAGTTGCAGTGAGGAGCTCCATAGATAGTGAGCTCTCTAAATGTGGGAGAATACCAAACCCTTAAGGGAGTTAATAAAATGATTGGCAGACTGGAACAGGTTAGACGAGAGGTATGATGGCCATTCCTCATTATCACTAGAAGAGTGAAATGCTAGCAATACAGAGTAAAAATAAATTATTCATGGTGGTAGACAGAAACAAGGCGGTGTGCTGAAACAGCTGCAGCATGTTCATCATCTGAATTTGTCCCTCAAGGAAAGCTGCACCTTCATAGAGTACAAACTGGTGACCAATAATGGGGATCTTCAGGATCAGCTAGAGACAGGGAACAATTGAGAAAGCAGGACATTTTTTATAGACAGACTAGCATCTTCAGCATCAGAAGAGATGGCAGGTGAAGATAATTGTCCAAGAGCAGCAAAATGGAACACTGTGATTTGAAAGAGAAGAATATGCAGGGGTTTGTTGGGTAAGATGATTGCGATCATTGAGAACTATAACTGCTTCTAAATAGAACCCTTGATGGCGCTTACAAGCACTGTTGGAAGATATGTACTTAGAACCCTACTCTCTTCCCTCAACCTCTGGCCCAGTTATCAGATTAAGTAGTAATCCCAGGAATAGTTTATTTTCCAGTTGGAGGCAGTAACTCTAGTATTTGGGCTGGTATAAACAGGATTGTGGGATTTATTCCTTTTCCCTCTGTTCCGCTTTTTTTTTTGTGCTCCATGTAATCTTGCTTCCTATTTCACATGAGTGCATGGTTTGTGTAAGTGTAACCCTTGGAGGATAGTGTTTTTTCAGTAAGCATCCCACATGAGAAGGAAGATTGGATGTTGCAGCTCCCTGGAGTCTGAGCACATCACCTCATTCATGCTTTAGGCATGCAGTCTTGAGTGTTCACAAGCCGCTCTTCCATGTAAAAGCATTATCAATGGAAAATTCATATTTTGAATTGATGCATTTACAATTTGAAGTTGGAAGATCGCATTCATGAGATAAAGCAGATGTTGCTCCACTAACTAACTGTCTCACGCATCGCTTCTTAAGATTCATTGCCTTTCTGATGTGTGCTCTTAATTTTGCAGGTTCAGTGGTCTCCTCATAATGAAACTATTTTGGCCTCCAGTGGTACTGACCGCAGGCTAAATGTCTGGGACTTGAGGTAAGTCCTAAACTGACAATGTTACGTGCTGTTGTCTTTCCTGAATCAATTCCCTTGTGTCCTAAGAAAAATCTGTTTACATTTCGCTCTTGTTTCCACTACAGTAAAATTGGAGAAGAGCAGTCCCCTGAAGATGCAGAGGATGGCCCACCGGAGCTGTTGGTAAGTTTCCCAAACCATAACACTGGATCTGACATGCTCTCCATCTCTGCACTGTAGACCTGAATGCTCTGTCTTTTTTTGGTTTTTTCCCCAATTTTAGTTTATTCATGGTGGTCACACTGCAAAGATATCTGATTTCTCCTGGAATCCCAATGAACCCTGGGTAATTTGTTCTGTATCAGAAGACAATATTATGCAAGTCTGGCAAATGGTAAGTTTCTCTGTGGTTTGTGGGGGGGAGGGGGGGCATGTTTTTTTGTTTTAGTGGCTGTGTGGGAAATGACACTATCTCAGATCTATTGAGCAGAGTAGAATTCCCTGCTCTGATACAGACTTGTTTGCAGCCTTGGCGAAGGCTGCATGGAAACACCTGAAGTTGGTTTAGGTTTTGTTTGTAAAAAAACCAAACATTAAAGAAACTACTTCATGTCTCTCAATTCCAAAAATGTGTTTTTTTTGGGAGGATATAAACATTCTCTTCCAGTATTTGGAACCCACACATTATATTAGTGTGTGAGAGCCAGAGGAGAAGTTGAAATCTGATCGGGCATTGTCCAAAGTGAGTGAAATGCTTACGAATGGTAAATAGAATAAATGGGGCTAGGGAAACTAATTTTATATTGTTTTATGTAACTCCAGTTAGAAGCATAGGAAAAGAAACTAGTGTTTTTAAGTGACTTATACCTTGACAGTTGCTTTTTCACCTCCTATTTATCTACCCATAAATGAGTGGAATATCAACTTCGCAGGGGCTTTGGTATGATAGCGTTGAAGTGCTTTGAGATGTTCTGAAAGGCACTTACTGTGTGTAGAGTATGTGTGTGTTCCTTTTTAAAAAAAGAGGGAAAAAAAGGTTCTTTTCCATATATTTAATTCTTTAAAATACAGTGGGATTCTCAGTGATCTTCACTTACAGTTAAGGAGGCAAGTCCCTAAGAGTGTGTGTGTGTGTGTGTGTATGTACAAACTACAGTCTTTATAATGAGTTTTTGTTTAAGGGAATACTGTGGAAAACATGACCATTACGAGACGGTTCCGTTGTATTTTTAGTAACACTTCTGTAAATGCTAAATGGCCTTGAGGGATGAGCGCTCAGTATGTGGAGATGAGCAACTGCTAGAACTGCAGTCCTTGGGAGTGCTCCGATTGAATCCCTTTAACTCAGATGAATGTTGTCCTCTTAAATGCAACAGAGTCCTGTGGCACCTTATAGACTAAACCGATGTATTGGAGCATAAGTTTGACGAAGTGGGTATTCACCCAGGAAAGCTTATGCTCCAATACATCGGTTTAGTCTATAAGGTGCCACAGGACTCTGTTGCTTTTTACAGATCCAGACTAACATGGCTACCTCACTGATACTTCTCCTGTTAAGTGTTTCTCCAATTCCCCACCCCCTATATCTGTTTTGCAGGCTGAGAACATATATAATGATGAAGACCCTGAAGGAAGTGTGGATCCAGAAGGTCAAGGGTCCTAGATGACTGACCTTTTACTGTTTTTAGTCCTCTTTCCCTCTCTTCCCTTCCAGCCCTGATATTGACTTAACACTGGTTTTGAGACACACATAGACTTTGTTGTGTTCAGCCTTCCTTATGTAGATACCATCAACAATGCTTTTAACTCCAACAGTGAGGACTCTAACTTAAGGACTTGGCCCAACTGAGCTGGTACTGTGCTATAGCTCTTTGTTTAAATTTCCTACAGAAGCTTATTGTGTATCGAACTGGCCTAAGATGCCTTCATGAAGTGGGAAAAAAACTCACTTTTGTTTTTCTTCTGCTTAAATGCTAAAGCTGCAGGTTTTCTGGCTAACTTTAACCAAGGTTTGAGGGATGGAGCCACCTAAGTGTGTACCTGAGATGATGCAGTTCATATGTTGCAAGGGGTTTTAATCTGTGAGCAGCTGATAAGTGGAGAGTGGAATCTGTTGTCCTCTTTTTGGTAAAACTCAGACTGTCAGGATCCTTTTAGTCTGTGTGCCAGTATTTTCAAGTGCAGATTCTGACTTCAACCAGAACTACAGTTCTTTCCTTAATTCCGGGTTTTCACTTTCTCTTCCCCCGCCCTTCCCCTTCTGGTGGGCAACACAGAATCTTGGATACGGTAGCTATTCCTGCAGATCATTGTTCATCACCCATGTAGTTTGCTCTATTGTGTGTTCTTGAGCTGTGTTTTTCATATTATATTTTCTTTCCTTTCTGTGAAATGGTTTTTAAAACTTGGGACCACCAAGTTGTAAAGTTGTATGTTTTTACCAGACTGATGTACCACAGATGGCATGCCCAGTAATCTGAAAAAAACATTGGTAGTTGGTATATGTAAAACAAAATATTAACTAAATGTGGATGAGCTACCCCTTTTTTTTTTTTTTTTTTTTTTTTTTTTTTTTTTTTTTAAGGAGTTAGTCCTTGACCACTGACTTCTGCACATCTCCCACTAGGGTGACCTGTTCAACCAGTAGGATATTACTCTCCATGACTAATTATGTGTAAGTGCTTCAGATGGAATAAATTGTTTTTCTACATAAATGGTGTGCAGCTTTTGATTTGTGTGTGTGTGTAAAGCTTATCTTCAGGAAAAGTGCATTCTCAAGGCAAAATTGTACCTCTTACAATAGAGATGCTTACTGAGCAGTGGTGTGTGTGGAGGCATTATACCTTCTAGGAGGTGCTTTAAAAGGTGTGACCTACAAATGCTGCCAGGAGAATGCTGGTGCATAGGAGGCAGTACCATGGCTTCTCCACATCAACCTCCTGGGGCTATTAGCATTGGCAGCAGTACCACATATTATCTTCTCTGTGCCCCCTTCAGCCAAAACATGGCTGTGCTGATAGGGGAGGAATGAAGGGTACTCTCTTGCCCATTCCTTCTAGAGTACATGTACAGAGCTATCCATAATTTAGCCTTTAGAAAGTTCTTCTGTTCACACCCTCTCAAGGACAAAGTTCTAATGGCGTGGCAGCCTGGGACGGGGAGAGTCCAAAATCTTGATATCCGTGAGGTCAAAAATCAAATTCAAGGTTATGTAGCATGGATTGCCTTTTTTATATAAGGCTTTGTGGCTCTGATTCATTCAACATTAAGGCAAAGCTTGGCCTTCAAGAAATGAAGCAGACTGAGGTGTAGTTCGGAAAAGGGGTTACTGCAGAGTCTGAATCACCCCAGGTACTTTGAGTGGGGCTGTGTCTACACTACAGATGCTGTGGTGGTGCTGCTGCTGTAGTGCCATGGTGTAGATACTTGCTACAATGATGGAAGGGGGTTCTCTATTGCTGTAGTTAATTCACCACTCCAACAGGTAGTAACTAGGTTGATGGAATAATTCTTCTGTTGACCGAACTGTCTACAGTAGGGCTTAGAGATGTAGTTAAGCCACCCTCAGGAGTGAATGTTTCACACCACTGAACAACATAGGTCAGCCTAAATTTTAGATGTAGACCAGGCCTGGGTCTTAAACTCCCTACCGATTGTTAATAGGCTGTTAGGTCTACATGCTATGATGATCATTAAGGTGTGAACAAAACATCTGCGAATTTGGATTTGATCACGTGAGCGTGTTCCATGAGGCAGACTGTGCTTTGGGATATACAAGCAGCCTTTAAAACCTGAATCCTTATTTTCAAGGTGAAATTTTTATATAAAGTGGAAACCATTTATCTGGGAACTTAGTTTATGGACCCTACTAGAACATGTCACAATACAATCGTCATCTTTTGTACTACAAAAGAAACCATCCTGTTTACTGTGTAACAACAGTAGTCCTTTGAAGTGTGTTCTTCGAAACAAAAAAATTGGCTTTCTATATGACCGTTTCTGTGTAGGCTTATACAGTCCACCTACAAAGCAAGATCAGATATGCTTTCCAAATACACAGCAAAACATACATCTATCGTTCCTCTTTATATGTTCGTTGATTAGTGCAAGTGTACTTTTCTGTGCTCTCCTGGAGGACAGCAGCTTCATTCTTTTCTACCATGCTAGAAGAGCAACAGAGCAGCACCTCAAGAAATATAAACAAGCAAATGATTGTCTAGTCTTCCTGATTTTAAATAGCTGCTAGTCTTATTTAGGAGGGGTGAGCAGGGAGAGGGAAATGGAAGTGTCCACTGCAGATACTTCAGTCCTTCTCATTTAGTGCCTCTGCATTTATTTTCTGATAGAATAAGGAAAATCCATGAATCAGTCTTGATTGACTTTCTCTTCTGAGTTGCAAAGATGACCATAGATTTCTAAGCAGCCCCTGCAAGGGAATAAAGTAGATTTAGGCCACTGATTCTATGAAATAATGATCGGGAGAGTTACAAGAGGTGGACTTTATTTATGAGAACATCCTAGTGCTGCAAGGTTTCAGGAATAGCACTGGATAGCAACCAGGTTGGCTGACTAAGCATGTAGAACTGTGAGATTTGCCTCCAGAATGCAGATCTACTTATCCTTAGCACAGAGTTTGACAAATGAGGAACTACTGCTATGGCAGAGAGAGGAATGGAGTTGACAGGCCACAGACAACACATGCTTTTAAATTTGGGTGCCCCATTTTAGGTTTCTTATTTAGATGTCTCAATCCATATTAAGTGGCCTAACTTTTAGTGGTGAACACCTGCAGCATGTGTAAGTATTCAGGGATTCTGACTATTAGGCAACTTTTTTATTTAGGTGCAGATATGAATTTAAGAGTCCAAGACTGACCATTCATATTTGAAAATGTTGACCTGTGAAACCTGTGATTTAGAATAATCTGGCCTACATCTGTAGTGTCCTAAAGTCTTTGCTACCTGATACCCGTTCAGAAGAGTGGATAAAACTAACTCCTTTGGCAGTCTTGGGAGAGGGACTAGAGATGAAATGGGCTAGAAGCCTGAATTTCTCCCTCTTAAGGAAAGGGTAATTCCCTCCTAATTGTTCTGAGGGAAGCATGATATCTCTCTCTGGAGTGAGGGAATATTTTCTGAAACTACAAAAGTAAAGAGTGGGAAACATACTACAGTAAAAAGAAAAATTACAAAACATCTCCAGAGCCTGTACAGCCCAAGGAACGGGTAAGATGTCCCAAAGTGCAAACTTTGAAAAGTGAGACCGGTGATTGTTCTGATGCAAATCAATGTATTTTTGTTTGAAATTCTTGGTGTTGTGGAGCATTCCCATAACATGATGAGGCGTCCCCAGAAAAAATTAGCAGTGGTGATATTTTGGCTAGAAGGGGAATTTTCCCCTTTGCTTGTGGTGATGGAGAATATCCACTTTTCCAAAACTGGCCTTCTTCAGGAAAATTGTGTCCCCACTTCAATTTTTCTGTGTTGCTAAAGGTCTATCCATTTTAATTTCTATCTGTCTCATCCTGCTCTCTGGTAAATACTTGTGTTCCAATCCCTCCCCATTCTGGCTGACACTAATGGTATTGTGCCTAGTTTGCACAGTAAGTGCTTTCAGTCAAAGTAGGACTGCTCTGGTCCCCTGCTTGTATAGGAACTAGGAGCCTTAGGCTCCTACTCAACCAATGTATAAGGCGGCCCTTGAAAACTAAAGAGAAATAAACTGACTTGTAAATAGATAGCTCCTGGTGCAGGCTGGTCCTCAGCTCTTCCAACTCTTGGTTCTTACGTTGCTGAAGTTGGACCTCATTTTTCAGCTCCCTTAGCCTCTCTTCCATCTCTTCCACCTGTTCCTGTGGACAAAGAAAATGTCTGATGTGTAACTATGAGACACAGGTCCTGGGGACTGAAGGTTAACCAGCTCTTAGTGTTGCCTACAGGGGGAGGGGTGGGAGGTAAAGGATTTACCCTGCTTGCAGCCATCAGTATAGCAGGTCTGCCTGTTTACATTCTGGGTTTGCACTGGTGCAGCTATACTGATGGCTAGCCCCACCCATTGATTAATCCCTGGTATAGATAAGGAACCTAGTTTGCCTAGGGAGGAAATTCTGCTCTTGGCCGAATGTGCTAATGCATGCTCAGTAGGCTCATCTGTACATATGGGATGTTTCTCAGCTCATAGTGCCTCAAGAAGCAATAACTGAAGTGTAATACAAACAGGAAAATTCTGTGTTTCAGAGAGATCTAATCTGTATTTTTATCTTAATGTAAAATTGCCAGGAGGTAAAGAGGAAATTAATGGGGAGAGTACACCCTGAGTTCTTGTGTGATGGGGAAATAGTGGGGAGATCATCGGAATCAATTTTCAGCAAACCCTGGCCTTTCCAAGCGCTAAATGGGAAGAGAAATCTAAAATGAAAAGTTGATGTAAGGCCATGAGCTGATCTGGACATAGATGGCTTGACTTATTCTTCCTACAGAGCCTGCTGTATCTGTTACCTTCATGCATGATCAGGGCAACTTGCCAAAAGCTTTTCAACAGCAGCGTTCAGAAAGGGTATAGGGATTGAAATCCAAGTCCAGTTTTAGAAGCCACTGACTGCCTTGGCTTGCTTTAACTTAGCTGAAAAGTGAAATGGGGTTAAGTGTGGTGGATCATCTTCACCGAAGTGCACTCTGTAGGTATTTAACTGCTTTTCCTACAGAATGGGGGAGAAATCTTAACATTGGACATTTCTCTTGTCTTTATAGATAACCTCTGGCAAGGAAGGCAGCATCCCTGGGGCACAGTATGTAAGACTATTACTATTAATGCAGGAGGAAGTCAGCCAGGCAGTGCTTTCACTGGGACCCAAAATGTTAAGGAAACAGCTGTATCAGGGCATTCAGAAAGGCTTTTACTTTTAAGGGAGCACCAACTTCATTTACTAGATGGCGTAGACTCTTCTTAGTTATGTTAAGAAAAGTAGAACAATACTGAAAATAGTCTGCCATTATAGGCCTTGACAGTACATTCTCCCCTTTGAATTTTGTGGGTTCAGGTTTGGTCTCAAAAAGCGTATTCTAGAAATAGAAAAAACTAGGGAAAGTGTTTAAAGATGGAAAGAATTTCTACAGGAAGAGAGATTAGAGTTGGACTATTTTTAGAGAAGAGGTGAATGTGATAGAGGGATAGAAAAAGGGTCAACGAGGGGGCTTCTGTTTATCTTCTGTCATAATACAAGAACAAGATAAAGGAAATACAGCAGATTTTAAAATGGAAAAGGAAACTTACACAACTTTAACTGTGGAACATATTGCTGGAAAAGAGCTTAGTAAGATTCTGAGGAGGAGTAGTCATTTATCTGAGTAATATCTGCCATTACACCAACTGGGATAAAAAAAATGTATGAGACCTAAACCTTCATGTTTCAGGGCATAAACCAACCACTATTAGAAAGAAATTCCCTCTCCTTTCCATCCGCCGAGCAGGCTATGGCATAAGTAGCCATAATGAAGGCTTAAATCTTTCTTTGAAGCTTCTGATGTTGGCCAGTGGAGGACACAGGATACCAGACGGGATGGACCATTGGTCTAATGCAGGATGGGAATTTGTAGGAAAATCATTTCTCTCTCTAGAGGGGAAAATAGCCCTATTTGAAACAATAGAGGGAGGGCTACAGCTCTTCCCATCAACATCAGTAATTTAGTAATAAGTGTATTTGGTTTAGGCATTTGTAATGGTGCCAAACATCTCCACAACTGGTGCTTCGTGTTACTCAAACCAGCTGCCAGCAAACGCTTCAATTTTCAAAATAATATTGGACATCCACTCGCTGACTTTGCCAATGATGCACCAGTGAGGGCAATTCCAATGTGTCTTACAGAGCAGTCTGAAGCTCACAAGGTTAGCAGCCCAGGGTCCTGGCAACAAGGTGACAGGATAAATAACAGGCATAAATCATTTAAGGCTTTATAAACTAACCAGCACCTGGAACTAATCCCAGACGCAGACAGGGTATTCTGAACACTAGTGTCATCGTAGAAGCTTGCTCGGAATAAGAGGAACTGCTGTATTCAGCACAAAGTGAAGCTCTTACGTTCTTCTCGGGTAGCCCCAAGCAGAAATGTGATGTGCTGCACGTTGGACTCTTTGGATACATCTCTCTCCCTCTTTGTTTATGATGTGCTTATCTCTGTGGTATTTGAACATGTATGTCTCTCAGACAGAAATAAATCAGCAGGTGTGTGTGTTACATACCTGTAAACTAGTGTGTGTCTGTATATTGGATATGCAGTGTTGTTGTAGTCCTGTCGATCCCACTTTATGCCTATGCATCCAGTATACAGAGACATCCTGGGACAAATCTAAACAGAGATAAGGCCAGATCCTCCAGTGGTGCTAATTGATGTTGCTTCATTGAAGTCAATGGAGTTTCACTGAATTATACAGAGGATCTGTTTCATTTCTCTCATAAGTCAATCAAAGCTTGGAGGCTTTTTAAAAAAACAAAAAACTTTAAGCAGGACTTGTATTTGACATCCGATTTAAATGCAAATACATAAGACAACTGCTGCAGGTATAAAAATCAACAACTTTGGCACTACACTGCTTCACAGGCTTTAATCTAACTCATGGTGCTGGACTTTAGGCCCTTAATTAAGATTTGCTTTTGAAGTAACAAAGCTCAAGTTATTTCTGCTCCATTGCGTTTCACACAGCATGTGAGGTAGGGACTGGCTTTGTTATTTGGAGGGGCTATTTAGGTGCCTCGTGTTTGAAGAGGAGATTGGTAACCGATCTGGTTAAACTAGAAGAATATTTCCTTTGGCTGCCCATGGTGGTGAATCCCTAGCAATATCACCTGGTGTCCTCTTTATTTCTAACCTCTCTTTTCTGCCTACCTAGCAGCTCCCGTTGCTTTGCCTTGCCTCCATCAAGGAGAGGGGACATGTTTTTTCTGGGCTACTAAATGTATCGGCAAGTAGATGTCTGACTTCCTATTACCTCTGTTATTCCCTGCCATCTTTTCCTTTGGCTCTGAGTGCAGTGTCTTCTATACCCTAGTTTCCACAGGTTTCAGAGTAAGATTCCCAGCTCTTGTGTGTAAGGTACTTGTCTAGCACCAATCACTGTAGTATTTAGCTGCTGAATCCAGGGGCCAGACCACCTACATGGAAGCAGCAGAGACTAGGCCTAGACTAGAGTGGTGCTTAAGCTATTTTATAGGCCCGTAAAACATACCCTGTACTGGAGAACTTCTTCATCTCGTTTTTGCTTAATGAGCACGATTTGTTCTTCCAGACTTCTGTTCTGCAGCCGCAGCCTGCTGGCCTCTCCCTGCAGTGGTCTCAGTGTCTCCTTCAGCCCCTGAATCTCTCCCTGTGTTTGTTGCAAAGCCTTGGCACTGGCTTCTCTCCTTTCTAAAAGGCACACGAGCTGCGGTTCATAGTGTTTCTCCAGGCCCTGGCGGCTCTCTGCCACAAAGCTCTCGAACTCCATGGAAAGCCTTCGGCTCTCCTGCAAGTAATGGCTGTCCCCCCGGTACTGGGGCATCTCCAGCCGCTGCCTGAACTGTTCCTTCTGCTTTTCACAAGTCTCTCTCAGCTGCGATACTTCCTCTGAAAGCTGGCTTACCCTGGTTTCCAGTTCAGCCTGATAGACAGCATACTGGGCCATGTCATGCCGTCTGGTTTCCAGCTGGTACTGGCAAGCCACGCACTCTCTGGTCACCTGGAATAGCTTCTGCTTGACTTGTCGGATCTCGTTTCTCAAATTGTCCCGCTCCAGCTTCACCTTGGCCTGCAGCCTGTAGGCTGCCAGTATCTCCTCATGAGCTTGTCTGATTTCTTGAAGGGCAGGTTCCCGGAGCAGCGTGAGTTCCTGGATGAGGCTATCCCTCTCCTTCTCCAACTGCTCCACGGCTTCAATGCATTCCTGGAAATGCTCTCCCAGCTCCTCAATGCTCAGAGTCTGGGATTCCGCAACATCTAAGTCCGAGGGACCATCTGCACCATCCACATGCTGCTCCAAGGGTGTGTCTGTGTTGTTCAGCTCCAGGGGGGCATTTGTGTCACCCATATGTAGCTCTAAGGGGGCAGGTGCCACTTCAGGCTCCAACAGGGCATCTGTAGCATCTCCCTCGAGCTCTAAGCATGTACCTGAATCGTCCACATGCAGCTCCAAAGGGGGTTCTGAATCTGCCATCAGGTCCCTGGAAATGAGAGATGAAGTGTGAATCAGAACAACATCCACTGCGAGTTTCAATCTTCCTTGACAAACTGTTAAAGGAATGGTTCCTCAAACCGGTTCCCCTGAACTAGGAACGTTAATGGTGTGTTAAGCTAAGCCCCTGCTCCTGCTGCAGGGCCCCATCTCTGCTGCTCTTAGCTGCCTTTGCACAAGTAAAACACCCTTCCTGTTCTTTACAAGAGACCATGCTCTCAAAGCATGAAGGCTACAGTATGATTGGAATTGATGCATTGTGCATGGTCTTATAAGTTTGCTCTTAAAAATATAAGATGTTTAACAAATAAAATAAGAAGTGACATTAGCTCGGATGGACCGGGAAGAAGAGATGTGTAGTAGTAATTTGAAAACCAGCTGCAGTTCCAGTGGTACCCACCCTCCCAGAACTGTAGAACCACTTCATCTAGTGGAATTGCAGGGAGTTACAGAATAAACAGCCCAGGACAATACATTACAAAGTTGCAGTACCATGACTGGTCAGGTAGTAAAACTTCACTAATGATGCAAACTGTTATCCCATGGCAGGATATGACCAGTGAATGACTCTGCTGAAAAACTGGCACATAGACACTATGGTGACTTGCATTGTAAATGCCAGGGTAGATGTATCCTTTTGTTTCCTGGCTGCCGGTAGTAAGACTGTTTCTGATCATTCCTTGTTGCCTCACAGGAAATAGATCCATTTACTCATTGTTTCTTCACAGTGCTTTGCGTCACAAGCACAGAGGATCCTACTGGAATGTCTGTGGGCATATGTACCCCTAGACCAACAGTCAGCTAAACTTTTTTGTTTACGTGAGTGAAGGTGTTCGCTGTTAGAGGTTGGGTGTGGAAACACATCTCTATATTTCTTCTGTAGTTGGTACGTGAGCTGGTAGCTAGATGCTGTAGGGATGGGTGCATTAAACATGCCTAGTTTCATATTACTGCTTGTCAAACTATTTCTGTCAGGCTATGTCCCACGGCAGCGCTTTGAAGTGTGTGTGTGGTCCTGGTAATCCATCTCCACGAGGGGAATAGCTCTGGGAGCGCAGCTCCCCACGCTCTGAGCCTGTCCACACTATCACTTTAAAGCACTTAAACTTGCTGTGGTCAGGGGGGTGATTTTTCATACTCCTGAGCCAGCAAGTTAGAGCGCTGTACAATGTAAGTGTACACAAGCCTTGGTTAGGATACTGAGGTGCTGCAGTAATACAAAATAATAATGTGTCTTCCTACCTCTCCCATGTGCTGTGACTGGAATATATGTGCTAAGTCTGTATCTCTCTCTTCTATTTTTAGGAGAGAATTTACTACTCAGAATGATAGAAAGTCAAATGAAAGGCTTTTACTAGGTGCTGTTGCACCGAGAGCTTGTCTTGCAAAATGTCAGGCAGACAGCAATTTTTACTGCCAAGTTATAGATTTTTCAGTAAAACCTGCCTGGTTTTCTGCCATGCTGACACAGCCTCCGAGGGAGGGAGTGTGCTGATAGAATGCATCAGGCTCTCCAAGATGGCTGAGGATGGAATACAACATTTAACACAGAGCAGAGAAGCTTCAGCTTTCCCAGGAGGGATTCTTAACTCGCCTCTGCAGCTGTGAGTTGATCATTCATCCACTACGAACTATGTAAGTCCCTAATACATGTTATTGTTACAAAATGCTTCAGTCATAACTAGTCTAAACACATGTGCTTTGGGGTCCGGAGGAGAGAATGATCTATTGCAAAAAGACCGTTACACTGTTTTTTTTAAATAACACCCTAGAATAGGTTCAGTGGGGAGCTGCAACCACACCCAATTTGGAGTAGAGTTAGAGAGGAAGAAAGCATGCTCGCTGCCAGCATGGATCTGAGCTAACGTCTAGTCACCTAGAAATAAATTCACGTAGGCTGGCACAATAACAGCGCTCCCCTCTGTTCGCTAAAACACTTCTAAGATGAGAACAGATTAGTTTCACGGATATGCTCCCTCTTTCCAAATAAGGCAGTTTTCTGAAATCATGACACATCCCTAGCCTCAGAAGCAGGGTGAGTGTCTCTTATTTCCTAAGGGAGAAGGGGAAAGATCGTGAAAAGGTGAGGACAAAAGCAGACCCCCTTTTCAGCTGGTACCATCATCTTCTTGGCTAATTGAACTCCTTGGTGCTCATCTGCATGTGTGGGACTAAAATCAGGAAATAACCCCTGGCACACCTGTCCTGCTGTTGCAGGATTTAATCCTGAAACTGATCAACTGCCTAAGACCACACACTGCAGTCCCACCCTTCCAGATCTGGGTTTAGAGATTCACATCCACTCACCATACCACCTCTCTTCTCTCTCTCTCTCTAGTTCACACAAGGAATCTCTTACCTGGCACGTAACATCCCTTCCTTATGGTCCCGTGGTGAAGTACAATACATTCCTCAGCACAGACTAGAATAGCTGGTAGTCTGACCTGCATGTATTGACTAAGGCAGACTCCTGGCAGATCTTGTAACCCTGTCAAATGAATGAAGCTGCTGCCTGCAGGAGCCCTGCTGCCCTACGTTCTGAGCAGAGCTGCTGGACTTTCTGGGTTAATCCCAGCAAGAAGGGTGAAAGTGGCTCTGCTCAGGGAAGACCCCTCCCCAGCCCTTGCCTTTTGCCCCCTTTACCCCATCTGGTCCCAGACGAGGGAAAAGCACAGCCCCAATTTGCAATTGTTAGCGCTCACCTTTCTCTCCAGGAGCCCAGTTCCTCGTGTTCTGGACTGGACGTGGGCGTAGCATGGGAGTGTGTATTTGCTATTAATAAAGTGTTAGAAACCAGAGCCCCCTGGCCTCCAAGCAGCAATCTCCCTTTCTTTGCCTGGAAGCCAGCTGCAATGCCAGCTGCAGGCAGACACTGGATCCCTCCCAGTGTAATCAGGGAGGAGGAGGAGGGCGGAGAAAGGGAGAGCTGGCTCCTTGCTCCAGATCATTTTTAGCAGGCCGCAAGTTACAGCAAATGAGGTTGGGTCCTTCCAACCCATAACCTGCCTTCAACTTTCGGGGCTTGGGAGCCTGGATCTAAAACATGCCCATCCTGGGAGGCATTTTCCAGGGAAGGTGGTAGCTAGAGTTACCCTGTTCGAGACTGAGCACAAGCTCTGGGTTGCTGTGCTCCTTTGATTTTTAGAAGGATTTTGAAGTGATGGTTTTCTTTGTGCAGCCTTACGCCCGCCTCTTCCCTGTCCTTATTGGGCCCTCCTCCCTGACTGGCACAATACCCTTCCCATCCTGGTCCAGCCAGAGAGGCAGCTGTCTGGTGAGCAGTACATGAGAAAGCAGATGGAGTGGAATGGGTGGGATCAGTTGGAGGGTGGAGTGTAAGGGTTTGTGATGTTCCTTCTGAGTTCTTGGCCTGTGATCAGTTTTAGCTGATTGAAATAGAAAATACTACAGAATTTAAAAAAAAACAACAAAAAACAGCAAATCCGTGAAATACTTGAGATTAAATGGACTTTAGGGATGGGGCACTGCCCAGTGCTGTGGCTAGGATACCGATCTGTGAATTCAGGTTCCTGGCTTCTACTCCTATGTCTGCTACAGACTCACTAATTGATTTAGAGCTAGTCACTTTGGGTAAAATTTGCAAAAGCGCCTAAATTCCACTGACATTCAGTGAGATTTAGGTCCCTAAAATCCTTGTGACAATGAGGCTATGTCTATGCTACAGGCACAGTTATGGCACTGCCACTGTGGCACAGTAATCTAGAAATTTCTTACAGGGGTGGAAGGAGTGTAGTTAATCCAGCCCCTCAAGGGGGGTAGCTAGGGGGTTTTTACACCGGGGCGTAGACTGGCTTAACTACATCTCTGAGTGTGAATTTTTCACACCTCTGAGTGATGTATCTAGGTTGATCTAAGTTTTCGGCCTAGACCAGGTCTTAGACTTAGACTTTGGCCAGGTCTAGACTTAAAAGTTAGGTTGACTCAGCTACGTCACTCAAGGATATGAAAAATTCATACCTCTGAGCAACGTAGTTAAGCCGACCTAACACCAGGTGTAGACAGCACTATGTCAGCAGAAGAATTCTTCCATCAACCTAGCTACAGCCTATCCAAGAAGTGAATTAACTACGGCAGTGGAGATCCCCCTCCTGTTGCTGCGGTGGTGTCTGAATCAAAGTGCTACAGTGGTACAGCTGCAGTGTTTCTAGTGCAGGCATAGCCTACGTCTGCACTACAGACTTCTGCCAGCATAGCTCTGTTGGTCAAGAGTCTGAGATTCCCTGACTGACTGAGCTATGCTGGCAAAAGTTTGTAGTGTGCACACAGCTATACTAATAAAACTACGCTTTTATTGGGTTAGCTTGTTTTGCTCATGGGCGAGTGGATTTACCACACTGGTACAAAGCACAGTATAGCTGTGTCCACACTAAGTCTTTGCTGGGATAGCTTTGCTGGTATAGTATACTTGTATTCCTATACTGGTAAAGTGCTCCTAGAGTAGACATAATCTTAGGCTCCTAAGTCACTGCTGAAATTTCTGTCCTTTACCTTTGTGCGCCTCTGTCCCCATGTGCAAATGGAATTAGAATAATGACCTTGGTAAAGCACTTTGAGATCTGCAGTTGAAAAGTGAATATATAAGTGCCAGGTGCTCTTATTATTAGGAATAATTAATTTCTCTCTCTTTTGCTACTGCACTTCAGTCTTCCCCTCTCAGCTGGCACAAGACGGAGCTCAGTTGTGCTTCACTAATTAACCTGCCCACCCCCGCACAGCTGCTCCGACAGTAACATTCTCTCTGTCCTTTGGAATCAGATGGGGCTTTGTTGTTTCAGGACTGCACCCTTTCAAATATATTCCCATTTATTAACATTTAATACCAATATACAAATGTGCTCCACTCATGCTTCGTCTCCTCTGAAATGTGGCTATTATGAGTGTGGTGCAGAGGGGAGGTGAGCCAAGCTGGGCCCACTAGGTTCTGCTGCTGCCGATGCCCTTTCCAGTGGTGGTAAATCTTAGCCTCAGTACCTAACCTGGCAGCTGTCTCTTTCCCCCTCCAAAGTTCTCAAGGCAGCATTGGCCTTGCTTGCTATACCAGCTGCAGAAAGTTCAGAAATGGAAGAAGATGCCAGCTACTTGCTAATGGTGATTGCATAACCCTGTGATGATGATCTTCCCAGCATAAAGGACTGCTCCATAAAACCATCAACAAAGGAGTGGCAAGACAAAAAACTATAGATGTGTAAAGATTGTCACAACGTATAAGTAGCCCCAGGAGGTAGACATATCATACAGTCAAGTCTACAAGAGACCAGAGTTTACCCTTTGCATTTGCAGACCTGACAAGTCTTGGAGTTTCCGCTTTTTGGGTTAAATTTAAAACCGTTTTTAGAGACTTTCCTTGCAATTAAGGGCTTTGTTGTGTTTCAGTGAGATGTTCACAGCCTTACTAATGACTTCTCAACATCTCCTTCACTGAGATTGTCAGGTCTTGACAACCCTGCGTTCCTGTTGTACTGATGAGCCTTGCAATCTGCGTGCCTTTACATTCAAAAAATACAAATAATCTGTAAATCCAGCAATAATCTCTGGTGGGGACTAAACTAGACCTTACCGTTGCTGTAACAGCCCTGTTCGTGCCCAGTCCTCGACATCCTCCCTAGCAGTTGCGAGCTGACTCTGCTTATCTACCTACGAATTGCCAAGAAACACCCACCACTCTCTTGAAACATTCATAAATGTTAATGTAGTCCCAAGCGTCAGCTTCCCCAGTCTTGCTAATCCTCCCTGGGCCAAACACTAGTGCAAGGATCAGGTTACCCATTCCTTGTTTACCTTCAGGTTTCTAAGTTCCAGTGAAATCAGGGCTAAATCAGGCTTGCCAATATAAGCACTGAAGGAAACACAGCTTTAAGTGACAAATATTTTTGTTAAAAATATATACTTTTTTCAGTACAGTCCATTCTTCTTCCCTCCCCGCTCCCCTATTTGTGGAGTGCCTTTTGACTCAATAGCATAGGAATGCTATTAACTTGAACAAGTTGTGTGTGTGTGTGTGTGTATAAATATATAACTGTCCAAAGCTGCCAGGGGGACAAAACCTGTGGGTCATGTGCGCTGGGTAGAAAAAGCCTTGTATGGGATGAAATTAAAAAAAGGTTACTTCTGAAGTGCCAGGTTTACACCTCTTTCTGATTTATCCATTAAATATTTAAGGGGAGGGAGGAATGTGAAACTTTCAGCTGTGCTTTCCTTCTGGAGGGGGTGAGTTTGCAGCTCTTCTCCTGTTGGGGATCTGTTTGTGAGTATAGCTAGGCAACAGTCAGCTAGGGTGTCACCAGGAGAGGAAGGGGCATTACATCTGATATGCCCAGGGCTGCTAATACAATGCAGCTTGTTATAGCAAGTCCAGAGGAGAGATCTCAGCAACATTGTGACCCTCCATAGCTGCAGAGAAATGATATCCCTTTTTGGATTTGGTTAAGTACGACTCCCCACATCCGCTTCTCTTTGGCCTGGTTAATTCAGGTCTGAAGGTTGGATGGATTCCTGATTGTATGGAGCAATCTGAAAAAACTCTCTTTAGTGTGTGTGTGTGTGAACTAAAATAAATCTGTACTTTGTTCCTGTAAACAGCACCAGTGAAGGCTTATCAGGAACACTGCTGAAACCATGAAGGAGAAAAGAAAACATATGAGCATATTGAAAGACTAAATGTTCCTGCTGTTTTAAAAAACTCCAGTGTCCCTGGTTGTCCCTCTTGTTCTCTTGTGGTTACAGATTTTTCTGCTTTGAACCTGATGACCTACTAAAAATAGCTAAGCACCACAGAGCACAGAAATAATACTTAGTTCACTCTCTGTCTGTCTGTCCCCCTCCCGCTTTGCTGGGGTTCACATTTTTTCCTTTGAATTATCCCCTTTTTTCCCCCTCTCCCTCTTCATAAATGTCACATCTTCTCCAAGTCCAGTGTCTGGGTAGCAGGTTTAATAAATGTTAGAATAGAGGAACATGGTTCTAGGCTCCTGGGTTCTGGACCCAGCTTGGCTACTGACTCACTGGGAGATCTTGAGTAAAGCATTTGAGGGCTTGTCTACATCAGAAAGTTGCAGCGCTGGTGAGGGAGTTACAGCGCTGCAACTTAGGAGGTGTACACATCTGCAGGGCACCACCAGCGCTGCAACTCCCTGTTTGCAGCGCTGGCCGTACTCCCGTTTTGTCTCGGGTGTAGAGGATCCAGCGCTGGTGATCCAGCGCTGGTAATCAAGTATAGACACTTACCAGCGCTTTTCTTGACCTCCGTGGAATAAGCAGGTATCCCAGCATACCTGAGGAAGCCTCTGGTAATCAAGCTGGTCTCCTTCCCCGGCTTGCTCTCGCGTTCCCCGAACCCCGAGCAAGCAGGTCTCCTTCCCTGCGGTTTGCAGGGTGGTTCGGGGAACGCGAGAGCAAACCGGGAAAGGAGACCAGCTTCGCCGCGGTTTGCTCTCGCGTTCCCCGAACAAGCAGGTCTCCTTCCCTGCGGTTTGCAGGGTGGTTCGGGGAACGCGAGAGCAAACCGCGGCGAAGCTGGTCTCCTTTCCCGGTTTGCTCTCTCGTTCCCCGAACCCCCGAGCAAGCAGGTCTCCTTCCCTGCGGTTTGCAGGGTGGTTCGGGGAACGCGAGAGCAAACCGCGGCGAAGCTGGTCTCCTTTCCCGGTTTGCTCTCGCGTTCCCCGAACCCCCCTTGAAGCCGCCCAACAGCGCTGCAGTGTGGCCACATCTAACACCACTTGCAGCGCTGGTTGCTGTAAGTGTGGCCACTCTGCAGCGCTGGCCCTATACAGCTGTACTAATACAGCTGTAACAACCAGCGCTGCAAAATTTTAGATGTAGACATGGCCTAACTCTCTGTCTCAGTTTTTACCCATCTCTGTAATGGTAATTATACTTATCCCACAGAAGTGTAAAGAGGTTTAATCAGTGTCTCCTCTTTTCTCCCTGGTGGGACCATTTATCTCACATGGTAAGTACTATCCATATAAAGACATTCTGCGTAAGTTCTTTTCCACTGTCCTCCTTTCTTAGCTTAAGTTCATGTCCTCTGTCTGCTTCTTGTCTCTGACACTAGCTTGAACAATTTTGCAGCACATAACCTGTCTAGTCCCCACAGAATTTCATACTCCTCAGTGAGTTTTCCTCTGATGGCCTATCCTGCTCTCACTGGAGTTTCCCCTTTGATTTAAATGGGAGCAGGATGGCTTTCTGTCACAAAGAATGCAGAGCTTTAAAGATCCCCTGTCCTCTGTCAACCATTGCCCTTCTCTCTGAATTGTCTCAATTTCTATGCTCTGCTTTCCCCAGTGTATCCAGAGGGGCAGAGGGTTTTCCATGAGAGGCCTGGATAATCTCTCAAGCAGGGATAGGATCATTTCCCCATCCCTGTATGTAACCTAGCATCTCTTTTGTTCTTTTACTGCATTCGCAGCCTGTGTCAAAGGTTTTAAGATTGCATGTGCCACTCCTCTTGATTCTTCTGCTCCTCATTGTTTTCTAGCACATCATCTCGTCGATCAGTTTATTCCCTTTCTTCCATTATATGTCCCTAGCTCATTGCCATGTTTGTTTCGATATTAAATAACATCATCCGTAGTGTCCAAATCGTTCTGAATTTTACTGAACTCTTCCTTTCTACTCAAAGCTAGCTTCCTTTCTCCCTCCCAGCCTTAACATCAGCAAATTCCACCAGCCAACTGCACTTTTCCTTCTTCCAGGTCGTTAAAAAAAATTGATCCTTATTTACTGATCTCTGTGGCTCTGCACTAGCTAGCTGCCTCCATTCCCAACTGCTTCCATGTGCGTGAGCTGTATGTGGTTGATAGCTAAACCTGTTCCTAATAATCTCAAGCAGAGATGCTCATTAACTAACTGTATGACTTAAACTTTTGCAAGGTGCTGTCTCCAGAAATGGCCTAAACATTCAGGGAAAAGATGTCTACAGCTTCCTCCTCCCAACTCTTCCACCTTCCTTTTCAGACCTCGCTCTCCGATCTCACTTTCTGAATTAATGTGGCCTGTTCTTATCCTATTAGTCCTTTCCTTGTCATGCGATTTGCTGAAGTCAAACTCACTCTTCACTTTTGTGCATTTTCCTTCCACTTCCTTAATTCCATTCTGCCACCCTGTCCAATCCTCCTCTATATCTCACAAAGAGACTCTCTTTAAAAGCTCTTGCCTTTTTTATTCCTAGCTGGGACCCACCATCCTTTGGACGTAGCAATTCTATCTTTGAAAACTTTCCGATTCTCCTCTGTGTCTTTCCTTCCATTTCTTCCTCTCGCTATCTCCAGCACATCCTGCATTCCTCGCTATTATTATTTATTGCAGTCTGGCCAGGGCCGGCTCCGGCATTTTTGCTGCCCCAAGCGGCAGGAAAAAAAAAAAAGCCGCGATTGGCACTTCTACCGCTGCTTCATTCTTCGGTGGCAATTCGGCAGCAGGTCCTTCCCTCTGAGAGGGACTGAGGGACCCGCCGCCAAAGAGACGGACGTACCTCCCCTCTCCGTTGGCCTCCCCAAACACCTGCTTTCTGCACTGGTACCTGGAGCCGGCCCTGATTCTGGCTGAAACTACCATGTGTTAGGTGCTGTTCACTTGCACAGGAATATCCAGGACATGATTCTCAGCTACAGCATTCCTACACTGGGGACAGTGTAACTGACACACAAACCCATACTCCCTGCCCCACACAGAATCATAGAATATCAGGGTTGGACAGGACCTCAGGAGGTATCTAGTCCTACCCCCTGCTCAAAGCAGGACCAACCCCAACTAAATCATCCCAGCCAGGGCTTTGTCAAACCTGACCTTAAAAACCTCTAAGGAAAGAGATTCCACCACCTCCCTAGGTAACCCATTCCAGTGCTTCACCACCCTCCTACTGAAACAGTTTTTCCTAATATCCAACCTAAACCTCCCTCACTGCAACTTGAGACACAGCTCACAGTCTCTGCTGCAGTTTGCTCATGTTTGTGTTCCCCAGACTTTAGACCGCCTAACTTCATTGCTTACGCCTGCAGCATTGCCAGCTCTGGGGCATCCTGGCAGAAATTTGTCTGAGGCAGGAGCCAGTTACCTGGTGATGTAACCCTCCTAGCAAATTGGAGCCCTCTTTTTGGCTGTAACCCCACTTTCCTATCTTGCGGAGGAAGAGCAACCAATAAAAGCTGCTGTGGGCATTGCACTCTTCTCACCCTGGCTTGGAAAGGCTGCAGTGGGGTCCTCTCCCCACTTCCAGGCTGGAGGGGGGCCAGCTGTAGGGGGTCTTCACCTCCCTCTGCCCCTGGCCCTGTGCTACAGCTCTTCGTTCCTTCTTTCCCTACCCCTCCAGAGAGAAGTGCAGAGGGGCAAAGGGAGGTGAGGAGCCCCTACACCTGCCCCACCCCACTGCAACCCTCCTAGGCCAGAGGGTGGGGTGAGGAATCCAGGAGGAGCAGAGATGAATCTGGGGGGCCCAAAACAGTGGGGTGGAGGGGCTGATCTGCTGGGTCGGGTTTGGGGGACTGGATTGATTGCTGGGCAGGGGATAGACAGCCATGGGGGAGAGAGTTCTTATAGCAGTGGCCAAATTATCTTAACCAATACATTTGGGAGTGTTGGCAACACTGATTGTCACACACAGACACCAGGTGCAGGGGTGGGGGGATTCAAAAATCAAAAGACGGGGGAAAAAAGTATAATTTTTTTTAATTTAGTTTTTTGAGGTGTAACTCATGATTTTTGATCGCTTGAGGTTGGCAATACTGGGCCTGTGGATTGTCGCTGACTCCTCATCCACATTGCTAGTAGTTCCTGGGCTGGGCTGGAAACGAGCACTTAGGATTTTGAATCTGATTCTGTGGGGAAAATGTGAATCTTTGCTCCAGACCTGCATATATTTCCACAGAAGGCAGCACTCCAGGGGAAGGATTGCTAAAAGGCTCTTTTGCATGATGTCCAGGCTCCTGCATCTGTCTCCATGGGGATTTCCCCTTCTATGTCCCTGAACAGGTCCTCCACAGGTGGATCTTTCTGCCTTGGCAACGCTTGATGTAGTGTGTCGTGGCGATGCAGGGTGACAGGCCTGAATTGATTTACTGTACTGGGATGTTCTGCAGAAGTTTAAGTTCATCCCTTTGGCCGCCAGAGGCCGCCATGAAGGCGAGTTACATTTGTGATTTGCCTGGACAGGAGGCAGGTTTAAATATTACTCAGAGTTCCAAGGGGGAGGGGCAGTGCTGGACCTTGAGCCTTCTGTTTTCCAGTTAAAAATTACATAAGTCTGAGCTAATCACTGATAAATTAACTTCAGTTTCCCCTGCAGCTCTGCTCCTGCTGAGTGACATGCAGTGTACTGCTCCCACCTGTTCCAGACCACTGGACTCAGCAGCCATAAATCCCTAAGTGCTACCAGACATCAGCCGGGCTCCCTTTCAGTCCTGACTGTGTTACATTCCAAGTGCCTAGCAGTTGTGGCAGGGATTTTCCAAACCAGTGGGCCTTATCCCACCCTCTGGCCATCTACTGGAGTAAATAGGAGTATGGAACCGTAGAACTAGATTCCCTGCTTCCCACCCCTCGGACAAACAGGCACTACTAGGTACTAAGTGGGATTCTTGGGGGGTGCAGTGTGGCGTAATGCATATTCTAAAATCAGGACTACTGGGTTCTATCTACCTACCTTATGGGTTTCTACAGCATTCATCGCCATAGAATCCATCCAGCTCGGCCACTGAACTGCTGTGTGATCTTGGTGAGTTACTTCTGCTCTCTGTGCCTCAGTTTCCCCATATATAACACAGAGATGTTTGAACTGCAAGTGCTTTGGTATCCTTGGATGCAAGGTGCAATGCAGCATTATTACTAGGAGAGAATGTCCCATCTGCTGAATTACCTACAGCAGCCATGGCTTGGATCAGAGAGCTGCTCTCCTCTCACCAGCTTTCTTCTTCACTGACTCCTACAGTGACACAACTGCCTTGTTGCATCTCCTCAGTCCTGCGGGCGCTGGGGGGAGAGGAGGAGGGGGAATCTGGCTCAAATTTGATCAGAGCAGATGTCTGTAAACAACCAAGTTACAACAAGCAGTTGAGCTGCAGCAGCACATGCCTGAGGTATCCAAATTCTGTGCAGTGGTGCTATCTGGAGAGCTCTGATCAGGAGTCTGGAAGGGCTGGCATTATTACCCTGCTTTGGTGATTTTTTTTCACCCCTCCACCTTCTGCTTTCTGTTGGTTCCTGCTCACAAAGTTAGTGTAACTGGAGGATTAGACACAGAAAACCAACAGTTCCAGTTTAGAAATCGACACCCACATCCTAGCTGGAAGGGGAGAGAGGATGGGAGCAGGGTGGCAGGTGTGATGATCAGGATCCAGGTTTCAGAGTGGTAGCTGTGTTAGTCTGTATCAGCAGAAACAACGAGGAGTCCTTGTGGCACCTTAGAGACTAACAAATGTATTTGGGCATAATCTTTCGTCAGCTAGAACCCACTTCATCAGATGCATGGAGTGGAAAATACAGGAGCAGGTATAAATATATGAAAGGATGGGGATTACTTTACCAAGTGTGAGGTCAGTCTAACGAGATAAATCAATTGACAGCAGGATACCAAGGGAGGAAAAATAACTTTTGAAGTGATAAGAGAGTGGCCCATTACAGACAGTTGACAAGAAGGTGTGAGTAACAGTAGGGAGAAATTAGTATTGGGGAAATTAGGTTTAGGTTTTGTACTGACCCAACCACTCCCAGTCTTTATTAGTCCTGATCTGATGGTGTCCAGTTTGCAAATTAATTCCAGTTCTGCAGCTTCATGTTGGAATCTGTTTTTGAAATTTTTTTGTTGAAGAATTGTCACTTTTAGGTCTGTTATTGAGTGACCAGAAAGATTGAAGTGTTGTCCTACTGATTTTTGAATGTTATGATTCCTGATGTCAGACACTCCAAGGGGAGAAAAGGGGATCTGATCATTATGAGTTACGTATACAGACTGTGGTTATGAACTTGGGGTAGATGGATTGGGGGAGACTCTGGAGTGGAAAGGCTGTTAGGATCACCCTGCTGGTGATAATGAGGCTGGTGGAAGCCAGCATGAGCCCTTAGGCTTGTTGCCTGGCTACTAATGTCGGGGCTCTGAGCCATAGCAGCATAGCATTAAGGCACCCAAAGTTACAAGGCAGGCAGTTGCAGAACCCCTTACTCGTCTGGGTGATCCCCAAAATGTCACATGGGGCAAAGAGGCATTTTTATAGGTTCACGGGCGAAGCAGGGTTTCTGGGGACAGAGTACATTGAAAGCTGTCACATCTTATCAATTCCTTGAGTAAAAGAGCTTGTGAGGAGGTGTATGCTGTACTCAAGGCTTTATACTCCAGTAATAGCCTCTCTTAGCTGGAGAGAAGAAGGATTGCTCAGTGGTTAGGGTACTAGCCTGGGACTCAGAAGGCCTTCATGGCCCTGGGCAATCACTTAGGGCCAGATCTTCAAAGGTATTTAGGCATCTATGTCCCAAGTTAGTCACCTAAATACCTTTAAGGATCTGTGCCCTAGGCTGGTCTGCATTACAAAGTCTGCAGACAATGGCCTGGTCTACGCTACGCGTTTAAACCGATTTTAGCAGCGTTAAACCGATTTAATGCTGTACCCGTCCACACTACGAGGTCCTTTATATCAATATAAAGGGCTCTTTAAATCAGTTTCTGTACTCCTCCTCGACGAGAGGAGTAGCGCTAAAATTGGTATTACCATATTGGATTAGGGTTAGTGTGGCCGCAAATCGACGGTATTGGCCTCCAGGCGGTATCCCACAGTGCACCACTGTGACCGCTCTGGACAGCAATCTCAGCTCGGATGCAGTGGCCAGGTAAACAGGAAAAGCCCCGTGAAATTTTGATTTTCATTTCCTGTTTGCCCAGCGTGGAGCTCTGATCAGCACGGGTGGCAATGCAGTCCCAAATCCAAAAAGAGCTCCAGCATGGACCGTACAGGACATACTGAATCTGATTGCTGTATGGGGAGACAAATCTGTTCTATCAAAGCTCCGTTACAGAAGATGAAATGCCAAAGCATTTGAAAAAAAAATCTACAGGCTACACAGTGCTGCGTGACAAACATAATGGGAAGCCAGAGACTCAAATGGATGCTCATGGAGGGAGGGATGGGGTACTGAGGAATCCAGCTATCCAACAGTCCCCAGCAGTCTCCGAAAAGTATTTGCATTCTTGGTTGAGCTCCCAATGCCTGTAGGTTCAAACACATTGTCCGGCGTGGTTCAGGGAATAGCTCGTCAATTTACTCCCCCCTCCCACATGAAAGAAAAGGGAAAGAAATCATTTCTTGACTTCTTTCAATGTCACTCTATGTCTACTGAATGCTGCTGGTAGACGCGATGCTGCAGCAGTGAAGAGAAGTATCCGCTCCTCTCCCCTCCCCGGTGGCAGACGGTGCAGTAGGACTGGTAACCGTCCTTCTTATCAACCCGTGAGTGCTCCTGGCTGGCTTCAGGTGAGGCTGGCTGGGGACGCCTGGGTGAAAATAGGAATCTACTGGTCATTCCCAGTAGATGGTACAGAACGGCTGGTAACCGTCCTCATCATAGCAACTGGGGGCTGAGCTTCAATCAGCCCCCTCCCTTTCATGTGAAAAGAAAAGATTCTGTACTGCCTGGACTATCATAGCAGTGGGATGCTGGGCTCCTCTCCCCCACACTGCTTAATGTCCTGCCTGGACTATCATAGCACCGGGAGGCTGCCTCCCCCTCATTTTATGTCACTAAAAACTCAGTGTTTCTTATTCCTGCATTCTTTATTACTTCATGACACAAATGGGGGGGACACTGCCACGGTAGCCCAGGAAGGTTGGGGGAGAAGGAAAGCAACGGGTGGGGTTGTTGCAGGGGCACCCCCCCGTGAATGGTATGTAGCTCATCATTTCTGCAGGATCTGACACGGAGCAGCTGTACTCTCTGATACACTGCTTTTCTAGTATATTTGCCCCATATTCTAGGCAGGACTGACTCTATTTTTAGAAACCATAAAGGAGGGATTGACTCGGGGAGTCATTCCCAGTTTTGCTTTTGCGCCCCTGGCCGATCTCAGCCGGGGGCACCCATGATAGCAGCAGACAGCACAGAAGGACAGATAACCATCATCTCATTGCCAAATTACACTGGCAGCAGACGGTACAGAACAACTGTTAACCATCTTTGCTATCATGCAAAAGCAAATGAATGCTGCTGTGTAGCGCTGGAGTATCGCCTCTGTCCGTGGCATCCAGTACACATACGGTGACTGTAAAAAAAAAAAAGCTGAACGGGCTCCATGGTTGCCGTGCTATGGCGTCTGCCAGGGCAATCCAGGGAAAAAGGGCGCAAAATGATTTTCTGCCATTGCTTTCCCGGAGGAAGGAATGACTGACGACATTTACCCAGAACCACCCGTGACAATGATTTTTGCCCCATCAGCCACTGGGCTCTCAACCCAGAATTCTAAGGGGCGGGGGAGACTGCGGGAACTATGGGATAGCTATGGAATAGCTACCCACAGTGCAACGCTCCGGAAATCGACGCTAGCCTCGGACGCACACCACCGAATTAATGTGCTTAGTGTGGCCGCGTGCACTTGACTTTATACAATCTGTTTTATAAAACCGGTTTATGTAAAATCGGAATAATCCCGTAGCGTAGACGTACCCTCTGTGATGTAATTAAGATGACCTAATCCCTGGTGCAGACACCACTAGGTCGACAGAAGAAATCTTCCCTCAACCTAGCTCCCTTCTCTCAAAGTGGACTTATTACAGCGATGGAGGAACCCCTCCTGTCACTGTAGTACAGGTCTATACTACAGCGCTTAAGCTGCACCACTGTAGCATTTCTAGTGTAGACACACTCTTAGTCTTTTTGTGTCTCCCTTTCCCATCTGTACAATTGCAATAACAGCACTGCCCTACCTCACAAGAGTGTGGGGAGGATAAATACATGAAAGAGTGTGAGGTCCTCAGATACTATGGTGACAGATGCCAGAAAAGTACTTTAGCTAGTTAGAGGCACAACAGGAGTGGCCAGAGCACTGGATCTAAGGGTATGTCTACACTTGTAAATTATGCCAGTATAACTTTGTCAGTTGGGAGGTGATTTTTACCTATATAGTTATACCAGTGAAAGCCCTAGTGTAGACACAGTTATACTGGTATAAAAGTTATGCTGGTATAACTTATTCTGCCTCCAGAATTGGAATAAACTAGATTGGTATAACTGCATCCACACTAAGTGGGATTTGCCACTTTACCTCTACCAGTGTAGTTAAAGCAGTCCATCTTTTACTGCAGATAGAGCATGTCACTATACTTCTGATCCTATTCTACATCAAAAGTTCTGGCTGTAGGGGGTTCCCAGCTCCCCCAGGAGAAGTCACTCTGCAAAATGGTGTAGCTTCTCGCAGCAGGAAGCTGCCCCCAGCTAATCCCACCCCAGCGTTCTGTGGCAGCTGTCACTATATAGATCTATGCAGGAATGCAGGCTGTTGGGGGCTCTAGCTACCTCAGACTCAGCTTCTCCCTGCCGGAGTTAATGTAGGGAGTATTGTCAAAGGTGCTGGCTGTGGGGAGAACACATTCCCAGCCTCTGCTCTATCCCTCTTGATTAGGATTGATCTGTCTCCACTGAAATGTCATCCTAAACCCTGATGAAGTAATAATGGAGAGAGAAAGTTTGAACATAATCTGTGAGAAAGCAAGGAATGGGTTAAGCTGGGGAAAGAGTTATACGATAGGCAAAGCAAATATCCCAGAGAGGATGGGCTGTGGCTGTTGGCAGGGCCTGGCTAGGTCCAAAGGGGAAAAGCTTTCTGAAAGCAGATCAGGATAAAGACACTCTCCTCTTTGAAGACAGCTGGGGTGGGGCTCTGGAGAGGAAAGAGAAACTTACAATTTCACCAGCTTCCAAATATTACTTTCAGCCTTATTGTTATTTATTATTTTATGTATTATGGTCGCTTCTGGAGCCTTAGTCATGCACTAGGACCCCGCTGTGTTGTACAAAGACAGAACAAAAAGACAGTCCTGTTGCTATTTGTGGACACTGCAGGAATGGGGCTTCCACTGCTCTGGGATATTTGCTTTTCATATCTGCCTGCCTGGCACTGACAGGGCACTGCTGCCAGGAAGCTTGCAGCCCAGATGTCCTGCCTAGCGCTGCTGGGCGGAAGCTGGTGTGTTGGCTGGTACTATTAGAAAGCAGACGGTGCAGGACCATAACCGGCCAGTTCAAATAAGCAGCTAGAGGCAGCAGTCTCCTCTGCACAGCAGGTTCCCTTTAACAGCAGCATGATTCTTTAGGCTCTGCTACTCTTGAATAACAGACAAGCATCCCAAGCTCTGCCCTCCTGACTCTTTGGCCTGGCATGTCACATCAGCCTCCCTACACAGACAGTTCTTGCATTTTCTGTTCATTTCAGGCTCCATCCAGGGCACGTCACGCTCAAGAGTTAAGAAACACCTGGCAAAGTGTTGCCACATGGGCAGGCTGAACATTCCCTGTTCGTTTTGGGGTGGATATGGCAGCTGGAATTCTACCTTCCCGGCTCTTGCTTTCAAACCTGTCCTAAAATTCATCCAGAAGAAGGCAGCCTGGTAGGAATGAAGGTTTCCGGCAGCTGGATGAGCGATCGGTTGGAGGAGGAAGTGATAGCTATTCCTTTGGAATCTTTCAAGGCCAGAGAGAGCGCATGCTGGCACCGACCGGGCGGGAAGCTGGGAGCAGTCTGGGGAGGAGTCTGGCAGAGCTCAGCCACCTGGCAGAGAGGCAGCAGCTGGATACAGAGGCATCAAACCGTCAACCTAGGTTGACTAGTTTATTCTGGAACAGGGAGCCATAATTCTCTTGCCACAGACTGCCCCTGCCCCTTCCCCTGCCGGGCTCTTGTAACCGGGGAAATCACTGTAGCTCTAAACTGGCAGTGACTGCATAGAGGTCCCCATGTTCCATTTGGTTACTGCAAGGAGTCTCAGAGTTTGGTCTGTGGGGAAAACTTAGGCAAGTCAGTTTCCTTCCCTGTGCTTCAGTTTCCTCATCTGTAAAATGGGGTAATTATGCTGACTTCCTTTTTCAAGCATGTTGGTATCAGTGTATAACTGGGTTAAATAAAGAACTAGATAAGCTCATGGAGGACACCATCAATGGCTATTAGCCAAGATGGTCCGGGAAGTAACCCCATGCTCTGACTGCCCCGTAACATCTGACTGCCAGAAGCTGGGCCTGTATAACAGGGGATGGATCACTGGATAAATTGCCCCATTCTGTTCATTCCCTCTGAAGCATCTGGCACCAACCACTGTCAGAGACAGGATACTGGCCTAGATGAACCATTGGTCTGACCCAGTATGGCTGTTCTTATGTAATGGAGGGGAACTGCTTTATAAGAGATTCATTCTCAATCATCTGGACCCTTCCTATTTGCCAGTGCCTGGCTTTCCTTCCTGTCATGATCACCAGCCCCCCACCTCTCTTGTGATCATGAAAGTCCTGCTCCCCTCCATTCAGGATCTCACATCCTCCCTTGCCATTTATTATTGCCTGCTCCTACCTCTGCTCCCTTTTGCCATCAGCTGGCCTTCACCTCCCTTCCGATTCAACCCCATCATAACCTCCTCATTCTGTTCTCCTACTAGTGCTTTATGGCCCTGACCTGTGAGAAGGGAGATGGAGGTGCAGGCCTGGGCCTTTAGAGATGGAATGAGGCAGCCTGCTCCTCCTCCTACAGGGAAGCTCTCCTTTAACCAGATCGTCTTGTTCCCCAGTGAGCTCTTGATATCTGAATAGTGTTCTGCAGGATTTCCCATTGGGCTGGACACTGTCTGTAGCTCAACATGCCGATGGGTTTAGAGCTGCTACAAAAGCCCTCTTCCAGCAGGTGGCGCTGTCAGAGGATGGTATTTGAATACTGGTGAGAGGTGCTCACTGCTACACAGGTCCCATCATTTTCCAGCAGGAGGCACTGTAAGGGGATGGGGTAGGAGCTAGCAGCAGGATCCCTCTAGGAAATGGTGCAGAGTGTGGTGGGTTCTGCAGACTATGGCCGTTGGTAGGAATGGGAAGCATCCAACAAAGACCAAGAAAAGAGGGTGGGGGGGTCCTCTCCTTCTGCTGCGCAGAAAAGAAAATGGATGAGGTGCTCCTGGGCGCTCTTCAGTGAAGTTTCCACCTGGGGCAGGCGCTGCTGCTCTGACACATCTGAGTGTGAGCCCTTTGCTTGCAAATACTTTCTGTCTGTAGCAACCGGAACATGTACTCAGACAGTAACTGAAAACACTGGCCTTTCCCCTGACTCTGGGACATCCCAGCACCTCGGCAGGGTGGTTTTAATTTTAAAGGGATACTGCATAGCAGTGCTTATGGGATGAGGGGAGGCTAGGGAAGCAGAGTGGAGTCCTTTGCTTGCAGGAAACTCATTTCTGCTCCTGGCTTGTCCATGACTGTCAGCCAGGCAGCTGGTACTACAGAAAGGCTTGTGGCAACCTGAGAACAGGGATGTTGGGGATCTGATCCATCCTCTCCCCAGTGCTCTGCATAGTCTGTGCAGTATTTGTGGTGCACCTTGTGCTTTGTGACACGTAAGAAGGGAACATTACTACTCCAAGGAGCTTACAACAATCATTCTCACACTGCAGCTGCTTCTCTGGGTGCTCATGGACATCATGTAAAGCTAAACTGCTGTCAGGGCAGTTTTTGGGAACCAGGCTGCTAGTGGAGAGAGATTTCAGCAAGGGGGCACCCCTGGACTTTGTCCTCTGCAGCAGCTTTCACTTTGCTGAGGTTTGCTGTGATGCTGAGAGGTGAAAAAGATCCTTTTGCTAATCCTGACTCAATGCGGAGAAAAGACCAGCCAGCTAAATGGCTTCCCCTAGCCATAACAACTTGGCACTTGAGATCAGCATGCCTGAGTGCATGACAGCTCCAGTGCTGGACACTTGTGTGTATGGGTGTGTGAGCCCATGCTCTCCATTACTGTATATGTGTGTGTGTGTGTGAGAGAGAGAGAGCACCCCTGACTCTGCATGGAGTGTCTTGACTGGGGGTCTCCTTGACTCTGTGTTTGTCTGGCTCAGTGTGTGATATTGACAGTGTAGGTGGGAGGCCCTGTCTGTGTGTCTCCTTGCTTTGTGTGCGTCCTTTGTGTGTCGCTGTGGATCTCCTTGGCCATCTCTGTGTGTTTCCCTGTGCACCTCCCTGACTCTGTGTGAGTGTCTGTTTCCTACTTCTAGTTCAGTGTGTCGTCTTGGTTCGTCGTGTGCTTTCCTGACTGATTCTGTGCATCTCCTTGACCGAGTATGTGTGTCTCCCTGACTGTATCTTTCTTGCTTCTCTGTGACCCTCTGTGTCTCCCTGCCTGGCTGTGTGTGTGTGTTTCCATGACGCTCAGCTGGTGTTTCCATGACTGTTTGTGCGTCTCTGACTGTGTGTGTGCATCTGGGCGTTTCCCAAGCTCTGGCTGTGTGTGTGGCCGCCTCTTTTCCTGCACTGATACCCGAGGTCTCCCAACATCTCCTGGGGGAGTAGATGAGTGATGTGACTCAAATAGTGCAGCCCTTGTTCTTAATTCCAGGGTGTGGCCCTCATTTGCTCCTTTGTTCTCATTCTGTGTGTATTTCTCTTGGCGTGAGAGTGACTTTGCTCTCCCAGTGCAGTGCAATATCGCAACATCCGCTCTGCTGGCGAGGAAGCAAAGAGGAATGGAACAGTCCCAGCAAAGCCTTTAGCTGCTCACTGCTCTGTTCCAGACTCTTCCCTGGTACCCACCTTCTCTCCCCTGTTGTTACAGACCCATTCCCATCCCCATATATGACCCTCTCTCCTGTTGCCTGCATCATCCTGATTTGCAGACATTGGCCTATGTGATCTGTGACTCCTACCCCTGTACGAATGTTGCCTTCTGCTGGTTGGCCCAGAGATTACCTCCTGTGTTTAAAACAAACCCTTGTGATTGCTATAGCTCTCAGCATGGGCAGCGTGTGAACCACCAGCTCAGGGAGGCTAGCCTCCTTGCCCCTTCTGCCTGAGGCCCCACCCCTCCCACTCCCATCCCCCACTGGAGCACAGAGTCATCCCCCACCCCACCACCAGTCGCTCCACCCCAGCCCCGGAGCATCAGTCAGGTGAGTGGCATGGCTCCAGCCACCCCAGCCCCGGCCACAGGGGAAGAGTGCCCCAGGAGGCAGGAGGTGGCCTTGGGGCGGAGTGTGGGTGGGGCCCCGCAGGGCTGTTTGGGGAGGCTCAGCCTCCCCTGGCCTATGAAACCCTCTGCCCATGGCTCTCAGTATCTCACCAATCTCAGCTGTGGACTCTGCTATAGGCTACACTTCCTCTCGCTGATCTGCAGGAGAGGAAAGTCCGAGGGTTCAGGAGAAAGGTTTTGCAAAAGTCTCTGTTTTAGAAGATAGTAGTGTTGTTCCCCACTCCCATCACCCCTTCCCCAGCGATTCTAGTGAGAGGGTGTGGCCAACCTTGTGTGAGCCTGTGGTGTGCATGAATCTTGAAATTCACCTTTTGCACGTTCCAACATGTAAGTACCCGTTGATGCTGAGTTACGGCCCTGATGGGTGCGCTGTAAACAAACACAGACCGATAGATACGATTAGAAAGAAGGCAGTTGGCACACGTATAACTTGTCCGTACTATAACTAGTTAATTAGTTTCAACTCTTTAACCCAACCCCCTAGGTGATCCCTGTACGAAACAATATGGGCCATGTTGATTCCTGGTGTAATTCCATTGCCTTCATTGTTACATCAGGGATGAATTGGATCCAATATATTAAGGCTGTGCCGTGAGGAGGCAGCGCACTGGCTCCTTGCCTAATGCACCAAAGTGAACCCTCGGGGGACTCTTGCTGGGGGTGAAGGGTTTGTCTGAAGCATCACCTTGCCTGGATTTGTTGCTTCGTGTCACAGACTCATCCTTATCTCATGGGTGTCATCCCATCCCTCTGTGTGTTGGGTTGCATGCGATGGGCATAATCATGTTGTTGATTTGCTGTAATTTCATCTGATTTGCAGGAAGGGAAAAGGGAATGTAAATGCAGTGTTGGGATGATGGGAGGTAATCACAGGAGCTGCAGGCCCTCCCTGATTGCTCTAGAAAAGTGCTAACCAGACTGATAAGATAGGAAGGTATTTGGGAACCTCTGAGCAGAGCAAACCCTTTCCCAGGAGGCTTGGATCCAACTGAGGTTAATTCATTGAGCAGGGCAGTGGTTATGTTCTAGGAGACAAGGGAGTGTGTTGTTTCCACGCTGCTCAGTCAGTTCAGCCCAGGGCTGAGGGGAACGCCTTGTCCTAGAGTGAGAAGGCTGCACAGCTCCCTGTTCCTTCACCCCAGGACTCCTTTGTAAGGAGTGGGCCTTGTGGTTACAGCCTCGGCTTGGGAAGTGGGAACAGGGGTTCTGTTCCCAGCTCTGCCCCTCACTCACTGCATGACCCTGGGCAAGTCATTTCCCAGCTCAGTGCCTCAGTTTCCCCATCTGTGAATAAGGGTGATGCTTGACCCCCTCACTGGAGGGGTTGTTTGGGATTAAATCAGTAATGCCATAAAAGACTTTGGGATCCTCCAACAGAAAGGGGTAAATAGGATTAATTGTGGTGAGAGCTGCACCAATGATCCTTGGGTCTGCATCCTCCGTAGTAGGCTGGGAGGACAGTTGTGTCCATGTTCATTCATGGGCATCTCCACACCCCTGTGGCAATGTAGCCTGATGTGGATATTAAGGGACCACGCTCTGGCTCCTGCACCGTGGTGCTGCTCCAGTGGAGCTGCCACCCTCCCAGAGGAGCTCGCTCTCCACATTTAATCATGGAATTCATTTCCAGCAGCTGTTCTGAATTATGCCAAAAATCCAGAGGAGCCCTGTTGCCACTGGCTGGGCGAGTTGTTTGTAGCTGGTCTGCAGGAGGCTTCCTCTCCTGTCCTGGGGATCTGGCATTCAACCCTTCACTAAAGAGACTTGCAGCCCTGTTCAAAACATCCAATGCTGTTTGTGTGATGTGGGAATCAGATCAAGAGCTCTCAGCCAGGCGCCTGGACTGAGAGACCGAGCGGATGGAGACACCAGGGAAAAGCCAGTGAGATGGGGGAGGAGGAGGAGGAGGAAGGAGAAGAGGAGAAAATAGACTAAAAACTCATCTGGCCCTGGTGGGGGTGGGGGGGTGAAAGATGAAAGGGAAGAGGCCAATGCTGCTAACCACCCACTATTTCCCATGTTCCTGAAGGAGCTTGGAACTTGTCTGTGTGCAGACAATGGAGTGACTGTGGGGAACGAGGCGCGCGGAGCTGGGGCCCGCAGGGAGGTTACAATCTCTGGTGTTCTTTAGCTTCTCCCAGTTGCCTAGGCCCTTTCTGTTGGCCCTAGTGGCTTAAAGGGAAGGGAGATGCAGAAAGGGGCTTTCTCATGACAGCAGTTGCCAAGTGCAAAGGCAGCCCCGTGGGAGAGTGGGGGCTCAAGGTTACGGTTAGGGGGAGAGCTTCAGAGGAGGATAAAGGGGGTTCTGGGGTTTACAGGGGCAGAGACAGCCCCCTGCCTGGGTGAGACAGGAGGGCTCGAGGGGTGAGAATCACAGCATCAGCCCCTTCCCAGAGTAAAACGGGGATCTGGGGTTGAGAGGGGCAGAGTCAGCCGCCTCCTTCCTTGGAGGAGTAAATAAAAGTTCCTTTTGCTGCATTTGCCCAGCCTTCCTTCAGCCAAATCACCTCCCACCCCCACCTGCAGCGAGCTGTTCTCAGCCACCCATGTGGCTGGACTGGGAAGCTCTTTCCAAGCGAGTGGCTGAGGCAGAGAGCGAGCTATGAGAAGACTTCAGGGGGGGACCCTAGAGCACTGGGGCTAGGACTAGGTAGGACCCCACTTTGCAGCTCCTCTAGCCTGTTCTAGCTCAGCCTTGACTCTTGGCAAAGTGGAGGAGCGAAATCTGGCGTGAAGGGTTGGAGCCGGGTTTTCTCCAAGAAAAGCAAAAAAGCTGCAGCAGGGAGAGGCTGACCCCTACTAGTGCTAGAGCGGCAGCATAGTCCAATGGGTAGGACAGTGGGTTGGGACTTAGGAGATTGCTGGATAACCCTGGCAAGCCTCTTCTCCCATCCTTAGTCTATTTATGCTCTAAGCTCTTTGAGGTATAGACTCTCTCTCTCTCTCTGTCTACACAGCAGCAAACACAATGGGACACTGATATTAGCTGGGGGCCTCTCCGTGCTAGTGTTACACAAATAATGATAATCGTGGCTACACCAGAGAACTCCTGTGTCTTCTGGGTGGGGGTCTGCTCATGCTGAGGCTGGGCAGAGCAAGCCCCATTCCTTTCCCTTGTGCCACGAAGTATCCTCCAGACAATCCCTTTGCTCATGTTGGTGGCACTGATACTCCGACTTCCACTGCGTCCTTGTCCTGATGGCTCCACACACTTCTCAGAAGCAGGTTCAGGCACCAAACAGTGAAAGCCAAGCTGCATTGCGAGGATGCTTCCAGTCCTGCAGAAAGAAGAGGCGGCAGGAGGCTGGGAATTGGCAATGCTTGACCCCCAAACACGTGGGAGAGAAACTTACCTCCTGTTTTAATTCTTACAGTTTTGTTTCAAAGCTGGGATGTCCAAAAATCAGCTACGGCCATATGCACGAGTTGAACTTCTATTCAGTGGATGACATTAAAGCTGGTGGGTCCAAAATCAAAAGGATGGTTTTTTCCCTTTATTTCTCCCTGCAGAGTCCGTGTCATGTTCAGATCCTTTTGCAAAACATTTGTCGGTGCTCTTTTGTCTAAGGCAGCCAAAACCTCAATGCAATCTCTAGTACTACAACCCCAAAACCAGCCCTACGATAATAAATGTGAGCATGTGTGTGTGTAGCCCAGCAATCTCATACACCCCTACACTAATAAACACGTGTGTGCGTGCAGCTCAGCACGCATGAGCAACCCTGCATGAACAAACTGCTGAAGACAGAGCCCAGCCCTTGATGATAACCCCACATTATTGACAACCCACTGTGCTCATGAGACGTGTGCATGGATGGAGCTAGCAAAGAGCTTTCAGGGTCATGCTGCTGAGGGGAAGTTTGTAACAACAATGCATTGATTCTAAAATTATGAGCTGTCTTTTGACAATGTCCTCCTAATTGCCATTCAGTATTAATATTCACAGACACCTTTCCCAAAGCGTTCTGAGCCCTCCTTATCACAGCAGCTGCCTCTCTTTTGTATTGCAACTTGTGGTTTGCAGGAGTTTCAGACAAGCTCACAGTTCCTTCCAAGGGCTCACGGGAGGGTTATTTGCATAAGCCATGTCCCAATGGCTGACCAGCTCCTGGCTAAAACAAAGTGCTGCCTGATCAACACACCCCAGTCCTGATTCAGGAAGGCACTTAATTGCTTTCTTAACTTTAAACATGCAGTTAAGTTCCATTGAAGACAGTGGGGATTAGTCACATGCTTAGGTGCTATCCTGAATAGGCACATGTTCCTGGATCAGGGCCAGGCTGTGCAGATGTCCACGTAGGCTGAATGACAGCAAGCTGGGGCAGGTGCTAGGCAGCCCTGCTGCTTTGTCCCTCGTTTGGGAGCTGCACCTTAACCTAATTCAAACCCTCACTATTAGGCTGCAGCAAATGTTACAAAGTGTAAACATTTGCCATGTCAACAATAGCATGTTATCAAATTCCATGCCCATCAGATCCTGTAGCATCTAGATACTATAGTGATGGGCACACAGGAAATGCCTTAGACCAGTGGTTTTCAACCTGTCGTCTGCAGACCCCTGAGGGTCCACAATGTTTAAAGGGGTCTGTGAAAGGATATCGTTACCATAGAACAATGGTTTTCAACCTGGGGTCCGCAGACTGTATCTGAGATTTCCAAAGGGATCTGCAAATGAAAAAAGGTTGAAAACCACTGCCTTAGATGGACAGACAGCCCTACTAAAATGTCATGTACTTTTCTGTGTTTCCTGCTCCCTCTTACTGAAGTACAGGCTATTTGTGTGTTAACAGAAGCTGTGTCTTCTCTAATCTGCTCCCTTGGCTTGAACTGCAGCCATGATGCTATTCAGCAGCTGTGACAGTACAGTCATTTACCCGACTATAATGTGGGGTATCAGCAGCCCTGGCCTGCATATCACTGAATGGAGCAGTCTGATTAGAAAGGAAAACGTTGCTGTTTACGCACTTACATCCTGGTGGAATCACTAGAGATGGGGAAGGAAGTAACATTTAGCACTGATATGGTGCTTCTCATCCAGAGCTCCCGAAGCACCTTACCAGAGAGGGGCCATGACATTATCCCTGTTTTACAACGGAGCACAGACAATGCCCATGGCAATTGAATGGGATGTTTTTCAGATGTTCTTTTCTAAAACATCTTTCTAAATTGAAAACTTTTATCCATCATTCCAAACCCCTGACGAACCCCTCCCTGTATGTCCATCATGAGTTACAGTGTGTTTTCTTTTTGAGCATTGTAATGAAGATACCTGTTCTGCGCTTAGCGTGATGATTACATAGGGATCTCGGCTAGCGTGCCTGGTGCTGTACAAAACCCAATGAAAGACACTGTCCCTGCCACAAGGGGCTGATGTCTCACATAGACCACATACAACTTTCCTGAAACAAGAACGAGAGGCCACGATTCTTCTTTAGTCTGTCCCTGAGCTGAGCACAGGAATAGAAAGTGGGGGTGGGTGAGGCAAAGGGGGCTTTAACTCCTTTGCAATCCCTGTGTTGTGGAGGACCATGCATCTTCCTCTGTATTTAGGGTCTTGGGCCTTGGGAAGTCGAGAATAGCTGTAGTGCAGTGCAGTCCGCTTACCCCTGCCCTTCCTGACACCCCTGGGGGTGGGAGTTGGGCCAGCAAACAGCTGCTCCAGATGTTCCATGCTGGTGGCAGTGTTGCCACCATGAATCTCACACAATTTGATGTTTGCCTTAAGCCCCCTGCTATTGGAGTGAGGTGAGTGCATGAGTCTCAGCCTCCATTTATAAAATAAACTGTAAGTTTCTAGTTCCTGTGGTTGCAGAGAAAAGCTTGAAAATGTGACCCCAAGTGCGGCCTAAAGGCTCCAACATCAGAAGGCAAAAGGAAAAGAATTTATTTACCTCCTCTCAAAAACCCTCCTGAATTTGAAGTTAATCGCATGATTTTGGTGAGGGCCTGACTCATGATTTTGGAATGCTTGGGAAAAACCCATTCAAGTCAGACGTTAGAATGGCGTTGGGGCAACTCCAATTTGTGCCAGCTGTTAATGACTCACAAAGGGCTGTTAGATCAGATGGGGCTCACCAGAGAGCAGCAGTGGTCTAAGCACTCCCCCTCCCTGTCCCCACTCCCCAACCCCAATACTAGTTTGGCTCTACTGCGGTGTGGAGTCCCTTTCACTGGGAGTATTCCATTCCTGCCCCCGTTAGTGTCTCTATGCCTTGCAGCACGGAGAATTGTCACCGCAGTTTGTAAAGCTTGTCCCAAAGGACAGTGGTTCTGTAGCACTAAGCTGACACATCTGTGATTGCTTAGTCAGGGTTAATCAATTCTTTTTTGTCAAGGTCCAAGTTTCTTGGTCAAGGTATATAGTCAAGCAGGACCGGCTTTAGGAAGTGTGGGGCCCAATTCGAACAGTTTCGACGGGGCCCCGGCAGGGATGACTTTAAAAAAAAATATGTAAAAAAAACACGTGGGGCTTGTACTCACCAGGCGGTGCTCCGAGTCTTCGGTGGCACTTCGGCAGCGGGTCCGTCGCTTGCTCCAGGTCTTCGGCAGCTCTGAAGGACCCGCTGCCGAAGTGCCGCTGAAGACCCAGAGCGCTGCCAGGTGAGTAAAAATTAAAAAGGCGCCTCTAGTCAGGGAAGGGATTCTCACTGGGTGCAGGGCCCTCTTAGGCGCGGAGCCCAATTCGGGGGAATTGGTGGAATTGGCCTAAAGCCAGCCCTGTAGTCAAGTTCCAGACTCCAGAGAAAATAATACAAAAATAATAACAGTAAAGATGAGAATAAATAAAAAGATTTTGCGATCTGTTCAGAAGCATCTGGTGGTCTAGATTTGACTCCTGGCCTACCTCTTGACTCCCCTGGGCTTAGACTGTCAGTTCTTTGGGGGAGGGTCCATCTTTTTGTTTTGTGTCTGTACCGCACCTAGCACAATGGGGTTCTCGTCTATGAGTGGGGTTTCCAGGCACTAATGCAGTACACTTAATAAATAATCTGTGACCGACTGAAAATGGAGTTTTTGTCCCTAATAAATTATACTGATTAATTGATTAGCATGAATTATTTAACCTCCATGCTCCTGTGAAGTATTATTGTTTCCATTTAACAAATGGGTAAATTGAGGCATGGAGCGAGTAAGTGGCTTGTCCAAATCAGGGATAGAATTGAGAATAGAATCCGGGGATCTGACACCCAGGCCCCCTTGCTCTAGCCATTTGAGATTTTTCCTCACAAATGGTTGCAATGATTCGTGGATAGTCTGGGCTGAGCTAATATGGCCACTGTGGTGCCTGAGTGCTTGTCTAAAAGGCTCTTGGCTAGGTTTTTCCATCTCTTGGGGCCACTGTGTTGGAGCGGATGCACAGACTGGACTGCTCCCATCACTGCCAGGTTCCTTTCGGCAAAAAGCTTGTTCTCAAAGCAGGTACAGAAGCATCAGAAACACCTCTCAGGCCCTGGAAGTGGCCATGTCAGTTTTGTTCCAGCCGGCACACCCAGCTGTGAAGGAGCCCAGAGCCAGTGCCTGTCTGGGCAGGCACAGATCAAGTTACACTTTCCACACACAGCTGGGTGAAGAGAGAAATACAGGTAAAAATGAACAGGAACCCTGGGGTGGATTTTTTCCAATGCCAGGGACTCCATGAGTTATAGCTGCAAGGTGTTTGCTCTGACCTAGGAGATGAAAAGCTGAGGTGTCCTGAGCAGGTTAGTTAGGTGTGACTGCCCAGATCAGAGTGCAAGACCAACTGTGCCTCCTGATCTGAACAAAGACCTTGTAATACAGCCTCCGTGCAGGTTACAAAGAAGGTGTTACTGAGTATTAATGAGGCTGAGATAGACAGAGGAGAGACAGCTGGCTCAGGGAGGATGGCCTCTCCGGTGTCCACATGAGGGAGAAAATCAGAGGCACAGAGAGTTCAGCATCTGAATGGGATTAATTTGAGGGTGGGCTCTTCTAAAAGCACATAAAGGGGGAGCATCTAGATAGATGGAGGAGAGGGACTACAAGGCCAGATCTGGCTCATGCTGTGGCCTCTTTTTGCCACTCTGGAGAAATCCATAGTTGCCCAGCTAATGTGGGGACAGGGGACAATGAGGGGAGTGGTCAGAGCACTGCTGCGCTCTGGTGATCCCCATATGATTTAACAGCCCATTGCGGGCCATTACCAGCTGGCATAAGTTAGAGCTGCCCTGAGGCTGCTCTAACTCATACTGGGGGATGAACTGGCCCCAGCATCAGAGAAAGGGTATAAGGTGACATATATAGTCACTTTTGCACCCCCATCCTGGCCAAGCACAGCTCATCTGGACCTGAGGCTCAAGGGCACACACTCCCCACCCTGGACACTTGGTTAGCCTCCTATTTTTGCATTAATCGGAAAAAAAAATGTGTGTGGGGGGGGTGCAGAACTGTTCCAGTGCAGTTGGCTTCCCCTGTTGGGAGCCTCAGAAGTGAGGCCAGGGGCAGGGCTGCATAAGCCCCACAGGCTAAGAACACTGATTGAATAATGTTTGGGAAGTGAAGGGAGCCTGTGTTATCTCTGTGTGTGCTCTGCGTGTTCTGTTGATAGAGGCCTTGGGCCAAATTTTTAAAGGTACCTAAGTGCCTGAATATGCAGATAGGCAGCTACTGAGAATTACGAAAGCACCTGAGCAGGTTGGGCAAACTCATGGGAATTAGGCACTGAGGTGCATTTTCAAATCCCTGCAGATACCCATCTGCATCTTTAGATGCCTAAATACCTTCAAAAATCTCACCCCTTGAGGCTCCAGAGCCATCAGATCAGTATGAAATTCAGCTGCACATGCACAAAGTTAAGACATTAAAGTTCTGCCCCATTGTTCCCATTCCTGTTGCTGCCATTTCATTTTTGTCTCTTCACTAGCAAAGCTCTACCTGATTTAAAGATGATCCTACCAGAGGGAGGAAATAACAGGAGCTTTCAAGCTTCTGCAATGACCAGACATGTCTCTTATTCCTGACGTAACATCTCAGATCAGCCAACACATCAGAGAGCAACGTTCTCTGTTTAAAAATTGACCGTAAGGTTCAAAGTACAAGCCAGAAATGAAACCTCTCTTTGGCCAAATGTTTCATGGAAATTCTTACTCAGCAAATATCTCCTCTCAACCTTAATCTCCCCGGCCATGAGATTAGCGATTGGCAGGCAAGATCAGCGTTAATTTTGGGGCACTGGCTCTATAACAGGAAAGGAAATAGGATCCAGTGGTTGGGGATCTAGCCTGGGAGTTGAGTCCCAGCTTCAGTGTTTATTCCACCTTACTCTGTATAACCTTGGGCAGATCACTCAGTCTCTCTAGTTACTCATCTGTAAAATGGGGATAATAATACTGTGGGTCTTGTGAAGATAAACCTATTAAAGATTGTGAGGGGCTCAGACACTGGGATAATGAGGGCCATAGTAGTATCTCAAATAGGTAATATAATGGGGGAACAAAACCCAGTAAAAAGCATCTGAGGATTCTGCTCTTTGCCTGTCCCAAGGTTAAGGACAGTTGGCTTGGGTGTGTCTGGAGTTTAACAAGAAAGAAAACTTGCTGTTGTTGTGAGAAACCTCTGTCACAGAGGAGGATCCTGCAATGTGTTCTGATGTCCTCCAGTAGCTCTATCCATGGTCAAGCCCTGAGACAAGAATGCTTTAGCTTTTCCCCTCACACTCCTTGTCCTGGGTTTTGTCAGCTGCTTTGTCCCAGATGAAGTACTTTGGTCTTGGATGGAGATTTGGTCATTGATGTAGCTGGGTTCTGACCCACTGACGGTTTTGTAAATCAGACTCATCACCTTGAACTGTCAGCAGAATTGATTGGGAGCCAGGAGGGATTGGTGCACAGGGGGGATGTGCTGTCAGGGGCTGGTCTCACTGAGGGGTTGGGCTGCTGTATTCTGCACAAACGGGAGCCTATGCATTGCTTCTACTTTCAGCCCCCGATAGAGTAAGTTACAGAAATCCAGTTGGGGTAATGAATGCATGGATCATCGAGGGGGCCAGGTCCTGCTCGGAGAGGAAGGGCAATATCCTCTAGCAAGCTGCTACTGGAAGAAGCTGTTCCCACTGTTCCCGGGGTTAGTGATGAGTCCAGCAGGACTTCAAGGCTTTGCACCGCTGTAATAAATAAGGGGCAGATGCCTTTAGTGGGAGGGGAGGCCAGTGTCCTAACTCGTGCCAGGAAACATTTTCTCCTCCCAACCGGCATCACTTTGGTCTCGCTTGGGTTGAGTTTGAGCCAGCTGCTTTTTATCCAGACACTGATCTCCTCTAGGCACTCTGACACCCTTGCGATGGTCTTGGCTGTGTCTGCAGAAAATGAATTACACAGCTGGGTATCATGAGTGCATTGCTGGCAGTGGAACCCACAGCATCACACCACCTCTCCAGCCACCACTTGTAAATACTGCAAATGACTAGGCAGGATAATCCTCATGGGACTCTGCAGGGCAGGGCTTTTGGGGAAGAACTGCAGTTGCCTCCCTCCGTCCTTTTGGAAATTAAGGAGTGGTCCTCTTGTAGTGTTGTGCTGACTACTCCAGCAGTAGAAGGTCAGCAGTACCTATAGTTCACTCCTCTAACCAGTGGCATGACTATAAACGGAGAAGGTTGAGTAGGACATTAACAATAGACTGGCTTGGGGGAGAGGGGGGAGAGCCAAGCTGACCCTTGTGGAAAGGCCTGAACAAAGTGAATATACCTTTACAGCACTTGGTCTCTTGCACAGCAATGAACAGCAATAATCACAGGGCTGAGTACTTGTTATAATATGGGATTCAGGCCATAACTATAAAATAAGACTGATGTAACGGTTGCAGTTACTACATGGGAATTTTTGTCACCCTCTAGAAATCATCCGAAAAAGGGTGTTTTCATCCCTCATTTCCCTCCCTAGCACATCTAATGGGATAGATTTCCCTGCAGGCTAATTGTTATTCTGTTGCCTCTCTCTTCATAATTATTTGGACAACGCCCCATAACTGAGTGCAAAGATATTTTCAAACTGGCTCAGTTGCCACTTGAGGAAGGGAAAGATGTGAAAAATACAATCACTTTTTGGAAGGCTCATGAGTCATTAGCAGTTTGAGCCGGCAGCAGAAAGTATTTAAAAAAAAAAGCCCTAATTAGGGATTAGCTTTTCCCCTGCAAAGTCCAGTTATTTTTAAATTGGTCACATGCACGTTTCATGACAAACACCACATTTGTTCTGCTTGTACACCCCAGATCTGTGCAAGGTGGGGTTGGTGGGGCTTGTTCCCATGGGCCCACAGCAAAAGCTTTGGGGATAGAGTCCCTCACAGCTGCTTCTCTCAAATGTGAATTTCACATAGAATCATTGTTTCCTTTGGGACTGGGCTGCTCTTGGAGGGGCCAGGTTGGCCAGGAAATTCATCCTTGTGGAACCATGGTGCAGTCCTCTGGGTATAGTGATGAGGTTGCCACTCATACCACAGTAGTTAAGGTGGAACAAATTGCAAGTGTTGCAGGGGTCAGTAACTAGGCCACAGACCTTTTGGTGTAAGGGAAGGAGAGATGAAAGGGGATAGGTGCAGTGTTGGACCTTACTGAAGGGTGAGGGTAAAGACACCGTAGCCCCTAGATAACATTAAACATGCCATGGAGTAAACAGGCAAGCTGAGGAAAGGGCCAAAACTAGGAGCAATCAGAAAATATAGTTTACTTCAGTCATAGTTTAGATCTAAGTAAAGATGTGAAGAAGTTTAAGGGGAGGGACAGTGTGAGTGGAAGAAAATTGATGTTTGGGGAATCAGAGCCCTGCTCATGAGGAAATCCAGGCTACACAATCGGTATTCATGTTTCCAGTCCAGAAGCCTTTTTGTTTATTTGTTAAGCAGCAGCAAGACACAAATCACAGAATACACACCCTAAGAACTGACCATGTGAATGAAGTAGATACAGTAAACAGATACGCGGATAGAAAATTTGTGTCCACATCCGATCAGCAACGTGCAAGAATGGTCCGCGGATATCTACAGATTTGCAGGGCTCGACAAACATGCGCTAGGAGGCAGGTGCTACTTTCCAGAGGGTGAGGTTTAAAATCCTTCTAGCCATTTCTAGAAGTTGGCAAAAGTCATCCATATTTTAGGCAGACCATTTTGAGCCTCTAAGAAAGATTGAATTTTAAAGAGCAATCAGGCAGCCTACACAGTTTGAAAATACATCTGCACAATAATTTAAACATGGACAACTTGTTTGTCACATAGCATTGTAACATAGAAAATTAGGTTTCAGAGTAGCAGCCGTATTAGTCTGTATCCGCAAAAAGAACAGGAGGACTTGTGGCACCTTAGAGACTAACAAATTTATTTGAGCATAAGCTTTCGTGGGCTACAGCCCACTTCTTCGGATGCAATGAAAATTAGCTTCTGCTTTCTTGCAAGGTTTGCAGCCCACCCCTTTGTTTTAACACAATAATATTGCGAGCTGCAGGCTGACAGGATGTGTGGCTAGCCATTATAATGTATCATGTCAAAGATCTGCCAACTAATAGCTCTGACAAGATGCATAACAGCTCCTTCAGTGGCTTTAGGATGCATCATTAGGAGCTGAATGGAATCCTGAGAGCAGAGGATGATTCAAGCAATCCTCCTGGCTCCCATACACAAGACTTATACTGCAGCTATTTTGGCAGCCTGCTTTGACATTCCCCTTCCCCTAAATGTTTTGTCTGTCTGGGAATGTTTGTGTTTCTCATGCATAGGTGCATGCATGAGAGTTGTAAATTTATCTCCCGTAAATATTTATAGGGCTCTCATCACCACAGTATCTGAACACCAGCTTTGGATCCACCCACTTACAATACTGACAGACATATACAATTTAAGTATCAGAGTGGTAGCCGTGTTAGTCTGTATCAGCAAAAAGAACGAGGAGTCCTTGTGGCACCTTAAAGACTAACACATTTATTTGGGCATAAGCTTTCATGGGCCTAAACCCACTTCATCAGATGCATGCAGCAGAAAATACAGTAGGAAGATATATATATACTCAAAGAGAACATGAAAAAATAGGGGTTGCCATGCCAACTCTAACGAGACTAATCAATTAAGGTGGGCTATTATCAGCAGGAGAAAAAAAAACTTTTGTACTGATAATAAGAATGGCCCATTTCAAACAGTTGACAAGAAGGTGTGAGTAACAGTAGAGGAAAAATTAGCATGGGGAAATAGTTTTTAGTTCGTGCAATGACCCATTCACTCCCAGTCTAAACTCTGCTCTGCAAAGTGTGGGCTTTTTGCACCTGAGAGGCGGAACATTTCTTCTCACAGTGTATCTTACATTTACTTGTTTTATAAATACAGACTCATAAAACTGCATCAAACCATTAAAGACCCAATATCTGTTTATTTTCCAGTTGAGACATATACAACAACCAGGAGTTTGACACAAGGCATTTACTAGGAATGAATGACCAACAGAGGGTTAATGACCCTGCTCACATCCAGCCTATCAGTTCCCCAATTATGCTCAGGAAGTGTCCCCTTTATTAGCTTTGTCATTATTCATGAAACAATAAGACTGTGCTTTGCTTCCAGGATACATCAAGTTTCAGGACTTCAGTTCAAAGCACCAGTGTGGTACCAGGCTGCCTGCAATAAAAGGGGAAAGAACAGTCATGAAGTTGGAAGTAATCTCTCCCTCCTCATTCCCCTGCACTGACTTTATGTTATTGTATATAATGTGCACCTCTTCTGAAGATCCTGTACAGCCCTGTAAGGTGAGTTGTGAAGCTTAAAATGTTTTTACTCACCATCTTTCAGATAGTGAAACTGAGGTACAGACTTGCCCATGATCACAGAAGAATTCGGAGTGCTCTGATATCCCCGACTGGCAGCAGATTAGATGGAACGCCCAATCTCTTGCTTTAGACCGTACTCCTGTCCATGACCTCAGCAGTAGAACCCAGGAGTCCTAACTCCCAGTCCTCCAGATGTAAGCTCAGAGTGGGAGTTAGGACTCCTGGGTTCAGAGTAACCAACAGACTCCACACTCACTTCCATTTTAATGCTGTGACTGCTGGGGTTTTAGATTTAAAAGAACTGATCAAACCCACCACAGCTAGAATGTGAGATTAGGTTTTTACAAGGGATGCTGGAAATGCCCCCAGGCTCCCATGTGATTGGGCTCAAGTGCCAATTTTAATAATAATGCAAAGGGAAAAGTTCGATAAAAAGCGATGAGTATTTCGTTTAAAGATGACCCCGTAATCAAACGGGCCCATCTCAATGCAGACACCTCCTCCTCCAAACCCACACCAGGGCAAGCGCGTGGGGAGGCAGAGGGGAAGGGAGAAGCCGGGGCTGGGGGGAGGAAATTACATCCTGCCCAGAGCCAGGCACTGCATCCTGCTGGTGTAATGCTCGCCCCTCCGCTCCCCTCTAATCAGACAGTCACAATGGGGCCTTTCTCTCCCCAGCCTGCTTCCGAGCTCAGAGCCGCAGCGGAGCAGGGGGTGGTTGGCTCAGAAGCATGGTGCCCCTCCCCAGCCTGGAGGAGGAGATTAACACCCCCCCTTAACCTGCCCCCTGCTGCCCCCCACAGTACAGCCCTCCTCTGGCCCACGCACCTCCCCTTCCTCGGGGGCAGCTCAGCTTCCTAGCCCCACACCCTCTCCCCTTGGGGTCAGCCCCCTCCCTCCTCTAGCCCACCCCCCGCCAGTCCCATATTCCCCCTAGGCCGCCGCCGGCTCCTACCTGCCGCCGCGCTCCCTGGCAGCGGGCCGGGATGGGCAGTTCAGCCCGGGCCCCTCTCCGGTGCGCCCTGCGCGGGGTGGCGAGCGCACTCTGCGGAGCGTTCGCGGAGCCCTGGGCAGCAGCCGGGCAGCCGGGGAGGCGGAGTGAGGGGCCGGGGGCAGAGCCTCTCCACACCCCAGCGCGCTCGGCAGGCCCCGCCCGCCCCACACACGCCCGCCCGTCCGGGAGAAACTTTCCCCGGCTGCTTCCTTGGCGCCTTGTGCAGCCGGGCGCAGAGCGGACCCGGAGCAGGAGAACAGTCCCGGGGGACGGGGAGCCGGGACTGGGGACGGGGAGCCGGGGCTGGGGCGCGGGGGTGTCCCGGACAGGTGAGGGGGGCCCGGAGCCCTGGGCAGGGGAGAGGCGGGAGCCCGGCTGCCAGGAATCCAGAGCAGTGGGGGGCTGGGGCGCACGGGAGACGGGGAGGGAGGCGCTTCACCCCACCCCGGATGGGAGCTGGCGTCCTGCGGTGGCTCCCCCGGGCGGAGCGTAGCCGAGGCGAGCTCTCCCCGTGAAGCGGGGCTTTCTCCGACCCACGCTCCCCTGCCCGGAGATGTCCGGGAGGCGCTCGCAGGAGGCACCTGCGGCGGCTGAGGACACCTGGCTCCCCGCCGGCGGGCAGGAGAAAGGGGACTTGCCTTCCGCGCAGGGGCCCCCGAGGAAGAAGAAGCCCAAGTCCGGCTCCTCCAGCCTGCGCTGGGCTTTCAGCTGGCTTCGGGGCAAGAGGAGGAGGAAGAAGAGCAGCGGCTCCAACGCCCACCATGGGGCGCCCCCCGCGGAGGGGGAGGCGCCCTCTAAGGCAAAGAAGCCGGAGGAGCGAGCCAAGAAGGGCAAAGGTAGGGAGCCTGGGTGAGGGGCTGTTTGCTGGCTGGATCTCTCCTCCCTTCCCCTCTGCCCCCTGCGCTGCTGTGTGGCCAGCCTTGAGGGAACTAGCAGCTCGTTGCCCTCGCTCTTGTTATGGCTATTGCAGCAGGCCCGTTCTGGTTCCCTGTAATCGGGAATGCCAGGCGCCCTGTGTAATCTCATTCCTCCCCTAAGGGATGTTGCCGGTTCACTGGGTATGTTCTCCCTCTGCTGAGTCAGAAGGTCACATAGACTGGAAGAAACCTGGAGCAAATCCAGATTCCTCCTCCTCCTCCTCAGCATGGTGTTCCCAGGAGCTGCGCTGCTCCAGGTGTGGCCTCTTGCTGGCGGCCTACGGCCTACTGCCAACATCCCCAGCCAGGCCGAGGTGCTGGCCTTGGTAACCTGGATGTAATTCCTCCCCACTACTTCAGGATGGTGGTAGGGGTGCTGTGCTGCTGGAGGCAGGCCTTCAAAGGCTGGATGTAAGATCATAGCTGAAAATGGCAACGGCCTGTTAGATCAACAACTCCGTCCTTCTGCAGACCAGGATACGATCCCTCAGAGAGAGCACAGCTGCTGAACCCATGCTATGCTCAGGCCCTCCACTGCTCCTGTGTGTGATGTTATGTGGTGCCATACTACGAGGAGCTCGGCCCTCCATCCCAGGATTATACACACACTACCAGCCCTCACGGCTAGGTGATGCTCTGTTGCTGGAGGTCCTGTTCTTCTTAACATGGCCTTTCTCCATTTGCATATGGCCTGGCATACAAGTAGTAAGAGCGAAGTACTGCTCAAAGTGTTGTCCCTTCTAACCTGGAGGTATTCTGTTAGTGCTAGGAAGGGATCCTATGTATGCTAGTGTCTCCGCCCACCTGTTAGGACATCAAAATTAAGTCTCTTCTGCTTAGGGTGACCAGATGTCCCGATTTTATAGGGACAGTCCTGATTTTTGGGTCTTTTTCTTATATAGGCTCCTATTACCCCCCCACCCCCTGTCCTGATTTTTCACACGTGCTGTCTGGTCACCCTACTTCTGCCTGGTGTTTTGGAAAAGGGGATCCAGATTCCTGTGGTAATCCACCCAGAGGTGTGCCTCATACCACGATTCATTGTCCAGTATTATCATCCTGGCTCCATCGCTGTGCATTAATTAGTTTAATTTGCAGGTATCCATAATGTGGGGAGTTGCTGTTTTTATCAACGCTCAGTTGCTGTTTTACTGGTCAGTCAGTTATTGCTTTCAAGAGCACACTGAGAGCTATGATAAGAGGGGACAGCCCTGGAAATGCACGTTGCTCTTTCAAAGAGATCTTTGGAAGGTGGCTGAGTTTTCACCTAACAGTCTCCTAAGATGCTACCAGCACGTCCTGTCAGACATGTCTGGCTGCAGCTTTCCCCTAATGCTAAGTGCTCAGATAACATGGTGATGGGCAAAACATAAGAACCTGAATATAATAGTCCACCCAGTGTGATATTCCCCACTTTGGTGCCCCACCAATATTGGCATCAATTCCTTACCTAATCTTCAAAAGAGGGCCTATACAACCAGTCATTGCCAGATCGGGATCAGAACATAAGGCTCTCATTCCACTAGGCATGCACCTCTCTTATGGACACTGGCCATGTGTTTTTAATGCCAACTAGGAGTCCAGCGTTATGCTTCCAGCATCGCTGGCCAGCCCTTTGACAAGTGTAAACTGGGTATCTGTTCCGTGCCCACTCGAACTGCTTTAAATGCCCCTCTTCCCGAGACCCGTAAACTAGCTGCATGCCTTACTCTGCTCTGTTAGAGTATGAAACCATCTCCCTTTTGCGTGGGAGGCTGCAGGCCGTGTATGTGTGTGCCATGGAGCATGTACACCGTACTTAGAGTCCTTGCCATGTTTCCGTAGTGCAGCCATTTCTTGGTGTGACGGGAAGAGAAGTGTGGATTGGTAGAAACAACATGCATATGAAATTATTGCAGTTTGGTTGCCTGATTAAATCACTCTGTCTGTTCTAATAACATGCTCGCTTCCAAAATGCAAAACTTGAAGGGACCACACCCTGTTTAACCCTTCCTATCCCAGCTGCTTTGTCATTTGCATTCTAATGATGTGGCCATGAAGGCAGCATGGACCAGGGGACTAAGCACTGGGCTGCAAGCTAGGCAGCCCGGCTCCATTACTGACTTGTTATGTGACCTTGGGCAAGTCACGGTTTGTGTTTCGATGTCATAGTCCTCAGTAAAATGAGGGGGGAAACGCTTCTCTACCTCACTGAGGGGCTGCTGTGCGGATTCTTCAGTTAATGTTTGGGCAGCGCTTTGAAGATGGAAAGAGTGACAGCTATCAAAGCGCTAAGTTATTGATTAGTTTCTTATGTGCGCTGGGTGCAGTGCCCTGCACTGGAGTCAGGTAACGCTCAGCTGCCACTGCCTGAAATACTGACCGGGATGGAGGCTAGGTCTGCCTTTAGCTGATGGCAGGGTTGGGTCCTATCAGTAATATGTTTTGCCTAAGCCTGTGAATTTTCCAGTTATCAAGCAGGAGGCAATGGGCCAGGACTGTTGGAGGAACAGTCTGGAGTTGGGCCGGTCTGGGTTGGCCTCTAGGGCTCTGATTGTACAGGTTGCTGGTGGTGTCTGCTGATCTTTTTATACTTCTCTGGTTTCGGGAGGTACTTTAGGCCCTTCCAAAGACCAGCCTGGAATCCTGGGAAGTACCATGTCCTGCAGCAGAGATGCAACCCAGGGCTGTGAATCTCTTCACCGTTGCATCACACGTCCTTGCCCATTATGAAGACTTAGATTTGTTTATGGAAAGGGTGGCTGGGATGCATGTGGAAACATTTCCTCCTGTGTCCATGCTGGGATGAGAGCCCTTCTCCCCTGGGGAGGGGGTGCAGAAATATATTAGAAAACGGCAGGAGTGCACAGGGTCTGAAGAGTGAACAAATCATTCCAGTAAAGTCGAGGGAGGCATGGGTCAGGGCTGGGTCAGGATCCAGTTCTGCTGAGCTTTGGTCTCTGTTCACGATTTGGGTATAAACTAGGGCTGAGTGCCTGAGCACTGAAATAATGGGAATGTAAAAATGTAGGAAGTCCCATAATGGAGAACTCAGTGATCTGTCTAGTCAAATATTCTGTCTCTGACTGGCCGGTACCAGCTGAGCTGCATCAGAGAAAGGTGAAATTAATTCTGCAGTAGGCAGTTCTGGGATCACCTACCCATGGGGAAACTTTCTTCCTCCAACCCCCTCCCCCCTTGAGTCAGAGGTGGCCTTGTGCCTTGAAGCAGGAGCGTATTAGATCCCTTGCAAAAGAGTGTTTTTTGTTGTTGTTGTTGTTTTAAATCCTCTCTTTTGTATCCCTGGATGTTCTAATTATCCATAAAAATGTCCAAACTTTAACCAAAAAAAGAAAGAATCTTGCTATGCTCTTGGCTACAATGATACCTTGTTGCAAGGAGCTCACAAGCTAACTCTGTGTTGCATGCAAAGGTATTTCCTTCTGTGTGTTTGAAACCTGTAACCTCGTGTGTTTGACTCCCTGGCTTGAGGTACCTTCTTCCCCTATTCTCCTCTGTTTGCTGCTGTTTGATTGCTTTACCAGCTCAGGCCTTGTGCTGTGGGAGCCCCTCCCTGACCCTACCAAGTACTATTACCCCTACTGTTACTTTTAAACAGCAAAATCTTCCATACAGCTGCTTGGCCAAGTTCCTCTTTTCTGTTTATTCAAAGAAATAAATCCTATCACTGAAATCTGTGTTGGCACCTGGAGTATGGAAAGGTACAGTGAGTCTAGTTAACCCATTAGGATTACTATAGTATTGGAAGGATACAGTCTAGTTAAAGGGACTCCATCTCCACGCTTCTGTCTGAAAATAATTTACCTACTGTTGTTACAAATAACACCCGAGATCATGGAAAATGAGACGAACCAATGATATTTCTTTTTATTCAGTTTGTTGATCCCATCTAATCTATCTATCTTAGGTACTTATATGGCCTCCGTTACTGTGGTGTTTGAGCATTTCACAGTCTTTGATGTGTTCATCGGCACAACACCGCTGTGTGATAGGACAGTGCTGTTATCCCAGATTTGAGCTGGGAAGCTGAAGCATGGAGAAATGAAGTGACAAGATATCTATGATGAAGCAAGGAATTGCTCTCAAGTGCCATGCTAGTGTCCTGACCACTGAACCCTTGTGCATTTGACTGTACTTTGGGTGTAGTCAGAGTCACTGTTTCCTGTGGGTAATCAGTTTCTCCAGGGGTTGATGGGGTTTTTCACTTGGGGACAAGAAAGAAGAAAAGCATTTTAAAAAAATTGTGATTGCAAATCCACCCCAATAGTTAAGGTGTCCCTTTAGTATTGCTGTGAAAGTGCATATGCACCAGCATCACATTTTAGGAGGACCATTTGACTAGAACGCCATTGAGGAATGATGTCCTAGTGATTTTGGCCCATCTTTTAGGGGGTTGATATCGGTTTCACAATATTATTTCTGAAGGGTTTTAAGAATGAAGGAGTTGATGTTCCAAACAAACCGCACCATAGTAACTCTAACTCAGGAACCAGTCCATGCAAAAAACCTCGATGCCAATTCTGCCCACATATCTATGCCAGCGACACCATCACAGGACCTAACCAGATCAGCCACAACATCACCGGTTCATTCACCTGCACGTCCACCAATGTAATATACGCCATCATATGCCAGCAATGCCCCTCTGCTATGTACATCGGCCAAACTGGACAGTCCCTAGGTAAAAGGATAAATGGACACAAGTCAGATATTAGGAATGGCAATATACAAAAACCTGTAGGAGAACACTTCAGTCTCCCTGGACGCACAGTAGCAGATTTAAAGGTAGCCATCCTGCAGCAAAAAAACTTCAGGACCAGACTCCAAAGAGAAACTGCTGAGCTTCAGTTCATTTGCAGATTTGACACCATCGGCTCAGGATTAAACAAAGACTGTGAATGGCTAGCCAACTACAAAAGCAGTTTCTCCTCCCTTGGTGTTCACACCTCAACTGCTAGAAGAGGGCCTCATTCTCCCTGATTTAACTAACCTCGGTATCTCTAGACTGATTTTTGCCTGCATATTTATACCCACCTCTGGAAATTTCCACTGCATGGATCCGATGAAGTGGGTATTCATCCACGAAAGTTTATGCTCCAATATGTCTGTTAGTCTGTAAAGTGCCACAGGAATCTTTTTACAGATCCAAACTAACACGGCTACCCCTGTGATACCAAACATTTTCAGTTACTACTTTTTTTGTATTGATTTGGCCCAACAGCATATAGACTCCTCACTTTAACAGCACTATGTCAGGACTAAAAGTCCATGGATGCTGCTCTGTGATAATAGCTGAGATAGTGAGGTTGAATCTGAGTGCTGCAGGTTCCTAGATCCATTGTTATAATATAAGAGACATCCTAGTTCTCTGCAGATGCAGCAGTTGTATCCTAGTGCTAAGGGTTCAGAGTTCTGCTGTAATGAGCGAGGCGCTACAGTCATGTGGACATTCCTGCATGCTGCCTCTCAGTCTCTCATTCAGGGAAATTGTTTCGGTGTGTTTGGTAATGAACTTGTTAATCTGCAGAGAGCAAAGAGTGACATTTCAGAAAATCTGAACAACAGGAATCCACTGGCTGGTCTGAGCTGGAAACTGTAAGCTTCTCTGCTAAACAAAGAGAGGTGTGTCTGCCAGCCACAGCCATTCCACCTGGAGACAACTGGAAGAATTACTCTAGCAAATAATGTTCCATAAGATCCGATAAAACTATTTGGCTGGAGTTGGGTTTCTCTTCATAAGGACGGTTTTATTTCATAAGACAATATGATCATTGACTATGACTCCAGCACCGAAAGAAACAGAAACCTCAGAAAGGTGAAGAACCGAGCAAACTGTCTATCTGCCAAACTAGAGTTCGTGTTGTTGGGTTTTGTGTGTCTGCTGCTACAGGTGATGAGCATCTGAACACCTCAGCTGGAGCAGGGGGGAACCCAACTCTGTGGGTGCTAGTGCTGCCATCAGTCATAGCAAGACACACACACAAACCTGCGGGCCTGGATTCGGGCTTTGCAGGACATGAGTGGAAACCCTTCTGATTATTTTTTTTTTCTGTTAAAGGTTTGGGATCTTAAACATTTTTTGTGTTACTTTTTTTCCCATCTGAGTTCCATTTCCCCTTCAAGAGATCATCCTAGTAGCCCAGATCATGCTCTGTGTCTGTTCATTGACATATCCAGGGTAGAAAATGATAGGGCTGGTTTATCAACTCCTTCTGCCAAGAGAGAAGGGTCCCCTTCACTGTAGGACTTTGACTCATTGGTATAACGGGGGAAAAACTAGGTTACAGTGACTGTGGAGATTGTAACCTTTCTCGGCATAGTAAGGAGGTGAGCCCTATAGGTCGAGGGACTAGTACTGAAACCTCAAATTGTGCACTTTGATGCAGAGTTTTGGACTGGAAAGGTGCCAGATTGGCAGTCCTGGGAACAGAAGATGTTTGTTTAGCCACAGAACTGGTCTGGCCTAGGCTTGGTGGGGCGAGCTCTCCCGCTCGTTGCCCAATCAGTGGGCTTCAGTTCTGACTGGAAGGAAACAGCTGTGGGGGTGAAGAGGGCAGCTCAATCTTCATGAGCCATTCAGTCCTTTGGCCATCCCCCAGGTGCCCAGTTGGTGTCAGATCTGTGATGTGGACGCTTACAGGAACTGGACTGAGACCATCAACTCATCTCACGTAGGCCACTGAACTGCCGTCAGCGGGAACTACTGGCCGCTAGGGACCCAAGCTGTGTTTGAACTTGTCATTGAGTGGTGAAAGGCTCTTGCCACCAACCCTCTGAACCGTCTGGTCCCCTTGATGAATAACTAGGGAGTTTCTTCCACAACACATGCTAGAAGCGGAAAGGCCCCTTGCGCTGCATCCCCGTCCTTGCTGGCCTTGCTGTCACCTGGTTTTGTAGCAATGCGAGTGTGCTTCCTTGATGTGAATGACATGCTGGGAGAGTCTGTGATGCTTCTGGGCTGCTGGAGTGTGTTCTGAGAGGACTCTGGAGTGCAATGTGGTAAAATCTGAGTCCAGAAGGCAGAGATGTAAGTGGCCAGCTGCAGCTAGTGTGCAGACGTGACTGTGCTGGGGGCTTTGCCATGGATCTTGTGACAGGGTCTGTTCCAGTGCAAACAGTAAGCAGTGGGATAATGAGCTGCTCTCTGTGGGTAGCTGGTGGGGCTCCTGGCTGATCTGGATTGTAACTTAGAGTGACACTCATGCACTTGAGATGGAAGGGGCCATAGAGGCAGCAAAGTCTGAAACTAGTGAGGTCAGCAGCTCCCTGGGCTCAGCAGATTGTCTGTATGTGGCATATAAACCAGACCAACCCAGGGGCCCCACTGTCCTTAATCCCAGCAAACACAGGCTCAGTCCAGTTCTGAGGCTTCTGCACCCCTGCGGGACCTTCGGTGCCTCAGAGCTTTATCTGCAGGTCCTGAGCCCATCGCCTGCTCACTGTGATTGGAGACAGTGAAGTCTGGATGCTGTGCAGTGTCTGAGTTAAGGGCTCAGGGTCATGGGGGAGCACATGTTCCTGGGCTGGGCGCTGAAGGGTTTCTGTCTTGGGAGCAGGAAGGGAAGATTCAGGCTGTATCCAGACAAGCTGGTCCTTTTCATGGCAAGAGAGAAGCAAATGTGTCATGTGGAAAATCTGTTGCATGCAACGTCCTTTTTGCACTCTGCTCTAGAGTTCCCTACTGTGTCATGTGGAGGAGAGGGGGGGATTCTGGAGTGGAGAGCGGGGAGTCTTGACTGGAGAGGTTCCTGTCTTTTGCCACTGTGTTAGGACACCTCCTTTAGATCCTGCGAACCTGCAGGAGAGAGGAGGCGGCCAGGGCAGCCCTTTCCGTCCTTTGGTCATGGAGACTCAAGAATGTGGTGCAGGCATGTGACTTCAGCATGAGCGCCCCCTCCCCAGCTGGTGTCACCTTGCAATCTGGTGAGAAGTCTGTGTTGTAAACTAGGGTGTAGCGAGCAATGGAATCACAGAAGCTGAGCTGTTGCCCACCAATCCTCTCACATACCCAGCATCTCCATCACCTTCCAAGGCCGAGCTGACACCACACAGACTGACTTTTTGGGTGCAGCTGCTGTTAGTTATTTGTATAACAGCAGCAACACCTAGAGGTCCCTGCCTCCTGGTGCTAGGTCCTTGCCCCATAGAACTTTCAGTCTAAGTCAGCAAGACAGGCTGTGTGTGGAAGAAAAGAGGAGTTATCTTCATTGAACTGCAGGGAGCTGAGGCTCAGAAATGGTGATTTTCCCAGGGTTGCACAGAGTGTCTGTGGCAGATTTGGGAATTTAACTTACAGCTCCTGATTCCCAGGCCCGTGCCTTAGCCACAAAGCCGCCCTTCCTCCTTAGCAGAATGTCTGATTAATCACGTAAACATTCTTAGGGAGTGCATCTCGTGTGCCCATGACTCTGACCAGCTGACCCCTCCCTGCCCTGATGCCATCTCATTTTCAAATTCAAAGAAGAGGAGAAAGCTACATTTCAGCCAGGCCTTGAATCTGACATGCTGCTTTCCTGGATTAGTGCCCTTCACAATCTCCTGTCTCAGGGCTTGTCTGCATGGAGGTTGCACTGGGTTAACTCTTGAATCGATTCATTCAAACCAGTGCAGCTGTGTGTGAGGCCACTCTTATTGCACTGTCAACCTAGATCAGTGGTTTTAATTTGCACCACTGGATGACACAAGCCAGGCAGACGGCGATGTAAGTGTCCACGCACAAAGTAACATCCATTTAATCTGTATCAGATCCCCCCTCGAGTTGTATTGCTGTAGCTTCATGTGAAGAGCGGACTGTGGAGGGCAAGTGGGCTGTACGTGTGCTCTCCTAGCTGGGAGTCTGTGTGTAAGACCTGTTTGCCTATCTTGGATACTTATGTGGCCCTCATCTCTGTAGTATTGGAGCACCTCACAGCCTTTAATGTATTTATCATCTCAGCTCTCCTGTGCACTCATTGTACAGATGAGGAACTGAGGCACAGAAAGACTAAGTGACTTGCTTTGAGGACTCTTCTGCTATCGCCCTCACCTGGCTCTGCTGCTGCTTCTGCTAGAGCAGTAAGGGTGGCCTGGATCGGTGTGTGATTGCAGGAGCGGTGATCCCACCCTGGCTGATGGGGGTGAGGGGACGTTCATGGGGAATGGTCCCAGATGTAATATGAGCCTGGGGGCAGGATCCCCAGGAGCCACCTCACTGCGGGCCCATCGAATCCTAAAGCCAATCCTAGCCATCACCCACTTTGTATCCCACTCCCTGGCAGAGCCATGGACTCTACAACCAACCTGACGGGGAGGGGGCGGGGGCGGGATGTGGGCAGAGAGAGAGAAGGCAGCGGAGCTGCAGGGGCAGAGTGAGGGAGGGTGAGAGAGGACAACCCATCCCAGCTATTCTCCTGGAGGCCCCTCCTCTGTGTCAGCCTTGATTGGCTCCGGGGCTCTGGGAGAGCACAGCCTGTGGAAGGCTGGGGCTTGACGGTTGCTGGAGGGATGAGAACCGGAGCTGAGCGCCGGCTCTCTGGAGCTGGAAGCAGGCCAAGGTGAAGCCTGTTTGGTGCAGTCATGTAGCACCCTGTGCTTCCTCCACCCAGGAGAGGGGGAGGGAACGTGCCGCCTGCACTCGCTGGCACCATGGGCAACATGCACCACAAGAGGAACCCCCCGAATGCCAAAGCCAGGTCCTTCTGGCATTTTGGCCACACAGGGAAGCTGAAGACAGGTAGGAGCCTGAGGCAGGGGCCCAGCCAGGGCGTGGGGGGGAGAGGGCGGGACTCTGTCGATGGCAGCTCCAGCAAGGCTGGTATGGCTCACACACAGTCCAACAGTATCCTTCAGTCATGAGCCACACGCAGCCTGTTGCTGGCAGGATGGGCGCCCAGGCTCTGGGACTGGCACTTGAGCACATAGGAGGGACTGTGCCCAGAAAGTTTGTACCCATGCCCTTGTACCCAAGGTTCGGCTGCTGTGGGTAGGAGGCGGTGTCTGTATTGGTGCTGCGTGATGTGGAGGCTTCGTGCAGGTACCCAAGGATTCTTTTAGCGAGGCTGGAAGGAGCCTGGGCGGGTCTGAGGTTCCTGGAGCTTTGCAATCTGCTGCAAGTGCACATTGCTGACTCTGCCACGGTGAATCGGGGCTGGGTCTCGGAGCGCTGGAGCTGAAAAGATCCTATTCTGCTTTGGGACTGGTGAAATTCTCACCGTGCTCTCTCAGAGACCCGGGCTTTTCAGCATTGTCAGTGCAATCAACATCCACCAAGTTAGTTACCGATTTGTTTTTCTCTTCTCAGCTAGTCGATGGTCTCAGTGGTTAGGGCAGGCGTCAGGGAACCAAAACTCCTGGGTTGTATTCCCACCTTTGCCATTACCTTGCTGTGTGGTCTTGAGCAAGTTGCTTTCCCTTCTCTGTGCCTCAGTTTCCCTATTTGTAAAACTGCACCGGGTTTAATGACTGTCTGCAAAGTGTCTTGAGATCCTTGTATGAAAGTGCCTTGCTGTAAATGGGCTGTTTACAGGCACAGGGTTCTTACCTGGACTTTTCATTCTTCCTGGTTAAGCACAATACTGATTTCCATTTTTGCTCTCCCGAGATCTCTGTCCAGCCCATACCATGAGGAGTGGAGAGGGCAAGGAGTGGATTTTTCCTTTGACTTATGCTTTCCCCCTTGTTCCATGCTGGGAAGACACCTCCACTGCAGGAGGCTGCAATATAAAGGCAGAAAGTAAAACTCTGAACAATGCCCTGTTGTTGTTGGCTGGCTGTGGGGGGTACAAATTCCACTGCTTTCTCTGCTCTGGTTCCCTGGATTCAGAGTGTGAAAAGTTTAAGAACTCCAGAGATTGAGGGCAGGGGTGGTGAATGGGCCATCTCCCTCCTTGCTGGATTTGGGTATCCGGGGAGACAGGGTGAATGGGCCATCTCCCTCCGTGCTGGATTTGGGTATCAGGGGAGACAGGGGGCTTAATTCCTTGCCAGTTGAACATGTGTTACAGAGGTACCAGACCCCCTAGGGTATCCCCCTCCCCCACTAAGATTCCCTCATCAGTTCAATGGCTGAACTAGAGCAAGCTGGAAATCTATGAAATTAAAGTTCTTGTGATAGTTTTGTCCTGGTTCAGACACTGAAACTGGCCATTCTTTTAGATTTTGCTACATTTGCAATTGTTCCCTCAGCCCAGGGGAGTGGGGCGCAGCGGGTGGGTGGGTGTCAGTCTGCATTTGAGTAGGAATCTAGGCTGGAAATCAGAAGATGATTTCTAACCGTCAGAAAAGGGAATCATGGGGGGCAAACAACCTGACTAGTTTTAAAGAGGAGCATGATGAGGTTATGAACGGGATGACTGATGGAGTTGCTTGAGGTGGCAGGGGACTGAGCTTGAAGGTGTGGGAAGTCCCTGCTGGTTTTATGTTCCTGGGTTTGACAAAAGCCCCCAGAAGTGGGCCACTCTTGTCTAATGGATCAGGGTGGGCTTGGCCAGGAAACCCGGCTTCTTGTGCTGCTTCTGATGCTGCCTCGCCGTGATAGACCTCACTCTTTACAGTGCTAGGAGAGCTCTGCCTAGAGAAGTGCCATGCACATGCAAAGTCTGGGAGTTGGGCTTTATCCCCCTTCTAATGATCACCGAAAGAGGGAGAGTCCCCACTGGGAAGACCATCTGGCCCGAACAGACCTGTGTGTGAGGACTGACAAACTGAGCTGCTCTCCCACTTGCTGTTTTTTACATTTCATACCCAAGTATGATCCAAGCAAATGAGCAATAATATCCAGTGCCTGCAATATACCAGTGCAGCCCCAGCCTCCTGGAGGCCAGTGAGTGAGACCTGGCTTGGATGGACCCTCTGGGAGCTGCCCAGAATCCCAGATTTTGTGCTTTGTGAGAGCAAAGCGGTCCCCCATTCCAGCGTGTGCACTTCTCTGCACACTCTGATCCGTTAGATAAGAGTGCCCCACTTTTGGGGGCTTTTGCCAAACCCAAGAACATAGGACTGGGAGGGACCTCCCACGCCTTCAAGCCCAGACCCCTACCACCTCAAGCAACTCCATCATGTCATCCCAATCATAACCTTATTATGCTCCTCTTTAAAACTAGTCAGGTTGTTTGCCCCTCACTCCCATTGGGAGGTTTGTTCCAGAACCTGCCTTTTCTGATTAGAAACCTTCTTCTGACTGGGGCATTTTAAAACTAGATTTTGTTAAAACATCAGAGCAGTGATTCTTGGGACCAGTCCTCTATTGCCTGAGAAGAGGGAAGAGGGCATAGATGGGATCTAGTATGTCTTTTCCATCTGTCATTTCTCTGCTTTGCTCAGAGGATCGAGTTCTCCCAGGCATAGCTCTGGTTGCTCAGAGAGCACCAGTTGTACCCTACAACGTCTTAGTAGGGAGAGAGTTTGGATTCCCCCATGTACATAAACACTCCCCAAGATGTATCCAGAAGGGGACTGTGTCTCCTGTTGGCCATGTGGGTGAATTTTCTAGCCAGTGTCTGGGTGTGTTACCCTACCCTGCTCACACCTGAATGCTTTGCTGGTTCAGACAGAGTGTTTTGGAGGGATTGCCCCTAAGGGAGACACGAGTGGCAAGGGGGCTCCTGCTGATAGGCCCTGCTGGAATCACACACTGTCTGACAACACTCGATCCCTCTACTTCATTCTTTCTTTACTGTCAGCATGTTGCACAGGTGTGGCTGGAATGGGCTAGCCAGACTGTCCGCAAGGTAAACATGCACTGGGCCTGGATTCAAAACCGTCAGCGCAGGCTTAGGGAGTGACAAAACAAAGCAAAACTACCCACTGGGCATGGCTTAAAGGTGACCTGCAAAGGGCTCAGAAAGAATGGGGAGGTGCCCTTTCCTGCTGCTTTGTGGAGGAGAACGAAGACTTGTGAGGTTTTTGGCTTGTACCTTAGAAATATCAGGAAGGTCAAGTCAGGTTTAGCAGGGACACCTCTGGGCGGCCTCAGGAATGTTGATCTGGAGCCTTAACTCCTTAATTGAAACGGGAGGGTTATTGAATCTGTAACAAAAGCTACCTTTTTCCAAACCATTAATTATTGGTTGAAGTTAAATGGATATTAACCAAAGCAAACAACCCCCAAAGAGTCTGCCGTCCCCCTCGACTGTCATTCATAAAGAAACCAAAAAAGAGCAGAAGCCCCAGCATTGTTTCTCTTTGGAGCTCACCTTGAAGGAGAGCAGAGAGGGGCCAGGAGCCACCTGGGGGAGCAAAGGCAGGCCGGAGGAATAACAGTTCTTAGCACTTGCTCGCATCATAGAGCAGTGACTCTGTAACCCTCAAACTCACAGGGGAGACAAATTGGTGTCTTGCAGATGGGGAAACTGAGGCACAGAGTGATCAAGTGAGTGGCCCAAGGTCATACATGGAGTCTGTGGCAGAGCCAGGACTGGAATCCAGGAGTTGCTGGTGTTGTGCATTGTCCTCTAGATTGTGAGTTCTCAAATAGCTTCCCTTCTTTGTGGTTGCCTGGGGACTCCTCAAACTATTTTCTGTTGTAAGACAGGGTTACACCATGGAAGGGTTTGAGAAACACCACTCTAAACTACACTGACTAACAGAATGGATGCTCTTCTATGTCAGGTTGTTTTCAGCCTTGCTAGACTGTGTTTCCATTGTCCTGTATTTCTCTTCTGAGAGGCTGCAAGCCAAATCTGGCAGTAACATGCAAAAGTGGAGGGTTACTCATTGGTAAGAGGACATATCTTGTGAGGTGATTTCTATTCTGAGTGGCTAGAAGTAGGTGTAAAGATCATAGATTATAAAGCCAGAAGGGCCATATGACTTCCCTGAATTAATTCCAGTTTGAAATAGAGCATCCCATCTTGATTTAAAAATTCCCAGTGATGGAGAATCCACCACCACCCCTGGGAAGTTGTTCCATGGTTAATTACCCTCGCTGATCAATTAAAATTTTTAACAATTGAAGTGCAGCCCCTCTCGTGCTTTAGCTTTGCCCCTCCTGTGAGCTGCTTTCTCTGCTGCACCCCTCTCATCTGGCCCTGCAAGGTGGAAGGGCTTGTTTATCTGAAGGTTTTTTCAGTATGTGCTTTTCTGCTGTAATTTTACAGATGTAACTCTCCCAAGTGAGGGGGCACCCACACCACTTTGTTTATGCTGGCTTAAACCATTTCCCCTGTGAATCATTGCATCCACGCAGCCCTGAGCTTTTTGGAAATAACTGCACAACATTCTGGACAGATAGCTTATGGTGCAATGTTCCTCCCGTAGGCTCTGTGCATTCTGTTTTTTTTCCTCGCAGTGCATTGTGGGATACTACCAGAATCCATTGGAATTCCGGGACTTGGGGGTCAAACTAACACATCCACAGCACTGACTCTAACACCCATTCACCGGTCAGTCATTCGCACCATCTGAATTTGCCTGGGTCTGCCACATCCCAGTTTCCACTTGCCATTGTAACTCCGCAGTGCAGGTTGCAGGGGGAATGCTGGGAGGCTGGGACTGGCTGTGGGATGATTCCACAAAGCTTTGCAATGAGGAAGGATTGTGGCAAACTCTTTCTGTGCCAGGGCTGCCCTCCTTGTCCAGTGTTGGAAGTGAGGGTTGGCCCATGAGCAGGTCTCTGCAGGTAACTGACTTGGGGGAGTGCCTGGTGCAGACAGCAGTGTGGAGTTGCCCGGGGCTGTTGGCTGGGTTCATCCAGAATAGTGAATGCAGAGTGAAGTTGAGTGGTACTGGACTGGTCAACTGGTGTGGATGGGATTGTAGGAATGAGGAGTGGGTTCCAGTTTTCCCATTAGTATGGGAGGATCTGGAAATCAGATTTACGAGGCATAAAACAGGTCTAGGGGAGTGGAGGCAAGAGCCTGTCCAGCTGGTGTGAGACTTGGGGAAGGCAGGGAGAGGGGTGTCTGGTTCTTGCAGTCTGTGGCCTGGGGATGGGTATGGGGAAGGTGGTTGGAACCGGCTGTATGGGGTGCGTGGTCAGGCCTTCCTGGGAGAAAACTTTCTGCCCCTCTTGGATCTCTCTCTTGCCTGGCTTGGGACCTTCATTATTTCTTGGTGACTGTGGGGCAGAGGGCTGTGATGTGCACCCGACCCCTCTCCAAGTGAGCAGCAGTTGTTGGAGGGGCACTGGACCAGGATAGTCTTGGAGCCGTGAGGGGAGAGACCAACCCACATGGGAACGTCCACCACCAGCCTTGGGCCCCTCACTCCCCTGGGATATGAAGGCTGACCAATTTCCAGGCAGATCCCTTCCCTCACTGGACTCAAGTTCTTCCTAGCTGGATCCCTGGGCCTGGAGCATGAGGCTGGTGAGCGATGTGTCACCTTGCTACCTTCCTAACTGAGAATATCAGACATGCTCCCACTGGGGGGCTCTGTGTGATGCTTCTAGGGGAGCCAGCTCCTCTTCTGGTGCCTAGGTGCTGCGGTGGTGGGCACTCCATTAATGTCTGGCTAAGATCCTGCTGGGCATGGGGGAAAGTGTGCATGAACGGGGTTTCACTTAGCTGGTGCAGCAGGACCGTGAACATGAGCTTTTCTGCTGGCGTCCCTTTGGGTCACCAAAAAAGGGGAGCTAGCTGTTACAGAGATGGGGACATTACAAAAGCGGGGATGAGAGGAGAAGGAGAGTGAATCGGGGTGGGGAGGAAGAAGAGGGGGAAGGGCATCGGGCAGAAGGTGCTGAGAAAACATAGAATGAGTTCTGTTTGTTCTCTGCCCCGGCTCCATGGGAACGGAACAGAGGCCACGAAGCGAAAGAATTTGCATTGTGTTGCTTCAGCATTTTGCAGCGCGTGTGGCTGGGATCAATAGGCTGGGGGCAGGGTGTGTTTGGGGAGCAGCACGAGGAAGACCCAGAGGGAGCAGGCCAGGTTGCTGAGGCACCCTCTCTCCTTCTGCGAAGGGAGAGTGTGGTCTCTGGGGCCAAGAATTCAGCCATGTTGGGGAGCAGTGGACACACACCGATGTGGGGACTACATGAGTGCAGAGGGTGGATTCCTCTCTTCCCTGGATAGGGGGTTAAACACATTCTCTGTTTGAGTGGTCAGGGAATTTCTCCCCCCTCCCAGCCCCCAGCCCCATTCGTGGTCTTTCAAATGGGGGAAGGGAGATGGATCTGGGTTTCAGTTACCAGGTTGGCTAATTACCATTGAAGATTGGACTAGTAGCCAAATAAATTGGAGAGAATCTTCCCCTCAACATTAAATGTCTAAACTGCCTTCCATCCCGCTAGCCCTGTATCTCTGCCATTGTCCCCCTCCCCCAACCTTGTGCTTCACTCCCTTTTTGGCTCAGCCATTTCTCTTTCCTTCGGGCAGGGAGAGTGTTTGGGACAGGACGTTCCCATCTTCCTCTCTTCTCATTCCCCACCGCAGGAGACCCGGACACTGCTTCCGCCATGGTTACCGCTGCAGATATTGCAGCTGGGCAGAGGGGGGTGATGCGCTGGCAAATGCTGAGTGGTTCTCACTTCCCCAGGCTCACAGCCCCTGTGAGTCTGTGGACAGAGAGTCCAAATTCAGTCCCCAATCCATGCAGCTGCTGCGCCAACCAATGCAGCTCCCATTCCCTTCTTGCACTTTGGTGCATCTCTCCTCCTTTCAATGGCTTTTCTTCTCTCTTCACCTTTTCTCCCCTGATTTCTCTCTCTCCTCCTCTCCCTTCCTCCCTCCTTCCCTTCTGGTTTCCTTCTTTCCCCCTGGATGGATACCAGCGCTGCCTCCTCCTGGGCACAGCGCTTGTGATGCCAAGCCAGGGCCAGAAGGAAGCTGTTGGGAGAAGCTAGTCAGTTTCACTTTGTTGTGTGCCAATGCTCAGGGCAAGTGCCGCTCGGGCCCAGGTGTGATCCTGCTGTACGGCCTGGGGCAGAAGCAGCAGAGGCTGCCATGAACACTTCCCCAGCAGGGCATCTATTTCCCTCTGATCCCCGTGGGCAGGGGCAACCGCAGGGGAATTCCTACAACGCAGGGAAATGTGGGCAGGAGATGGGGTCATTCAAGATGAGGCTGAGGCTGAATCAGGAGCCCAGGATCCTCCCTCTCCCTCCCAGGAGATGGGGGCAGGGCATCCCTTTGGGTGGATTCCTTGGTCTGTACCTGCCCTGCCGGTCACCTGTAACCTGATCCTTCTCTCCCCCACCTGATACCATGTTTGTCGTTGGACGCTGTGTTCTTATAACCCAGCCCCACCCCGGGCTGGCCATACCCAAAAAATTACAAACTTTTATGTCTCCATGGAAACAACCCCCTGCCCATGCTGGATCAAACTTTGCCCTCCCTGCACTGGGATGAATCCCACTTCTTCCCCACAGGGTTTGCAGCACCTTATCCTCTTGCTCCCTCTGAAAGGGCCTTTGCAGTCCTTGAACTCCATGGAGACCAGAGTTCTTTATCTCGTCTTTATCAGCAGGGGCACACCAGGTGCTTGCTGAGTCATGGCAGCGGAATGTGGCTTCTGGCCAAGCTGCACCCAGCAGAAACAAGATGGCCAGTGGAGCCAGCTGCTGCTGGGTCGCTGCTGTCACCGGCACTGGGTTCGCGTTCACACCGCTTCCTTCTTGGCACCATCCACAGCTGAGTCTTCCCCGCCCCACAGCACAGCAGACTCTGGAGGAATGGCCCAATGCTGAGGCTGCGGGTGATTGCCCCACAGTGCTTGTTGGGGTCCCCGGTGTTTAAAATAGTCTGAAAGAACTGGATCATCTATTGTCATCTGGGAGTAGCAGCTTTGGTCAGACAGCGCTGAGGAGTGTGTCCCTCAGCGACCTGGCAAATGGTTAATTATGTTGTTTGCCAGTCTGTGACCCCTTGTGACCCTTCCCCCACACATTTGGGGCAGTGTCCTGAACCCTGCAGGGTGGAGACAGCTGAGCATGTGAAGCAGGTAGCTAGTAACTCTGCTTTGTAAAAGCAAGTGAACAGATTGACCATCACAGCTTAGTGGGCTCAGCCTATTTCTCACAGGGAACCAACATCAGGTTGGGCACTGCAGTCTGTGTAGAGAGGCCAGGGCTGAATGGGTCACACAGACAGAACCATCCTCTCCTTCCCTCGCCTCCTGGGTAGGTAATGCAGCTGCAGCCACTGTGTGGCTGGAGGAGTTCAGTCTGTAGGGCCGCTGGTCCAACCCCTTTCACCAGCACAGAAGTAATTTCCTTCGAAATGGCTCAGCCCAGTGGCGGGTCTGTGTTCCCCGGAGGCTACGTTGCCTTCAAAAATCCCCCAGGCTGCAGGGTTTGGAGAAATGAGGTGGATTCCTGCTGCCACGACCCCAGTAGCCCATGCCAGCAGCTTCTCCGTTATCCATGGGGCTGTTCAGTTTTGCCCTTTGGTAGCCCACATTAAGGAGGAGCAGTGTGATGCTTATGGTCAGATCCTTTCCCAGCCTTGGAGAAGGAGGGCATGGTGCTCCCTGGTTGGATGTTTGTGAGGGGACCGTCGTATGGTCTGGGTCTGGAAGGCCAGATGCTTAAGGTTTATTGAGGAAGCCAGCCCAGATGTGGTGATTTTCTAGCCTAGCCAGCTGTGTTAACGCAGCCAGGTGCACTAAGCCAGTGAGAGACAATCGCAGAATCTGGGCTGGGTCTGTGGATAAACCGCAACTTGATAAGAGGGGGCCCAACCCTCAGCCACCAGGGAATGTGTTTGTCATAAGTACAGGCGCTCCCTCTGGGCACTAGAATCCTGGGGCTCGCTGGGGGGAGACACCTGGCCTGCCATGCTGGCTGGCCTGGAACTCGGCTGACACTGGCTAAAACCACTTCTCCTCCTCCATGCCAGCTCATGTTCTTGGGATAGATCTGCAGAGATGGTGATGATGAATGGGACTCCTCTCACAGTAGAGCCATCTCCAGGATCTAGCTCTGACAGGCTGGGTCCTGCCCAATGGGTTCTTTCCATTTAACAGCTTCACAAAGCTTCTCCTGTGGGAAGTCTGTGGTGGAAGCAGCCCCTCTGTGCTGTGCCTGGCAGCTCCCCATTGCTAGCCTCCCTCACTTCCTCCATCTGCTTTGCTCCCACTTCCTATCCTACCACCAGCTGGTTCCATAAGGAGAAATGGGTTGAGACTAGGGTTGCCAACCCTCCAGGATTGTCTTGCAGTCTCCAGGAATTAAAGCTTAATCGTTAATTAAAGCTTATGTCATGTGATGAAACCTCCAGGAATACGTCCAACCAAAATTGGCAACCCTAATAGAGACAGGCCTGTTCTTGCACTTCTCCACCGTCTCTGTCCTCTCTCTTTTGCTGGCAGGGATGGCAGCAAGCTGCTGCAATGGTGAAGGCTCTTGTTCTCCACTGGGAGAAGGCTAGAGCCTGGGTGAAGCTGCCGAGGATGGCTGTAAAGCTGGCATCATAGATCTTGTTCCTTTTGGGTAAGAGAGAGCAGTAGCCACCGCCTCAAATAACAGTCCCGTCCCCCCCGTCCCAAACTCTGCAATATCCGACCCAGCGTGAGAACATGTGGGATGGGGTTGATGTGCCTATAACAGGGCGTTTCTGTGTGGCAGGACATGTGGGCATGGGCGCATGTATGAAGGGCAGCAGGGTGTGCAAGGGGGTGAGTGATGGAGTCCTGATTGCATGTTGGCTCAGTGCATAGGGAGCACGTGTGGTTGCTGCTGGCTGCATGGTAAAATACCTGCACACGGAAGGATGTGCTAGGTCATGTGCTCAGGTCAGTAATCTGCCTCCCTCCCTCCCTGTGTGAATCAGCATCAGGAAATCAAATCACTGAGGTTTCACATTAGCATTTGATATTTACAGAGCAGCTTTAATTCCTCCAAATACAATATATGACTTGGCTCACCTTGAGCTGAAATGCAGCCAGTTATGGGTGGAGCACAGCAGTGCGCTGCAACACTTCAGAAATTTAGGACAGGAAGTGAAGAACAACAATACAGCCAACTGAAAGTTAAACAGGTATATAGGTAGGCAGCAGGCATTAGCCTTGGTGTGTTGGCCACGTGTACCTACACCTGTACATCTCTGGGGGACATGACCGGGTCAGCACCTCCAGCAACACAGTGTCGTCTGGCACCATGCTGGTGCCTTGGTTCAGTCCTGACTCAGCATGCTCAGTCGCTGGCAACACTTTGTGCAACACCTTGGGTTTTCCTTGGCGGTCTCAGCCCCATCTGTTTTCTGACCTGAGCCGACCCTGTACAGCTCTTGACAAGATCCCAGTCTGAAGTGGTCTGCTTGCTGATTACCACCTTTTCAGTCTCCTTATTGTCTGCACTGCTCTGCTCTCCAGGGCCTGGGCTCCTCCTGCTTGGTTCTAGCTCCAGAAGAAATCTGTATTTACCTTAAAACCTGTTAGGTGGCTTTTCTCAGGAGGGCAGGCAGGGGGTGGAGATTGTTAGGAGGACGAATGAGGCTGAGGTTATTGATGGAATGGAACAGCTATATTAAGGGGAGCAGAGACCAAGATATTACTGCTGTTCTAAACCCAGTGCTGTAGTGATGTGGAATGTGTGCCCCTAAAGCTGAAATGCTGAGTTGTTGAGTTACTGCAGGTGCTTGGCCTTCCCTTGGGGCCTGATCCTGACTCCCACTGGAGCTTTGCCTGAGTAAGGACTGTAGGATCAGGCCCTGGAGTTACACTTAGAACATAGTGCTGGAAAGGTCTAACAAGTGGGGTTCCGCAGGGGTCTGTTTTGGAACCGGCTCTGTTCGATATCTTCATCAACGACTTAGATGTTGGCATAGAAAGTACGCTTATTAAGTTTGCGGACGATACCAAACTGGGAGGGATTGCAACTGCTTTGGAGGACAGGGTCAAAATTCAAAATGATCTGGACAAATTGGAGAAACGGTCTGAGGTAAACAGGATGAAGTTCAATAAAGACAAATGCAAAGTGCTCCACTTAGGAAGGAACAATCAGTTTCACACATATGGAATGGGAAGAGACTGTCTAGGAAGGAGTATGGCAGAAAGAGATCTAGGGGTCATAGTGGACCACAAGCTAAATATGAGTCAACAGTGTGATACTGTTGCAAAAAAAGCAAACATGATTCTGGGATGCGTTAATAGGTGTGTTGTAAACAAGACATGAGAAGTCATTCTTCCACTCTACTCTGCACTGGTTAGGCCTCAACTGGAGTATTGTGTCCAGTTCTGGACACCGCATTTCAAGAAAGATGTGGAGAAATTGGAGAGGGTCCAGAGAAGAGCAACAAGAATGATTAAAGGTTTAGAGAACATGACCTGTGAAGGAAGGCTGAAAGAATTGGGTTTATTTAGTTTGGAAAAGAGAAGACTGAGAGGGGACATGATAGCAGTTTTCAGGTATCTAAAAGGGTGTCATATGGAGGAGGGAGAAAACGTTCACCTCAGCCTCTAGTGATAGAACAAGAAACAATGGGCTAAAACTGCAGCAAGGGAGATTTAGGTTGGACATTAGGAAAAAGTTCCTAACTGTCAGGGTAGTTAAACACTGGAATAAATTGCCTAGGGAGGTTGTGGAATCTCCATCTCTGGAGATATTTAAGAGTAGGTTAGATAAATGTCTATCAGGGATGGTCTAGACAGTATTTGGTCCTGCCATGAGGTCAAGGGACTGGACTAGATGACCTCTCGAGGTACCTTCCAGTCCTAGAGTCTATGAATAAGAACGGCCAGACTGGTTCAGACCAAAGGTCCATTCAGCCCAGTATCCTGTCTACCGACAGTGGCCAGTGGCAGGTGTCCCAGAGGGAGTGAATCTAACAGGTAATGATCAAGTGATCTCTCTCCTGCCATCCATCTCCACCCTCTGACAAACAGAGGCTAGGGACACCATTCCTTACCCATCCTGGCTAATAGCCATTAATGGACTTAACCTCCATGAATTTATCTAGTTCTCTTTTAAACCCTGTTATAGTCCTAGCCTTCACAACCTCCTCAGGCTTCTGTGCCTCAACATTTCCTGCTTTTAATGTGCATTGATGCCAGGCCTCATGTGCAGACTGTAGGGCTGGCAGAAGCCATTACTTGTTATTGCTGCTGTGGTCATGGACTCGTTTTATTCAGCATGTAATTAAGTTGTGAAAGTTCACAGTACAATGTAGAAATACTCACAGGGAGGGCAGCATTGTCTAGTGGCCAGAGCATGCAACTGGACTTCAGGAAACCTGGGTTCTGACATTTGTGTGACTTTGAGCAAGTGACTTAGCATCTCTGTTCTTGTCTCCATCTCATTCGGTAAATTGGGTATAATAATGTGACTACATACTTCTCAGATATGTTGTGAGGATTTATCCCTAAATATTAGTAAAGTGCTTTTAGAGCCTTCCAAGGGGACTGGCAGAGAATTGCTAAATATTGTGATAAGAATGACATCTGCAATTGGATGAAATTCCAAGGAGCCACCAATCCTCAGGCTTCAGGGTGCATGTTACTCACTAACTGGGGTCAGGAAGGAATTTTCTATGATGAGTCAGTGTTGCACAAAAAGGTGTGTTCCCTTCTTTTAAAGCAGCTAGTACAAGCCATTGCTGGAGGCAGGTTGCTATACTGGATGGACCACCAGTCTTTTCCAATATAGTAATTCCTGTATGGATTGCATCAAGGCTGACTCCTTTTTGGATCTTTGCCTGGTTACAATCTAATGGGCCAAGGCTGTAGCTTTCCATGTGTGCAGGAGGAACTGTTTGGAGAAAACAAAATACCCAGATTGTTTTTCCACTTAGGGCCATATCCAGAGTGGGTGTATATGTTGCAATAGCTTTATATTTCCCTCTGCATGTTGAATCCTAATGTGGGGTTAGAAATGGGAACCTGGATTATTTATTCCTTGTGAGAAGATTTCCTGGGCTGAGGTGTGGGACTTTGAACCTCTCAGCCCAGCGAGAGGTTTAAGACAGGTTGCAGCCCCTGGTTAAGTAATGGGTTTGGAAAGGGACTGCCAGCAGTCTCTGTAACTGCAAGGGGTGCTGCTGCTACGCCATCAGAAATATTGTTGCACTTTTCCTCTGGTCTTGAAAGAGCCTGTTACTGCTGTGTACCAGAGAGATGCAAATCTGGATACAAGACTCACAGAACAACAAGGACTTGGATTCCAGACAACTTCCTTTAGCAAATAGACGAGAATGTTTTAAAAAGAGGGGAAAATATGTTTGTCATTCATCCCCTTAGTTCTGATATTGGGCTACGCCTTGTGCTCCTAACCTAGGGACCCGGGCTCCTTACTTGGTTTTTACTTTTGTTGAAGCCTAAGTAGGAACTGAGTAAAAACGGGCTAAGCATGACAGGACTGGGCCACAGGCAGGGTGGATTTGATTTAAATCACTAGTCAGGAAGACTCGATTTAATCATGGATTTCTACATAAAAGTGCATTCTTGTAGGTTTTTATAACCTTAACACACATTCCTAACAACTCAGAGGTAGATGTAGGTTTCATTTTTAGAAGGTTCACACTATACATTTTTAAAGTGATTTATCTTGAAAGCTTTTCAGATTAGTTTTACAGCTATATCAGAAAATGAATGATTGTTTGGTTATTTCATTTACCAAAGGTAATTGAAGAAGATATTTATGACGTCATTGGGAAGTGAACTATCTCCAATTCAACATTAATTGGAGGATTTTCTTGTCATGCTGTATTAGGAGGAGAACGTCAGTAAATAGACATTACAATTGTTTTATTTAACTAAAACAACAACGTTATGTATTCTGGATTTTTTTCTTCGACAGCAAACATATAATAATTTAACAAAACAAGCATATGAATTTTTGAATTTAGTTAAACATTCAAGTTTTTTAATATCAGGTTTGTTTTTGTTAAAATTGTTTTAATTAAAATAGTTAAATGAAATATTTAAAAACAAACCCCGAAAATTAAATCGACTGTGTCAGTCAGGTCAACATAAGAAACTTAAAATATTGGCTTCTGCAGCTAACTCAGTCATCTTCACCCTCACTTTCCTGTTTGTTCATAATCTGGAAAAGAAAAACAAGTGTTCCTGCTTTTTCAGGTCCCAAACAATTTCTCAATTTGGAATGAATTAGTCCAAAGGAAGAAAATATTCTTTCTACACCGACAGAAGAAGCTACTGCTGTTAAAAGTGAGATTATCACTTAAATAGTCTCTGAATCCAAGTGCTTAAGTGACCTCCAGCAGTTCACTGGTGTGACTTTCTTTAAAACAACATCAGTTAACATATATTTCTTGAATGGTTCTTATTCCCAAACTGGGTCTCTTTTACGCCTGCTGCCATGATAGGTTTTCCCTTCTAGTGAGAGAATGGTATGGTAGATCTCAAATCAATGAAGGCTACGCTCAGAGAGACCTCAAGATTTCTTGAATATGCTGCTCAAACAGTTTCACTTTTGTTTCTACTTCCTGTCCCTCCCTTCTCACATTTTTCTGTAGACTTGTTCTCCTTGTCCAGATCTTTTCCGCCCCCAACAATCTTGTTGAATTTTTTGAAACTTTGCATTTTTAGACAGAAGTAAGGGATTGACTTATGTGTACACAAATTTGCAGAGGGACAATAGGGTTGATGTCTGTTATTTCTCACCTCTATATATTTATTTATTTTAAAACGTTTTTGCTGTTAACAAGCATGTTATCTCTGGAGACAAAATCCACAGTTTGAGAAGTGCAAAACTAAGCATCTCTGATGGTATCTTCTAGACTGAGCACTGAGTCAAATTGCATAGATAGAAAGATTAACCTAAATAATCTATACAGAAGCCTGTGGAACCCCGTAAGATTGGGTCCCTAATCCATTAATTATTGGAATTAATTTACAAAACTTTTCTTAAACATTACACTAATATATTGTCTCATACTATAGAATTAGACTTTATAATCCCTGTTCCATGATGAGATATCGTTGAGCTATAATGTATCTTAATTAAAACGATCTTTAGATAGGTTTTTTTCCTCAAAAAGAATTATTAAAAAAATCTGATTTAAATTTAAAAAATTCGATTTTTTTATATATTTTTAAAAAAATCATTGATTTTATCCAGCCTGGCCACAGGTCATTGTAAAATAGCCTCCTTCACTGCCCATTGCAGCTAATGGGATCTGAGAGCAGTCAGCGCCTCTGTATAGTAGGCCCTAGATGTCTCTGGTGGACACTCAAAATTAGCAGTTGTTTTTGAACATTTAGGCCTAAGTGAAATGAGGCGACAGGTAATAGAACCCAGGAGTCCTGGCTCCCAGGCCTGTCCTGTGCTCCAGCTATTAGACCACCTTGTTAGATAAGGATATGAAAATCTTTTCAAGTAAGTGATATCCTTCTGAAAGTTGCCTTGGAGTGACCGGTATGTGCTGAAGAGGAGAGGGTGTGTTTGCGTGAGGCGGTGAGCAGGGGCAGGTAGAGAAGTGAAGGTGTCACAGGTGAGGAAGTGGAGGTGCTCTCGGGGGCGGCTGGCCCATGCTATCCCAGAATATGAATCGTGGGTGAATGGATCAGCCCTAGAGGAGATAATGTATACAGGTGAGAGGGGAGCAGACTCAGCATGTGTGTTGCCTGAAAGAATCAGCGTCATTCCCAGTGTGGAAGGAGCTTTTTAGGGCAGCTAACTCTGCCCAAGCCACCTAACTGGTTATTTAACTGGCTCTAATGAGAGGCACAATGCTGGGATCTTAATCTTTGTGCAGTGTGGGCCCTTCCTAGCCAGCAAGTGCCATGCAAGGAGCCATGAGGATGAAGCTCACAGAGCCCCCTCAGTCTCTCTAGAGCCTTTGGCCTACTTCTTGTAATGGGACCTGCCCTTGCTGCTGTGCCCAGTGCAGAAGGGAGGAGAGGGTTTCACAGAAGATTGCTTGAGCTGCTTCGAAACAGGGTATTGGACAAACACGGAGGTCGGATGCCCTGGTGGCACGGTTTCACGTCTCGGCAGGGGTATCTCTGCCCTTCTCCTGCTAGAAATAGGTGGAGTCCAGACCATTTGCTGTGAGCCAGGCTCTGAGACATTTAACGACTCAGGTCAGATCCCATGGTGTTTATCCATGGCCAAAATCTGCCCCCTCCATCACTGCTGTGCAGTATGCTTTCCACTAGCCCTCCAGCTGGCTGCCTCCTCTACCCAAGAAGTGGCTGCATTTTGGTTGCTATATAGGCTAAGGGCTTTGGGATCCCCCTTGTAATGTAAAATACACGGCTACGGGGATGTTCAGAGAAGCACTTGGAAACTTTAGCTAATTAGCTTTCCAGTTGCCCTATGTAAATGCACATGGCTTGGGACCAGATGGTGATGGTCACCATTCTGAGAGAGAGAGAGACGTGCGTTGTGATGTGAGCCTCAGTTTTGCCCTTTGCCAGGAAAGGGCTTGGAGCAGGTGGCAGCACAAGTTCCAGGCCCTGAACAGGGGCTTGCTCACCTTGCCTCTATTGTAACTTGTGAAAGATCCTCAAAAGATGCTACAGTATGCCTGAAGGGAAATGAAGATACCCCCATTTTACAGAAGGGGAAACTGAGGTACAGAGGGTGACTTCTCCAAGACCACGTGGCAGGTCAGTACGTGAGCTGGAAATAGATGAAATTGCTTAGAGCAGCGTTTTGCTGAAAGCCCTGCTCTAAAACACTCTTTATTGGAACTATTCCTTTCCTCTTGTAGCGAACACCTCCAGTGTAGCCCCTAGGCCAGACAGACACATTTCTCTAGAGGATTTCCATTTCTTTAGCTTTATTCAGATTTACAGCTGGGGTTCCTGCAGGATCCAAAGGGGATCACCAATTCAGTTGCAACAAGGAGGCTGCAGGAGGAAGACAGACAGACAGACAAATGCACACACCCTGGCTGGTTGTACATGTGAACACATCTGCATGTCCTTGGTCAGTATCCTGACGCATGCTTCAGAAACAAGCCCATTAGGGATTGTGTGTGAGCAGCAGCCTATCTGGAGGCCCTGCAGGTTGCATGCATCATCTCGCGTCCTGGACTGGGGGTGATGGTGCTGAGATTGAAGGGAGAGACCCAGTTGTGTGTGGCGAGCCCCAAGGCTCCTAGGACTGAGCATTGCAGAGAAAGATAAACTGGCCTTTCCTCTCCTTTAATCTCTCTGCTCCTTGCTGCTCCCCATCTCCACCCCCTTTGTCTAGCCTCTCCCACAACCCCTGCTTCTCATTTTTCTCCTGTGAGTCAGTGGTGGTGGAAGGGGGCTGACCGAACTGGGTGTTTCCCTGCCTCCTGCTGCAGGATCCTTTGCAGAGGGAGCAGGCAAGTTGAGGCATTGCTGTGGAGGTGATTGAAATGGATGTTTGCAGGCTCCTCCAAAAGCTGAGTCCGCTGAAAGCTGCAGAGCACAGAGAGCTCAGGCCTAGCTCTGCCATAAAACGCAGAGTGTGGGGCTGCCTTGCTGAAGGGCCCCTCTCGCTAGAGAAACACCCAGCGAGCCCTTGTGTTTAGTTAGTCCTGGGCTAGTAGCACTGTCCCAAGATATGCAAACTCCGGGCAGGCAACCTCTGGCTTCCACCATGGAGCTGTGGGACTGGGTGGAGCGAGCCCCTCCCCACCTCCCCGAGCAGTGCCTGCTCCTGACTCAGCACCCTTTGCTGTTCCAGGCCGGGCCCCCTCACAGTTCTGCAGACGCTCCTCAATCTTAACCTGCACTTACTTCAGTCTTGGATCCCTCCTGCAGCCACAGCTCTGCCAATGGACCTCAGTTTTGATCAGCACCTTCTCCTGTTCCAGCCCTGCTCTCCATAGCGCCCTGCCAGGGTGCTTCAGTTCTGAGCTGCAGCCCCCTGTCTGTCCTGGCTGTGGGTCTCTCTGGAGCAGACCCTGCCAAGCCCCAACTCTCTCATAAGTTGAGGCTCCTGGAAGTGAAAGGCTGGGATGCTCCATCCCCAGGGGTGATCAGCGGAGACCTGGAGAGGTCTCTTCCTCCTGCTGTATGGGTGCACCCCTATACCCCGCTGCTGTTGGCTGGGGCTGCAGTGGCTAGAATCCATGGCACTCTTTTGCTTTACTCCAGGCCTGGTAGGTAGCTGCTCTGCACTGTGTGGTACTGGCAGGTAGGGAGCTGGAATGCAGCTGCCTCTGCCCCAGTCGGAGTGAACGGAGCAGAGGCGGAGGTTGATGTGTTTGGGTTGGGCTCCAGGATGCTGGCGGCTGCTTCTGCAAGCTCGGTGTCTGCACCAATTGATTTGCACTGAATAGCGACTCAGCCGCAGATCTGTCTGTCTCATTGTGACAACATGGCACTGACTAGCGTTGGGCACCCCCGTCATGGGGCCATCTGGATGCCTCTCAAACCAACCTGCAGCCTCTGCTCTGAACTTTCTTAGCCCTGTATTGTTGCCTAGGCCTTTGCCTCCATGTGAGCCTGTGCCACAAGGGAGAAATGGCTGGGAAGCAGAATTCCCTCTGCATTCTTCAGTGCAATTTGCGTTCAGGAATTGCTTAGGTTTAGAGTCAGTGCAGGGCTCCTGGCAGGCGTTTGGATGCCTGTGAGTGGCACATGCATGTGGTAGCGTCCTGCTGCTGAGGTTGTGCATTCTGTGTAGCTATGAAAATCACATTCCCCCTACCATTTCAACTCGATACAGGATTCCTTTTTACTTCAGGTCCTAAACTGTATTGTCATGTTACTGTTAGCTGTGGACCAGCTGCCACGCTCCACCCCAGTAGCAGCTGCATTTCAGGGGTGGGTGGAATTATTCCTGTTGGTGGTTGTTGGTACAGTCAGCAAAGTGCCTTCTGTCTGAGAAGAGCTAGAGGAATGGAAGACTCTTCTCCTCCTGTCAGCAGTCCAAACCAATCATTTCTGTGTGATCTCTTTCCAGCTATTGAGGGAATTTAGGCAAAATTTCCCGCCTTTAATATTTTGGGTTATTTTATTACGTAACCTCTCTTTAAAAGCAATACTGAAGATTTCCCCAGTTTTTCTGAAGCTGTACTCCTGGGCAAAGCATTAGTGAACACAGAGGTAGGGTTGAGAATGTATTAACCGGAGTGTTATGTTTTCCAAACACAGACCTTCAGCCTGAATATCTTTTGTTTTAGATGAAGCATAACCATGAACAAGAAAGAACAAAAGCAAAGGCTCCAGGAGAGAGCCCAGTGTGTGTGTGTACCTTTGTGACAATCTGCACTGGACTGAACACAAAATGGCTGCCTGCCATACTAGACAGTAGAGGCCTTAGAGATGTAAAGGTGCAGCTCGGATGGGTGCATAGGCACGGGGGGCTCTGTGGCCTGTGGATGGGTGAATGGCGATGTTTGGGGCCTGTACGGGCAGCTGAGATCCAAGATGTTGGAATCTCTTGAATCTTTACGTTTGGGTCTGCACTTCTGTTGGTTCAGAAGTGAGAGCCAAAGTCCCAGGCTAGGAGGGAATATTTGGGTTTGTGGCTGGGTCTATCAGAGTTGTGGCAAAGGTGGCTTTTAAAATCAGCTTAATGGTGCTCTCTTCGCACCCTCCCCGTGGTGGTTTTCCCCAGAGGAGTGCTTCTGTCTCTTTACTTTGGGGTGGGGTCAGATCCCAAAGTCCTTCTTAAGCCAAGCTCTCGCTGCAGTTTGTAGTTGTTTGCCTGAGCTAATGGCCTCTGGATGCACTCCAAGGAGGCTGTGCCCGAGATACCTCCCAGCATGGGGAGGCCAAGGTTTCCTCATCCAGAAGGATTTCTCTCTCTGCTCCTTCGCCTCCAGTCTGGAAGCTCATGTGAACCAGACACACGGTTCTCTTCCTTAGTGTATCCAGCCAGTGTGTACTGGCTGGGATGAGCAAATCCAGGGCAATTCACCAAGGACATACGGAGAGTGAGATGCCAGTTACATCTGGACATGTTGTTACCAGCACAGGCTACAGCTGGATTAAATTCCTCAGCTGTGAAAATCAGCAGCCTCCACTAAAGGCTCAGACTTCTTTCTATCTGCCTTCCCTTTCAGCTGAGTTTCTGCTGCTGCTTCTCTGTCTTGCTGGTCCATTTCCTAGGTGAGCCTGAGCCCATGTGGGTATTGTGGAGCTGGGATTCTACCCTGCAGTATTTCTAGCTGTGCTGTACGTAAATACGGTACGCTGGTAGGGCCATACCTACAACCCTTGTTTCTCTGGGAGTGGAGTATTGGGTGCTGTAGAAAGGGCAGCCATGGCCATATTAGACTCTAGCAGCCACGTAAGGTACCGAGGGAGAACCAGAAACCCATGCTTTGAGCACCCCCCGTCCAATAAACCAAGGGCCTGACCTTTTGTGGTTATTAGCGATCTCATGGCTCTGCCTATGAGGGAAGAGGTGTTGGCGCCAGTGTCCTGGCCACACTGCAGTTTGGATAATTATATCCTGCCTGCACAATTTCAAGTGGTTACAGACCTCTCCTTCACCTCCTGCCCTAAGCGGCTGCCGGTCACTTGTGTGGCTGCACCTGCAGCTACCATGCTGCACTCTAGAGCTGGCTGCATTCCCGTGTTCAGGGATGGGATTCCTACGACGTGTGTCAAGTAACGTTTGCAGAGCACCGTGGATCCCTGTGCATGAATGGGGCTGCCTAAACTTAAAATCAATGTCCATGGTCTGTGTATGTGCATGGAGGAATATCCCTCTAGGAGCTACAGACCCCATTCAACACAGCACTTGCGGGCATGCCCCTGAATCAAAGGTCGCTCGTGTGAGCATGTGCTTAAGTGCCTTGCTGGACTGGGGGCCTATTTGGGAGTGCGAGAGACTATCCAATGGCTTTGTCGCTGAGGTGGTAAACACTGGGATGGGTTTGTGAATCAGGCAGCTCCTTCCTGCCCTAGCGAGGGAGAGTAGGTTGGACCCTAAAGTGGAACGTGTTCTCGGTGCCGCTGACACAATGGGCTGTGGTGGTCAGAGTTGCTCCCTGGCGTGGCAGCCAGCTGGTGAGCTTGGTTCTCCCGTTCATTCGGTGCAGGGTGAGCTGAATTCTTCCGCTGTGGCTCAATGGGACGGGAGGCCCGTTTCCCAAGCAGGGATGCCCCTCTGCTTCCCTGCAGCGCTGGATGGTACCAGGGGCAGGATCTCCTTTGGCAGCAGTGCCCGCTCTTTGCCGTGGCTGCCGTCATGGCTCATGATGTGTTGCAACAGCAGCATAAGGAGAGGAGCAGGGCAGTGTTCAACGCCGCACGTGGCTCCTCGCTTTGTGCATTATCAGCCCTTTTAATTATAGTGCATTCCACTTGGGCTGTGAAAACAACCGGGCTTCATCAACCCGCAGCTAACGCTGCCCCTTTGTGCAAGTGTTTGTTTAGCAGGGCCCGATCCTGCACACGCTGATGTTCCAGGGTGTCTGGCTTTGACAGGAGCGGGGCGGAGGGCATAGCAAGCTCAGAGAAAGGGAAACTTGTTGGAGAGCGCAATGCAATGTACCAGCACGGGTTCTGCCTAGAGGAAAGTTGGGGAAGTTTTTCTATGCAAGATGCTGCTTGGCTGGGGGTAGCTCCGGCTGTGTGTTTGCTGGTGGCACAATGTGCAAGGTGCTGTCCGTATGGGAGGGAAACACAGACCCTGCTCCGCAGAGCGGAAAAGCTAAGGGCTGGGGGAGGCTGGGGGAGGGGAGAGCTGCCTGTTCACACTGTCCACCTACACATGGATTCTGGTGCAGAGCTCTGCATCTGCTTTGGGTAACTCCTTTCAGTCTGCAGCTGTGTCTCACTGGGGTAATTAAATGGCACACTCCAGAGAGCGTGTTTGGACTCAGGAACTGGCAGGAGTGGGGAAATGGGAGGTGCTGGAGGGTCTTCTCCCTGGAGGGGAAGCGAAGCGAGAGTTTGGGGAATCTCCTCCTGCAGAAAAAAATATTTGGAAACTGCCTGCCACTTGGTGCAAAGCACCATCATGAACCAGAAATCAGAGGCCTCCTGGCTGGGATGGTTTAGGAAGATCCAAAGAGGCAAGGGGTGATTCCCTGCAAAGGAAGGGAAATATACCCCTCCTACCCCACTTTGAACACTGCCAAGGGAGAACCCAGCCGCCCCCAGTGCAGTGAGCTGAGTGCATCCCGCTGTTCCTGATGCTCTGGAGGAGATGGCAGTGCTCTGTTCTCATTGGCCGTCTGCAATCCCATTACAGCTAGGGGGGAAATCAAAAGAATTCCACATGCTTTCCAAGAGATTAGCCCTTTCTTGAGCTCTGTAATCATCCCGCTCCCCTCCCCTGGCACTCTCTGCCTGCCACCTGCATCTGGCAAGGGCTGTGCAGCAGAAGGTGCTGTCCCCAAGACAGAATGGTATTTTTGCATGTTTTAAAATAACCGAACTTTGTGTGTGTGTGAGGGACGACAACTGGAATGTGTGTTGGCATGGACCTTTCGGTTAAAACTATCGACTCACAGGGAGTTCCGTTTTCTGGAGACGCGCCGTTCATTTCAATAATGCACAGCTCTTGTAGCGCTGTTCATCAGCAGATCTTGAAGTACTTTACAAAGGAGGTCAGTGTCATTATCCCCACTTTCCTGATGGGGAAACCAAGGCACAGAGAGGGGAAGTGACCAGACCAGTGGCAGAGCCTAGAATAGAACCCAGGTCTCTTGGGTCCCAGCTCTATCTACTAGGGTACATTGCCTGTCCTACTAGGCCTCAGAGGCCCATCCACTAGATTCAGATTCACTTGGAAGGACAGGGAATTAAACCAGTAAACAGTGAAGCCCTTGTAGTAATAGTAGTGTGATGCACTGGCTTATTTGTACATGCCATTGTCTTCTAGTAATGGATATAATCCAAACTGCTCCACTGCGTGTCATAGGCCTGTACTGTGAACAGCTGATGGACATTCTTTAGCTCATTGTAGGGGCTTGGTTTCCATGGGCATGAGGTTCCCAGTGGCCATGGTGTGCAGCATATTGACAACACGTTCCTAGGGAACATGAATGTGCTGATACTTGGCACTTTACATTGTGTGAACAAAAGTCAATCCTACTGCACCGGGGGTCACTGATTAGTCATCACCTCCCATTTTACACATGGGAAACCAAGGCACTGAGTGGTTAGGTGACTTGCCCAAAGTCGTGCTGCAGGTTGGCAGCAGAGCCAGGGATAGGACTTGGGAACCTGACCCTGATTCCCTGCCCCATTCTCAAACCACTAGTTTATGCTGCCTCTCTCGTTACCCTGGCTATGTGAGCTAACCCCAAGGCAATAGGAATCCCCAACACCTGGGTAACAAGGTGTCTCTTCCTACCTTGGCACAGTGCCTTCTGGGTGAAGTTTCAGCTCCATCCCCTGCTCCTGACAACTTTGGGGCACGTCCTTCGCTCCCTGTGTTGTGATCCTGCTGGAGCATGTGCTGTAAAGGACGTATGGACTCATCACACAGATTAGGGGCTCTGGCTGGAATATAGTGCTGGGTCGAGGCAGAGTGAAGCAGCCACACTATTAATGTAGTTACCTCAAGGACACATGCTCCTGGCAAGGATCCAGCTTGTCTGATGCGGTCAACCTCTGTCCTTTCTCCGAACACTGAGCAGGACGGAGCCATCGGTGATACGTGTACAAACAGCCCCATGTGCTTCCGGTCTGGGACATGTGCCTGACCCATCTGGCAGCGCCTAGAAATCCCACAGGAGCATGTCTGTAAGGTCTGCAGGGAAGGCCCTCTGAGCCCTGTGTCTAAGGGCTGTGGGCAGCAGGGAGCGGTCACCCTAGGGTGCAGAGGCATCTTACATACCAGGACTTACAAAATGAGCCTCAGAACTGGGGCTGAGGATGAATCTCCAGTGGGATTGGAGCTGAAGCCTGTGCAGGGTAGGGATGTAGGGTACCCTGGGGGAGAGAAGGGGCACAGAGAGCCCTCTGCTCCCTTCCTGCCCTGGGCTCCTCTCCCATCTCCTAGTCCCCCATCCCTGGTGCCTGGCCCTCTGGCCCCTCCTCCTCAGCGCTCTCTGATCCCAGCTGCCTGATGTCCTCCCCGCACCCTGCCAGGCATTGTTTCCCCCTGGATGAGGGACACTGCAAGGGAGAATTAGCAGACTCCCCTTCTGTCTCTCCGCACTGCAGCTGCAGCCAGCCTCTTGCACTTTTCCTTGGGTTGTGCAACAGACCCGGACCTCCCGCATGCCAGATGGTGCTGGCCTGTCCTTCCCAGGGAGCCTCTCTCCAGAGTCCTGATGAATATTCAGCAGTGAGAGGCAGAGGTTCAGCTTTCCAGAAGAGCAGGAGCGGTTCAGGGAGGGGAGGGCCGTGCCAGGCAGCAGGAATGAACTCAGTGATGCCCATATAATGAGAGGGGAGCAGAGCTTGAGAGGAAGGGATCCCAGTGCTGGAGAGGGGCCAAGATGAATGCTGGGGAATGCTGACAAGTGAGAGGCATGCACCATTGTAGGGGGGAGGTGTGGGCAGGGCCGGCTTTAGGCCTATTCCACCAATTTCCCCGAATCAGGCCCCACGCCCAGTGAGAATCCCTTCCCTGGCTAGAGGCACCTTTTAAATTTTGCTCACCTGGCGGCGCTTTGGGTCTTCAGCGGCGGATCCTTCACTCTCTCCGGGTCTTCGACGGCACTTCGGTGGTGGGTCCTTCGCTTACTCTGGGTCTTTGGTGGTACTTCGGCAGCGGGTCCTTCAGTGACGCTGAAGACCTGGAGCGAGAGAAGGACCCGCCGCCGAAGTGCCGCCAAAGACTCAGAGCACCACCCGGTGAATACAAGCCCTACGTGTTTTTTTTACGTGTTTTTTTTTTTTTTAAGTCATCCCTGCCAGGGCCCTGTCGAAACTGTTTGAATTGAGCCCCGCACTTCCTAAAGCCGGCCCTGGGTGTGGGGAGGGAGGAAGTGTGGTCTGGATTTGTTGCCAAGACCTCTGGGTTCTATTCCTGGCTCTGCCAAGCTCCGTGTCACCCCTTGGGCAATTTACAGCCCCCCCCCATGCCTCAGTTTCCTCCTCTGGAAAATTACGATAATCCTGATCTGCCTCTCAGAGGGCTGTGAGGCTCAGGCCAGGTCCACACAAGAAATGTTTGCTGATCTAGCTATGTCAGTTGGGTGGTGGTTGGTTTTTGTACGGCGTTTCTAAACTGTCCAAGATCCCAGTGTAGGCACAGTTATATTGGCACAAAAGTGCTTTGGTGGATACAGAGCATGTCGTTTAGGGAACCAGTATAAACTATGCCAGCAGAAGCACTCTTTTGCCGGTATAAGCTGTGTCTTCACTTGGAGGGCTTACCAGTATAACCCTGCCAGCAAAGCTTTCTAGTGTAGCCCTGGCCTTAGCTCCACGTGTGTCTATGCTAGTGACCCTTTGCACTTCTCTACCACTTTGCAAGCCTTCATTAGTTCTGAGAGGAGACGTGTCAGCATCAATTTCCAGATGGGGAAACTGAGGCATAACATGGGGCTGTGACTCACCCACAGTCCCAGGGAGTCAGTGGCAGAGCCAGGAATAGAATCCAGGAGTCTAGTCACTAAACAGGCTCCCCCCTGCATAAGATGTTTCTGTAGTACCCACGGGGTCTGCGACCCACAGGGGTTTGGCGGGGGAATGGTTATCGGACCGTGAGGTTACTAGCTGGTTTCTGCTAATTCCTCAGCTCCCTCTCCCCAAGAGCCTTCTAGACTCCTTGTCCCCACATGTGTCCAGGCAGGGACAGCTCCCAGGCCGGTGTGTTCATGGGTCGTTCCCTCCCTGGAGTCCCGCCGGTCACCTGGGTGGGACAGGCCCCGGGTGAATGTCTCGATGTGCAGGAGTGAGATGGAGGGAGGTCCTGCTCAGCTGGGTGATGAGGTCTCCTGCACACCCCTCTCCCCAGTCAAAGAGAAGTCGGCCCAGTATCCGAAGGGAGGCTGCTCTGCTGACTCCACATGGGGAAGGAGCTGCCTGGGCCACTAGGGCCACTCTCATCTCTCCTGAGCTAGTCGGTTAGATCTGCTTTGGGGTCGCTTTTCTGTATTGTCTCCCTCTCTCAGTGGCATCAGAGAGCTGGGGGGAGGGGATGATCGTGCCAACCAGGGTGAAACTACCTAGTGCTCTGGGAACAACTGTCCATCCCCCTGCTGACTCTGTGTGTGTGTGTGTCTGTCCATCCAGGCATCCAAGCCTGGGGATAGTTACTCCTGAGCTGTCTCTGCCTCATCGCCCTGGTCTGTCCCAAAGGTTCGCCCTCAGTCCAGGAAAAGCCCCTGCTACCCTGGATGCCAGATTGGAAGTTCCAGCTGAAAATCTAGCTCCTGACAGCTGCCAACTCGGGTTTGGAAGAGAGCAAGAGGTCTGCTCCCTCCAGCAGGGCCCAGTGAAAGGGCTCACCGGAATTTCCACGGTCACAGGCCGACGGCTCCCCAGGGTTTCCCAGGCCTCTCTAGGTGGGAGCTGGGATCAACCCCCGTGGCTCCCTCTTGCCTTTGCCCTGTGGCCCATACAGGCTTGTTCCTGCTGGGCTGTATCACTCCAGGCAGCTGCTCTGGATTTAGTTTCCTGGGTGAGTGGGAAGCCTTTGCTGAACTCTTCCCGTTCTGGATGCAGCATCTGTGCTCGGGGACAGACACTGGGCCTGGAGGGGAGGAGGGGGTGCAGGGGAGGGGCTGCTTTTCTTTTTCAATGAATGAACTGTGCAGTTGGAACAGCTGGGGGCTGGTATTCACTCCTGCTGGCCTCCAAGGAGATGCAGAGACCCAGGGAGATGAGATCCCTCCCCCCACTGCGCCCCGCTCCTCTCTCTGTCCTTGAGTTCACACTTCTCCAGCCCTGCTCTCTGTATGGAGGCTGCTGCACCAGCAGTGTCTCTGTGCAGCTGGTTTTGTGCATCGTCCTGCTGGATCCAGAGGCACAGATGAGCGTGAAGGAGAGAGGCAGCAGAAAGCGCCGGGGATGCTGAATGCTGGGAGGCAGCTGGATAAAGGCAGCAGCCTGAGCTGGGACCCTGGTGTGGCAGGAGTTCTTGGCTGTGTAGCTGCATCTCTGGAGGGTCCCTTGGCACAAGAGCCTGCCAGCTGCCGGGATGGTGGTTTTCCTTGGCAGAAACCTCCCCTCCTTCCTGACTCTGTTTAAGAAGAAAGGTGAGTACAGCCTCGGTGGGACAATCCCTTGTCCTTCTGCAACCCTGGCCCCTGGTGACCTCCAAGCATGAAGCCTCCCTGCCCCCCTTGTGTTGTGGGGCTGGGCTGGCTCCCTGGCGTGGTGCGAGAAGGATCCTGTTCTAGCTGGCTGCCTCTCTGGGTTGGGCAGGGAAAGGTCACCGCAGCAGCGGCTGCTCTTGTTAGTAGGGTGACCAGATGTCCCAATTTTATAGGGACAGTCACGATATTTGGAGCTTTATCTTATATAGGCACCTATTACCCTCCACCCCCGTCCCAATTTTTCACACTTGCTGTCTGGTCACCCTACTTGTTAGGAAGTTAACGGAATAAACCAGTGAGCTGCTTCCTGCCTGAAGATGACTTGCAGAGCGTGTCCAGACTGGGGGAGTGATCGTGTTGAAATCACATCCGTAAAGGGCTTGGTTGGGGTATGCATGCTCCTATGGGGGTGGACTAGGGTCCTGGATGAAGGCATTGGCCCTGGTGGGGTGAGAGAGAGAGAGCTCCTGGGTCCCATAAACTGGGTTGCATGTGCTTTGTAGTCTCCGTCACAACTTATCCTGGATGCTTTGGCTCTGCTGTTTCTGCCCATGTCCGACCCTGCGGCTGGCTGGCTGTAGATGCTGCCTGGCTGGGAGAGAATCTCTTTTTCTGTGTGGCTTAGCAGGGTGGAATCCTGTCTATTGTCCTGTGTCCTTTCCCCATTGTGCAGATCTGGAGCTGCTGCAGCACAGTCGGTATTTCATTTGCCTGGCTTTTAATGTGAGTGCATACATGGGGTGTGTGCAGCAGTGGCAGAGATGCTGTGGAGGAGGGGTGGTTCTCTCGCTGTTTGGGCTAGAGGCCTTGTGTGTATGTGTGTGTGTGTGTGTGGCCTGCTGACTGGGCAATTGGCGAAGACGACACTGGGAAGTGTGTGCAGGGGGACGGTCGGTGCCTCTGTGGTGATTCCACGGCCTTTGTCAGCTACTCATCCTCTCCCATCCTTTCTTCAGCACAAAGTTGTTTTTCTCTCTACTGCTGCAGGGCAGCTAGAATGAGATGAGCCATAATGGGCAGGAAACGTAGGCTGAAGGGGAGAGCCTGCTGAGCTGACTCAGCACTCCTGTCTCCCAGGATAGACAGTGGGAAGCATGACCACCCCCCCACAGAACTCATCCAGGGCAGGTTACTTAGATCCTGGAGCCTGGGGCAGCTAGTGAGAGCCAGCTGCTGATGCCTCAGTCCACTAAGCAGCTGTGTGCATGGAGGCTTTGAGATGAGAATCTCGCTTGCTACCACAGGGAAGGGGATGATTTCACTGGAATGGGGTAGGAAGTGTGGCCTAAGAAATAAAGGAGGGGACTGGAAGTTAGGAGGACTGGCTGGGTGACCGTGCGCCAGTCGCAGCCTCCCTCTGTGCTTCAGTTTCCCCATTTTAAAAAATTGGGTAAATACTTCCCTGCCTCAGAGGGGGATCGTGGGGATCAATTAATTCCTGTTTGAGGGGCTTTGAGATGCCTGGTTGGAGTGCTGTAAGGGGTGTAAATGCTGAGGTGGGAGGAGAATCTTCTACTTTATTTACTTGTTTCACTTCAGACTCCCACCCCCTCCTCTGCCACTTATCTCCTTTGCTGGTGGCAGACCTGCGTCCAATGTACAAACTCCTTTCCCTGGACAAAGATACCGGTAGACGGTTGGGCGCAGGGTCTGCACCCCCAGCTTTGTCCTTCTCAGGCAAGTGAGGATGAAACCTCCCCAGCATGGGAAGCACTTTATTGATTCGTTGCTAAGCAGAGAAAAGGCAGGTGGGGGTGAGGTGTTCCAGGGCAGCCTGGGGTCAGCATGTGGAAGGCTTCAGTGCACTAGTAACTAGTGGGGTGAAGTAAGGCAATATCCTGGGTAAGAACCAGCCTGGACTCCTGGGTTCTTTTTCCAGCTCTGCCACTGACTGGCTGGGACACCTCATTCAGAGATGAATTGATTCCAAGGCCAGAAGGGACCATGAGATCATGTTGTCTGACCCCCTGCGGAGCACAGGCCAGAGAACTTCCCCCAAGTCCCTCTGCGCTGGGCCCTGTAACCTGTGTTCGACCAGAGCATCTCTTCCAAAAAGGGAGTTTTGCTCTGAAGATGACATCAGGGCGTCCCTTCACCTTTCTGTGGCTTGGGATAATAACCCTCCTCTCCCTATGACGGGGTCTGAGGCTGAAGTACGGTTTGAAGGTATAAGTGCTACATGCCTGGAGAGAAGAGGTGCAAAGCTGAGGGAAAGCGTGAGATTGTGGACAGAAAGGGGAATGTGGGAGGAAGACCTCGTGGAATGGAAAGGAGAGAGCCAGTTTGGAAGGTATGTGGCTGGGGTGGGATCTGATCTCCAGCCACAAAGTTTGGTAGGTCTCAGTTATTGTCCTGGTCATCAACCCTTTCCCTCCTTCATCTCGGCTGGCTGTGAGAAGCCCATGGAGAATACTCTGAAGCCAGTGCTTCCTCCTTCCTGCTGGTCTGTAGGCAGAAGAAATGAATGCAAATTTCTGGTGTGGATAAATAAAGCCTTGTCTATGCATGCAAGTCATACTGCTGTAGCCATAGCAGGATAGTTACAGGAATACCAGCTCTCTAGGGTGAATGCAGATCTACTGGCATGAAGGTGCTTCTACCATATACGGGAACAGCTATACTGGTAAAATTGCCTTCACACGAGGGCTTGCATTGGTATAACTACTGATAGAAAATCACACCCCTAACTGACAGTCATACTGGTACAAGATCTGTGTAAATGCCCAGTGACTGGAGCAGGGGGTTGGGACTCAAAGCCCTGGGCTCTGTTTCTGGCTCTTCCACTGACTCACTGTGTGACTCTGGGGAAGTGATTTGTGCCTCAGTTTCCCCATCTGTGAAATGGGGATAATTATCTGGGACTAAATCCCACTGTAGCCCGTTAATGACAACTCTGAATCCTGTGCTAAGCCCTGCAGCTGCTCAGAACTTCACAGAGACTGTGGGGATAGAAAATTGGTCCTCCTGTTTCATTTCAAGTCCACAGGCCCTGCCACTTGAATGTAAGGAGATTCTGTCTTAGTTATTATCCACCTAGGGGCTATGACTCAGTTGAGCTATTCTGATTCCATCCTAGTGGAAGACAATGATGCCCCCAAACACAAGTTTGTTACAATATATAGCAACTTCCTGGGGAAGAGAGTCAATTATGATGCTTAATTCGTGTTTGTAATGTGCTTTGGGATCCTCAGATGAAAGGGGCTGTATAATAAGGACAATGTATTAGTCATGTATTGGCTCGAAGTTGTGCTATAAATAGCATGTCAGTACTATTATTAAGGATGTATTTAAGGGCCTGACTGTTTCTCAAGGTATTTTGATCACTAGGGCAGAAGTAAATCAGCCGGCAGTTACCCTCGTGCTCTGAGATTGTGCCAAACAGCCCCCTGGTCCCATCCTGCAAGGCACTGGGCACCCTCTGCTCCCATTGGGTTAGGATTGGCTCCTTAGTCCCTGAGGTGAAATTGGAGGCTTTGGGGCTCTGTGGAGGGCTCTCCCCAGGGCTGGTGTGGCCTGTCCCTTTAAGCTGCCCTGAACTGCTGGTTCATTTGGTTTGTGTGCAAGGTGCACAGATATTTCTGGTATCAGTCATGTGATACACCCTGGGGAGCTTTCACTTATTCAGTGCATTCTTTTTAAAGGCACAGGATCCACTTCCAAAAGAGCAGAGTCAGACCTGCAGCCTCCCGCTGCCAAAGCCAGGGGCTGGTGGGGAAGGTATTAGGTCACCTCTGCCAGCGCAGGGCTGTAAGAGGAGCTGACTGTGAAGGGTTCTGCTGCAATGGATACAGGAAATGCAAAAGCCCTGGACTCGCCTAGCTGGCTTGTCGATTCCTGCTAGCATCGCAGAGTCGGAAATGCCAGGCCATGGGGATACAGACTCCAGCAGAGGGGATGCCAAGGAGAGGGTTCTTAGAGCAACGACTGCGGCCAGGTCGACACTATAAACGTACATCAGTATAACTATGTCGCTCAGGGGTGTGAAAACTCCACCCCCCGAAGCACCGCAGTTATACCGACCTAACCCCCGGTGTGGGCAGCGCAAGGGCGATGGGAGGGCTCCCCCCCGTCGGCATAGCTACCGCCTCCCCCCCGTCGGCATAGCTACTGCGCCATAGTAGTGTCTTCACTAACATGCAACAGCGGCGCAGCGGCAGCTTTTTAAGTGTAGACCTGCCCTGAGCACTGACCTTCCCCAGCAGGGCCAGGCCCTCAACTTTGCCCCTAGCTGTGTCAGGGAAAGCTAGTTAACCCTGGCCCTGCCCCAAGGGTGATGGAGATCCTCTTAATGCTTAGGAAGGACAGTCCAGTGACCAGGGCACCGAGCAGGCACTTGTTGCTGTATAATGCACTGAATCCACCCTGGGATTCAGCTCGTGTCTGTACAGGATGGGGTGGCCCCTCCCTACCTGCGGCTGGGCGGTAGGGACTCGCGTGGCTCGATGGGCGCTGGGTAGAGCCCTGGGGGTGAAGCAGGAATCGTTGGCATCCCACTGGTGTGGCTGGGCGTATGTGTGAGCAGGACCAGGTGAGAGCAAGAGAGCCTAGGCCTCCAGTGAGTGCAGGGAACTCACGTGCTGCTTCCCCAGAAGTCCCCCAGGGTCCCCCCATTTACACACCTGCTTCTGTTCAGGCTCCCCCCCACTTTCTGTAATGCACTCTCCCCCTCCCACCCCCGGAACACCTGCTATCTGTGCAAGCTGTTGATGGGAGCCACACAACCAAGGGGGATTTCCCACGGCTTTAGCGGGGCTGGAAGCCAGACGCCCAGAGCTGCCCTTTACCCTTCCTGACCCTCATGCAGCCCAAATGATAACGCGTCAGTCCCCCTCCATACCCCAGCTGGGCCCAGTGCCCTCTCCCTCACGCACCTGGGCACTAGGATTCCTGCAGGCCAGGTGGCTGCACTGCTCTGCTTCCATCTTGCTGACAGTCAGTCAACCGGGAGCGAGGATAGGAACAAATATTTGTCCCTCGATGAAGCCACCACACCAGGAAGCTGTGAGTGTGAGGGCTGCTCAGCACTGGTGTGCGGGGGGAGCCTAGGTTGGGAGCTGCCTCTTGCTGTCTCCTCCCCATCCCACTGGAGGGTGCCAGGAGCCCCCACGGCAGGGGCTGGGATGTGGGGGTGCTAGGCTGATTCCTTTTGCCTTCCCAGGCTCTGCCAAGGCTGAGAACAACAAGAGGCTGAATGTCCAGTACAAGGCGGGAGAGGAGCGGCCTGACAATGTCTTCTTCCCCAGCAGCCGTCCGCCGCACCTGGAAGAACTGCACAACCAGGCTCAGGCAGGGCTCAAATCTCTGCAGCACCAAGGTACGCGCTGTCCCACGGGGCTACCTGTCCACTGCAGGCACTCTGCTCTGCTCCTGCTTTCCCCTGAGCATGCATCCCAGGGGATGGGGCAGGCCTGGTGCTCCCTGGGGATACAAACGGGGCACCTGTCTTGGTGTGAGGCAGGTGTCAGAGGAGGCAGCACTGGTGCAGCTGGCATACTGAAGGGGAGGAAAAGCCAGAGCAGGAGGGGGTTGCATAAATCTGACACTTCCCCCCCCCCCCCCCCCAAATCTAACAGTCTCACACAGTCCGTATGTTCCACCAGCCTGCAGCCATCCACGCTGCCTCTGCTCGTCGGTCGGACAGGCAGGGGGCTGTGGGTGGGCTGTTTTTGTGTCTGACCAGAAGTCCAGTCATTGTGGGGCTGGCAGAGAAGGTGGAGTGGTTGAGGCGGGGGACGTAAGGGAGAGGGGGCATATTGATCTGCAGGACACACAGGCCACATCACCTGCTGTCCCCCAGCCCTGCTCTGGGCTGCTCTGTTCCTGTGTCCCCAGGCCATGACCTCCAAGCACAGTGGTTCTGCCAGCCTGCAGTTTGATGGGACTACTCCTCTCTGACATTTTCCTTAGGAATTTTTTTCCATCTTTGCTCTTCCAGAAAAACAAAAACAGACTAGAAGCGGCTGGGACCACGGAGACAGCAACAGCATCCAGGTCGGTGACTCTTCCCCCCCCCCCCCCCCCCCCCCCCCCCGTGGCTCTCTGGGCTAGGGTGCTGGCTGGCATGCAGCACACTCTGCTGATGCACATGGCAGTCATTGCCCCTGCAGTGGGGCTGGTACAGCGTTGGGCGGTGAATGTTCCTGGCTGCTCCCACGCCCCCATCATGGAAGGCCTGGGCATCCCTGAGACATTCTCGGGCACCTTTTTGCTCACGCTGGATCTAAAGGAACCAGGCAGTGAAGGAGCATCCTGGCAAGCAGCTTATCAGGGGCAATGGCCGGGGAAGGGAAACCCTGGGGGAACATGAGGAGCTGAGAGATGCAATCAGATGCTGTGACACTAAGAAGCAGCAGGATGTATAAGCTGATAGGGCCATGTGGTTCTTAGGTGGTTCTGCAACGGATCAGGATCAGGGAGAAGGGAGCCCGGTGCTGCTGATTGTGCTGGGGAAAGGCAGGCCCTGCAAACAAGCAGCCGCATGGAGCTGGTGTCCTGGCATATGCTATTCCCTTCACTGCAGTTATTCCGTTAGGTTTATCTTGGCAGTAACAAGCGGTGGGGAGGGCCTGCCCGACTTTGACCCACTCGGCTCATGTCCACAGATCCTCCCCAGTCTCTAACAGCCGAGAAATGTCCACCCCTTTAGCCAAAGCTTGGTTTAGGCCAGTCTCTGGGCCCCTGACCCTCCCCCCCTCACGCCCTTCTGTCCCCTAGAGCCTCACTGGGTGTATTTGCTCAAACAGCTGACTGTCTGGTTTTTTGCCTCTGTAACTCAGTAGAGCAGACAGAGCCACTGGGGAAGGCAAACCTGAGACCTCTGTCCTACACAGTGCCTCATCTAGAGCCGTGTGGGGCAGGTTCTGAACTCCTCAGTATCAAATGTTAGAGGGAATTCAGAGAAGAGCAGCAACCATGATTCATAGGCTGGCGTGGTTCATCTAAATGGGCTGAGGCTAAGCGGAGGATACCCTCTACGGCTTTGTCTTCAGCAGCGTAATGCTCGCTATGCCTTGTGAGAAAGGTATTACCATCTCTGCTTTGCAAAATGGGGAAACTGAGGCAGAAAGCAGCTAAGTGACTTGTCCAAGTCACTGGGGATGGAGCCCAGATCTCGTGACTCCCAGTCCAGTGCTTGAAGCACAAGACTATTCATGTTGGCTGCAGACACCCCAGCTGCAGACCTTTGATTCGGTTGCCATAATATCAAGCAAGGAAAATGTAGGCTGGATGTCAGGATGTATTCCCCACTGATAGGGTCTGCTGCGCTTTCTCAAGGGAATATGGGGGAAGCCCAGAGCTGTTGAAAATTAGACTGGACAGAGCTCTAGCAAAGGAGCAGCGCGGCGCTGGGCCGCGAGCTAGAAGCCTTAACGCCTGTGAGTGTATTGATGGGGGAGGGAGGAGGCACAGAGGAGAGATGGGGAAGATGGACAGGGTGCTGGTTTTCAGAGAGAGGCAGCAGAAATAAACTGCAGGGTGTTGCTGGCAAATGCAGTTGCCCATTTGCCAGCTGGGATTTTGTGCTGCTGTTTCACCCAGGGAGGGGGCTCAGGGGTCCCGCTGAGCAAATTGCAGCCCCACCACTGTGCGATTGTTTGCATCCCTCCCAGTGCCCTTCCTAATCATCTACAGGCCTCTCCCTCGTTCCCATCTGGCATGTTCGAGCGGCACTCCTCTCCCTTGGGAGAGTGAGATGAAATCCTGGAAGCTCAGGGCGTGTGTAGACACATGCAGCGGTGCCGAGGGCTGCGTGGAACTCTCATCCTGGTTCACACCAGGGTTACGCTGCGTTTGGCTGCACTTTCTTGGGAGCCAGGTTAATTTCAGCTGCAATCAGTAAGTCCCCAGTCAGACAACTGCAGCTGGCCACTGGCTGCTAAGGGCTCATTTTCACCGGTACATGAAGTAGGCAGCGCCATCTGGTGCCAGGTCAGGTCACTGCTGGGCATTCATTCCCTCTGGCTGGGTCTTCTCTGTCAAGGGGCCCCAGGGGCTGGCTGAACACACCTTAGGACAGGGGGCTTTCCTGCCTGCACTCTCTGGTCCCGTCTCCTAGTTGAGGGGGTTCTGCCTGCATGCAGATGGGGCTGACTCATAGCTCTGGGCCTCCGAGAAGTTTTGTGTCTTCAAAGTGCGGAGGTGCTGAGTCGCTTTCTGGCTGAGAAGGGACCCTACTGGGGGACTCTGATGCTGGGGAGCAGCTTGCAGAAGGAGGGACTCATCTGTTTCTATAAGGCCCGGGACTTATTTGAACCCGTTCTCCTCCCCATGCAGTCTTCCCACACCTCTGCGGCGGACGATGAGATTTCCTTCCGAAGCAGGACCCAGTCGTGCACAACAGAGAATGCCTCTGAGGACGCCCTCTCCATCCGCTCAGAGATGATCCAGAGGAAAGGTACCAGCCGCGAGCGAGATGGGAGTTTTGGGGAGGGTGAGCCATCTGGATGGTGTGAGAATCCAGCTGAGCCGTGTGAGCTGGGGTTTGGGTGGCCTGAGGACTGCTGGGTGATTCCACAAGGGACATCAAGCCTGTACTTTGGGCAAGAGCTTGGAGCTGCGATGCGGGAGAGGGACTGTTCCGGGGTTAGGGCAGGACCGCTGGCAGGGAGGGGTAAGTACTTTTCCAAGCTCTGCCCGGGGCAGCTGCCGCTCACAATAGATAGTGCAGATGTTCAGTGTACGCTCACGCAGCTGTCAGGGCTCCACTGGGCATCCTGAGCCTGGCTGCCCCGCTCCGGGGCTGGACTGTGCTCTAGGGCAGTGGCAGTGTAGAGTGACACCAGCATGGTGGGCGAGGCAGTGGGAGATAATTTCCCTGGTAGCTTTGTCAAGGTTTACCAGGACCCAGTTTCCACGCAGGCATTTCGTTGTTAGCCCCAACGGCTACTTGGGGTTGATTACATCCAAAGTATCACAATAAGCGTATACGGCCTTATATTCGATACCCAGCTACAGTCCAGTTGTAAGCATTGGCCAAAAACCGGTTCAGACCTGGGAGATGCCTTCCCATCATGGCATGGCTCCAGAGGGGTAATGGGAGCTCGGACAAAGCAGCCCTAGAATACGGGACATTTTGTGCTCTATAACAAACAAGCAACGGCATTGCTGGTTATTGGACCTTCGCTAAACTCAGCTGAGAGCTGCACTCTGCTTTCTCCAAGGTTTCCTTATCTCACTTTGCTATGTTTTCCCCTAGCTACTGGACTAAGCATTTTCTACCAATTACTCACTGCACCTGGTGCCCAATTACCCATGTTTTCTTTATTTCTAGTGCTTGGCCCAACCCTTAAATAAGATAACTGGTATTTCCAGGGTCGCTACAAGTTTACCACAAACAGTTCCCCTTTCTCATGGTCTCCGTCTTTTTGGTCACAGACCTGGGGCCTCTCACTCATGGTAAAATCCAACCTCAATTTAAAACCATTGTTTCTGTAGGTCTGATATGGGCCTCTGTTCCTACAGAGACGCTTACCCTGGGCAGGCGACGTCCCAGCGACTGGTCCCCGCTTGTCAGCCTGGGACTTTATTTCATCTTAACTGCGTTTCAGGTTCCACCTTCCGGCCTCACGACTCCTTCCCCAAATCCTCGGAGAAGGCAGGGAAGAGGAGGAAGGAGAGGAGGACGACGGTGCTGGGCATCCCCCAGCATGTCCAGAAGGAGCTGGGTAAGGAGGGCGGATGGGCCTTGCTGGAGGGAGAGCTCAGGGACAGTGGCCGTTCCGTGTGCATCAGTGAGCCAGAGTTCTCTCCTTGCTGAGACTTCGGCTCTGGGCTCAGGCTAGGAGCTGGCTTGTTCCTGGAGGTCCCTGTGCCACCCCTTTAGCAGTGAAGTGTCCAAGGAGCCGTGGGGGGAGTCAGAGCGTAAGACAAAAGGGACCACCAGAGCCCCCAGTCCGGCCTCTGCTACACAGGATGTCATCACCCCATCCAGCCACTTCACACCCTGACAGCCAGACTCAGACCATGGTATTACAGCCCTCAGGAGTCTGAGCTACTGGGTGTCACAGGGAGAGAACAGGCAGGACTGAGCTGCACCGAGGCCCTGGCCATGGCCAGTGTTGATTTAAGTGAGTCCTGCCAGCCCATAGTAACCCCTGTATGCAGTTAGTGAGGGCTGCCTGCCCGCTGGGTTCGGTTCATAATGATACCGGATTTTGCTCCTATCCATCCTCAGGTCTGAGAAACAGTCACGACCTGAGGAAACGCCCTGGCAGCGTTTCCCCTCAAGATGGCCCCAAACAGGCTGGGAGCCCCCAAAACCTGGCACCCCCCACCTTGGTGAATGGCGGCGAGGCAGACGGTGGCATGATCCACATCCCCACCATCAATGGAAACCTGCAGCCCCCGCCGGCCCCCAAAGGCGGAGCCCGTGTATCCCTGCAAGCCCTGGAGGAGGCAGAGTCGGACGCAGCCATCCAGAGGCACATCAACTGTGTCTACTACGACGACACGCTGCTGGGGAGGAGGACGGCAGCCAAGCTGTCTCCCTTGCTGAGGCCGAAGTCACTGGCTGTGCCGGGAATGACCACCAACCCCAGCCCTCCCCCGGAGCTGTTCGGCCCTGTTATGTCCATTTCCCCCCAGGCCACCTACATGTCCAAGATCATTCCCAACGCCGTCCTGCCCCCCATGGTGGACGTCATCGCGCTGAGCAGGAGCAGCGTGCAGACGCTGAGCCGCTGCAGCCTGGTTTCCTCCAGCCCGGCCTCAGTCCGCTCCCTTACCCGCTTCTCGGAGCCCAGCGCCCGCAGCCGGGAGCACTCCTCCTCCAGCGACAACTGGAGCCACTCCCAGTCCACGGAGACCATCGTGTCCGACAGCTCCACCATCTCCTCACAGGGCGGCTCCAACAGCCGGAAGGGGGAGGCTGGGCCACCCAGCGAGGCAGATACAGCAGGCCGGTCTGACACGGACCAGCTCAGTGTCTATAGCGCCGTGAGCTGCACCAACTCCTGTTCCCAGGCCAGGCCTGTCTACACGGCCCACGGCCTGCTGGCGGTGGGGCCGGGGGGCAGCAGTGGCAGGGCCTCACCTGCCTACAGCACCAGCAGCATGGCGGATGGCTCGGACACCGTGAGCGTGAGGAGCGACCGCTCTTCCACACGCAGCGTATCCCTCAGGAAGATGAAGAAGCCGCCTGCGCCCCCTAGGAGGACCCACTCCCTACACCAAAAGGCGCAGCAGCACCAGCAGGCAGTGGGCGAGGGGGGGCAGAAGGTGCTTGGCCTGCCCCCCAAGCCAGATCCCAGACCCCAGCATGAGCCGTGGACACCGCGTCTGGAGAGCCAGAGCCCCCTGGGCGAGGACGAGGTGTTCTCGCCCTGCTCGCTGAGTGAGACCAGCAGCATCCGCTCCGACAGCCTGGCCTACTCGGCCGACGCCAGCTCCCCCGACGTGTCCCGGTGCAGCCCGGTGCCGGGGGAGAAGCTCCGGAGGGAGGTGGAGGGGGTGGCCATCATCCTTAGGGAGCAGCAGGCCACCCCCAGGCAGAGCTCCCCAGAGGGATTCAAGCGCACCATGTCACCCTCCAGTGGCTACTCGAGTCAGAGTGGCACCCCCACCCTCCCCACCAAAGGACTTGGCCCTCACGCCTCATCTCCAGGAAAGAGGAGGCCCCAGCCAAAGAAACCGGAGAGGGTCTGCTCGCTGCAATCTCCTGCACTGTCCATCTCCTCCTCACTGACATCCTTGTCCTCCTCCACCTCTGACCCAGCCCCTGCAGAGACTGTGGCACCCCCAGCTGGCCCAGCCCTTTCCTGGCAGAGTAGAATGGACAGGTTTATTATTCCTCCTCACCCCAAGGTGCTGGCCCCTATCTCCCCCCCGCCCACCAAGCCTCAGCAGGCAGCGCCTTCTGCTAGCCCCACTGTCTCCTCCCCTGCCCCAAGCACGGCCAGCCAGAAGCCCTCGGCGCTTCCGAAGCCCAGCAGCAGGTCACCCCCTCCATCTCCTCCACCTCCCTACCATCCTCCTCCACCACCCGTGAAGAAGGCTGGGACAAGTCCAGAGGCCTCCCACTCAGAGACTATCCAGGATGCGCCTCAGGACCCTTCGTGGCCCCCACCTCCCCCCCCAGCGCTGGACGAACAGGATCTGTCCATGGCGGACTTCCCTCCTCCAGATGAGGCCGGCTTCTCCACCCTGCCAGAGCTGCTCCCTGTCACCGGAACTGCAGGGGCTTCCTCTGTTGCAGCCCAGCCAGAGCCTGTGGGCTCAGAGCAGCCGGCCAGACCCAAAGCAGCACCCAGAGGGGATGGTCCAGGGGCAGCCTCACTCGCAATCTCCGCCAAAGTCTCCTCAAGGACTCAGCAGCAACAGGGCCCCTTGGCTGGTTCAGCACTGCCAGCTCCTGCCGTGGAGTTGCCCATGCCCACCGCCATGTCCCCATCAGCCAGAGCAACACCTGACTTGCAGCCTGGCCAGGCCAATCCTGCAGTGCCTGCAGCCCCACCTCCTGCACCTGCGGCTCCAGCCCCGCCCACAGCTCTCCAGCCTCAAGCAAGCCTTAAGAAGACAACGAATGGCTCCCAGTTGGATCCTAAGAAGGAGCCTGTCACTCGCAGTAAGAGCAGCCCCACACCAAAGGAAGACGCTAACCTCCCCATCGTCACTCCCTCCCTGCTGCAGATGGTGCGCCTGCGCTCGGTCAATGTGGATGGGCATGCGCCGGCCGGCCCGGGCAAGCAGTCATCTGGCCAGAACGGACAGGGCGCTGATGGCATAGGGAAGCAGCCTCAGCAGGTCCCCCAGAAACCCATCCGCAAGTCCCTGTCCCTGCGGCAGTCCCCTTCTTCCAAAGACACCGTGCCTTTGAACCAGCTGCAAAATGCCGTACGGCTGAAGACTTCCACCTTGTCCTCCAGAGACGCCCCGACCTCCAGACTGGCGGGCTGGACCAACGGCAACAAGCTGACTCTCCCAGGCCACACAGCCTCTAGCTCGGAGCACACCACTGGGGATGCCAAGGACGGCCAGGTGTCCCCCATCCACAAATCACCTGCCTCCACCGCCAGCTTCATCTTTGCCAAGAGCTCCAAGAAGCTGGTCATAGAGACCTCATCTACCCCGGAGGCCCAGGCCGACCTGAAGAGGAACTTGGTAGCTGAGCTGATGAATTTCGCCGAGCAGCGCTCCACAGTCCCAGCAATGACCCAGCAAGGCCAGGTGCCCCCTGGCAAGCCACAAGCACAGAGGAAGTCCAGCAAGATCCCACCACCCATAGCCAGGAAGCCTTTGCTTGGCATGGGGCAGCCTCAGTCACCTGTGAGTCCAAAGCCACAGGGGGGGGAAGTGCTGAACTGTTCCCTACCAGACAGTAAAGCAAAGGCTTCCTCGGCAGAAGAGAACAGGACTAAGAGCGAACTGTCTGTGAACGCGGCCCCCCGAGCCGACAGCAGCAGAGCCGGGCACCTGGCAGGCTCAGCGACGCCATCGCAGAATCCCCCTGCATAAGGTACAGAGGGATTGGGGGGGGGTCTGTAGTTCCCGATAGAAAACGCAGGGTGTAACAGGGTACTGTAGGTGCCAGGCAGCTTCTCAGCTCTGCCAGTGCACCCCATTCCTGACCTGCAGCCCTGCCAGTGCATCTCACTCATGACCTGCAGCCCCCATGCCCCCCACTGTAAGTCTCCTCTGGCATAACTCTTCCGCTGCCCTGCACTCACCCTGTCTCTCTACCAGCGGGAACAGGGCTAGAAAACAGACAGAGGATGATGACAGAACCCTCTAGAGAACAGCTTAGTGCTAGGCAGGGATGGTGGGGAGAATTGTGACTCTGAGGCCTGAATCAAAGGGAGACGAGGAACAAACGTAGCCCTGTTAGGGTTCCCACTAGCGCCGGCTGTTTGACCCCATCCTTCTGCCTAAACATCAGTCAGTCCAGAAACAACCTGGCTCAAAGCTGCTCAGAAACAGGCTGATGTGCTGGGAGGTAACTCCACTTCTTGGGGCATTAAACTGTGGCTGAGGGGTTTGCACAATCCCAGGCTGTATCAGTTCAGGCTCTGCAGCTTTAGAAACCAGCAGTGAGTGTCAGGTGATGGCTGACACCAAGATCAAACTTGGGGCTTCCAGAGCTAGCAGCATGGGCTAGAGCCCCCAGCTCTGTAACAGGCACATATGTTCCATGGCTCAGCCTGTGACGCTCACTGCCCAGTGGGTCAGCCGGTACTGTGCTGGGCTCAGGATAACCTAATGGGAATCGCTCTCCTTTTCCTGCAGACAAACGGGAAGAGACAGCCTGAAGGATGAAGCTGCTGTGCTTGTGCCCCGACCTACAGGAATACAAATCTCTCTCAGGGACCTGAGCAGGTGAAAGGATGAGCGTGGAGCTGGCACAACTGACTGAGTAAAAGGAAGCAAACAGCCTTAGCCTCTGAAGGCCTTGATGATATTTATGCAAGAACTGGTGTTGGTTTCACTTTCTTCAATAATACAGCTTTATTTTGCATTAAAAAAAAAAACAAAACAAAACCCCCTAAGCCCTGTCCTGGGGTCCAGCACCTCGCCCTTCACCTGTTGGATTTGCTGGTTTGTTTGTGCAGGAGGGAAGGCTGCGGAGAAGCTGCTGCGAGGAATGTGGGGCGGTGTTTTTATAAGACCATGCTGCACCACCTGAAGCACAGCCTCTTGGCCAGGACGGAGAGTTGGCCTGGCTGTGGGCTTGTTTTTCCATACGCGGAGGATCAGCTCTATTTTCTGCACCTGAGACGGCACAAAATTAAAGCACTTCTTAAAAAGAAGCTGAAGGCACATCCCGAAGGCTATGGACTTGGTAGCTGACGCATGGCTGGCTGGCCAAGGAGTTCCTCTGCCAGCTTTGCTGCATGGGATCGTCCTGAATGCTACAGACCTGATGGCTGACACATGGCTGGCTGGCCAAGGAGTTCCTCTGCTGGCTTTGCTGCATGGGACCTTCGCTGGTATTCCAGGACATGCAGTGTAGTGCTAAATATGCCCCCGACTGGCTTTGGAAAGGCACAGCACCAGGCCTGAGGCACATGGAGGCTGGCAGCAGCTTGGCCTAGGTGCAGTAAATGCCCGCCCCAGGCTCAAGGACCACTTCAGTGACAATGTGCAGGGGGGGTGAGTCTGTGCTGAATCGGCCCTGGCTGAGAGTGGAGGGGAAATGGGGCTCAGAGCTGTTACAGCAGACAAGCCAGGTAGCCGAGGCCCAGCTCCCTCCTGCCTCAGGCTGCCTGCTGTCCCATCTCTCCAGGGCTGTTACAGGACAGTGGTCAGGCAAGGCCAGGGTGCCAGAGGGGAAGCACTGCGCGAGCCAGGCTGCCAGGGCTCCCCACCGCTACTGCTCAGGCAGGGCAGACGCTCTCATTCCCTGGGGCCAGTGGTAGTGCGTAAACACCACAAGGAACTGCCCCGCCAGACAAGCCTCCCTACAGCTGGGCAAGGGAGCTACCCGAAGGCAGTACTAGGACCCTAGTGTGTTATAGGGGGCCCTGCCTGACTGGCTCTACTGGCAGGGCCATCCCTTGGTGGTGCTGGGCTCTGAGAATGGGGGGAGGAGCAGGCCAGCAAGGGCTCCTTGGGAAGTCCTTTTTGGGGGCAGGGAGAAGCAGAGCTTAGGAGGATATCTCTGCCGGTCCTGAGGGTGCTGAACAAATCAGGCTCATGCTGCTGAGGCCCAAGCTACAGTGTTAGTGGCTGAGGAGCTGGAAAGGGATTTATAGCCACCTGGCAGCCATGCAAGCGGTTAATCGGGCAGGCAGCTTGCAGTGCCCCTGTCTCAGGGCCCAGCAAAGCTGCTATTAGCCACAAATAGCCCCTGAGGTGAGCGTTCAGCCCCTTTTCCTTTGGGCTGTTTGAAAGCACAAGCCCTAGGCTGCTGCCCTGTGAGTCTGGGGTGCTGGGGAGGAATCAGTCATTGCGTGTGCTTAGGTCCTGGCTGGTTGCAGCTCAGGGGTATCTGGGACAGGAGGAAGGGCTTCCCCCCACAGTGCCAGCCTTCTGGATCTCAGGGAGAAGCTGGACTCTGAGGCCAGGCCTTAGGGGCCTCTCCAAACTCCATAACCTCCACCCTGAGAGATTCCACTCCCCTCATGCTCTGTAATTTCAGAGCTGTGCTCTCATCGCAGCCAGGCCGTGTGTGTACATGGACAGCCCTGGGGAGGGAGGAGAGGTGAGCAGCTTTTCAGATGCCCTGTAGCAGGGAGTGACACTGGATGCAGCATTAAAGGAGACCAAAAGCCTGAGTTTTACATTCATCCCTGGTCCCTAGAGCCAGGCACCTTGATTTCTATTTCTTTAAATGTGGGGTCATGCTTTGATTTCCTTGATTGTAAAAACCATCTGCCTTGAGAAGATGCAGAGTAACCGTTACAAGCTCTGTGTGTCTTTGGTTAAAGATGATGATTGAAAATGGCTGTCTCCTTTGCTTCTTGGCTAACAGCTGGGGGTTTCCCTCGACCATGGCTGGAGTGACAACAGTGAGACCCTCTATTTACACAACTCCCTCCCCCCCAAAGCCTGGAACAGATGAGTCACCCAGACAGACACACAAGCAGTTTAGTTTTTTACCCTAACAGGGGAGACGTGCCAGAACCTCACTGGAGTCCACTAGGGCCACAGCTATTGCTTTGACATGGAAGGAGCCCAGATACCCCCCTGCAGGGTGGCACTGTAAAACCCAGAGATAGAGCAAAGGGATGTTTAACCTCACCTGAAGCAGGGATCAACCAGCTGGCAGGAGCCAACTGCCTTGCCCCTCCCAGCTGTCCAAGGGGTTAACCTCCTCACTGCTGAAACCTGTTCACAGAGGGACAAATTGCCCAATCCATGCTCATCCTGGAGGTGTTGCAGCCATTCAGATGGCTACCTGTTTCTGCTCTGCTCTGCACTGCACAAGGGACCTTAAGATCCAACTGTAGTCATGCTGCTGCTTTCACAGTTCCCCTATCACCATGTGAAAGTAGGAGCAGCCTCTACTGCTGATAAAGGCTCTAGCATCTCCATAGGCAACTAAATCCACTCAGGGCTAAGTAACAGGCGCTAGGTGTGAAAGGTGGTACCTGGTGAGGGGAGCCTGGGGAAAGTCAGTGAATGCAACAGGACAGATATCCACAGCACTCAGAAACCAGCACAGCTGCAACTGGACTATGGCTCAGCAGAGGGAAAGAAGTGGCTAGAACTCCCCTCCTGCTCCTAGAGGCAGGCCCCTGCCTGTGCCAGACCTTTCAGGGGGGAAGGATTCAGAGCTCCTGGGCTGGCACCTTCACCCAGCTCTACACGCAGGAGTGAGGCTGGCAGGGGTGCTCAGCGCAGTTAATCCTGCCCGCACATTTGACGATCCGGCTGTTGGCTCCAGCAAGACAGTCCCATCCCCCATCACACACACCTCAGGCAGTTTCACACTTTATTGGGGTTTTTAACAATGACGGATGATTTCAGATTCAACACTAAAGGGAGAGGATCCCACCTGCAGCTCCATGGGCTGAGCTCCACAACCCTGGCCCTGGGCTTGCAGAGCAGCCCGGTGTGTCTGGAGAGCCTTGCGTGCCCTCCACAGGCCCAGCCCCCTCGTCTTCGCAGTTCAAGCCCTGCACAGATCGCGGAGGGGGGGCTGAGGCAGATGTAAGGTGACTGTCTTTACACAGGATGTCCCCGTTACGAACTACACAGGTTTGAACGACTATTCTTCTCTGAAATACTTGCATTTTAAATGAGCAGAGCTTTCCAACGGCGGCAGCTTCTAGCTGGCTCTAGTGCAACCTTCAAAGAGGCTGGAATCCACCCAGCCTGTGCTTTTATAAATCACACTTTACCCCGGCTTCGGACACTTCAGGAGAGCTGCACGTAGGAGGACTCACAGGGGAAACAGACAACAGGTTGCAGCGCTAGCTCCTGCTGGGTGCTCAGGAGCTACATGGTCCCCGAGTCATGCTTGGCCTTCTCCGGAGATCAGCTGGGTGGGAGCAGGTCAATGGCAGCTCGAAGGGAAACAGGCTGCGTCTGGAGGTCGGTTCTCCACCAAACCTACCCAAGTTCAGTTGCAAGGTGTGAACCAACTACCACATTTCGCACATTCAGCCTCCAGCCCCAGGTGCTTTGGGCTGAATCTCCCTCACTTAGATGCATGCTGCAGTGGGGAGAGCGTGGCCCTGCAGCGATCGTGGTGGAGGTTGGGGGAACAGAACCCAAAATGGAGCAGTGGATGGCAACAGGTGAGGAGAGGACAAGGGGGACGGGCTGGCACTTGTTAACTGATGTTCCCACCCTTCAGTGTTTTACATGAGACATTCCCCAGCTTGGTCATGAAATTCTTCTGCTTCCACTGGGCAACAAAGTCCTCAGAGATCCGGAAGTCAGCCTGGGGAGAGACAGGTGGGGTGACGTGTCAGACTGGCTAGCCAATGCCTGTTCATCCCGATCACACCTGCAGTATGTGGCCTTGGGGCTAGGAATCCTTGTTTGAGGCCCCCACCACCTCCCAAATCCCTGGGCACAGGCACACTGCTCCTGCCAGGCCCCAGGAAGGGATGCCAGCTAATGTCTACCAGGGAATGCTGCCACGTAACTCACATTAAGGGCAAAAGGGGCCCTTAACTCTCACTATAGGCACCAATGGTGAAGCAAAGTGGGGGCACAGGCAGACCCTGCTGTAACACTGGATCACTGTTTTCACTAGATGATCCTTGAGTGCCTTCCCAGCAATGCAAGTACCCTCCTAACCTCTCTACAAGATATCCCACTCATTTTACATTGGGGAAACTGAGGTACACACCAGGAACGTGACTTGCCCAAAGCCATGCAGCAAGTAAGTGGCAGAGCAGAAAACAGAACCCAGGAGTCCTGACTCCCACTCGCCCTCTCTGACCACTGGACACTGCCCTTAAGTGGCAACAGCCTGCCAGCTGCTAGGTAACAAGACCCCACTGAGATGGACTGGGTCTAAACAGGTCTCTGCCAATAGCTTCCTTCTTGGCCTCCCCAGGGAGTACAATCACCCCAGCCCCACTGCCAGTTAACTGACAGCTGGCAGATGCCTGGCTAGCCAGGATTAGACAGTGTTGTGCCAGTTGTGTTCATCTACTCTCCAGGCAGAGGGGATAGAGCACAGGACTGTAGACTCCAGTTCTAGGCTCTGCTCTTCCCTCTGTGTGACCTCACGTGAGTCACTTTCATGCAGTGTGCCTCAGTCTCCCCACCTGGAAAGAGGGGCAACATCCCCATCTCACGCAGGGGCCGTAAAGCGCTGAGAGGGCCTGAAGCTGTGACAGGGCTGCTGTAGGCTGCCTGGGTGACTAGAGGGCTCCGACTGTACAGATGGGCCCTGTCCCCAGCAGCACCCAGTCCCATCGTGGGCAAGAAGCTTCCCCCCTCTTACCTGCAACTTCTCGAAGACTCTCTTCTTAGGTCTGAGCTCGTCAGCAGGCTGCCCGCTCTCGTAGCCTTCCACATAGACACGCTCCCCTGGGCAGGAACCTGCTGGCGGGTCCAGGGGCTCCACTCGACGGGGCTCCCCCACGCTGCGGAGAAACAGGGAGTGACCAGCTAGCACCTCAAAGAAGGGGCCTGTTCTAATCCTCCTCCCCGTAGGAGAGCAAAGAGCCAGAGGTCAACAGGCAGCCTGGATGTTGTGAGTGGTGATGGGGGACTAGGCTGTATTCTCCTCTCCTGCCCCATATGGGAAACAAGTTGAAATCCAGCCTCATTATCCCTGCCTCCCCTCACCTGGAAGCACACAGCAGCATGCCCTGGGACTCCACTCCCCTCATCTTCTGGGGCTTCAGGTTGCACAGCAGCACCACCATCCTGTCCTGCAGCTGCTCCTTTGGCACAAACTGCACCAGGCCGCTGATCACCGTCCGGGGTTCGGGCTCACCCACGTCAATCTTCTCCAGGTACAGGCTGTCGGCATCAGGGTGCTGCCAATGCAAATCCAATGCAGGTACAGCTGAGAACGGTCATCCCCCGGGAAGGGAGGCTGAGAGCACACATGAGCAGGAAGGCGCTCATGTGGTTTACATATACACTCCAAGTGAGTGCTCGAGTCACTCCATGAGGAAACAAGCCCCCCAGAGCAGCCTCCACTTCTGGATGATCCAAATCCTTGTCCCCATTCCTCCCGCCTCATCTCAGGCTAGGAAGAGGCAACTGACAGTTCCAAGAGGGAGAATTTCCCCTGGGGCAATTTCCTTGATAGCTGCTCACCATCAAATGAGATTAATGGGAGCATGTAACAACTGTCTGGTTCATCTAGTCCAGGACCTTAACAAGGACTAGTGCTGAGTGCCTTTGGGGATAAGTCCCCTCTCTACAATACTATCTCACTAATGAAGAGTTTTGGGGAGCAGAGAATTTCTTCCTGACCCCAGCAGGTGATCATCCGAGGCCCTGAAGCATCATGATCACTGGCCCCGGTAATTTGCTTTGGTTAGTCCTGTGCTGTGTGACTGCAGAGATGTTTTCATTCGTTAAAGCATCTGATCTTTTTGTTTAAACTAAGTTATTCACCTCAAAGGTCTTGCAGAAGTGAGTTCCACAGGTTAACCTTGCTGTGTTAATAGTGCAGAGCTGTTTAAGGGAAAGCATGCCGTCTGGTGGCAGGTCTCACCCCCAACACCATCTTTGTTCCAACACTCCTCCAATTCAGAGACAGCAGTGATCATTTCTAGATCCCCACCTGCCTCGCTCAGCTGCGTTCCAGAGCATGACCATCACTAATGAAAGGTAAGGCCCATTTTCCAGCACCTGGTGAGCTCATTAAGCCTTGATAATTAAACAGCTCTGTGGAGAAAAACTGCCATCTAATATGTTACCAAACCACTGCCCCCTATTCTGGTACCAAGCAGCCCAGAGATGCCATTTTGGGGTCAGGGCTCCCGGTGGACAGGACCCAGTTACTAATCTCATTGCTTCCCAAGCCCAGTCCCTCCTGTATGGGGACTTCCCAGGCACAGGACTCTCAGAAACCTCAGGGAAGAATTGCTGCAAGGTGCCGCTCCTGCAGAGCAAACCTAGAGCTAAGCATGCAGAGAGACCCAACCCTTTCTGACAAGCCTGGAAGGATTTACTTTCCTTGCAAACCACTGTCTGCCCCCACTTTCTTTGCCATCCCTGCTCTCCTGTCACAGGATCCTTGCTACAGCTTTGGTACCTTTTCCACGCTGACCACTTTGCCAACACGGATGTCCAGTTGGGACGGGACCACATCCTCAGGGTTTGAATTCTTGGTGGAGTTTTTCACTGAAGCCTCTGCATGTGCAAAAGAAAGAGAGTGAGAAAAACCAGCCTGCCCTGAGAAGCGTTGTGCCCAGCCACAAGTGAAGGTGCGTTTTTGGGAGGAGTGCAGGGACTAGGAGAACCTGAACTCTCCCCAGACTGTTTTTGGTTTGCCAGCAGCAACCAATTTATATACAAATAGAGCAAATTGCAGCCACCCTCATCATTAATACAGCTTGTGCGGACCACAGCTCCCAGCATGCACTGTTCCAGCTTGACTGCAGCTCCAATAGAAATGGAGCACTGCATGCTGGGATCTGTTGTTACTTGGGTAGGCACGTGGCCCATAGGTCATTCTTTCATCAGCCCTCCTTGCTGGGGGCAAACCAAGTCAGATGTGACAGATGCTGGCCAAAGAGAGGCAGGAAGAAGAGCTGCATCAGGCGGTGACACCAAGTCCTGTATCACCCAGACTCTGAGCCACCCGTGGTCATTGCTGGCGGAATTCAAGTTCCAGAATTTCTTCTGTTTGCTCTTAGCCCCACCAGGAGGACTCATCTCCCTAGCCCAAGCCTTCATAACAAGGATTCCCCTCCCTTGGAAGCTCATGGCATTCGCTTACTGGATTTAGATGGGTCAGGATATGCTGTGCTGGTCAATGTCTTCAGTTCGGGGGTGTTGAACTTCTCTCTAATGGGGTCAAGCAGCTTGTTCAGAGCCACTTCCACTGAGCTCTTCAGGTCCCCCGGGTGCACAACCTACCATGTGAATAAAGAAAAGGGCTTGTGGGGGAGATTTTCTCGGGGGTACGGGGAGAAGTGGACTGGAAGGGAGGAGCAGTTTCGTATGACTGTGCCCATTTAAACAAATGTGTCTTTGAAAGCTGTAAGGTGGGGCAGCCAGTGACTTATGCTGTGAGAGTTAATGGGATCACATCCTAAGGAGGACAGGGCTGAGTCACTAGCTGGATGGGAGACCCGTCCCCCGGAGGAATAGCTGGAAGCTGCAGGATATTGGTGACTCAGCCATGCTCTCCTGGGAGTCAGGGCCACGCCCAATTCTCCTTTGTGGTGCTAGGAGGCGCTGTGGCACTGGAAATGTAAAACTCGAGTCCTCACCATTGTAGTTAGAGATCTCATGGTATTCTCCCCTCTCTTGCCAGCAAAGAGTAGGGACATTACCCCACCACCCTGGTCAAACTCTAGCTTTGATAATGACATTCCATTTCCCTCAAACTTCCCTGAGGCTTAAACTGGAACCAGATTCTTCTCCACTTGTTATCCTAAATTGTTGGGCAGTGTTGCTTTGTACTGTTGAACAGCCAATGTTTTCCCACCCAGAGATGGCTGCATTTCCCTGTGGGTGATCTGTGTACTGATAAATTTGGAGGCTTCAGAGAGATGAAAGGCACTGGCAGAAATGGAAGATCATTAACAACTAGACTTATAGACAGGGGATACTACACCAGCCACTGATTGTCTGGCTGCTCCTGGGCGTAGCTGACTCATATCATCATAGCACCTGCACCACCACACTCACTGGCCCAGAATCTGCCCTTACTGATGCCCCATGCAACCCTACAGACTTACATGTGGTGCAAGAGATCAGCATTTGACCCACTACTCAAAGCCTGTGGCAGAGGAAACAGCCTGGGCCTCTCTGCATGCTCCAGGGGTTCTTCCATGCACACAGCAGTGTGGGCATGAGAGAGGTGACAGCAACCCCCTGCCCCACGTTACCTCAGTTGCAAAGTCCTTTTCCAGCTCTTCATAAGTCGTGTAGGTTTTGTTTCCTCCCCATTTTGTGTCTCTCAATATCACAAACTCTGTGACACAAGGAGGGTTTAGAGGGTCAGATTAACCGAGATGAAGACAAATCGCTGAAGCACTGTCCCCACTGGCAACTCTAATAACGCCCCCTCCTCATCTCCCCCCAACAACTGATAAGGGGTATCGCAGCAGGGACCAGAAAAGGTCATGTCATTGCTATAAGTGGATGGTGTCTCCTTTCTGGCTCTCGGAGAGGTGGAGGCAGTGCCAGGTTTGGAGCACACGAGTGGGTGCCTTGCATTAGGATGCAGAGTAACACATGCTCGCTTTCCTGCCTCTTGCCTACATTTAAGCAGCCATGGCCCAGCAAGGGCTCTGATGAAAGACACCCCCGCCACACACCTCTCCAGGGCACGGAGACAGTCACCTGACTTGAGTGGGAAGAGAACGTGCTTGATGAATGACAGAATGCCGTTGTTCTCCACGTTTCCCGGCTCACAAAATGCCTTCTTCAGTTTCTTCTTCACGTCCTCCTTCCGATCCAGAAGGTCGATCTTCGATTCCTAGGACGTGGGAGGAGAAGAGGCGACCTGTGAGCTGAAACCAGAAGCAGGCAGAGCAGCCACTCGGGATCCTGCACTAATTTAGTATCACCCTGGATGCAGAGGAGTGTTACTTTAGCCCAGTTGTAAGGTTCAGCACTCTGCAGCCAAGCTACCTTCAGTGAACCTGAGGGCGCCTGTCTCTGTTCTGGGGCTCTCAGCATCTTTCCATACCTCTGCCCTAGAAGAGGCAGGGTGTGCTGGAGTTGGTACCACCTCTCTCAAGCCACCACCAACAGTAAGAAGAGAGGAGGGCTCCTTTCTCAGCCAGTGGGGTTGCAGGACTTAGCCTACCAGCCCCAAAGGGTTAGACTCCTCGCCCTGCAGGACTGCTGCACAGACTGATGTGGTTCATCAACCTACCTCTTCTGAAGAGCTCATCTTGGTGCCTGTCAGCCCCGGAACCATTGGGTTCATCAAATGGAGGCGCTTGGCGTAGCCCAAGGAGGGCAGGTACTAGGGAAGGAAAAGGAGTTAAAAGTCTTTAAGCATCCTCATCTGAGAAGCAGCTTTCACCATCACTCCCCAGTGCATTCTTCCTCCCTAGCATCTGGGCTCAAGACATCCCCCCGATGCAGAAAGCTGGGCTCAAAACATGTTGCTGAATCCCAAGCCCTTCTGCTTGGAGCAGGCTCCATTCTTCAGTCAGCCCAGACCCACTCCCAGCACACACCAGTGGGCAAACTGCAGGGGGCAGCGAGCGACAGGGGGGAAGGAAAAGCCATGTCACTGTCACTCCTGCATGGGGCAAGGCCCCAGCTGCAAACATTGACCTGGCAGCGCATCCCTGTGAACAGCTACATCAGCAGCCACGGAGCACCAATGGGCAGCAGCAGGAATCTGAAGAGAGGTCTGGGTGACCTCACAGATGCTCTGCATAAGACAACGTTGGCTATCCAGCCGCAGGCAGAGTTCACAGAATCATAGATTATTAGGGTTGGAAGGGACCTAAGGAGGTCATCTAGTCCAACCCCCTGCTCAAAAAGACCTGGAACCAGCCACCTGGGGGACCCTCTTGCATTTCTGGAAGTTCAAAACACTCCCCAGTTCTAACCTTTTCTGCAAAGGTGAAAATCTTCCTCTGATCCACTCCTCCAAACTGAGCATCAACCTTCAAGTACTCCTCGTCCAGGGCCTGTGGGGAGAACACACCCATGAGCGTGACGCTGCAGCACGAGGACTCCCACACCCCAGCTGACATCAGACTTTTAGTATTCACACCCTAGAAATCCACCCAGCTCTCAGGGCTGGGAATCCGAGCTCCACATGAAAGTGGAATCCCACATCCATCCTGGATACGTAGGGATATTATGCAGCTGGTACAACACTAGTGAAATCAACCAGCCAAACCTCCATTATATCCATGCACTGCACCGACACCAGGTGAAGCCCTCGAAATTTGGGCTGCACATCAGATACTCATGCTGATTAGCGTGAAAGAAAATCTGCCCTAATCAGCAGTAGTGGGAGGGGGACTGCCATCAGCCTGGTGCATGCATTGCAGCCTTCCAGGGGACAGGGACGGGTTCCTTCAGGGTGTCTGCCCCACTCCCCAAAGGTACCTGCAGTCCTGGGTAGAGTAGACCGCTCAGCAAGGGATGCTCCACTTGCTTCACCACCTCTGCTCCAGCTTTCTTGGCATCGTGCTGGGTGACGAGAGAGGAGAGCCTGTAGACGTCCAATGTGTATTCCCTGGGGGGAGAGAACAGGTCGATGCTGCTGCTGAAGCCAGACAAATGGAAGCTTCAAACCTTCCTCTTCTATAGCCACCGCACGCAAAGGGGGACACTGGCGGAAGCGGAGAGAAATCAGATGTGTAGCTATCTTACCCCCACCCCCCTTTCCTGAATGACCCTGGCTCAGAACAGACAGATCCCCCAGCTGGCTCAATATCCCACTTGTCTCCCCCAATCCCGGATTCCTTTGTGGAGCTGGTCAGCACGTGAGATAGCCAAGGCTCACTCCTTCCATGCCGCTTGTCCTCTCTCCCTCATAGTAGCCATCAAATCCCACCCCCAGGCAATGGAGGGAACACCCCCTGTGAGAGGAGCAGGCTCCCGCAAGCTCACTTGCTGAGCTGGTAGTCAGTGCCCCGGATGAATTTCAGCTTGTCAAGAGGCACGCCAATGCTCTCCAGCATGGCCTTGATCACGGTCTCGTAGTAGTGCGTGCGCAGCTCCAGCAGCTCCCACGGCGCCTTCATGTTGTCTAGGTACGCGTGGAGGTCAGCGAACAGGATCGTCACCTGGCAGAGAACGGGAGGGGGAGTTGGGCACGTTATGCTGGGTGTTACACAGATAAGAGGCATTACAGGTTCCTTTCTGCCACCTAGCACGGAGTTGAAGGTATTCCATGCTCCTGACCTCTTTGGGTCTGAAGCTCCCCTTCTCTCCCTTTGTCCTCCCCAAGGTCTCAGCATCTAGGGTAGAGCAGGTACCTCACATCCAGCCTTCAGGAAGTCTGCAATCTTGGACATTGGTACGAAGTAGGCTACATGAGGCTTGCCTGTCGTGGCTGTCCCCCAGTACACCTTCAGATCTCGCTCCTTCAGGATGGTCATCAGCTTATCCTCCCCGAGAACCTCCTGTGAGGAAATCAGAGGCTGCATGTTACACAGCACAACAGACTCAGCATGCCTACTGACCCAGCAGAGACCACGACAGCCATGGGAGAAGGAACGCAATACACTGGGCTCGTAACTCCAAAAGAGGAAGGATGGTCATCTGGTTAAAACTCTGGATCAGGGGATCTAGGTTTTATACCTGGCTCTCTCTAGCCTTGGGTGAGTTGTTTAGTTTCTCCGTGCCTCAGTTTCCCCTCTCCAGAATAGGGACAATGATTTTACCGCTCTCACTGAGCTGATAAATCCATGAGTGACTGTGAGGCACTTGATGAGCATTATGGAAGAGCCAAGAGATAAAGAAAAACCTCTGTAAGGCACCTCAGTATTCTCCCTATACTGCAGCTGGAGAAATGGAGGCACAAAGAGGTTAAGGGGCTTCTCAAGGTCACAGTACGGCAGAGGCAGGAACCAAGCCCAGAAGCGCGGTTACAACAGAAACTCCACGATCATCTAGGGAGGGGTGCACAAGGGGCACCTCAATCCTCAGGACACTTCTTAGACTGGGAGCTTTCTGGGGCAGGGACTGGCTTTGTGTACAACCCCTGGTGCAGTGGGGTCCTTGGCATTACCGTAACACAATTAATAATAATTAGATAAGTAGAGTGAGGCACGTATCCCTTTGTATTTCTTGTCTCAGTAACTGGGCAGAGAAGGCCCCCACTCCAGAGGTACCTGTAGGTTCCGGGTGATCAGGTGGCATTTCTCTCTCGGGGTCAGCTCGTCCCCCATTGCGTCAGCCTTTGACCAGTAAAGCTGTTACAAACTGTGATTAAACAGAAGACATGTCACAGGAGGAAAGGGAGGGAGGGGAACCCTCCTGATAGTCATAGGGGGAGGACACCTGTTGTGGTTTCCCGCTCAGCCAGGGCACAGATCCCACTGCCCCTGCACACAGGGAGAGGCACACACCCTGATGGCCTTGTGTAGCGGGAGAGGAAGCTGTGTGGGGCTCACCCCCCTTGCTGGTCTCTTGGCACAGCTCACTAGAGGGCATGGGCAAGGCACCTGCCCTGGGGCGGTTCAGACTCTTAAATATCTATAACCACCTTCTGACCCTGGCAGGGAGGCATCCCTCCCCACTCCCCACTCACAGACCGGGGGCAGGCAGGGTTGGGTAGTGGGACACACAGACTTTCACTCCCCAGCCACCAGTTTGAAACCATAGATTCCAAGGTCATCTAGTCTGATCCCTTGTACAGTACAGGCCACAGAACTTCCCCAAAATCATACCTAGAGCAAAGCTTTTAGAAAACACTCAATCTTGATTTAAAAATTTGTCAGTGATGGAGAATCAATCATGACCCTGGGTGAAATGTTCCAATGGTTAATTACTCTCACTGTTAATAATTTACACCTTATTTCCAGTCTGAATTTGTCTAGTTTCAGCTTCCAGCCACTGGATCATGTTAGACTGAAGAGCCCATTATTAAACATTTGTTCCCCATGTAGATAATTACAGATTGTGATCAAGTCTTCCCATAACCTGCTCTTTGTTAAGCTAAGTAGATGGAGCTCCTTGAGTCTATCATTAACCCTTTAATCGTTCTCATGGCTCTTTCCTGAACCTTCTCTCCAGACCTGGGCACAGTATTCCAGCAGTGGTCGCACCAATGCCAAATACAGATGCAAAATAACCCCTCCACTCCTACTTGAGAGTCCCCTGTTTATGCATCCCAGGATTGCATCAGCTCTTTTGGCCACAGCTTCACACTGGGAGCTCATATCTAGCTGATTATCCACTGTGACCCTCAAATCTCTTTCAGAGTCACTGCTTCCCGGGATAGAGTTTCCCATCCTGGAATGTGGCCTACATTCTTTGTTCCTAGATGTAGACATTTACATTTAGCCGCATTAAAACACACATTGCTTGCTTGTGCCCAGTTTACCAAGCAATCCAGATTGCTCTGAATCAGTGACCTGCCTTCTTTACTATTTACCGCTCTCCCAATTTGTGTGTTGTTTCATTGATAAAAATGTTAAATAGCATAAGGCCAAGAACCAATCCCTGAGGGACCCTACTGGAAACACACCCCCTTGATGATGAGTCCTCGTTTATAATTACATGTTGAAACCATCAGTCAGCCAGTTTTTACTCCATTTAATGTGTGCCACACTAACTTTATGTCATTCTAATTTTTTTAATTCAAAATATCATAGGGTGCTAAGTCAAACACCTTACAGAAGTCTAAGTATCCTGTGTCAACACTATTACCTTTGTCAACCAAACATGTAATCTAATTTTAAAAAGATATCAAGATATTTTGACAGGCTCTATTTTCCATAAATCCATTGTTGCTTTACATTAATTACATGACTCACTCAATAAACAATTAAAGGAGAATAATGTGTCAGCCACTCCATTACCTTGCTCAAGATCAAGGTCAGGCTGACAAGCCTACAATTACCCAGGTCATCCCATTTAGCCTTTTTAAAAACTGGCATAACATTAGATTTCTTCCTGTCTTCTGGAACTTCCCCAGTGCCCCAAGACTTATTAAAAATCAACATGAACAGTCCAGGGAGAGCCTCAGGAAGCTCTTGGATGCAAGATATTGGGACATGCAGATTAAAAGTGTCTATCCTCCACAGAAACTAATGGAATGTGAAGAGTGTTAGCATCACCAGATGAGAGCATGGCATCTGTTTCCATCCCCCCACCCCCAAAACAGGAATATTTATTGAACATTTTTGCCTTTTCTGCATTATTATTGATAATTCTACCATTTCCATCTAGTAATGGACCAATACCATTGTCAGGATTCTTTTTGTTCCTAATATATTTTAAAAATGTCTCACTGTCCTTAACTCGGCTAGTCATGGATTTCTCCTTGTATCCCTTTACTTTCCTAATCAATTTTGTACAGTTTCCAACTTCTGAATTATATTCATTACTATCAACTTCCCTTCTTCTATATTTTTTTAAACACCTGCCTTTACTTCCCCTCTAAACCAAGATTTTGTTTTTAACCCATTATGGCCTTCTTTCTAGAGTATGGATTTTTGGACATCTGGTAAGGTGTTCTTATGTGATTCCCAATTATCATTCACTTTTTTCTGATTAAATTCTTCCTTACAGACGATTTGGCTCATAATTGTTTTCAGCTTTGTGATATTGGTCCTATTAAAGTACCAAGTATATATATTACTGGTCTGGACTTTATTCTACTTGCACATTATAAATGTGATCCAGTCAAGATTGCTTGTACTTAAGCCACCATTACTTTTCAGTTCTGTGATCAGAACTAAATCTGTTCACAGCTTTATCTGGTGTGGTCAGATGTTTGGCTATGTGTGTGTTCTCTCTGTGTGCTGCCCCAGCTGTGCGCAGCCAGCCAGCACAACAGACTTTGAACGAGCTGCCCAATGACACACAAGATCTGTTAATGTTTATGAAGGTGCCAGGCGAAGCACAGTTATAGCACCTGGCGGACTCTACAAGGATACTAAGACATGTAAGCCCATGACAATGGACGCAGCTCACTCAGTGGCAGGGCTTTCCATTCCCCCCTCAACTGGCCAAAGATACTCCTGAGATACATCTTTATACCCTGATATAAACAAGTTACGTACTGTCATCCTCACCTTATCTTTTAGGAGGGGTAGGTGTGTTCCTGTTGTCTTTGGGGAATGTTTTTGTACCTCCCTGGCATCGGAATGTTCTGGTACTACTTGATATCGGAACGTGTTTGTGTGAGTACTCTGTGACTAGCACTTTTTAGGAATGTGTATTTCTGCAATATCAGCCCTGTTCTTGCCAGATTCTGTGAGCAGGTCTTGCCTTATACCAGGCCTCTGATACAAGGGCCTATGTTTCTACTATATCTGGTAAAGCAAGATCTAATAAAGAATTCCTCTGTGTTGGCTTCAACACTTTTTGAGTTATTAAATTGTCATATATAGTGTTTAGAAATTCCAACGATGCTTTAATACTGGTAGCATGAGACCTCTCCATATGTCACTCAAACTGAAATCCCCCATATGAGTCTATGATCACATAGCTTCCCCCTCCCCCCCCCCCATTATAGATATGGCTGTCCTCCTGTTCCCTTGGGCTATTCGGTGGTCTGTAGCAAACATCAACTAATATCCCACCTTGTGCTTTTTCTGTTACAACACTGATCCGTGAGCATTTAAGATAATTTTCCTCCGAGTTACCAGGGACTCGGAAACAGCTGATGCCATTATTGACATGGAGTGCCACTCCCTTTCCAGCCTTCCTAAATAGGTTACTACCATGGACACGAAACATGCCAGTAGCCTGAATCATCCCTCCGGATTTCAGTACCACCACCGAGGTTGAAAGTTACGCTCCTATGAGCCTAATTCCAATGTCTTGTGTTGGTCACCCAGGCTCAGGGTGACCAGATGTCCCGATTTTATAGGGGCAGTCCCGATTTGGGGGAGGGGGGGGGGGGGGGCTTTTTCTTAGATAGGCTCCTATTACCCCCCAGCCCCATCCCGATTTTTCACAGTTGTCCTCTGGTCACCCTACCCAGGCGCCTAACATTGGGGGGGGGGGGCGGGGGGCTTTTTCTTCCCTTCCTGTGGCTCCTGGATCAATGTTGTTCTCCCCATCTCAACGCTGTGCGGAGCGCTCCCATCTCCCCCCCCCCCATGACCTTAGCGCCCCCCCGGCCGCTCCAGCCAGCCTGTCCCGTCCCCACTACTCAGCCCCTCCCCCCGCCGGCGGGGCGGGGCAGGGCCTGGCGCGAGGGGGGGCCAGCCAGGCCGCTACGCGCGGGAAGAGGTGGGCCGGGGGGACCCCCCCACGGGCAGGGGCTCTGGGAGGGGGGGGGCTTGGGGAGCCCCGTGTGACCCCGCCCTTACCGTGACCCGCTGCGCTGCGCTGCTCACCGGCGAGGCGCCCCCGCTGCCCTGCTCCAGTCGCCGGCGCCGGGTTGCATCAGCTTCGCGCGACGCCTCAGCCGCCCCGGCCGGACCCCGCTTCCGCCGCAGGGACAGGGCGGGGGAGTCGAGCCCAGAGCACGTCGATGGGGGCGTGGCCTCGCGGCGGGCGGGGGCGGAGCCTGCGATGCCTTTCCCGCCCCCCCGCCCGCCAAGGAGCTCGCGTTGGTTAGTCGCGACTCGGGCCCCCGGGTCGCGTCTGGAATGGCGGCGGGTGAGTGAGTCTCCCCACCGGGGGAGGGCGAGTTCTGACGGGGGGGCCCTGACCCCCAACTTCCCCCCACCCGTGGGCTGTGATGGGGGGGGCCTTGACTCCAACTGCCCCTCCCCCACATGTGCTGTGACGGGGGGGGGCCCTGACCTCCAACTTCCCCCCCCCGTGGGCTGTGACGCCGGGGGCCTTGACTCCAACTGCCCCTCCCCCACGTGGGCTGTGGCGGGGGGGGGCCCTGACCCCCAACTTCCCCCCCACGTAGGCTGTGACGGGGGGGGGCCTGACCCCCAAACTTCCCCCCACCCGTGGGCTGTAACGGCGGGGGCCTTGACTCCAACTGCCCCTCCCCCACGTGGGCTGTGGCGGGGGGGGGCCCTGACCCCCAACTCCCCCCCCCCCCCGTGGGCTGTGACGGCGGGGGCCTTGACTCCAACTGCCCCTCCCCCACGTGTGCTGTGATGGGGGCCCTGACCCCCAACTTCCCCCCCACGTGGGCTGTGACGGGGGTCCCTGACCCCAACTTCCCCCCACCCGTGGGCTGTGACGGCGGGGGCCTTGACTCCAACTGCTCCTCCCCCACGTGGACTGTGATGGGGGGGCTGACTGCAACTTCCCCCCCACGTGGGCTGTGACGGGGGTCCCTGACCCCAACTTCTCCCCACCCGTGGGCTGTGACGTGGGGGGCTTGACCCCAACTGCCCTTCTCCCCATGTGGGCCGTGATGTGGGGGCCCTGACTCCCACTGCCCCTCCCCTCCCAGGTGGGCTGTGACTGGGCAGGGTCCTGACCCCAATCACCCTCCCCCCCCACCGTGGGCTGTGACTGGGCAGGGCCCTGACCCCAACTGCTTACCTCCCCTTGCCCCCAGGTGGGCTGTGACTGGTTCCAGGAGGTGAAGGAGCTTACAGCTTAACCCCAAAAGCGAGTGGACCCCCAAAGAAGGGCTGTCGCACTGAAGGGGTTCCTCCCAGGGACCGTGGGGAGCTGAGAGAGCACAGGCCTGTGAGTCCCTGACCACTTGGGAACAGCATGGAGATGGCATATAGCCATCTCCTCAAGAAGGACATTGTAGAGCTGTGCAGAGAGAGGGGCCAGGCAGCTGGAAGCAAGTTCCTCTTGGCTGGTGTGGGGTGCAGGGGGAGGGCCAGAGCCCTTTCTCTGGGCTCCCCTCTCCCCAAGATGGACTTGGCTGAAAGTCATTGATTTCTGTGCTAACAAGTTCTGTTCTGCACTGTGTTCCTGTCAACTAATAAACCTTCCGTTTTACCTGCTGACTAAGAGTCACGTCTGACTGTGAAGTTGGGGTGCAGGGCCCTCTGGCTTCCCGCAGGAGTGGGATGTGACCTGCGGGGGGGCCCTAACCCTGACCCCAACTGACCCCTCACAGGTGGGATGTAATGGGGGTTCCTAACCACAACTGCCCCCTCTGCATAGGCTGTAATGGGGGAGAGGGAGACCTTACTGAGGTGAACTTTGGGTGGGAGGCTGCAGCCAAGAATAATAGATATTAAGTATATTTAAGATTGAAATTATAAAAATTAATGTTGGGTCACAGGGCCTACAAGTTGAAGCCTGTCACATTTCACTTAGCCATATTAGTCCTCAGGCCTTAGAAGGGTTGGTGTAAGTAGGTGACCCAGGAATAACCCTGTACCAGTGAAATTACAAGGTTACTGTAAAGAATGTGCCAGTGGGTGTTGTTAGGAAAAATATACCACAGTGTACTTGTCTAGACCGTGAGGCACCCAATCGTAACATAGTGAGAAATTCTGCAGGTTACCATGCGAACTAGTTTACAGAAATGCATAATGAGAGTAAGGGGAACTAAGGGATAGCCAATGAGAAATGAGGTACCCCTAAATTAGTGGGATGTGGAAGTATGGATGAGGAAAAAGGGGTTGGAACCCTTAAGCATATGTACGAGCCTTAGTGTGTGTAAGCATAAAAGGTGAGCCAAAGAAGCGGAGAGATGCTAGGATGGCAACTACTGCTGGTGGTGGTAGTGGTTGTTGCTAGTCATAGGGCTAAATGCTTCACACTTTTTCTCTGTCTGTTGTATTTTAATGTTTGTGGGATTGTTCATCTGCTTAGTGGACTTGTTAATAAAGGGACTTGTAATAAATTGCAGTTGTTTCTTATGTGCTTCTAGCGTCTTTTATTCTAATGATACTGATGATAATATTCCTGATGCTGTAGCCCTCAGGAGACCAAACCTTCATTGACCATTGTGGTCTAAGTGATTGATATAAAGTGATTAACCACCAATCCATTAATAAGGCTACAACTGGCCCACTCCCCAGTTAGAGCCCACCTCTAAAGGGCTCTGACTAGGGGGTACTACCTCCTGATACTCCCTCCCCCTTCCTGATTGCCTCCAAATAGAATGTGAGCTATGGGCACTAATTGCCTATTCCTTTAGAGACCTCTGTTCCCAGACAGGGTCTGGCTTGAAGGAAGACTCCTCTCCTGCTACCTTGTAAGTGGGGAGTTGCCCGTCACAGCAGAGATGGCCTATGAGGCTGGGAAGCACTGCCCACCTAAGCAGGTAAGTGATCAGCCCAGTGATGCCCTCCTCCAGTGGGCTGTTATCCATCATGTGTGGTTCAGCCTCTGGCACTAACTGCCACATACACTTAGAGAGGAAGGGAGGGTAGAGAACTGAACATTCTTCTGAATTCCCTGCCTAATGAGAGAGTCCCCAAAATGGAGTAGCAGAGGAATTTCCCCATCCCCTGATATTAGTGTAAGAGATACAGATTTCGCTTTAAAGGGGTAAAGAGGGAGCTGGGGTGATAGATGTACAAACCAGCTATTGCCTAGTTATACCAGCACTGGAAGTGTTTGGAAACTGGTTGTGTGTAGGGGGATGGGGGTGTCCTTTATTTATTTTATTTTATTTTATTTTATTGTGAATTTCTGCATAAGAAATGGGTTGGGTAATGTAAGAGAGAGGTGTTCCCTTGGGTGGACTCTAGAAACAGAAAATAAACATGGATGTGATATTTATACCTTGAGGCTGCTTTTAGAAATGAGGATAAAGCTGGCAGGAGAGGTGGAAAACCAGGTATTTAATTGGAAAAAGTCAGAGGAAAGGCACAACAAAAATGAGTGATGATGAAGTAGGTGCTGTTCGGGTGAAAGGAAAACTAAAAAGAGAGAAGATGTAGTCTAGAAAATGTGCTAGGTTAAAAAAAAAAAAGAAATTGGGCTAAATATGGAGGAGTATGAAAAACTGAGCTTGTTAGCGTGAGTAAAAGTTAGAGATAAGTTGGAGATGGTACCTTCCATTTTCCCATCATACTAAGGACATGGCCTTGGGTTATGTAGCAGTTATAACTGGTTTTAGCAGCCATTTTTAATGGGTGTTTTTTAGAATTTGGAATGGGTTATTAAAATGCTATCTATTCTGATAGCATGGAAAGGAAATTGGTGCAGGTGTTAATTTAAATAATTTGTAATGTAAAGAGCCAATAAAGAGGTCGCAGAATGTGAATATGGTAATAGGTTTAATGTTAATTAGTATTTTAATAGATTATAAAAGGAGTAGCTTTGTTAACTTGGGGGAGCACCAATGAACACCAAAAGCATAGAGTTAGGTTACCTGATTAGAAAGCTGTCAGTAGACTGATCAGCTCATATACCATTCCATCTTTGAATGTGAGTATAATTGTAGTACCCGTGTAAATGGTAATTGTATGTCTGTTTGCTTAACTAATAATTTTTCTCTTAAATAAGTTCTATTGTTCAAAGTGTCATCCAGGGTCTACTGCTAAATTAAATTGTCTGTACCCAACCTAGAGCCTCAAACCTGCAAACTAAGTTTGGTTTATTGTATCTTATCTTTGACAATTTAATATTAATTGGGAAATTTAAAAATCAGGTTCCGAAGGCAAATAGGTATTTAGAGAGGAAATAGGCCAGTAAGAAGGTGTGAATAGAACTGAAGTTTAGGCAAGGGGTGTAAGGGTCTGAATTGCGTATAGCTTTGATGTGAAGGAGTAGGAGTTCACTTTACAGAGCTGCTAAAATGAGATATTCTAGTCTATATCGGTACCTATTTCTTGCTTTACAAGCACCTAGAGAGATTGCGTCTTGAAACATTACTCTATATACAATTTAAAAACATGGTTCTACTCTGAAAATTGACTCCTCTTCTTAACTCAGTAGACTCAACTTAGTACCCACTTCCTGTGGGTATTCAGTCAGGTCTACTTTACTAGCAAGTTTTTGTTTTACTTCAGTTAGTCCTGCAGAACCAACACAGCTCTGGGACAAGGAGCTGGACTCTGTTCTGGTTCGTGCATCAACAATAGCATTGTTACTTAAATTCTGATTGCACAGTCTGTTAATGTGTGTGAGGCAAAAAACACAGTACCCAGGTTGGCTCTTCAGATGGAAAGTGAGTCAGCAGGGATGGCAGTTAAAGGAATTATTTTTATTATATAAATGGAGCAGGTAAATATGTTGAACATGTTTTGCTAAAACAGTTCTAGTAAAATCTTTGATAGCTTCCATATGTTCTACTACTACAAGTGTCTATTAGTGTAATAGAGTAGTACACCACAGAGCAATACCCTGCAGGACCCGAACCAGTTCTTAGTTTTCTTTTATTTGCTCTTTCTTCTGTTAAAATACTTGTATCTGAATTGCAAAACATTGTGCAAGTACAGACTGGTAGGTACTTGTATCAGATCAGTGATCTTCCCCTTTTTCTTCTATATATGTGGCTGCTCCCTTCTGTATTCCCTTTAGTGTATAGTATATAGAGCAATATAAACAAGTCTGTATTGAATTTGCTAGTGTTTTATGTAGCCTGTTGTATCAGGGGTCCGCAACCTTTCAGAAGTGCTGGGCCGAGTCTTCATTTATTCACTCTGATTTAAGGTTTCGCGTGCCAGTAATACACTTTAACGTTTTTAGAAGGTCTCTTTCTATAAGTCTGTAATATATAACTAAACTATTGTGGTATGTAAAGTAAATAAGGTTAAAGTAAATAAGGGTTTTTAAATGTTTAAGAAGCTTCATTTAAAATTAAATTAAAATGCAGAGCCCCCCGGACTGGTGGCCAGGACCCAGGCAGTGTGAGTGCCACTGAAAATCAGCTTGCGTACCACCTTCGGCACACATGACATAGGTTGCCGACCCCAATATATATGTGTATGTCATCAGTATATATGAACATACCAGCCTCTGGGGCAAGTGTCCCCTGGCATTTTGTGGGTGAGGAAACTAAGTTTGAGCAGCAAAGAATCCTGTGGCACCTTATAGACTAACAGACGTTTTGGAGCATGAGCTTTCGTGGGTGAATACCTACTTCCTCAGATGCATGTCTGGACATGGAAGTTTGGACATAGAAGGAGGGCTGAAGTGTTCAAGCTCTGTGAGAGGGGTGACCCAGTATGCCAAGGAAATTTCTTCATTCATAGTTAATTATCCTTTTGTTTATCAGTCTGTTAGAACTTACAATTAAGAACTAAGTCAGTGAGTTAAGTAAAACTCTAAGTTAGCTTCTTTAGTCTTCTATAGCTCTTAGCTCTTTGGCTTCTCCTAAGCTCTCCATCTCCCACTCAAGAATTGAGGAACCTGGACCTGAACTTTCTTGGCATACCAGAGGCAAGGCTGGTCCTTTCTCTCATACCAGGTTATCAAGGAAGGGTGTGAGTATATTAATCAAAAGCTTTATAGGCATAATACCACATGTATCTCTAGATAATATCATTGCCTTTGTAACTCTGATTATTTTACCATTTGATTACTATTCCATTTATCGCAATAAAAGTCTTTAAGGCTACATTTGTCTCAGTGTGAGCATCCTTGTCATACATCCCAAGTGTCCTTGCATACTCTGTGTAGCCTAACTCTGGGGCAAGAACCTTATTATCTTCTGACCAGATTAATTGGTGAGCCTATAAGCCATATTATATTAAAACAAGAATATTAACCTCCTTAAATCAAGCAACATTGTCTACCATCCATCTTGGGCATTGAGAAACCTGGACTATCAGACTCATTTGGCATGTCAGAGGCAGGGCTGGTACTTTGTCTCTCACCACCAGGTCTTAAGGAAGGGTGTAAGTATGCAAATCTAAGAGCATATACAAAGAGTGATATCGCAGATATCCCCCATACTGGATTATTCCTGTCTGATTATGTGGCTCAGAGCTTTTCTGGCTTTATTACTGATCCTAATAAAAAATCACTGCTTTGCTTTGATCTCAGTGTGAGTGTCCTGGCTATGCCCCTTGAGATTCCTGACAAGATACTGAACTCATTGGTTTTAGTTCTGTGTAGCCTGATTCTGTGACCAGAACCTTAGTACCTTCTGATCAACTGAACAAGTATTATTACCTATTAAAAGGATCAGGTAACATTATAATATTATATTATTTAAACTTTTTGTTTCTGTTTTCTTATTTAAAAATGTTATAATGCTAGCTCACTGGAGAAGGAGGAAAGGTTTGAGGCTTCATTTAATATGCAAACTGCTCTATGATCCTTGGATGAAAGGTGCTATGAAAACATACAATATTTCTTTATACAGTCTTTTTTGGGGTGTCTTATACTGATTCATGTCAACAGCTTCAAAGAAAACAGCATCCAGTGGTCTCTGTAGTCATGATTAGACTCTATTAGTACTGGCTAATATAGCTGTTGAAATTAGGCCTCTGACTTGTGAGCGTTCTCTATGTCGGGGATTTCTCATTAGCATGTGTGGCTCACTGGCTCTAATTCTCTAGCTGATGTTTGAATAGCTTGAGCAAACTCACTCTGTTATAACCTTTAATAACATTTAAGTCGGAATAGCCAGGAGTGGAGGCCAGGTATCTTCAGACATTGGGCCACTTGCTCCAAAAGTGGCTGCTCATAGGCTCTTCTCTTGCTGCTGTGTCAGTAGGAATAAATTTAAGAGAAACAACAGGCAAAATATGTACAACACTTTCTTCCTTAAAAGTTAGGCAGCCGAATGCCCTAGATTTCAGAGTGACTAGTATTTCTAAAATGGATCAGTCACAGGACAAGTAAGCTATCTTGGACCAAGTGAAAATCCAACACTTAACTTGCCCAGGGAGGAGAGGTGTACATCTCTTTTTCCAGAGAAGGACAGAGGGGATTAAGAAGGAAGTAAGATTAGCTGAGATAGGAACAGGTGAGAGACACTCCTTTAGTTCACTTACGTTGTTCTCTCTTTGCAGGCAAGTGGGATCTATCCTGTGACTGACTGACTTTCTGGAAGAGTGAAACACATTATAGGCTGATTAGAGGCTCAGCAAACACTGGTACCTGTTTTTAAGTGACCTCACCGCTTCTGCTTGGCCACTTGAAGCAAGGGCAGAACAGAGACCAACGGCATCATGGAAGACAGCTCTCCACATTCCTTTGGGCTTGGTGTATATCATAATCATAAAGTGACTCTTGTTAATGATACAATCCCCAGGGCTAAAAGGCCCTTAGACTTACTGGAGGAGGATGAGCCCCTGCAATCAGATGCTAAGAAACGGCGCCACTTGAGTAATTATTGTAGCACTCCATGTCCTTCAAAGAAACTACCGCTGTGCTCCCCAGATTCTGCCTGCTTCCTAGGCTCCTCAGGCTGTCTGGATGATACTGAGCTGGAGAACTTTGTCATCAGAGTTAGTCTTCCAGAAGACAGTGTGGTAGCCCTTTCTGTGAATACAGCCAGATGTTTTGATGATAGTGAGCCAGATGACTCTTTGCTGGAACCCTCAGATGATGAACAAGGGAACTCTCCCTTCAATTACACTGAGGAAGAATGTAGGGAAATGTTAGCAGATGATTGCTTAGGAGATGACCAGAACTCCACTGGAGAGAGTGCTTTAGTGAATCAAGATGTATGGGGACAAAGTGAGAAGGAAGTGAGTAGCAACTGTAGTTTGGCATCATTCTGCCCTGAAGAAACAGAGACATCATTCAGGACCATAGATGAGTTAGTAAGTAATGAGTGTCTCTCTCAGACTGGTTCTTCAGTTAATCCTGGATATTTTCAAATTCTTGAGGATGAAACAGCTAATCCTGAGGGTAAAGGATGCTTGAATGTGGACTGCTTGAAATCAAATCAAGTCACTTGTACACTATTTGATTGTGATCTTCAAGGGCCTCTAAATCTTTCCCCAACTGATGCAGACTCAGTAGATCAGCCAAAAGGGGATGATGGCTTGGAGGAAACCGGCAAAAAAGCTTCACAAGTAATGAGAGATGACCATCTACAAAATGCAAGCAAGCAAAGTACAGAGTGTGATGAAATCAGTTCTAATAGCTTGGTTGTTGAAGAGTCCCTTGAGTGCCTGGCTTCTGAAGAGCACCACAGTGGAAACCTGGATAGTGTGGAAAAGCTGCCATCAGAAATCAAAGAATCATCTCCCTTCTATGATGCACACATTAAAACTTCCACGTACTCTCCTGACCCTTCCTGTGGTCAAAGTAAGGATAAAATGGAGAATCCAGCACCTGTACTGCTACTGCATCCGAAAACCTCTAATGTCATTTTAAATCAGGACCCTTCCAAAGGAACAGACAATGGATTATCAGGGACCTTTGGCTCTCAGAAGGAAGATTTGAGCCAGGAATCCACATCTGTTGAAGAATTGTCAGACAATCCTAAAGTAACAACACATACCTCTGTCTCTTTACTCTTATAAAGCAGCCTTGCCTAAGTGTTTTTAATAGAAAATATTTAATTTGTTTAAAATGTTTAAAAGTGAAATGTTTTTGTCTTTCAACAAAGCCATAAGCTTATGAAGCAGAACAAATGGACAGTAGGGTGGATGGGTCAGACATGGTTTTTATTTAAACATTATAGTTCAGTTGTCAGTAGCAATATCAGAGTGCATACATGGGTTTGCAGCCTTGCACAATAAGTAAGCTTTTCTATAGGAAAATAATGCATCTTAATGGACACAGGAGTGTCTTTTTTTGTCAAGCTAATCCTCTTTCTCCTCCTCTCTCCAGTTAAACTCTGTAGCCTTAGACTGGAACTGTGGGGAAGACAGTATCTGTGGGAAGAAGCTAGGCAAAGTCATTCCTGTGCCACAAGTGGAAGAAAGGTAACATGTTATGCATCGTTTAGCTCAACAATTCTCACACTGGTTTATGGAGCACTTGCTGGGGGTCTGGAGAGCTGGCTGCTCTCATGGTAATAACTTTTCTCATTTCCACTTGCTAAATTGCATGTAAATTTATTTAATGCCCTGTTAGGTAATATTTTCCACGTAAGCGATTGCTGTAGTTGTCACAAGGGTTACTTGTGAATGGGAGAGGAGGGAATCCAAGCTGTTTTGAGTCTGAGAGGCGGTGTGTGAGACACTATTAGGATGTAGTTCATATTATGAATGTGTGAGAACACCTGGTGTGGTCACTGTTCCCCTTTATCCCTTTGGTTTCCAGCAGATGGCAGCAACAATACAACTCTCCAAAGAGAGAGCATGTTAACTGTCCAAGCAGGCAGTATTCAGTGCTGTCGTAGCCCTGTTGGTCCCAGGAAATTTGAGACAAGGTTGGCTAGGTAATATTTTTTATTTAGCAGAAGTTGGTCCAATAAAAAGATATTACCTCACCCACCATGTCTCTTTAAAGCAGGCAGTCTGTGAGATGGGGGAAGATGCCGACATAATTTTCTCTTACCCCTAGATTTGCTACTTCCTTCCCTCCACCTGCTTCACCTCTTCATTTCACTCACAATGGTGATTTCTGCCATTGTCATTCTTCAACTTTCCGTAGATTCACTGCTAATGGGGGACAAGCATCCTGTCCTCCCACAGGCTGAGAGCAGACTCGTCAGCTGTCCTGCTCCTAGGAGTGGCTTGCCAGATCTCCCCCTTACAACTAGTGTGTCCAAAAGAATAGTGCTATAAGGAACTTCTGTCTGTATTTGCCACACAGGGAATCATGGTGCTGTTTGTTCCATGGACCCTTGCTTGACAGGTGCTTCAGAAGAATTAACTTTCTTTTTCTTAAAGACCGAAACAACGGATATGCATTTCCGAAGCAGAACTTGAGCAAAAGAAGCGTATTTATATCCAATGTGTGCGTGCCCATGTAAAGAATTCCATGGATCCTACACCAGGTAACTTGCAGTAACGGTTGGGAAGTGAGGAAGGTACAGACCAAACCAAAAGGGCCAAATTTGTTAGTTTGCATTCAGCAAAGTTGTTTCAGATGGTATCATTTTTTAGGCAGCAATAAGAATAATGTCGCCTGCTCCACTTATGGAGACTATGGAGTCCAATCAGTGTTACCTCTAATTTTTCCCACGGTTGTGCAGAATTTTATGTGCACCAATATGGAGGTGATGTGTGCACCAATATGGAGATGATGTGTCACACAACAAAATTCATGTGGTGGGGGTGGGGCTGAGGGGTTCGGAGTGTGGGACGGGGCTCAGTGCTGAGGCAGCGGATTGGAGTGCAGGCTGTGTGTGAGGGCTCCAGCTGGCGGTGCGGGCTGTGGAGTGGGGCTGGGGATGAGGGGTTTAGGGTGCAGGCTGCCCTGGGGCTATGGTGGGGAGAGAAGACTCCTCACAGCAGCACCTGTGCTGGGAGGAGAGGCACCTCTCCTCACCGTGGCAGATCCAAGGCTGGGGCCACAGGCCCTGGCGCCTCTCCTCCAGCCGTGGCAGATCTGGGCATGGGTTGGGGCTGGGGGAGAGGTATCTCTTTCCCTGAGCGCCTGTGCGGTGCTTAATAGGCTGCTGCGCGACCGTGCAGCTTAGAGGGAACTTAGGATTCAATATGTAACCACCCCTGCTTTGAGACTACCTCAGAAGCTGGGATAGACAAGGAGTTTGATGCACATGCTCAAGTTGTGTGGTAAATGCAGGTATACAGTCAAAAATTGGCACTTTGGGCAGTGAGGGCATTGCACTTATAAATTGACTATAAAATGCAATATGGGAGAGGTAGACATGGGTTCTTGTCTCTAGCGGTGCTTAGGGATGGGAGGCCATTCTTTCCAGCTGGCAGCATAGAACTTAAAATTGTGAAGCCGTTAACTTAAGTGCCAAGTAGTAAGATTTGAAATTCCTGCTAATACCTTCCAAGCCTCTTAGGCTGTGCCCCTCTCAGATCGGTCATACAAAAGCTATTGCTGACAGAAGGTAAAGAAGAATCTCCACGTAAAGAGCAAACTTGAATATTAGATGAAGAGCTACACCTGAAGGTACATTTGTGGGTGGAACTGAGAAACTCCAGAGGTTAAAGATGGCCCTAGTGGCTTACAAAGATGGCCTCAAACTGTGTTCATTTGTCAGGCTTTTCATGGGTTTGGTAACTTTTCTTTCTTGAGAGTTTCAAGAAACTGACAGTTGTGCCACTGCTCACATGGAGCTGCCGTTTCTCTGGACAGTGCAAACAGCTGCCTAGCCACGTGGCTGCTTTCCAGTGTATAAATATAGCATAAGTAATGCAGAGGGGACTATGCGAGGAAAGCAAATTATGAGCCGTTTTCTCCTCCTTTCAAATTAACAATGCAAGGCATATGTTCTGAGTCATTCATCAGGCTCCTGCCTGATTTGCTACAAGGCTGGTGGGTGAAATGGAAGATCCATTTCACTGAGGAAGAATGTTGTGTGTGATGCACCTAATCTTTTTGCTTCTTAGTGGAAGTGTCTATATTGTTCCAAATAACTTTTAGGCTTGGAATGTAGCATGGCAGGTAGGAGGATTTTTTCCAGTTGGGTCACAGAAGAACCTTCTCAGTTGATTGGGTTTGATTCTGAGCGGTGCCTTTCTCCATGCACCTATTATCCCAGTGAGAATTTATAATCAAACCCTGTCAAGGAGCCACAGCACACGTATTGTAGCTGTGAGTAATTCTTCCAGGAATCTAGGCCAGAAAGCCCACCAGATCTGTGCCTTTCCACTGCCTCTTGCTGGGAAGGGGTAACAAAACAGGTGACTGAAAGTAATACCTTGTTATGCCACCACTTTGGTTAAGCCTTTTTTGTATTGTAGGCTGTCACTTGTACTTTTGGTAGCATAGCATTTAACTTCATTGTTCACACACTTCTGCATAATCTCTCCCACACTTCTGTGTTGTAGCATATCCCTTGTCTATCATTCGTATGTTGCCTGTTTTGATTGTAAGCTAGTTTGGGGCAGGGACCTTGTCTTTTTACCTGTCTGTATAGCACCTAGCACAGTATTATAAAAATACAACTTTTTCTATGCTCATGTTGGTGGCTTTTGTGGGCTAAACCACTTAGAGGTAACAGCTGCACTAACTGCCAACCATTCAGTCTTTATGGATATTGGATAGTTTGGAAGGAGTCCATTTTCCGAGCTAACTTTTCCCTGTCTGGCAAAGTGAACTGACCCAGTGCAGAATAAACCTTTGGCTTTGGGTGTGTGCATCTCCTCCAAGAACTAGGGAACAGAATATTTCCTATGAAATAGATTTGTTTCCAGCTTTCCCCATGAATCTAAATGCTGCAGAGGCTGTGTTCTAGCAGATATAAAATTGTGATGTGATTTGAACATCTGTTTCCAAATGACTGGCTGAAACTGTCCATAATTGATCACAAAGAAATTTGCCAGCTGACCGCTAGCTTAGTATTCAAATTTCATATTGCTCTTCATTCAACCATAAATAGAATCAATCCTTCTTGATGAGAGCCTCATTGTGGATTCTGTTTGGTCCGGAATCATTTGTCACTAGTGATGAGGTTCCCTATTTTCATAACTGGAAGTGACTATAGTGGCTCTTGGCATAGATTGTTCACCAGTATTGTTACTTCATCTTGGTCTAAAAGAGAGAGGAAACCCCCCTCCCTTTTTTTTTAAGGGCAGGCGAAGAACAAATTTAGCGGTGAGTTGTTTTTTTTTCCTCTCCCTCTATATATCCTTCTCTTGCTTTTCGCAACATTGTTCAGTAAATGTGCCTTTGCAGTGTATTGACATCATAATTGTGCATACTAAATAGTGCTTGCACCACCTGCTGCTCGGACAACTTTCATGGCATCATGTGGACTCTCTTCAGACTTGTGAGCTGTTTGGTACCTGGAAAGCAATACTAGCTCTTGCAATTTGGTATCTAATAGCTTCTCTCATTAAGAGCTCCTCTGCTAGTAAAACTGTACCAGGAGTTCTGTCCAAGGACAGATTGACACAGCATGTTAGATATACAGGGCTGCCTCCACTTGGAGGTGACCTGTTTATCTCCTCTCTGGAAATGCATAATTTGCATTGTAATGCTTCCCAACTCGATCATGCCATTGGCAGCCTGGCAAAGACGTGATGAAGCTGGATCCTCTGGGGCAGAGAGAGAGGAAGCAACTTGTGAAGTGCCATAGGGAACTGTTAGGACCTGATTTTATTTAATACCTTTATTTAATAAAGATAGTTAACCTTCATAAATTAAAGTGTTGCAGACAAGGAGGATTAAGTAATACAGGGGATCTAAGGGCAGAGGTTAAGTGGGTTCTTCTGATTTCACTGATGCTCTTGGATATAAAATATGGGAGAGTGGTCTTCTAGGGAGAGAATCTATGGTGTGGGCTGAGCATTCCTGAAGGAGGAATCCTAATCACAACCACATCTGGGAAGAAGGCTTGAACTGGTTCTTTCAAACAAATGAACCCCCACCCAAACCCATAATAAATTCAAATCCTGAGAAGCAGGATGAGTTTGGACTTTAGAGTGTATGGGCTCTGTTTGTACAGCAGGTTGGGAAAAGTGCCTACTCACAGTGAGACTTAGATTGTGTTTGGGGTAGGGGCAGCTTCTGGGAGTCAGCTGTTCAATGGTAGCATCACCTCCATCCCTCCTCTCCCCTCCCCCAAGCCAACACCAGTGTGAAAGCTGAAGCTTCTCTAGTGGAAAGCCAAATGCAACAAATAAGGGGGCTGGATATATATATATATATATATTTTAAGGGAAGTTTAAGACTAGTCACCAGACTTTCAAAAGAGCTTAACGTCCAGAAGCTCCATTGAGAACAGTTGGAGATTCTTGGTATCTAAGTGAGAGCTCAGCTCTTACGAAAATCTGAATGTAAATGTATTGCTTCTCTCTGTTTTTTGCTATTTTGGGAGGATGGGGATGGGAATATATCTGTAGGTGAAGGAAAATAACCCCGTGGTCAGGGAACAGACCTTGGAGTTGAGATCCAAGTTTTATTCTTGACTCTCAAGCAGACTGACCGTGGCAAGTCACTTTGTCTCTGTACCTCCCTTCCTTTTTCTCTATCTGTAGATAGTGATGACAATTTTTATTGCTTTCTCTGAAGCACTCTGAGATCATTGGATTAAATAGTGCTAGAAGCGCCAACTATTTGAAGAGTCCAAAAATTCCAAGGAGACCAGATGCTGCTAAAGAGGTGCAAGGGATTATTTCCACTGTACAGTATTGGTTCTCCATTGTGATCTAAGAACCATTGGTAGTCTGGAGAATTGGCAAATTACATAGTGTTGGCTTTCCTTTTCAGCTGCTAAAAGAAGCTACAAATCTTAAGTGGCTGCTTAATGTTACTCTTCTAGGGAAACAATTGCTGTGATTGCCAATGGAAAGAGAAGTAGCTTATGTTTTTGTAAATGGGTGGAAGAAATGTCCATAAAACATTTTAAAATGTGCCCCATGCTATGACACTTTTGAGATGCTCTGCTGTAGGGAAGAACCCTGCACTGGCCCTGAGGGAGTTAGGAATGGACAGAAAAACCTTATGGAAAAGATGAATTGCCAATTTCTGTCTTATAAATAAAACTGCGGTCCTGAATCTGACCTTTTCTTCTGGCTTTACATCACACTGGGGTAAAGCAGAAGGAAAGCCAGCTGAACAGACTATTGCATTCCCCTAATCTGTGTCTGGTGTACAGAAGCCTTAACAGCTCTACACCAGTTTTCTGTTACTGCCCCAATGTACTAGGGCTTTCAACGGGTAAGGAGATCTGGCCAGAGTGCCTCTGCACTCTGTCCCCAGCAGCTGAGAACAGAAAACAGATCTAAGTTACATCAGCCCTACTGGCACAAGGTTTGGGGGGGTGGGGGATGGCCCAAAGATGGCATGACTGAAATTCAGTCAGAGGCCCTGGTGTAAAAAGAGTAAGAACTTGTGGGAAGTTGCTAAAGATAGATAAACTAGAAGAAACCACAAATCTTCCAGTGACTTGTAATCTAATCTAAATGGATTGAAAGGATGAGTTGCTGTCTGGACTGAACCGCTCTGCAACATGTTCATGGTGGGTATCTGCATGTTGTTAGCCCTCTTGGCGCTTTGCGTTTCTCCCTAAACAGTAATGGCTGAACACAGACCGTGGACTTTCAAAGCGTCATCTTTAGGAAGTGTGCTGTAAAATTGAATGGCCTCTGGTCAGACTTGGAACTGGTCACTTCAAACAGAAGCTGATGCTCCAGTGGGTGAAGGAGAGGTGCGGCTAGTCTACACAGATGCCCTCAGTAGGCCATCACTTCCTGTGGAATGAAGAAGTGTCTCATGTAGAACCACTACTAGTGGTAGCAACATGACTGCAGTAGCAAGAAGGAAAAATACCTGCATTCATGTTGGTTGAGGAGAGGCACTGTTTTTCTGTTGGTAGCAACATCATAACAATGGACTTCTGCTGTAGTGTGCATCACAAGTAGTGTGTAGTATGTAGTCTCAGCCTGCATTACCAGATACTGAAGTGAGGAGTGGGCAAGCATACAAGCATTGCAGATATGGTCTGAGCTATTTTGTGACCTGGACACACAGACTCGTGTATCTTGCCAAACCATCCATTGCATTCTCTTGCTAAGGATTCATGATGTGAGGCCTTTGGAGAACTACTGTATCTACTGAAAGGGCTTGTTTTGTGTAGCAGGTAACACTGCTGTATGAGCAATAATGTTACATCCTTTTCAGATGTAAGTGACTGTGGACAAGGGTGTCTCTTGCCACACTCTGATTATAGATATGTGCAAATGGATCCTTGCAGTGGGCCATCATTGCAGTGAGGAGCTGAGTCCACTACTTGGAAAGCATCATAGCAAGTAATATCCTACTCATGTCAATAGCAAGTGTCTGCTTCCAGGGAAATGTTGCATAAGTGTCCCTGAAAACGGACATGTGTAGACCTCTTGTCTTTTTGGTAGACTCTGTTTGTCCCTTGTAAGATCTGTCTTGAGGACCAGGAGCAACATTAAGAGCTGGGGCCAGAGTTCCCATGCTGCTGCTGTCTTTTTTTCCAGCTTCATGTAACATGCTTGATCTCCCATTAACAACTTACTTTGCTGAATTGCAGATGCATTAAATGAGTTGTACGCTCTGATGAATAAGGTTGCCAGCAGGGAGTACCGAACCCAGGACCGCAGATGGCAGCATCCATCAGACCTCACCATGAGGTATGGAATCAAATGTTTGTAAGGAGGGGCGGGAGCAGAGGAAAGCCCCTTTTGCAATGGGAAACGAAACAGGCTATACAAAATAACTTGTTCAGGACGTTATTTTTGTTGGAGGTGTTTTGTTTGGTCTCTTTTTAAAAAATTCACTGTAAGAATATGAAGTAGCTAAGGCCTGAACGTTGACCTTTGTTTGAAATTGTTATAACTTGAGAAGGAAGGTCTCCTGGATTCTAAATATCTGTTCAGAATGTAATGCTCACCAGAAGTGTCTGACTGACACTGTTGGAAACAAAACTTCAAGGTGACAGCACAAGTGTCTGGTAACACTGTTTCTGTGTTATCTTGCGAGTGTAACACTTATTTTGAATTTTGTCCTCCCTAGAGGAGGTTCCCCCCACTTCATCTCCAACTCTTCAGAGAGGCTCCCAACACAGGAGTGAGTTGTGATAATGACCTGTAATATGGACGCGTGTCTTTCAGGACTGAAACTGCCAGGCCACTTTGCTGTTTTAGGCCTTTTTAATCATGATAACTTGTGCTGAACCACTGTTGTAGAACTGAAAAGCTGTCGGTGTGAATTTCCGGAGGCAGACAGATGCTCCTTCTAAATAACTATATTGATAGTTAATTTTTTTGTAAGTGTGACCCCACCCTATGTCTCATGGTTCCCCAGATGGCTCTGCAGTTAATAAATATTATTTCCTAGCCATGTTGATATATCTGCCCAGGCCAAATGAAAAGACTCAAGAGGAGCCAACTCTATGTGCAGAAGGAGGAAGGCAGCATCTGATAGCTAATATGGAAAAGCTTAGTTTTCCTGCATCCGAAAGTGTGTTGCAAACAAGTTAACGAAAATGGAATTGGGTAGTGGGAATTCTTTTGATTGTTTTATTTTAAGCCATTGTAGGAAGTATTTTGAGGGTTTTTGTTTGAACAAAGCCAGCAGCTTTTTCAGAATATGCTAGATCCAAGAAATGGCAATATTTGCATGACAACAGCTCTTTCTGTGGGAATTTATTTCTCATTTAACTGTCATGAACCAAGCAACCTTCAGACTCCTCTGGCAGGCCATGGAGACACAGATCTCAGCAAGAAGGGTAACAGAAAGCACTAGATAATGCTCCTAGAAGGATTCTTCTTGTACTCTACTACTGTACTTACCATGGCAGCGTGGCAAGATAACTTTCTTTTAAAAATTTTGGCAATAGAAAAGTGTCTGCAGACTGCAAGTGCCATGGGACGAGGGAAGGCATTTGCAAATTAGCCACTGTTCCTGCTGCTCTTGTATGCATGCTTCTACACACCATATTTGCCTTAATTATTCTGTTACCTTTATTCCCCTTCTGTTCTTGCAGAAAATACCCAAGGTTCTCCAAAAAACCCACCCAAAAGTGCAGCCTTAAGCAATGGGTGAGCCGGAACTTGGCCCACCACCGTCGCTTCCAGGACATTCCTGACCACTTCCAGCGCAGCTCTGTCACAGCATCCTCCAATGTCTGAGCTACTTGTTACTGAGGGAGTGTGCTCTGGTTTTTTTTCTCCATTTTAAAGTTAGTTTTTAACTGTCCTGTAGTTTAGCTGTTTGTCTCTTGATTGTTTGACCTATGGATTGTTCTGTTTTTTAATAAGGCCAGTTTGAGGATTTTGTGTGTCTTTGTTTTGGAGACCTTCAGAACCTCCTTTTTAAATACAGGTTAAATATGGGATCTGTTCGGTACAGGTAACTCTTTGTAGCATTTCTTATCAGTATTTTCCTTTGAAACAAAAGCAAGCTTTCCAGAGAGCAGCTGACAAGCAAAGGTATCCCCACTGTTCAAAAGGGAGTCACACCTAACAAGAAATCTAATGGATATAATGCTTCAGCTATGGGAGCCGGATGATGCAATTTAGAATGGAAATCTTTTTGCCAGAGCCTGAGCTCAGAACAAAGCTTTTACGTTTTTTTTTTTTTTGGCGGGGGGGTGGGGGAGGGAGGGGAACTGCTAGGTTCCCTTTGGACACCATTAATGTTGGAATCACCTGTGTGGTCGATGTCCTTTTTATGAAGGTTGACAAAGGCAGTGTTCTGGGTTGACATACCAAGTTGGCATAAATTAAGGGGCAATTGGAGAACAGCCTGTTTTCCCCATTCCTCAAATTTACTTGCCTCCCTTGTTTGTCATCTTCAGTTATAAGCTTTTCTTTGTAAAATGTTACATGTAGATTTGCACTTTGTTCATAGTGTTTATAAATAATTTGCACTTTCTAAATGTCTCTTGGTTTTGATGCTACCCAGTGTGCTTGGGGGTGTGAGCAGACCCTTTCCTGTCTTCTGCCCTTTCTTGCCATGTAGTTTCCTACCCATGTTTCAGGAATAACACAACTGTAGCTAAAGGAGCCAACTTGCTCTAGTTGGAGAGCTGGTCTGATGGTCTGAAGTGAAGACAGTAGAGAGATCTAAACAAACAGCAGGGAGAGAATGTGTAGCTTCCTCCATATGTTTAATAGCAGCCTTGACGTGAATGCTTCCTTAGTCACTTACCTATTTTCTGGTGAGTCCATATTGGCTCTTCTGCTGCACAAAGCCTTTCTTGGACCCCATCAACAGTTAAGTGGGTGTGTTCTGCTCTTGTGTCCCCTTACGATAAACAGATTCTTCAAGGAGGCTTTTTATTTTTGTTAAAGGCAAGTTAACCAAGATAGCCTGGGTCACTGCAGTGAAGAAAGATGAAGCTTTCATGACCATCCTGTCTAGAAAGTGCCAGAACAAAGGGCTGCTGGACTGGCACCTTCCTTCCTTGTAGGATGAGGTGGAATGAATGATTAACAATGGCCTCCTTACCTGCTCTTGGCTCATCAGCTGTCTCAGTGTAAATAGCAGATTTGGTTATTGCTTTGCATTGTGTAGTTCTAACCTAGTCCGTGGGGCAGAGCAACAACACATTGTAAAATCGACAAGTGAAAAATGAAGATAATTTATTGAACTGAATACATTTATTATTCCCATCTAGGTATTTATAGAAATTTAAAGTGACATGTATCTCATACAAACTACTTCAGGGACTTTAAAAAGCTTAACAAACAAATGTGGAGCAGCTGGCAGAGCAGCTCTCTGTGCCTCAGACGTAGGACTTCATATTGCCTTATTTGTTGTGTCAGTATGGTATATTGGGTCTAAGGAGGGGCCCAGGCTTAGCTAGCATCACTTATCACCATTCCTCCACAAAAGACCTGTCTTGTAGCAGCTGTGGATTGAGGAATGGGACTTATTCCATAATTTGTCAGTTGTGTGGTAGTAAGTAAACACATAGAAATCCCATTGTTACTAGGCACATCCCATAGTTCTCTGTAGCTTTGGCAGCTTAACGAGGAGGAAGTTCCCTTGTAGCTAAAATCAACTTCCCTGAGAAGGAGGAACTCAACCACTGCAATGTTAGATTCTCTCACCGGACTTTATAGCCTCAGACACATACTCAGACTGCCTTTAAACCTCCACCTCCTGTTCTTACTAGTTACTTACCCCTCTAAACAAAAACTTGACTGTTGTGTGTGGGTGACCATCATTTTTATAAAAACTCTTAATGGAAGAGATCACCTCAAATAGGCAGGAGTACACTTCTGTTCCACATCCCTTAACCAATTTTTGTCCAGCCATGAGTGTTTGGTTCAGGCAGGTTTGTTTTCTTTTAGTTACATAGAAGGTGCTGAATGAAAACTAGAATTTATGAATACATTTTAAATGAGAAAGTATCAATAGAGTCCATGGTAGCTTTGTGTGTTACACTAGTTCTTTTCTACTGTATTAAAGGACCATTAAGCACAGACTGTATAACTCTTTCCCCTAAATGCTCTATGTAAAGCATTTATAAAGCAATCCATCAACAGTGGTTGACAAAATTATTTCTTGAGTACAGTACATGGAGTAATAGCAACACGGAGTCAACTTCACGCCCTGATTTTCTCTGGCAGCTGACAGGAAAAATGACCAGAGCCAAGCATTGAACAAGTCAGAACCATTTGGCAAATCTCAGTCTTTCCCCGTTTATCAGATTGTCTCGTGGCAGATTTTACTAATGTAATTTAAAAAAAATAGCACTATGCCCAGGTTTTCTTTTTCAGTGTCTCCCTCTGTGTTCATGTACTATATTTTACCCTTGTGTAGCACCTTTCAATTTTGGATCTCTAGGGGCTTAACAGTTCACTCACCTTATTAATCATCGTTTTATAAGTGAAGTGACTGCGGCACAGAGAGGTTAAGTAACTTGCCCAGAGTCACACAGTGAGTCAACAGTGGAGCTAGGACTGGGACCTAGGTCTGCCTGACTCCTAGCCCCTTGCTCTAACTTCTATATACTGCATGTGTTAATGAAAGAGAACATTTTGCCTGCCACCATGGAGTCCCAGGAAGGCTATTATAAGGGTGTGTCAATTTGCCACTAGTCTGTAAAGGCTGAGGTGGGAGTGTGCCCAGTTTTTTAGGCTATGACAACAGCTGAAACATGCATCTTTTAGAAAATCTCTCCAATCAGAAGTATCCCCAAACCAGAATAGCATCTCTTGTGATTTTAGCACTCTAAATCCTACTTGTGGGGAGCCTTGCATAGAATGGGAAAGTCGTATCGCTTGGCAGCTACTGACTGGGGAGGTGAGATTGTTTGCACCATTCTTACAATGGCCATTGTCTTGTAAGCCAGTGAGTCCCCCACGTATTTTTTTGGCTGTGCATCTCGAAAGGGAGTTATTTGTGTGTGGTCCTAAAAGACATCCCTTTGCTGAGGATTTTGTTGCTAAAGCCTACCTGTTCCTATTACTTGTATAATAAAGAAGGGGCGGGAGCTCTTGGATTAATCTTTTTCTAGAGTGTTTGGAAAACAAAGCAAGAGGAAGTAGTGTCCATAGTAATATGAGTTAAATTGCAGAGCCCATTCCCCTGGCAAAGGCACATCAGCTAATGATACTTCCCCCAAAAAGCTAAGAAGTAGCGTTGGGTTAGCTGATGTTGTTGTAGGAGTCAGGCTGAGACTGGCACAGCCGGGATGCTTCAGACCTATCTCAACAAGTGATTGATAGTCACTAACAATCAGCCTTGGCACTTCAGAGCTGGGGCAGGGAGTGGGAAGGATACAAGCAAGCAGTTCTGTTAGACAGTGGATGCTTAGAAGCTGTACTCCTTTATGTATGAAGATTTCCAAAAAATTTTCATGCTAGCCCCTCTTAGATTTTATGTTTCTTTTGTAAAGCAGCTATTAAACTATACACAGCAGTCAGGAGACTATTTGTATTAGCCTTTTCTTAAAGCAGTTGTTCTATTACCAGTTAGCCATGCTGAGACCATGAAATGGCTCTGAACAAGAAACATGTTGTAAGATCTTTCACTTGAGAGGATGGTGGTGTCTGTACAATATGTGCTGTGGCTAGGGCTGGCTCTGCTGGGCTGGAGAAGAGTAGGCGGATGTGGGGACTTCCTTCTGAATCTGTGTTTTGTGATCTTAATATTTCTCCCACACACATTGGAGCTGCCATAGGGCAGCTTTGCATTTTCTACAGACTCCAGGTTCACAGACAGTCTTATTGCTAAAGATTTCGTTCTTCATAACTGTACATACTGTACCTCAGAGGTGCTGCAAGGGCAGAAAAAGAGAGATTGTATATGTAATGCTCATGGCAGGACAAATTACATATTCACTTCTGGAATATAGGTAGGGGCTTTATTATTATCTATTATGTCCACTGTGGTAGTGCCCAGTAGCCTCAATGAGGAATGGAGTAGTCCATTGTGCTAGACATCCCCTACCCCCAAAGGAAGATCTGAGCCCTGTGATTAAATGTTTTACAACTTCAATTCTAGTAAGAGCATTCACCATTGTGTTGCACTCTTTATAGCAACAGCAAGTCAATAATGACCCCCAAAGCTAATGAACTACAAGTTCTAGCTGTTCTCCTCTCTCAGCAGTCGATCGGACCTTCCTGCCAAATCTTTTTGCTGCAGTGTAATTGTAAAAGGACGGAAATAAAATATGTACTAGAACCTGTCATAAAAGTTGATAAACTTCCTCCTTTAACCTCTCACTTCCCTCTAGTTTAAAAGTCAAGGGAATCTGATCTGATTTAAGGGCATGTCAGTTACACCAGCTGAGAAAGGGGTATTTGTGGATATAAATACATTACGTTTAGCAATTGGTTGCATCAGGTGAGTTTCTCCTTATCAGTTTAAAAGGACAGTGAGATGCTGAAAAGTGAAAAATGGCATCATGAGGTTCCGTCATTATTGTCTCTCTCTGTGGCTCCACATCAGACTCCTTCAGCTTGTAAGGAAAAAGATGGCTGTTCTAGCTGCCAGCCCTGTGACTCCATCTGGGATCCGAAATTCAAGCTGTGCCTTTCCTGGCTCTGTCACTAATTATAAAGGTTCTGCAGTTGGAACTTAGTTAAACAGAACTGATGGTGATGCGTGAGCCAGAATGGAATGCAGCTCACTTTCTCATAGGTGGGTGGGCTAAGAGGACTAAAAAGTAGGGAAATGCTTATTTTAGTCTGTATGGTCAGCGGGTATGACTGAATTCACAGCAGGGGGAGATCCATGGAGAAAGTAGAGGACATTTTAACATAGTGATTTTGTCGATCAGCATGTTGCTTTAACAAACAAAGATTCGCCACATATAGTAGTTAGCGAGTCTGTTAGTGGTCTCTATACAGGTAAATCAATGATAGTTTAGGACATTGTGATAGTAAGCCTTATTGCAAATCTGGAGGAAATTACATATGGCACAACGTGCAGAATGAACTCCATTCCCTCTTTGTCTGCTAGGAACTGAAATCTGATGAAGCATATGACTGCCCACATCTTATATCTCTGAAATGCGTGTGGTGCTGTGATATACACTTTTGAATGACATGACTTTTAATATCTTAGGCAAATACTAGAATTAAAATCTGTTTTCTCCCCATTCACATCTCCTCCAGTAAATTGTTAGCAACTGAGATTCTACAGACACTTTCAGGCATGGAGGTGTGTTCTCCTCTAATTAACTGTCTGTTTAAAATGCATAAATGTTCTAATTTTTCTTAGAAGAATGAAGGAACAGAGTTTGTGCTGTTTCTTAGCGTACGGGGGAAGTGACTGAGAAGTTGATGGCAGTTATGATTGTGAATTGGAAGGACGCCCTATATTGAACTGTTTATTCCACATCGCCCTCTGTGGTACAGTTTCACTAAACTCTTATGTGGGGGAGGAATATATTGACTAAATTAGTGCCTATAAGCACAGGATTATTGTGCTTTTAAGAAATAAAGTAAGTGGTGCTTAACTTTAGACATATGCTGGCCCGGAGGTACTTTTCTCTTATTCCTTTATTGTGCACATCGACTATGCGTTGTTGGTTCCTGGAAATCAGTTGAATTAGTCTCCAGCGACTGCACACCATCAGCAGAGCCATTTAGATGTTTGCTTTGTTTTGTTTTGTTTTTTATGTTCAGTGGAAAATCACTTATTGCGGGGCTCTTTGGAATCCCTTCACTCTAGTGCACTCCTGCTTGCTCCTTAGCATACAGCAAAAACTACACTTTAAAAGCAAAATCACACTGGAAAATCTGGGCATCCTTTAAGGTGATTGCAGATCATACACTTTTTTCTTTTTTTAAATGCATGTTTGTTTCTTAATGCACTGCCTTTTTCCTGATTTAAGGGTAACATTTTCAATAGTGCCTGAGTGACTTAGATGCCTGCGTTCCATTTTCAACACTAAGTGCTCAGGAGCCTAAATTATACTGAATGAGACTTGGGCTTCTAAGCACCTAAGTTGCTTTTGAAAATGAGTAAAATTTTCAAAAGGGCCTATATGTCTCTATCTCTCTCCTTTCCTTATGTAGTGCCTCTTTAGATAAAGTATATTCTTATTAAATCCCTTCAGTTGATAATGCAGATGTTTTCAGGAACTAAGGGAGTCAGCTGCATTTGATAGCTTGGAATTCCTTTCTGGTACGAGTGGATTTGCTTCCTAGCCTACATTTGTTTTTCTCGCTAATAGCATTATTACCTTACCTTTAAAACCCGCAGTTATGGAGCATAATGATACACTCCTTTTGCCAGCTGCCACATCATGGCTTGAATACTCAACTGTGAACAAGCATCTATGCCTCACATTTTAATTTCTTCATCTCTAACAACAAGCACGTCACTGTTGGAATAGAAATAGCTTAAAAACCTGTCACTAGGAAACAATAACACTTACTTTCAAAAATGGGGAATGTTCTCTGCATTCCCAGAAACATTTTTGCATAAAAAACATCACCCTGATAATTTACCCAGGCTGACTTTCCACAGCAGCAGCTAGGTTAGAGTTTAGGGCCTTGTTTTCTTGTCTGCACCAAGATTATGACTGAACATCTCTTATCATTTTGTACATGCCATACCATCTGTTCTAAGTCTTCCTTTATAGGTAGGCTATGGATTCTGAATGACGTTTCTTTCTCATAAGATGCGTACTAAGCCTGAGACATTCCTGTAGACATCTACTGACTAAGTAGGGCTGTGGCTCTACTTACATTGTCGCTTCTTGCTCATCTTAGCCCACAGCCTAATGAAAGTTAACCCCCCCCCCATTGAACCTTTACTGCTTCCTGCAGCTAGGGAGAGGGAGAAAACACCTAAATTCATGATCCCTCAGATCTGGGTAGAAGGTCCCCACCTTCTATTTCATGCATTTTGCCCCAGTGTAGACCAAGAGGAGTTATCACTAAACTTGGGTATTTGCAAGGAAGGATGTGCCTTGAATCTTTTATTGTACATTAAAAAGTGGTCATTGCTCCAACTGTATCAGAGGTATTGACCTCTCCCTCTTGGTGGTGGGGAGTAGCTTTTGGCTAAAGATCCAATTTAGAAACTATGAGTTAGACTGGCCCCCCTCCCTGAAACTGGCAGTGGGGAAGCCCTTGTTTATAAAATGTCTCTGCATGCAGACCTCCCAGTGTCTTTCTCCTGGACTGACTACTTGAGAAAGGCTAATGGATATCAAGGGGGGAAGATGTCTGAACGCAGTGACTGCCAGCTTGTTTCTTTGCAGTGGCTTTTGAATCATTATCTTGCTTGAATGCAAATTTGTTTGCAATGGGAGGATTTAAATCCTATTTGGGCCAACCCATCTTAACATTTGATGGAATGATTAGGATCCCATGTTATCCCCCAGCATGTATGGAATGGCCTTGTAGAATAATTAAACAAAAACATATAAAAGCCTGCTGGCAAAGCTCTGATAGTAAATCTCTTCCATTTGCTGACCTCTCCCCTACCAGTCTCAAAACATTGCAAGTCACAGGGAACTTGTCAACTTATGAACATAAAGCAGTTAGTAAACTAGAGGAGATGCCTCCCTTCCCTCCCTACGTTTGTGGAGGAGTGAGGAGGGACTCTTAACAGACACCTGGCAACACATGGTCACGATGAATAGTGGAGACACGAAGTGGAAGGAGAACAGATCCACTCACTGGAACCCCAGTAAAATAACTATTTAAGGAATGTCCTTGCCCATCATTGGGCAGGGATCTTTTGGAAGTGAATGAGATAGCTGTCAGCACTAGAAACCTGGTATCCTTGAATAGCAACCATTATCATGACTTTGTTTTTTGGGTTTTTTTTCCACTAACTGGCTACATTTTGTAAGGACCATTTGTTACACTATAGGTGGAATCAGTAAGGCCCAGTCGTAAATATCATGAAGAAATGGTCCAAGTTCTCCTGGAATCAAAACAACGGTCGGCTTCTTGTCTCTGTTGATCTGTGCCCTACGGTGTTTTGAATTTCACCCTGCTTACCTAGGATGGATTACAGCATTGGAGAACAGGAGAGATGGCAAAAATAGAGACAAGTGCTGTAGATCTCAACTGGAGAGCAGCCAGCAAAGTAGTGACCATCCAGATGGAAACTGTAATGTGCCTTTGTTAAAAACAAACATACAAAAAAAATCCCACCTGCAAAATGTATTACACACCAAACATGAGTGCTACGGAGTGAGATTAGAGTACACAGCAGCCACAATCCTTTTCTCTGCCACTGTCTAGTTTTTCTTTCTCGTTTCTCTGAAGAGAAATGGCAAATGCAGCCTGAGCCCATGTTGATGCTGTCAACACGTGGCAAGAGTGAAGCAAAATACAATTAAATTTTTGTGATCTCCAAAGCGAGACAAATCGCTCCAGGAGAGAGAGGAGGCGGGAGGGTGGAAGATGAGTCTGTTAGGATTTGTTACAGCCTGGGTGAATTGTGAGTCTGATACAGAATTGCCTGAGGCATCAGTTTCGCAGAAGCTTTTCCTTCTCAAACAGTGGCTTATGTCGAGGGGGTTTCCAGGATTATTTTTCTCTCTCTCCAGTTGTCTTTTGCAGAGCAAGGGCAAGGAGATTTATGCCAGAACTTGACAACCAGTAGGCCTCTACAAACCACTCCAACAGTATTTCACTTCCCCAGTCATCAGGGCTCAGAAGCAGAGGCAGAGCGAGAAATGGAGTCCATCTATCGGATGGCGGGCCGTCATGCTTCGATTATATTCACTGAAGTCTTGTTTTTTGGAAACTAGAAGAAGGGGAGAAGGGGGAAAAGAGGGGAAAACGTAGAGAATACTCAAGAAAAGCCCTCAGAGATTTGTTCCGTGTAGTGGTGAATTTGTAAATGGTCCTCTCGCCTGCTGCATAATGAAAATGGGTCAGGGTTGGGGCTGGCGTTAACACTGCCTACAACTGCTGGGCAAAGAAACAGTCTGTGTACTTGACTCTGGACTTTAAAGGCCCAATTTATCATCAGCTTGCATCTTGTGCAACTGTTTACACCAGTGCAAAATGTTATGATTCTGCTTGATTAGCATTTCCTCCCACTTTGCACAAAGGTAAATGATTACACAACGGGTAGAACAATGATAAACCGGCCCAATCCAGGGGTATGTTATGGTCATGGTGTGACTTATTAGCATGAGTATTGTTTCTGAAATACATAAACTGCATGGAACCTCAAATTCAGATGCTATCAATGAAGTTTACAGCAGTGTTACTCCAGCGAATGGGGATTAGAATTTTATCCTATTTCTTTGGGCAGCCTGCTGCCCAGTTATGGTGCACAACCCACCCAGGGAAAGCCAAGGGTTCACAACTGCAAACTCTGCACCACCTAGCTGGGTCTACTGCCTGCTCAGTGTTGCTGGGGCAAATGTTTGATCCCAAGGGATTGCGGGTGGATACAGAAGGATCGTGAAACATAGAGCTAAGGCTGTCACTCTGTTGTAAATTGCCGCTGCACTGGGCAGGGTGAAGAAACCGTGACAGGAGTAATGCCAACAACAGCAGAGTTAACAAAATATTGAGCACCTTTTCCTAAACCGTACCAGTTCATCACCAAGAAGGGCAGTCTGCCAGAGCTGGAAAAAAAGTGTCATCAAAATTCGTAGAGCCACAGGGACCGAAAAATGTTAGGCAGCTTGGTTGCATCCCTAGCCCTTTCTTTATCTCTCTGGAATTAAACTTGGAGATGCTGCTTGTTTTCCAAACCACGGGTATCCCTGTCAATCATCCTGGATATCTAGGACTATAGAAATTAAAGTGGAGGGAAGCATTTGAATCTGGAAGAAAGTGGCATGTTTAAACTGGCAGCTCACAGAGAGAGCCATGCTATTGTTTTGTTAAGCCCTGATCCTGCAAGTTACTGGCTGAGGAGGGATTCCTGTGCCCACACAGAACCACACTGATTTCAGTATTGCTGTGTGAGCCCCGCACAGTTGCGGGATCAGAACCTTGACCTGTTGCTTGTTGAGTTATCCTCAGTCTCTAGGGTTTGCCCATGTCATACTTAATTGATCCTGGTGAGGTTCTGCATAACCTGTTTCAAAGAATTAGCAGGAACAGCTCTTTTTGACACAGGCCTCTTCATATTGTGATGTAAAATGTAAGTCATTTTCAACAGCGGTGCCAATAAATATAAAAATATAAGCTTCAGATTTGATTATATCTCATGCGAAATCAGGGTCGTGCTTAGAGCTGGGTAAATAGTAAAAGAAAAATAAATTTTTGAATTATTATTTGTATTGCGGTAGTGCCTACGAGCCTTAGCTATGGATCAGGACCCCACTGTGCAAGGTGCTTTACAAACACACCAAGAAGACAGTCCTTGCTGTGCTAAAATTCTCTTAAAATTCCAATTCTTGTTGGCTGCATTCAAGCCACTTCTGCATCCACTTTCTGACAACATCCTAGCAAGTGTCTTTATTCATCCAAGTGTCAGAAGGGTTCATGGGATGGCTGCTGTAGAATATTTGTTCAGAGTTTTGAATTCGTAACCATCCATATTCATGCCTCACACCTGCTTCTACAGAGTTTCATCCATCCAATGAGGGAATAGGGAATATCTCATGTTGAACCATGTGCCCAATCAGAAGTAACTAACACAGCTCGAACTCTGAATGCTCACAATGAACTGCTCAAAAATGAGCAGGAATAGGAACTAGTGCATAATTTCAAATAATAAATAAATGAAAGACAGTTAGGCTCAGTTCCTGAGCAATTTGGACACAGGAAAAAAAGTTAAATTAATTGAATAAATGATTTGGTGCAAATTATTTGCCCAGCTCTAGCTACATTATTGATGTCATTTGCCACAACATATCTTAAACCTCATAGCAGCTCCGTCTCTTAAACAGCTGATAAACTGTTATCTGAGAACAGCCATAAGATCCCCCCTGCCACTAGCATTCTGACCAGTAATCACTGCTGTGGGGTTCTGAACATAGCAGTGTTGGCTCTCCCCTTTCAGATTATAGTCCATCACCCAAATACAGCACTTTTCATCCAAAGATCTCAAAATGTTTTACAAATGTGAGTTGATATTATTACCCTAATTTCACTGAGGGGGAAACTGAGGCACTGAGATTATGTGATTTGGCCAAGACCACCTAGTGAGAGCTAGAGTTGGGAACGAAACCCAGGATCCTGACCAGCAGTTGTGCTTTCAAGCCATGCTGTTTCCCTTGTCATAGGGGAGACCCACTTCTGCACATTGGCCCAACAGAGAGAATGTTATAGCTGGGATCCTTAACAGAAGGTTGGTTTTCAGGTTAATTCAGCAGAAGCCCAGCTGGAAATTGATTGGCTGCCTCATCCCCCACTGTGTGCCGATAGCACCTTACCTTGCTGCGCAGGAGCCCTCCACTCTGGTGCTCGGGAGTGCTGCTCTCAGACGCACTCTTGGCTTTCTCCTTGTTGTTATTTGGTTCATTATCTTTGATGATGTCATACTGCCTGCAAAACAGGGCGATCACTCCTAGCAGGAAAAAGTTAGAGGTCACATGAATGAGCCAGGCCTTTGGAACCTGCAGTGATCAGAGCCCACTAGCATGCTGCTGTGCACCTTGTGGTAGAGACCTCAGCAGCATTGATACCAAGTCCCAAAGATCCTTTTCTAATATGACTAGTCAGGCTCTGGCTGCTTCCTTCACAGTGCCAAATTCCACTCTAACCCAGTCAGACAAGGTCAGGAGATTACTTGTACTCCCACTTCCCTCTCATTAAACAGGACAAATGTTTTAAGCTTTCCCCTTTGGATAGCAGTTTACACAGACCATGTTAGGAGGTTTAGTGTGACCTTTGCTTTGCAAGCACGGGCATATTTGGAATTCCCATTAGTTGGAAATGTGTCCTCAAAGCTTCTTTTTCTGAAGCAAAGAGGGGTGCAGTTGAGCTAGAGGTTGTGATGAATGACCTGTGTCTGCCTGCAGATGAAACAAACCAGGGTCTCCTGCTCAGCAGGACAATGTCTGCAAATATATGACAGCTACAGCAGGATGAGCTGCCAACGGAAATATCCTCCCACACATTTAGGTGTGTGGAGAACAAAGCAGGGGCAGCCATGACGAATGAGGAGAGTGAAAATGTCTTTCACAGCGGCTTTTGTGTTATATTCTGACCAAATAACCACCTTTCTGCCTGCCGGTTTCCAGTGCAAAGTAACAGAGGTGGCAGGAAGGGCAACTGATAAGGCCATTGCTTCTTGCCTACTGGAAAAGGATCCAACTCACATAACAGTAATACTCTGCATGTATATAGAGTTTTCCATCTGTCAGTCTCAAAGCACTTAACAGTGATAGGTGTTGTTATGGGAGTTGTTGCCAGGTAGTGCTGTTATACAAGTTCTTTCTTGCATGCAAGCAAATTGTCAGCCATGGGAAGACATGCTGACGGTTGCATAAAAGTATCATCATTCTCATTTTCAGATGAGAAATGTAGGCAAAGTGAGGCAAAGCCAGTACTAGAACCCAGGTCTTGACACCAAGTCATGCCCACTGCACTGGGCCATCAGAGAAGCTTAGTGTATAAAGTGAACATGGATGTACGCTCAGATTAACTGTAGTTTCCATTCACCAATAATTCCGTACTTGACTCTCAGATGGCTCTGCCACAGGGCTGGGAAAAGTCATAGTCAGAATGAAACTTTGTAAATAGTTCATCAGCTCCACTGAGATTTTTTTTACCCACCCACGTTTGGTAAATGGCAGTCATTTTGTCTAGAAAGGGAATTTAAAAGCCTCTTTCAGGATGTTGGACAATTCTGTGCTCACATTATGAGCTGAGTTTTGGAAGATGAAGCTTAATTACTTGTCTAGATTAAACCATTTTAGCTATCTCACTTAATTATTTTACTCCCCAAATGATTCTTACAGGGCAGGAGATTTAGCTCTTAATGTGCAGAGACAGTAACTTCTTTATCTAACTATTTTAAAGGATCAGAGATTGGAGACAGTGACTGGAACCCAATCTAGCCCTGTGGAAAGCAGGTACCAATGCATGGTAAACTCAAGTTTTTTCCAGTGGAAAAAATTATATATGAATCTTATCTGGTTGCTGCTAGTCCCTCTGGGTTCACTTACAGTTGGAAAGAATCCAGGGGAACAAGACGGGACACCCTTAAGACCCCTGTCTTTTTATAAAATGATTATTAACCAAAATTTGTTGTCAGATCTCAGATTTGTGACCCGATTTCATCTTGGGGGCGGGAAAGAGGAATCTCATCTCAGTTGAGTTTAGCATAAATGGGCCTGGGCCAGCTCCTCTGCTGGTATAAATTTGACACAGCAGCACTGAAGTCAGCAATTTACACCACAGAGATTTAAGCCTACAGTCTCTTGAGGACATGATTTAACCCTTCAAACCCTATCAATCTTCAGGGCTTTATTAATAAATAAGAAAATATGCGCACACACAAAATTATAAGAATGTTAAGGTGGTTAGTCTTACAAAAGCCAGGCAGCATTCCAGATCCTGCTCAAGTCATGCAAAGGGACTGTAAAGTCAGCTTCAGCAGTCAGCCGAGGATTCCCCCAGCATGAGGAAATCCAAGGGTGGCACAGAGCTGCCATAGCAGACTATGCCACCCCCTTTTACAGCTATGGGCATAGGGAGCATGTTGATGGCATGGCTAGGGTGAAGGAGTTTCAGTTCTCACAATCCCTGACTGACTGGAGCTCAGGCACAGCTGAAGAATGAACCCATTGTCCAGAATCCATATTTCATAGGGAAAGTCTCCAGCCTCCAACAGTTAAGGGACAGAACTATCCCACATTGCTCTAACACCTAAGCAAAAGAGAGAAATATTTTATCCTCTCCTGTGAGCCCCCTGGCACGTTCTTGAAAGATAGCTGGGGATTGTCCCCTCAACCACACATCTCTAGCTTTAGTTGGCGTCTTTCCAACAGTTGCAGTTTTTCTGCACACACAACTATGTAGAATGTTCCTATTATCAGGACAATGGGAGTAAATACCGACTGTACTTTATGGGTTATATAATCTACTTTATTGTAAATTTCCTTGCATGCCAGTTCCCTTGTTTCACCTGAAATATCTTCCCCCGACCAATGTGACTATGCGGCTCACGAGTAAAACATTGTGCTGTTTCATGAATGTTTTATGTTGCAGCAGAGGCAGCTGCTGAACGGAGGCCAGAGGAAGCTGGCGCTCTATACAGAAAACAAACAAGCACAAACTTTCTTTTCCGTTAACTCATGGCATCCTGATCCCAAGCGGGGCAAGCCATAGTGCTGGCTGCTGAGAATGCTGAAAGCTCCAGGCTGATCAAAGGAGTAAGGGTACACTCTCTTCATACATTTGCTAGATTAAAACAGATGGGCCTGGTCCTCCTCTGGTATAAACCGATGTAGCTCAGAGGGGTTATTCCAGTTTACACCAGCAGAAGATCTGGTCTCAAACTCATAATGGGGAATTCTTTGCTTTCCTGATGTCCCTGGGTGGTTTATTTCTTTTTTTAAATTGTATGGAAGGATTTTGATGCCAGGGTGGAGTTTGCAGATGACACTAAGCTGCAGAGAGAGGTAGATATGCTGGAGGGTAGGGATAAGGTCCAGAGTGACCTAGTCAAATTGGAGGATTGGGCCAAAAGAAATCTGATGAGGTTCAACAAGGACAAGTGTGGAGTCATGCACTTAGGACAGAAGAATCCCATGCATTGCTACAGGCTGGGGACAGACTGGCTAAGCAGCAGTTCTGCAGAAAAGGACCTGAGGATTACAGTGGATGAGAAGCTGGATATGAGTCAAGAGTATGCACTTGTTGCCAAGAAGGCTAACGGCATATTGGACTGCATTAGTAGGAACAATGCCAGCAGATCGAGGGAAGTGATGATTCCCCTCTATTTAGCACTGGTGAGGCCACATCTGGAGTATTGCATCCAGTTTTGGGCCCTCCACTACATGGAGGGTGGGGACAAATTGGAAACAGTCCAGCGGAGGGCAGTGAAAACGATTAGGGGGCTGGGGCACATGATTTATGAGGAGAGGATGAGGAAACTGGGCCTATTTAGTCTGCAGAAGAGAAGAGTGAGGGGAGATTTGATAGCCGCCATCAACTACCTGAAGTGGGGTTCCAAAGAGGATGAATCTCAGCTGTTCTCAGTGGTGGCAGATGACAGAACAAGGATCAGTGGTCTCAAGTTGCAGTGGGGGAGGTCTAGGTTGGATATTAGGAAAAACTATTTCAGTAGGAGGGTGATGAAGTGCTGGAATGGGTTACCTAGGGCACGATGGAATCTCCATCCTTAGAGGTTTTTAAGGCCTGGCTTGACAAAGCCCTGGCTGGGATGATTTAGTTGGGGTTTGACTAGATACCTCCTGAGGTCTCTTCCAACTCTAATCTTCTAAGATTTATTGACCCACCTGTTAGCGGCCCCTTCCAAGCCACTATTGTCTAAGAAAATCCCGTGGGCACTCTTCTAGGCCCAATCCCACTGCAAAGTGCCCCAGGATTGAAAAAGTGCAGAGGGGATCTTTGCTCCATCCTGCCACAGCACCAAGCACTCTTCAGCCACAGCTGTGGATCCGACCTTACAGTATTGCCTTTTAAATCATATGGGCCCTGAACCTGTAGCCCTGATGCAGCAAAGCTCCCATTGCATCAATGGGATTTTTTGTTGCATGAGGTCTGCAAGATCAAGCCACGATTTTCAAAAATGGGTTTAGGTTCCTAAGTCCACGTTTAGGCAAAACACGTGGCTGGACTTCAAAAAGTGCTGAGCACTCAGCAGCTACTTTTGGCATTTAGCTTACTTGTCGTTGCTACAAATTTACCCTTTTTCTCCCTTGCCTTTGGCCCGTCCCACCCATAGGTTCATACATTTTAAGGCCAGAAGGTACCATTAAATCATCTAATTTAGGCTGATGTCACTGAAGCCCTGTAGTGGGACTCTCTCTCTCTCTCTCTCTCACACACATTCTTCAGACTGGGGCATTTCCTTGTACAGTTTGATCCTAGACCACTCATAGACCTTTGCAGATTGTTGCTCACAGAGTCTTCATCCTTTCCGTAGCCTCATCGATAATAGTACAGAGTTGACCAGTTTTGCTCTCAGATGTGTGGGAAATTTGCTCTGTAAACGATTCTTTTTTTTATACCAGATTTTAAGAGGATTCAGGTTCATTGCTGACCTGATATTTTATGTTTGGCTGCTCCAGATCATTTGTTCTTTTAACAGTTCAATCGTAATAGATCTCAAACGTGGGTTTTAGTAAATATAGAATGACCGATGCTTGAGAGTGAGACAGGAGGTTTAAACTCACTCTTGATTTGTGATGTTTGTCTTTAGAATATCGCCGCACCTCTTCAGAAGAATTACTGGCTTGTGTGTGACCTGCAGGCATGTAATGGGCCAGATATAGTGACAGTGGCACACTTCTCTTGGGCTGCGTTCTGTTAATGAAACAGAAGGGGCTGGATTCTGGTGTGGGGTTAAGGGGATTACCATCAAGTTTTTTCTGGGAGGATTGAGAATATAGGATTTACCACAGCAGATCAGACAATTGGTTCATTAAATCCATTATACTACCTCCTACTGTACTAAATGAGACTACTTCAGCCAGTCCAGTTCCTGCCTCCAACAGTCGCCAATACCTGATGCTACAGAGGAAGGTGAAATGCACTTATATCCAAATGTGAAATGCTGCATACAGGGGGCAGGGGTAGGGATTACTCTGCATATCTCTTCCTGGCCATCATGGGTGTATATTCTCACACACACCCGCACATGACTCGGGGACATTACATGCCTTCGTCATAGGGACTGCTACCAACCTGCCCACATGAATAACACCACGACAATGATGAGAATTTCCCCAGCGCGCAGCTGCTGGTTCTTCCCCATCTCCTTCATCGTCACCTCATCTGCACAGGGGAGAGAGAGACAATGAGTTCCATTTGTGTAATGAGTTCAGTCAAACGCTGCCTGCTCCTTTCACGTGCTCCTTCCCCTCCCCCTAAAATCACAGATATTTAGTGAGCAAAGCTGGGTGGCTGCAGATCTGAAAACCCGTTGGAAGATTTGAAAATGTAGACCCCAGCTGACCACATTAAAGTCTCTCACTGGACACTCGTTTTACTATGTGCCCCAGCCTTGGACAGTGAGTGCACAAGGTTCAAAAGTAACATGAATTGTCCAGAGTCATCATGCCTCAGTCAGCTGCTAGCATCCCCGTTCCTTTCTCTCTCTCAGAGTTTTCTGCAGCACCCATCACTGGAGTATCTCCGCATGGTGTATTCTAGCCATCACATCGCTATTCTGTGCAGAATTCCTGCCCGCCCGGCTCAGGATTTATGTCCTGTAGTATGCAGGGTTGGCATAATCTTTTTCAGCAGAGTTGCAGGATGCAGGAATGAATAGTACCTCTTCATAAGCCATAATGTACAGCCCTGGCCTTGGAGGACCAAGAAGATTGCAGTTCAGATCTCCTGGGAAGCAGACAATGCTCTTCTCAGTGTTTTCAGATGAACAGCAATTCACTATTGACAGGCTCCAAATCATTTCAGCTGAAAGAGTCAAGAACTCACAGCATCCTAGGAACCATGGATGAGAACCCTGCAATATAATATGGCCTAACCTAATCATCTAGTAACCCTTTATAACCTGGACTCCTGCTCCTCCCTGTCTCCTGTTCTTTAGAGTGCCTTGCTGCTGCAAAACATCTCTTTGCCTTGGCACCATCTGATTTTGGCTGGATGTCTGCTCAGAAGGGACAAATTAAAAAGCATTTCCCTGACTGGCCGTAATTGATTTGGCAGAAACATTTCAGATTTTAAAAAAGCAGGATATCCATTGGTGTCTCTTAGAATCCAAGTGCAGGGAGGTTTAGTGAGTCTCTCACAGCCTCATCTTAATGCTGCTGTAGCGTCCCTGGCATGGATCCCCAGGAGTTCTATCCCAAACTGCGTGCAGAGTCTGACCAAGAATTTCCCCTGGCACTCTTCATTTGCTGGGCTGATTGGCATGCTTCTGCCAGACACTAGTCCTGAGAACAGTCCTCATTCCCTCTGCCTCTAAGCTACCCCCTGAGGAAAGAGCAATGGAGATTCAGGTGCTAGGAGCACTAGCGGCTGAGGTTCTACTGGGGTTCATAATTTTACTTAAACAGGCCAGTCTTGCTGTGGTTAATGTGATATACAAAAGTCACGTTACCAGCAAGGATTCTTGTGTCCTTACCATTAGGGAGTATCCCAGTCTTGACACTGCAGTCTGAGATGTGTAGCTGGTATGCCTTAGATTCCTCTACACTCATTTAAACTCTCTTAGTGCTGCTTATCCCACTTACTGGTGTGAGTTTAAGGGAGTCTAGGCTGAGGGAACTTGCTTGCCCAGCAGCTGGAAGATGCAATAAGAAAGGGACGGCCTCCTTTAATTTACACATCATTATTCTGCCCTGTCAGTTGCTTTCCATGCTGCGCACCTCACTTCTGGCTTCTTGACATGAGTTACACCAGCTAAGCCTCTTCTAGACTCATTCACTCTCAGCGAGACCCAGTGCATTGACTCAGAAGTGATGTAAAGGCCGGGTGAATTGCACACCAGTGGGAGGGGCTGAGTCTGAAGGAGCATAAATTGGTGTAACATGCACATTTAGGGAGCCATCTGAAGGTATAAAATTGCCATCACTCCCTGTAGACTCAGTCTGACCTCAGAATTTGGCCTTACAGGTACAGGGGACTGAATGGCCTGGGGCAGTGGGATGAAAGAAGGAGGATTTTCCCTCTACATCTCAGTTTCCAATCTGACCCTTGTTAGTTTCCTCTAGAACACCCCATCTCAGTCATGGGGAGAGAGTGAGAGATGAGCAGAAGCTGCCAGTGACTTCAGGGGGCAGGTGAGGCCAGGAGCACTCCTGTGTCTGACCCCATCATGTCATCTTCAGACACTTTCACTAACATGGGCACCCGTGAATTGTTTGGTTTTTTGTTTGTTCCCCAGCATTTGTGCAGAGCCTGAATAAACAATGAGGGCCAGGTCCTCCACTGGTGAAAACCGGCATAGCTTCAAGTCAGCAGAGCCACACCAACTTTCACCAGCTGAGGATTAGCCCGAGGTCTCATTTCTGTATTGGTGTTTTTCACTGACGTTCTATTTTTGCCTCAGGGAGCTGAACCGACCAGAGATCAGGTCTTGTCACAGTATTTCCACCATCCAAGAACTCCCAACTCCTGAGCCTTAGCCCTGGGCTCATAAACGTTTCTGTGGGCCAGTAACAACCACCCATGGAGAATGTAAACAGAAATTCTAGAACCTGTGTGTAACATGCAGGCTAACAGAGTCCCAGGACACGATACACTTTGCTGATGTGTTACGTCTGCATATCCCCCATGCTCACTCCTGTGTGTAGTTACATGGGTCTGATCCCACTGACTACAATGGGACTGCAACAAGCGAATTTAGCCCTGCCTGCATTTAGCTCAGCTGGTCTTAGTTTTGAATGCACCAGGCACCGTGTCTCACTTTGCTGGGCAACACTGCGCTGCATCTGGGGCAGCCCAAGGGGCCATGTAAGAACTCGCCCACACTTGCCTTTATTCTTGGAGGCCAGCTTCTCGGCTTCCCTGGGGGTCTTGAAGAGGACGGGTTCACTGGCTGGACTCTGGCCTTGGATGCTGATGGACTGGACATGCACAATATACTCAGTGTCCTCCTCCAGGTCCCAGAGGGCGCACGAGCGGGTGGTGGTGTTCACCTCTTGGATGAAGCGCAGCATCCGCACATCCTTCTTCTGCAAGCCCAAGGCAGGAAAGCACAGGCGCTCAGAGGGAGGGTTCTGTCTGGGTGACGGACGCCTTGCTACATAGACGCTTTCCACTGCTCCCCAGGGCCCCTGACAGCACCTTAGTGCTGCCATTTAAAGTCCCCCTAGCCCGTGCGAAGGAGGAAAGACGTGTGCTCTAATCTGATCACTGGCTTCTCAAGCAATGAGACCAGCTACAGCTGCTTTTATGCAAACGGGTGCAGGTGACAGCCACTCGCTCCTCCAACTCCCCAACTCCCGCTCCTTGTAGAGAAGGTGACCTGGTAAAGGCTTAGTGGAGAGGGGCCGGTTCCATTTCCCTTGAGATTCAGAGCCAGTTGGATGAATGGTTCAGACTCTGGATCTCTCTAGTATTTATCCGTACCCCAAGGGCATGGGTGTGCAAGGCCCGTATCACCTGGTAACACGTGCCATCTCCCAGGAGCTCGCTCACTAGCTTCAGCTTGTATAACGTCACAGCAGAGCAGGAGCCACAAATTCCACTCAAAGCATCTGGAGCTTCTGGGTGAAATTCATCCTGTGCAGAGCCCAGCACAAGGCCTCAGCACCTCTAGTGTCCCCGGCTCCTCAGAGATGTCGTGGTGCCGATGTTTTGTGCTGGCCTCTACATGAATCTCATCCTCTGTGAATGAAATGGCAACCTCCCAATGCTGGCTTTAAAGAGATGTGCTCTCATCTTCCCCATGCAGAAGCTTCTCATTGTTCTCTCCCTGTTGGCACTTACCCACTGGGCAGAGCTATTGCCGAGATTTGGGGCTGATGCTAGCTCTGTCAGGTTGCATTTTCTGCCTAGTCACCTTTGGGCCCTGGAAGTGTGAAGGCATTAAATCGGTCTGGCCTGCTCCTGCTCTCACTGAAGTCAGCAGCAAAACTCCCAGGGACATGACTGGGGGCAGCCTCTGGCCCTGAGCAGATTTGTGTGCATAGCTATAACTGCTTTCCCTGCCATGAGATGCAACTAAGAGCTGGGTGGGGCAGGAGGTGGAGATGGGCTAGTTTAGAGGACTCCCCTATCCATCTCCAGTCTCCTGAACCATTGAATCCCCCAGGGGCGTTTCGCTGATAGATCAATTCCCCTGCCCAGCCCCTTTGCTGTGAAGACCATGAGTTGCTTTGCACGGTCACCCCTATCCCTGGGGGTAATCATCCTGGCTGATGCTAACTTGTCTACTCTCCTGTCAGTGTGCAGTTCTTCTCTGTCACCAGGATTATACATTTGGGGCATGTCCTAAATCCAAACCCATGGAAATGGGTTAAGGTGAAGGAAGAGGCTGATTCTGTGTCAGAGCTCTGCAAAAGCCTTGTGAGAGCTGCAGGCGGGGCAGGCTGCATCATGATAAATCCAGAGTTTGCCCTTTCTTCCCTGCTCCTAAGGCCCAAAGCAGGCGGGATAGAGCTGAGGGGGACCCACCACATGTGGAGAGGAGGGGGCTATATGGGGAGGATACCTGCTGGGAGATTGCAAATCCAATAACAACTTCATCCTCCAGAACATCCCAGGTCACAACAGCCGAGTTGGCCTTCAGATGTTTGACTGTGACATTGACTGGAGCGGACGGGCTGTCTGCAAGGGGACAAAACACAAGCTTTACTACGGCAAAGTCACTGGTGCAGGCAGGAGACAGAGAAGGAGCTAGAGAGGAGCAGTCGATTCCCGTAAGGCATCAGACATGGTTTCCTGCAATAAGAGGAAACAGGATTTACCCAAGTTAGCCACTGCCCTTTAGCTAGGAGAGTTTGGGGGTGCAGATGCCCTTCATCTATGTACTGACTCCAGGCATGTGAAACTTTGAGACATAGACGCGCCATGTTTTTGGTGGCCATTAAATTCTCCAGCCCCCTTGGATGATTTAGAGTAACATTAAACCTGCATGTAAAATATTTAACCCTTTAGACACTGCATCCCGAACTCATGCTGATAAAGCTTTTATGCCACACAACACCATCACATACTCTTCATCGAGCTAGTGTATCACACACACCCCTGCTTTCTCCATTAGAGCTTGCCCAGACTGCAGTGAGAGTGAAAGGCAAACAGGACACTGACTGGGTACTCAGCACATCACCAAGGGTGGTCTGTAGTTGGAAGTCCTGGAGTGCTGGTGTATGGGGAGACTTTGGCAAACCAGTAAAGTGCCTGAAACCACTATGGCTTATTGTTAAAGGCAGCCTAGTCAGCAAGCTGTAAATTGGCCATTCAGCAGTCTAAGCTTGACCAAGGCAGGAGGGAGGGGGGGAGTTTTGGGGTGCCACAGAAAGGGCAGCTTGACCCCACGTCCTTCCTGGTAAGAATTGTGTTGAAGTTGCTGATACATGTATTTTAAAAGAGCAGGATGTGCCCCCGGAATGTCTGTTGGGGTCTCAAGGCTGCAAACTCTGGGAAAACCCACACCTGGTTAATCAGTAATCAGAAGGAGCCTCTTGCCTGCCCATTGGAACCGCTTACTTAACAAGTTTTCTTTAAAGGACATGTCATTCTATTACTAATGTATAAATAAGGGGAAAAGCTTGAGATAGTTGGACTCATTTGGGGACTCTTTTGGGATCTTTTTGGACTCCTTCTGGATACATCTTGTGGTCCCCACCAGCAGACGGAAGATTTGGCCACCGGAAGCCTGCCGCTGTGTCACTCAAGAGCCACACTCAGCTTTGGTAATTATCAAGGGTTGGGGGTGTTTTATTAACCATTGCGGACATGTGTAAGTGCTTGAGACTAAGTAAAGTTTAGCTTTAGGTGAAAGCACTCTTGAGTTGTCCTGTTTGTGCCAGCCATCTATCGGTCGGACGGCTGTGTCTCCCCTGATTTATTTCCTGACACCACTTTGCACAAAATTACCAAGAGCTTTGGGTTGAAAGAACCTCTGGTAACACTGGTGCCCTAGTTAACACTCTTGGGGATTTGAAACCCACATGCAGTGAAGAGGGGGGTGCAGGGCCAGTGTAACCACTAGGCGAACTAGGTGGTCGCCTAGGACTCCAAGATTTGGGGGCACCAAAATTTGGTGCCCAAAAATTTTATTTTACACTATTGCTCCCAGTGGAGGGACTGGCCGCTTGCAGCCGTGTTAGCACCTACCTCTGTGGGCATCCTCTGCAACTGCAGGCCCCGCCACCTCCCTCTGCTGCGCCCCACATAACTGCCCGCCCGTGCCCCCCATGCCAGTCCGGAGCTGCCTCCTCCCCAATCCCCCAGGCTGCTGCATCGCTCCCTAGCCCGCTCTCTCCGGCTCTGGCAGTCCCAGAACCCCTGTCGCAGCAGTGGCTGCTGGCCAAGGGCTGCCAGCTGTAGATCGGAGTGAGTGACATCAGCCCTCCTGCAGCTGGCCCTATTGACAGCAATGCAGCGGCGGGGGGAGGGGGAGGGGAAGAAGTGGGGGAAAGGAAGGAGGAGACCATGGCCACTGGTCCATCTGCAGGAGTGGAACATGGCCCTGCCAGAGGATACATGGTTAAAGAGCTCCAAAAGTGTACCCGTCCTCAGAATGTGCCACCTTCCAAGGCTTCATCCCCATCCATCCCTGCAGCCTTGTGGAGCAGGTAAATAGAGCCCCATTTTGGGGGAAACTGAGGCAGAGAACAGGGACGTGACTTGCCCAAGGTCACCTGGGGAGTCATTGTCGGAGTCCTGCTTTGAACACAGAAGATCGACACTCCTAGTTCTGCGCTGGCTCAGACCATTAGACCAGAGGCCTTCAAGCCCTGAGCTGTGCATCTGCCCACACAAGGTATTAATTTGGGATTCAGGGGCAGCACACTGCAAGCTTTCAGTGAAGAAACACGGCTGTCTCGAGCCCTTATGGCTATAAGGAAAATCTTCCAATGGTGATGGGCATCTAGCTGACACAGTTCTGTCTGCCTGAGTCTGCAGTCAGCCTGGGACAACAGCTCTAGGAAATGCAGCAGTAACTGTTAAGTCTAATTACGACACCATCAGAGCCAGATTTTCATGTAACTTGGGTGACCAGTTGCCTGGTGCACAGCCACTGCAAGTGGGCGAGCAACTCAGGTTAAGTGCAGCTGAACCCTGGGCAGGCTGCAGCACCCAAGAGCTTTTTGTTCTCCCACTGAATGACAGAAGATGCACCAAGAACTTTACTAGGTAGAAGTTTAGTGACCACATTAGGGCCGTATCCTCCCCACTCCCAGCATTGGGCCAACTGCCTCTCATCATTCTCCTGATTGCTTGTATTTTTATTGATTGGAGATCTGCTGTGGATTGAGGGGTGTATATGAACCTGCCTTTGCAGGCTCAGTCCTGGCCCAGCATTCGAAATAAATTGCCCTGAGTTTCAGAAGTACTGAGAACCCTGGAGTTCCCACAGACATGAGGGAACTGCAGGTGCTCAGCATCTCTGAAAATCAGGCCCAGAACAACACTGATGCCTCTGCCCTGGGCCAGAGCTCTCTGAGTAAGGAGCTTCAGCAGTGATTGACATGGGGCAGAGTAAAGCAACCAGGATGGTCATGACAGAGGCTGGAACTCTGTCCTCACCTCACACCTGTGGGGAAGACAGTTCACCCACTCCTGCCTGCATTACACTTTCCAGCCCAGGAGCAAGGAACCATTTCACACCTTAGCGCTGGGGGGAGCTGAAGCCCAGAATGGGGAAGTAACTTGCCTGAAGTCATCCAGTGAGTTGGTGTCAGGGTTGAGAATAGCAGCCAGATCCCAACTCTCAGCTCTGTGCTCTGATCTCCAAAACAGCCCTTTCCAGATCCATGGGGTGTGGGTGAGGGAGGGCAGGGGGGACTCTAGCTACGTGCAGGAGACCCAAGGCAATTTATTGTCATTAAATATGTAGACTAAATAATGAAATTAATATTTTTTCAAGCCGAACATGTATTTATTCTAATGAACAATGCCACATTATGTAGCATTCATTTTTGAAAGTTTATAATAAGCAATGTTGTGTGGGGAGGGGAGGGTGCAAGGTGGAAGTTTCGCTTAGGGCGCAAAATATCCTTGCACCAGCCCTGGGGGTGTGTGTTTCTTTTATTTTTATTTCCCTGCTGCTTTGAAATGCTGATGCTTTACAAGCTGCCTAGTGGGGCCACAAGGCCAGGGTGGGCAGAAGTTAGGTCTCCTTTGATTTGTTTATTTTAAATGACCGCATTTGTGAGGCTGATGAGCTGACAGGCTGACTGGTCAGAGCTCTTCAAAGTGAGGGACTGGCTAAACTTCCAACCAACCCTCCTGGCTTCGAACTAACAGGAAAGCAATGACCCTGTGCCCCCTCCCAAACAACACTCTCAGTCAAGACCTGGGTGCTACCATTGCCAACAGGTGTGATCATGCTTCAAAAGCTCCAGGAATCAGTAACGAGGCAATTAGAAATGGGAAGGCATTAGACAAGGCATCGGGCCCAGATGGGTTCCAGCCCACAGTCCTTCAGGAAGCAAAAAGAGCAATAAGAAAGTCCCTGGCTCAGATTGTTGGACTCTCACAAAAGGCTGGGCAGTGGCTTGAAATGGAGCAGGAACTAATGATCGGTGGCTCAAAGAGTTTGCAGAGGGAAGATCCTTTATTCGATCAGGTCAGCATCAATCAGAAATTGTTGTCATCTCTTCTGTGGCCCATGTGAAATGCATTTGTAATCCCAGCAGCCAAAAAAATAAAAAATCCCTTTCATTACAGTCAGTATATGAGCCCCTGGTTGGCAGCCTCATCAGAGAGGTCAAGGACAGGATGGGTCACTGGCCAGTGCTCCTTTCTCACCCCTAGCACAGTCCCTTCTGGACTCAGCTGAGGCAGCAAGAGAGGACTTTGGTCTCCAGGGTTGTCAGTCCAGCACTTTCCACTGTTACTTAAACTCCCTTTAAAAACCCAATTGCAAATCAGAGTAGGGTCTTATTTTAGTAAGGGGCAGTTTGAAGAGCTTCATACAGAGAAGGTTCGTGAGTCATGCCTGATGAATTTGCTAGAGTGTATTGAGGCTATGACTGAGCTGAGAGGTGGGAGGGAGAAGGGTGCAGCAGACAAAACAGGTTCTGATTGCAGCATAGTAATGGTGCTTTGAGTGAGGTGTCTACCCCCTTCTAAAGTACAGCCATGCAGCTAAATCCCTGCCTGTTGTGCTTTCCCAGATGTTGTTGAGAGATGCTACCACAGCATGGGGTGATCTATACAGCCTGGGATTGGGTACATTATTGAAACAAGTGAATTACCAGGAAACAGAGTGTGTGGGTAAAAGAGCATTCAGGATGGGGAGAAGGAATATGTGGGTGGCACCAATACTGGCATCTGAATCCCTTTGGTTTAGCAGGGATATTAATGACCTTGAGGAAAGGACAATATCAAAAATGCCTAAATTTTCCGATGCCATAAAATGTGGGGGAGGTGGAAAGAGCCAGCAGATACGGAGAAGCAGAGCAAACACCTTCAACATGAGCAGGTTAAATAAGACTGCGAGGCTGTGACGTGACAGTGAAGTGCACTGCAAGGTTGCAGCCCAAACGTTTCCACAGAGACGGGAGCCTATAAAGCAGGAGTCACAATACAGACCAGGGGAGAGAGCAGGTGGGGAGGGGGATTAAAGATACTTCACTACCTCCATCTGCACAATAGAAACCCCAAGAGATGGATGGTAAAGGAAGATGCACTAAAATCAAACACAGTGGGCCCAATGCTCTCCCTTTACCTCCCTGTAAATCAAGACGCACGCCATTGAAATCAATGGAGTTAATCCAGTAGAAAAGTGATGTGAGGCAAGTAAGTTCTCCACAGACAGAGCTGAGTGAATAATTTGCAAAGAAGGTCCTGGAAGATCCAGGATGAGATTGTGATTTCCTTGAATCTATTTGCTGTTGGATTTATTCCATAAACTTTCTTACTCTCTGGGTCGATCACACTTTCTTTGGAATTCCAGTTGAGTTGTGTTGTGTTTAGTTAGATGAGATCCAGTTTCTGTTCTCTGACTGGCTCTGTGTGAGCATCTTCAGCACGAATGCTTAGGTGGACAATTCCAAATGTTGAATTCCCTGATACTGTGCGTGCAGCTCTGAATTTTGATTTCTGTGAACACTTATGTCAGTAAAACTCAAAACATTACCAGAAAGTGACCCCAGAGGCAGAGGGGGTAATGTTCATCTGAACTCATTTCAACATCCAGGCAGGATATCTGGGGAACATTCTATGCAACAGTCACGCAGCCCTCCCCAGGCACATTAATTCCTGGTGCACTAGAGATGGCTGCATCAGCCTTTTAGTCAATAATAGACCATATGTTCCAGGGTTTGTGATTTAGCTGTTTAACTTCATTCCAAATCATAGGCCATAACCTCACTGGAGCAAATTCCTCTCTCAAAACTGAAAGAGCATCTGTTTGGCAGAGTTTGAGTTAGCGACATACATGCACATGAAAAGATGTTCTCCTTTTTGTGCCCATTTGTTTAGTTAAAATAAAATCATGCTGGTTTCTCATGGGCAATGGCTGCTGTGAAACAAACCATGATCGCTCGTTTCCTTTCAGCAGGGAGCTTTCGCAAGGTGGACCCTTGCCCTGCATACCCCAGGCGCTGTGTGTCACAGCCATGCCTCACAGCTGCATACTCTGGGCCCTTTTGGAGAACGCAGGGCATAGCCTTCTCCATGCAACAAGGAGGCACAAGTGGTGAAGATTACCATGAATATGCTCTTAAGGCTGAGAACTCCTTTTTGCCTCTCATTAAATGCTCTGCTGATTATTAAGCAGCTTTTTTTCTTTAAAGAGAGAGAAAACATTTATGGCTTTGGACTAATTTGTCGCTGGCCTCTCACCTTATCACCAGCGGCTCCTGGTGTCAGGAACAGGAGGATGGGAAGCTCCCTACCTGCCTGTTGGGTTGCTGTTGCACAGGGGTTGATATCACAGCCCTTGCTGGTGTCAACCAATAATCACCCAGCACATCTATTAGTTAGGGAGATTGACTAAAAACTACACCATGAACAGTATGTAGACAACCCTGCCAATCCATACCCAGTGCTAGAGTGGTACCCACACTATGCCTACTAGCTCATATCTATCTATGGATCTGTACCTAGAGGTATTCCTATGCCTAATCAATATCTGATCTATACCTAATACCCTATATATCATCACTATCGGATCTATATTCAATACCCTATGTACAGTATACTCAATATAGTACCTGACCTATATCTGACTGACTATGCCTACCTCATATCTCCTATCTAGTATATCTGATCTATATTTAATGTCATCTCTATATATTATACAATATGTATATTTAGTGCTATGTACAGTACATGGTCTGTACTTAATAGCTTATGGATCTTTAATACTTTAACTGTACCTAATGCCCTATTTATAAATGATACAGTGAAGCCAATACAAGAGACCATCCTTGTTAGCCAGCATCCTGCCTTACAGTCTGGCCTAGAGTAGCCTTGGATACAGTAAGTGTAGTTCTGCTCCATCAAAGTGATTTTTCTTGGTCTCCTGGATAATTGCTTAAGAAAGGTACCAGAGCCACCCAAAGCCCTGTGCCTGCTGCCCAGCCATGTAAGCTGGGAGCCCAATCAGGTATCCACTTCTGGCCTGGCCTCAGCTACAGGTCTCCCAAACACTCTTCTGCCTTCTCTCTGCCCTAAGAGGGAAGATGTCTTTTGCCTACTTCAGCCCAAGTTCCTGAAGGATTTCCCCCTCAGAGTCTGAACCCTTTGTCTTCAGCTTTGATCAGTTTCCATTCCATCTCAATGCATGCGCTGCGATGCATCAGCAGCTTTCTGCGGTGTCGCCCCTCCTTAATGCTGGCTAACGTTCCTTGAGTCCTGGCTGCTAAAGTCTTAGAGTGGGGTTTCCAACAGCTTCCAAGTGACTTAGAAGCACAAGTCTCTCTGTAAGTCAATGGAACCTGCGTTCCTAAGTTCCTTTTGAAAATCCAGCCCTATGTCTCCCTCCAGTAGCTTCCTTGCAAGGGAGACACCAGGCACTTTTTGACCAAAGATCAGATGTGGTATGTTGGACTCTTTAGATGCTGGGTAAGAAACGTACAAAATAAGAATTGTGCTCTAGCCAGAAGACACAGGGGTTCATTTCTTAACGCTCACACTTGCTTTCTGTAACGGGAGTTTGTGGAATAGGGATGTCTGCTCTTGGGAGTTCATAGCCTTCCTACAAGAGTCACAAAAGCAGTGTGTGCATGTGTGAATAGAAGAGCTCACACACTGTGCAGCACTAGCCTCTCTCAGGGAAGGCAGGCTCAGACTGTTTACTGGCTCCTATGGGATCCACCCGGAGAAGGGACTAGGCCCCAACACAGTTAAGCAGAAATAAACTAATCAGTCCATTACTGTCCCTTGGATAGTATGTAGGTATTTCATTCCCTTTGCACAGATGGACAAACTGAGGCAGGCATTAAATAAGGTGCCCAAGGACACACAGAGAGTCAGTGTTAGGGGTTCACTTTGCTCAGGAATTCCAGGCTCCTCTGCCTGAACCACAACTCTTGCTGTTGCAGATCTTTCTTTGGAAGCCACTCTCAGTTAGCAATTCCCCCTGTTGAGCAGTGAGCCTTTACTGTGCAGTGGAGAGTACAAGCCAATGTTGTGTCCCCTTGCCATGTAAGCTGCAGGAAGAAGTAATTAAGCAATGGAAGTGAGGATCTGTGGTACTATCACATCCTTTGAGGTCACTTCCCCTGGCTGAGTCATCTGTTCAGAAGGCGGATACGGTATTGGAGCCCATTTCTAAGTTTAGTCTCCCCTGGTTTGGGGTGCAAAGGTGAGAAATCCCCCAAGCAATCTGTTTGCTTTGATCTCAGCTTCTTCTGAAGCTGCAGCTAGGTCTGTGACTGTACTTGGAAGCAGATGGAGCAGAGTGAACTCTCTTCCCACTCTAACATGACTTGCACTGGGACAACGGGTAATTTCTGAATTGCTTAGTTCCTATTCTGCAGGGAGCTTCTTTAATGCTGTGAAAGACTTAAATTCTTCACAGCCTCCAGCAAGAGGACCAGGAACCTAAGCCACAGCCAAGGCTCTGAAATGGATCAGTCCTTCCCATCACTACCAGTCCCTTCAACGCATCCTTGAGCCCAAGTAGGACCTACCAGCTGCATGTTCTTTCCTAGGGGAAGCGGTAAATGTCAGGATTAAATCACCATGGCTTTTTGTTCCCTGTGCCATGACCTTTACAGCAGAAGCAAGTGGCATAAGAACATGACCTGCAGGGGAAAGAGCTGTTGTTAAATCTTCTGATCAATGTTCTCTCCAAGGCATTGAAGCACATCCCCTCTCCCTTCGAGGGCTGTGGGGGTCCTTTCTCTCCCACGCAAAGAGATGTGTGTGAAAGGAATTGCTTTAGTTCCATCTCAGAGTCCTTTCTTTGCTCTCACAGTGGGATTTTCTTCAGCAGGTATAATAGCTTGTCAGCTTTATGGGGTATTTAGCAAGGGCTGAAGCAGTCTTCAGCTTTCTTGAGTGTTTTAATGACGGAAGCCTGCAGGGGAGTGGGAAGGAGCATAGACCCGTCCACTGCTGCCATTCAGGCTCTGAGTCACATGAGAGAACAAAAATTCCAACTGGTGATTCTTTAGAGCTAGAAAGGAGTCAATTATTCCCTGCAAACCACCCACCCCCTTACAAAATGCTACAGTCATGGTCCAAACACCACAGGCCCCACTCACCAACTCCATGGGGGGCTGTGAGTGTATGTGTGAAGGCATTGGGCCAAATTCTCAGTTTGGACTAGGTCATTTTGTGCCATTCAGGCAGCACAAAGGAGCTGGATTCCAGCTATAACTGGCCAGATGAGAGTTGCGCTGGTGGGAGGAGCTGGCAGAGCTGATCTTCAGCTGGTGTATAAATTAGAGTAGCTTTTTAGCTGCATTAACTCACCGCAGGGCTGACACATACACCACCACCAGTCCCTGATGCCCCACAATCTCCTGAACTGAGTGGCTCAGTCACAGGAGACGCTCTTCCCCAGCATCTGGCTTGCAGAGTGCAATCAAGCAGATCCTTCTTTGAAGTGAGCATTGATCATGACTGAAGGATTGGGCCCTAGCCTAACGTTTCCTCTCGTTATGCTCCAGTATTTGTTTATAAGCCCCCAACCTAATTAAATCCTAGAGATGGGAAGAAATGGGGATGATCTGGGTTTTAGTTTTGCAATCTGAGGGCCAGATCCAGGGGCCAATTTAATCCAGAGCCCACACACTCAGCATGTTTCAGGTAAAAAGTTCTAGTTTATGGCCCCTCTCTTTCTGCGGCTACGTAACATGGAAGAAATGTTCTTAGCAAGCTGGAGAGTGTAATAAACTACTTGCTCTTTTACATTTAGAGACCAGGGGACAAGTAATCACATGAGAACCAAGATACTGATACAGAACAAGCGGATTATAGTGGTAGAATTGCCAGCCCTTACTGATACACAAGGGACTCCACTGCCCTTTAATATTTACGTGGTTGGAAAGGAGTAGCATGTCTCTAATTAACTCCATATCTCACTTTTTTAATAACATGCACAGGGTCAGTTTCCACCACATATTTTAGCAGTTGGATGCCAGCCCTGGATTCACTAGACTCCAGCCTGCAGCCACTCCTCTTTGATTAGGTTAGGCCTCAGCTGGAATACTGTGTCCAATTTTGGTCACCAATGTATAGAAAGGATGCAGAGGAACTGGAAAGGATCCAGAGACGAGTGACAAAGATGATCAGAGGGATGGAATGCAAGCCACGTAAGCAAAGGCTGGAGGAATTGGATATGTTTCGTTTGGAAAAGAGGAGATTAAGGGGGGACATGACAGCAGTCTTCAAATACTTGAATGGCTACCATAAAAAAGATGGAGAAAAGTTGTTCTCTCTTGCAACAGAGGGCAGGACAAGAGGCAGTGGGTTCAAACTACAGAATAGCACAGGAGTGAACAAGCCTGAAAGCCGTGTCTGGCTCATCAGACCTTTTAATCTGGCCCTTGAGCTGCTGCCAGGGAGTGGGGTCAGAGGCTTGCCCCACTCCGCCCTCCCAGCACTCCCGCCAGGGAGTGGGGTCAGAGACTTGCCCCAGCTGGGGAGTGGAGTTGGGGGCTTGCCCCTCTCCGCCTGCCCAGCATGCCCCAGCCCTCAACTCACAGTTCCTTGATGAGCATCATCTTCCCGCACGCAGAGCCACATTATGCAGCACAACCAGCACCGGTTACACATACTTCACCGTGCTATTTCTGGGATCGGAACCCTGCCCCAATGCAGCAGTGCTCCCAATCCCCGAAGCGCTAGCCTCCTTGCACCAACCTCCACCCAATGATCAAGGCCAGCAGCACTGCATTGTGACTGTGAACTTCGGTGTGCTTCTGTTTCCCCATCTGTAAAATGGGGATAATACACCTGCCTCCCAAGGTGGCGGTGCCAAAAGATTATTTGAAATCCAGTACAGAAGGGCAAAGATTTACATGACAAGCATGAAAACTTGTGCTCGAATGTAGTGTTTGGCTAACGTTACTACTGTTGCTTCTTTCACATACTTTTTTGCCCCCATAAGAGCTAGTTAGGTGGGTTTTTTTGTTTGTTTTTTAATATACCTGTGATAGAAGATTTGTATCTTAGCACTTGAGATACAAATCACCTGGCAAGCATAGCAAACGCTCTGTGCTGCTACTGCACAACAAAGAATGGAAGTGGGTCCTCTGTACTACAAGGCTGAGATGTTCAAAGATACCTAGGGGATTTGGATACCTGGTCCCATTCATTTGAGTGGGAAATGAGCATCCTGATTCCTTAGGCAGCTTTGAAAATCTCAGCCTCAGGGTTCAGGTTGTCAGTTTGTGGTATATTCTCTCAAAGCATCTGCATAATTCCCAATAAAGAACCCATCCTGCATTCCTTGCACACCTAACTTGACTTTGGTAGTAGCTCAGGGTTCAGGTTGTCAGTTTGTGGTATATTCTCTCAAAGCATCTGCATAATTCCCAATAAAGAACCCATCCTGCATTCCTTGCACACCTAACTTGACTTTGGTAGTAGCTCCGAGTGAGCAAGCAATGCAGAATTGCCCTAAAATTGACACCACCTGCAGTATTTATACAGATGAGTTTGTCCAGCAACTAGCACAACAGGGCCCTGGCCCATTACTGGGGCTCCTGAGTGCTACTGCAATACAAATAATAACAAACAAACAAAGAGATAATAGTAATTCCCAGATCACTGTAAGTGATCTAACCTAATCAACTAACATTTACAGCTAAACTGGACAAGGCACTAAAAGATGCGCTGTAGGGAACATTGCTGCCCTGATCCTCAAAGCTGTGAACTGGGGCAGGATTTCTCTGCCTCTAGCTTCTACGCTTCTATTCTTTCAGCTTTGATTTGCTAAGAAGGAGCCAACTGGCATTTTTCAGCATATTTTCATGACGTCACAATTCAGTGTTCCATCCCAACAACACGGAGCACTTATGCAAACGGCACAGTCCGCTTTCTAATCACTTGTACGAACAATAACTAGGCCTGGGAAGCAGGAAAGACTTACGACTGTGGTTTGACAGATGGAGAAATAAAGACACGGGCAGGTTAAATGATTAGCCCAAGACCACACAGGGTATGTCTATAATGCAATTAAACACCCATGGCTGGTCCATGTGGGCTGACTTGAGCTCATGGGACTTGGACTGCAGGGCTATAAAATTGCGGTGCAGAAATTTGGGGTTGAGCTGGAGCCCAAGCTCTGGGACCCTCCCCCCTTGTACCTACACAGAGTAATGAATGGTTATTCTGCAGCTACTTGATGTCAGTATCTGATGCACGATAGGGATCTTTTCTATATAGATCTGAAACAGGTTTGTTCTTCTCTCAGACACTCAGGGCTTCACTAAGCAGATAACATTTGCATGCTTTGGTTCTCAGTAAATTTATTCTTTTAACTGAATTATTCTTGTGTCAGGCATTAAATTGGCTTCTGGGTACTTCATGAAATAGGAGGTTTTTACCTGACAACCAGTAGTAAAAGTACTGGGTCAAATTCAGCACCAAAGTGGATGCAACTCCACTGAGGGATGCTTATGCAAGCAGTGATATCGTGCGTGTGTGTGAGAGAGAGTGAGGAAGAGGGGTTAATATGGGTGTGACGGGAGCCTGTCTGTCTGTGGAATGAATCCCCATTTGTCACATGTATGTTCTCAGAAAGAGGTGGTGCTTGGAACATATGAAAACCTTGGTTGCTTCGAATAATATGTTCCCTGCTTAGAGGCTGAGGTTAGAAATCGCTGCACTTCAATTAAATCTCATTCATGCCAAATGTAGAAATCAATAGAGTGCTTATGGAGTCCATCAGCTGGCCAGGAAACGCCAAGACAGCAGTGAGATGGGGGCAGACTCAGGTGGGTCGCTTTGCTATCTGTAATCTGACGTGTCAGACTGCCAACTGCTTTCTAGAGCATTCCTCCTTTCACTGCTCACTTCAGGTTCTGACAATGGGCCAGACCCTGCAAGGCGCTGCGTGCCCTTGGCTCCCATTGGCTTCAGCGGGAGTTCAGAGTGCTCAGCACCTCACAGGATCGGGGCCGGTTATCAAGATCCACACCTGCCCTCAGTTGCATCTCTTCTGCCCCCTTGTAGTCAGTGGGGATGCATGGGAGAAGCTGAGGGCAGACTAAAAGCTTTTAGGAATAGCTGAAGGGCACTATAGGTGTCTGGGGATGTTGAAAACACTGAGCTGCCTTGAAGCAGGAACAGTGTGCAGAATCCAGCCAGATGTTCTTTGACAGGGGAAGTGGATGGCAGAGAGAGCCTGGCTCCCTGAATTTACAGGACTTGGGGCCCTGTCCAGCTCCCACTGAAGTCAATGAAAGTTTTGCTATTGACTTCAGTAGGAGCAGGCCCTTAGTTACACTGCAGGGTGGCTCTGTGTAGCCCCATGGAAGTGTTGTATCTTTCTCCTCTTCCTCCTAGGGATAAACCAGACTTGAAATGCACTGTGTCTAGCAGATGGCAGGAGAGCTGTTTGCACTGGGAAGTTGTAATGGCCTTGGCCTATTTTGAAGCCTTTTATCATCTTTGCATAGCATCCCCTGGCTGCTCCGGCAGTCCATAATGGCAGCCCTGTGACTCCATGTTCTGCACAGCTCACTTCCCTCTTTCATTACCTCTGAGTGATGAGGAACGGGCCGATGGCAGCTCAGGGACTAACAGGCCAGGCAGAGCAGGCCATTCAGGCTCAAAGTTGAGCGCTCTTATAAAGCTAAAGCATATTTCAGACCCACTAAATGACTTAAATATTTTCTCAGTGATCCCCCTGTGCAGACAGCTATAGAAATTAGTTGAAGGGCTTTGCTAATGCAACTACTGGCCTGAACCTGACAGCTGTCCAACAGCATTACAGTTCAGAGACTATTTTACACATCTACCTTTCCTTTTCAATACTGTTCCTCTTTTCCAGTCATCTCTGCATTTCTTCTCTTGCTGTAGCTTTCTGATCATGCAACAAAATAGATCTGATTTGCAGAATGCCACATGCAAAGAATCCTCTACACAGACACACCTATGCATGCATTACAGGGCCCCTGCTCCAGACCATGCCACACTACCCTTGATTGCTAAAGTAGTAGGGGATGTTTGCAATACTATTCTCCAGTCCTTTGTCAAGAAAGAGTGTTTTTAAATTGTCTGCGTGAAACTGGACCCCAAGGACAGATTGTTTTTGTGTCTACATCCATTGGCAGGGCCTGGCATTGCCATGAAGGATTGAGCCAACCCGTTCCTGCCCATGTGAGGGAGTGAGGTATTTATACTAATTCAGAGAAACAAAATCCCTGTAATGTAATAAAAGTCTCTCTTTTTTCACACAGGCATGCATACCCACACCCACCTCTTTCTTTTTGCTGAAGAACACATAGGATTTCACAGGGGATGTATTTTCTGAGGAGCGTTAGAATCTATATGCTCACTTGACTGAGTAAACTCCTAATCCATTAATAAATATATTAACACTCTAACTTTCTCTCATACCTTTGATCTGAGGATCTCAAAGCACTTTGCAGACACTAATAGGTTTATCTTTAGGACTCTCCTGTGGGGCAAGGAAATATCATCTCCATTTTACAGATGGAGAATCCAAGACTGGGGAGGAAGGATGATCTTGTGGTTATGGCTTGGGAAACCAAAGTTCAATTCCTAGCTGTCGCAGAATCTCTGTGTGACCTTGGGTAAATCTCTTAATCTCTTTGTGGCCTCAGCTTCCTTTCTGCAAAATGAGGATGGTGTTAGAACAAACCCAATAATGTCTGGGAAGGGCTCAGATACTGTGAGGATGGGGCCATATCAATAGAAGTCACAGAGGTGAAGTTACTTGCTCAAGGTCAGAAAGCTGGAAATAGAACCCAGATCTCCTGCTTTCCAGGTCTGTGCTTTACCCACGAGATCATGCTGCTATCTTCGTATACCTACCCCCTCTGCCAGTAACTCCTAGGCACTTTACAATACACAAAACAATGACAACAACAGACAGTTAAAACAAACAAGCCAAAAAAAATTATAACAGGACAAAACCCCTTGTTTATTCCCAGTTGGCTGACTCAGCTGGCTCAAGGATAGGAAGAAGGAGAGGAGATTGTCCTAGTTTACAAGAAACTGGGAAGGATATTTCAATTTTAAATGCCTTCATTGTGCTGTGTGAATTTTCCCCATTGTTTCATTCTTTTAGGAATATTTTTAATAAATCCCACCTGTCTCCCAGCCTCTGATTTGCAGAGTGATAACTTCAGGATTGCAATGTCTTCTGGCAACATGAACAATGGCCAAGGACAATTGCATCAAAACCAAAGACATACTTTTGAGGTCACTTCTGTCCCAGCACAAATAGGACAAGGACTCTCAGAACTACAGCCACTAACCAGTCTGGATTGGATAGAGGCATTTTCACTTCCTGGAACTGGGTGTCACCGATAAATGTGTACAGAATACTGGAGTGCAAGATCTTCTTGCAATCAGCATTTTGTAAATCAAGGCAGCTGTTTTGCCAAAGCCATATTACCTGCAATGGAATGAGTGAGTGCGACAGTCCTTTGTAGGAGTAAACAGAGTCCTTTGATTGTGTCTGGACTGGTAACGATTGTTTTAAAATGTAACTGTGTGGTGTGTGGGCAGTACGTGTGAGGGTCCAGAGTAAAATGACACCTACAGGCCTGTTTATGGGGTGAAAACACAGGGAAAGCTCTGCAGAGAAGGGGAGTGTATCTGAGGACACATCAGCCCTTTTAAAAAAAATTAGAACTAATGATGTGGTGACCTCTAACTTTCAGAAAGCTTCTTCCTCTACGTCCCAAAGAAAACAGCCTCTAAAAGCACTTCAGATAAAAGGGGCCTGGTTATTACGTGGTCAAGGCATAATGTACCGCAGCAAGTAGCCAAAAGAGCTATTCTCATTCTCTTAAAGCCCATCCGGCTTCCAGGACCCAAAGTGTCTTCAGGGCTCCTTGAATAGGCTGGTAGGTGTAGAGGGGAAGGGAAAAGGGAAGGAGCTACAGTTAACAGAGCATGACATGAAGAAGATAGACCTGGTTTTACCTTTTCTGTTGTGATTCAGGCTGTTAATTGGAGAAGGCACCTTTCTTAGGGGAGATAACACTCTCTGCCACGGCAATGTCCTCAGTAGTGAGTGTCCAAAGAATGGGTCAGACTTTATGCACTTCTCTCATGACTGCTTTATGCCATATGGTTATTACTCCGACCTGCATTTTCAAGAGACTAGTGACTTTGGGTGCCCAACTGGAGACACCTTAAAGGGCCCTGGTCTTCAGAAGGCAGGTGGCTCAGCACTTGACTAAAAACCAGGCTCCTTTACGGTGTCACAAGTCGGGCCTCTAAAATCACTAGCCCTCAGCCCTTACTTGGATGGGGTGGGGGAGGAGTCAGAGTCAGTGATAAATGAAAATTGTTTCTCATTATCACAGATATAGTCCTTGATCTCTAGTGCTCAGAGTAGATCACATGGCATAGCTCCTGCCCACCCACACGGGATACACAGACACTCTGCAGACTCTGGACACTGCTTCATTTTCTCCTATATTATTACTAAATCACCGTTTTAGTGAGTCTACCCAGCATCCCCTCCCCTCCAGCCCCAACCCTCTTTCCCCCACACACGCCCCGGAGGACTCTCCTTCTCTGTCCAGGTAGGCAGGAGAAGGCCAGGAGTTCCTAGATTGCCTGCGCTGTGTGTGGAAAGCAGTGAAGTTACACTTCAGTGACCCAGACCTCTCCCCAGCCAACTCCCATTACAGGACACTGAGTCACGACACCAGAACAGTGTCTCTCCAATGCGTTAACACTCAGGAGAACCCGGGAGCACCTGGAAGTTTACGAGCATCTCTCTGCCGCGAAATGACACCTGCTTGGGGGGAGAGCTTTGCAAAGGGCGGTGGGGGGAGAGCTTTGCAAAAGGCGGTGGGGGGTAAGCTTTGCAATTTCCAGCATGCACAGATAAAATGTGGAGAATCCGCTGAGCCCTGCTAACCACCCAGGCTCCCCGCCAGGTATTGTCTGCTCCTTACCTGCCTCCACGAGGAACAGGCTGGCATAGCTAAAATAAAACAGCAAGGCTGCGTTGATGTAGATGAAGCAGTGATCCATCCTCCAGAGCGGGTGCATCCTGCATTCCTGTGCCGACGGCTCAGGCCCCGGGCTCCAGCGCAGGGGGGACAGACCCTGCCGCACCGCTTCAGGGGGGGCAGCGGGAGCCCAGCGCCTCTTCCCGCAGACAGGGACCCGGCGCGGGCATCTCAGGACCGCGGACAGTTCCCGGGCGCTGCGGCTCCACGATCCATCGCTCCGCCCGGGGCGGGAGGGGGCTGCCTCGCTGCTCCGCCGCTCAGGGCCGGCTCCTGCCCTCCGGCTCCCGGGGCAGGTCGGCGGGGCGGCGGCCGGGCTGCGGGGAGGGAAGAGCGGAGGGGCTGAGCTCCATGGGGCTGCTACGCGCCGCGAGCCGCTGCTGCAGCGGGGGGACTTGTCCCGGCCGCCAGCTCCATTCATGGGAAAAAACTCCCCCCCCAGCCCGCTCCCAGCCCCGTCAGCGCGTCATCAGCAACCTGCCCGCCCCGCCCGGGCAGGGGAGACGGGCCCCTCCCAGCCCCCCGCCCGCCAGCCCCCCGCCGGCCAGCTCCGGGGGCCCCGCCGCCCCTGCCCCGCAGCCGCCCCGCAGGCTCGGAGGTAGGAACCAGAAACAGCCTGGGCAAAAGATGAAAAGCCCTCCTGTGGGCTCGCAGCCTGGCCCCTCTCTGGGCTCGCAGCCCGGCCCCCCTGGGGGCTCGCAGCCTGGCCCCCCGCAGGCCGATGCGATGGGAGCGAGCCGAGCCGGAGGCTGCCTTGTGTAGTCACAGCCCTGCACGACCCGGGGAATAATCCCGAGGCGCTGGCTGCTTGGCAGCCTCCTCCCCAGGCTGCACCTAATTCTGGGGCTGGGGGACAGCGCGATGCTCCAGTCCAAGAAAGACCAGTGTTCAGAGGGTCTGGAAAATTCTCCGGAAGGCTCCTGCTTCTAACTGTGGTGTGTAACCTATGACTTAAATCAGCCTCTGTACCAGAGGACTGGCCAGTAGCTAATGTAACAGGATTTTTTAAAAAGCCTCCGGAGGATTCGGACAATGACAGGCCAGCCCAGCTTCATTACCAGGCGAATGGGCTGGAGCTGTAAAGAACAGAATGGCCAGACACGTAGCTGAACATGCTGTGTTGGGGAGAAGTTCACATGGCTTGTGTAAAGGGAAATCCTGCCTCAGCAATCCATTAGAATGCTTTGAGGGGGTCAACAAGCATGTGGACAAGGGTGAACTAATGAATATAGTGCCCGTGCACTTCAGGAAGCCTTTGGCAAGGTCCCTCAGTTAATTAGATATCAAAACCAAGGTCCTAACTAAGAAGGGGGATGGTTAATCCTGGTGTCCTGGCCAAATTCAGTTTGAGGTCACTACCTTCTGTCTTCTTAATCGTTCCCCTGCAGTGTCATTCAGGTGGGATATTAATTTCCCATCTTAAACTGCTGTGCATGGTTAAGCAGATGCATTTAAGAGGTGGGTAAGGTGACCCCTGCCTATGGTTTGCAATGCAGTAAGAATTATTATGGATTTACCTCTATCATTTCCTGGTCTTTTCCCCTTTTCTGAGGACAGTTGGTGCAATCTGAATTTGTAATGAGGGAAATACTCAACTGCTGAGTCCCCTCCACCTGAATTTAGCCCAGAAAACTGTGACTCTACCAGAAATGTCTGGGCTTATGAAAACTTTATGATGACTATTCTCGCCATCCCAGCAGCAAAATCCTGCAGCACAATCAAAACTAACTCCAGCAAACTCTCTGTAGAGTAAACATGACCTTCCCCCAGCAGATCCCTAAAGCCATGGTCCAGAGCAGGGGAGTGGAACATCTACCTGAGAACTGCAAGTGAAGATAGACCAGCTGGTCTTTCTTTCCCTCCCCTGTTGGCCAGAATAAGTACACTTGTTTAGCCAGATCTCAGCTGGCATGTAAGCTTGATGTACTCTTCTCCTTGTGCTTTGGGGGATCGTTTGTGAGGGTACCGCGGAGATGACTGGGTGCAGAATCAGCTATGGAGCTGAGCTGAGTAACTCAAATGGATACCATCCCCCTACCACCACATACACACTGGCATGACTGTGCCAGTCCTTCTCGCAGGCTTCATTTCACATATTTATTTCATGGACTGTGGTCTTGTGGATTGGGCACCAGACTAGGGTTCTTCTGTTTCAAGCTCTGCCATTCACCTGCTGCGTGAACTTGGGCAAGTCACTCCTTCTCTGTGTGCCTCTGTTTCTCCTCCCACCCTTTGTCTTCTTCCCTGTTCAGACAGGAAGCCCTTTGGGGTAGGGGATGTCTCTTACTCTGTGTATGTACATCACCTAGCACAATGGGGCCCCAATCTCGATTCAGGCCTCTGGGCACTACTCTAACCCAAATAAATAATGATGAATTCCAAATCCATTCCTGGTGAAACTCCACAGACTCCAGTAGAGTTGCACCAGAATTGCATTTGGCCTATTGCAGCACAAGTTATTGCAATGGGATTTTCTGGCTGGCTCCTGTGCCCCCAGTGGTTAGCTATAAGATGCCCTAGCCCCTAGTGACTATTGGTGCTCAGTGGTGGTGACACTTTATTATCAAGGATTAATTTAGCCAATACAATTAGCTGGGGTCTAAATTCAGCGCTTACAAGTATTAGATGTGACACTAGAATTAAATGTGCATTTAGATTAATGAAGCTGGCAGCGTTCTGATTTATGGTGACTAGTTGAAGGGAGCAGAGGCAATTTTCCAAACTTTTATAGAGCCTGTCAGCAATATGTCACTGAATAGGCAGACCCAGCTCTTGGCAGTTATGGCAGGTACTGTAGCAACCTCAGGAGGTTGACAAAAATGAATCCTTCAGACTCTGTTAACCTCATATGCTGAGCCCAACTGAAGACAAGATTTAGAGCCTAGGGTGACCAGATGTCCCAATTTTATAGGGACATTCCCAATTTTTGGGTCTTTTTCTTATATAGGCTCCTATTACCCCCACCCCCCACCCCCATCCTGATTTTTCACATTTGCTGTCTGGTCGCCGTGTTAGAGCCTATAGCAGCAGGCATCCTAGAAAGAGGAGCAGACGTTCTGTTCATATTCATGTGGACCTGCAGGCTTTCAGACCCCAGCGTAATGTTGTCATGCCTGTGTGGGCAAGTGATTATGAGTGGGGTGGCCAACACATGGCCTAATGCTGCTCATGGAGTTACCCAGAGTAGCCCTCTGGCCAGATTACTTTTCAATGCAGAGTTGCAGCTTGCAGAGACTACAGGTCCCACCATGCAATGCTCCAACTTGGGCAGTAGCCAGACTGCATGGCATGCTGGGACTTGCAGGTTCTGTGGACCACATCTCTGGACAGCTGCAATCAGCTGCTTTCTATCTGTCTGTCTAAGGTTCGTAAATATAGCACCAGTCACTACAATATCTTGACACTGTTGCAAATTAAATGTGCCTTTCAGGCTCCCGGCAAATTGTCAGTCTAGATCTCTCTGTTAGATAAAGTTCACCTTATGGGCCAGTAGCGATTCTCAGTTACGCCCATGCAATGGAGTTCCCCAGTGACAAGCAAACTTGGCCCTAAGAAAGCAAATGCGCCATGGTCTCTGCTGCTTTCCTCCCTCTGCATCCTTTCAGAATGGAGGTGAGAATTGTACTAGGGACTACATGTCTGTGAAAGATGCTACAGCAAATAGCACTGTATTGCAATTCACCATACTGGATTAGTATTTGTTATTTGTAATGCAATAGCATCTAGATGCCCTGACTGGGCACATTATGCTCGACACTGTACATGCACTTAGTAAGTGACAGTCCCTGCTTCAAAGAGCGTACAGTCTCCAGAAGGAAAAGTTATCCCCTTCCTACAGATAGGAAACCGAAACACAGAGAGATTAAGTGATTTGCACAAAGACTCTGGCAGAGCCAAGGAACAAACCCAGATCTCCTATCCCAGGCTATCAGACCATCCTTCCTCAACTGTAAATGATTATTTCCAATGCCTACTCCAAGCTTTGAGCCTGCATTCATTCACTAGCACTGTACCCCGACAATCAGCAACACTCCCAGCCTCTCCTCCTTTGGGAGCTGGGTTCTGCATGAGTGAGTCTCTTTCCACCTGGAAGGTTTGTGAAGGATCATATCCCAGAAGAGCCTTTAACCTCTGCAAGGAAACGCATCTCCCTCCACACACTCCTGTCTGATTCACAGCTGTGCAGAGGTGCTCGGCTCCTTTCAGAAGCTCTGCAGCTGATTGCACTGCAATTATGCCTTTCATCTCCTGGCTGATAACAGATTAAACTTTCAGCGCTCCAGACAAAGAGAAGGCATTAAGGAAAGCAAGGAAGGGATAGTGGAAGAGAGTGAATGAATGTAAGACATGCCTGAGGGTCAATTCCTGACTGGGTGCTACACACAGTCTGGATGTGCTATATGTCCATTGTTACTCTTTAAGGGCCTCTGGGGGCTTCAGCCCCTACTGAAGTCAATAGGGGTTGAGGGCACTTAGCCCCTGGCAGGATCAGTCTCTAAGAGAGAGATTTTTTATTACAAAGTGGTTCCCAAAGGTTACCTGCTCCTTATAGTTTAATTACAGTGTGACCCTGGTAGTACCACTGGCCTCTGAATTCCACCTGCTCCAATCCTTGCCCCTGATAGAGATAAGGCACCCGACATGATCATTGATGGTACATTAAACATACATCCCAACAAATCCACAGCTGCTTAGGAATGTCAGAACTGTCACGATGCTGTGCACCAGGACTGCTGGGAACTTGATGGCGATTGCTAGGAATAGTACTCAGTGCCTTCACCCTGCACTGAAAGGACAGGCACCTGACAAACAAACTAAAGGAGAACCTCCACTGTCTGTTAGCAATGCAGAGCCTATGACACACAGCTGCACATTTTGGATTCTATCCAGTCGTGGTCAGTGGTGTGCACGCACACACGCACACACGCACACACACACACACACACACACTCACATTCATTATACTACACATTTATTTAAATCTAATTCTACTGAGATCTTTGTAAACCTCATAATCTTGCACCTCCCCAGATCTCGCTCATGTGGACAGCAGCCTGACTAGAGAAAAACTGCCTAGACCAGTGCCACTTGTGAACACCACTTTATGCTCCCATCCCCATTATCCATCTCAGAAGTAGCCAGAAGCCAAGCCACTTACAACCTCACATTTCAATGTGTCATAGGAAAGACTGAAAGCATAATTAAAACCACCCCCAACTATAGCTGACAATTAAAACTTAAAACCAATTTAGGTCACCCAGCACAATGTACGTCCAATATTTCTGACAGAAGCACTTCAGTGGCCCGCCCACCGCCTCTCTTTAGGTGGAATTGTAAATCCAGTATTAATTGCAAGATGTATCTTTTGGATTCCTGTGATTGTCAGACAAAGCTTTTATATGACAGCTGAGCCGAATGGAAGCTTATAACTCTGTTGTTTACCTAGTGACGAGTGAGCAGGGCTCAGTCTGGCACATCAAGGCATGGAAGATTCACAAGTGCGCAGGACCAGGAAGGCCGATGACTTATTCCAAAAGGCGAGTTCATGAGGATTCAAGCCAGGTTGGCATCGGGGTTTGGAAGGGCTGTGGCTACTTATTGCCACAGCTCAGGAGGAGAAAAATAACAACCCCAAATTGCGCCACCGAAAGAAGGACCTTACCTTGTAAACGCAGGCTGCTCCTTCCTTCTGCCTTGTGATCTGCATCATGTGCATGGATGATAGTGTAAAACCACAGGGCCAGTAACAGCGCTGCAAGCCTCACTGGGATTGTAGGGATGGGACCGAGAGCATGGGCCCTCCCTTAGGCCCTAGTTCAGGAAGTGTTTAAGCATGTGCTTAACTTTAGGTGCTCAGGCACTTAAGAGATAGGCACAGACTTAAGTGCCTTGCTGAATATGGGCCTTGAGCACCAATCGGTGAGAGTGAGGCATGGCAAATCTGGCCACGTAATCCATGTGTCGAATTTACTAGATTCCCCAGAGGTGAGGATATAGCGGAGGCTCATAGGCTGTTTTGAATGAGAACAGCTCATTGGCAGACAGGAATCCAGCCTTTCCAGCTGCATGGCCAGAAGAGTAGATGTTTGGGGGCCTCAGGGTATGTGAGCTGAGCTCTGTGGGGAGGTGTGCCCAGTGCCCAAAGCCAGGAGGAACAGCTCATGTCAGGGCTCCCACAGATAGTCTCCGAGAGGCAGAGAGATGGAGATCCTCTGGGAAGATGTGTTTGCAGGAAACTAGCAACATATGCACATGGTAGCAGCCCAGATCTGCCTTCTCAGGCAGATGGAGGGACTAGCCCTGCCCTTCCTGGCCATGTTAACAGAGAGCTGCAGAGGGGCTGAGATGAGGAGCTGGCAGAGTAGCTGACGCATCGGTCTGGCAAGTAGGACTCCAAATGGCAGCTGCTAAGGCTTCTGGTGAGAACCAGCTCAGCTGTTGCATGGTTAAAATGATCCATTTGCAGGAAGATCAGCACTGATCCTTCCCTGAATTCTTGCTCTCCCTAAGGCCCAACCATGGAGCCCCCTCTGTCTGGCAGACACCTCCCAAGAAGCTGTTCCCTGGCTGCTCAAAGGCTCCGTCAAATGTCTCTTTCCCTGCTGGTCCCCAATTGGAGTCTGTTGCCTTTGATCCGCAGAGCAGAATACCCTTTCCCCCAGTGATCCAGAAACAGAGAGGCTCAAATAGGTCAAACTCATCTGTGGTATAACTCCACTGAAACCCTCATGGGTGTAAATTCAGGGCAGAAGGTGATTAATTGAAGTCAAAACAGCAAAGAATCCTGTGGCACCTTATAGACTAACAGACATTTTGGAGCATGAGCTTTTGTGGGTGAATACCCACTTCGTCAGATGCGGGTATTCACCCATGAAAGCTCATGCTCCAAAACGTCTGTTAGTCTATAAGGTGCCACAGGATTCTTTGCTGCTTTTACAGATCCAGACTAACACGGCTACCCCTCTGATAATTGAAGTCAGGGATTAATTTGATCCACTCCAGGGCTTTCTCCACCCCTTCCCCTGCCCCACCCCACCAAGTCCTGGATCACTTACTGACAGGCAGGAACAGATTTCTCAGCAACTGGTGTGGGGATCACAAGGGATGTGTGGTGGACTTTATGCTTCTTCTATGTCACCTTTTTTATATGGGTGTGGGAAGCTCCTTGTGGAAACCTTCTGAACCCTCTCCCTGTGGGACTGATTCTATAATTGATCTCAGTGGGTTTCTCCAGAGGAAACAAGCAGATCTGCTGACCTGCAGCTCCATCACTACACAGACAACTCTGGGCTGTGTCATTAGGAATCATGTGAGTGTGTATAGGACAGAGCAGGAGACTAAGAATAATACTTGGTTCTTCTCCCTCAGACTACATCCAAAGGTCTTAACGTGCTTTGTAGACACCATGGATCAGCCCCAAGAACACCCTTGGAGGTGGGTTAGATTGTCCCTCTTGTAGAAATGGGGAAACTGAGGCATAGAAAGGCACAAGGACTTGCCTGAAGGCATGCCCTGAGTCAGCACGGCGGAGCTGGGACCTGATCCCAAATCTTCTGATTCTAAGTCTCATTCTTGGGAACCACATCTCCCAAAGGGTGGTGGAAGCTATTGACGACCTAACTCCCTGGAATTTGTCATTGGATCCAAATCACAGAGGTGCAGCCAGGGCCGGTGCAACCATTTAGGTGACCTAGGTGGTTGCCTAGGGCGCTAGGATTTGGGGGACATCATTTTCTTCGGCAGCGACTGCAGCGGCCGGATCTTCGGCCACCCTGGTCACCGCCGGCATTTAGATGGAGGGAGCTGGGGCAGGGGCGCGCAGGGAAGGCCGCCTGCAGCAAGTAAGGAGGGGGAATGCAGGGGAACTCCCCGCCTCAGCTCACCCCTGCCCTGCCTCCTCCCTGAGTACGCCGTGGCTGCTTCACTTCTCCCGCCTCCCAGGCTTGCAGCGCCTAAGCTGATTGGCACTGCAAGCCTGGGAGGCGGGAGAAGTGAAGCAGCCACGGCGTGCTCGGGGAGGAGGGGGAGCAGGGGTGAGCTGGGGCGCAGGGGGGTGCCTCAGGGTGGAGGGTGGGGGGCTGCCGCAGGGAGTGCACCTCGGGGCGGAAGGGGGGAGCTGCTGTGGGGGGGCGCCTCAGGGTGAGGGCTCGGGGACAGGGGAGGGCGCAAGGTGGAAGTTTTGCCTAGGGCGCGAAACATCCTTGCACCGGCCCTGGGTGCAGCCTACCCACAATTCCAATGGGGAGCTGTAAGAGCTTAGCACCTCTGTAAACCAGGGCCTTCCCAGACGTGCCCCTAGAGCATGGCTCCATCTGGTCCCAGGGCAGCTGGTGAGCCTAGATCTGCTCCCTCCAGCTCCTCCAAGGGGGCTGGGCTGCACTGTATCTACTGGGAGCAGCACAGGCAGAACTTGAGTGCCAAGGCCACTTCATTATGACATTAAAAAGTGAGAGTAAATCATTTTTACGGTCTAAGACAATTAGGATCCTTCCCTTTTTGGCCCAGGCTGCTTCACACACAGAGCATTAAAGAAATGGATGAAGTGCATGTAGATGGCACAGTTACTGCTCTCTCTCTTGTCTCTGGGAACCTACATTCAAATCCTGATTAGCCCAAAGGGTGTGAATGCCTCATCCTAAACCATCCTCCTGGGTATTTATCCACATCACAAAACAAAGCAAGAGGGACAGCAGACGCTGCTGTAGGTTGGGATGCTGGGCACTGGCAGAGCTGTGGGTGTGAGCCCGGGGCTGGAATATCACAGGGTGCTGCTGGCTGGGACTTAGGGGCATTGTCCAAGCCACATGTAGGAGGTTCAAGACTAGAGCAGGAGGAAGTGCAGGTCAGGACGGAGCTGTGTTAGCAGAGCACTTGGAGGAGTCTTGCACAGCAGCTGCGCTCTCCCTGGCTAGAACCAGCGCAGGTCTGGTAGCCCTTCACTTTGGTGAGCGCTAAATCCAGCTCCAGAAATCGAATGAGAAAAATATCAAAACTGGAGGGACGTTGGCGAAAGGAAAGTGGGTTTAGCTTCATTTCTTAACTATGCAATTGGCTGGCGCAGGCACAGGGAGGATGCTGACACAAACATGATTTCCCAGGGCAGCTCCAGAGACACACATGCTCCCTTCCCATCTGCGTGAAGGCTGAGTTCAGCCCGAGGGGGCTTATGAGAATTCACGACCGATTGTTCTCGGGAGATTGCAGAGAAAGAAGATGCTCTGAACACACAGCAGCAGGCCCAGCTGCCCCCACCTCCTCCTGTCTCCCTTCCCTAACCACAGAGGAAGGAGCCTGCAGCCCCAGGACTGATAGCTCTGTCTCACAATGCAGTGAGACACAATTAATCGAGACTTGAAGGCTGCCTCTACCGTGGAGTGGAGTGAACTGGACTGATGCACACAACTGGCAGTTCCCACTCATCTCCTGGCAGTTTTATGATAATTGGAAGGAGAAACAGAAGTAATTAACAGGTGTCTGACACAGGGAAAATTAAATACTTGGGCCTTTTCCCCTTCAGTCATACTTAATCCTAAAGACTCAGTAGAACGTCCAACTCAAACAGCCCAGAGAAAGAAAGAATCTCTCTTCAGCCATCCTCCCCACAGTCTGCACAGCCACAGCCTGCACACACACACTCTGCATGCCACACCCACCCTGCACACACACACGCACACACTACACAGTCACCAGGCACACTCTGCCCAGACACCCAACCAGCACACTACACACCATGCACACTCTGCCCCTCCACACCCCCCCACTTCTATTCCGCATGTGCTCCCACCAGGCACACCCTTCCCCCCCACCACATTACACACTACATATATCCTATGTACTACACCTCCCCCACAATCCTACATTTGCACGCCCTGTATAAACACCCTCCCAGGCACATCCGGTGTATACACACACATCTCCTCCATGCACACAACCTGTGCAACACACATACATACACCACATGTGCACCCTGTGGATCCACATGCACATGGCTTTGAGCAACACTTACCAGGACCTAGATTTGGAAGAGAATGAGCTTCCACAGAGTCCTGACAAGAGAGAGCTGTCCCCATTCATTCATTCATGCATTCATTCATTCCAGCTAGAGGACTCAGAGAGCCCAGGCTGCTTGGCCAGGAGTCCCTGCCACAGGTGGAGAGTGGCTCTGCATGACAGCTGTTCGCTGATCTACCAGCTGTTGGAGACATCTCTGCCCTTCCAAAGCCCTTGGAGAACTGCCCTCGGAGGTCCTTCCCACCTTCTACAAGTGGGTATTGGGAGTGGAGGTGGAATGCTGGGGAAGAAGTGGGCCATGGGGTGGCTTTATTCCTCTGATATTTCAGCTGCCTGGGGATTTTCCTTTATGTTTATGGCACCAGCTTTGGGGATGAGGATGAGTCTAACGCAGCCAAAGCTCCTTGAGTGGAGAGGCTGGGCCAGTTCCAGCTCTGGCCTGTTAGACTCTAAAGACTTCAGTAGAGTCACTCCAGATTTACCCCAGCCCTGCACATGGACCAGTGTTTTCTCCTTTAGCCCCACACACCTCATCGGTGCTAGAGAAGAAGAGATGGGACATTACAGGAGAGGTCTCCCTGGCTCCTGGGGCTCTTCCGTTCATCTCCTTCCCCTGGTTGTGGGAAGCATATGCAGGCAAAGGGCAGAGAGAAAGGAGGCCCCAGAGCTCCCAGCCCAGACTCACCTCCCTGCCTCTTCACACACCTGCTTTCAACACTGCTGAGCCTAGATTGAGCTGGTGGCTCTTCTGCCTTCCAGGTGGAGAAGAGCCTCTGCCTCCTTCTTTCGCTGGCAGGGTCCCCCTGTCGCACCCAGAGCTGCTGGTCTCTATCCTGAGCTGCATTTCCTCTCATCCAGAGGCCAGTGGCACTGCGGGAAGCACGACTCCACCCTTGCGGAAATTCCTCCCCGCCCCCTGCAAAGCCCAGCTGCCACTGCCCAGAAAGGAAAGTGACACCAGACACTGCTGCTGCCCCTTCCCTTGGAATGCCATGGGGCCTCCTGGATGAGACAATCCCTTGCGAGCTGCTCAGCTGTCCTTTCCTTCACCAGTCCCTGAGCTCCCTCCGCCCCACACCGTCTCTCTGTAGGATCAGGCGGGGATCAGCTTTCCTGGGCCTGAGAGAGGAGGAGTGTTAGGATAACAAGGGAGCTCTAAAAAAAAAGAATTTGAGACTCCTAGGACAGACAAAGCAGGAGGGCTGGACAACACATCTCCAAACAGCCCTACGAGAGGTTAGCAAGGGAGCCACTGAGCTCCTGGCAAACCTCCGGGCCAGTTCAGGCCTATCTGGGGAACCCAGCAAAGACCTCCCCAGACTGCAAGCCCCAAGACTCAGTGTGAGACAAACTCCTGTCCCAGGCGTCTGGGCATGCTCAGTCCCAAAGGAAGCTGGTTTTAACAGAAGCAGACGAAAGGGAGCCCCAGGTGGACAACTCCACCGGGAAGGAGGTGAGGTTAAGTAGCACAGGGGTCTGTGCTAAAACCTCTACCCAACATTGTGATTTGTACAAGGGTTTGGGCAAATGAGGAAACCCACAGTGGGGCACAAGGGGTTTGGGATAGTCCGGGTGATTGGGCCAGCAGAGGTGAGGAGCCAAGGGAGGAGCTCTTTATCCAAGGATGCAGGAAATTGGAATGCATCAGAAGGCAAGAGGTTAAAGAAAAATGGGCTTGGCAATCTTTACCCTGCCGGAGGGGAGTAGCTGCTGTCAGGATCGATACAGAGCTTCCATTTCTTTCAATAGGCGTGAGGTGCCTAAACACCTCAGGCTCTGGGCCTTCACCCTCTAGCAGGAGAGGCTCATGGTTTTAGCGCTGAAGGTCTCTGGTTCAAACCCTGCTCTGGGCCAGTCACACAAACCCCAGTAAATGGTACCGGCTACAGGATGTCCCAGGCTATGACTGGGTGTCTGTGCTACAGCCTCCGGCAGGTGGAAAGCAGGGCAGGCACTGAAGCAGCTCAAGGGAAGCAGGTCTTCGCTGAGTGCTGGGGCCCGAGATGGCTGTGACTGTGTGACAGGATGTGGCTGGAATAAGGCCAGCTGAGGAGGGAGCTGGGCTCGGTTCTAGCCAGGAGGGGAATTTTCCTGTTGCTGTGCCCCCCGCCGCCCCCAGAGGGCAGCTGTGTTGGGGCTTTTGGGGTTTGATGGACTAATACGGACACACACCCACTCACATAGCCAGACTCCTGCCATCTGGAGCGAGCTGTGTTTCACTCCATGGCTTTAAAGTCTCTGCTTTTATTGTTTTACCAGTTGCAAAGGTCAGTTGATAATGCATTGACTGCTGTCATTTGCCAGAGACTCTGCTCCAGGGGCCTTTCAGTGCTTTGGTCCTTGCAGCTGCTGCTGCCTCTGGCTGTTCACTACTCTTTGGATCGGGAGTGTTGGTATTTCTGAGAGGTGGAGGGCACCAGGGACACAGCAGCTGGGCAAGATTCTGGGAGGGTGTGAAGTGCATTGACCTAAGCAAGGCAGACATGAGGTAACAGGATGGTCCGTGCTGCAGCCTCTGATGCCTACGTCAGCCCTGGGTTGGATGCCTTGAGCTGAACTGCAGTGTGGACAGACACACGTCTGAACTCCTGGGACCCAGTACCAAAGAGTGCCAGCAGCTGCCCCAGCCAGAGGGAGACAGGGCCAGAGGGGAGACGGCCAAGGAGACGCTGGCAGTCCAAGAGTGGCTTCGTCGTTAACACAGCTCTGACACGGAGTGGGAGGGGAAAAAAGCTTTCCCTCTTCTGCACAGACACTGCTTGACTGGCGCTGCATCAGAACAGAAGCCAGTGCTCTTTGCTAGCTGGGGTACAGTGTGTCCACCTTCCAGCTGGATAAAGCATAGTGACGTGGATAATTTGTTTGTACCATGAAACCTCACAGCCTTCCCCAGTAAAGGGTCCCCAAGACTCCACAGTGAGCCCCACTAGAATGTGTGGAGGGATTGGCAGCCAGCAAATGCCTGATCCTGTCCCTGGCTGCCAAAACCTTCCAAGGTTCATTCGCTCCTCCCTCCAGCCCCGTGTGCTGCCTCCTGCTCCATTTAGCATGTGCGTTTTCAGCATGGCGACAGTGACTGGAATGTGGATGTGGGAGGCGCCCTGGGTGAGTGCGTCAGCGCTTGGCACGCTGGTCACTTCCCCTGGCTTTGTGCACACGTGCAACCAAGTGATGCAGCTCAGCAGAGAGGCAGTGCAGAGGCTGTCCAAAGCAATACCAATACCTGTCTCTTGTGCAGCACCTCCCGGGGAGGATCTCAACCCCCTCCACAGACATGGCTGGAACCCAGCCTCAGAGCCCCTCAAGTAGGCAGCTCAGGATCATTAACCCCATTTTATAGAATGGGACGCTGAGAGGGGGATGGGATGGGGTAAGGTCACACAGTGAGGCAGCAGCAGAGCTGGGACTAGATCCCAGGAGTCCTGGCACCCAGAGCAGCCCACTAATGCCCCAAGCCATGCGCCCTCCCCTAGGCTAACACTGTGATCGTGTGATGGTTGCTGATGTGAGGCCTTCCCCTGCCCCCAGCAAGTGCTGCTCATGGGAGGGATGGGGGTGCCTTGTCCTGGCTGACTCCTGTCCTTCCTACCTGGGCAATGGGCCTCTGCGTGGCACCTGGAATAGTCGAGATGGGGCCTCGACTCCCTCCACCAGCCCCGGGAGTGAGCAGGGGGCACTGTGGGATGAAAACACCTGTGGGTGCAGCACCTGCCTTTGTTCCAGGGCCCTGCCTAGCGGGAATGAGTGGTAGGAATTTGCTGCCATCTCCTGTCACTATTGTGTTATTGCAGCTCTCATGCCAAGTTTGCTTAGATGGTTTTCACTCACTAATGAAAACAACAAGGAGTCCGGTGGCACCTGGAAGACTAACAGATTTATTTGGGCATAAGTTTTGGTGGGTAAAAAACCCACTTCTTCAGGAAAGCTTATGCCCAAATAAATCTGTTAGTCTTTAAGGCGCCACCGGCCTCCTTGTTGTTTTTGTGGATACAGACTAACACGGCTGCCCCCTGATGAGTAACTAATGGTTTTCAGTCACCACTGCACATTAGCAGGAAGCCCTGTGAACACAGTTTGCGCCAGCCATGCCCCTGCAGCCTGGCTGCTCGGGCCGCAGCTGCACAGACGCTGAGCAAATGTAAAATGTACCACATCCCTCCAATCCCAGCTATGCCAGCCAGAGCCAGCACAGGGGCACTGATCCCAGCCGGGCACACACCTCATAGACCCAACCATGCTAATACCTCTGCCAAGGGAGGCACGTGGAGAGCCAAATAAGCAGGGGCTAGAAGCCGCTCTTTGCTTTTAGGACAGGCAAAGCGATATGGCAGCCAAGCCTACGGGCACAGCTAAGGCAGGCCCCTGAAAATGTGCCCCTTAAAGCCCGGCCCATCTTGAGAGTGAAACAAGGATGTTCAGGTTCATCCTTATGCCGCACGGGTTGCCTTGCTGAGGGGAGTCTGGCATCACTGCAGCTGCCGAGCATCCCGTCGCCTCCCGCGTCCCTCTCCTGCACCCACTGCTTCCTCTTGCTTTGCTCTTTGCCAGGAACAAGTGTTAGAACAGCCCCAGGGGAGCCAGGTACGTCCTGAGCAGTAGCTGATACGCCATCAGTTGGTGCTCATGGAGGCAGCACAGTTCAGCTGGGGAGAGCAGTTCTCCAGGGGATCCACGAAGGGAGGCTGCCGAGACGATAGATGGAATGACCTAGCCATGCCCCCCACCCCACCCCTTTTGGGGCTGGGCTGGATACGTGCAGGCCTCGTTGCAGCTGCTTCTATCTGCCATAGCTTCCCTGCAGTGGGCATCCTGCTGCCAGGGCCCAAGGCCTGCAGGGGTAAATCTGACTCACAGGCCACAAGCGCCCTAGAGCTGACACCACGGGCCTGTCTCCCCCATCCCTTTCCCCGATGTAGCTCAGCTCACTGCAGCGGGGAGACTCCGGATTTACACTGGGGTGAGTCAGAGCAGCGTCAGGCCCCAGCTCTCTCCTGGGAGCAGAGGGAGGAGCCTGCAGAGGGTTTACTCCGCAGGCCCTGTCAGCACTTACACAGGGAAGGGGGAGGAATAATCAGGTCTTCAGCCCATATGAGCAAGGCGAGAATAAAGGGAGAAAGGCTTTCTAGGGGCTCGGTCGTGCCCCCAACCCAGGCCCCTTCCTAAGTAATGTTCTTGAGCAGTGGGCTGGTTTTCAAAGTGGCCGGCCACTCCCAAATCCCATTGAAGTGACTGGCAATCAGGGCACTAGGGGTCTGAGCTCCTCCATCCTGCAGCCCAGCTTGATAACAACCACAGCACGCTCCTTTTGCAACACAGTGAGCTCTGTGCCCTCAGCCCCACCCCAGCACCCAGCTGGGACCGGGGCCGGAGCGGAAGGGAGACAAGAAGGGACTCCATCGTTTTGCAAACACAAGCCCCAAACCCTTGAAGTTCCCTGAGCTGCCAGAAGGAGGAGCCCTGAGCTCACAGCTACTGAGGGAGTGGCTGCATTTAACCCTCCCTGCTTTCTTCTGAGTGTAAGGGGCCAGGAGCCTCGTCCGGGTTACTTCATTTCCGTGCAGACTCCTGGGAACATGCAGCTTCTCCCAGGGCAAGAAACGGGGAGCTGAGAACCAATTTTCCTTAAGCCAATGGCAGGTGCTGCAGGCACAGTTCACTGAGCTTGCAGAGAATCCATTCCCTAGGGGGCGGGGTGCAGGAGAGGATGAATATTGGAGCCTACATAGCCCCACATCAGGAGAGGACAGGGTCTTTGCCTGGGGTCACCAGGATTCACTAACCTACCTCTCCGAGGTATTTGGCCAGCACCTATCCCCCCTGCTGTGTGAGCACCAGGAAGTACTGGGACCTGGTTCCCCTCCTGGGGTAGCCACGTGCACCAGTGCAAAGCAGATGTGCTACAGCAGTGTCAATTGGGAGTCACGTCTCTGGAGTTACACCGCTGTAATCAGGAGTGACTCTGGAGCTCACAGCCACGTGTCAGGCCCAGGCTGTGTATTTTCTTCTGCTTCTATTTATGAGGTTCTTCTTTCCAAAAAAATAAGTTAAAAAAATCACACAAAAGAAAAAACGTGCACGCGCAATGGGCTAACCCCTGTGCTGGGTGGGCCCTCCGGTGGGGCCCTTCCAACGCTGGGCTCAGGGCTCAGTTTGGCCTCTGGAGGGCTGTCTGTGCCCATGTCTCCCTGCAGAGCCTTGTCATGCAGCATCTGCATGTCACACTCATCTTGCTGTAACGTGTTGCGGACTCGCTTCTGTCCCAACCTGGGCTGGGTGTGTTTAAAGGGGATGGGTGGCATTCACATTTGGGGTAAGAACTCCCCTGCCCTCGCCAGCCCAGTTCTGCTTTCTTTGGGAGAGGAGCACAGCCCCCGAAATCTCCTGGGACCACAGCCCGCACTGTGCCACTGCAGCCAAGCCAGCATCTGGGCAACTGCCAGCACAGGTTTCTCAGCCTCTGAACTCAGTTGAAATCTGCACTATTGACATAAGCAGGATCAATCGGCGAGAGGTGATGAGTGTCTCGTCTTTAGATGATCAGCCTCTAATTTCCAACAAAAAATGGTCCTTTTCCCATTCTGTCCCGCTCCCAGTCCCGCATGTTCCAGTGGCGTCGGAGGGCACCTTCCCTATTGTCTCCCCATATCCCTGGTTCCTGCATTGACAAGCTTGGGAGAGGGGAACAGAGGCAGCTGCTATGAAAATAGCTACAAGGAGCTCCTTCAACCCAGGCTTTGAGGACCAGATTCTGTGCTGTGTCTCTGCATCTCAGAATAGCCTCCAGCCTTGCCTTCTCCTGCTCTCAGCACACCCCCCTCCCGCCCCCTCCATGTTCCACTCCAGTAGCTGCGCAGGATGGTGGGATCGGGTTGCCTGCGCTGCCCCTACACCACCCTGTTTCCTTGGGGGAATTCCTCAGAGGGCTGCTTTGGTGCCTTTACACCCCCAAAGCTGCTAAAGTGGCCACCATGGGTCTCAGACTGTGGCCCTGAGTCTAGCTAGTGAGCTCCCTGCCTGAGCTTTATTGATCAGAGCTTCAGTGCACCCACAGAGCACTTCCTGGACTCCTGAGACTCCTCTGAGCATGTACTGGATGTGGATGGTTTCTCTGGGGTAAGCTGGTCTCCACTTCACCTGTTCCACATCCCTGCTGTGACCCAGACAATCATGATATCTGCCCACAGCCTTTCTAGGCCACCCTGTTATGGGGCAGGGCAGATTCAATGGGCTATTGCAGTAGGCAGCATGAAAGGATCATGCCACATCCTCCCTGACCAGCCCTCCCCAGGCACTGAGACAAGATTGGGGAGCACGGCTGAACCCCCGAATCACCATCCATGAATGACAGGGCCTCAGAATCCAGTGTGTCCGGGGCAGCCTACAGCAGGCTCCCCACGTCGGCACAACAGATGCAGGCGAGGCGCGCTTCCAAGGCAGCATCCCACGCCTTCCTTCCTCTGAGCCCACTTGCCTTGTGTTGTTATCTCACCATGTTTTTCTTTTGCTAGAGTCCTTATCCAGAGCTATGCCCATATTACAGCTGGGGGGACGGGACCCTAACGCCCTTTGGCAGGGGCTCGGAAAATGCACCAGGCCCTGTGAAGTGGAGCCGCTCACATCTGCCCAGCAGAATGCAGATTCAAGCAGCACCGTTAGCTGGTGCATTGCAGAGCGGAGGCTGCATTTTGGCCCGAGGCTGCTTTAGGAAACAGCTTGGACTGCTAGGCACAAAGGCCCAGATCTTCAAAGGTATTTAGGCACCTAACTCCCCACGGATCTGGGCCAAAATGGCTTAATCTCCCCCCTCATCCATAATGTACTTGTTGGTGTCCAGCTTCTTTATCCCTCTAGCTGAGAGATATTTCTAAGGGCCTTCCTGGATCTCTGGCTAGAGCTTGATGTGATGCATGGGAAATGCAGACTCCTGCAGTGCACCACACCTTGACAGACAGACACACAGACGTGCTTCTCTTGCACACTCACGCAGTACACCTGTACACGTGTTCTTGCCCACCGGATCACCTACGCACCTTGGGCTTTCAGTACCTGAGAGGAGATTGTGGCAACTTCCATTAATTGGTTTCCGGTTCCACACCGTGGCCCCATTGCCAACATTCCCAGGGACTTCCGCAAGGCCAGGATTTCCCCTGGTGAGTTGTAGGTGTTTGCAAGTGGGACAGGAACCCAGGATACAATCAAAGTCTATGCAAAGTCCCTTCACATTCTAAAAACAAGACGTGTGTGTGGGGTTGTGTGGCATGTGCTGTTGTATGCATGAATGCACATGCACAGGCGCCAGCAGGCATGTGCATGTAAATACCCACAGAATTACATGCCCACATGTGTAAACGTGCGAACACACATTTGTAGACACGTATACTCAGGCTCTTGCACCCTTTCAGAACTGGGCTCTCTGATTTCCTCCCCAGATGTATTAAGGCTCAGTCCTTCCTTTATCCTGGGGCTTTCCAAGCTGGGGAGCAAGGGGTTTTTCCTGCAGTGGTTGGAAGGATCCCAATCTCCACGCCCAGCACCCTGTCTCTGTCTGACCTCGGCCTTCCCCACAAGGTGAGCTTTAAGCACTTTTAATGCTCCAAAGTGTGTCGGGGGTGGGGGGCAGAATTGTTCATTATTAAATGGCCCTCCCTTCCCTCCAGTTCTAAATCTAGATTTAGTGGGAGTACAGTTTCCATTACCGATGAGAACAGGGACATCACAAAGGGCTTTGTATTCCAGGAAGCCTCATTAGAGATTTAAATTATACAAATGGGCTTTTTCCCAGAGATCCTCATTATCTGGGCATTTGCATTTAATCCCTCGCTCTTTCACTAGCCCCTCTCCCTGTCGGCCCCCGTCTCCCTCCAGGGCAGGCTGCATTCTACACAACACAGCATTGGAGTCCTGTTTACCTTGACAGAGTCCCTGGGCTTTGTGGGGCCGTGTGCAGTGGAGCAAAAGCACATGAAGAAAAAAGAGGGGGATTTGGGAGAGGGGCTGGGGGTGGAGGGGTTCTGGGGTGGGAGCATAGGGGTCTCAGGCCTGATCAGTGAGATCACCCCCAGGGATTCTGCACAATTTTCCTATCTTCTGTTTCAAAGACAAAAGGCTAGTCTGAGTCTCCCCTGGGAACAGCCAGAGGAGTCACAGGGGACTGGTGGATCTCTTACTAAGACTGGTTCTTGCAAGGTTTTTCAAGCTTCATAGAGTGAAATACAAGCACAGGCCTATTCACTAGCATCTGCCACACACACCTATTCACTAGTACCTGCCAGACACCTATTCATTAGTGTCTACTGGGGCTGCACACGCTCCTATTCACTAGTATCCTCTACATACACCTATTCATTAGTGTCTGCTGGGGCTGCACACACTCCTATTCATTAGCACCTGCCACACACACCTATTCACTAGTATCCACTACACACATCTATTCATTAGTGTCTGCTGGGGCTGTACACACTCCTATTCACTTGCACCTGCCACACACACCTATTCACTAGTACCTGCTGCACACAGCTATCATTAGTACTGCTGCACACACACCCAACTGCTAGGGCATGTGATGCTCACAAGATCACCTTCCTGTAAAACAGCTCCTGTTAAGAACACATTCGGCAAACGTGACATGCCTGGAGCTCTGTTCACCCGCACAGGCAGGACATTGCAGGTACACACAGGCCTATCCACTACTGGTCTGATTTGCACACGTATTGAGTTCCTGCTGTTCCCAATAACTTTATGGGGAGTCGGTGTCTCATAGCTGGTAGACCTGGATCTCAGCTTCAAGTCAGGAATTCCTGGCTCCCAGCCCCATGCTCAGTTCTTTAGGCCACGCAGCCTTTCTCACAAACATAGAGACATGCAGTGCATGCACACACATGCACCCATGCACATGGATCCGTGCACACACACGTGCAGAGGTGGGTTAAGGTTTCATGGGGCCCTGGGGCAGAGCAAGTGGAGGGCCCCATCCCCACACCTTCCGCCTGTGATCCTGCCCCCGTTCCGCCCCTTCTGCCTGCAGCCCCACCCACAGCCTCACCCCGTTCTGCCCGTTCCACCCCCATGGCCTCATCTCTGTTCCACCCACAGTCCTGCCCCATTTCACCCCCCACTGTGACCCCCATTTGCTCCTTTCTGCCCCCCAACTGCAGCCCCAAGACTGGAAAAGCTCTGTACCCCCCGCCAGAGCCCCAGGGCCACAGCAAGGAGTGAGAGCGCCCCCAGCTCTGAGGCCACGGCAGGGAACCAGAGCTCATCCAGTCCCGAGGCCGCAGCTGGGGTCCGGGTGCTGGGGCTCCCCCCGCCCATCTACCTGGTGCTGCTGCTGGGGAGCGGAGAGGGGTCAGGGTGTGGGGGCTTGCCTTGTCCTGCCCCGGCACATGTCTACCGGGGGTGGGGTGCCCATTTTTCCAGGGCCCCCCAATTGGCCAGGGCCCCAGGGCAAGGGCCCCATAGGCCCATTGGCTAAGCTGCCACTGCACATGCACACCTACACATGGGCTTTTTGTGTGTGTGCGCACTATTCTGCTCCCTTTGTTCAGGTTCATGCCTCGGCCTCCCGGCTCACCCAGGTTCACTGATGTGCACTGTGCAGCCCGGAGATGCCTTTGCATTGGCAAAAGACACCGGAGAGCTGCCCCTTCAGAAGTTCTCGCTGCTGGGGAGAATCTGGAGCAAAGCCGCTCCCTGCCTCAAATGCTTCACTGTTGCCATGGCAACTGAGGAACTACCTGCAGATTTCCCTGGTGAGGGGGAGAGGGAGAAGCCTCAGCATCCTCCAGGGCCCTGCCAGGCACCTCGCCTCCCTCCTGCAGTCGCCAGGGCAAAACAAGCCCAAAGGAGAGATTCTCCCAGGAGATGGACAGGCAGGAAAAAGCAGAAGTGACAGGATCAGGCATCTGGACTGGGCTGAGCCTGAGCAGAACATGGAGGTTGCAGCCCAGCCCTGGGCCTCCCTCATGGTGTCTCTGCTAATGTCCCTTCCCCCCTAGAGAAGCCCCAAGCCTGAGCTCCCTGCTGGATGTTGACTCGGGCCACAACTGGCCAGCACCTGCTGAAAACCGAGAGACCTGATTCCGAGCTTCGCTGGGCTCCCAAGCAGCCTGCCAGGGCCAGCAGGTGTCAGCTGCTCTCTGAGCAAGCGGAAACACCTTGACAGGGCACTGCTGGGAGGAAGCTCACACAGATGGGGCCCAGTTGGCAATGGTGGAATTGTATTCTGAGGAAACTGAGAGCAGAGCTGAAGCCTGGTTTTTCCCAGACAGCCTAGGAGTAAAGAGAGGCAGAGCAGAAAGTGGACATGGGGGAGGAGGGGACATGCTGTATCCGAGCGTCTCGGCGTCAGTGCCCAGGGAGCTGTGTAAATCACTTAGCGTTTTATGGAACAATAAAGTGCTGTGTATCTGAGTCTTTGTGTCCCGCATCCCGTATTATCCTCCTGGCAGAAAGCTCCATCTCCCTCCTGAAATCCATTCCAGCGCAGGGGATTAGCATGGTTTTAGGGAAGGGTTTTGAATCAGAAATGGGTTGCTTTCAAATCATTCTGCGTCAGCCGTGGCTCTGTCACTCATGCAACTGTGGATTAAAACAGATATGAAGATTATTACAGAGAGGGGAGGAAAATCACCTTCTTGGGGAGCCGCACTCTCAGTCCGTGCAGGTCTTATTCCTCACCTCCGGCCAAGCGGCAGACGCTCCTTCCAGAGGCCTAGCAGATTCTTAGACCAATTTTCAAGTGCAAACCTAATCCACATGGCATGAGACTCCCCAGCACTGTCATTAGCAACTCCAGCCCTTCAGGTTGCTTTTAGTCACAGACGAGATGGTACTAATCTCTCCCAATCTATTTTAAAATCCTCGGCCGTACTCGCCCTTTTTACCCACATCAAGTGCGCCTGCCCGACCCTCAATCTAGGTTGAGTTTTAACCCCTCATAAGTATTTTCCTTTTTAGGTGGTCTGTGAAGGGGGCAGGGGAATGGCTCTAGGTCTCTTTGAGCTGCTTTATGGTCTTGAAAAAAGGCCTGACAGATTTTTGCTTGCGCTTTATGTTACCAGTCCCAGGTCCCCTGGCAAACTAGAGCGATTCTGACCTCAGGAGAGCTTGGCTCCTGAAACAGACCATTTAAAGCTTTTAGGCTGATATTTCCAAACCTGCCACTTGGATTTAGATGCCTAATTTCCATGAGAACTAGGTGCCTAAATCCCTTAGGTGCTTTTGATTCCCTCCCCCCCCGGCTTGTTTTTATTAAGCATCTATTTTTATACTTAGATTGTAAGATCTTCAGGGCAGAGGCCATCTCTTTGTTCTGTGTCTGTACAGTGCCTGGCACAATGGGGCCCTGCTCCATGACTAGGGGTCCTAGGCACTACTGCAGTAAAGGTGATGATATTTAAGTCAAACAACTAACAAATACTTGAGAGAAAAGTTCACTATGGAAAAGATTCAACTGAGGGCCAAGAAAGTGCCCACTCTAGATCTCTGGACATCCAAGGGGTTCTCCAGTGAAACACAGGGAGGACAAGATATGCGCATTTCTAAGGGGATTTAAAACAATGGGGAGAAAAAAACACTTAATAAATTCCAACTTTAGGACTTGTCTACACAGGAAAATTGACTGGCATAGCTATAGCGGAATCATAATTAATTATAAACATTATAATTAGTAAGTATTCTGCTATAGCTATGCTGGTCAATTCCCCCATGTAGACAAGCCCTTCGGGGCTTTCTCTGTATGCTACAGTTAAAGAGGGCACGAGTCATTTATTCTCTTTGTAGGGCCTTTAAGGCTGTTTTGATGTTCTGTTTGCATTCGTCATGGACGTTGCTCTTCATATTAGCCTTGTCACCTTACTACAGAACCTGTCTTGCCTCCTTCAACTATGGTCAATATAAAACAAACCCAAAGAGATGCTAGGCGTATGGGTGTTGTCAGATCACTAGGAAGGCCAGGTGGCCTGTCATCTATATGCGGGTCAGGTCAGGGAACTGGGAGACCAGACTCCTGGGTCCTAGCTCTAGCTCTGGTCCTGTTGCATTGTGTGTCCTTAAGCAAGTCACTGCAGTCAACATTTTCAAAAGAGTCCCCTGATTTTGGGTGTCTCAGCTTGTGGGTGCCAAACTTGATTTCAGTGGGAGTTCAGCTCCTAAAGACCTTTGAGGATCTGGGCCTCATCAGGGCTGGCTTTCACAGGTGCCAAGCACCTGCAGCTCCCCATGCGTTCTGGGATAGCTGAGGGCACTCAGCACCTGCCAGACTCCAGTAGTGAATTAGCTTTCCCTGGTTCCTGGAGCTCCTTGACAAGAGTGCCAATGGTGAATGTACTTGCCCCCTGCCCCTTCATTTGTTTTACCAAGAATTAAAAAATGGGTCTGTGATTTTAATCACTTTATAGATGTTTGTTTGTGTAATTTAGAGTGAGAATGCCTCTTCCTCCCATCTGTTTGGGCCATCTGCTCCCTTCATTATTTCTAAGCAATCCTGGACTTTGTAAAGTGATCGAGTTGGTGCAGAAATATAGGGAAACCTGCTGTGGATATTACCTTGTTATAAGAAGCATCTGTCTGGACAGGCGCCTTTTCCGGGTCTGTGATATACGGTGGATGGTGAAAGCTGCCTTATAATGATCAATGATTATATGGAGCACTGACCTTTGACTCCTGGCTGTCCAGAGTGCTGACCATCTGGGGAGCTTGATTGTTCTGGCCAAACTCACCACCAGATGTAAAAATGTCCCTCTCTAGGTTACACACATTGCTGGGCAAAACTTTTCAACCACAACTTTTTGGTGAAAAATGCAAATTCGGTGACTGAAATATTTTGAAAATTCAAGTTGATTTGGCTGAATTGGTTCAGTTGGGGGAAAAAACCTACTGAAAAAAATTGAAACATTTGGTTTTGATGGTTTTTAACTGAAACATTTTGATTTGACTTTTTGTTTCAATTTTTCTTTTATATTTATTTTTTAAAATCAAAATGTTTTTTAAAAATGGTTGAAATTGAAACAAAATATTTTAATTCTTATCAAAATGATGCATTTCATTCAACCTAAAATAGATTTTTTTTCGACTTGTCGATTCACTGAAAATTTTTTTTAAAAGTTTGTTTTGGTTCAAACCAAAACAATATTATTTTTGAATTTTCACAATTGTCAATGAACCAAAAGAGCCATTATTTGCCCCGCTGTAGTTACAAATAACACCCTCATGGAGCTTGTTGCAATAGAAAGAATTGCCACATGCTCATTCTCTTTTCATTCTGGATGCAGTTTATTTGCTTCTTTTGTTTTGCATTTCTCTCAGATTGGGCAATAGAAATGGATTAATCCATTAGTCAATTTTCAGGGTCAAGGCTATAATGTTTGGGCACCAGACACTGCAGGGAATTCGTTATTTGGCTGAAACCTACAGCACTGCCAACCCCGAATATTAAAAAAATCATGAGTCCAGCCACCCAGAAAGCATGAATGTGGCTTAAAAATCATGAGGGTTTTTTTAAATAATATGTTTTAGTTTCTTTGACATCTGTTTTTCTGGTCACATTTTCAGATAGCTCTCTGCAACCATAGGGAGTAGAGACTTTACTTTTGTTTAATGAAAGCAGAGCTTCTCACATACTCACATGACTCCAGCAGCTGGGGGCTTTAAGTAAAACACTGCATCTCATGAGATAAAATCACAAAGAATTGGGCAGTACTCAAGCAGTTACCACTGGAATTAAATAATTAGTATCTTGAAGACATTTCTGTTGCTTTTAGGTTTTCTAAAAGCTTCTTTTGCAAACAAAACAAACAAAACCAAACTCTAATTCTAGTCCTGATCCTGTAATCAGATCTGCATGAGCAGATTCAGTGACTCGGTCTATCTGTCTTAGGTCCTTATATGCCCCCCTAGCATCTGATCTCAGGTTATCTAACCCAGGTTAAACTAGAAGTGAAAACACCGCAACTCAGCTTAGCAGTTCCAGGTCCACCTGGGACTGCCCTTTAGCTCTCACGCTGCTGCTAACCTGCCTCTTCACTGCTGCTTTAACCAGAGCTCCGAACGCCCCACACGACTTGCCAAGGTCACACATGGGAAGCCTGTAGCAGAGAAGGGAGTTGAATCCCAGTCTCCTAGGCAAGTGTCCAAACCACTCTACCATCCTCCCTCTCTCAGTGAGACTCTGCACAGGTATATGAGTGTGGGGACCTGACTGCAGGAGTGGAGACTTTGAGTACACACGTGGTCCAACAGGGTCCCATTCGCTTTCTGGGTATTGTTGTTACCGTTCTTACTTGTGATTGACCAGGCTGCTTTGTAAAGTGCACAGGGAGCCTCATGTGAAAGGCGCTTTAAATGCAAATTGTATTATTGATTAAATATTGCAATTATGTCCTATTCAGCCCGCAGAGCTTTTCCCGGGGGCCCCAGTTGCCAGCATGAAGAGCTTACAGTCCAGTGCAAACACCTGGCCAGTGCAGGAAGACGTGGTGGCGGGAAGAGACACTGCCAGGCAGGGTGTCTGTACAGGAAGACGTCTCCGAAGAAGTGGGTTTTCTGGAGGGACTGATTATTTATTATTGCCCTGATTTTCAGACAGCCCAGGCCCCTACAAGCCCCATTGCCACCCATAGAAACGGCAGGTGCTCAGTGCTCCTGAAAACCACACCAGCTTTGTACAGTGCCAGGAATAAGATAGGAAGCGGGTGGCCTAGGAGACAGCATGGAAGAGGGGATGGTGGGAGCAGTTAGAGGAGCGGCTAGAGAAGAATGTAATGAACAGGAAGGCAGGGACGGTGAGATGAGCAGAGCTGATGCAGGGGAAGTGGGGTTGTGAAGAGCTTTGGGGCTGAGAGCAGGGCCTTGGGCCCAGATCCTCAAAGGGATTTAGGCTCCTAACTCCCATTGATTTCATTAGGAGTTAGGCACCTAAATCCCTTTGAGGGTCTGGGCCTTGACGGATGGAGGGATGGTCTAGACAGTATTTGGTCATGCCATGAGGGCAGGGGACTGGACTTGATGACCTCTCGAGGTCCCTTCCAGTCCTAGAGTCTATGAGTCTATGAGTCCATCCAAAGTGCTGATGTGGGGGATTGCAGCCTGTGGGGAGAGCCTGTCCATCCATCCCCAGCGCAGAGTTCCTGGCTGCCCGTTTGCCTTGTCTGGTTCTCCTGACTGCCAACGAACATGACTGGTGCGCCCACACAGAATGTACCCAAACACCAAGCTGTGGGGGGAGAAGGGCAGAGAGAACCAGCAGCCACAGAGTTAGAGGGAGGGGGCACTCGGTAACTAGTGATGTAATTTGGGCGGAGGGGTGGTAGAAGGCAGGAATCTGCTCATCTCCTCCCATGCTTTGTGCATATGAACCCCACTGTGACAGCAGCTTTCACCTGAATGTCTCCGAATGTCCAGTAAAGGCAGCGCTGGGTCACTCTCCTGACTTGACAGGTCGGGAAACTGAGGCACAGGGCAAGGAAGTGACTCACCCAAGCTCATGCAGGGGGTCGGGGTGGAAATGGGAAGCGAATCCATGTTTCCTTACTCCTACTGTAACCACTAGACCAAGCTGTCTCCTTGCTAGTCCAGCTTCTGCCCACCCACCTCCTGAAAATCCTTTGCTGCCACTTGTTCCCATAGTGCTCCTGGAGATGGCCGTTGCTCTTGGTGAGCAACAGGCTCGCTGCACAAGGAAACCCCAATAAGGCTCAAAGAAGCACAGGCCTGTTAGCAGAGCCCATGGAGTCCATGGATGCCTGAAGAGCCTCCGTTTGCTTTCAGATGTACTGGGCCATCCTGGAAAGCACCTGGGCCCAGATCCTCAAAGGTATTTAAGCTCCGAACTTCTACTGAATTCCATAGAAGTCAGGAGCTGAAATACCTTTGAGGATTTGGCCTTTCTCCTTGGCCCGCTGACCCCCTGGCCTATGCCAACCCCAGGGCAGCTCTCTTACCATCACTGGGGTTACACCAGAGTTGATTTGGCCCCTTGTTGTGATGACAACACGTCACCTCTATGCCCTTGAGCTGTTGCTCTGACAGTGAAAACAGTGCAGCTGAAAGGAGCCAGACGGACAGCTCCAGTCACAGCGAGCAGCTCGCTATCCACAGGACAGGGGCAACCCTCAAACTCCCACCCAACCCCCCAACTCTATGGCTGTGTGAACAAGCATAGCAGCTGGTGGGTGAGTGACAGTGGGTCTAAAAGGGAGTGGAGGAGAGAGACACTGGGACAAAGACAGAGTGGGGCTGCCGGATGGGGGCCGGTTTGGCTACCGGGGCAGCAGCAAGGCAGCATTTTGTGTGTCACAGCCCATTGTGCACTGGCAATTGGCTGCATTGTGGTCAGGCTGGTTCGGGCCCTGTAATCCCAGATGGCAGCGTGGGTGCCCTTGTGAGCAGCGCATTCATCGCTCATCCTCGGGAAGGGAGGAGCGGAGAGGGGAGAGCTGCCAGGTGGCAACATGAAAGGAAAGAGCAAGGGTGGCTTTTTCCTCCTGTGCCATGCGTTAAACAAACACTTCCAAAGCCCCTTTTGGCAGTTCTTGGACACCACTCAGGAATGCTTGCCCCCGTCCCTGCTGCGGGAATGAGAACCACCACGTCAGCTCCCGGCAGCAGCTGCAAACTGAACACCTGGTGTGCCCGGACTGCAGAGTGGAACTAGGGAAGCAGAGAAACCCACTTGGCTGGCACAGCTGGAGCCATCTCGGTTCTGCCACTCTTTTGCCCCCTTGAAGCCCCAGCTGGGTGTGCCAGGTTCAGCAGGGGGCTGTAACACGCCTGGAAAGAGAAGTTTGAATGACTTTGTATGCGGTGGCTAAAGTAGATTGAAACAGAAGGGGCAATTCTCCCTGCACCAGCAGAGAGGGATGGGAGCTGGAGGGGAGCCAGGTTCAGAGGGAGCTCCCCTGTTTTAGTGGACTTGGGGATGGAGACAGAGTGGCCCTCCCCTCTCACACTTTCTTACTTTAACCCCTGCATGTACATACACAGCTAAACACGTGTCCCCACACATGTATGCATGCACATGGACCCTAAACATATGCACACTACTAAACCTGACGTGTACATAAGAATTCCCAATGGCACATGCACAGGCACATTATTATTATGAGTATGCATTCTGTGGATTGCGGTAGTATCTAAAAGCCCCAGTCATGGCCCCAGCCCCCACAGTGCTAGGAGCTGTACAAACACAGAACAAAAAGACAGGCTCAGCCCCAAAGAATTTACAATCTAAGTAAACACATATGCCCATATACACATGGGTCCTCACACATGTTCACACACACACATGCATGTATCTTAGCAAATACAGACACTCACAGGTCTGCAAACACTCCCCCTCCCCCCTTCTCGGGACACATATCCTTGCATCCACTGAGACCTGCCCTCAGACTGTTGTTATGCCAATGCTCAGCATCCTTAAAGCAGCTGTTGGCCTTGTGTGTTTCTTATGATAAGGTGCCATTCATCTCCTGGGGCACAGTAAGGCGGGCAAGAGGGAGACATGGGGGGAACTCAGTGAAACTGTCTGGAATGAATGAAGTTGAGTTGGTTTCATGCAGGGAAGAACCAGCTCCCATCTCTGAGCCTGGCTTGCATTTCACTGGGCTGCTCTCTATTTGACAGTGTGAAGACATTTCACTGGCTGCAAGCATTGATTAAAATGATCCTCTGTCTTGCCCCCTGAGTAATTGCTCTTTCTGAAAGCACATGATAGCGAAAAGGAAAAGCTGCCTGCTCTAGGAAAAACAGCCTGCAGGGCTGGAGAGATTTAATATCAATAGAAACACACCTGATTGTGAGATAGAAACCAAATCCCCCCAGGGATAATCTGGAATTAGCTGCAAAACTGAGAAGCCTCAATTTGAGGCTTTGGGGGTCAAGTCCCCAGACGGGTCAGCCCTAGCTGAGTCCAGATTGCAGCAATTTGTGACTTACTGGCCATAAAAGAGACAAATTAAATTAGTGGCAGTATCATTGTGGCTATGTACATTTCCTTTCACAGCTGGCCCTGGCCGGTGGCTCATTTCTTAAAACAGTGGTTTTCAGCCTTTTTTCATTTGCGGACCCTTAACACATTTTGAAGGGAGGTGCGGACCCCTTTGGAAATCTTAGACACAGCGGCTCCCCAGAGATCTGTGGACCACGGTTTGAAAATCACTGCCCTAAGGGGCAGAGGTGTGTGTCCTGTGACATAGGTAAATCTCAGTCCCAACCCCCTCCACCTCACCAAATCCCTGTTTCTCTTTGCCTGTTTGTCTCCCTTTATGCTCATCAAGACAGCTGGAGAAGGTGCCAGTTTGCCCTGGTTCCACCTTTCCCAATAGCAGCTCCTCTGTGTTTCCAATCCAGCCCAGGGTCATCGCTGGGGAGGAAGCACCATTTGTCCATGGGAGAGGAGGGGGCCAAGGCAATGGTGAATTGGTGGGAAGATCCTCTCTACGGTCCACACTATGAATATGTGTGAGAATTTCTAACACCTGCCCTGTAACAATTCCATAGCTGCGTAGGGACCACATGGTTGTCAATCCAGTGTGCATCACAGCCTGGATAGAACTCAGGACTCCTATTGCCACTTGGGCTAAAGGAGACTCTCTGTTAGCTTTGGAGAGGCTCTGACATAGAGGGGAGCAGTTCTGGGTTCATCCAGTAGAGTGCAATGGCATGTGTGCATTGCAGTGTTGTGTCTGCACGGTAGGCACTCTGCACGCCCACACCCGCTGTAGCATATAGAATGCAGGTGCACACCTTACCCATACAGCATTCTCACCCACTGACAATATAGCAAGGCCCCTGTACTCTGCAATTCCACAGCCGCAAGAATCCACCCCTGGCTGCAAGATCCTCCACCATCATCTCAGCTTTCTTTCTTTTTTTAATCAGATTCCTGATCCCGACAGTTGCAAAGCAAACCTTGAAAATGTGCCCCGATTGGCTCAAAGTTGGAGCTGTCTGGCTGAGTCTGCAGACAGCCCGAAACAAGGGCTCTGAGATGTGAACTGCCCCATTGCCCACACCAAGAGGTTAAATGGGACTCTTGGAGAGAACTGTTTCAATGGCAACATTGCTAAGGATTTCACTGCGGATCATTGCTCCAAACACACCCGGCTAATGAGCCCACCCCACAACTGCTGCCCCTCGCTGCCCCCCAACTGCCCCTTACCCACCCACCCAGCCTCCCCCAGGCAGCTTCTAAGGTGCAAATAGGCCTTGGAGGGGCAGGGGCAGCAGACTGCCCTTCACATCACGGGGGGCTGCTGGCCTGATTCATTTCCCGATTGACTCCATTAAAACACTCCCTCCCCCCCACATCCATTTAGATGTGCCCCCGATTTCCGGCCTGCCCACCGCCTGGCTGCAAAACGTACCCAGATCCCCTGCAGCCCCATTGGTGGCCCTTTCACATCTGGCCGCACCGCAGCAGCTGGAGGATCAGCTGCGGCTTTGCACCAAGATCAGGGGCGTCTAATCAGGGAGCCCCCCCTAACGAGGTGGGGGGGCTGTTTTTAAGGCCCATTCCCAGCTTGGGCCTGGTTTTAAAGCAAACTTTGAATCAAGCCGCCTGGTTGGCGTCCCAGCATCTCCCCCTGGCCCCCAGGAGCAGCCGTCCTTCCGGGGGGGGGGGAGCAGATGTCAATCATCGCTCCAGCTCCCATTCAGTCCTTGACGGTGATTGTATAGGGCTCTGAGCCGGACTGCACCAACCTGACCCAGGGAAACAGGGGTGGGGGCAGACGGCACCGGCAGCCAGCCGGGCTATCCCAGGCGCTGGGCGGGCGGGGCTCAGGCCAGGTACAAGGCAGAGCCCGGGCAGCCGCCCTGGGGATTTGCTCCAGGTGGGACATTCCACCCACCGCCTCCCGCTGCATCTTCTCCGGGCCGGGTTTGCAGGAGCCCCCCCCCCCGTCCAGCCCCCCCTACCCCCTCCCTGAAGTTGCTAAGCTCGTGCATTGTAGCCCTGGATGGAGCAGCAGTAGCATCAGCTGGGATGCAGCTCTCGGGCGGGCACTAGGCTGGAGCACAAGGGGGGGCGAAAGCAGCCGCCGCAGCAGCCGCCGCCGCCGATTCTCCTTCTGGCTGGGCAGGTAGGAAGCAGCCCGCGCTTGGCTTTGCCATTTTGATCCTTTCAGGGGAAAAGTTGCTGCAGCTGCGGGGCTGCAGAGGCAGAGAGCCTGGGGGGATGCCCTGGTGGTGGGTCTCGCCCCCTTTCCCCGAGGGGGTCGCCAGCCCCTGCCGTGCTGGGGGTCTGGAGACAGGACAGGCGGGGGCACCAGGGTCCTTTTACAAGAAATCAAACGCTGTGGCTGTAGCTGCAGCGGCCCGTGGCTCTGCAGAGGGGGGTCCCCCCGCCTGTGCCTCGTCCCTGCCCCATGGCGCAGGGGGTGGATTCCCCCCGCCCCCTGCAGGCAGCCCCCCCCCCCCGGCTTCGAGACCTGTCCCGCCTGTCCTCGCCCCCGCTGCGGAGCCGGGGAGCCGCATGCAGCTGCCCTCTCCCGGGGCTGCAGCCAGCCGTCCTGCTGGAGGTGCGTGCGATGGGGGGGCGGAGGGGGTCAGGGCTGGGGGCGAGCCGCCTGCATTGTTGCAGTGGGACTCGGCTGTTCCCAGAGGCGAACCCCCCGTCCTGCTCCCGCCCTCCTCGGACGGTTCCTGTGCCCCTCCCCGGCAGATCTACACTGACCCCCCCCGCTCCGAGCTGCAGCCATGCCCGGGGCAGGATCTCCGGCACGGAAGCGCATCTTGCCCGCATGCTGGCGGCGGGGTTCCCCGTGTCTCTCCGGGGGCTCGCCGAGCTCAGGCCCGCCTCCCCTGGCGGCTGTACGCTCTGCTCCCGGGAGCCGCAGGGAAACCGGGGGCTCCCGCAGCACCATGGGGGGTGGGAGTCCGAGGCTCCCCGGGCGCTGCAGGACCTGAGCGCTCTGGCTCGCCCAGGGGGCTGCTTTGAGCTAGGGGGAACCTGCTGGGGCAGCCAGCCTAGGCTGTGCTGCGGGGAGCTGGGTCCCTCCTGCCCTGCCATCCTGGGGTAGTGCCCGGGTTCCCTGGCTGCTGTGACCCCTAAACCCCCTTCTGTGGGGCAGGAGCAGGGTACCACGCTGGGCAGGGCACCCTTCCTGCTGCGTGCCATGCCCTTCCCCGCTGGGCCAGCCCAGCTCATGCTGTGCCATGTTCCTGGAAGCAGGCGGGCAGCTGGGCTGTGTGCTCTTTGCTCCAGCCACCACTGTTCCCTGGGTCATGTGAACCAAGGCTTCATTGCTTAATGAGGGAGGAAATTGCCAGCATGTGCAAATCGGGTTGGAGAGGAGCATGAAGGAGTGTCTGGGAGAGGGGGCGTTGGATAACATACCTTGGAGAGCAGCCCAGCCCTCCTCTGCAGCACGGCTTCCTGGGTGCCGGCATCCATCTGGCCTGCTCACTTCATCCCCCTTCGTTAACAAGAATAACTGAGGCTGTTCAATCTCTGAGGAGCGCCTGGCCTAAGCCTTGGCACCGCTTCTGCTTCACCTGCCGCCTGGAAGTGTGTGTAGGTGACCTCCATGCCCACGAGCAACCAGCGGGAGAGCCCAGGTGCCCCGTGTCACACTGGGGTCTGCCAGGCTCGTGTGAGGCAACTGGGACAGAACGGTGCAGAGGCAGGACAAGGAGCTCTCTGCAGATGAGTCTCCTGTGTAGCAGAAGAGGGGTTGGTGCCCCTGCCCCTGAGGTTCTGGAGGCCCAGCTACTGCAGAACCAGCAGGGTAGGGGAAGGGCCTGAAGCCTAAATAATGGCCCGTCGAAGGGCTCTATGGATGGAGACCCTCCCTCGGGAACTTGGTGGGTTCTGCTCCCTGGATGAGTGCTACTGAGTGAAGCGATCTCCTCTGCTCAGAAATGGGACTGCATGAGTAACTCGGGGGGGCTTTTCAGCGATTAACCCTCACTTCATGCTCCCCTTCCATGGGAGACAGACGCACTCTCATGCTGAGACCCGATCGACATGTAGGTTGAGTTATTGTAACACGGGGGTGCCCTTGAAGACCCCTTGGGGTGGAATGCCATGGCACACTTGGCTGAGGGTGCCGGCCATGGGCAGTATGTCCCGCTGGGGCGGCTGACTGCACACTCTCCCTGCTTTGCCAATTGAGGTGCTGCTATCTGTCTGTAAGGCCTGGGACGGCTTGGAGAATGGGCCCCTTTTTCCTGTGTGCGATTGCAATGGCTGAGATGTGCTCTAATCACTGGCCCCTCTAATCACTCGTGAGTTTGGGGCAGGGAGCTCTCAGTGAAGGTCCCTCTAGAATCTGACACCCTGTTGGATGCTGGCTCTGTCACAACAGAGCATTTTGCCTGGCGGGCTGGGAGTGACGCATGCTCCGAGCCGGTGATAACCCATTGAGGGCCCTAAACAGGAATATTTTTGCCTCCCAATACTAAAACAGGCAAGTTCTTAGAATAAAGAGCAAATCCGGGCCCCCAATTGCTCAGGGCTCTAAGCAATTTCTTAGTCTGCTTATGCCTAGCACCGGCTCTGAGCATGCTGTCTGTGTAACTCTGGGACCCTTGGGGCTGGCTAACTTGGATTCAGGAATCTGGTGTCTGTGTGGCCAATGGATCACTGACCGTCCCTTTACATTCCTATTTCTAGTGCCTGGATCTCCTGTCCCATCTCTGCTCTTCTGTGGGTGAGTAGAGGATTGACTCCGAGCATTTTGGGTCTTGTCTGTGGTGGGTGGATCACTCAAGGAGGAGGTGTGGGGAGGTAGGTGTGTGCACGCACGTGCATTAAAGATGTTTAAGTGAGGACGGGGGGGTGGGGGTTTGCAAAAAAACCTGCTTCTAGCAGAGTCTAAATCCTCCTCCTAGGGCTGATTTCTGCAAGCCCTGGGCGTCTCCCGGGGTGCTGCACATTCCAGTGCTAGATCACTGCTTCCCACTGCTAGTGCAGTGAACAGGCTTCTTATATACTTAACCTGGAGGTGCTTATTAACTAACTGCCTTGAAGGCCTCGTTCGTGGGTAGGCTCTGCCTTGGGCCGGCGCTCAGGAGATTTCGCTAGGCAGCACAGCTCAGATAGGGGTCTGTTCTGAGTAGGAGTTTGTTCTTGGATGGAGGCGATGGGGCTGGGCGTATGTCTGCTGAGCAGCGACAGGGCCATCTAATGTAAAGAGTGTGAGCTGATGTCTGCCTGGAGCAGACGGGCTGGGGGACTGGACGGGGGGGACTCTGGCAGAGAAGTGGGAGCGCAACAGAGCCACGGGGAGGCTGGAGTATAAATGGGCTAGGATTTGGCAAGGAGTCTCAGGGAATTAGGCACCCAGATGCCTTTGCAGTTCGGTGGAAGTCTGGTTCTTAGGTGCCTTGGAAAATCCACTCTGTTGTCTGAGCCGCACTGGGGTTAGGTGCAAAAAGCTCGCAGGCGGAGGGAGGGAGGAGTCCAGGAAGGCGCTGAAGTCCCAAGCAAAGCACCAGAACTGGAAAAGGTTCTGTGGAAACCGACCAGACCCGTCTCTTCTCTCACCCGCCAAACAGAAGCTGGGAACAGGGCAGCCTCATGCTGGTGCATGGACAGACTGAGCCTCTGGGCTGGAGGCTGCTGAGCATTTGAGCCTTTTGAGTTCTCGCTTTGATCAGGCCACTGCAGCTGTGGGAGGGTGGCAGAGCTGATGGAAAATCCTGACATCTTGGTGTCTGTGCAGTTAGTCAAATCTGCTCTTTGGCGTTTGCTTCGCATGGGCAGAGAGAGGGGAGTCGTGTGCTGAGGACCCACTGGGATTCCTAGCGCCGGGAGGCACGGTGCTCTTGTGCTGAGCTCTGCTCTTCAGCCAAGCCAGCCAACCTGTGTGTGTGTCTCTTCCCTCCTCTAGAAAACAGGGGAGGTAACATAGCCTCATCTCCTGGGAGGGGGCTGAGGCTGACATCTCAGACGGAGTGTGTCCTTATCAGCCTCCTCTCAGGAGCTGTTAGCAGAGACCCGCAGCCCGTCTCCGTCTCTCTGTGCGTGCCCTGGGATGTGGCACTACCACGAGAATCAATGACGGTGGGGCCGGAGGGGAGTGTGGAGCATCAAACTGACGTTGGAAGAGCCTAAGGGATGGCGTAGCACGATCTGCAGGCAAACAGGAGCCGGCCTTGCTGGGATGCAAACCTGCCTGCCTTGAAACTGGTTCCCCTTTGCCCTCCATGGAGAGTGAAGCGCTTGACGTCTGTTATCTTGCTATTCCCCTTCTATCCCTACAGCACAGCCACTGCTTGTGTTTCTCCTCCCCTCCCCAAACAGGAGTCTGTCTTCAGCCGTCCCGCCTCCACTATGAATCCTCAAGGCAGCTAGTTGGCGTCTTCCGGCCTGACCTCCCTTGGGTGGATGGGGAAAGGTGGCTGAGCCAGTCTGCAGAACCCAAAGCAGGAGTCCCCTTCCCCTGTCTAACGCCTGCCTGCCTCAATCTGTGAGATTAGATTCCTGGGACTCCAGTGCCAGGCAGAGGCTGGAAAGCATTGTTTAAATATTAATAAGAAGGCAGGCAAAGCCGCTCTTCCTGCATCGCTGCCAGGCTCTGCGTTCCTGTCCTTCACTTTGTCAGTGTGCAGAGCTGAAAATAAACCTTCTCTCGAAAGGGAGCTGACCCAGTTCTGTTAAAGCTTCAGCTAGGAGAACTCCCAGCCCAAGCAGAGCTCTGGCCGCGCGGACCAGGTCTCCCTGGGCCAATGGGATATTTAGTGCCTGTTCTCACTGTGGCAGAATGGGGTTTCACCCAGTGGTTCCCCAGCCTTATAGGTGGAGGCTCCAGCTCTGGGAGCGTTCTCCAGCAGTGCCGGTCAGGACTGCCGCAGTGTGAATGGACTAATGGCATCAGTGTTCCTAAAACTGCTGAGATTTTCCACCTTGTCGTTCTAATCTTCAAAGCATGGGAGTTCCATTGGGTGGGCTCTGGTGGGAGCGTGTTTTATGTTCGGCAAAAAAGCTAGATGCCTGCAACATCCGTAAGACATAAAGGCTGAGTGAACTTTAAAGATAACTGTTCATCTGAGCTTATAAAAAAGGAAAGAAGGCCGCCCCAGTATGCCATGCTCTGCAGTTGATGGGCAAATCACCTCATTAATAGTGGAGGGTGGAGAGGAAACGCAGCAAGGTGTGGCAAAACGTGAGGCATGTTTGCAGATGAGTTATTTAGGCTAGTCGAACCTAGAGAAGATGATCCTCAGGAAAACTCCAGAGGGATCTAACCAAGCGAGGGGAATGGACCCCCACCCGGAAGATGAAATTTACTGTTGGCAAATGCAGCCACGCATATTCTGGAAAGAATAGTATGAACGCCCGTTGTGCTGTGTTCTAAATTCACCAACACAGACCCTGCACATCGCTGTGCCTGGCATCATGAGAACCTCCACCCTCTCTTGTGTAGTGCCAGTGAAAAAGGCAAACAATGTTCAGCTGCATAAGCAATAGGATAGAAAAGGACACAGGATAATGAGAGAATCAGTTACTTTAAATGGGCCATAAATCCTCATGCTTCTTGGCACAATCCAACCCCTAACTGACATCTGGTTATGAACAGCAGGGCCATCCGTTAACCAATGCCTCCAGCACTGGAATCTGAATGATGGGCCTTTGGCTCAGAAATATTCAGAACAAGATCAAGGGGCAGCTCCTCCGGTGGGGAAGAGTAGTAACGCAGAGAGGCCTGAGCACAGGACCAGGAACCAGTTTTTCCTGCCTCTGATATTTATTCCCTTTGCAGCTTTCAGCCAATATGGAACAGGCTGTGAATGCTGAGGTAGGCCTCTGGCAAAGGAAATGTTCCTGTGGCCAAGGGGCTGGACTGGGAGTTGAAGGCTTGGTTCTGTTCCTAGCGATGCCACCAATTTGTTTTGCAACCTTGGGAAGTTCCTTAATCTCTTCATGCATCAGTTTCCCATCTCTCAAAGGAGGGCAGTCCCTGCCTCACAAGGATGCCTGAGGATTAGCGAGCTGACTCTGTGGCGCACTCTGGAGAGGAGGTGCGTGCGTGCACGAGTAAGTGTGAGCCGTGCCGTCACTAGCACAAGTAGTGGATGGCAACTGTGGTGTGTCACACCCAGGCCGGTACAAGGCAGGCAAGAGCTGGTTCTCACTTGTCCTTCAGGAACTGGAATGATGGAACTTCCTGCTGGAGTGGTCCCTTTCTGTGCGCAGAGTCGGAGTTCTTTGTTCCGAACTGGGGCTGGCTCGGGGGCCGGGGTCTCTGTCCTTGTCCTGCGGTAGCCCCTCGCTCCGGTCACTCCAGCCGAGGGGGCTTGACATCTTCAAGGTGAGGTCAGCTCCTGTTCTTGAGGCTGCTCTCTCCCCAGCTGGATTATTGATCCCTCTTTAGCCATGAGAGACACCTGGCTAGTGCTGCACTATTCGGGAAACAGCGCTGTCGAGAGCTGCTTCAAAAGAAATGAACCGTAAGCGTCATAACGATAGTAAAAATGGCTTTAACTGTTGGGAAGCTGCCACCTGGACAGCCAATGTGGGTCAAGGCATAAATCTTCTCTCCCTGCTGAAATGAATGGGGCAGCGGAGAATTGGAAGGTTGCTGTGAATTTAAAAAGAAATAAGACTTCATCTCTCGACAACTTGGCAGTTCTCTGACTTCCTACCCCTCCCCCAACTCATTCCCATGGCAGCTGCATTTCCTACCTATTCTTAGCCCTGCCTCAGTGCGGGGAGGAAGGACTCTTCTGGCACTGGCTGATTTATTTCTGGTAGGTGATCCAAGCTAAAGTTCGAGTCAAGTGGCAAGCTCCCATTGAGACCCCAGCCCATGTCACTTCATGATGACACTGAACCAGTGACAGGTGTCACTCTTTAAATTCTCTTGCTCCATGTATGTTCTTGGCTGAAGATCTACCAAATATCCAGTGAATTGTGAGCATTCCCCATAAATTCGGCAAAGTGCATCGCGACCCTGGATTCCTGCAGCGTGAGGACTGGTCCTGCACCCCACCTCCCAAAACTGCATCTCGCTGGATCATGGGACGGAGATCCTTGCCTTAAGTTGGCTTGCAGAAACCCAAAGATTGTCCCACCCTGATGCATGGGAGCGGGTGCAAGGGAAGGGGGGAAATGTGAGAGGTTGGCTCTGATAATGTTGAAAGTGCCTCTAAATTGTGATGACAAAGTGGGCAAAGGAGAGCCCATGGTGCTGGGTTCTGAAAGGAAGAATTCCTGTGGTAAGAGGTCCCTGCATGGATTCTGAATGAGATGCACCCATGTTCCTGGCCTGAATTCATGCTGCAGGGAGCATCCCCTGCTCTGGGGCCGTAAAGAATCTCTGGTCTGGAGTCTCTTATCTTGCGGGGGCCATCCTGGATTATTTTTGCTTTGCAAGAACCAGTCTCCCTTAAACTAAGGGGCAAACATTGAGAGAGACCATCCAAGCCCTGCTTTGCAGGACATGGTCTTTCTTCCTTCCCTGTCCCAGTAGGTCTGGCTGGGCTTGTTTCCACCAGCTTATGTACAGGCAGATGTGCCTCTCCTCTACCACTGCATCCCAGCTCAGTCTGGGCAAATCAGCCTACACCCTGCAGGTGCATCTCTGGGGCTTTCCAGTCTACTGAGTGCATGGAGCTTCGTGTCTCCTGCTTGCCCTGTGTCTCTGGCAAACGGCTCCGGCATCCTCCTTCATTACTTCCTAATTGAACAAGCGGCTTGTTGAGCTGGACCGGCATGGCGCCGGGGAGAGACGACGTGGGCACTCTGAGTGGAGGGAGCAAGGTTGGAGAAGCCAAGCAGGCAGGAGCTGATGTGCCTGGCTGGCCCACTGGCTCCCATGCTGGTGACTGTTCAGATCACGTTAAATTAAATGTACGGAAAACAAGGAAAAATTACTCTTTTCTCTAAACAACTGATAGGCCTCAATCTCCCACCCCCACCCCACCGCCTCCTCCTCATCCACCACTTGAGTCACTGGAGCTTCTGCGGGGAGGCAGAGGACTGCCTGCATGGAGCTCCTTGTACAATTCTCCCCATGCCCTCGGGCTCTGATCCTGCAAACACTTCTGGCCAGATTTTTCCAGAGCTCAACTCCCATTGTTCTCAGCACTCTGGCACATTGAGCCACTAAATTCAGTGAGCAGCCCACTCACAGGCGTAGTCCTGACGTTCCATGGGACTGGGTATGTGAATAAAGCTACCCGCCTGCTTGACATGACTGCAGAATTCAGCGATTGCTTCCCATGTATGCAGCATAGCTCTGCAGAGCCCAACCTGAGTGATGCTTTCTCTCTCCTGGGGCTGCCTTTAAAAAAAAAAGTCAAACCCTTTTAGTGATTGCAAAATGTAAAAAGCATGTTCAACCCCCCTTTGCACTGCGCTGGGCAAACCCCTTTCTGCAGGAAAGCTGCCCAACCAGACACAGTTGAGGTCTGCAGGACAGAGCCAGCCTAACTGCATCCTTGGTATCATTTTCCTTGTGCAGCTGTGCTGGAACGGAACGTTGTGCAGCCATCGCTGCTAGAAACAGGCGGCGAGGGGAAATGAACATACTCAGAAAAGCTTTTACCTCCCTCCCCCCCCGCAAAAAAAAAAAAAAAGACTTTCTTTTCCTCTGACAGATTGTGGTTTTAAACCCTTGAATCCAACTGGGGTGGGAGGAACACTGCTCATGTATTCTATGCTCTTTTCAGGTAGAATTTTTCAGACTGACATTCACCAGTATTAATATTTTTTCTGTTATTATATATGGAGATATATACACCGATCTCATAGAACTGGAAGGGACCTTGAAAGGTCATTGAGTCCAGTCCCCTGCCTTCACAGCAGGCCCACGTGCCATCCATGACAGATTTTTGCCCCAGATCCCTAAGTGGCCCCCTCAAGGACTGAGCTCAACAACCCTGGCTTTAGCAGGCCAATGTTCAAACCGCTGAGCTATAGTGCTAGGCTCTGTACAAACACCTAGTGAGACAGCCCCTTACACTGTACTAGTTACGGTGTAACTAGACAAGGGTCGGCTGGGAAACAAGCTCAGTGATTAACCCAGGTCATGCAGCAGAGCCAGGAACAGATGTGTGGGCTCCTGACTGCCACACCAACACCTGTCTGCCAGGCCACCTGGAGAACATCGGCAACCTCTTGCACAGAGCTGCTGCTGGGCTCTGATTGTGTTTCCCCGGGCTCTTGTGGGGGGGGGAGGGGCAGGGGGCATCCAACGTAACCAAATTGGCAAAACGTGACTATAACCATCAATATTTAACTGAGCAGTTGCAGTAAGGCGAAACCGGGAAGGAAAAGCTCATCCATGTCACTAAGTCGCTAATTTGGCATTTAAAAAACCCTCTGCTCCGTTCACCTCCTTGTGAGGAAGGAGGTGGCCCGTGAGGAGTCATGCTGTGCTGGATTTGATAGTCGCCACCTGGTGACCCGTGGTGACCTCTGCCATTGCCTGTTCTTCCAAACAGCTGAGACCCTGAAGTGGGACATCGTTGGCTCCAAGTTAATTTGATCTCATGTCCCTTGCCCACCTGGACCCCTTGGGAGTCATGAGCACCCAAGAAATGCAGACTTGGGCTTCTGGCACTAGGCTTCTTTCACTTAGGGCTGCCTCCCTGGCATCTGTCAGTTGCAGGGTGGAGAGGCGATAAATCGGCCCAACATCCTCCTTTTAACAACTTTTGAGTTCAACTTTCCAATCCTTGATCCTTGAATGACGCCCGTTGGCAATGCTACTAGGCAAATCAAAACACTGACTCATGCATTTGCTTCCCTTCAAGGTTAATGGTTTTGTTTCGTTTAAAACTCTGGGCCTGTTTTCCTCCAGTCTAACCTTGCACCCAATTAGTGTTGCTTAGAAATCTGTCTTCTCCTTGCCTGGCTCTCCTCTGGAGAGGCTGATTTTAATAAGCCACGCCAGGGTGTCTTTTATGGCCTAACAATGCTGTGACAGCGAGGAGCACTTAGCCTCTGGTTCTGTATCTAACAGCCGCCACAGCTCACTGTCGTTAGACTATAATATGTGTCCCGTTGGCAGGACTGGCGCCAGGGTTTCTCGTGCCCTAGGCGCACGACCATTTCGCCGCTTCCCGCGCTGATTCCGCGGCTCTGGTGGAGCTGCCGCAGTCATGCCTGCGGGAGATCCACCGGAGCCGCGGGAGCAGCCGACCGTCCGCAGGCATGACTGCGGCAGCTCCACCGGAGCTGCGGACCAACGGACCCTCCACAGGCATGCCTGTGGCAGCTCCACTGGAGCCACCTGCCGCCCCCCCCGGCAAAATGCTGCCCCCTCAATAATCCTGGCGCCCTAGGCGATTGCCTAGGCTGCCTAAATGGTAACGCCAGCCCTGCCCGTTGGCTCATTGCTTCCTTTAAGGCTCCCTTGTGGACAGGACACATGGTAGTCTCCTCTCCACAGGATGCTCTCTGCTCTTCGGTTCCTCTTCATCTGCCTCTCCCATTTGCCATGGAACGACCTTGGAATTCCTATCTCTGGAATTCCTGCAGCATTAACCTGGACGAGCTACTCCCTTGCTGTGCTGTTTGCTCTTGTGGCCAGCAGTTCCCCTGGAGTGGGCACTTTGCTTGCCAGGTGCGGCTGCCTGGCTTGGTGCCTTGGAACAGGTAATTTCCTCTCTTTCTCTTCACCTCCAAGGGGCGTCAGTGCACTGCCCTGCAAGAACTCTCCCTCTCCAAGGCATCTGTCAGGATCCACTGAGCTCCATGGGCCCAGGCTATTCTGGCTCCAGCAGCACGGGCTTCCCTAAGCACTGGTCAGCCCATGACTTGCACACGAGGCAGATGGCCCCAGTGGCTCTCGCTGGGGGAGTGCGGGGAGCTCTCTCTGCCAGCACCTGGGGAGCGTGAGGGGAGCCAAGAGAGCTGGTAGAACTGAAAGTCCTTGCTGGGGATGGTGGGCGGTGGCTCTGTTTTCTTGGATTGCTTCTGTAACACCTGGCCCAACTGCATGGAGATCCTCCATGAGGAGGCGGAGAAGTGGAGCCAGAAGGAAATGCACCGACCTGATCTCCCTTTCACTTCCAGTCTGGGTTATACATGCCAACACTCTGCGTTTCCCCAGGGGCCTTCCACGGGGCAATCTTAACACACTGCACAGCCAGGGGGTCACCCTCATTTTCCAGAGGCGTTGAATAAATGACTTGCCCGACCACTTGCGGTAAGTTGGCGGCAGCCCTGGGAAGGGAACCCAGTGTCCCTGAGCATCAGCCAGGTGCCCACCTCATCCCTCTTGTTGAAAAGACTCTGTATTCCCAGAGCTACCTAAGTTCTGTGACCGGTCCTGCTGCTTGTGCCCAGATATTGGGGGCTCGGGATGGCTGATTGCACCCCTGGCACTGGGCAGGAAAAGGGCTGAATTTACGGGTAATTACAAGAGGCTGCTTGAGTTTCCAGTGAGGAGAATAAAAGGCTCTGGCTGCAGAGAATGGACAGGAAAGGTCCAGTGGGAGGTAACAAATCCAAGCGTTTCTGTCGCACTGACTGAGGAATCGCCCACTACACAGCAAAATGATGCCTGCTTCCTTTGATCCTTGGTACCGCCTAGTCCTGGCGGTGCTAATATCCCCGGCTCCAATCTCTGCTCCCCAGAAGCGTTGGTCTGTTCTCTGCAGTTGGGCTCTGTTCTTAGAAGCTCCTAGCCAAGCTGGAAGGCTGCGGGGGCGCGGGGTGCGGCGAGGGGGGAATTTGGAGAAGATCAACAAAATGATTGAGGGGCTGGCTAATGGGGATATAATTCAAGGAGCCAAAGAGGGCTAGCCTGACCAAATGACCCTCTGCTCAGGTGAGGGAATCATTTTGGGTGGCTCCAGGTTGTTTTCATCCTTATCCTCTATGACATTTAGGCTGAATGCCAAGGAGGTGGGAGCATGTGGGTCCCTAGCAGAGATCAGGGTCCTGAGCCTCTTTCTTTATGGGAATTTTCCCTTGCTCCACAGACCTTGCTCTTCAGGATCTCTCAGTGGTGGGATCTGGACTCCCCCTCTCTGGGGTTGGCAGCCTTCTCCGAGCAGAAGTTGTACCTCCTATGCAGGGCTGATCTCTTTACGTGGCCATGATTAATTACTTGGAAATCCCTGTGCTGTCCAGCCCCTCTCCCCTCCCTCTTGCCCAGCGGGCAGGGGTGTGTCAAATGGCACATGAACGTCCCCAATGGCTCACCAGATGCAGGCCTAAAAGCAAGCATTTAACGGGGAGGGGAAGGGGCCTTAGTTGTCTTCTGCCCTGTGATCTTGTGTCTCTGACTCCCTGGTGCCAACAGAACCCTGCTGCTTGGGCGTGGCTGCACAGATGTGATTGTTAATAGGCTGACAATTACTATTCAAACGAGGGGGTGGAATCATCCAGGGGTTGCTGCTGCCAGTTTGCTGTGGAGCTGTTACGCCCGTGCTTGGCTTCTAATGACCGTCCTTACCCAGCGCTCCTTTCCTCCTGGTGCCCACAGTACTGGGCTCATTCGTATTGCCGGGTGGTGCCCAGAACTGGAGTGGCTACAAGGATGCTTGTGAGGCAGACTTTGGATTGCTCAGGGGAGTGAATTCCCAGGGTGGGGACCATGGCATGAACGAGGGGCTAAAGCCCCTGCAGGAATAGGCAGTAGCAGGCTGTCTCCTCTTAGGCATGATGGCTAAGGCCTTGTCTCCATGGCGGGGTTAGCTCAAGGCATAACTCGCATGTTGTCTCAGACCTGACCCCCAGAAATCTCTGGCTCCAGTTAAGTGATGGTTTAAGCTCAAGCCAGCCGGCCCGTCTGGCTTCAGTGAGTGGTGCAGTGGGGACCCAGCTACAGGCTACAAACTCCCGTTAGCACAACTCAGCCGCCAGCCCTGTGCTGCTCGGGGGTTGGCCGAGCTGGGCCGAGTGGTGTGACTGAGCGAATGGCTCCAGTAAACACCAGCCCCATGTGTCTGCCCAGCCAGGCTAGGACTGAACTCTGCAGCACCCAGTCCAGAGAGCCCAGCAGAGCTCAGGGAAGCTGACCAGCGCCAGGAAGGGTATCAGGGGAAGGAATGGGAGTGGCTGGCTGAGCTGGTGAGCCCAGTGCACTGACCTGCCTGTCCACACTGGAATTAGCTTTTGTTTCACATGCTCCACTGGCGAGAGCAGGACACACAGTGCTCCAGCCAAGTCTGTCCAGTTCCAGTGGTGTGGCTGAAAGCAGCCTTGTCCCGTGTACGCAGCGAAACAGTGGGGACGCAGTGCTGAGGACTGTATTGGTTTTCTAGTGGAGATGGGGCTGAGACGTGTGCCTCCACTGCCACGCCAGTGGCTAATATTTGCATGGTCTCCTCCTTAGTGTAGACAGGACCTGAGAATCCTACAGCCAGGGCCACCCCGATGCGGGGTTTTGGAGGAGACAGTGTCTCCACTAGGTTATTCAGAGAGCTAAATTATATCACCCCTCCAAACTGGACCCAGAAGCCAGGGCAGAGATTGGAGCCTCCACATTGGGCACTGACAGCTGCTCCTCTTCCTTGGCAGCTGCATCGTGCACCAGCTCCAACTTTGGGGTGAGCTTTGAGGGCAGCCATCTGGAGGGTGTGTGGCAGGGAAGGGGAGTCTAGAGAGCGTGAGGGCCTGTTGGTGAGGGCTGCACTGAAGAGACAGAATCTCACTCTTCTGGCCACCTTTAGGAGAGGGGCCATGGGCCAGCTCTGCTCCCTGCAGATCCAGGGGCAGCGATGCCTCCAGAGGGGCCAACCCTTTGGGTGAAAGGCAGGAGATGCTCTCGGTGGTCTGGGCTGAGAGGTATGGAAAGGATCATTCCCCCTCCCCTGCGCACCAACGCTTCTCCAGTCTTCCCCCTGCCTTCCTGGCGTTTAGACCATCCCAGCAAAATCTCTGCCGTGGCTACTTGCAGCGCAGTAACTTTGAGAGTTGCTTATAATTCGAGGCATCGTCCCCCTGCCCCAGTCTCTCTGCCCAGCCCTGGGAATGCCTGGTGTGAAAGGCGGCCACATAGAGGCATCACCTTCTTCCTAAAGTGCCTCCAGCCCTGTGCCTAGTAATAAATCAAGGATGATTCATGGCTCCTCCCACCTCCATGCAGAAACCTCCCCCAGCAGCTGCTGCTCGAGCTGAGCAAACGCTTTCTCTTTTCTGCAATGGAGCCGGGGAGGGGACCTGGCAGCATCAACAGGCCTGTGGTGGGTCACTGCAGGATGACTGCTCAGTGCGCTGGCTCTGCAGGTGCTGGGAAGGAGAAGGACAATGTCTCCAGGGCTGCCTAGGGGGATGGGAGCTTTCTGACTCTATGTGGCAGTGAGTTCTAAATTGGCTCAGCGGGGTCCAGATTCCTGCCATGGCTGTGTTTAGGGGGGTGGTTCCAACTCAGGTAGGCAATATTCCTTTAGGTACTGTAATATCTGAGTGAATCCTGACCTACTATTTATATCCCCAAAACACCTTAGAGCCCCACGGTGCTCGGTGCTGTACAAAACCAGAATGCTGCGCAGGATGCTAGCCAGCTCCTGGGTGGGGCAGTCGTGCCGAGTCCTGTGCAGGGCTGGTTTAGAGGCGGGAGCTGTAGAGTTTAAAGCCAGAAGAGAGGATTCTATCATCTAGACTGACCTCCTGTAGAATGGGCCAGAGCATTTCACCCAGTCTGTCCAGTATTGAGTCCACGATGGGTGCTCGTAGCCGAGGAAAGAGTTGAGATACCCCCCAGGAAGGGTGCTGGTAGTTGGGAGAGGGACTAACCTGATCTACCTCTCATCTCTTTGGCTCCTGGGGCCCAGATTAAGACTGTGAAGTGACCATGGGGAAGCAGAATAGCAAACTGCGTCCAGAGATGCTCCAGGACCTGCGGGAAAACACGGAGTTCTCAGATCTGGAGCTGCAGGAATGGTACAAAGGCTTCCTCAAGGACTGTCCCACCGGCATCCTGAACGTGGAGGAGTTCAAGAAGATCTATGCCAACTTCTTTCCCTACGGCGATGCCTCCAAGTTTGCCGAGCACGTCTTCCGCACCTTCGACACCAACGGGGACGGCACGATCGACTTCCGAGAGTTCATCATCGCCCTGAGCGTCACCTCCCGGGGCAAACTGGAGCAGAAGCTCATGTGGGCCTTCAGCATGTATGACCTGGATGGTAACGGCTATATCAGCCGGGAGGAGATGCTGGAGATCGTGCAGGTAACACGACCCTCTTCCCCAATTCCCTCTCCCCGGCTGTGTGGCTTCCTTGTGCCTGGGCTTCTGCTGCCTGGGACTCCAGCTGGATGAGCTTGCAGTATTGCCCTGCCTATGGGCCTGAGCCGAAGTCCATTGCAGTCAAGGGAAAGATTCCCCTTGATGTCAATGGGCTTTGGATCAGGGTCTCAGCTAGCTGAAATCCAGGCGTCCATGTAGGCCCCTTCCATTAGGAAATGCCGCATAGGGACTAATCCTGCATTCTGCCCAGGGAGTTGGGACTAGTTTGAACGGGGCCAGTTCTCCAGAGACATGCACTCTGACTAGTCTTTCACCCCAACTCATCTCCTCCACCCAGTCCTGGTGTCAGCAACCAGCCAGGGTGCAGTCCGGCTGGGAATTGGCTCAGATAAGTTTGTTCTGTTTGCCCCAGGGACTAGCACTACTTAGGGGCTAATGCAGGCAAGCCACATGTGTGTGTCAGTCGAGGGGATGCAGGGACCAGGTGGGATTCAGTGGCTGGAGGATAATGACATTTGGGAGGATGGAGGGGTAGGAGCTGGACTTTATAAGGAGGAGCAGATTCCCTTCACAGGCTTGTCTGGCCAGGGACTGGGGGGGTGCGTACATATGTGCTTTAACAAGGGCAGGGTTGGGCTCCACAAGGCACGTCATAAAAAAGCTTGCGTCTCTTGGCATCCTCCTCAGCCTGTGGCCCAGCCTCCCTCCCTCTCTACACTGAGCAGTGATGCTGAGAGGGGCAAGAGCAGACTGAAGAGTTGAATTTAATGGGGGGGATGGTGAGCCGGACAGATTAGCAGAGGGCAGAGGGTGAGGTGACTGTCCATCAGGGGTCTCTTGCCTGGCTCTGAAGGACAGCCTTCTGGAAGGGCTGGGAGAAGGTCATGCAGTCCAGACCCCCAAGCCTTGCCCTCTGCAGGTGGAGGCTGCTCAAAATCTCCCTTCTCCGATGAAAGGCCAGGATGCTGCCTGTCAGCGGCGTCCGCTTTTCATGTGCTTTTCGCAGAAACAAAGAGTGTCGCTCTCAAAGCAAGAGACCGGCCTCTCATCCAAACTGGTCTCTGCTGCTTTAGGTCCTGGGCGAAGGGATTTAAAATCTGCCCTAGTAGCCGAGGAGTTGGTACGTTGGCAGTGAAAGCTCCCGTGCTTGTGGGGGAACCGTGGCTTTGAATCCAGGGTCGAAGCTAATGGCTGACTCCGTTTTCCCACTGAGATGCAGGAAGGATCAAGCTGGTCCTGGCAGGGCTTAATGCACTCGCTGCCATGAGACAGGTGGGAGCGCAGCAGGACGCAGGAGCCCAGGACACTCATGGCTTGGGGGGGTTGGGGGGGGAGCAGTGGAGCATCTGAAAGCCAGAGCCCTTTATACTGAGTCTGTCCTCTGCAAGTCAAATCCTTGAAGGGCCCAAGGCAAGGAGCAACTGAAACGGGGGAGCAGGGAGGGAATTGGGCTTCTTGGCTTGGCATTTGGCATTCTGGAGCCCTGGTGGCTAGGTCTCTAGTGGAGAGAGGAGACCCAGCTGTACTCCACTGTCTGAGCATAGGAGACCTGACTTGAGGGGCATGTCTTCCGCCCCTTCGACGGGGTACCCTGTGCATGAACCCCTGCAGGGAGTATAGTCATTGGCCTTGTCCCAATGTCAGATGGACACAGATCTGTTCAGAGGGGCACCATCTGCTTCCCTTCATCCCAGGACCAGCCCTGGTCGGGGTCTGCACTTTCCAAGAACCAGGAGCCATTGGCTTGCCTGCCTGGGATGGGTAACCCAGCCCGGTACGTGGGGCTGCTGCCCCTCACGTGAGTTAAGGTCTCGCAGGGGAACTAGCAGGCTGCCTCCCCAGCTCCTCTCTGCCCTCTGCGAGTGACAGCTTGTTAGCGCCTGGTGTTTTCAGAGCTGCTGGGCTGGGGCCAGCCCCCTCCACTCTTCACAAGTGCAGCCAGGTGGGAACTGCAGCTGCTCCGCTAGGGAACAGAGCGGCAGCATCACCCAAGCAAAGGTAGCAGCAGTTGGGCCCCATTCACCAGATCATCCCAGTGTCCATCTGTAGCCTTGTACCAGGGGCTGCCTCTGATGTGGCCGTCCTGAGTGGCTGGGGGTACAAGCAACCAACTCTGTTGTAAACTGGAGAAAAGAGCAACTCCCCTGAACAGCCAAGCCAGGGCTGTAACACCTGCCCTCTGCAGAGCCGGCCATTACCAGGTGTCCAGTGGGCAGCCAGGGATGGCCCTGGGGGAGACGGGCTGAGTTGGTCTGGGGGGCGGAGGGAGCAGGAGGGCGCGCGCACCAGCACATCACCACCATTGCCCTAGGTCTGGGACTAGCTTTGGAATTAACACCACAGCCCTGGCACTCTGAATCTTAGTTACAGATGCCGCGCTGCAGCAGCCTGAGGAAATGACCCAGTAGCTATTACACTGATCTTGTTTAATCAAGTCTGTTCCATTTTATTTCCCTGCTGACGTGCCGGGAGTTGATGCCACTAACAGGCTTATTCCATTGGGTTTTTTTTTAAAAGACGCCCATTCTCCAATGTAAAACCAAACCCTGTTTGCAAAGGCAGGTGCGAGCCCTCTATGCCTTAGCTCCGTGTCTTCCAAGTGGCTTTTGCAGCTACTCCACCTGGGTCTTACCCCTCCACTGACCCCCAGCACCCACCCCTAGGAACAGCAATTGCAGGTTTGAGTTGGCAGAGGCCACGACTCCCCCTCTGTCCTGTTCTCTCTCCCCTAGGCCATCTACAAAATGGTTTCCTCGGTGATGAAGATGCCTGAGGATGAATCGACTCCAGAGAAGAGAACAGAAAAAATCTTCCGACAGATGGATACTAATAATGACGGTAAATGAGAGGAGACGGAGGGAGATTAATAAAGGTCTCATTGCTAAATCCAGGGGTCTTAGTATCAGAGACACGCAAACTGATTAAATGCATCGTTTGCGTTTCACAGGGTGGGGGGGAATCACTGCGGGGAGGGTGGGGTAAGACTAAGAGGGCTGCTCTCCTGTGGCCATGCCATGATATAGCAATGTCTTCTGTGGGCCTAGGCCCCTGCCTCCTTGGAGGGGCTAAGCCAAAGGCCAGCAGGCTTGATTGTGTTTAAAGCAAACGCAAGAGTGGCATCTCTCTCACTCACTCACTCACTCACTCACACACACTCTCTCTCACTTCCTGGGCCCTGCAGCTAAGGACAAGGCTATTTGGACGGATGGCCCAGCGGTTAGGGCACCATGGTGCAGCTGGGGAGATGTGAGTGCAATGCCCTGCTCCGCCACTGATTCCACCATCCTTAATCTCTCCGCACCGCAGTTGCCAATTGGGGATAATAGCCATGCCCTGCCTCACGGGGGGCCATGCAGACAAAGACCATAAGGAGAAATTCAGCAGCCCGCTCCTGGGCACTGGGCTCAGTCTGTCCAACTTTCCCCTGCCAAGCCAACCCAGGCCGGGGCGGGAGAGAACAGGGCATGGGAAGATGTTTGGTCTCCACAGTCTGGGGCTGGTGTCCCCTTAATTACGGTCAGTTTAGTAAACGCTGTCCCAGGCAAGGCACTGTTGTAGGAACAGCAGCTCCACCCTCACCATCCTCACTGCTCTGGGGGCCCGGGGCCCGTTCCCAGCTGACAGGAGAATTATTTCACACGGTAGGGCCCTGAGAAGCCCTTTCCCGGACAGGCTCCCCTCCCCCTAGGTGCCCACGGCTATCGAGCTGCAGCAGAGAGAGGACAATTACTCTGTTGTGCATTCTTGACTCAGGGATTGCAACCTGCAGCCCTGTATTGCTAGATTGTGGAGGGAGCTGGTCCTGGCCTGGAAAGGGTCAAGCTGATTTCAGATGCAGGCAGCCTTTGAGCTGACCCAGCGGTGGACACACAAGGTCCTTTCTTCTCTCCTTTTTCCCAGGAAAACTCTCTCTGGAAGAGTTCATCAAAGGTGCCAAGAGCGACCCCTCGATCGTGCGGCTGCTGCAGTGTGACCCCAGCAGCGCCTCGCAGTTCTGAGCCCTCCCGAGGGGAATGGGGGATGGGCCCCATCCTCTCCAGAGAGCACTGCCAAGACACCTGACCTCACGAAATCACCGGCTCCGCCATGGAGGCCAGCTTCCCATAACCCTCTGGGTGAACGGACATGCTCCCATGAAACGACAGCACGGCCGCTGTTTTCTCAACTCATCCACTCTGCTTCCCTCATGCTGAGTCTGTAGCCACGTCCTTGGGAACGTTCAGCAGGTTCTGGGGCTCTCAGGGCAGGTGGGAGGCGGACAGAACAGGAGCCAGCCTGCTGGCGGGAGCACAGGGCCCGGTTCAGCGTTGTCCTCCGGGGGTCTCTGGGAGGGGGGGCAGGCCTTGGTCAGCTGCACGAACAGCCTGTGGTACCCTGAAGGGGGGGGACTAAGCTCTCAGTCTCCCCACCCCCAGCAGGAACACAGGCAGGTGCTCTTACCCCTTCACTGCCCTCCAAATGCCAGCCCTGCAAAATGGGAGGGATGAAGCCGCTGCAGGGCCAGCACGTAGCTGTAGTGAAGAGCCACTTCGCTGGGTCAGGCTGCACTCCAGGCTGCCTAGTCATGTTTCCCCTGAGGACTGACTGGTGCGTTGGGGGCACAACCCCGGGGCACACTCGGCGGGGAGCAGAGAGGGCCTGGCCCTCCCTTCTCGAGATGGTCGCCATAGACGAAGCTAGAGGGAATATGCTGGTGTCTCTGCAGCTAGTGGAGATTGGGGTGGGAGACTTTGGCTAGGTCTGTAGGAACAGGGACGGAGCTGGGTAATTTCCCCATGCAGCTCAGGGGAGGCCCTCCCCGCTGAATGCTTCCCTCACTTCTAGCTTCTGCCAGGATTTTCCATGGAGTCAGCCCCAAAAGCTTAGCTGCGAGCCCCAGAGCAAGCCAAGCCCCCAGCTTCTGCCAACTCTGGGTGCACAGCAGGGGCCGGGGCCTTTCTTCAGCCATGGGGCCGCACAAAAGCTAAAGTTAGGGGCTCATGGAAGTAGCTTGCGGGGGAAAGGTCAGCCAGCAACAGGAGGGGCTCTGGCCACAGCCCTAGAGCTGCTCATTCAGGGGCTGAAGGGGGCGGCGTGGGGAGCAATCAGCCTGCATGGGGGACTTGCCCTCACAGCTGGTGTCTGAAGGAGTTAAGCAAAATGAATTCCCAACACAGCTGAGGGTGCTGGCAGAATGTGGCCATGGCAAATCCTGTCTCACTGAGCCAGAAGTTGGACTTCTTGCCCTCTTCCCTAATCAACAGCTGGCTGCATAGAGGAGGACCCCTCCCCTGACAGGGTCCTGGGTGGAAGGGGATGCACCCACCTCTAGAGCCTGCCCCAGCTGGAGGGCAGGGGCTGAGTAAGTCCCAAGGGGGAAGGAGAGTGTCAGTGGTAGCAGGCTCAGCCCTTGGGCTGCCCCCTCACCTCCCAGCTGATTGTAGCCTCCTCTGCTTAGCACAGATGGGGGGCAGCCCTGAGGACCCCAGCGCACACATTAAAGGCCACTGCTGTCTGTCACATGATTTTGTTCATCAGTATTTTGATCTGGCTGCACACAGATTCCCTTGGCGATGGGAGGGGGAGGCCATCAGCAGGGCCCCCCACTTCACACAGAGGCAGAAGCCCCGCATCACAGATGGGGCTCTGTCAGCACAGCCCCACACCCCCGACCCCGCCAAGGCTCTCAGCCCAGGCTGTGGAGATCAATGTGTCCCGGTGTGCTCACGCACTCTTCAAAGCAAACGCTCGCTCGTCCCTTCCAGTAAATGAGGGGAGTGCATGGGGTAGGGGGGTTGCTTTTGTTCTTTTAATATCTTCAGAATAAAGTTTTGTCTCCGTGCAGCTGCTTGTGGGATGATGTCAGATCTAGACACGCTGAGAGTGAGATTTCGTCTATCCCTGGCTGTGGGAGGCCAGTTTACATCCAACAACTCCCAGCCCTTTCCTTGCTCGCTCACTGCAGCCAGGTGAGCAGGAGAGGGCCAGAAAATTAAGGCAGCAGGTAGGACACATGTCAAGTCGGGTGGAGGATCCCCTCCCCTCAGACCAGCAATGGGTCTGAGCAACAGCACCGCCCTGGGGAGGAGGCTGGGATGGCAGAGTCTGGGAGAGCAGGAGCCATAAGGCCAGTGCAGCATATGGGAGAACAAGGGGGCAAGGCAGGCAAGCCACTGAGGTTGCGGGGACAGCAGAGCCTGGTTGGGGGAAAGTCCATGAGATTGATGCATGAGCGGAGGCTTGGCACCGCGGTACCAGCAGGCTCCTCTGGCCTGTTCAGAGCCACACCGTCTCCACTCTGCCCTGCCTCAGGAGGACACGGCCCTCACTGGCTTCTCGATTCTCCACTGGGACAAGATGCAACGTGACCTTGAAACGACATGGGAAGTGAGTGTGAAAACGGAGTTGCCGGGCACTAGAGCACCCCTAAACACAAGGCACCAGGCCACAGGGCTAAGACACAGCTTGACTGATCAGGCAACACTCCATGCGTCTCCACTCTGAGACCCAGCCTGTGTCTTTTGCACAGGGTGTCCCTAGTTACACACATCAAACAGAGCCAGGCTCTAGCCTCAGCCTGTGGATCCTGGTCTGTAATGGAGGTGGGATCCCCAGTTTCCATCTGGGGTTGTGGCACCCAGGCAAAGCTGCTCAAACACAGCAGCCAATTGAGGAAACCCGCTATCAACACTGCATTGCTCAAGCACACAGTGGCTGAAAGCCCCAGGCAGAACTACGCAGAACGATCCCCTCTGATGGCCAAGTCCCTAAGTGCCAGGGTGGGAGGAGCTTTGGGATCATGGGCAGAAGCTCTGACAAGGTGTGAGCTTTGCCACAGTGAATCAATAGCCGACTGGCATCTCCCAGCACTGGGAGCTGAAGGACGGGGTCACGGGTATCCCAAAGGGACTCCTGGCCCAGCTGCTCTGACTTACCACTGGCAAATGGGTGGGATGGAGCCAGCCACTTGGGGGCAGATCCTGAGCAGCCCCATTGACAGCGCAGGGAGCGAGCAGAGAACCTGCCATCATCTCCCCCTGTGCAAATCCCACGGAGCAGAAACAAACCCGGGGATTCAGCCACAAAGGGAGCAGCTACAAATAGGACATTGGGAATCCAATCCCACAGCCCTTAGAAGGGGGAGAGCAGGGGCCTCAGAGCCGGGGTGGGGAGACCAGGCATGCCAGGGTTACCTTCTTCTTGCGGGTCCGCCAACTCAGTTTCAGGTTGAGGAGTGTGAGGGTGAGCAAGAAGCACCGGATGCTGAAGATGATCTCCACCATGTCGAGTATCAGAGCCATGGTCCAGAGGGACAGCGTGGAGCTCTACGGAGAGGAGGGGGTCAGGAGATCTCATGGGACCTGAGTCAAACCCACCAAAGCCAATGGGAGCTGTTCCATTGAGCTCCACCTTCCCAAAGGCCCGATCCAAAGACAAGCATGTTGGGGTTAACAGTAGGTTCCACGCCCAGCCCTGCTGCTGACTCACTGTGCAACCTCAGGCAGCTCATGTCCCCTCCTCCTCGTGCCTCAGTCTCCCCCTCTTCAAAGCAAGGATGATACTTCCTCTAGCCCAGGCTGCCGGGACATTTAATGCACGAGTGTCTACAGCCCTCTGAGGTCCCCATACAGAAGGTGCGAGAAGGACACAGTGCTGGTGGTATTAGAAGCAGCGACATAATCAGAGCCTTTAAGGCCAGAAGGAACCATTAGATCATCTAGGCAGACCTGGCCATTCATTTTCACCCAGAGGCCCCTATATTAAGCCGACAGACTAACATTCCAGGAGCCTGAACTGCACACTGCAGGGAGAGTCCCCGGTGCACCCTATGCTCAAGGCCCCTGCTAGGGGATCCCAGCAAGTGAACCACGCCCCCATGCTGCAGAGGAAGGCAAAAATAATCCCTGAAACCCCATAAACACCCTGTATTTTGCCCTTGCTGAGTGGGCACCAGGGGCATTACTAGACACTGCTATGCCAAGGCGGGAGCGTCCCCCTCTCACAAGGATTTCATACCCTCCCATGCACTTACATAGACGCGGGTGGGGTCGAAGGAGCACTCGTGGGAGATCTGGATCAGCTCCACATTGGTGAAGGTGCAGGTGGCCAGCAGGGCGTGCCCTTTGTTGGCGAAGGTGAGGATAATGGAGACCACCAGCCCCACGGAGCAGAAGAGTGAGAGCAGGGTGCTGCTTATGCTGAGGGAGAAGACTGCCCACTTCTGCGGTCAGAGAGAAACACAGCTAGTTACAGCGAGGGCCTGCGTGCACAGGCCCACAGGGCAGGCTGTCTGCATCCCTCTCACTGCTGGCCCTTCACACAGATGCCAGGGAATTCAGTCACCATGGGTGCACGTGGTCTGAGCACAGGCCTGGGAGTGCCCAGCCACTGAGTCACAGGGGGTACGGACCAACCATATTCTCCGAGGTATCCCCTGGTATCCCACCACAGCCTTTCCCGAGAGAGCTACAGATAAGCTGTGTCTGGTATGTTTCATGCAGCTGCCCTTTCTTTCCTTGAAGGGTGGGTGAGTCACCCTGCACTGCACCCTCAGACACAGACTCAACCGCTGCCTCAGTTTCCCCAAAAGGAGAATCATGAGATTAAATGTTTGCAAGTACTTCGGCTTCCTCTCCCTCCTCTATCCCCAACCCTCTCCTGGGGTGGGAAGGGAGCTCAACCTCCACCTGCATTGCCCCTAGACATGCGTGCTACTTTCTCCCACACCTTACAGCCTGTCCTGGGGTTTGAAGCTCACACAGAGCCATTAAACTGGGTGTGTCTAACTCGTGCAGAGCCGCTCTCTCACGGGGCGGGGCACAGGCAAGTTCCCAGAATTCATTCCCAGGCTCAAGTTCAAACAAATCTTTTCCCTCTGAAGTGCCAGAGGGGAAACTTGCAAAGAGCTGAGCGGATCAGACAGACACTTCCAGAGGGGGAGAGAGATGCTTGAGAGGAACAGGCCTTTTCCCCAGCAGAGCCTTTGGTGGGGGCAGACTCCTGCAGTATGACAGGACTTTGGGGGAATTCAGGAGCCATCCTTACCAGGGCAGTTAGGGAAAGGTATCTGGAGAGCACAATCGCAGCTATGCCACAGGAGATGGTCTGCAAAGGAAACAGCAATGGAAGAAGATGCTCTGCCAAGCCCCTCAGGTTAGAAAGAGCTGGTACTAAAGTCCCAGGGACGTGGGGGCTGTTGTCTTACCCCCATATTGTTTGCTATTTACTTCAGCTGGTTCCCCCCACAAAAAAATCTAAACTTCCTAGGCCTCTACTATAAATGCAGCTGTATAGCCGCCCCTAGAGAAATCCATGCACAGCCACCCTTCGGAGCCTGCCTCCAGGAAAACAATCGCATTGCCATGCACCACAATAGGGTGCCAACTTCCAGGGCCAGCTGGGACCATTGAACTGCTGATGTTATTAAAACCAAAGGGAGGCACTGTTTCGCCCTGCTGCACCACCGCCGGCTTCGGGGGAGATACAGCAGGGAGGAGTCTGATCCAGCAGGAGCCAGAGATGGACAGGACTCAGTGACCTCTTCCAAAGGGCTGGCTCACAATCGGGGCTGCAGCTCGCCTTCCTGAACCAGGCTGAGCTGACGGTGCAAACAGTAGCAGCTCAGCCCAGGGGAGAGTCTCACCCACCCCTCATTGTGGAGTGAGGCACGTCACTGAATGTGCTGCAAGTGCCTGAAATAATAATAATAATTAGGGTTAACAATTAAACTGACTGGTGCTGGCTTGACAGCTTCCGAGGCCAGCTTAGGGGAGAGAGAACACAGGTGGCCTTAGAAACCCCCGGCAATCGGAGACTTTTTAAGGGTGGGTCATTTTCTAGGATTGGCATTTATTTTTGTCAAGTGCTTAATGTTTGCAAGTGTTGGAAAGGCAGCAAGTGCTCTGGGCCGGGGCCCACAACAGGAGCTTTCTCCAGTCGTTACTGAATCGGACCTCACTGGTTCTAGAGCCTTCCTTAAACACAGCTTGGCAGCACCCAGTTTCTAACAGGACCTGGGATGGTCTCTGTTCCTGGCGGCTACCCTGGGGCGAGCCTCTTGCAGGCTGCAACATTCACATGGGAATCTGCCCAGAATGGCTCCATCTGCCATCTAGGTATGGGACTGGCCCCCATGGCTGCAGTATCTGAGCACTACGGATTCCTTCATGTATCTCGCCTCCCAACGCCCCAGGAGGTAGGCAGTGCTATTATCCTCGTTGGACAGATGGGAAACTGAGGCACAAAGAGACTAAGTGATTTGCCCAGGTCTGTGGCCCAACAAGGAATTGAACCTGGGTCTCCCAAATCCAAGGGTAGCGCCCCACCCACTGGAGTACCCTCCCCTTTTTCACTGGCCAGCGAGACTAACAGAGACGGCTCCATATACTGTGATGTATTATGGCTCCAGCTAGCCCCGGGCCCTGTCATGCCAGTCCCTGCCCCAAAGTGCTGCCACATAGCCTAGGTACCTTTTGGTGTCAGACAGGGGACCAGATTGCGCCTGCTCACACCAGTGCTGAATCTGGCCCATCAGGCTTTGGGTGGGTGTAGGGGGGTGTTTCTGTGGGCAATGCTGCAGCCAGGGCTGTCCCAGCTACAGCATCCACAGAAGCCGTAAGAGCGAAGAGGTACGGAGCGCCCATGTGGGCTGCAGGAAGGGAAGAGACCGCAGCTCTCAGGCCCGGACTTGGGGGGTCAGTGGGAAGCTTGTTTTCCTGATTAAAGGAACTTTGATGCCAGATTTTGTTTTCTTAAACAGCAGCAAGAAACTGTGGGTGGGGCTGGGGATCTCTGGCCACACAGCTCCCAGGCCCAGCAGTGTCAAGCATTTAAAGCTAAGTGCTTTCCCCTGAGAGCCCTAGTAAGTAACTTGGTCAGCCCTGGGATGCAGCAGATCACGGCTGTGTGGGGGTAAAGGGAAGCATGGTCCTCGTACCCATGCTCCACTGGTCTCCAGCAGGATCTCCCATCCGTCAGCCTCTACTTCAGCAGGGGGCTTCCCACCAAACACCCGCAGCCTGGAGAGAGATGGACATTCCCCCCCCCCCCCCCACACCCCCGCTAGCTTTAACCTAGGGCGTCCCCTCCCAGACCCTAAACCACATCTTATGGTCCGGCCACTCTCCCGCCTCCTAACAAGCAACCTCTACCCCTGTTCTCCGTAGCCTCCCCATCCCCGAGCAGAGCCAGCATGCCAGGAGAGCAGTACCAGGATGGCCGAGGTCACCGAGATGATGTTGGAGACGGCGTACTGCAGGGAGATGGCATCCTGGGGGTTTGCCACATAGCGCAGCACGGTTCCCTGCACGAGGGCTCCGGAGATGAAACTGAGGTGGCCAGTCACAATCAGGATGAGCCCCGTCTTCATCAGGAGCTTCTGGAAGCTGCTGGGATCGAGGGTGTCTGTGCAGGAGAGAAGGGAGGGGCTCAGCTCGCTGCAGCTCTAGTGCAGGTCCAGGCACACCATGATGGGCAGGCACAGAACAAGCACAGCCACACAGATCCCTGGCCTGAGGACCTTACAGCCCCGCTGACACTGCCGTGAGGGGCAGAGCAGGCATGGAGGAAACCATGAGAAGCACTGATGCTGTTGTCATGCCCCATAAAAATCCCCTCTGAACTCCTGCCCAGGACTCTGGAGCAGCCACAGAGCCTGTCCCAGAGAATTTGCCCTGTGGGTGGCAGGGCACGGCTAGGGTAGCTGAGCAGCACAGACAGGATCGGTCCCAGTCTTGCACTCGCCAGTTGAGTCTCAGGGCTGGGACATGACACCTGACTAGCACCTGGGCGAGCGCGGCAGCGTTCTCAGACAGGTGAGTGGTTCGGACAGGGCACGGGAACAGAAGTGGAGCAGAGTGATGGGGCGAGCAGAGGGGAGCGGTGCCATGGGGCGGCACTGACTGAATAGGGGGGCTCAGGGCAGTCCAGCCCCAAGGCACAGAGCAGCTGTGCTGTCTACAAAGGCTTCCAGAGGGGCCCAGAGAAGCAGCAAGCAGTGGATAGGGCTGGAGAGCCGAGTGGAGCTGTACTCAGGGGACTCCACCTCAGGGTTCCTTAGCTAGGAGGGCCCAGGAGCACTAGCTAGGTGGCCCCTTGGAGACTCTATTCCCAGCTTGTCCCCACAGGACAGGCTGCAGGAGCTCCCTAGGCCCATTTTCCAGTCCCAGCTTCAGGGGCCCTGGCTGCTGCGGGGAGGTCAGTTACTCCTGCTCCACTCTGGGCTTACGGGAGGGACAGAATGAATAGCGGGGAGCAGCGCAGGCCAGAGCGGATCCTCCCATAGCTCCCTGCCCGGAGAGCTCAAGCAGGTGGATCTAAGACCCTAGAGCACAGAAACTAAGAAAGGGACAAGGAAGGTCTGTAATCAGAAGCTTCCTACAAAACAAACAGACTTCTTTAAAGATTAACCACACGTTAAATCAAAACGCCAAGAGATCATCTCCTCCCCTCCCAACAGGAAGGGCTGTGAGCGGGAGGGTGCCCAGGCCCTCTGCACACTAGGGCTTACAACTCTGCGAAACAGAACTCACAACTCATGTGATCCTAACAACCCGCAGGATCACAGGAAATGCTCTTTGGGGCAGAGCTTTCTTACTCCTATTCCAGACCTACCCTGTTCCAAACACAGGCTGGAGCCCCTGGCGCAAAGCCTTTCGAGATAGCATAGCCTGATGCTCCTGTGTGGACAGGGGCTCTGCTTTCTGGAGGTGATGTTATCAACCTCCTCCCTGCCCCCGGACCAGAGCTCACAGATCGGGGATCTGGGTGGACTTTGCTTCTATTCCCAGCTCAGTCAGGCACTGGTGGCCCTGGGCAAGTCACTTTGCCCATTCGGTGCCACATCTGCCCCAGCTGTAGACAGAGAAGGATGCTGCCCAGGCTCACGCTTCCCCAGAACCTTGGGTGGAAGGTGCCGAAGAAGCAAGAATTGCTACATTGTGGCCTCTGGTGATCAGCTCCCAGGACTGCCCCTGGAATCCTGTGGTCACCCCCTCCCTGTGATCAGGAGGAGATCTGGGCTTTGATCGCCTGGCCTCATTTCTCGCCTTTGCAACCCCACTGATTGTTTCCCACTCGCCAGCTTTAGCTGGGGCTCCTCAATTCCAAGCTCTTACAGGAAGGCCTTTGAGAAAGAAAAAAAATCCACAGGATGATGCAGACAAGGCCCCACCAGTCTCAGGTCCACCACTGCCCTTCCAGTCTGACCCCCCAGGCCCATCCGGCAGGACCAGGGTACGAAATTCCTTCCCCTCCCTGTCACTTTGGGGAAAGTGGAAGTCACTCACCCAGTCCACACATCTTGGCAGCTCTCAGATCAGGCCATTGTTGCTTCAAAGAGGGTCCATGTTAAGGTGTCTCTGCTTTCATCCCCCGGGAGCAGGCTGAGTTCCTGGCACTCCCTGTCCCTACCCCGACCTGCGCAAGCTCTTCCATGCACTGAGTCCCTGCCGCAGCTGCAGTTACCTTCCCACGACTGTTTTAAATCTGCTCTTCCTGTTTGACTAGCTCCCCAGGCCAGAACAAAGGGCTCAGCTCCACCTTCCCCTGCCCCAGGAAAGGTGATTCAGAGCTCAAACCCCACCCACTGCAGCTCCCATCTCCTGGCTGCAGTGATCTAGGTAAGTAGGCCTCTCCCTGCAGGTGGGCCAGACACCGCATGCTTCCCTTGTGATCTTGTGGCTCCAGGTTCCTTTGCTTCCAGCCTAAAGGGGCTGCACTGGAGCGAGGGAGCTGGTCCCCCAACATGAGTAAAGTTTTAACAGAAATCCCAAGATAGGAGTTTTATACCATGCAGGCAACCCACTCCTTACAAAGGGCATTTGCCACCCATCTATATGAAGCTGCCAATCTCCAAGACTCCCCAGTCTTCTTGCTTGGGGGTGTCCACCCACCCTGCTGACCTCCTCATCTTGAAGGCGGTAACACTGCGCACTTCCACACAAGCGGTCCATTTCCTAGACACTACTGTGCTAATAAGCGATGGTCCCATAAACACCACCCTATACCGGAAACCCACTGACCGCTATACTTACCTACATGCCTCCAGCTTCCATCCAGGACACACCACACGATCCATTGTCTACAGCCAAGCTCTAAGATTCTACCGTATTTGCTCCAATCCCTCAGACAGAGATAAACACCTACAAGATCTCTATCAAGCATTCTTAAAACTACAATATCCACCTGCTGAGTGAAAAAACAGATTGACAGAGCCAGAAGAGTACCCAGAAGCCACCTACTACAGGACAGGCCCAACAAAGAAAATAACAGACCGCCACTAGCCATCACCTTCAACCCCCAACTAAAACCTCTCCAGCACATCATCAAAGATCTACAACCTATCTTTAAAGATGATCCCCCACTCTCACAGATCTTGGGAGACAGGCCAGTCCTTGCTTACAGACAGCCCCCCACCCTGAAGCAAATACTCACCAGCAACCGCACACCATACAACATAAACACTAACCCAGGAACCTATTCTTGCAACAAAGCCCGATGCCAACTCTGTCCACATATCTATTCAAGTGACACCATCATAGGACCTAATCACATCAGCCACGCCATCAGGGGCTCGTTCACCTGCACATCTACCAATGTGATATATGCCATCACGTGCCAGCAATGCCCCTCTGCCATGTGCATTGACCAAACCAGACAGTCTCTGCGCAAAAGAATAAATGGACACAAATCTGACATCAGGAATCATAACATTCAAAAACCAGTGGGAGAACACTTCAACCTCTCTAACCACTCAGTAACAGACTTGAAGGTGGCAATTTTGCAACAAAAAAACTTCAAAAACAGACTCCAAAGAGAGACTGCTGAACTCAAATTAATATGCAAATTAGATAAAATTAACTCAGGCTTAAACAGAGACTGGGAATGGTTGGGTCATTACACTAATTGCAATGACCCAACTGTAACTGCACACTGCACCATAGGAACTCTAGCTCAGGAACCAATCCATGCAACAAACCTCAATGCCAACTCTGCCCACATATCTACACCAGCGACACCATCACAGGACCTAATCAGATTAGCCACACCATCACCAGTTCATTCACCTGCACGTCCACCAATGTAATATATGCCATCATATGCCAGCAATGCCCCTCTGCTATGTACATTGGCCAAACTGGACAGTCTCTACGGAAAAGGATAAATGGACACAAATCAGACATTAGGAATGGCAATATACAAAAACCTGTAGGAGAGCACTTCAACCTCCTTGGCCACACTATAGCAGACCTTAAGGTGGCCATCCTGCAGCAAAAAAACTTCAGGACCAGACTTCAAAGAGAAACTGCTGAGCTTCAGTTCATCTGCAAATTTGACACCATCAGCTCAAGATTGAACAAAGACTGTGAATGGCTTGCCAACTACAAAAACAGTTTCTCCTCTCTTGGTTTTCACACTTCAACTACTAGAACAGGGCCTCATCCTCCCTGACTGAACTAACCTCGTTATCTCTAGCTTGCTTGCATATATATATATATATATATATACACACACACACACACACACACACACACACACACACACACACACCTGCCCCTGGAAATTTCCACTACATGCATCTGACGAAGTGGGTATTCACCCACAGAAGCTCATGCTCCAAAACGTCTGTTAGTCTATAAGGTGCCACTGGATTCTTTGCTGCTTTTACACTAACTGAATCTATTTCCCTATGTTAAGTTCTCCTCACACCTTCTATGGGTCATCTTAATTATCACTTCAAAAGGTTTTTTTCTCCTGCTGATGATAGCTCATCTCAATTGATTAGACTCTTCCTGTTGGTATGCATACTTCCACCTTTTCATATTCTCTGTATGTATAAATATCTCCTGTCTGTGTGTTCCATTCTATGCATCCGAAGAAGTGAGCTGTAGCTCACGAAAGCTCATGCTGAAATAAATTTGTTAGTCTCTAAGGTGCCACAAGTACTCCTGTTCTTTTTGCAGATATAGACTAACATGACTGCTACTCTGAAACCCGTCATTATCCCTCAGTTACTGAGAGGGGAGCCAGAGAGGGCTGGGAGATGGTCACCCAAGGCTGTGCAATGTAGCAGGGTACACATAGAGAGTACCGTCCTTCCAACTGCTAGTCACCCTCAAGCACAGGGCTTTGGCTAAGGTTCCTAACAGGAGGTGGGAAGGAATGTTGGAAGCACATGGTTTTCTGGGGTTATTGTTACAGAAGGCAAAAGAGAGGGATCAAAAGAAGAAATCAACAGATTCAGAGATAAAGTGACAAGTATCAGAGGGATAGCCGTGTTAGTCTGGATCTGTAAAAGCAGCAAAGAATCCTGTGGCACCTTATAGACTAACAGACGTTTTGGAGCATGAGCTTTCGTGGGTGAATACCCACTTCTTCAGATGCATGTGGTGGAAATATCCAGGGGCAGGTATATATATGCTAGCAAGCAAGCTAGAGATAACGAGGTCAGTTCAGTCAGGGAGGATGAGGCCCTGTTCTAGTAGTTGAAGTGTGAAAACCAAGAGAGGAGAAACTGGTTCTGTAATTGGCAAGCCATTCACAGTCTTTGTTCAATCTTGAGCTTATGGTGTCAAATTTGCAGATGAACTGAAGCTCAGCAGTTTCTCTTTGAAGACTGGTCCTGAAGTTTTTTTGCTGCAGGATGGCCACCTTAAGGTCTGCTATAGTGTGGCCAAGGAGGTTGAAGTGCTCTCCTACAGGTTTTTGTATATTGCCATTCCTAATGTCTGATTTGTGTCCATTTATCCTTTTCCGTAGAGACTGTCCAGTCTGGCCGATGTACATAGCAGAGGGGCATTGCTGGCATAAGATGGCGTATATTACATTGGTGGAGGTGCAGGTGAATGAACTGGTGATGGTGTGGCTGATCTGGTTAGGTCCTGTGATGGTGTTGCTGGTGTAGATATGTGGGCAGAGTTGGCATTGAGGTTTGTTGCATGGATTGGTTCCTGAGCTAGAGTTATTATGGTGCGGTGTGCAGTTACTGGTGAGAATATGTTTCAGGTTGGCAGGTTGTCTGTGGGCAAGGACTGGCCTGCCACCCAAGGCCTGTGAAAGTGTGGGATCATTGTCCAGGATGGGTTGTAGATCCTTGATGATGTGTTGGAGGGGTTTTAGCTGGGGGCTGTATGTGATGGCCAGTGGAGTCCTGTTGGTTTCTTTCTTGGGTTTGTCTTGCAGTAGGAGGCTTCTGGGTACACGTCTGGCTCTGTTGTAGGAACTCAGAGATAAAGTGAGAGCAAGGAAAAGGGCAGAGGAAGAAAACCAGGCAGTGAAATCTTTTGGAAAAGATACAGGCAATGGAGGCATCGTGGTCCAGTACACCAGGCACAGGACTGAGTCTTAGGACTTTTTGGTTCTAGTCTCAGCTCTGCCGCTGATTTAGGCAAGTTCTTGTGCCTTGGCTTCCCCACTGTTGAAATCGGAGGGAAAAACATTATGCAAATACAGTATTTATAATGCCACAGGTGTGGCGGTCACTTTACATAGAGAGCACACGCATGGTCCTTGCCCTCAATAATTTGCCCTCAAGGGCCCTGATCCTGCAAGATCAACATACACACAGATGGACCCTTGCGGCCGTGTGGAGCCCTATTGATTTCAGTGAGGCTTGGTGGAGGCACAGAGGTCTGCCCAGGCAGGACTGGGGCCTAAGTGAAGAGCTTACACCCCTCTCACTGCAGGGGGGGAATATGAAGGATCTGACTGACATATGGAAACAAAAACTGTATTTTTTTTGCCCCACATGTAAAACCATGTCTCTAAAGCAGGAATGAGTTAACACTAGTAAAAGGTGTGAGGCAAACAGGTTCAGGGAACGAATATTGGGGAAGGAATGAAGTGTTGCTTAGAGTTGCAATCACGATGACACGTGTAGGGCACTCCTGATCGCGGGCTTCTTCATAGTTACATTAACACTTAGCAATAGGGTGACAGGGCAGAAGGGGATGGCATGGGAGCTACTAACTGGAAAAGTGGCTGCTTGTTTCACACATGAGAGCTCTATCCCAGTCCAGGTTAGTTCAGGAGCAGCAGCAAAAAGTGGAATCTCAGAGCTGGCAAGAGAGTCCAACAGGGGCTGGAAACAGACCTTACCTCCTTCTGTCCTGGAGATGCTGCTACTGAGTGAGGCTCCACACCGACACCCAATGGCCACATGCTTTTCTCAATCTGCCTTGCTGTAAAACCTAACCTATTTCCCCCAATACTAATTTCTCCCTACCATTACTCTCATCTTCTTGTCAACTCTCTGAAATGGGCCACTCTCATTACCACTTCAAAAGTTATCTTTCCTCCCTTGAAAAGAATAGGAGTCCTTGTGGCACCTTAGAGACTAACAAATTTATTTCAGCATGAGCTTTTGTGAGCTTTTTTCGTGTTCTTTTTGCGGATACAGACTAACATGGCTGCTACTCTGAAACATTTTCTCCCTTGGTAACCTGCTGTTAAGTAAATTGTCTCCTTAGGCTGACTTCACACTTGGTAAGACAACTTCCATCCTTTCATGTATTTATACCTGCTCCTGTATTTTCCACTCCATGCATCTGATGAAGTGGGTTCTAGCCCATGAAAGCTTATGCCCAAATAAATGTGTTAGTCTCTAAGGTGCCACAAGGACTCCTCATTCTTGCTGTAAGGATAATTCCAGGGGTCAGCCGGTCCTCTGAATGGGGGCAGCTCCCCTGTGTGCGTTTCCTGGGGAATTCCTAATGCCAGCCTGTGCCATTTATATTTCTAATGCAGCCCTCCAGACAAAAAGTTAAGGAGGGGGACCAACCTACTGGTCACAGAGACACTATCCAACAGACCTGTCATTGTCCCTCAGCACACTGAATTGTTTTTCATGCTACCCGGTTACTCCTCAGTCATATACCAGCATTCCTGACAAAGGCCCAGCATATCTTTTTCAGACAAGATATAGCGCAATAAGTGTGTGTGTTGAAATTGCCTATAGCTCTGGAGGAGGCAACAGTGACCACCGCTTGTGCTTCTGCAACAAGTCACTGTGAATTATTTCCCAGCTATCTCCTGGAAGCACTGAGCAAGCATGGCATGGCTGGTACAGCAGTGACAACCCTGAAATCCTCACTATCCAGGGTGGGTTTCTTACACATATACTCTCTGTTGTGCAACAAGATCCTTCAAGGATGAAGAACAATTCAGGGAACTTGGTTACTGCAGTGCAGAGAGAGGGTCTGGGCAGGGCACAGTGGGATGCCATGTAACCAGCACTGGAATACAGACGGATTAACAGCTTTTATAGAAGTGGATGAATTATGTCCAAATATATTTGTCCAAAAAATATTGTAGAATTAATTTCATGAAATAAATTAAACAAAACAGTCAAAAAAAAAAACAGCACTGAGCCCCCTGGCAGGATGCCCTGCACTTTGCTCCACCCCAGGGGCCTGCTCCTCTCCCAGATGGGGGGATTAGAACCCAGGAGTCCTGGCCATTTCCCTGGACGGGTGCCCAGCGGCTGACCCCCACTCCCCACGGCAGGGGGCGCTGCGTTTAGCACCAGCAGGCAGATGGAAGCCTAGACCACCCCGCGCACTTCTAAGCCTGCCAGCAGCCTTTGTGGCGATAAGACCCGCCCCCTCCTCACCCCCACCCAATCATCCTCCACTCTGGCCCTTGTGCATCAGAGATTGGCTACTCCGTGCGTCAGTCAGGAGAGACGCGACAGAGCGAGCCAAAGCGGCCCAATGGGAGTGCTAGGAGGGCGGGCTCGCGGAGGGTTGGCCGTGTGGGGCCCGCGGACGGGGGAGCAGCGATGGCACCGAACGTGCAGAGCCGGGAAGGCGAAGGCCGGAGCCTCCGCAGGGGCCTCCGGGCCGTGCTGCTGGGGCCGCCCGGGGCGGGCAAGGGCACCCAGGTGAGGGGCCGGGCTCGGGCCTGGAATCCCGGGCAGGGCCCTGCGTAGGGAGCGGCCAAGGTCACGGGTGGGGTCCGGCAGAACCCAGGAGTCCTGGTCCCGGCCCCCCTTCCCGGCCCCCGGGACCTGCCCCCCTCCCAGAGCGGGGAATAGAACCCAGGAGTCCTGGTCCCGCCCCCCTTCCCGGGGCCTGCCCCCCTCCCAGAGCGGGGAATAGAACCCAGGAGTCCTGGTCCCGGCCCCCTTCCCGGCCCCCGGGACCTGCTCCCCTCCCAGAGCGGGAAATAGAACCCAGGAGTCCTGGTCCCGGCCCCCCTTCCCGGCCCCCGGGACCTGCTCCCCTCCCAGAGCGGGAAATAGAACCCAGGAGTCCTGGTCCCGGCCCCCCTTCCCGGCCCCCGGGGCCTTCTCCCCTCCCAGAGCGGGGAATAGAACCCAGGAGTCCTGGTTCCGGCCCCCCTTCTCGGCCCCTGGGACCTGCTCCCCTCCCAGAGCGGGGAATAGAGCCCAGGAGTCCTGACCCTGTCCCCTTCCCGGCCCCTGTCCCCCTCCCAGAGCGGGGAATAGGACCCAGGAGTCCTGGTCCCGGCCCCCCTTCCCGGCCCCTGCTCCCCTCCTAGAGCAGGGAATAGAACCCAGGAGTCCTGGTCCCCGGACCCCTTCCCGGCCACCGGGGCCTTCTCCCTTCCCAGAGTGGGGAATAGAAACCAGGAGTCCAGGTCCCGGCCCCTGGGACCTGCTCCCCTCCCAGAGCGGGGAATAGAACCCAGGAGTCCTGGCCCCGGCCCCCCTTCCCGGCCCCTGCCCCCCTCCCAGAGCGGGGAATAGAACCCAGGAGTCCTGGCCCCCTCCCCCTTCCCGGCCCCTGCTCCCCTCCCAGAGCGGGGAATAGAACCCAGGAGTCCTGGCCCCGGCCCCCCTTCCCGGCCCCTGGGACCTGCTCCCCTCCCAGAGCGGGGAATAGAACCCAGGAGTCCTGGCCCCACCCCCTTTCCTGGCCCCTGCCCCCCTCCCAGAGCGGGGAAAAGAACCCAGGAGTCCTGGCCCCCGCCCCCCTTCCCGGCCCCTGGGACCTGCTCCCCTCCCAGAACGGGGAATAGAACCCAGGGGTCCTGGCCCCACCCCCCTTCCTGGCCCCTGGGACCTGCTCCCCTCCCAGAGCGGGGAATAGAACCCAGGAGTCCTGGCCCTGCCCCCCTTCCCGGCCCCTGCCCCCCTCCCAGAGGGGGGAATAGAACCCAGGAGTCCTGGCCCCCGCCCCCCTTCCCGGCCCCTGGGACCTGCTCCTCTCCCAGAGCGGGGAATAGAACCCAGGAGTCCTGGCCCCTGCCCCTGCTTCTCGGCCCCTGCTCCCCTCCCAGAGCGGGAAATAGAACCCAGGAGTCCTGGTCCCGCCCCCCGGCCCCTGCTCCCCTCCTAGAGCGGGGAATAGAACCCAGGAGTCCTGGTCCCGGCCCCTGCTCCCCTCCCAGAGCGGGGAATAGAACCCAGGAGTTCTGGTCCCCGCCCCCCTTCCCGGGGCCTGCTCCCTTCCGAGAGCGGAGAATAGGACCCAGGAGTCCTGGCCCCACCCCCCTTCCCGGCCCCTGGGACCTGTCCCCCTCCCAGAGCGGGGAATAGAACCCAGGAGTCCTGGCCCCTGCCCCCCTTCCCGGCCCCTGGGACCTGCCCCCCTCCCAGAGTGGGGGTAAAACCCAAGAGTCCTGGCTTCCGCCTGCCTTCCCAGCACCTGCTCCTCTCCCACAGAAGGGAATAGAACCCAGGAGTCCTGGCGCCTGGCTCCTGGGACCTGTTCCTCTCCCACAGAAGGGAATAGAACCCAGGAGTTCTGGCTCCTGGCCCCTGGGACTTGCTCCCCTCCCAGAGTAGGGAATAGAACCCAGAAGTCTTGGCTCCCGCCCCGCTTCCTGGTACCTGGGGCCTGCTCCTCTCCCAGAGCTGCTTGGGGCATGTTCTCAGACCATGTTAAAATAATTTGTCTGATTCTGACGGCAAAACTAGCTCCTTTGTACCAATGTTACCAAACCCTGTTTGGATTTTAACCCTTAACTTTTTAATATAGCTTCCATCACTGTGAGGTGAAATTACTTCCTGTGATAAAAACTTCACCTGTGGACTATCAATGGGATCTGTTCATGGAAGTTGCACCAAATTCACTTTTTATTCTGTTTTCTCCCATCATAGGCTCCTAAACTTGCTGAAACCTACTGCGTTTGCCACCTGGCAACAGGTGACATGCTGAGGGCCATGGTGGCTTCAGGATCGGAGCTGGGTAAAAGGTTGAAGGAGACTATGGATGCTGGGAAGCTGGTGGGTATAGTGAGATGGATTCTGCTAATGAAAGTTCCAATCGTCTGGGTATATTGAGAGGCCTGAAAAAAAGCATTTTAAAAAAAAAAATACAAGCCTGCGGTGATCAAGCAGCTGTCCTTCATATAGAAACCAATGACAAATCCAGACCCGAAAACTAAGAACAACTTCCAGGGCAAATGTGTGATTTCCTCTCCTCGTCCCTCTAATGCCACAGGAAAGATGTCTTGTAAAGATGCTTCTCCCTATCCTGCATAGATCTGAGTTTTCTTCCTTAAAATTCCTGTTTTCTTAGCTTTTAGCTTTACCTTTTGCTTTATCTAGTTTCACAGAACACAGAGTAAATCCTGATTAATCAGCTTCTGGCTAATAAACACTCCATTACCCCAAACTGTGGTTATGTTTTGGGGGTTGCAGGAACAGGTGTTATCACTACGGCACTCCCAAGCCTCCTGTTCACGTGATGCTCCTAAGCACTGCAGAGTGAAGATTCCAGTTATCCAAGATATCATATCTCCTGAGTCCTTCAGATAATTGGGGTTCATCTGTAATTTATAAGGTGAAAATAAGGCCTTAAGACCATTTACCCTCACAGTTACATAGGGCATTAAACTCTTCCATGTAAAAATGGCTTGGTTTGGGGTCCTAGATGACTGTACTTAGTACCTGTGGCATGTTTCGTCTATAGACTTCAAAGCATTTTGTCAAGGTGGGTAAAGCTCTTAATAGGGAAACTGAGGCAGGGAGTGAAGTAACTTGCTCAAAATAACAGTTGGAGCTGAGGTCTACTTACTCCCAGGCTGATGCTCAATCCATTGCATCATTTTGCCTCCCTTTATGCCTAACTATATACCCAGGTTCAGACCTCAAGTTTCCCCCCGTTCTTTCCTCTTCTTTCCCCACATGTTACGCTGAATCATGCTATTTGCCAATAGCAGGCTTTTGTACGCTTAAGAAAACTCCTCCCAGTAGGCTTTGCGATAGCGTAGTGAGACTGCTTATCTTCAGCCTTCATGTGGAGCTTGCATTGCATCCTTGAGCCTGCAATATCACAACTGGTTATGAAAGATAGGAGCACTATCTGGAAAGACGGGCAGTTATCTTTAATGTTTGTGGTACGGGGAACACTGAACTGCATTGGCAATGTATAGCTTCGTTTGGTGGAAGTACAGCAATTCCCAAAGCCCATTCTTGGAATGTGTTTACTTTTTTTAAATAATGTAGCTTTCTTTTAAAAACGAATGGTTGCGTCAGCCTCAGAATCATGGAAATAACCTTAAATTCCAACCAAACCACCCAGCCTCTATTGCATCATCCATTTTAGGGCTCTTGCCTCTAACGGTTCATCTATACAGCAAAGAAAAACCTGTGGCTGTCCTGTGCCAGCTGTCTCGGAACCAGGCTTTGGGGCTGTTTCATTGCTGTGTAGACTTTACCCGCTGAAGTTCGAGCTCTAGGACCTTTCCACCTTGCAGAGTCCTAGAGCCGTGGCTCTAGCCTGAGCTCTGAAGTTTATTCAGGAATGAAACAGCCTCGCAGCCCAAGCCCTGCAAGCATGAGTCAGCTGGAACTGGCCAGCCATGGGTTTCTAGTTGATGTGTAGACATACCCTAGCCTACCCGAAACCCTAGGACCAGATTCTGGTAGGCTGCAATAGCATAAATCAGGAATAACTTCGCTGAAGACAATGGAAAGTTACTTTGGATTTAAACCAATAACATTTGGCCAGTAGTCTGAATTGGTATCTTCCACAGTCAACTTCATCCCAATTTTGTGTTGAGATTGGAGTATGAGGAAGCCAAGTAAAGCCTAGATGCTGCAAGCACCTTTACGTGTTAACTTTAAGCATGTGAGTTAAAAGTCATGTGCCTAAAGTGAAACGTGCATGTAACTTTGCAGGAATGGCGCCTGTCTATCTCTACAGGGGAAACGGTGAAATTGTGCATTTCTCAGCACCTTTTTAATAAACAAAGTAAACAAAATAATCCTTAATCTTTGTTCTAGTGGTTGACTCCTGCCTATAGGGTCTGTGCAATCTGTCCCACGATCAGCGAATGCACAAGTTAAGAGTCTCATGATGCTGTTCACTGGCCCACATTGTGTGGCCAGTGAAGTAGTATTTGTGCTCATTGACCCTGTTAAATGCCTGTCTTGCTGTCTACGTGTTACATACACACACGTAGCAAAAGAGAACCCTTGCTTCCTGACTAGGGTGTGTTTGAACTTGCAGCTTTTGCATTGTATGAACAAAACTTTGCGTTCAATTATATTACACATGCCCATGATTTACATTGCTATTTTGTGTTGGTTTTGTTGCACATAGGAGCAGGTGCGGACTAAGTACACATGATCCCTGGGCTCCAATGTGTGTGTTCAGTGGCTAGCAGGTGTGAAGACAATGTTAGGTGAAGTCAGTTGAATTGCAGGGGTGTAAATAAGGGCACCCTATGGTCCATGATGCTTCAGATAGGACAGTGTTGGCCTAATCGGGTCTATTTACTGTTTTTAATGAGCTTAATGAGACTTTCTTCTAAGGTGAGTGATGAGATGGTGGTGGAACTGATTGAGAAAAACCTGCAGACTCCTCCTTGCAAAAATGGCTTCCTGCTGGATGGTTTCCCTCGCACAGTGAAGCAGGCAGAGATGGTACGTGACTTCAAATCCTCTAGCTCAGTAGCTCTTGTTACAGCTCCATTCCCACCCCCAGCCATGTCTCTAGAGGAGACTTGATTGTGTCGGAACTCTCTCTATTGCAGTGTACCTGTGTACTTAAGGGGAATGTTTTCTATTACAGCTGGATGAGCTCATGGAGAAGAGAAGCGAGAAGCTAGATTCTGTGATTGAATTCAGCATTGCTGACTCCTTACTCATCCGGAGGATCACTGGACGGTAATAATTTTCCTTCCTCCACAAATAGGCCAAGTCCTCTTTTCTTACCGTTTTCCCAATGGTTTGAGAGAACAGTGAATTTTGGTTCCTGGATAGTTTTACCACTGGGTGGACCCAGCTGTGTCAAAGCACCTCAATCCTGGCATGCTTCAGCCTTTGCTATTTCGGTCTTTGCTCCACACACATACATGGTTCTGCTGTCACACCTCAGTACTGACCTGTAGCATGCCCTGCTATTCCCATCTTGGGCCTTCCTTGAACAAAGGCTGTCTGTCTGTGCCACGGGTAGTGGTTGGTAATATGACTAAGCATCAAGGGAAAATGTGAAACGCTAATGGCTAATGCCTTATGATGTATCGTCTCTGGTGTTATCACTGCTTCATTGTATTACCCTGCAAGATGAAGTGCAACCAAACATCCTTGTCCTGGATTGGACATGACCATTTGGGTCCAGCAGAAGTTCTCCATTACATCACCTAGTCCTTTAAAATATGGATTTCCAGAAGATTCCTGCCTCACTCCTGGACAAAATAGTCCTCCTCCACCCCCCAGAACAGCTTCTTTTCTTCAGCTCCCTGGAGAGCTGCCTGATTGAATTGACTCGAGCAAATTTATTGATAGAGTGAAAAACACCTGTGCTGCTGCGGATGTTTCTCATGCTGACTGGCATTTGGTTGTCTTATCATGAGTGCAGAGGTACTTTGCTGACCTTTGTTTTCGGTTTTAGGCTGATCCACCCAGCAAGTGGCCGCTCTTACCATGAGGAGTTCAATCCCCCTAAAGAGCATATGAAGGACGATGTATGTGAGCTACTGATACATTTCTCCTGAGATCTTATTTAAATTACCTTCAGACCAATAACCAAGCTTTTACTGCCCTGTCTTCCCATATTGTCACCCATTTGACTAGAGATGAGTTTAATGGAGGGGAGGGCTCTGCTGGGCTGTAACAAGCTGCAGATTTGGCCTGTTCACTGTTGCCTTCCTTTCTCAGGTCACCGGGGAGCCCTTGATCCGCCGTTCTGACGATAACGAAGTGGCTTTGAAAACTCGGCTGAAGTCCTACCACACCCAGACCATCCCGCTGGTAGACTACTACACCAAACGAGGGATCCATACAGCCATAGATGCCTCCCAGTCCCCTGACGTGGTGTTTGCCAGCATCTTGGCAGCCTTCTCGAAAGCCACATGTAAAGACCTGGTTATGTTTGTTTAGGGCTCTGCTAGTGCAGCACACTCCTTTCTCCTGTGGGGTCAGGGAGAGGAACAGCCCATTAGAGAGCGGAAGGAGCTGGGATGACAGCTGGAGAGAGGGCTGTGCAAAGTGTCCATTAAACAAGCAGTTGCTGGTCTATTTTTCTGGCCTATGTCAGCATGCTGGTATGTTTCCATATACCTGTGTGTGAGAGAGAATATAGCCTGTAGGGGGTGCAGTGAGCTAATGTACCCGCTCTTTGCTGCTAATAACATGATTAGATCCAGTCAGGTCAAAAGTGAAAGTTCTTGGTTTCTTCTGAAGAGCCCTAGTTAATGGGAAAACCACTGCACTTTCCGCTGTTCGATCTGTTTGGCTGGGACCCAGCATGGCAGTAGCAGGAGTACTGAAGGTCATGGCTGATCTGGGAGTGGGGAGGGAGAAGCTCGCAATCCACGGGTCAGTGGCGTCTTCCATGCCTCGCCGTACGGCTGTGGAAAATAAAACGCTCTGTCTGCTTGCGGGAAGTGAGCGTTGTTTGTGTGGGAGGAGGAATGAATGCAAAATATGTGAGTGGAGAGTGTGCTGCTTAGTACCATTTCAGAGCAGACGCCTTTACCCTGTGGTACGTGTCCTATTTATTTTATACTGCATGAGCAGTGCTGTAATAACCAGCCTTGTTTTCGTGGAGGGGAATCTGGATCCCAGTGGGTTTGACTCTAAAGGGCGAAGGTGAGTGTAGGCCGTAGGAGACTCACCTTTGGAACCGGGGTGGGAACGGAAGCTGTCTCCTCATCCCCTGATCACAGGAGACGATGTGGCGAGCCCTTCTTGTCGTTTTCTCAAGGTTTCCAAAGAAGTCATTCTTCAAGAAGTATGCGATAAAAGCTTTGAGTGTCCTTGAGCCCTTCTGACCTTCCTTTCGATATCATGGAAATGCACTTGGGTTTCTCAAGCAAGTCTAAGTGCTCGTGCTGAAACCCTTGCTGCCCAATGTTGATTTTAATGTGACAGAGGTCATGCTGCCCTCACAGTAAAAACACAGCTGGTATGAAAGGAACGAACTCTGTCCTGTGTGGAAATCTCAACAGTACGTGGAAGCTTCTGGTATAAATATTTATTGGCCCAGATGAAGCTGAGTGTCCTTTAACGTTCAGTGTATTTTGCTGACTTGGTGTAATAGGCTGTGTAATCTCATTGTGTATAGGAGATGTGGAGTCTGTGCTGAGCTGCCTGAGGGACTGGCCCATTCAGTTTGGGGGTCAGCCAGGAGGCATTCTTCTCTCCTTTTGTTCATGATTTACTGTTAATCACACTCCGCTCCTGGACATCCTTTCCTGTGAAGTATAGTCGTCCCCTCCCCCTTTCAAAAATCTGTAAATAGCCCCAGAAACTGAAAGCGGTCTCGTCACTGCTGCTCTCTGAAAGCATGTGACTGTGCGGAAAGGGGTGTGGAGGGAAAACAGAAGTTTAGACTCTTGCTCTATTTGGGTCTTCCCCAACTTCCACTGCCTTGCAGTGGTATTTCCTCTTGTTTCACCACAGCATAGACTGTGGTTGTGCTGCTTGTGGGGTGCTGGGTACAGATGCTCTGAAAGCAGATGGGAGTGTAAGAAGACTGGGGATAGACAGCAATGGAAATGAGTGTCTGTTGGAGCCACTACGGTATAATTGTTTGCCTAGAATGACAGAAACGGTCCCTTGAGTGTACTTGAATCTCTTGAGAAGGGGAGCCCATGTAGCAGTAATCTAATGACAGATTCCCACTAAATCACCTGGATTTGGGAAACAGCACACCCCACTCCCATGCATGATCTGCATCTGTCCTACATGTCAGCCTCATTCTGCTGTTAACCATGATTGTTTGGTTTTTATTCCTTAAATCTGTTTGTTTTTTGTTTTTTTTTCTTTTTGTTTCCCATTTATTTCAGCTCAGTGACTCCATAGGCCAGACAAGACACCACCAAAGGCTGCATGCTCCATCACCTCACTCCATCCCTTCCCCTTGGGAGAAAGGGAGGGTTGGGAGGGATGGGGGCTCATGGCTGATCAGAGGAAAGGTGGGGAAGAAGGAGAAGGCAGAGTGATTTGTTTCTCATCAGAATCATGTTCAAGAGGAGATTGATCTTTAATTTAAAAAAAAAAAGACATTGAATGGTATGAAAACGGATTTCTGTGCCAAAGATCAGACCGCTGAGCCTTTGCCCTGTGATGAGCCTTGGACTTGGTGCTATTTCAAGCTTCCAAATGGGACTCCGGGTACTGCCGTTGCTTGGTAGCTCTGCATGGTTTCTTTTTTCCCCTAACGTCATTGTAGAATGTGTTTCTGCTCCCTAAACTTAATTCTCCTATTGTAGGACCAAAATGAATACGTGAAATGACTCCTTAGCTGTGTAATGGAGAAAAGAGCTGACTAAATTGTACTTCCCTCATTTCCTGGATATTTTGGCCTTCCTAAAACAAGGCAAAGGTGGTCTGAGGAGCTTTCTGCTCCTCTGTGATGCCATCCGGGACCTGAGCTCGAGCCCAAGCCTTCCATCTTTCTGATCTTGATAAAGCAGAACTTCCTAAAATGCTGAAGAAATACGTAGGATTTTACCCCTCTTCCACTTGACTGGAAGCGACAATGATTTCGATTTTTTGCCTCTTTTTACAAACCAAATGCTGCCTTGTCTAGTCTCTGAATCAATAAAACATACTTTACATTTTGTAGCTGTAGCTGCGTTCTCTTTTTGACCTACACCCAACACAGGCTGGCCGAGGTAATACGTACTGTAGACTACATAGACCAGAATGGAGAGGGTAGAGAGGATGACTAGGAAGTCCAGCCAGAGAACTCCGCTCTGTGCAACTAACAAACATACCCTGCCATTTTCTTTCTTAAATACATTTCAAACTCCCTACTGCGAAAGCAGTTGTTCCTAGTGCTGTCCCTGTTCTGTCTCTTCTGCTCTTGTATATGAAGAAATTAAAGGTAGATTCCTTTGAGCTTTGACCCTGTCTTGGCTGGCGCTCGTCTTCTGTGTGGTTTTCAGAGCTGACATCTCTGAGAGTTCTAATAGCTCTCTATTTCCATCAGTGGTGTGTGCCTTCATGTGGTGCTATATTCTTTCCCCACTCCCACCAAGACTACACATCAAGTTTTACTGCATTTGAGTGTAGCAGATTCTTCTGCACTGTAGTCTGTGACCATCACCTTTTCTTTGAAAACCCAAAGCAGTCAGAATACATAGCTCAGTTGTGCCGTCCAGTAGCTGGCCAGGTTTCCCTTGAGAATGGCTGTCGCAGAATGCAGACTGGGGAGTAGAAGGGTTTGTCTGAGCTGAACCTCTGTTGAGTATAAATGGATGCATTCTGTAATCCTCTTCCCAGCCCATTGACCTTGAGTGCTCTCTAGGAAGGAGATGCTTTACAAGTCTAGTAAATTGTTCCTGTTAAATGACTTTGCTCCTGCAAGCTGCTTATTCTGTGATCTTTTGAAAGTTGTGTTTGTATTTCATGTAGATAATTTATTCAGCAGCAGGGGAAGAAAATATGCCCTTTGTTTAGCACTAGGACCAGCGTGGTGTAGGACACTGAATTTTCCCTTTCATTCAATGTGGTATGAGTTGTTCTCCAATGTAGCAATCTCCCTTGCTAAGGAAAAGCTGCTCCTGGGCATCGGCTGCAGAAAGCATCAAGCTGCTTTTCCTTCTGAAGTGTGCTGTGGGCTTCAGTGGTGGCATACCTCCCCCACCTCATAGCATCTGTGACGGAGAATGCAGCAAACCTCCTTCCCTGCACAGTGTTCCAGGCTGCTGAGAACACAGTGTCCTCTGGATTGTAGCATCTAGGCTTGGGGCTGGGGAATGTCACATCCGCTGCATTCCCTGCAAAAGAGCATCTGGCTTGGAATGCAAAATGAATCCCTGCAGTGCACCAAGCACATGGAGTGAGGAACAAAGCATCTAGATACCACAGTGCATGCTGGGGGGCTGGCTATGCATAGAGACCACCTGGCCCCCACTGCAGAGCATCTGGGTGGGAGACCTGTACTGGCTAATGGTGCTTATTAAGGAGGGAGATCAGAGTCCCTACAGTACCCACTGTCCCTCGCCAAAGTCTCCTACCCTCCCCAGCTGCTTGTGTTGCAATGAAATTTAAAGCCATCCCCTTATTTTACTCCTAACATTGCTGCCTTTCTGCCCTCACGTCCCCAGCACTGCTCCTTTTGGTTGCTGCCAGGCATTGCTTAATAAGGGCTGTGAGCAATACCAAGTGCGTTGGCGGGAGGGAGAGGGGAGAGGTCCAGGGGATGGAGTTCCCCTGCCGTTGCTATGGCAACTGTTTCCAAGCGGAAACCCCAAATGCTGCAGGAACAGCACCATGAGGGGAGGCTGCCATTGGCTGGGCGGGCAGGGCTGCTGGGTGACATGGAAAGGGGGGACAGAACAAGGGAAGCTGCTGAGTGAAGCGGAGCCTAGAACAGGAGGGGGAATCTACAGTAGGTAAGAAAGAGAGAGCCCCCCTGCCCCAAAGCTCATGGGACTCCCCCATCCCCCTTTAGGGGTTCAGGGAGGGTTGTCCCAATGGAAAGATATCAAGGGTCCAGTGATGCCCTCTCCCGATCTGGGGTTTTATAAGGTTGCCTATCACCCTGGTATCTGAATCCTCTCTCCATCCCCCTGCCTAGAGTTCTCCAACTGTTCTTGGCACCAGTACTGATTTCACCTGGCTCTGGGGCTGCCAGCCACAGTACCAGGCACTGTATCCTAGGGCGTGCAGTGCCCTGGTAGCTGCTGTGACGTGGGTTACTCTGAAGCTCTGCATGGCCGTTATTGGGAGCAGCCCCTGAGCTCTGCACTAGATCAGAGCCTGAACCGCTGGGTAAGGGTGTGGGGGGTGTGATAGCACCAGTGTGGTGGGGCAGGAGGAGGGGTTGTCTGAGCACCACTTGGTTGTGCAAGTGCATGCCACTGAATGGAAAGCAGAGAAAGGCGTGGACCAGGAGGGGCTTAGGGTACCCTGAGTTTCATGGTGGTGCTGTAGAACAGGAGTTTTTGAGCTTAGCTGATGTACCTGGTGGAGGGAAGCAGAGCTCTCTTGTGGGGTTAGAACGGGTGCCGTTGAACAAGTGAATCTGAGATTTGAAATGACCCAGCCTCCAGGATGCACCCCCAGGTAAATAAGAGGGTGGTGAACAATGCAGGTGCAGTGGAGACCAATTCAACAATGCATATAGGAGAGCCTAGATTATTGGTCGCCGAAGTCTATGGTGCTATTATGACTGAGGCCAGGAAACACTGGTGGGGAACCACTGCTTGAGAGAGGGTGGCCTGTCATCCTGCTATTTCTGGGAGTTTTCTAGTTTTGTCCGGATACTAATCCTGCAGGCCAGCAAGGCAGGATAGTGACAGGTCTCAAAATAATATTTGATGTCACGTTGCTTTGCCATAGAACAATTGCATCTGTTCACCTTGTATAACAAATTAAGGGTGAAATTCACCCTCTAAGCCCCACTGGGCTTAAGTAGTATTAAGGCCTAATGCTGGCCTGCTGCACCGGGTGAATTTCGTCGGTGTTGATACCTGTGGGAGGAGTGAATTCCATCGGTGTTGATACCTTTGGGCTAGGTTTACCTTTTCACCCTAACCCTTGGTGAAGAACCTGTTGGTTTTACAGTTACATTTCCATGGCACAGTATAGCGTTGTTTTTGTACATTCACGTAGGCTGGACTTAGAAGCAAGGGGGATGTCATCAGCAGAGGAAGTGAGTTAGTTGTGGTAAAATGTAGCTAGCTCTGGCTGTTTCTGCCAGACCTTCACTATATCAACACCTACAGCATGTATGTGATTGGGAGAAGGGTAGCTGGGATAGGAACAGTGACTGAAGCAGGCTGTCAGCCAAGCAGGGGTGGTGATTAAATCTCCCCCGTAACTTAGAAAATAAAAACTAGAGATTGGAAACGCTGGAAAACATTAACCTCAGTGGGAAAGTAGATACACTACTGAAAACACCGGAATGGAGGCGTGTCAGTAAAATTATGGGCATCGTCTTATGCTTCTCTCATTAAAGCTGTTTAAAAATCTTTCCCACGTATGTGGGAGCACAATACTCCATTGAAAGGCTGCAGAACTGAATGAAACAAAGGTGCCAGGAGCTGTTGTATAACAGATACCATGGAGCGACAAACCTTAGAAACACCTGAGGGAGAGAGTGAGTGGGTGGATTCTTAATGAGGAGGATAAGGATGCTTTTTGCTAGGCTGCAAAGTTACCACTAGCTCTGTAAACCATTTCCACAAGGGATGCTGGTTCTATGCAGAGCTATCAGGGGATGGCTCAGGGATAGCTACTCTGCAGATTATTTTGAGGTAATTACGTAAACAGCTAACATTGCTGCCTGTGACTTCACTGGATAGTGTTGGGTCCAAGCACCCAGCTTTAAAGGCCTTGCTGGAATTTTCAGAGCTGGCTTATTGCCTCAGCTAGGTGGCATAGATCGTCAGCTGGGTTTTATTTTTCTGATGTGAGAGGAAGGCACTCTGTCTGTGCTGGCTTTTGAAACTGTGCTTGAGTACAGGTGAGGCCTGGGTGATAGGTAGCCAAATGGGGATCTACCATTGCTGGGCTGTCCAGAGCAGACAGGCCCAAACTATGCCAGAAATACCATGCTTGTCTAAGTAAAAGCTTAGCCTCTCTGGTGGCTTTTGAATCCTGTTCGCCTGCAGTTTGGGCCCCCTGTGTGCTCGCTGGCTAAATGGTAATTACAGACACATGGCTCGGACGACTTCTGAATCATGCGCCAACTTGACTTCCAAACACAGTTCGAAAGTCAGTGGAGATGGAGCCTTAAACAGGCAGAAAGGAGGCTAATGCCCCCTCATCTCTGACTCTGAATTGTTCAGAGGCCTTTCCTATGACTTCTCTACACTAGAAAACGGATGGTAATGTGAATATACTACGGTTTGGTTCTTTGTGACCAAGTCAGGTTCTAACACATTTGGGGTGCTGTCGTGTGGTAACAAGTTCCTCAGCTACATTACATTTCCTGGCATCGATGGACCCCAACGAAAGTAACCCCAAACTGTCTTCTGTGGCACAAACGGTTAGGCCTGGGATTTGTGGTGGATCTTTCCCCTGCAAGATAGGTTAGGAGATAGGGAAGCAAGAAGCCCTGGCTGGCTGAGACAGAGAACTGATGCTTTGGCAAAGTAACACACTGTTATCATAGGGTGTGATCATGCACAGAGCCACCCCTCTACAGCCTGTTCCACAACCCTGTCTGCAAAGCAGAGGGCTTCACACCCACAGGCCGCTGGAGTAAGTGAGAGCAAAGGGAACTCCTTCTCTGTTAACAGGGTGACTCATTACCCTGCAGAGAATGGCTGCTTACTGCAGCTACCTCAGCTGTTTTTCCCCAGAACTTAATAATGTGGGCCAGGACTGAGCCCCGGCATCTCTAGCCTGGGCAATTCATAGCCCCAATACTTCCAGGCTTGCTGCGTCAGTTATGACAGTAAAAAAAAATTGTTTGAGCCCCGGCACCTAATTGCTTGAGTCCCGGCACCTCCTTCATTACAAATGAAGCACTGCTGGTCAGGCACTCTTAATCCTTCCCACTCTGCGGGCTCTGGCATGTCATGGTTGTCGTGATTTTTGTTCATTAATTTCTTTTCCTTTCTGTCAGTTCATCTGACAGTGACACAAGCACATCACAGGCGTGTGTCACGCTTATTTGTTTTCCCTCTTTACCTAGCAACTATCGTCAGGCAAGAGCCGTGCCAGAGGGAGGCAGATGAAAGGAAAGCCGGCAAAGAGGGAGTCAGCTCTGGCTCCCAGTGCTGCTAGAATGAACACACAATCCCTTACAACACACAACCTGGGAGTTCCTTCTTTGCTGAGAGCCATGCATCCAGATACCAATGGGCATGCGAGCAGTCAGCCATTGGCTCTCTGCATTGTAACAAGAAAGCTGGTTAAAAAAAATCTCCCACTGTTTTTGTTATAAATTTGGCCCCATGCCCTCTCAGCTTCCTAGGGAACCCTGGAAACTCTGGAAGGCCCTGTTCCCCTTCTTCTGCTATTGACTTATTTCATCTGGGCTGAGTCAGAGGGGCTAGAAGGTTGTGAATGGACAGCAAAGGCTGCTTTGCGCAACCCTTTGATCCTATCTCCCTTCCTCCTGGCTTTGCCTCCATACCCCTTGACTCTTCATAAACAGGGCCTAATTCACTGCAAGCACAAGTGGGTCCAAATCCATTGACTGCAGTGGAGTTTGAGTCAGCTAATACAAATGCCACCTTCAAGGGCAGGGCCTTTGTTCCAAGCCTACAGCAGAGCTCCAGGCTGGAAGACAAGAGGACCTTCCCTGGTTACAAATAAACTTTCATTCTGAACCATAAATGGCAATGACTCCCTGGCACAAACCTTCTGCTCGCTCCAAGCATCAAACATCTTAAGCCCAGGCCTTGGCACTGGTGTGCAATGCTTTGGTGGCAGAAGGCCAGCAGGACTGTTCTTTTTGACAGGCGACTGAGATTAAAAATCTCCTTTTCTTTGCAGCATTAGTGTCTCTAGGCACTTTGGTGTCTTGCTCGGTTCCACAACAGAGAGGGTTACAGAGGGCCATGGTAAACCTGCTTCGCTTCCTCCTGAGCACTTCTCTCATTCATACATGCTCTCCAGACCGCCCCTTGCACACCAGATGTAGGAACAAATACTGAGGTTTGGCAGGGCTTATGAATTTTGTCCTGCTAGATGTTAAAGACGCACTCTCTGTTCTTGGCTGGGGGATAGGATTCTGCTCTGTGTCCAGTGCCAGGTTTCCCAGTTGCTGCCATGTCCTGTTTCTGGTCATATGTGAAGAGTCCCCTTCCTACATGGATCTGGAGGCACCACTGTTTCATCGGGAATGAGAGTTGTTAAATCCCAGTGTGACTCTGGAGCTGGTCCAGAGGGGGCGAAGTCTGCTGGAAGCATTGGAGTAGGAGTAAGGAGGGGCTGTTTAAATCCCAGTGGCACCTTATAGACTAACAGATGTATTGGAGCATAAGCTTTCGTGGGTGAATACTCACTTCGTCAGACGTATTCACCCACGAAAGCTCACGCTCCAATACGTCTGTTAGTCTATAAGGTGCCACAGAACTCTCTGTTGCTTTTTACAGATCCAGGCTAACACGGCTCCCCATCTGATACTTAAATCCCGGTATAACTCTGGAATCAACCCAGAGCCACACATTTCAGCAGGAATTGTAGCAGCCACAGGGGCTGCTGTTAGATTTCTTTTCTAATGTGCATGACTGGAGCTTAGCAAGCAGGGAAGCTCCATGCGCGTAAAGTGCAGTGGTCAGTTTTTGAAAAAAGTCAACATCTGCTATCAGTTACCCCTGAGCATCATCTAAGATGCTGCTGCAGTACTTACAACGGAGGATAGGTGCCGTAACTCGGAGACCACTGCACGGTACCCAGCAACTCTTGCTATTTGGTACCAGTTTGTAGCACTCTGTGGAAATAGCAACACAGCCCAGAGCAGAGAGAGAGAGAGAGAGAGAGACCACATCTCAGTAGATCTGATCTAACCACACCTGACTATTCCATTCAGCTCTTGGAACCTGATTGCCAGAAAGCTACTACCAAACAGCAATGAGTTCAGAGAAGAGTAACAAAAATGACGAGTGTGTGGAAGGGACTACTTTATGGGGGAAGATGCAGGGCCTGCTCCCCTGAATGCAATGGTAAATCTCCCACCGACTTCAGTGAATGCAGGTAATTCAGTCCAATCAGAGTTCAGTTTGCCTAGTCTGATTAAGCAGTGACTGTGGGGAATACATACCAGTGTATGAGGTAAACAGCAAGGTAGGAAAGAGGGGTTTTAGGTCTAGTCTACGCTAGAAAATTAGGTCAGTTTAACTCAGGGGTGTGAAAAAGCCATGTCCTTTAGCAATGTAGTTAAGCCAACCCTACTCCCAGTGTAGACAACACTATGTGGACTGAAGAATTCCTTTGTTGACCTAGCTACTGTAGGTGGATTAACTATGCCAGTGGGAAGACCCTCCTATTGGCATAGGTAGTGTCTACACTGAAGTGACACAGTGGCACAGCTCTGCCACAAGCTGGTATAACCAGGAGTCTTGGTGTGAGTAAAGGGAAGATGTTGGATGTCTATCAGGGTGCCGAAAGTATCTCTGAGGCTGTGCAATAGTCTCTTAAGGGAACTTAGTGAGGATGGTCTTGTGGTTAACATGCTCGTGTGGGAGCTCTGGGGTCAATTCCTGGCTCGGCCACTGATGCCCTGTGTGACTGTGGACAAGTCACTGAATCTCTCTGTGCCTCAATTTCCCATTTGTAAAATAACCGCGTGCAGGAGTGGCAGATGCTGCTGCAAGATGATAGGAATGACTTGCCCTATATCAGCTTATTTTGTGACTTTCAACCAGCTGATGGATTTGGGCCCTTCCCAAAATATCCCATCCCAAAGAGACATTGAGGCACATGGCACCTTCAGACAAAGCTTTCCATTTAAAACACTCCCTCCTCCAAGAAGTACAATCACCCAACAGGGCCTGGTCCCACCCTTTAGCCTTTTTCAGTGCTGCTCCTGATCTCTCACAGCTCCCACTTGACTGCAGATGGAAGCTGTGCTTCCTTTGAAGTCCAGTCTCTGTTCTCTGAGGCAAACAATCAGAGTTGCCGGTGCAGCAGAGCAGACCCTGTTCATCTTCCCTTGCCAGCTCAGGAGCTAAGGATGGTGCTAAACACTCTGCTTACCCCACCCACAACCTACTAAGTGTTGCAGCGGGTTGCCAGCATAGGATAGTATGCAGTGGTGGTGTAGTCGGGTTGGTCCCAGGATATGAGAGAAGGTGGGCGAGGTCTGAAGAGCTCTGTGCAGCTGGAAAGCCTGTCTCCTTCACCAATAAAAGTTGGTCTTTTAAAAGATACTTCCTCACCCACCTTGTCTCTCTCAGTAGAGGATAGGGCAGCTGGCTCCCTATAGGGACAGCTGACAAGGGATTCTAATAGACTTTGTGTAGTGGGGAGCCCAAGTGTGGTTGCTTCATGACAATGTGATGGGGTGAGATTACATGTTAAACAGGAGGACCCTGATCAAAACAAGTTTCAAAGGGAAAAAACTCCATGCATTTTCCACCTGGCTCACACTGGGTCATACCCCTGGAAAATTAAATATATTTTTCTTATTTGAGGGCCAAGAAATATGTGGTGGAAATCCTGTCCCAACCTCCTAATCCCTCTGCCTGTCAGATTGGAGGTGTGGCTCTTCAGTTCCAGGAATGCTATTCTTTCCCCTTGTCACAGCTGTTTCTGGTTACGAAAACGGGAGCACTTCCCCAGCAGATTCTCAGCAAAAGCTGCCCTTTCATTTCCAGAACTGGCCACGTCGGCCACACCTTCCTCTCCCCTTGCTGTCATAACTCCAAGCACGCTCCTGCCTTCAGGGACATCGTTTGCCCTTGCTGAGTTTCATTTCTTTCCTTTTTCGTTACTCACAAGACATGGCTAATGAGAGAGGCCTGCAGATTCTGGTCTACAAGGAGGATGTTTATTCCTTGGCTCTGGACCAGTAACATTCTTGGGCCGACTTGCTTCCCAAAGCAAAGAGAAATAAACTCATAAATACTGGAAGTGGTCTGCTGGCCAGCCCTGCAACAGGGTTTTGGACCCCAAGCCAGAGGGCTGTTATCAGGCCCTGCTTCTACCCATACTGAGGGCCTTTGCTGTCAGGTACAGCACTTCATTCCCAAAGTGTGTGAGGACACATCCATCCTAACAGAAGGAATGTGGGCACCATCATTGTGACCTATGTTGGGAAGTTTATTATTTGTTGTAGCTAATGCTAGATGGACAGAGCAGGAGTAAGTACATACATACCATGAAAGACTAGAGGGAGTGTAGAGAAGAAGGCAGGAGGAGGAATAGTAATTACTCTGCGGAACTCATTGCCACAGGAAGTCACTGATGCCAATAATTCAGCAAGATTCAAAAAGTGATCAGACATTTATATGAATAACAAGAATATCCAGAGATATCATAAGGGATATTAAACCTCATGCTTCAGGGCTTAAGGCAATCTCTAATAGTTAGAGATCACTTTGAGACCCAGTCAGGGCTGGCTCCAGGCACCAGCCCTGCAAGCAGCTGCTTGGGGCGGCCAACAGTAAGGGCCGGCACGTCCGGGTCTTTGGCAGCAATTCGGCAGCGGGTCCCTCACTCCCTCTTGGAGCGAAGGACCAGCCGCCGAATTGCCGCTGAAGACTGAAGTGGCGGTGGTAGAGCTGCAGATCGCGATCACGGCTTTTTTTTTCCTTTATTTTTGCTGCTTGGGGTGGCAAAAACGCTGGAGCCAGCCCTGGACTCAGTGTGGGAGGCAGGTTACCCCACCTCTGCTGCTGTGGGATTCTTACACCTTCTTCTGAGGCATCTGGTGCTGGCCACTGCCAAAGATGGGATACTGGACTAGAAGGACTTTAGGATTTGCCAGGCTGGATCAGAACCATATTCCAATAGAAAGACCAAATGGTGTAGTTGTTATATTTTCGAAGAGTTTGCCTGACTGAGAAATCCAGTTTAATGACTACTTGAGCCAAAGTAAACAACTCCCTACTCCAAAACAGCTGGAAAAATTAGTGTTAGGGGAGGTGGCCCTTGAAATCCAGTGTTGGCTATAAGAAAAGTAAAGCTAAATCCCATCTGGGGGTAGTATTTTTGCTGGCTTGCTGATGGCTTTAATGGTGGCAGTGAATGAGTTTGAGTGGCAGATAAGCCAAATAAGAAAGTGTTGCCTGACCAGTAAAAAGCATCAATCCAAATGTAATACTGGATACCCCCGTCCACTCTCTATTCTGCTTTCAGGATGAGAATCGTTATGTTGTTAGTAATGCAGGAAGCTGAAAAATCCCAGCTTGATTTTCAGACACTAGGCTGAATTCTCAGCAGTAACGCTTGTTTTGACCTGTAACTAGACATTCTAGGTACCAGAGCCCTCAGTGAGTACTGCGTTGTCAGTACGTCATTTTTACCATGGTAGTTTTCTGACCATAACCGCACTCAGGGGAAAAAAAATCTGTCCCCACCCTTTGTGTCAGGGCTCTTGGAAAATTTCCGCCAGCATGGTTTTATTAAATGAATGGCAGGTAAATTCAGGAGGAAATGCTATTTCACACAGGGAGGCGTTAACCTTTGGAATGTGCTGCAGCAGCTTGTTGAGTCAAATACCATGGATGAATTTGAAAAAGTCCTGATGGTTTTGTGACCTTTAATAACATCTTTAGTGACATGCTAAAGGACATGAGCTGATTCCTTAGAGACCAGGAAGGAATTCTCCAATGCCTTTCACCCATCCTCCCACCATGGACACCACTGCACAATGGTCTGACTTTATTTTGAAGGGTGGGGAGATCAGTTTCCTCTGAAGCATCAGGCATAGATTATTGTCTGAAGCAAAATAGAGGATGAGATTGATCAGTTTGGCAAATAGTCTCTTTCCCAGTGATTAGTTGTATCAGCACTTCCCAGCTCACTCCATCCCTATGGATACAAGAATGCTCTGTTTGTTATGAAACTCCTGTGAATGTTCTATTTCTTCAGGCTGTTGCTGAGTTTTGAAAACCACTGGTCTCAGAGACAGAGCAGCACAGGTGTGTGAGCTAGGGAGAAAGAGACCCAATTTCCCCTCTCCCTCCAGAGCACAGGAAACTTTGCAGGTCTGTGTTTCTCAGGGTGCTATTCCTGGGAAGCCAGTCATAGAGCTGCGATGGGGTTTAGTCTTAACCCTGGTTTCCTCACCATAGATGGCTTTGAAGAGCCACTATCAGGTTCAAATCCCCTGTCTATGTAAGGACACTACCTCACTGCAGGTGATAAAGAGTGAGAATGACTTTGCTTTTGTTTCTAGTCAACTTCACTTCTGCTCTCCAGGGCGTGAGGTGGTGATGTTTGGGTGCAGATTGCAGAGGATGTCTTAATCTTTTCCACCGTGGGAAGGTATCACCTTGAGGCAAACCCTCAAAGTCTATGGCTGTTTGCGATGAGGATGCTTGCGGGGAGAGGCACTTTGGGTTGGGTATCTTGTTCTTTCCTCTCGGCTTCCTGTTTCTTGCAAGTCTCTATTTGTAAATGCCTTCTCTTTCTTGATGTGAACTGCTGCTTTGTGGAGATGAGTATGATGCACAGGAGACTCAAAGCTCTTTCTGCAACCAAGTGGCTCTGGAGAAGGGGCCATGCTGGGGATTTTCCCATGTAAGGTTCCTGTTAGTTACCCCCATGAGACCTCCTTCCATCAGCCTGCCCTGTTCAGCTGGCTTTTTGACAGGCAAGGGGATGGATTGTGCAGCACCAGCCACAGTGCTGCAAAACAGAGACCCACAGCTGCAGCGCCTGCTTCACTAAACAGCAAAACAGGTCGTGCATCAGCAAATGAAAAAGGACAGATGGTGCCTGCTAATACAGCTTAGTTTAGAGGCCTGCAGGATTAACCCCTTTACTGCCACATCTCCAGAAGAGAGCAAATGGAAAGGAAGATGTTGGATTAGGGCAGAGATGTATGGCTACTCCTGGCCCTGCCTGTGTTTTGTAGCATTAATTAATCTGAAAGGCTGTAAAAGATGTCCTGATCTGTAGTCAGGGTGCTCTGAACACTAAGCTTGGAGAAGCGAGGGGCTGACCGGGATTCCCTCTGGATCTTGGTTGGAGCTAACCTGTCCCCAGTCAGTTCTGATCCAGCCTTGGGGGCAATGCAGTCAGTCACGCAGCTGTCCCTGCGCCCCCAGAAGAAGCATCGAGAGCTCTGCTTTATGCATATTGATAATCTGCCTGTGGAACCCACAGTTTCTTGTGCCAGATTGGAGACTGTGACAGTCTCTCATTTAGCCTTCTGAACTCTCAAGCACTCACATGACTCTGTGAACAGGACAGAGAGCTGAGGCAGAAGCCTTCAGTCTTTTTAACTGATTCTCCCTGACACACTGCTCTCCTTTCCTGGAAATCAGGCCACTGCCTTGCTGTGTTCTCATCAGTGAAGGCAATCCTTGTGTTTCTGCTGGAGCCTGTCACCACCTGCTCATTGTGAGCATAGCAAGCCCTTGAAGGCTACAGGGATGTTGAGTCTTTGTTGGCCTCCCCTAGTCATGTGGGGTCTGATCTTGCGAGGTGCTGAGTGCTCTCAGCTCCTGGTGATATCAGTAAGAGCTGAGGGTTCCCAGTATTGCAGAGGTGGTGCTGTTGTTCTGTCTCCGGGTCTCATTTGTGATCACCAGTGGCAAGCTTTTCCCCCTTTCATTCCACTGTTGCATTACAGCACATCATGCAACCCAGCATGACATCAGCCAAGAGGCATCTGGCGTCCTTGATCAGGTACTGGTATTTTCAGGCATTGGCCCCAGACGGTTTGCCCTGCAGCATTTCTTCTGATGTCAGGTGGTTTGGAGCACTAGTCACTACAAGAGCTAAATGGTCCAGCTCCTCCCTCCCTCCTCTGAGCCTCGCTCTGATTGCCTACTCCTCTCTCGCTTAGCCTCTCACCTTGAAGTACAGGGTTAAGAAGACGTTCGTCATCACCACCTCCGTGTAGCCCAGACCAGGTGCAACAAGCATTTGGGGTTTTCTCAAGTCGGTAATTTGCATGTGTTTATGCTCTCACCAAATCCATAATTGTGTCTGTCGAATGGTTCAGGTCAGAGGGTTGTCTTGCTGCTCCCTTTGTGTTACATGTATCAGACTAGTATGTTTCCAGGTTAGATCGCTACTGGGTTAACCCATTCTGGCTATAATCCCTTATAACTGGGAATGATCAGTCACAAGGTAATGGAAAATTACTATTTCTGGCCCTTATAGTTGTGGGGTAACGACACATTACGTCAGGTATATACTCAGGAATCAGAACAGCCTGTGCTCGTATTACCGAAGGAAACCCTTTTTTATAGGCAGGAAAAAAAAATATCTAATAGCTATTATAAACTGCCACTTACTGCTCCTTATCTGTACATGTCAGACAGAATAGACTATCACTCTCTCCAGCTCCTCTTTCAGCATGTCTACACTGATCGTCTGGACACCCATCCAAGAAGTCTTGCCTGGCCAGCTCAAACCTCAGAGAAGCAGCCCAGGCAGAAATGAGCAATGTAAGACTCCCACCTCTTATCCACCATCTTCCCACGCAGAATCCTTCCTCCTCCCATTTCTTGGATCAGCTGCTGACAGCATTCAGAATGCGCCCTTCTTCTGCGGAGGTGGCTCCTGAGATGATTCTCCCTTGCAAACACCTTGCAGCACTTCAGGGAAGACACAGTCCTACTCTTCTCTGGGATGATTTAGTTGGGGATTGGTCCTGCTTTGAGCAGGGGGTTGGACTAGATGACCTCCTGAGGTCCCTTCCAACCCTGATATTCTATGATTCTATGATTCTCTCATCCATCTAACCCTAAGGAAAGGTCTGTTCATTCCAGGTCAGCCGTGAGGGCCCACTGCGTGTCCCTTGGCAGGACCACTAATTCTGGGATCAGCAAAAATTAGGGAGTGTTTGGTGTTCTATCTGTAAATGCTGCAGGTGCTTTCCCAGTGCTCCATGTGGCATGTCTGTCTCCCAGGAGATTACACAATGACAGCATCCTCTTTAGAAAGTTATTGTGGGGAGTGAAGAGATTGTTGTGCTGTGTGTGCGTGTGATACTGGAGAGGGCATGTAATTGCAAGGTAAGGCAAAGTAATGCTATTTTGAGGAGCCTTGAAAGTCTGATCCCAGAGCTCCCGTATCCTGCCTTTTGTTCCTCATATAAAAGAATGTAGATCCTGGTTAAATTCAGCAGATAGAAGGAGGATAAAGCAGACTCATCTGCTCACATGGAAATATCTCATGGGACCATGAGAGGAAAATGGGACATGAAACAACTAGGACAGTATATTTGTATAGAAATGGTGCACAGAGTTGTCTCCCCATCCTTGTCCAGGAAAAGAAAATGGTCTCATGAGAACAGACTGTTCTGTGAAATGATCGATATGCCTGTCATCAATATGCAGTGTTTCTTCCCCAGGGACTTACAAGGTTGTGACCCAATCATTCGTCAACTCTTATAAATACTATTGGTACTTTGTACCTACAAAGAACCTTTCTTCAAAGGATCTCCAAGTCCTTTACAAACAATGATGTTTCCTAAAACCCCTATGGGTAGGCAGGGCCGCCCAGAGGATTCAGGGGGCCTGGGGTCTTCAGCGGCAGGGGGTCCCCACTTCGGCGGTAATTCGGCGGCGGGGGGGTCCTTCTGCTCTAGGACCTGGCGCTGAAGTGCCCTGAAGACCCGCAGCGGGGGCCACCTGCTGCTGAATTGCCACCGAAGACCCGGCACTTCGGCAGCGGGTCCCGCTTCGGCAGTAATTTGGCGGCGGGGGGTCCTTCCACCCCGGAGCAGAAGGATCCCCCACAGCCGAATTGCCGCTGAAGACCCAGAGCGGAAGAAGCTCCGGGGGCCCGGGCCCTGCGAGAGTTTTCCGGGGCCCCTGGAGCGAGTGAAGGACCCCACTCCAGGGGCCCCGAAAAACTCTTGTGGGGGCCTGGGGCAAATTGCCCCACTTGCCCCCCCCCCCCCCGGGCTGCCCTGTGGGAAGGTCAGTATTATCATTCCAGTTTCACAGAAAGGAGAAGTGACTTGTTCACTGTAACAGAGCTAGGATGTGTTCTTAGCTCTTTAGGGCAGGAACCTTGGGTGAGATTCTGTGCTATGTTCCTAAGAGCTTTTAAGCCACCTTTGTGCCCTCCTGATCCTGAGCTACTCTGTGGGCTGCAACAGCTTGTCTATAAGTCACAGCAGCCTCCTGGGCCTGTCCTATGGGCTGCTGCACTGCCTGGAATCTCTGCAGCACTGTATGCCCTGTCTCTGCACCTGGCATGCCTCCAATGCCAAGGTTTGCAACGGGGTCCTCAGACGCATTCCTGCACTGGGGAATCCTTTTAGAGCCCTTTAACATTGCTCTGGCTGTCTTACCCAATGTAAAGGAGCTGAAGATCCTGGCCCCCGGCAATAAAGCATGTCTACAAGGCCCATGCGCTGTGCTGTGTAGACATACCCTAAGAGTCTTAACTCTGACTGGCAGCCAGGCCCTGGCTCTAATCCCACCCATTTGATTTTCCCTCATCCAGTCCCTTCCCCCTGCTTTAACTTTCTCTGTGGTCCCCTCATGAATACAGGGCTGCCCAGAGGATTCAGGGGGCCTGGGGCAAAGCAATTTTGGGGGCCCCTTCCATAAAAAAAAGTTGCAATATTATAGAATACTATATTTTTGTGGGGGTCCCTGTCAGGCCCAGGGCCATGGGCAAATTGCCCCACTTGCCCTCCCCCCTCTGGGCAGCCCTGCATGAATAAGCAAGGATTTTTCCCCAAACTTCTTCCATGCCAGGACATAGGCTGTGACCTATTGGTAGCTACCCCAGCCCCATGTGTGTGTGGAGGGGAATCGCTAGGGCACACGCTATCCTAAATAAAAGTGCTGCTCATGAGGGAGGGTTTTAAACTTCACTGGTGGAATGAACTGTAGGATTCAGCCCTAATGACTCCTTGTCCACCCTATAGCTCTTTATATTCAGAAAGACTCATACAGGCCTGAGAGGGAGAGGAGCAGGCACTCATTTACCACATCTCTGGGTGGGGGCAGGGTACGTGGCAGGAGCTGGAGTTTCTATTTTAAATGACACAAACCCAAACTGGCTGGGCTGTTTGACGAGGCGCCGCCACAGAATATTCCAGGCTGGTGTGAGTGTGTCCTTGGCACTCCCCACTCCCTCTGCGCAAACCAAACGGTCCCACCATGAGAGGGGAGTTTCGCAACCTCCAGTTCAGACTAACCAGGCAAGCTTCACATTTCCTGGTAGACTGACTCTGCTTTCACTCTCAATCTTACAAAGGGTTTTTTTCAGTACATAGCCAGAGGCCTTTCCTCCCTCCCTGCAGCCTTGTGACTCTGACAGATCGCTCTGTGTGTGTGTGTGTGTGTGTATTCAGCAGCACTGTGGGTGGAAGAAGAGAAGTTTCAGAGCTACCATGTCTCACCCACTTCTATTTCTTACTGAATGCTGATTGTGTGTGGTGCTGTACAAAGAGAAAGACACACAAGCCATGCAGCTAAGTTGAGGTTGATACTTTAGCAAAGGTTTCAGTACCACAGCAGTGCAGGGTGTTGTTGGTTTGGTGCCGAAAGGTTTCATGGGAGATGTCTCATTTTAAGGCAGCTTTAAAAGTATCTGCGTCCAATCCTGCTCTCATTTAAACTGAGAAGAGCTGGAAGATCTGAAGTCAGTAGTCACTCCAGATTTATGCCAGTTTAGGTGAGAGCAGATTTTGACATTCTCATATGGAGTTTGCTCTCTATTTCCCCGAGGCTTTTAAAATCTCCCTCATTTTTTTTTTCATATTTCTCTGAGGCAAACAGTCAGAACTGGAGACCACCCCAAATCCATGTGATTTCCTTGTAATTCCTAGCTATGAATAAACTGATCTGCAGATTCGGAAGAATTTCCCATTGGCTCCTATCCTCCCTCCCTTAACAGCAAACTTCCTTGTTTACTTTCCTTCCCAACAAGTGTTTTCTTCAGTTTGAATAAAAACAAACCGTTGGGTCTGAACTGCTCTTTGGTCAGGAACATGCAGAGCAGGAGCCAATGAACTCCTGGCAAAGGCTGAGGAAACTCTCCACAAAGAAACACCTCTATTGATCAGATTTTGTTTTCAGAGAGATGATATGTCTGGACCATGGCAGGCTCAGAGGTGTCAAAAGCCACTTGTATTGGTCAGAACTGGGAGACAGCTGAATCCTTTCAGACTGTAAAAGGCAGGCAAAGGTTCTGAAGGATTTTAAGGGTGGAAGGGGAGAGAGGAAGATGGTCATCCAACTAAATATACATGAAAGGATCCTCTTGAGAGTCCACTCAAATAGACCTTGGCGTCTCCCTGCCCTGTTTGTGTCCTGACTCCTGGTATAGGGGGATAAAGAGCCATTTCTGCAAAGTCGGTGGTGGCAAGCTGATGTGTTTCGCAGGGATTCCAAATGGTTTTACTTTCTGTCTCCCCATTTGTGCCTGTGTTAGCAGGGATATCAGGCGTGTCTCATATTCATTTTCAGTAACAGGGATGAAATTATCCATGTTCAAGGTACAGGATATAGCTCGTACTGAGGAAGGGAATTGTAGCAGAGAGTGGGAGCTCTGTATCTTATTAGGAATTTAGCCCTGGTCTATATCAATTCTTATACTGGTTTAACTATTTCAGTTTGGAGTGTGATTTTTTATCTACTAAAGTACAACATTTAATGGGGATGTAGTTGTACTATCTTAAAAGTGCCTTATACCAGTATAACTTATCCCCCTTCCCAAATGGGCATAGCTATACTGGTATATGGCACCTTTATATCAACATAACTGCATAACTGCATCTACACTAGGGGTTGTACTGCTTTAACTATGCTGCTATAATTGAAGTGGTACAATTTTATATGTATTCGAGACCATAGTCATTGCCATAACTGGTCCATTTTGTACAGTATCCTGCCTCCCACAGCTGTACCTGTACCAGGTGCTGCAGAGGAAGGTGTATGGAAGCTTGAAAGGAGCAATTAAACAATGACCTACATTTAGGGGAAGGTTCTTCCTGGCCTCTTTCAGCTACAGGTTGTTTTATGCCCCAAAGCAAGAAGATTTCTATCCCTTCTAACTCTCACAGGGGTGTATGGATGTCAGGTGCTTTGAGATCCTCAGATTAAAGTTGCTATAGAAATGCTGTTTTATTCCATATTAAATATGATGATGATGATTGATGGTGCAGAAGCCTGGTAATAAGCAAGGTGCATGACTCTCACTCTGTCTTGGTTATTTTACCAGATATCATTCACCCCCCTCTTCCTTCTTGTAGAAGTGATGTGTTTGACTTGCTAGATTGCCATCTTAATAGAAGGATTTTTGTTCCCTGGAGTGTTGGTCTGCAATTTTATGATATGTGGTGGCAACCGGGTATCGGCAGTTATCGTTTTGTGGTACCAAAGTGTCATCAAGACTTATGTTGAGCTGATGTGCAGAGACATCATCAGGCAGTGTGTGGCACTGATACATAGATATGGTGTGGCGCTGAGGTTTCGTTGCACATTGTGTCGTGCTGACATGTGAACGTTATATGGCACGAAGATGCCGCCGGGCACTGTGTGTCGATGGCATGTTGGCATATCATGGCACTCGGTGGTGAGACCGGCTGCCAAGACATGGAACCACAGTGTCAAAAGGGAGTGTGTGCCACTGGCATGTTGTCATCAGTGTCATGGGCACGCATGTGTCAATGGCATGTTGAGATGTCATGGTATTGTGACCTCATAGCTGTAAGCAAGCTGCGGTGGCTGAGTCTGTTAGCAAAGGAAAAAGGAAAAGACCAGCCTCGAGACTGGGCAGAGCTTGGGTTGTGATAGGGTGACCAGATGCCCGATTTTATAGGGACAGTCCTGATGATGTTAGGGTCTTTTTCTTATATAGGTTCCTATTACCCCCACCCCGTCTGGTCACCCTAGCTGCACATCCCCACTTCCAGGGCCCGCCCCCTGAGAAATGTGGGGCCCACCCCCTGCCATTTCACCCAAGTTAGAGACGTTTAGGTGACCCCCTGAGTCGGTGCACATTTTCCTGCTCTTCCCCCCCTCCACCTGCCTACTTCAGTGGGCATGTGCCCATATCCAAAATGGCCGCCTTGGCGGCCGAGCGCCGTCACGTGACGTGCCTTGCCGTTGGAGTGGGGCGGGTCTCCCCGCCCCCTTGCGCCTGCGCAGTGGACGCGGGGTGTGTACGTTAGTCGCCGCTGAGGGGAGCCTGGTTCATCCGCCGAGGGGACCCGTTTGTCTCCGCAGGCAGCCGCGCGCCGCGCCCCGCCATGGGCTCCGAGAAGGACTCCGAGTCCCCCCGCTCCTCCTCCATCCACGCGGCCGCCCCCAAGTGCCCCAAGCCCGGCCGCCGCCGTCGCCGCCTCTCCTTCCAGAGCGTCTTCTCGGCCGCCGCCGCCTCGGCCTCCGGCGGGGTGAGGGGCCGCCGCCGGGCCAAGGCCGAGCCGCCGCCGCCGCCGCCCGCCCCGGCTCCCCCGCCAGCCGCCCCGCCGGCGGAGGAGGAGGCCCCGGCCGAGGCCGAGGCGGAGGAGCTGGAGTGCCCGCTGTGCCTGGTGCGGCAGCCGGCCGAGAACGCGCCGCGCCTGCTCTCCTGCCCGCACCGCTCCTGCCGCGCCTGCCTCCGCCAGTACCTGCGCATCGAGATCACCGAGTCCCGCGTCAACATCTGCTGCCCCGAGTGCAGCGAGCGCCTCAACCCCGCCGACATCCGCCGGCTGCTCAGCGACTCGCCGCACCTCGTCGCCAAGTACGAGGAGTTCATGCTGCGCCGCTGCCTGGCCGCCGACCCCGACTGCCGCTGGTGCCCGGCCCCCGACTGCGGGTGAGTCCCGGGAGCGGGGGGAGGCTCTGGCCTAGGGGGCACTGGGTCTGATCTTCTCCGGGAGGGGGGCGGGGGCTGGCCGAGCCCGGGGGACAGTGGGGCTGGTAGCCCCTTCTTTGCGGGGATCTTGCCTGGGGAACACTGGGTCTGGCACCTCCTTTTGGGGGAGCGGGGCTGCCCTGGGAGAGCCTGGGGAACACTGGGTCTGGCACCCTCTTTTGGGGGGGCGGGGCTGCCCCGGGAGAGCCTGGGGAGCACTGGGTCTGGCACCTCCTTTTGGGGGGGGGCGGGGCTGCCCTGGGAGAGCCTGGGGAACACTGGGTCTGGCACCTCCTTTTGGGGGGGCGGGGCTGCCCTGGGAGAGCCTGGGGAACACTGGGTCTGGCACCTCCTTTTGGAGGGGGGCGGGGCTGCCCTGGGAGAGCCTGGGGAGCACTGGGTCTGGCACCCTCTTTTTTGGGGGGGGCGGGGCTGCCCTGGGAGAGCCTGGGGAACACTGGGTCTGGCACCTCCTTTTGGGGGGGGGGCTGCCCTGGGAGAGCTTGGGGAGCACTGGGTCTGGCACCCTCTTTTGGGGGGGGGGCGGGGCTGCCCTGGGAGAGCCTGGGGAGCACTGGGTCTGGCACCCTCTTTTTGGGAAGGGCTGGTGTGTGTGTGTGTGACCTTGGTAGAACCATGAGGATAGAGAGTCTGACTCAGGGGAGAAACAAGGGATCTACCCCCAGGGCAGGGGGATGAACTGTAAGAGACAACTTTGAACTTGTCCAGCTGGAGAGGGATGTGATCCTGGCATCCTGAACGGGAAGGCTCTGTCCCTGCTACGGGCAATGGAGGTCGCCTTGACTCTGTTGGAAGGCGGGTTCCCCTACTCTCAGTCGTTGCTGAAGGGAGTCTCCACTGCCCCTTTTGAACGGTGGGGATATAGGATTGTTTTGAGTTTGGTGTGGCTCTGCCAGACTGCTGTCTTGGGAAGGTGGGAAGGGACCCTGGGCTTTTAACTGGGACTTCTGCAGGAAAAATTGTGAAGCTGATCCAGAAAAATCCCTATTTTTTTTTCTAATAATGCTGTTAGTAACGGTAGTGGTGTGGTAACACATTTCCATTTTCTTCAGGGCCATTCATTATAAGTTGCTTGGGAAGGAAGGGGCATACAGATTTGCTAATGTGTAGGTCCTTTTCTTAAAGGACACAGTAAGAAGCAAGGGAGTTGTAAGACCACAGCAGAGGAGATGTGCCAGTCATTGTAGACTAAAGGTGCCTAATTGAGCTCTCTTTGTAAATAATTGGGAGTATGGGGGTCAGACTATAAAACTGTCATGTTATGACTTTGAGCTTGAGTGAGTGTCACTTGCCCTTTCTTTGCCTCAGCTTCTGTCCTTAAAATAAGGATAGTACTGTTTACCTACCCATTGTAAGTCTTTAGATGAAAAGCTCCATATAAGTGTTTTTTTTTTTTTAATGTTCAGTGTTACAGTGACACATAGGACTGTTTCTTCTATTATAAGCCTATTCAGCCCCCTAGAAGCACACCTTTGCAAAGAAAGAAGCATAGTCTAGTGCAGGGGTGGCCAACCTGAGCTTGAGCCAGAATTTACCAGTGTACATTGCCAAAGAGCCACATTAATATGTCAGCAGACCCCTTCAGCTCCCCCCACACACACACTCCCAGAGCCTCCCACCAACCGGCAGCTCTGCCAATCAGCACCTCCTCCTCCCTTCCCACATCTCCCAATCACCTGTTTTGTGGAGTGCAGGAGACTCTGGGGAAAATGGGGAGGAGCAAGGGCATGGCAGGCTTAGGGAAGGGGTGGAGTGGGGGCAGGACCTGTGACTGTGCCAGGGTCTGAGCAGTGAGCCACCCCCCTGCATATTGGAAAGTTGGTGCCAGTAGCTCCAGCCCGTGAGTCAGTGCCTATACCAGGAGCCTATATTAACTTCTGGAGAGCCACAGGTTGGCCACCTCCGGTCTAGTGGCTTAAATGATTTTTTCTGTCTCAGCCAATGACTTGATCTGTGATCTAGGGCACGTCACTTAACCTCTCTTTAGCTAGCTGGGAACTAGACTTATGTATACTTGACCCGGGGCGGGGGTTTGCATCTTAATAAATGTTCAAAAAAGTACTTTAAGATTTTTACTAAGTATTAAGTTAAATCAGAGCCCCCATCATGCCAGAATCCTCTTCCCTGCCCATACTTTTCCATGTCTTGCAGATACCTAGACATTTTCTTATGGATTCAGGTGGATAGGCTTTAGTTTGTGTAGGAGACTAATAACTAACTGGTTATTAGACAGTGCTCTCTCACTATAAAGCTGCTGATACAGACCAAGGGATTTGAGACCATGGGTTGTGGGAGCATGGAACAGTTAGATATGAAGTACCACTTTTCCAGAGAATGTTTCAGAATGAATTCCTAGGGGTTAGTTGTGATCACATCCTTGTTTCTCTAATTTAAAAGCAAGCTTTATTCTGAAATAATGGGAAGTATGGGGTTTCCCCTACTGTGTGTGCTGCTGAGAGCAAAAATAGAGTTGGTGAGCTATAGAAATTCTTTCCACACCTGCAGGAGGAACTGTAAATTCTGGTTTTCCTCAATGAGGGAAATCTTTACCAAGCTGGTACCAGCGTGTTGAAGCACAATGGTGGAGGAATAATGTTGAATCATATTGACTCATTCATCAGTTGCTTAAATGAGGAACTGTCTAACTCTGGCCAAAACTCAGTCCATCCAAACATGGTGACTTTCTAATTAGCATATTGTTGCTTTCATTTTCTCTTCTTTTTCTTTAAACTAGGCTTATCTAGGTTTCTGATATAGCATAAGCACAGGCTTGTTGGTAGAGGGGATTCTGTATTTTATCTATCCAAGAATGCAGCAGAAACAAGCAGAAGGCTTAAAAATACAATCCCAGCTAGTGGGGATGTTATGGGAAGTTTTGTCCTCAGAGCAAAGGTGGCAAGATTCCTAAGATCTAATCACAGCTTTGTTGCAAACTCTGTAGGCAAATTGCTTAAGGTCTGTGTCTCAGGTTACATAGGTGCTGTGCAAGGATTTATTTACTATTAAAACTTGTTCCTTGGGAGCTCAAGGTTAAGTTAGCTTAAAACAATCAAGGTTTTTGATATTGCTGTTTAGGGTGACTTGTAGGCATTGGGGACCACATCAAGGAGGTAGATCAGATCATATTCCTGACATAGTAATACCCTTGGAATCTGCCTTGCTACTCAGCTAGGGAAAATGTAGTTACCACTTGCTGAGTTTTCTTTTTTACTGATGTGATGTTTATCAGAGTATTTGATTTAAAATGTAAACACACCAAAGCCAATTGAGACTGCCTGGCCATGAGAAGATGTCCCCGGCATGGCCCCTAAGGACATTACTGTTTCACTAGTAGTTTATAGTGTATACCTAATACAGTTGCGGCTAGGGCAGGCTTCTGAAAGTTAATGTAACATTGATCTTTGTTGCGCAAACAGTTGATGTCATCTGGCTGCCCTTGCCCAGTGAGCTAACAGTTTGTACATAGGCAGCTTACAAAAGGTTTCAAAATAAATTATAGAGTTGATATCCCCTCCCCTTCCTCTTAGAAACCAACAAGCGAGGATGTGTCACTTTGTGAAACTCTACCAGTAGACAGAGCGTCCCTGCCATCTTCATTGTTAGTGACGCTTTAACAGAGGCTGTCAGAATGAGTCCCGAGGTGGGAAGAGAGATTATTTACCCTAAACTCATTTCTTCCTGGCAGACTTATCTAGTTGTCCTTGTGTAAAGCCAGGAATACCAGTTATTTTCAGTGCCTGGATAGATGGTTCACTTTCCTGTGGACTGGTGGCTGAGCTGGAATGGCTAGTATGAAGGACTGGTGAGCAGACTTGTTCTCAGAAGTTCTGACGAATGTCATGCCCTCTCCTGAATGGGGTGTGATGTGGTAAGGAGTGTGGAGCGTATGACTCTTGTTTCTCTCCAGCCATGCATGTGGTTTTGAGAATAAATGTACCAAGAGTCTACTGGACAGATGTGTTCCAAAACACAAGCCATGTGGCATGCAGCATCCTGACTGGCACGCCTCTGCATCCCACCCATGCCAAACAACTTCATAAGTGAGCAAGCTTAGCTATGCTGTCTAGAGAGGTAAAATATAGATGTGACATTAGAATCTGTTTCCATGGCAATGCTTTTCTTTTGGCATACCATCAGCTCTTCAGACAAATACAGAGTTTTGTCTGCCCATTGCAATCAGCTGGTGCTGCTGTCTGGTGTATGTCTCACTGTATCTCTACTAAAGGCTTAGGGAAACAACTGAACTAAGTGAAGGAGGCTGAACTTGATTGTGGTGAGGCATGCTCTCCCTCAGAGCAAATGGAGGAGGCAGGCATCTCGGTGGCTGAGAGAGAGTAGGCTAGAAGCAGCATTCTATAGTAATATTGGGGTTTAAGGTAGAGGCTTGCAGCCACACCTGGGATGTGGAAAGGTCAGGATACTCCTTGTCACTCCAACAGCTGTCCTTATACCTGGAAGTATCAGAGGGGTAGCCGTGTTAGTCTTTATCTGTAAAAGCAGCAAAGAATCCTGTGGCACCTTATAGACTTATACCTGGAAGTGACTAATTGTTGAACTGCAGGGATGTCTCAAAGGCCAGGTGAAGAAGGATGCACACATGTTAACCATTCAGACCCTGCAGTGCTCTATGTAGCCTGATGTCATCCATGTGCTGGGTAGAGCATTTGATCAGCCTCTTTAACTGGACTTAAAAAAATAAGAATTCACAGCCTGATTTTTATTTTTAAGAGGCTAAAAAGCATGTAGTTCACTCCATGAACTTCGTGGGACTAAACATTTAGTGCTTAGTAACTGTTTTGGTGTTTTTGTTAAGAAAACAGTACTGTCTGAGAGAGCCAGAAAAGCTTCAGAATTCTCTACTGCAGGGTCAGTTCAGTACATGTAAGCATTAATGTAGCATGTTGAGGTCTCCTGGCCTTCCTGGTAATATAGTTGTCAGGCCCCAAAATGGCTATAACAGCTGGCATCAAAGTGTTTTCTTTAAAAGCCGTTAATGTCCTACCCTTGAATGTGTCTCCCTGCTAAGGAGTTTGCTGTAGCCTACTGGTAGGAGGTAAGGATGTGTGAGTAAGATCCCTCTGACAAAATGTTCAGTAATCAAATGTAGCTTGAGTTAATCTTTCCTAGATTGCTTGCATCCCCTCTCTCATCTAGTATTGGTCTTGAATGCCAGAAATACAGTAGCTGTTTGCACATGGAGGACCTACAGTCGTGTCTTTCAGTTCCTGATTGTCAGCAGGGAGGCATTGTTTGTCTTTAACAGTTAGGCAGCACCCAGGCAGGGTCAAGTTGCTCAAACTCCCACAGGATATGAATCATTGTGGTATGACACATTCAGCAATTCTCACACTGCTGCTTCAGAAGTTGCAATGCAACTTGAATTCCACAGGCTCCAAAAATAAACCAACGGTGTGAGAGAATACCTCCACTTCTAACACAAATACTGCAGAAAACAGAATAAATCCCCCAGACTTCTGTCAGTGTCACAAGTCAGTTTCCTTAGAGCAATGTTCTGTGTACTGCATTTGGAGCTCATCCATGTGAGCTTCCTTGTAAACGTGCCAGCTAAATCTCCACATTACCAGCTCAAACACATGGTGATCTCCCCCCATGCTCCCCTCTTCTTCTCAGTCTTCTAGTTCTTTCTGTAACTGGTTAATTTAAGACTGACCTATGAGAAAAGCCTCAGAAAGCCAAAGCACCCTTTCAGTTGTAGTTCCTGCTAAATTGGGAGGATATAAGTGGAGGACTTCCGCATAAAGACTTCTTCCTCTAGAGATCACCCAGAGCTCCCTTCCTGAATTAGCTGCAGCCCTTAACTCCTTTTGTCCATTTTTTAAAGAGCCAATCAAGTTTTTATAACATGATAAAACGAAGGTACAATTTAGTTTCATTAGGTCCATGTGCAGCTCCTCACACTTCTTTCTGGACTTGACTAAATGAAGCTATTAATATAACTAGCAAATGAATACAAGTATAAACAAATGGAAGGTAATGTGCATTGGAAGGAGCAAGCTGAGTTAGTTGTAGGTAGCAGGGTCTGAACTGGCTGTATCCACTGAAGCAACAGAACTTGTAGACTTGGAGGGCAGGTAAAGAAGTTGAAGCTGGACAAACTTAGAATAGAATTGAGGAGGAAACTTTTAACAATTAGGTTAATTAACCATTGGAACAATTTACCAAAGGTCATGGTGGATTCTCTATCACTGGCAATTGTTAAATAAAGACTGGATATCTTTCTAAAGAACACTCTAGGACTTTTTCTGGGAAGTTAAGTATGGCCTTTGGTTATACAGGAGGTCACACTAGAAGATCACAATGGTCCCTTCTGGCATTGGAATCTATAAAGAGAGATCTATTCAGTGTGCACTAGTGGTCAGGAGAAGGCTGTCAACAGGTACAGAGGGGAACATTAGATATGCTATTGTATAAATGGCATCCTTGCCTCATGTAGCTTAATGTTGGTCACCCAACCTCAAAACCCATATTAGAAAAGATCATCGGAATTGGAGAAACCAAGAATTTAAAGAGAGCTTGTACAGAAAGAGCAAGCTTCCATATCGGGAGAAATAGTAAAGCTTAATTTGGAAAGGAGACAAGCAAGAGGACTTGATAGTTAGTGAACCCCAGTCAAGCATTATGATTTACCTGTCCCATAGTTAGGGCCCTATCAAAGTCACTGTTAATTTTGGCCAATTTCACAGTCATAGGATTTTAAAAATAATAAATTTCATGATTTCAGCTATTTAAATCTGAAATGTGAGTGTTGTAATTGTGGGGGTCCTGACCCAAAAAGGAGTTGTAGGGGGAGGGTGTCACAAGCTTATTGTATTGCCAGGAGCCCAGCTGCCTCCAGCAGCAGAACAGAAGTAAGTATGGCATGATATGGTATTACCACCTTTATTCCTGCGCTGCTGTGTGCAGAGCTGGGCCCTCAGTCAGCAGCCACTCTTCAGCTGTCCAGCTCTGAAGGCAGCACAGAAGTAAGGGTGACAGGGTGGCCTGGTATGGTATTGCCACCCTTACTGGGTGCCTGGCCAACAGCTGCCACCCAGCTCTGAAGGCAGTGCAGACATGAAGGTGGCAATACACAACCTCCCTAAAATAACCTTGCAACACCCCCCCCAACTCCCTTTTGGATCAGGACCCCCATTTTGAGAAACCCTGGTCTCCCCCCCCCCCCCCCCCCCCCCCCCCCCGTGAAATCATCTGTATCGTATAGGGTAAAAGCGCACACAAGACCAGATTTCATGGCAAGAGACCAGATTTCACTGGCCGTGATGCATTTTTCCTGGCCGTGAATTTGGTAGGGCGCTACCCATAGTACAAAACTGCATTAATCTCCACTGTATAAAAGTAACCATCCATTACTCACTGCTGCAGGCTACTGAAACATCTGTTTTAAATGTTAAAGTGAAGAAACAGCTGTGAAAGAATAGCATCTCTAATTGGATCCTAGCTAGGGTTTAAAATGACATGGATAACTGATCTTAGGCTTCAGGGCGTAAAGCTGCATCAGCTAAGGTCAAGGAGAACTTATTGTTCCTTTTGCATATCTCAATCCATATGCGTATCCATGGTAGAATTGCTCAACTGGTCAGATGAATTAGGGTGGTGTCTCAGTCTTTAGCTATAATATATCCGTCTAATAGGTAGATAACGTTACCTTCCTCTGAGTCCTTTACAGCTAAGTCTGCAGCACCCTTATCAGGTTGATAAAGGATTTGTTGTTAAAGTAGGTGTATGTAGGCTGTAAATGTGTAAGGCTGTATTCTGAATGCATAGGAGGGAACTAGCTAGGGATCCGTCTAAAATTCAGCTGCCTCTGAGGTTGGATGGCTGTGGCTATTCAGCAGCAAATCTGAATGGGCCACTGAAGTATTCTGGTATATCGATTCCTGCGTTCCTAAGATAACTTTCTGGCTTTACTAATTCTGGTATCTTTGTCCTCCTCAGTTACGCTGTTATTGCCTATGGCTGTGCCAGCTGCCCCAAGCTGACTTGTGAGAGGGAAGGCTGCCAGACTGAGTTCTGCTATCACTGCAAACAGATATGGCATCCAAACCAGACCTGCGATATGGCCCGTCAGCAAAGGGCTCAGACGCTGCGGGTACGGACGAAGCACGCCTCAGGCCTCAGTTATGGACAGGAATCTGGACCGGGTATGAATTAACAAGCTTCTCATTAGCCAGTATTAATTACGTCTGTGAAGCCAGGAAAGAGATCCACCTGTTTTGTAGTACCTCCTGCAATCAAAATGGGGGTATTAACACCTGGCAGGGAGTACAACCACTTGGCACAGATGAAGGACACCAGCAACACTGGATCTGGTCAGCCCTGATACTCAACACAGCTTCCCTCCCTCACCTGTATTGGAGTAAAAATGTCTGGCCTGATAGGCTACTTACACAAACTACTAATGGAATTAAAATTTGAGATTCACAATTGCAGGGCCTAATTGCATATGGGCACCTTATTCTGCATGTAGTACCTCCTGACCCATTACACACAATAAGCAGCTACCTTTTGGTCTGCTTTGATCTTTTAGATGTTCTTAAAGCTCTTGCTGATCTCAATCCCAAACAGGAAAAAAAGGGAAATTTTATTCTCTCAAAATGTGGGCTCCATTTTGTCTGCTGTTGTGAGCTTTAGCAATACTAATACTTAACCCAGAATAGGGAATTTAGCTCCCTGCTCTGATAAGTATTAGTAATACTGTTGTTTATAGGAGAGAGATGCCAAACAGCATTTTGCTGATAAAGAGCTGCACTCTAGATCAGCAAATATTCTGATTAAATAGTGCCTTTAAAAAGGTATCAGTGATTCAGAAAGTGAACTATAAGATCAGTTAATAGGTTCCTTCTCCCTCAGACAAAACATGTATCTTCTACAGGCATGCTACTCATTATAAACACATTGTTCCATTTGCACAATAGCTGGCTTCTATGTAAGGCTGTAAAGGTTGTTTTAAATGTGGCTCCGCTGTTATTCCAAACTAAAATATGCCTGAAATGTACAGATCCCTGATAATGGACACCATAAACATTGCAACCACTGCAAGACAAAAGTCCCAGCACAAACCAACAAGCAGTAATCAACCTCTGATGACTACTTGCTGCCAAAGGGGATTTGTGGAAGTGAGGCCCTTAACAGAACTTAGCCATCAGCCCTGGGGAGATCAACTCCAGCGAGAGAGGTGCCCTCTGTCTAGTATAAGTTTATCTCAGAGCAGCTGAGTCCCAGACTGTTCAGGGCTTTAAAGATTGCTATCAGCACAATGAACTGTATGATTAACCATTGCATAACTATGCTCACAGATGACATTTTAAAATGACTTATTTTGTAAATGGCTATAAAGAAGCATCTGTCCATCTCCTTGTTGTACAGTAACTGGTGGATGCCAATCCCTTTAAATGACTAAGTACCCAGCTGCAAGCACAGATTAGATACTTACCCCCCAATACAGTAAGATTTTCATCTGTAATCACAGATACAGTTTACACCCACAAAGAAGGGTATGCCTTTCAAAAGTGTGGAGTCACAATTTCGGTGCTGTCTTGTCCTCCAGATAGAAGAATATACAGAGCACCCTTGGCCCTTAAGTCTGTGTTAGTGATGCAGTTTAAAAATGGTTGATGCTCTTGGCTGGCTAGCATGAGGCAGGCAAAAATCTTTCATAACAGTCTCTTTTTATGATGTAGAAAACACTCTTTAAAATGCTGGTCTACCTGGTGTATGCTGGCCAGACAAACAACGCTAACTTGTTTTAGTGGAATTAAGTGCCAGTGTAGAGGTGGTTCCCCACCTTTATCCTGTAGCACTGAGGGGCCTGGTCCACACTACAGCGTTAAATCGATTTAAACAGCGTTAAATCAATTTAACGCTGTACCCGTCCGCACTACAAGGCCCTTAAAATTGATTTTAAGGGGTCTTAAAATCAATTTCTGTACTCCTGCTCAACGAGAGGCGTAACCCTAAAATCGATATTACTATATCGATTTAGGGTTAGTGTGGACGGAAATCGAAGTTATTGGTCCCATTCTTTTACTGAGCTACCCAGAGTGCACCACTCCGGAAATCGATGGTAGCCTGGGACCATGGACGCACACCACCGAAGTAATGTGCCCTAGTGTGGACGCGTAAAATCAATTTTATAAAACCTGTTTTATAAAATCGATTTTATTAATTTCGATTTTACTCTGTAGTGTGGACGTGGCCAGGGATGTAATCAGAACCAGACACCTTTGCTTTATCTCTTTGACTAAGGAGAATAATGATCTGTTAGCCTAGATGGACAGAATTTGACATGCATTGTCATCTTGAGCCCACCCTCCCCAAACAAAAGAACCCCAGTAAATTCCTCAAGATGGCTAAGGTGTACAGAATCTGACTTGATCCCTTCCCTTTCTTCCTCCCAAAGCTGATGACATCAAGCCGTGTCCACGTTGCAGTGCTTACATTATCAAGATGAATGATGGGAGCTGTAATCACATGACTTGCGCAGTGTGTGGCTGTGAATTCTGCTGGCTGTGTATGAAGGAGATTTCAGATCTGCATTACCTCAGGTGAGGTGGGGAGCAGAATCCTCTGGGCCTCCTGTTAAGAGTATGCTTGTTTATATTTTTGTGTTTAATGTATTTTAATTTCTCCAGCTCCTTACAAATGTACCCCCCCCCCAACACTTTCCTGATCACCTGGAATAGGGTGAAGCTCTGAGTTTCCTCACAACAGCAATGCACAGTGGTCTTTCCTAACTATGGTTGGCCCTCACTGATGGAACAGTGTGGGGAAGCTCTTAATGGGATGAATGTTCAGTGTAGTCCCCTTTACAGTGTGGGGTCATCCTTTCTTGAGGGTCAGCTGGATCTGGGGAGAAGGAGCCTTTCTTGCACAGTATCCACTCAGTTCCTACGAGTCATATTTTTATGTGGCTATTGAAAAGACAACTTATTTCCCCTACAGTCCCTCTGGCTGCACATTCTGGGGCAAGAAGCCGTGGAGTCGCAAGAAGAAAATTCTCTGGCAGCTGGGTACATTGATTGGTGCCCCTGTAGGCATTTCCCTCATTGCTGGCATTGCCATTCCTGCCATGGTCATTGGCATCCCAGTATACGTTGGGAGAAAGGTAAGCATGGTGGGCTGGAGATCAGAACTAATGGAATGAGCAGATTGAAACATTCTCTCTTGGGAATCCTAGGTGTTTTTCAAGGACTTTAGGCTGATGGTGAGTGTGGGATCTTTCCATACAGCTGCTGGAAACCCAGCTGGCTTAGGTCAACTGGAGATCACTATTTCTTGGGTTTTATACCTAGTGAGTGTGGAAAGTATGTTGGCTTGACAGCCCTGGAGACTGAAGTTCTCTGTCACACGAGCATGTGTCTCATGGGCACTGACAGTGCAAGATTCACATTGCTCTACCAGTATGCCTCCACCTTGAACCCAGCGCATCCCCATAGAGAGGGGAACCGTGCATCTAATTCTTGGCCTCTGTGGTGGCTCTTGTGCCTTGGGCTTGTCCAATAATAACTGAACCCTGATCCCTCACTTCACACAAGTTATCAAGCAGTTCTGATGGTAATAACTGTCTACCAGTCTGTCCTGGATTTGTACCAGTGACTAGAGGTCCAAGGCTTCTCGTTCCCTGAGTCTTCCAGTCCCTTTGCCTGCCTCTATTGGTGGACAGACATGAGGTGAAGAGGGAGATGGTTCTATTGCAGCATTGTATCTTCTGTTTATCCTTACCCTTGAACAGGTGCACTGACTACATCTGATTGAGGAGGCCTGTGGGTGGGATGGAGGTACATAAGAATCACCATACTGGGTGAAACCAATGGCCCATCTAGTCCAGTATCCTGTCTTCATCAGTGGCCAATGCCAGATGCTTCAAAGGGAATGAACAGAACGGCAATTTTTGTAGGGATCTATCCCATTGTCCAGTCCCAGCCTCTGGAAGTCAGGGGCATAGGAAAATCCGGAGCATGAGGTTGCACTAATGGCCATTGTAGCCATTGATGGACCTATCCTCCATCAGTGGCTATTATGGGTGATTTTAAGCGTCATGTGATTGGCATGTATGGCAAAGTTGTATGGTCATGAGCCTGTTAGTTTTTCATGCTAGTGGATGCTCAGTGGCCAGGCTGTCCATTTTCTCACCTGGTGTTTCCTGCTCTCCCCAGATCCACAACCGTTATGAGGGAAAGAAAACCTCTAAGCACAGGAGGAACTTGGCCATCACTGGTGGGGTCACCTTATCTGTCATTGCATCTCCAGTTATTGCTGCTGTCAGTGTTGGTAAGTAAACAAGGCCAGTTTTCCTCATGATCAGTCATTATTCATAGCTCTGCTCCTCGTTTGTCGCTCCTCTACTATTCTGACAGATGTTGGGCAGGAGTAACCAAAAGGCAGCCCAGAAACTCCTACAATATATCTGTTAGTGGCTTCCCCACTTACCTAACATGTGGTCTGCAGAGGCTTCAGGTCCTGGTATCTGTGGCTCAAGACTGAGCACTGTGTAGAATGCTCTCTGTAGTGTTAGTACCCACAGTTCTGCCAAAGAAACTGGTTTTTATCAAGTTTGATATGCTGGCAAGCTGCCGCTGCAACCCTCATGGAACAGCACCAAAGAACAAGTTGACTCCAAGACTGGTATTGTTCCGCTGCAGGATTCCTAGGGGTTATAATGTAACTCTGTACTGGAAGCGAGTTCCCTTGTCTTGTAGTGTGATGGTCACAGCCGTTATTTTTATGAGGGTGACACCCAGGAACCCTGTCATGGACCACGACCCCATTGTGCTAGGCACTGAAAACACAGAACAAACACAGGGGTCCCTGCCTCCAGAGAGTTCATGCTGCCTATCTGGCATGCTTCAGTCCCATTGTCATCTGATATTCCTCTTGACCCACTGTGTCCTCTGTTGCAGGTATTGGAGTCCCCATCATGCTGGCCTATGTCTATGGTGTTGTGCCAATTTCTCTCTGCCGAGGAGGTGGCTGTGGAGTCAGCACAGCCAATGGGAAGGGAGTGAAAATAGAGTTTGACGAAGATGATGGACCCATTACAGGTGATGAATAACTTTTCACTATCTGTCTGTCTGTAGTCTGAAGGGCTACATCTGGGAATAGAAATTGTATGGCGGGCCGTGAATGCTCACAAAATTGAGGTTGGGGTGTGTGTGTGTGTGTGTGTGTGTAGGGTTCTGATTGAGGGGTGTGGGCTCTGGGGTGGGGCCAGAAATGAGGAGTTCAGGGTGTGGGGTGCGGGAGTGGGTGAGGGCTCCAGCTGGGAGTGCAGGCTTTGGGGTGGGGATGAGGGGTTTGGGGTTCAGAAGGGTGCTCCAGACTGGGATAGAGAGGTCTGGAGGGGGGATCAGGGCTGGAACATGGGGTTGTGGCACATGGGGAGGCTCAGGGGTGCAGGCTCCGGTTCCCGGCCAATGGGAGCTGCGGGGGCGGTGCTTGGGGTGGGGGCAGAGTGGAGCCCTCTGGCTGCCCCAGGTGTGTAGGAGCTGGAAGGGGGCTAGGCTGCTGCTTCTGAGAGCCACATGGAGCAGCCCCTGACCCTGCTCCCTAGCTGGAGCACCGGAATGGGGCCATGCCACTGCTTCCAGGAGCCACGTGGAGCGGCCCCCGACTCTGCTCCCCAGCTGGAGCCCGCGGGGCAAGCCCCAGACCCCGCTCCCCAGAGGGAGCTTGAGGGTTGGCTTAAAATGGCTGGTGTTCTGGATCTGGCCCGCTGGTCGTAGTTTGCCCATTCCTGCCTTAACCCCTAACAGGACGCTGGTGGCAGTTCCTTTACCCTGTTTAATGTTCAATGCATCTTCTTTGCCTGTCTCAGTGGCAGATGCTTGGCGAGCTCTGAAGAACCCCAGTATTGGTGAGAGCAGCATCGAGGGACTAACTAGTGTGTTGAGCACCAGTGGCAGCCCCACGGATGGGCTCAGTGTCATGCAAGGCAACTACAGTGAGACAGCCAGCTTTGTTGCCCTTTCTGGTGGTACCCTGAGCGGTGGAGTCCTCTCTGGTGGGAAGGGAAAGTACAGCAGGTAACTGAACTGACTCAGATCATGGCAGAAAAGGGGCTGAGGGGGCACAAGGTTTAGTCTGTTGTGAGGAATGGTGGGGCTTGTTAGCTCACCAGGGATCTGTTTTGGTTAGTGGGCGGCACCACTGATACTTGGGATCTAATCTCAGTATCACTTTTTAAACCTCTTGACCTATGGTAGAATCAAGTCCAATAAACTATGCTTCAGCTGTTCCCCAACCTTGTCCCTGTTGCAAGAACACCAAGTAAATAGCAGGCACAGCACAATCTGTTTTGGTCATCTTTCTCCCCCAACATTTCTAGCTCCTTGATGGCAGGAGATAGGGTTTGAGGTTGATTTGAGGAGCAGCAGAGATGGAAGCATATCAGAGGTATACTAGTTTGCCATATAAGGCTCTTGCAAACATCTTGCTGACCTAGCCTAGTGCTTCAACTGTTTGTTATTCCCTAATAGCACTTAGTGATCGGGACTTGGGTTATAAGGTTACGCCACAGTTTTCCTCTGAACCTGCCTCTGAGTCATTCTGGCCATGTAATTGGAGACATGCATCGAAATTATAGCCCAGAATATAATCATAGCTGTGTGCTGGATCTGGAAGTCCGCCTTGCACAGGAACTCCATGAGTCATGGGTATAAACACAATCTAACTTTGATACGGAAAACAGACTGAGGAAAGGGCAGATCCACAAATGAGGCTAACTTAAAAGGTTCACCTGATTTTAAACTTCTTGGTGCAGACCTGGATTAGCACAGAAGGCCACCTGTGCTCCCGCTCCCACGTGCTAAACAACTATTGTTCCTGTAGTTTTAAGAAATGAGCTAGGCTGTTCTGTGGCCCTTGGCTGTGTTGATGACTCTGGATGTTTCCCACCTCATCCCAGGCTGGAAGTGCAAGCAGATGTACAGAAGGAGATTTTCCCCAAGGATTCCGTCAGTCTTGGAGCAGTTAGTGACAACGCCAGCACTCGGGCTATGGCTGGCTCCATCATCAGTTCATACAACCCACAGGACAGGTACCTAAACTGCCAATGCACAAGAGTGTGGGTAATATGGGGGGTGGTAGTGGTGGGGTTTGAGGGCTGTGGAGAATGTACACGTTGGAACTTTGATCTTAATGACTGAAGATATATTCAGACTCCAGCAAGCTTTCTTTTCCTTGGTTAGCTCAAGAAGCATTCTCCCTTCACCTTCCTTTCCAGCTATGTTTGTAGTTCAGTATCATTCGCCACCACTAGCAGAGCCTGTGTTGAGGTCCCTGGGACAGCTCACTCACTTTAGTTCTGTCCTGCAAACTCAGCAAAGAATCCCTTTTTCTAGCAAAGCACCACCTGTGGTTGTCTGTACTTGTCTCTGTTGGAACTCTGGGTGGAATGATTGTACCATCCGCATGGTGTTCATAACTGCACCACCTCTCCAGGTAGTGTCAGTAGTTCCTTCCACTATAGGGCATGATTAAAGATTGGTAATTGGAAACAGTGGGATGCATACATGGGTAAACCCATTAAACATGCATGGGTTCCAGAGACTGAATACCTTTAGGGTTATGTATTGTCATACAGTAACCTGCCAAACCAGTTGGTCATAGCACTTCCTTGCTAAGCAGTCCTCTCTGTCTGGAATTGTTGGTGTGTCACCTCTTTACTGAAGTTGCAACATATTTCCTCTAGCAAGGTCTCACTAGCTAGAAGGGAACATTTTCCTTGGGTTAGTCTTGCACAGAGTAAGGCTCAGGACTGGTGGAAGCAAACTGTGTTCCCTAGAGGTGAGTGGTAGGAATTTGGATCCAGGGTTGTTCTTGCCTGTGCCACAGAATCTGCCTTGGTTTCCCTAATTACAAAAGGAGAATAATCTTATGAGTGTAAATTATTGTAGTATTGCCTGTTGTCAGCATGGTGTGGTGAATGGCACTCCCATACTTGCCTCAGTCATGAAGCTTGCTGTTGAAAAAGTGCTCAAGGTTACATGCTAATATTAATAACCCGAGACTTCTGCGGTAGCTGGTAACTAACCAAAGTGGTGCTTGTTTCTGCAGAGAGTGTAATAACATGGAGATCCAAGTGGACATAGAGGCCAAACCTAGTCACTACCAACTAGTTAGTGGCAGCAGCACAGAGGACTCTCTCCACGTCCACACCCAGATGGCAGAAAACGAGGAGGAGCAGACATGCAAACACCAAAGCTGTGAGCAGAAGGACTGCATTGCCAGCAAAACCTGGGATATCACCCTGGCACAGCCTGAGAGCATACGGAGTGACCTAGAGAGCTCCGACAGCCAGTCAGATGACGTGCCAGACATTACCTCGGATGAGTGTGATTCCCCCCACCCTCAGACTGTAGCCTGCCCACAGACCCCAAAAGCCAGAGGTGCTGAGAGCCCAAGTGCCCATCTGAGCCAATGTGCCCAAGAAGAAGGGCACAGGCCAGAGGAAATAGTCTCTAAACTGGAGTGCATTGAAGCCAGAGTATGAAGTTGCCTCCTCCAGAGAAGCACGCTTGCAGTCGCTACATTCTTTGTGGGTGGTTGTGTCCTTTGTTGGCTTCTGTTTGATTCTCTGGCCAGCTTCCCTGGTCTGACCCTGAGGGGAAAAATGCCATTTCTTATATGATTTAAAAAAAAAAAAATCCCCCACCCTCATTTTTAATTTATTGGTTCCAGCGCTCTGAGAGGTGTCTGAGTGTACATATGTATGTGTGCGCGTATACTGTGTCTCTGCAAAAATACTACTAAAGAATTGTTTTAATAAAGATTTCTGTTGTAATTGGACTTGCATCCATTTCTTCCTTGTCTGATTTAAAGTAAAATCCCTGTGCCCAGTGACTCTTCGCTTGTTTCTCTGCTCCTGTTGGAGCTGCTGGTGGAATTGCTGCAGTTGCTGCAGGCTTCTATACAAACAGGTGTTACTACTGTTATAAATGTTCCTGGTTTGAAACTGCGTTATGGCAGGGAGGCCTTATTCTTCCTCCACGGGTCACTTCATCTAATGTCACTGAGGAATCTAGGTAGCATGGTGTCTGGGGGCGAGGTTGGTGTGTATTTTCTGCCCTCTAGAGGCCACTGTCTATCCAGCTAGTGCTAGAACAGGTCCATTAGTCAATGCAATACAAATTAACAGGAACCTTGCCTGACTTTTCCACCCCTGGGTTGAGCAGCTGCCCAATCAAGAGAAATGGCCTGGCCCAGGGACCAGGATTTTAATAAGGAATGAAATTACAGCTTTGGGGCTGACTCGTGTTAGCAATGTACCAGTGACAACTTGCTGGAGAAATGGGGTGAGGCGAAGCAAGTACTGTACATAATACTCCAGCGCCCCCTACCAGGGTGTTATGGGAATTGCAGTAGTGACTGCCAACTGCAGTAGTTGAAAGGGAATAATAGCCCACACCATAAAGGAGTGGGGATTACAAAACCCTGACACAAGCAATATAGAAAACAGATGATGGGAAGTGCAGATCCTGTGCTCAGCTGAGGAAACTTTTCATACCCTCATTTAGTCACAACTAGTTCAGCTGTTCTGTTGTCATCACAGATGTTCTAAACAGTATCTTATTTTCATGATCTTCATAGAGAGTCGCTCCAAGTGAGGAGGATGGTTGAATGTGGCTTGGCGGCCACAACTGGAGAGGCACAGAGACGGTGGCAAACACCGTGATCAAGAGCAGGTAGGGGGTTTAGAGGGACCTATGCTTAGAAACGGTGAGGTGTGGGAGTCCCTGGATTATCTTGTAGAGCACAGATCTTGAATCGGATTAAGGCTGCGGGGAGTGCTATGGCCCTGCTTCCCAGGCTATGTGAACAGTCTGCAACATTTCACACCCCTAAAGCTGATATCTGGAGATGGGGGAAGCCCTGCAAGACCTGCAGATACAGAGCTAGGAATTGGGTGCGGCGGCAACAGCGATGGCACAAAGAATAGCTGCACAGCAGTAGCAGAGAGTTGAGATCACAAGTGGTGGTGGTGAAATGTTTGGCGGCACGGACTGCATTAGAGCTTGTAGCCTTGGGTGCATGACTTTGGCAATTGCTAGTGAAGAAAAGACATGGGAGAGGACCACTTCAGTCATGAGTCTTTCACTCCTGCTCTCCTTTCGTCAGTGGGTTAGAGCTTGGGCGTCTTTTGCACAGAAGTGATCTTTGCTGGTAAGTGTTCTGCTCCTGTCCCCTTAGAGGTGCAGTGTCCTTCACCTCAATATGCATTTCCTTCACTGTATCCAATTCACCACGAGACCATACTGGGCAAGATGGCTGCCTAGCAAGGAGGTCTCTGTAAGGCAACTCAAGTGTCTGTAGTAAGGAGAAACTGAACAAAGCCTTACACAGGGCACAATGCAAGGCAAAGAGTAAGACATCCCAGATGGAGGAAAGAGTGCATAGCAGGCACTGGGCATCCGCTGCACTGGAGTAGGAGAGGCTGTAGTAACGAAATGATGTAGCAATTTCTGATGACTGAGTAGGACAAGAGACAGGCATGGAACTCAGACTGAGAGGTAAATTATTAACAATGTCTGTCTGGCTCTGTGGTGGCACCTGCCTAATGCTGTAGCTGTGGAAGGATTTTGAAAATACCTTCTTAAACAGACTATGCCACTTCCATAAGAATTCAGCTACCTCTCGAGTTCTTTCATTCACAGCCTGGCTGTGTTTCTAAGGTATGGCGATTGCATGGGATAAAATCCTGGTCCCATTAAGTCCATGGGAGTTTTGTCAACTTAGGGCCAAGATTTCACCCATACTCTACATTTGGAGACTCGATTTCTGGTTTCTTCTCCCCGTGAGCTCTGATTGGGACTGCTTTCCACACAGCTCTTCAGTGCTGGATCTCTGGTGCACCCACCGCTGTCACATCTAGGCACTGAGAGGCTGCAGAAACTGTAAGGAAGGTTCTGCTGTGAAATGTGTGTGCAGGCTCTCCTGGGAGTTAAAATCATTGGGGGTCTGTGCTAACCATCTGCAAGGGTGGAAGGAGAAATCCACAGAACGTTAGCAGCAAAACTGCTTGAAATTGAGTGAGTGGGTGACCTAAAATGCCTGGACACATCAACACTGCTTTGTGGCTTGGAGATGTGACAACGGAACATACAATCCAACTGAGCTTGTCACCCAGCTGAGAGAGGTCCTCCCAGCTCTCCAGGAGAGACCTTGCCTGCATCATGGTGTGAGATGTGCTGTGAATACCCAGCACTGAATCCCTGCAGCAGTCCTGTGTGATGGACAAGTGCTATTGTGGTTTGATTTATGGTGGGACTGAGCATGGTTATTGCTTTGAGCAGTTTTTCTGTGATCAGAGTGCAAAAGGATGGCTTGAGAGTGGCAGTTGTAGGTCCCCAGGGAGGAGTGAGATGAATTCTTGCTCATAAAAGTCAAGGAAACCATGGAAGAGCCCCCCTAGCAACGCTGTTGCTAGTATGACTTCAGCTGTAAGATGCATGGGGGAGCTTTAAAGCCAGCACTTCCTGAAGAATGTTTAGTGATCGCATCTTCAGCATGCGGCTGTTTGGGGAAAGCCTACATGCAAGTCAGTGGAGGGGTAGGGCGCAGGGTTGCTGGGGCAGGCATGACATGATGCCCCATGGTATAGAAATCTAGATAGTCACCATCCTGGGATTAAACAAAGACTGGGAATGGTTGGGTCATTACGCTAATTTAATCTATTTCCCTATGTTAAGTTCTCCTCACACCTTCTATGGGTCATCTTAATTATCACTTCAAAAGGTTTTTTCTCCTGCTGCTGATAGCTCATCTCAATTGATTAGACTCTTCCAGTTGGTATGCATACTTCCACCTTTTCATGTTCTCTGTATGTATAAATATCTCCTGTCTGCATGTTCCGTTCTATGCATCCGAAGAAGTGAGCTGTAGCTCACGAAAGCTCATGCTGAAATAAATTTTAGTCTCTGAGGGATAATATTCATCCAAATCTTTTGCATCCTTTGAGAAAGCCAGAGCCTTAACTGGATCTGTGTACAGAAGTTGTGACAAAAGGAAACACTGCTGCCATCTTGCAACCTGCTGATTCAATACATCCACTCAGTTACCCGTGAATCCCATTTACTGGCATGGGAATGGGAGTTACTGATTAAGCATGTCTCTGAGCTGCCCAAGCTGCTGTCTGGCTCAAGGAATGGAGGATAAAGTGGGAGGGTTAACAGGCTGGCTCTGATATGCAACTTGCCCAGCATAGGACTCCTGTTCCCATTGGATTCCACAGGAGTTTTGCTACCATCTCCAAAGAGAGCAAGATGGGGCCCTGTGCGAGGAATGTGCTCCAGCTCGGGCTAGGAAATCCTCTTGGTGGACTCGCTCCTTGACTGTGCAAAGTCACCTTTAATTGACAGCGATCATTTTAAGAGCAGGCTAGCGGGAATGTGACTGGAACCCTCCGTTTAAAGTCCTGTCTGTGGAAGGATTTGGTTTGACTGCCCTCAGAATTGCTGGACGAAGACTTCAAGCTGCTAAGGGATTGGTCCCATCCCTGATTGCACCTCGCTTGACCTGCCACTGTGGAGTCATCAGTAGCCACGGGAACCAGCAGAGAGATGTAAGGGCTGGTCACCCCGACGGTTTTGCAAACTGCAAAGGAATCCCCCGTCCTCTTGCTGTCAGGATGGAAGTGGCAGAATCTGAATCCAGATTTGGCTGCAGCCAGAGAGAGAGGGTTGTTCATAGCCATCTTGAACCTTTGGATCAGCATGAGCTGTCAGGAGGACAGGATGCCCGCAGAGGCAGCAGCGAGCCCTGGAGGAGAGGGAAAGCAATTAGGAAATTCAGGCCTGGGAGCGCAGAGCCCAATGTTGCCGTAGGCTCACAGTCCAGTCTTTGCAGGATATTATCAGCAAAGAACTCTCTGCTCTCCTCCTGGCATCTGAGGACAAAGTGCTTTGCGAATCATAGTAACTCCCCACCTGCTAGGGGGAGGGAGGTAACTATCTGTCACGGAGTCACCGGGCGATGCTCTGGAACTGCTCCCCACCAAGCCAGTCAGGACTTCGGGGAGCCTCCTCTCCCGTGGAGCAGACTTGTTCAGGGCAAGAAGCTCACACGGCTTCACCTCCTGGGTCTCTCCTTGGAGCATTCAGCATCCTCTGCCCCTCCGTGCGCTTCCCACAGTGAGTCCACCCCAGCGGGGTCCTGGGGAAGCCACTGGGTCCTGCACCCCCACTTTGCAGTCAGATGTGACTCTCAGCCAGCCAGTAAAACAGAGGTTTATTCGATGACAGGAACAGGGTCTAAAACAGAGCTTGTAGATACAGCGAACCGGACCCCTCGGCTGGGTCCATTCTGGAGGGCAGTGAGCCAGACCCCCAGGTCTGCACTCCACCCTTGACCCCAGCCAGCTCCAGACTAACCACCCCTCCCAGCCCCTCCTCTCTGCTCAGCCCCTTTCCCGGGCCAGGAGGTCACCTGATCCCTTTGTCTCCAACACCTTCAGCTGGCACCTTTGCAGAGGAGGGGCCCAGGCCATCAGTTGCTAGGAGACAGAGTGTCAGGCATTTAGGTGCACTGGCCCTTTGCTCTGCCAGATACTTAAGAACTGCCATGGGGACACTGAGGCACCAACACAGTATTCAGAGCAAACATTAAGAACTTTCCCAGTTCGTCACATCTCTCCCCCCTTCGAGACCGAACTGAGCGAGGTCACTCCAGCCAGTGACCTGGGGAAGTTCGAACCCACCAACGTTCCCATGGATGCCCCAGCATCTCTCCCATTCCTTGGTGTGAGTTACAGCAGGACAGTCCAGTCTCACGCCCTCCCTTAGGTCAGGTGTGATTGATGGCACTTGCAGGCCGCATGTGGGAAGGTTTATGCGGCTTGAACCCTTTTGCTACCCCAATACCTCTGGGGTCCAAACTGGGACGGGGTCTTCTCCCAGCACTTAAGAGCCCCCATCTTGGCCTTGGCCAGCTCTGGGCTTGGGCAGCCACTTCCCACTTTGTGGCCCAGACACAACACCTCTGCCGTCCCCCCTTACACTTTCCAGCTTTTAAGGTCAGTCCCACCTCCTTGAGGCAGCCCAGCCCCCTCTTCACCTGGGACACCTGTTCCTCCCAGGTCTGGCTAAAGATGCACACCTTATCAGTGTCTGCTAGGGCCAAGTTCTCCATCGCCCTCTGCTTGTCTAGAATCTCCCCAGGCCTAGGCATGGGGTCGGCACCAGACACTGTGATGGCTTTAAGCTTCTGATAGCCCTCATAAAACCAGATCATCCTGTCTCCCTTGGGGATCAGCCCCACGGGTGAGGCCCATGGGCTGTAAAACGGCTGGATCCCATCTAAAGCCAGCATGTTCCTGACCTCTCTCTCCAGGTTCTGGGCTGCTTTCCCAGTGACTCTGAATGGGAAACACCTGATGGGGAGATTGTCTCCCACCTCAGGGAAGAGATCCCCCTGGGGGTCTTCCCCCTTCTTCATCCAATCCTCCCTCTTCAGGTTCAGGGGTCCCCTCACTCTCCTCCCATCCAGCAGCTCGAACGGGAAGAACCCTGTGGATTCCTGGGGCACCACCAGCTGCCTCCCGATTCCCCCCAGTTCTACTTCCCCTTGGGGAGCCCATTCCCAGTACAGGAATCCCTTCTCCTGCAGGACTCTGTCCCTGCAGCCTTCCCCAAGGGGGTTTGCAGCGCTGTGGCCAGCAAGTTCCCTCAGCTTCTCCAAGGAGGGATCCCTCTCCAGCTCTGTCTGGGATTCAGCGGCTGGGGCAGGGAGTGGGACCTGCTCCCTCTCGTTGGCTGGGCCTGGGGTCGCAGCCCCCCTGAGCCCTGTCCCTGGTAGCTCCCTCCCTGCTGTGTAATCACTTCCCAGCAGCACGTCTGGACCAGGCAAACCTGTTTGGCAGCTGACCTGCCCTGCCCGGGTGTCCCCCCACTCAGCTGGGGTCTCAGCTCCCCCCGTGCTCAGCACTGCCCTTGCTGTCCCAGTGGGGCCAGGCAGCGAGCTCTCTGCTCTGGTCACAGCATCAGAGCCAGTGTGAGCCCCGTCTCCGGTGTGCAGGGGGGCGGGGAGCATCTCTCCCTCCCACTCAGCCCCAGGGGGCTGGTTACAGGTAGGCAGGTATCCTGAGCCCTGCAGCCCCTCCCCCCTGCCAGCCAGGTTATTTGCATTTTCACTGACCATTTCCATCCTAGCCAATTGGTTCCCTGGTTTTGAATTCAAACCCTCGGCCGTTACAGGAGCGGGGCCTGGATCCTGTCCCATGGGGAGACAGTCACCCCCCAACAGGGCCTCCCAGCCGATATCCTGGAGAACCCCAACGACCAGCCAGCCCGACCTCTTCTGGGTCTGTACAGGGATCTGGGCCATAGGCAGGGCGAGGGGCTTCACCCCAGGGAACTTCACCCAGGTCCCACAGTCCCTCAGCATCTGGGGCTGCACCACCACAGTTCTCTCTGTCCCAGGGTCTCGCCCCCGCAGGCGTGTTTCCCCACTAACCCCTGGGCAGCCCCCTGTGTCTCTTTGATCCACCATCACCAGTCCACGCTGCTGCTGCTTCTCCTGCAGCTTTTCCTCGGGCTCTTGCTCTCTCTCACGGTCCTCTCGCTCTCTCGGGCTCTGCTCCCATCCCATCCGTCTCCAATCTCCTGATGGGGAACCCAATCGTGAAGACCCTCGTCTGATTGGGGACCAGACTCCCGGGGATGCCTGGATGATGCTCCAGCTGCTCTCAGATCCTCTTGTAGCCCCATCTGGGCCAGGAATCTGCTCCTCAGAGCGGTCTTTCTTCTTCGAGTGATTGCTCACATCCATTCCAGTTAGGTGTGCGCGCCGCGCGTGCACGTTCGTCGGAAACTTTTTACCCTAGCAACTCCAGTGGGCCGGCAGGTCGCCCCCTGGAGTGGCGCCGCCATGGCGCCCAATATATATCCCTGCCGGCCCGCCCGCTCCTCAGTTCCTTCTTACCGCCGTGTCGGTCGTTGGAACTGTGGAGCGCGGCATAGCTGTCCTCCACGTCCCTAGCTCTCCTAGTTTCTATCGCTTGTTTACCGCTTATCTCTAGTTCTATATAGTTGTTAATTAGTATTGTTAAGTAGATAGTTTAGTAAATAGCTGTTAAGTAGTTCCTTGCCGGGGGCTTAGCCCTTCCCGGCACCGGGCGCCAGGCTCATGCCTGTTTCGCCAGGCTTCAAGCAGTGTGCGGCCTGCAAGAAGCCCATGCCTACCAGCGATCCCCACGAAGCGTGCCTGAAGTGCCTCGGGGAATCGCACAGATCTGACAAGTGCCGCATCTGTAAGGCTTTTAAGCCGAGGACAAAAAAGGAGAGGGATCAGAGGCTCCGAACTCTCCTAATGGAGGCGGCACTTGACCCGTCGACTTCGCAGACCGTGGTTTCGGCACCGGCACCGGATCGCTCCGGCACCGAGAAGACTCCCCGGCACCGACCTTCTCCGGCACCGGAATCAGAGCCTAGGCCGTCGAAGTCTAATACTCCGGCCAGGCAGACCCGGCTTGAGCGCCCGGCCTCAACATCGGCCGCGGCACCGCCGGCACCGTCAGCACCGTTGACTCCGGGCCCGGCGGGTCCGTTGAGTCCGGTGCCGCCGAGCTCCCCCATGAGATCTGGGGTTGAGATAGTGGTCCCATCCACTCCGGAGACCTTCGCCTCGGCTCGGGACCTTATTGCCCTGACTGAGCCCACTCGGCTGCCACCCCCGGTACCTCCGGTGCGGGTTGTGTCCAGAGGCAAGCCCATGCTGTCGGCGCCGCCCAGAGACAGTCGTTCGCCATCCAGGTCCCGACGTCTTGGGCGCTCCAGATCCCGACGCCGCTCGCAGTCCCGGCACCGCTCCCCTCAGCGATACCGGTCGCACTCGCGGCAACGGTCGGCATCGAGACGGTCGCGGTCAGGCTCCAGTCGGCGTCACCGGCACCGCGACTCCAGGAGCAGGTCCCGACGCTACTCGCCACACCGGTCGACCTCCCGGCACCGAGCTGGTGGCAGGTCCCGGTCCCGGTCCCGGTCTCGCTCGACCTCCCGGCACCGAGCTGGTGGCAGGTCCCGGTCGACCTCCCGGCACCGAGCTGGTGGCAGGTCCCGGTCCCGGTCGATCTCCCGGCACCGAGCTGGTAGTAGGTCCCGGCACCGAAGCGGCGCCCGGTACCGAAGCGGCGCCCGGCACCGTGACAGATCCCGGTCCCGGTCCCGATCCCGGCACCGATATGACTCCCCGGCACCGGTCCCCGGCACCGAGACGATCCTCCGTGCCGGCACGCGCAGACCCGTACCATCCAGGGTCGGCCCCGCCGTGGCCCTCGAGGCAGCCGTCCGTATCCTCCCAGACGGACAGCGGCTATGCGCTGGGCACCGACCGGCAGGCGGCGCTGTTTGCTGATCCGCCGCTGCAGGACCAAGGCCCACAACAGTGGGGATTCTGGACACCCTGGGCGTACCATCAGGCCCAGGGCCCCCAGCAGCTCCCTGCTAGGCCGGCGACTGCGGAGCGTAGGGCCCCTGAAGCCTCTTTGTCTCGCCCCCCTCCCTCCCCGGAAGGGGACGAAGGGTCCAAACAGCAGGACTCCGCTGTGGCTCCGGAGACAGAGGCGAGGGCTGAGGAAGACCCTCAGTTGGACACTATTGTGCCTGGGGTCTCATCATCCTCCTCCCCGGATGAGGCGGTGGCGGGTACCTCCTCCAACAGTCCCCCCCCGCTGGATCTCAGGGCGCACCAGGACCTCCTCAGGCGATTGGCTCAAAACCTGAGTCTGCAAGCAGAGGAGGTCTCGGAGATAGAGGACCCAATTGTCACCATCCTCTCTTCCGATGCTCCCACCAGGGTCGCCCTGCCGTTCATACGGACCATCCAGGCCAATGCCAATACTATCTGGCAGTCCCCGGCCTCCATCCCTCCGACAGCGAAAGGAGTCGAGAGGAAGTACATGGCCCCTTCTAAGGGGTACGAATATTTACATGTTCACCCGACTCCCGGTTCACTGGTAGTGCAATCGGTGAACGATAGGGAGCGTCACGGCCAGGAGGCTCCGGCCCCCAAATCCAGAGAAGCCAGGCGGATGGACATCCTTGGCCGTAAGGTGTATTCGGCTGGGGCGCTGCAGCTCAGGGTCTCTAACCAGCAGGCCCTGCTGAGCAGATACGCCTTTAACTCCTGGGTGGCAGTGGACAAATTTAAGGAGCTGCTGCCACAGGATGCTCGCCAAGAGTTTACGGCCATCCTGGACGAAGGCAAGAAGGTCGCGCGCACGGCCTTACAAGCCTCCTTGGACGCTGCGGACTCGGCTGCCCGTACCCTCGCGTCAGGAGTTACGATGCGTCGCATCTCCTGGCTGCAGGTTTCCGGCCTTCCGCCAGAGCTCCAGCACACGATACAGGACCTTCCTTTCGAAGGCCAGGGCCTGTTTTCCGATAAGACAGACCCCAGACTTAAGAGTTTAAAGGACAACCGGGTCATTGCGCGGTCCCTCGGGATGCACACCCCCGTGACACAGCGTAGACCCTTTAGGCCGCAACAACAGCAGCACCGTCGGCCGTTTTCCCAGTTCCGCCAGCGGCAGGACCTTTACAGGCGCCGCGGCAGGAACGGGAGGCGCAGGCAGTCGGGGAACCAAGGGGGGCAGAACCAAGGCTCCTCAAAACCCCCGCCTGGTCCTAAGCCTTCATTTTGAAGGTGCGCTCGAGGGCGCAGTAACAGTTTCCCCTATGGATCCTTCCCCCCCGTTTTCCAACCGCCTTTCGTTTTTCCTCCCGGCGTGGTCCCAAATAACATCGGACCGCTGGGTCTTAAGCGTGGTGCAGACGGGGTACCGCCTGCAGTTTGTTTCGTTTCCTCCTTCCCGCCCTCCTTCCTCGTCCCTCTTCAGGGACCCCTCTCACGAGCAATTCCTTCGGCAGGAGGTGCAGACGCTCCTCAGCAAAGGAGCTATAGAGGCGGTTCCCGAAAACGAGAAAGGCAAGGGGTTTTATTCCCGCTATTTTCTGATCCCCAAGGCCAAGGGGGGCCTCAGGCCTATCCTCGACCTGCGAGAGCTCAACAAATACCTCGTGAAGTTGAAGTTCCGCATGGTATCCCTGGGGACCATTATTCCATCCCTGGATCCGGGAGACTGGTACGCCGCCCTCGACATGCAGGACGCGTATTTCCACGTTGCCATTTGGCCACGCCACAGACGCTTCCTCCGCTTCGTTGTGGGGGCTCGTCATTATCAATTTGCGGTCCTCCCGTTTGGCCTGTCCACGGCCCCGAGGGTGTTTACAAAATGCATGGCAGTTGTCGTGGCGCATCTTCGGCGCAACCGTGTCCACGTGTTCCCTTATCTGGACGATTGGTTGGTTCGGGGCACGTCGGAACAGCAGGTGTACAGCCATGTCCGCGTGATCACCGGCATGTTTGCGAGTCTGGGCCTCTTGATAAACACAGACAAGTCCACCCTGAGGCCCACTCAGAAGGTGGAATTTATCGGGGCCGTCCTGGACGCCACTGTGGGCAGGGCCTCGCTGCCTCGGCAGCGGTTCCAGACCATGGCGGCGATCGTTCAACGCTTGCGGTCAGCCCCGTTGACGTCAGTGAGGACATGTCTAACCCTGTTAGGCCACATGGCGGCGTGCACTTTTGTGACCGACTACGCTCGGCTCCGCATGAGGCCTCTCCAGCTGTGGCTTATCAGTCATTACAGGCCAAGGCAACCGCTAGACATGTTAATCACAGTCCCCCAGAAGGTCTTAGATTCCCTCGGCTGGTGGTTGGACCAGTCCGTATTGTGTGCGGGTCTTCCCTTTCACCCGTCTCAGCCCTCGGTATCCCTGACAACGGATGCCTCAGATCTAGGCTGGGGGGCCCACCTAGGGACCCTGCGGACGCAGGGCCTATGGTCCCAGGAGGAGGTGGGGCTACACATCAACATGAGGGAGTTGAGAGCGGTCCGCCTTGCTTGCCAAACGTTTTGTCATCAGCTTCAGGGTCGTTGTGTAGCCGTGTTCACGGACAACACGACGACCATGTATTATATCAACAAGCAGGGCGGCACCAGGTCCTCCTCCCTGTGCCTCGAGGCGATACAACTCTGGGACTTTTGCGTAGCCCACTCCATTCACCTCAGGGCTTCCTTCCTTCCCGGAGTACGGAACACGCTGGCGGATCGATTGAGCAGATCCTTCCTGTCACACGAGTGGTCCCTTCGCCCGGACGTCGCTCTCTCCATTTTCCGGAGGTGGGGTTATCCCCGGGTGGACCTCTTTGCGTCCAAGGGGAACAGGAAGTGCCAAGCGTTCTGCTCCTTTCAGGGCAGGGAGCCGGGGTCGATAGCGGATGCCTTCCTCATCCAGTGGTCGACCCACCTGTACTATGCGTTTCCTCCGTTCCCTCTGGTTCACAAGGTCCTCCTGAAGGTGCGCAGAGACAGGGCTCGTGTGATCATGGTGGCCCCGGCATGGCCCAGACAGCACTGGTACACCATGCTGCTAGACTTGGCCGTAGCCGACCCAGTTCCCCTGCCCCTTCATCCGGACCTGATTACCCAGGACCACGGGTCTCTCTGTCACCCAGACCTGCAGTCGCTGCACCTAGCGGCGTGGCTCCTGTGTGGCTAACTGGTTCCGAGCTGCGCTGCTCCACGCCTGTGAGAGAGGTGCTCTTGGGCAGCAGGAAACCGTCCACAAGAGCCACATATTCGGCAAAATGGAAACGCTTCTCCTGTTGGTGCGTAGAGAGAAATCTCCGCCCTATGGAAGTTTCGGTATCCGAAATCTTAGATTATGTTTGGTCCCTCAAAGGGCAAGGTCTGGCCTTATCGTCGTTGCGAGTCCATCTGGCAGCTATCTCCACCTTTCACCCGGGTGCGGACGGTCGCTCCGTTTTTTCTCACCCGACGGTGTCGAGATTTCTTAAAGGGCTGGAACGGTTATTCCCTAACGTCCGTCCCCCTGCTCCAACCTGGGATCTTAACCTGGTGTTGTCCCGGCTCATGGGGCCCCCTTTTGAGCCGTTAGCTACTTGCTCCCTGCTTTACCTCTCTTGGAAGGCTGCCTTTCTAGTAGCCATCACCTCAGCTAGACGGGTGTCGGAACTCCGAGCCCTTGTGGTAGACCCCCCATATACGGTCTTCCACAAAGACAAGGTACAGCTTAGACCACACCCTGCCTTTCTACCCAAGGTGGTCTCAGCCTTCCACGTCAACCAAGAGATTTTCCTCCCGGTTTTTTTCCCAAAACCTCACTCCTCAGGCAGGGAGCAGCAGCTCCACTCGCTGGATGTCCGTAGAGCTCTCGCGTTCTACATAGAGAGGACCAAACCCTTCCGCAAATCCCCCCAGCTTTTCGTGGCGGTAGCGGACCGTATGAAAGGGCTTCCTATCTCCTCCCAGAGGTTATCCTCGTGGGTTACGTCCTGCATCAGGACCTGTTATGACTTGGCCCATGTCCCTACGGGCCGTGTGACTGCGCATTCTACCAGGGCGCAGGCGTCGTCGCTGGCTTTCCTTGCCCGTGTGCCCATCCAGGAAATCTGTCGGGCAGCGACCTGGTCATCGGTCCACACCTTTGCTTCCCACTACGCCCTGGTACAGCAGTCGAGAGAGGATGCGGCCTTCGGAACTGCAGTGCTCCGTGCCGCGACTTCTCACTCCGACCCCACCGCCTAGGTATGGCTTGGGAGTCACCTAACTGGAATGGATGTGAGCAATCACTCGAAGAAGAAAAGACGGTTACTCACCTTTGTAACTGTTGTTCTTCGAGATGTGTTGCTCACATCCATTCCACACCCGCCCTCCTTCCCCACTGTCGGAGTAGCCGGCAAGAAGGAACTGAGGAGCGGGCGGGCCGGCAGGGATATATATTGGGCGCCATGGCGGCGCCACTCCAGGGGGCGACCTGCCGGCCCACTGGAGTTGCTAGGGTAAAAAGTTTCCGACGAACGTGCACGCGCGGCGCGCACACCTAACTGGAATGGATGTGAGCAACACATCTCGAAGAACAACAGTTACAAAGGTGAGTAACCGTCTTTTCTCCTCCAACTGCACGATTAACTGTGCCTTGGTGAATTTCCCCATGCGTAACCCTCTCTTTGTGCACAGGATCACAATGTCCTTCTCAAGGAGATGGTGATAGGCCATCACTTCACCGTTCCCAAGTGGCTCTGGACTCACAGGCCTGTGTGCTCTTGGCTCCCCCATGGTTTCCAGGAAGAACCCCTGGTGTGCCAGCCCTTCTCGTGATCACCACCTCTTTGCCAGGGTCGAGCTGCAGACTCCTCCGCCCCTGGGACTGCTCCTGCAATCCCCCGGGGAACCCTGCTACTGCAAAAATCCTTCTCTCTCCCAGGGTCGAGCGGCAAGCTCCTCCGCCCCTGAGACTGCTCGCTGCAATCCTCAGGGGGACCCCGTTACTCCAACAGTCCTTCTCGCTGGTCACACACTCCCAGAGGTTAACTGCCCCCTGAAACCGTCCCTCTCTGAGCCTTCAGCACGCCTGGTCCTCATTATCCCTCCTTTGTTTTACTGCTCCCCAGTCACTTACTGCAAGCAGCGCCATTCACGGGGTGCAGTACGTCCCACCACTGCCACCAGTTGTCACGGAGTCACCGGGCGATGCTCTGGAACTGCTCCCCACCAAGCCAGTCAGGACTTCGGGGAGCCTCCTCTCCCGTGGAGCAGACTTGTTCAGGGCAAGAAGCTCACACGGCTTCACCTCCTGGGTCTCTCCTTGGAGCATTCAGCATCCTCTGCCCCTCCGTGCGCTTCCCACAGTGAGTCCACCCCAGCGGGGTCCTGGGGAAGCCACTGGGTCCTGCACCCCCACTTTGCAGTCAGATGTGACTCTCAGCCAGCCAGTAAAACAGAGGTTTATTCGATGACAGGAACAGGGTCTAAAACAGAGCTTGTAGATACAGCGAACCGGACCCCTCGGCTGGGTCCATTCTGGAGGGCAGTGAGCCAGACCCCCAGGTCTGCCCTCCACCCTTGACCCCAGCCAGCTCCAGACTAACCACCCCTCCCAGCCCCTCCTCTCTGCTCAGCCCCTTTCCCGGGCCAGGAGGTCACCTGATCCCTTTGTCTCCAACACCTTCAGCTGGCACCTTTGCAGAGGAGGGGCCCAGGCCATCAGTTGCTAGGAGACAGAGGGTCAGGCATTTAGGTGCACTGGCCCTTTGCTCTGCCAGATATTTAAGAACTGCCATGGGGACACTGAGGCACCAACACAGTATTCAGAGCAAACATTAAGAACTTTCCCAGTTCGTCACATCATCATTAGTCCTTGTGCTCACCTGTCTGTCCGTCTCCACCTGTTCTCTCTTGTATCAGGCTTTTTTGATTGTAAACTCTTTGTGGGTTTGTGGTCCATGAGCAGGGCTCCTAGGCGCTAGCTAGCACGATACAGATGATACAGACCGAGATTCTAAGGTACAGACAGGGTCAGTGCAACCCATTAGGCGACCTAGGCAGTCGCCATGGGCACTAGCATTTTGGGGGGGGGCATTTCGGGTCCTTCAGCGGCGACCGCCGTGGATGGATCTTCGTCTGTCCCAGTTGTTCTCAGCATTTAGGCAGAGGGACTTGGGGGAGGGAGGCGCAGGGAGTGCCGCCTGCAGCAAGTAAGGGAGGGCGTGTCACACAGGGGAACCGCTCCCCACCCCAGCTCACCTCTGTTCCACCTCCTCCCTTGAGCACGCTGCCCCACTCTGCTTCTCTCCCTCCCAGGCTTGCGACGCCAAACAACTGATTGGCGCTGCAAGCCTGGGAGGCGGGAGAAGTGGAGCAGCGACAGTGTGCTCGGGGAGGAAGTGAAGCAGAGGTGAGCTGGGGCGGGGGAGTTGCCTCACGGCTCCCCGGGCTGGAGGGAGCTGCCGTGGGGGGGCGCCACAGGGTGGAGGGGGGGAGTTGCTGCCACAGGGGGAGTGGGGAGCTGCTGTGGGGGGGTGCCTTAGGGCGGGGGGGAGGGCGGAGAGCTGCGATAGGGCTCAGGGTAGAGTGGGGGCGCAAGGTGGAAGTTTCACTTAGGTCACGAAAGATCCTTGCACCCGCCCTGGGTACAGAGAGGGGAATTGTCCTGTCTAACATCATGTGGGGAATCAGTGGCAGAGCCCTGGTTCCCAGGCTTGTGCCTCAATTAAATCAACCTTCCGCTCTGGGTATTGCCACCAATGAGCAAACCCTCATTTAATTCTTAGGAATGCCTGTGTATCGCAGATACTAGGTATCATCCGATCAGCAGGCAGCCCCTAGCATGCTTCAGAGGAGCCAATACCCATCTGCCTGGAGGTTCTGGCTTTCTGTGACACCCTGGGCTGGAAAGCACCTAGTGGATAAAAAAGCAGCCAAGGAAATTAACAGTGACCAGCTGGCTTAGCAGAAACGGGCTCAGAACAGGGAAGGAAGGAGAGCTGTTGCACCTGTATTCATATGGCCTGTTGCCACATGGCAATAGAGCTTTGGAGCAATCCCACCTGGAATATAGCTCTCTGTGTTATTCAAGATTGCATAGGAACTGCGTAACCTGCTGTGTGTGTGTGTGTGGAGGGGTGTGACAATGCCTCTTTCTAAGCATTTTTCTTCTAATTGGGGCCTGAGCCTTTTCTATGGCCCAAGTAGGCTGTTCTGGCCAAGTTTCTGACGCTGAGACAAGACTGACATCTGGCCCTGTCTGGGCTTGAAGGCACTGTTGTCAAATGTCACTGCTTTTCAGTGGGGTCATCTTATCCAGAGCAAACCAGCATGTGACAGAGCAGACGGCTGCTGATTAAGTCCCCACATAAGCAGGACTAATTCAATTAGCTTTCATCTGAAACGTATTGATGAACTGTGTTCCTTGAGAACTAGAAATAATGCTCAGGTCCTTATGTTAATCTCTCCAGCTGCATTCCAAGCTCCCGAGGCAGGATAGAGGAGAACAGACTCACTGGGAGATAAATGGCCAGTAGGACCTGCTGGTGTGTTCATCTCCACCTCGCTCAGGTGCAGATTCTCCGAGTATCAGGAATGGTTTGAATGTGGAATGATGAGCACATTTGGGTTTCCTGTTAGTGAGAACAAATGGTCCTTCCAATGATAGGTCAGGGCATATTTAGAACTAGAGAGAGGAAAATAACTTCAACTAGATAACAATAGTTGGGTGTCTTAATATGCATCTTAGCAACATTTAGTGCTGCATGAACACCAATGAGCCTGTCCGTTCAGCGTAACTGCACCTGTATACCCACTTCGTGGTCCACCAAGGGCAGCCCTTCTAGGCTGCCAGCTCCTCATCTCTCACCTCTCTTGGATAGAGACCCATGTCTCCTTCCCTCCTGACCAGGCTTTTTCCAGGCTGCACAGTTCTGTGCCTATGCTGTGATATTCCTAGCAAGCCAGACTGTCTAAACAGGCCAATGTCTGTGCTTAGCTTTCTCTTTGAAAGCTATAGACAGCTGTAATTGCCAGCAGGCACAGGTTACCGCACGGCTCTTTATGAGCAAGCACCTTTATTCTTCAGGTTAAAGCATCACAGAGGAAATAGATTCTTCTATTGTTTTAAATATACCCACATGCTAGTAAGCTTATCAGAGATCACCCCCCGTCCCCAACAAGGCTCTGGTCCTTCAAACCCCACCAAGGTTTTTTTTCTGTGGTTACAAGTTCATAACAGTCTTAGGCTCTGTCTGCACTACAGCCCTTACAGCAGTAATGCTGTAAGGTCTCCCGCGTTGTCGCTCTATCCCCACAGGAGAGAACTCTCTCTCTGGCATAATTAAACCACTCCCAATGAGCGCCGGTAGCTGTGTTGGCGGGAAAGCATCTTTGGTCACCCAGGCCTACAATCAGACATAAGCTTTGTATTTAATACAATGGACTTCAAAGATACTTACTTCACTTCATTAAATAAGGTTTTCCAAGGATATTGCAGGAGATTGCTACATCTGTCACAGAGCCTATCCTCTCAACATGCCTGGGAGGTAGAAAAATATTTTTATCTCCAGTGGGGAAACTGAGGCATAGAGCGGGGAAGTGTCTTACCTAAGGCCACAGAGTGAGTCAAGGTCAGAACCCCAACTAGAAAGTGATATTTCCTGTCTCTCTAGCCCAGTGGTTCTTAAACTTTTGTACTGGTGACTCCTTTCACATAGAAAGCCTGAATGCGACTCCTTCTTATAAATTAAAAACACTTTTTATATATTTAACACCATTATAAATGCTGGAGGCAAAGTGGGGTTTGGGGTGGAGGCTGAAAGCTCGTGACCCCCCATGTAAGAACCTTGTGACCCCCTGTGGGGTCTCAACCCCCAGTTTGAGAATCCCTGCTCTAGCTTGTGCTAGACCATGGAGGGGAATGGGCTTCTGCTTTCCTTCCTCCTCATCTGGGGATAAACGGCTTTCTTGGCTAGAGGGTTTATTACGAAGTGACAGAGCCTTAAGAATAACCAAACTATCAGACAAATGGTCCATCTTGCCCAGTATCCTGTCTTATGACAGTGGCTGGTGCCAGAGGCTTCAAAGGGAATGAACAGAGCAGGGCAATTTATGAAGCGATCCATCCCTTGTCGTCCAGTCTCAGCTTCTGGCAGTCAGAGGTTTAGGGACACCTAGAATATGGGGTTACATCCCTGACCATCTTGGCTAATAGCCACGAATGGACCTATCCTCCATGGACTTACCTAATTCTTATTAGAACCCAGTTGTACTTCTGGCCTTCATAACATCCTATGGCAATGAGTTCCACAGGTTGCCAGTGAGCTGTGAGAAGAGATACTTCCTTATGTTAGTTTTAAACCTGCTGCCTAATAATTTCATTGAGTGAATTCTGGTTCTTCTGTTATGTGAAGGGGTAAAGAACACTTCTTTCTTCGCTTTCTCCACACCAGTCATAATTTTGTAGACCTTGATGACATCCTCCATTAGTCATCTCCTTTCTAAACTGAACACTCATAGTCTTTTTAATCTCTCCTCGTACGGTTCCATCCCCCTAATAATTTTTGTTGCCCTTCTCTGTACTTTTCCCAATCCCAATATATATCTTTTATAACCAGAACAGCATGAAAACTTGCACTGTACTTTACAGAAATGAGAAGACTCAGACCCTACCACAAAAAGTTTACAGTTTCAATGAGACCATCTCAGGAATGACCACAACAGCTGAAAGAAAAGGAGGTGATTGCTGAGCCAGTGCTCCCTCCAAGTGCAAATAAACAAGATGTGGGACACACATTCTGGATAAAGCTCAGAGGATAGATTTTTTTACATTTGAAAGGTTGGTGACAGCCATGCGGCAGGCGGTGCTAAAGGAGGTCAGTGGCAGGGAGATAGCTGCACCGAGCCAGTGTAGAGAAGGGATGTGGAAGTGTTAGGGAGGGCACTTTGCAAATAGCCAAGGATCTATCTGTCTCCTCTATCCGCATCCCTACCACTCATGCAGATTGTTACACTAACATAGCAGCCCTCACAGAGACACTTTATACCCGTGCAGACTAAACAGATTACAAAACGCCAACCAAAGCAGAGGAGTTCGAGGTGAGGGAGGGATGGGAGGCGGCCTGTCTAGATGAAATGGCAGGTGCATAGGAGGCAAGAGGGTGGGGATGGGCAGGGGAGCCTTTCTAGGGGGTGGGTTCAGTGAAGAGGATAGCTAGGGTTGCTGGGGGCCAGTAGCAGCAGTGGAAACAGGGGCTTGGGAATGGGTGGGGAGGGGACTGTGCTGCTCTGTGCCTGGTCCTGATCCCGCTTGGGGACCAGCTGGAACTTGCTCCACTCCCCTGCAGAGATCTCAGATTCCCAGCAGCCAAAATCCCCTCCCCTCCACCACCATCAAACTTCAAACAGGGAGGGAAGTGTGTTATCTTGAAACTCCAGGTAACGCAGAAGCGCTCATTCATGTGTGCCCAGGGATTTTTGAGAAGCCACTCCAGAGAGGGGAGGCTCCTAAGACTGGAGGCAATATGAGTCAGCCCTACCGAATTCATGGCCATGAAAAACGTGTCATGGACTGTTAAATCTGGTCTCCCAGCCCATGAAATCTGGTCTTTTGTGTGCTTTTACCCTATGCTATAACGATTTCGTGTGGGAAACCGACGTTTCTCAAACTGGGGGTCCTGACCCAAAAGGGAGTTGCAGGGGGGTCCCAGTATTGCCATCCTTATTTCTGCGCTGCCTTCAGAGCTGGGCAGCTGGAGAGCAGCGGCTGTTGGCCGGGATCCCAGCTCTGAAGGCGACAACCCACCAGCGGCAGTGCAGAAATAAGGGTGGCAATACCATACCAGGCCACCCTTACTTCTGTGCTGCTGCTGGCCGCGGCGCTGCCTTCAGAGCTGGGATCCTGGCCAGCAGCTGCTCTCCAGCTGCCCAGCTCTGAAGGCAGCGCCGCCGCCAGCAGCAGCACAGAAGTAAGGGTGGCAGTACCACAACCCCCCTTACAATATCCTTGCAACCCCCCCACCACCATTCCTTTGTGGCTCAGGGCCCCTACAATTACAACACTGTGAAATTTCAGATCTAAATGGCTGAAATCATGAAATTTACTATTTTTAAAATCCTACGATTGTGAAATTGACCAAAATGGACCTTGAATTTGGTAGGGCCCTAACTATGAGCCCTGGAGTCAAGCCACTGAACTCCACAGTGTTACAGTAAAGCTGGAAGAAGACCATGGAGTCTCACCCATCTGGGATGATTAAAGGCATCACGTTGTTGTTCAAAGAAATAACCGTGTTGGTGACTGCCCAGTGTTTAAGCTTTGTCCTCCTCCCACCCCCAAAACCCTCTTTGGCCCTATTCCTCTCCCCATTGGGACTTCCCAGCGCCACACAGCTCATGTTATTTCTGCATCACTGCCCTGATGAGTGAGTGGCTTCTTGCCAGGGTATGCTGCATGCCTGCTTGTGAGGCTCAGCTGCAGCAGTCATGGCGATCAGCTGTCTGCCTGTCAGCAAGTCGATAGCTGAGTGCAGAGCAATCCATGCATGCAGATCCTTGTCCTCATGCCCCATAGGCAACCTGGCCACTGCCCCCCAGCAGACTGGGGCCTGCTTTCAGTGGGGATGCCATAGAGAGTGCTTTGTGTCCAGCTCAGCCAATAGGATTGCTGGGTTTGGTTGCCAAGGCCACTCTTGTGAATCAGAGGTGGGCGGGAGCTGTGTATATAAGGGGTGGCAGAGCCTCCCCAGGAGGGCAGGGTTAGTTGGTGCTGCTTGCACGGTGTAGGCTTAGGAGTGGAGGAGGAGGAGGAGGAACAACCACCGCTGAAGCCAATTCACTCTCTTGGGAGACCCATGGGCAGAATCCGTTTCAATGCTTTTTAAGGTAACCCAGGAAAGGTGGCTTCCCGGCAAGAGCAGAGAAATCAAGGCGAGGGGAGCCTTTCTGGGGCAGCTGGACTGGCTGGGAGGAGCTGAGGAGGGGGGTGGTGGATGCTATTCTGTGGGGTGTGGGTGAGGAGGATGACTAGGGTGCTGCGTGCCAGTTGGGAGCAGAGGAAATGGAGGTGTAGGAAGGGGTAGGGAGGGGACCGCTCTGCCTTTTGCATGTACCTGATCCCTCTCGATAACCCGCTGGAACTTGCACTCTTTCCCCTGTAGAGATCTTGGATCCTCAGCAGCACCTGTGCCTCGGGGAGTTGCAAAAGCTCTGAATTCACCGGAGAGCCCCCCTGGTATTACACCTAGCCCCCCAGGAAGGAGGCTTTGGAACTCGGTAAGGAAAAAACATGCGGGGAGAGACACAGGGTGTACTGCATGTTCTCTTGTATCCAGTGCAGGCTGAGTGAACCAGGGTCTGGTCCTACCTTTATAGCTTATCAGTCCTGTGCCCAGGCAGCTCAAGATGATGGGTGGAATGAAGGACATTGATGTGTTTGAGTGGGAAGAAACCAGAAGAATTCTTGTCCCCTCTAAACTCTCCCTCCCCGGCTGCAGAGTTTCAATAAATTCCTGGCCAAATGTGTTCTCCCTCCCTGTAAAGCTTTCTTGGGCTTGCATTATTATTTGTTTGATCCATTACAAGATAGTGCGTCTTGGGCCTGCAGTTCTTAGCTCAGAGTGTGCTTTGCCCCTCCAACCTGCACTAGGAATTGCCCAAGTAAATCTCCGCAGAGGGTGAGAGATGCTGTGCAGTTCTCGGAAGCAGAGTTTGGGGATTATTTTTATCACTTTAGATAAGGGTGACTGTGTTGTTCACCCAAAGGACATAGGTCTGAAAAGTGAAGCCCCCGAGCCCCCCAAGAGTTAGAGGTTGGACCAGAAAACAGTTCCTGCAAGCCTTTGTGGTGTCTTAACATCCTTAAATTATTGGTTGGAGTTAATATAAGCCAAGAGATCATTAAGGCCACACAGTTCAGCATTCGCATTGGGAAAATATCAGTGTGCATCCTTAACTCTGCCCCTTGTCTGTATGCACTATGCCACAGCCAGCTCTCCAGCTGGTGTGCATAGGTGTAGTAAAAGGAGCTACACTGATTAATACCAGTTAAGGGTCTGGCCTGTCATGTTTAATTCCATGACTGGTTGGCAAACCATGCAATCTCATACTAAGGTTTTCTAAAGATCTGCGTCCTGCTGCGCCATTTTAGTGGCATGCCTTGGTGTGTGCTTAGGAAATGAGGTCCTGAAATTCATTTCCTGGAAGACTACACAGGGAATCTTTGCATAACACATGGCAGATTGAGCCTTTTATAGGAGAGTGTGAGGGGAATATGTTCTGGATACATGGGCAATTTAAGTTTACACCTAAGTTGCTTTGTCATTTACTGCACAGTTCATTGCCTGAGCGTCACCTGAAGGAGGCTGGGCTGCTGGCTGCAAAGACACCATATAGTCATGGCTGCTGCTGAAACTATTAAACTATGTCCCTTATAGAAGCAAACTTATCCCCAAAGAGATCGGTCACCTAAGAGGTACTGGCCCGTTGCCACACTGATTTCATTGCCACTATTCAAAAGTAAAACTGAGACACAACGCTGCATGTATGTACCTGAGTAAGTTTAGCTCATACCTGTGAAGTTACTGGCACAAGCTAAACTTTGTCCGCATACAAAGTTCCAGTGGTTTAACTGAATCAGTATAAATTACACCTTTAGTTACAACAGTACAAGTCTGTGTGACCTCAGAGAAAGTGCCGGATGAGGATAGTCTCTGGGGATGGACTCAGAAGAACCCCACCACTAACGCTGTTCCTCCTTCCTTACAGTGTGTTGCATACTTAGAAACTACTTCTTACTAAAGGAGGCTTTAGAACTAGCAATTCTCCTAGATCTGGACGATGAGTGGGTACTTGGATGAATTAGAGTTTATGATGATGGAGGAAGGCTTCACCACCAGAGACCTCCTTGAGAACCTCCTCATGGAAGTCTCCCAGACGGTAAGTGGCACTTAGCTTCTATGGGCCCTTCCTTCCCATCCACTGGGCCTGGTGTCACGTGGCATCTAACTGTAGGGTGGCTATTTAACTGTCGCTCTCTTCTGAAGCATTAGGATTTGAGACACTTTGGTGCAATTTCTCAGCATCTCACAACACTTAACAGCTTCTGGACAGTGTGGGGGGGGCAGAATTTTGTTTTCAGTTTTTCTGTGTGCACGTCTGGGTGAATGGCTGGCTAGATTCTTAACTGGACATATGCACATACAAATATCTGATTTGCATGTGCCCATAAGTTAGCCATATGTGCTTATGTGCATGCATTGGGCTTGTCCGTCTTCATTCATTTAGGGCCATTTGCGGCCCAGGCAGCACATGTGACATCCTGACAGCCATACAGGTAGTGTGTATATATATTGTGTGGATGTGGTCCACGTAATACATAGCAAGTTGCACATGCGACCCACAGTGGTAAATAGGTTGAGAACCACTGGTTTAGGGCCAGAGTGGAGGGAACTGGGCAGTGGGATCTTTGTATTGCTGGGGACAGGAGACTTGCATTGCGGAAACCAGGGCCTGAATTCTCAGTTACACTGAAGCCCCTTTAAACCGTGCTGGAAGCATGAAGGGGCTTTAAAGTGGATACTAACATCATTTACACCCCTCGTTGCATTGCCTCAGTGGTGTCAATGGGCCTTTGTGTCATTAAGAATCAGACCACGGTTTGAGTGATTCCCTGACTAAAATGCACCTTAATGAGTGCTGGGTTTCCTTGCCTGCCCTGCTTGATACCGTTGTGATTTGGGGGAGCAGATAGCTATTTTGCCAATGGACTGGGGGAAAAGACACGAAGGAAAATCACATTTCTAAAAATCTTTTTGTCTAAAAATATCTCATCTGTTCCACTTTGCCCCTCGCTTACGTCTCGTAGGGCTCCTTCCCGGGCTTCATTCTTAGCTCTTTGCTTCTCTTCAAATTAAAAGAGCCGATTTGATTATTTTGTTTGGTTTTTTTGCGTGGCACATCTCAGGGGTGCGCTCCCGTTCTTCCCAGTGGTGGACTGAGTCCCACCAGAATCTCGCTGCTGCTCTGAGAAGACCCTATTGAATTCCTAACTGAGGCTTTGTGCTGATGTCCGTCAATTGCAGGTTACCACTAACTGCCCTCAAGCTACACCCCTTCGTGTCATGTAGTCGCCCCATGCACAGCATAGCCCACCCCTGCTCTGGTCGTGTTAAAGCACTTGTGAGCCTGGGGTTCTTTGTCACGCTGGGCATTCTGCTGGTGTATTGATGCAAATGGAGTGTACATCAGCTGGGCGGGGTGTGTGCCACTGGCCATCAGTTGCAAGACTTGGTTATTGGGCACCACTTGCAGACTTCCCTGATTTCAGTAACAAAAAGATCGATTCTTAACAAGCCCCCAAATTGGAGAGACCTTGATCATTGGACATTTAGGGCCTGATTCTCCCCTTCTTTACGTGGGTGTAAATCAGAAGTAACTCCACTGGTATCACTGATGTGAGTGGAGAATCAGGCTCTTAGTTTTGAGTCTGGTGCCTCTGCTGCTCCATGAAGACTCTGCAATGCTCCTTCCTTGGGGGATGGAGGGGCGCTGAGACCACTGTTGCTGACTCCAGTCTCTTCCCTCTAGAGCGACAAAGGGGCCTTTTTTGTGGCAGACCTGGGGGATGTAGTGAAGAAACACCTGCGCTTCTTGAAAGCCTTGCCCCACGTCAAACCTTTCTACGCTGTTAAGTGCAACAGCAGCGAAGGAGTGGTGCGGACGCTGGCTGCGCTGGGGGCAGGATTTGACTGTGCTAACAAGGTAGGAACAAAGGGAAAGAAGAGCTCTGGGACGCAACGTCCTTGGGGTGCAGTGGCTAGAACTGTGCCTTGGACGGTGGTGAGGGAACCAGCCAAGACAAGGTGTGACAGCACGAAGGTTAAACAAGCTGCAAGTTAAACAAGCTTTGCAGCGTGCTAGGCTTAGTCTGGGGCTTCCCATGCTGCATTTACATTGGAGGGAGTCTTCCCCCTTCTGGCACAACAGTAACAATGCATCCTGGAAAATCTGCTTCCCAGTCGGGTGTTCCAGACTCAAAGGCGATCATGCCCTTTCACTTGAATTTCCTTGTTTTTACACATCTCCCGGACAGCAGAATCCATCTTAAGTGTGTTGGTTTTTCTGGGACATGCGGCCACGGTCCACTCTTAGATGGGTACTGGGCTGTGTCAGAAGCTCCCTCTTGTCTCATTTAATGGGTTTTTCAGGGTAGGTCAAAGCAAGGTTATTTATTTCTTTGTGATTCAGTGGAACAGGTTGCCAAGGTGACATGTATTTATATGTGTTAAGAACAAAGCCTAAGGGAAAACTACAAAACCCGAGAGGCCATGGCAATGAATGGAGTTGCATGCAGCCTGAACACGCTGTAAACAACTAGCAGGGGGAAAGACGCTCCTTCCTCCCTCCTTACACCACGTGAAGCAGTTTGGCCTGATGGATAAGGGTTAGGTGTTTTTTTTATTACATATCTTGTGGTAATGTGGTCCATTCAGTTTGCCTCTGCTCTTACAGACCTACCTTCCTTGGTCTTGTGTTTCTAGTGGTGTGTCACTGCTGTCTCTCGCTCCAGACACAGTCCACCATGACCCCTGTGGGCAAACACACCTTTCTTCATCTCTGTCTGGTTCCCAGGAGAATCCCATTCCTGACTCCTGGTGAGTTACTCTTGGTGAACCCACAACATGCATTAGACTGTCCCAGGCCTGGAGCTCTTGATTCCATAACAACTTGCATCCCACAGCACTGAGTTCCTGAGGGGCTGATCCATACACCCTGCTAATAATGCCCTTGTTGCAGACGGAGATTGCATTAGTTCAGAGCATCGGGGTCCCACCTGACAAGATTATCTACACCAACCCCTGCAAACAGATCTCGCAGATCAAATACGCAGCCAGCCATGGGGTGCAGCTGATGGCCTTTGACAATGAAGTGGAGCTCAGGAAAGTGGCAAGGAGCCATCCACGTGCCAGGTACGTATATAAACTCTGGGTATGGAAGAAGGAGGTTTATTGAGGCTGGAAACAGAGATGGACCAAAGGTCAGTCTCTCAATCTCATCTAGAGGGTGAACGTGACATTTCTTATGGGCAGGGCTTTTATGTATTTTCATAGCATGTTCCTGTTCCATGTACTAGGGCTGACTTCAGTAAAGAGTTGGAGAAATCGCATACCTTGGCCTGCATGGTAATTGGGGAGTGGGAGACGAAGAGCTGGGACACCGATCTGGTGTAACTTCATTCCACAGGATGGTTCTGTGCATTGCCACGGACAACCCCAGATCCTCTGCCTTTCTGAGTGTGAAGTTTGGTGCCACCCTTAAATCCTGCAGATACCTACTAGAAACTGCAAAGGAGATGAATGTGGAGATCGTTGGCATCAGGTACAGGGTGACCTCCTCATACCATGAAGCCTGATTCTCCCTAAACTGACATACATAAGCACAGACTCTGAATCCTAACTTTACTTGCGCTGAACTTTGTGGATCTGGGAGGGCCTGTCTGAGTGCCAAACCTGGGGAAATGCACCCTACTGCATTCACTGGAGGGATTTCTCTATTTCTAGTCACAAATAGCCCATGAACAGGCAGCAGAATTCCACATTAATTATGACATGCTTCCCTAACTTCTTCAGACAAGGATTCCTGCTTACAGATTTGTTTGCAAATTGCAAGTGTTGGAGAACCAACTAACAGTGTTTCCAAGTCATATGGTATTGTTTCTGTTCCTTGATTGGGTGACTTGGGGAACTAACCAATAACCAAGCAAACTTTGCATTGCATGTCTTGGTGTAAAACTAAAAATGTACACTCAGGGGTTTTGGTTTCGCAACTAAAAATATTTCAAGCTAAATTATTATCATTAAGTGCAAGAAGGTCATGGGTGTGATCAAAATTAGTTAAATTAATCACAAGAGTGAATCTCTGCAATGTATGCCTTGTCTTTCTATGTACTGCACCTTTTAAGGCTGATATTTTTCAAAGAATCCTAGGGGAGTTAGAGGATCAGCTCCTATTGAAAGTCTTTGCAAATAGAGACATAACTTCTTTGAAATTCCCAGCCTAGATATCTAAGAGCCTTGCTGGAGTCACTTTATGTGCAACTCATGGCAGACTGTCTAGGAGAAATCACACACACTGCGCTCTCCACTGGAGGCTTTATTTTTGTTTTTTCTTTAGTCTGAAAGGTATTCTGACTAAGTCTCTCTCTCCTCTTGGTGTATGGGAAGAGCATAACTCTCCTATAGAATGATTGATTATTTGTGAATAACATTTTGCACTGTTTCCCCAAGTCTGCTCTCAGTGCTCTGGGATTAGAGGAGGTTGGGAGATGGGGCTTAGCCCAGACTAAACAAAGGATTCTTCCCCCTTAGTTTTCATGTTGGCAATGGCTGCCTCGACCTGCAAGCCTTCCCTCGGTCCATAGCAGATGCTCGGCTGGTGTTTGAAATGGGTGCAGAGCTGGGCTACAAGATGAACTTATTAGACATTGGAGGTGGATTCCCTGGCACTGAAAACTCAAAAGTCCGGTTTGAAGAGGTATAAAGATTTCAGTTTGTGTTCTCTTTCGGCAGAGAAGGCAGCTGGGAGGGAGTCCTAGCTCGTATCACAGCTAGACTTGAAGCTCTGGCCTTTATTTTGAAAGGGTGGTTAACTAATAAATGTTGGAATAAGTGTTTCTGGTTTCTTTTTCCCCTGCCTTCTACCAATCAGATTGCAGCCACGATAAACTCCGCCTTGGACTTGTATTTCCCAGAAGGCTGTGGGGTGGAAATCATTGCCAAACCAGGACGATACTATGTAGCTTCCGCCTTTACCTTGGCTGTCAACGTTATTGACAAGCAGGAGGTTCCCTTGGATCCGCCTGGCTCAGACGGTAGGTTGAGTAGGTGGAACGATGCATCTTCCTGTGGTGCTGAGCCCCTGTGGAGGCAACAAGTTGCTGTGATGGGTAACTGAACTGTGGGCCAAAAGCCTTTTGCTCGGAAAGATGAGGGTTGAGAGCAAACCAGCATACATCTGCTCAGTCGTTCAGACCCTACTAGTCCCAAGTGGACGTGTTTTGATATTGGATGGCAGTCGTGACTGCAGGCAAACTGGGTAGGTGTTAATTCAGGCCTCAGTTCTCATTATCTGTGGCCATCAGCCAGGTCAGTGTCTGGTCGCCCCTCAAAAGCCACGTCGGGCTGACAAAGTCCCCTCAAATGGGGCATCTTTGTCCAGTCCCAGTAGCTGAAAGTATTAAACTTGACATGTGAATTGACCCTTCCCTGATCTCCCATCTCCCAGATGAAGAGTCTGGCAGCAAGAAGAACATCCTGTATTACATTAACGATGGCATCTATGGATCCTTCAGCTGCATTTTCTTTGATCGCACCTGCCCCAGCCCCGTCCTGCACAAGGTAAGGGGGGCTGTGCAACCCAAGAGGGAGCCACAGTCATGTCCCTTTTCCCTGGAGGAAGCGGGAAACAATAGACCAGAAATAACTTAGCGCTCAGCGGGGGGCCTGATCCACTTCTGGGATTCTCCCCAGCTGCCCCGCGTGCCTTTCCTCTGGTACGCTCTGTTCCCATGCTCAGTCCTTCGCTGCAGCATAAAGTCCCCTCCTACGGTTTGCAGGAGGATCTCGGGGGTTTCTTGCCCCGCTGCCCCCCTCCCCGAGTATCAGAGCTCTTTGGTGAGAACGTTTGGCTGTAACTCCCTGCAGTGCCTCCCTAGTCTGTCCTCACTAGAGAGCGACTGAGGCACTGTCAGGGTGCTGCTCCCTGCCTGCCCAGGCGCCCAGCATGGCGCTAGCCTCCCTCCCACATCTATCCCGCTCTGCGCTGAGCTCAGCCTGTCTGTGATATGGATGGTGATGTAGGCAAGGCAGAATGTATTACATAGTGTGACTCATCCTGGGTGTGACTCCACAGAAATCGGTGGTGTTTTCCCCAGAAGGACGTTGGGCTACGGTTTCTAACTCAAGTTTAACCACAAATGGAATCTTCAAAGGCTTTTGCCAGATGCCCTCCTCAGAGTGATTGGACACCAGAGATCAGCCCCAATGTATCAGACCATCGATAGCTTGACATTGGCTGCAGCAGTGCGACAGACACTGGGTAGATCTATAATTTCTGTAACTTTCTGGATCTACCTGTGGTTCTTTTTAATACACTGCTGGATCCTGGACACCTATTCTGAAGCATCGTTAACAAGTTTCCATGTTGGGAGAGCCCAGCGCAGATACACAAATGTGTATCTGCATCTGATCCGCTATCCGCAAAAATTATCTACAGATATCTACATCTATCTGTGGATTTGCAGAGCTCTACACTGGGGGCTGGGCTGAGGTCAAAGGCATCCCCTTGCCAGAGCCCAGTTGGGGAGAGCTGTGGGCAGCCGTGGGGAGCCTGCATGGAGTCGTGGACCTTCCGTCTGTCCTCGGCTGGGTGGAGAGCCTGGAGGGCAGGGACACGGCCGAGGGCTGCTCTCACCCCACCCCCCCGCACTGCGGGCAGGTGAAGGGTCCGTCGTGTCTCCCCACGGCTCTCAGGGTGGGCTCCACGTTGGCCTGGCCAAGGTGAGTGGGGAGACCTGTGGAGCTGCCTGGGAGCTGCTTGGGGCCCCCTGCCTGGGCAGGTGGAGGGTTTGTCGCAGCTCTGCACAGCTACCTGTCCAGCTTTTGTCATGGCTTCTCAGCCAGTGCCGGTCTGGGAGAGCCGGGCTGGCAGCTATGGGGAGCCACAGTGGACCCTCCACCTGCCCTGGGCATGAGGCCCAAGCAGTCCCCCGCCCAGTGTCCCTGAACTCAGTTCCCCCACCCAAGGCAGGTGGAGGATCCGGGCTGTGGTTCCTCACAGCTGCCCTCCTAGCTCTTACCATCAGAGCCCTCCGGAGATACAAAATTTGTATCCACACCCATGCTGCTATCCGCAGAAATGGTCTGCGGATGTAAGGCGGATCACTGCACATCCGTGGGTCTCTTTGTGTTGGCTCTAAAATGCCAGTGAGTGTCTTCTGTAATCAACCAGGTATCTTAGAGCAAAAACTGAGTTTTAAAGCTTCAGAACCAGTTGCAGGGATTTCAGAATGGAAGCAGGGCTGTAGCAAGACCTGAATCTGCCCCACAGGTCAACCCTATGCTAACTAGCAGCACTGTGTGTAACTGTGCATACAGTGGGCATGTCTACACCACAATTAGTGGTGTGACTCTGGCACCTGTAGACATATCTGAGATAACTCCAATAACAATAGCAGTGAAACCCCTGGCAGCACAGTAACTACCAGGGTCCCAGATGAGCCTGGACAGCCAGCTAGATCAAAGTTAATTCGGATATGTATACACGGGCTGCAGTCACACCTCTGACTGCTGTGGCGGCACACCCAGAGTCTGTTTGCTCACAAGGAGTGTTCAGGAAAGGATTTAAAGGGACAGACACAAACAATTAATATAGCTTTAAGAGATGTGACTAACAATGGAGGTGATTAAACTGGAATATACCATTAAAACAAACCTGTTGCCATTGACAGAGTTCATTCTTGCCTTTAGCTCGGGGAGACAATCCAGACAGACTGAGTTCCGTTTATGTTCCTTAACTCCCTAGAACTATCTGCTTCTGTACTAGTGCTGCAATGTCTGGATTGATTAAAATCCAAACAAACTGCTCTTCCCCCCCCCCCCCTTAAGGTCATTAAAATATGAACATTTCTAGTAATATTTCTTCCCATAAAACTCACTTTTTGCAGCCTACATTTTGGGCCTGCACTAGTCGATGGCTAGTCTGGTCAATTTGGATTAGTTTTCCATGGCGTTACTCCAGTCTTAAGACTAGATCTTCAGCTGGTGTAAATCCACATAGCCCCCTTGTAAATCAGTGTAGCTGCATTGCTATTAGTGGAGAAGTGTTGATTTATGCCAGCTGAGGATCTGACCTTTAATACGATTATTTAATTTACTAGCTTGATCTCCTGTGATGTCCATCTCCTTTGCCCCCCTCCCCTACAGAAACCCAGCCCACATCATCCCTTGTTCAGCAGCAGCCTCAGGGGTCCTCCTTGTGATGGAAAGGACTGCATTGCAGATGGCTTGGAGCTACCAGAACTGCAAGTTGGTGACTGGCTGACATTTGAGAACATGGGTGCCTACACCATAGCAGCCTCATCCTCATTTAATGGATACCAGCAGCCACAGATCAAGTACATCATGTCCCGGTAAGAGCCTGATAAGAGAACTTCCTGTAACTCATCCAGGAAAAGGCGGGGTGAGAATCAGTGCTCATGACTAACTGCCCTTGTGAGCCGGACTGGCCCAATGCAAAACTTCCATTGATTGCCATATAGCTAGGATTTCACTCTGTATCCAAACACCATCTAGACATGAACCAGCTTGCCCTGGGCGATCCCAGGCTGAGGTCTGGCAGCAGGCCATACAGAAGTCAGTGTGGTGTAATGGGGAGACGAGTGAGAGCAGAACTCCCTGTTCTCTGGGGATGGGTGTAAAACTGGGGCTAGAAAGAGAGCCTTGTTTTTTTTTTCTTGCTTACAGGGAAGCTGTCAGGCTGCTTCAGGGGAAGCTGCCACTACCAGAAGAAGAGGATAGAGAGAGCATGTGCACTCCTCTCTCCTGTGGCTGGGAAATCACAGATACCTTGTGCATTACCCCTGTCTTCACTCCAGCTAGAATCACGTGAGCAGCACCAGCCATGACGGGGGCAGATCCTGAACCAAGGGGACTCTTGCATCTATTTCTCATGCCCTCCCAGATTTCTGCCCTGAAGTAGGACCTGTTTTACATTCATTGTGGTTTCTTAAGTATGCAACATAAATCCTGTTCCTCCTGCCTGTGTTGTGTTGCCTGCTGTGTGCCATCGCAAAGGGCAGAGCATTTGGTTTGTGGGTGTTTATATGCCGATTGGGTTTACATTATTTTTGCAAGTTATCCTAATAAATTGTTTTTTTTTTATAAATAACCAGTTGGATTTTCCTCCTCTTCCTGCTAAGGGGAGATTTGCAGAGCACAGCTGGTCTCAAAGATAGAGCATCATCGAGACATGTACAAGCTACATTGTAGTGCTGTTCATCCAATCCAGGCTCCCAGGGAGAGAGGCAGGGCATTTTAAACTGCTCTGGCACCATTTACTGGTAGATCATAGGCCAGCTCAAATGTATGCCCAGTATATTGTTATATTTAATGGTCGTAGCCTATAGCAGGGTGACCAGACATCCCGATAAAATCGGAACTGTCCCGATTTCGAGCAGTTTGTCCCAGTCAGGACGCCATTTGTCCTGATATTTTGTTTTGGGCATATTTTTTTATTTTTATTTTTATTTTTTAAACACTCACCCGTCTGGGTCTTTGGCGGTAATTTGGAGGAGGGTCCTGCAGTTGGTGACGGTCTTTGGCAACATTTCGGCAGCAGGTACTTCTGTCTTTGGCAGCAAGGTTTATTACCTGCCGCTGAAATGCCACCGAAGACCGTCAGCGACTGAAGGACCCTCCACCAAATTGCCGCCGAAGGCACTCCCCGCTACGGCAGTCCCAATATTTTCAAGTTACCATCTGGTCACCCCTAGCCTCTACCCACTTCTGGTTTTAAACTTTTAATGATGAAATGTTTAAAAAAACCAGCACAAAGCACTGAGCCAGTTTTGCTTGAGCCAGGCAAGGTGAGCTATCAAACAACCAATGAGAACAAGCTTTTTATAGGGAAAGTAACTAAAGAGGTAACAATTAGTGATTAAAATCAACCGTTGAGTCATCCTGGTCCACCGCCTCTTAGAGACAGATTTTTCGAAAGAGCTTAGCTGCCATTTAGGCACCTAACTGGACAATGGGAGCAGCTGGATGCTGTACTGGTCTGAAAATCCAGCCCTTAGCATTCATGGCTTGATTGGGGCCTACCTGTGATTTTTGCTTGTTATAAGTAGGACAGGAACTGGCAGCAGTAATATCTTTTTAAGTCCCTATTCTGGAACTCTTTTAAGTACACGAGTAGTCCTGCTGAATAGAAGAACAGGGGGAGCTGTCTTGTAGATATTCAACACTATAACAAAACCACATACCATGCGAGGTTTGATTTTTTTTGTGACAAATATGTGGCAAACTCCTATCTGTCATGGAACCATGTGTCGTGTCTACTTGGAATTTCTGCGCAGCAGTAGGCATCGAAATCAAATCCCCCTGTCCTAAAAGCACACATTTTTAGCACTTGAGCTAAGGGAGACTCTCGCTCAGCGGCTAGAAGTGTTGGACATATGACAGAGTTGAGCAGTTCAGAGTCCCACCAACAGTGGGCAGTGGTGATGCATACGCACTGATATTCATTACAATGCTACTACCATGGCCACTGCAGAGTCAGGTCCCTTCAAGGCTGGAGACAGGGCCATTGACTATCTCTTTTATTAAACTAATGAAATAAGATATGTCAGCTGCAGAGACAGCATTTCCACCCATGACAAATCCAGAGTGGGTGGGGTCCCTTGCAGCAGACAATAAGTCTCCTGGATCAGCAGCATAAGCAAGTCAGTTTTTAAGGGATCTGTTAGCAGATAGAATCCTACCATCTGGAATCCACCATAGTTGCAGGGAAACTCACTTCTGCATTAAAACTAGGTTTTGTATGTATTATTATTTTGATGATGGCTGTGCTGAAGGGGTTATGGAGAGCAGGGCCTCAAGGTGCTAGGTGCTGGACAAATAGAGTAATAGACAGTCGCTGTTCTGAAATGCTGACAAGACAGACAAAGCTGTGGAAAAGGGCTGTAACACATTAGCGGAATGACAGGTGGTAGTGGGGTTTAGCAGACCAGAGGGAAGGCAAATACCACAAAGGAGGAAGGAAGGGGAGGGGTATGCTGGGCAGCCTGCCCCAAGGCTGGTGGAGTGAAGCTGAAGTGAGGGATGGACTGAAGGAGGAGGCTGGAGCTAACAGCTAATCAGCACATGGGAGAGAACTCTCCAGAGTCAAATTGTAGAAAGCAGCATGGTCACATCAGCAGAATCCTTGCTACTGATCCTGCTTCTGGGTTTGCTCCTGCCAGGTTGACAGTTGCAGGGCTCTGGGGGTAGGATTAGCTCCTTCCTGCAATTTTTCTTCCCCACAGCAGGGATTGGTGGGTTGGAGGGGCACTGCAATGGCCTAAGTACCTAAAAGTTGGGAGTCACCCCTGCATAGCAACAGGCACAGAGTATTAACCCTGGCTGAGTTCTATCTTTCCCTATTACCCCCTCTATGCAGCAGTACCCACTGAGGCTACTTCCATGTCTGCTCAGGCTGACTTGAGAGTTGCTCTGGGCCCTGGAGTTGGTTTGTTCTGGAATCTTTCTTCCCCAAGCCCACATGGCTTGAGGGATGGGGGAGCCCCCTCTGAGTCTCAAAACAGGAAATGCTTCCATAGTTTAAATTGGAGATCAATGCTGATGCCTTGCTAAACAGCGCCTACAACACTCCACTGGCTGTTTTTATGTTTAAGCAATAATGATTCATCAAGGTGCAGGATCTTTCCTGGGGATTAATCACTGCTCTCAGAAGGGGATCCAGGAGTATCAAACAGAAATGAGATCAGCCCTGAACTTGACAATTACCAGGGTTTTGAACATTGCCAAGAACTATCATGTTCAACAAAACTAACACAGACGGACAATGGAGTACTGTGTGCCCAGAGGTCTGGAATAAAACCACTGGGGATTCAGAGGTTGGAAACAGAAAGCAGTGAGCTGGGAGCTAGGTATTTTCTGGATACACTTCTATGATTTCAGGAAGGATCCGAGGTCTAAGGAATCATTACATCATCCCATCTGACCCCTGGGGGGGGATATGATACCCCACAAAGACACAGAGGGCTGGAGGGTGTGGATCATTCATTACTCCCCCCAGCTTGCAGGGGACACCAGGGCACTGTCATCCTTTTAGTCTGCAGGAGACCCTGGGGAACAGTCACCCCCCATCCTGCAGGGGGCGCTAGAGGTGTACTGAGGAGTCGACGTGTTCCCCTCCAGTTCGCAAGAGACGCTCTCTCTCTATTTTTCTATGATAACTTCCCCGTGAGGTGACTCCGAGCCGTAAAACACAGCGCGGGTGGCGTGCGAAGGGAGCGGTTTACGGCAGCGGGTGTCGTAAAAGCCCCGAGAGGACGCAGGAGGAGGGCGCGGCGGCGGTCGCAGGTGAAGCTCCTGGGTTGGAGCGGGGGGGGGGTTGTTCCGGGGTGACGGGCTCGCGGGAAGCCTCATCTCTCCTTTGCTCCCCGAGTTGTGGGGGACCGGGCCCCCGCGCTGCGCGGCCAGACTCCGGCTCTCCCGCGCAGCCCCCGGAGTGTGTTGGGGGGGCGGTGCCCGGGGGCTGCAGACCCCGCCCTGCGCCCCCGCCAACAGGGGAAGGGGGGGCTGGGGGGTCGCCTCACGGGTTGCCCCAGCTCCTGCTCCGCCCCCAGGGGTGCGTGGAGGGGGCTGACCCAGGGGCTTTCCCCAAACCGTTTTCTTAATCCCCTCCTTCACCCCCCCCCCCCGTCTGTTGTGGAGAGGTGTTGGTTCTTTTTCGGGGAGGGCAGCCCGTGAGGCTAGAGTTGGCTGTAGCTTTCGGGTTGTTGCTGTTATAAATGATGAGCGGTGCTTGCTTGCATTCTCTAGTGGTATTTCTTGCTGCTTTTTGCAGCGCTCATCAACTTCAGATCCAGTTGTTCAGAGGTGAAGAAATCTTTGCAGGATAACGAAGTTTATCCACATATTGAGTTTGATTTTAATTAAATCTACCTTGCATCTGTTCTGTTTGTCAAACCATTTGTTTCCCATTAAGGAAGAAAATTATGTCTACAAGGGCATTTGTTTCTGGTGCAAAAGACAGTTGGGAACAAGGGTTTTTCAGGTTTTGTTTCCATGTTTCTGAAGCATATCCACTTTTTGCTGACAGATTTGAAAATGTAACCTCTTGATATTTCAATCACATCTCAGCTGGTACAGAACTCACGCAGCTGATCTGTGTTTATGATTTCCTTCATTTTGAGTGCTTCCATTACGTTCGTAAAGTCTGAGAAACTAAGGGCTTGTCTACACCGGCAATGCTAAAGCACTGCCGTGGCAGCGCTTTAACGTGGCTTGTGTAGTCGTGGCAGAGTGCTGGAAGAGAGCTCTCCCTGCACCCTAAAAAACCATCTCCACGAGGGGCATAGCTACCAGCACTAGTGCACTGTCTACGCTGGTGCTTTACAGCACTGAAACTTGCACTCAGCGGGGTGTTTTTTTTCACACCTCGAGTGAGACAGTTGCAGCACTGTAAAGTGCCAGTATAGACAAGCCCTAAGCTTCTCATAGAGCTCAATGGGCTTCAGAGCTGTCATTACATTGTCTGAAGAGAAATCAAACTAGTTATCAGTATACAAGAACATAGAGTCATAAAACTTAATGAAATCTTGCTTTATGTTCACTTTTTGTTCTGGTCCTGGTTTTCCATCAGTTTGATGTGGAATCTAAAAGAAAATCTTCTTTACAATTTATCTACTTCATCTTAAAATGGTACATCTTTGTGTACACATCAGTAATGCAGAGCTTTGATTCTTCCAAATGCCCCACAAGCTTGTCGACGCAAGTCATGCTTGGGGGCACGGGGAGAACACCTGTAAATTTCCACAATGCAGGTATGCACACTATCTTCAGTGAAGTTACTTATTTGAAGTTACTGGGCAAGCATCACCTAGTGACTTGAAACAGGCCTTAATTGCAGGCCAGTGTCTCAGAAGGTGGTCAACTGCTGGGTTAAGGGATAGCCATCTTCTACTCACATGTCTCAAGTACTTCCTTCCGTTCAGTTTCAATAAACTCAGAAAAAACCTTTGCGTTCTTCTCTGCACTTTGCAGGCACAAAAAAGTGGTTGCAAATTTCCAACACAATCATTTCTACATCAACTAACGGCAGATTGCTAGCATGTTTGCAGGTATCATGGGTTGTGTGTGCAAGGTAGTTTGCCTTCAGAATGCAGTCATTTTCAGCAATAACTGATGCATCTGTGAACTATGGCAAACACAGCTTGGTGTATTATCAGCCAAGTACGCAGTAATACAATTAATGTTAAGCTGGTGTTTCTCTAGGCAGTTTTTAATGGCGTGATGAATCTGCAAGTGGCATTCATCATTGTCTTCATAAAAATCAAGCAAGTTGCATTGAACACCATTTGATATGATAAAGTATCCCAAGCACATTGGAAACATCTTTCTTTTCCTTTTATTTGAGACATCAGTTGCTACAGAGAAGTATATGGGCTGTTGTGTTGGCACTGGTAATAAATTCAGTAAACAATTCCTCATGGACTTTGGGGCCAAAACATTGGTCATCAATAGCTCTGCCTTGATTCTTTCACAAGACTGTTAACAATATTTGAATCATGAAACATTTCACTAGCAAGCTTATTGCCACCGTGCATGCTGTTGTAACTAAGGCCATGTTTAACTATGTGGTAGATGGTTGCAATTTCTCATGCTGCAGTTCTGTCACCTTCAGAGTAAGAGCCGAAGAGTTTAATATTTTGCCATACCTTTGGCATGTGTGTTTTTCTTATGCCCATTGTTACCGGTGTGAGGCCTTAGGTAAGTTTTGCCTCCATGCTTGATAGTGAATTCACACCAGTAAAAAGTACAAGAGGTTTTACCAGAAATCCTATAGAAGTCAATGAATACAGAAGTATTAGTAGGATTAGAATTTTAGGCCTTGGCTAGACTAAAAGTGGCTTGCTGGTATAGCTATATTGGCAAACTCTCCTAGCGTAGATACAGTATTTACAGGTAAGAGCACTTTTGGTCGTCTATCTTATCATAATAGCTAGCTCTTATACAGCACTTTTTATTGTTAAATCTCAAGATCCTTTATAAAGGAGGTAAGTTTTAAATATCCCTGATTTACACATGGGAAAACTGAGGTACAGAAGTGACTTGCCCAAGGTCACCTGGCAGGTCAGGGTCAGAAGAGACAATAGAACCCGGGTCTCCTGAGTCCCAGTTCAGTGCACTACCTACTACACTATATAAGCAAAAGCACTTTTGTGTCAGCATAACTGTATCTACACTAGGGCTTTTGCCAGTATGCAAATTTCATAAAAAGAATCACACCTCAAGCAATATTCTAGGCTGGCAAAAGTTTCTAATATAGACCATGCCTTGGACTATAAGCTTTCTATGGCAGGGATCATCTTTTATTTTTATCTCATACTGCACCAACCACATTGTTAGGTGTTGAAATTTCAGTTAAAACATATATTTATAAATATACTGAAAACGTTAATAGATTTTTATTTTTTTTATAAAAATCTAAATTTGAGGCATAAAGTAGATGACTATCATATTAATTATACATTTAAAAAAAGTGATTTACTGCTTTGTTGGTGAAAATGCATACCAAAAATTCAACATTTGATACTTAGCATTAATGTCTCATTCTAGTAGTTCCAAAGCCCTACTGTAAGAAATAAAGCATTAAAATTGTGGCTGTGTTCTCTGTAGCTGTACTGTTATGGACAGTGTATTGTAAAATTTAGACTGTCTATAGTACAGTCTCTCTTCCCTGAATAGCCAATAGTGCAAATAAACATAGAATGCATGCCTGGGGCCAAATACAGCAATCGTTATTGGGTTAAATCCCCTGTGACTTCAGTGGAAGCTTAGCCTGAGTAGAAAAACTGGGTAAGAACTCTGGGCTTATCTTACAGACCTGAGCCACACAGTACAGTATCACAATTGTTAAAGATCATGCAAACCTAAGAACATGCAGTGAAATGCAAACAGAAGAAGGTACCAACTTCCTACATGTCGCATATAAAAAAGGTGTTGAAAATTCATGGAGATCTGTTGCAAAAATGCAATCATAAAGTACTTTTAACTCATCCAACGCTTTTGAGTACAATTACCCTTTGGCCTGCCTATGTTAGTTGGGAGATCAGAGACAAGGAGAATGAAGAGATTTACAAGGGCTTGCGAATTATAACCTCCAAGATCATACAATCAAAAGGTCTGTATATATAAAAAATATCTGAGAGTACATGCATATGTGTGTGTATATATAAACAGGTCCATGTATTACTTTAACTGAGTTTGGTGTTAAATACTATTTTATCAATGCATTTTATTATGAATGAAGCTTGTGTACAATAGGAGCTATCCATAGAAATGCCATTGAGTGGATATTTTTGTTGTTTTAAAAAATGGTTCCAGAACATTTTCTCTTTGTTCAGATGCTAAAGAAGTTAGCTTATATTATCTCTGCCTGTCTTCCTACAAAAGAATAGATACTATATGTTGGATGAATGTTTAACTCTTGCTTCTGCTCTTGTGAAAATAAAACTTAAATGAATCACTTGGAAAAAGTATTAAATCATGCACTAAAAAGCCTTATTTGAAATATCTGCTTTCATATGCTTCTGTTTTACTGAGCTAAATCTCTAGACTAGTCTTATAACTGCCATTCTTTATCTCCCTCCTCACTTCCTGCTCAGCCATGCCATTTTGGGATCTCCAAGATCAGCTGGGACTCAATGTGGACAAATGGTTGCTGCATCAAAGCTCAGAGCAGCCCTACAAGCGGGCAGCTCTGTGCCATGCCTTTGAGAAGGAATGGATGGAGTGTGCCAATGACATTGGGCAGATTCGTGCACGCAAGGAATGCAGACTAGAATATGAAGACTTCCAAGAGTGTATTAATAGGCACAAAACGGTAAGAAGAAATGAGCTAGGTATGGGCAGGGGAGGGAGGGAGGTAGAGGGAATGTATATTACACACACTGAACACTGGGATAAATAATAGGGCTATGCAAAATTTTCAGTCCAGTACAAAGAGCAGTAACCGTACACCTGTCACTAACCCCTGGGTCCCAACTTCTGCCTCCAGATAAACATCTGTGATTCCTAGTGACTTCAGTGAGAGCCTGAGAGCAGAATTTGACCATAGAAATGCATGATTAGGATGCAGTGAGAAATTTAGTATTCTGTAGAGAAAGCAGGGCAGAATATCATCAGTGGATTAGTCCTATGTCTGACTCTCAAAACATTTTTTTTTATTTTCTTGGAGATTTTGTTCCTAGTCAGTGCCTGGTTATTGTTGGGATGAGTACATTGTAGAGTCTGAGCAAATAACCTTGTTGTTAAATTCAGACATGGAACTCTTCAAATCTTGGCAGCGTTTGTGTTTATTTGTAAACCTGACTCTCTCAAAAAATGCTCCCTTCAGTTCTTTTACGCTGAGGCAACAGATTGGTCAGCTCAGCAGGAAACCCAGTATGTCAGGTGACATGCCTGTCTTGGCTAACTGAGCCCCAGAGCTTGGGGAACACTGTAGCATGCTGTCTACTTTCCAAGAACTTCAGCTGTGATTCACTCAACTTCCTGCTCCCCAATGCAATAATCCATGATTCAATAAGGAAAACATGGATTTGAGATCTTTGATGGGTAGACCTGCCTTCTTAAAAAGATGCCAAGGACTGTCGTAACAAGGGATATCAGGCCATTCTGAGTTATATTTCCCAGTTTGTCTTACTGTTTCCCTGTTTCCTGATTGCAAGGTCTCTAATCCTACTGTAGTCGCAATGTGCTTATAGCGTGGAGTGGTTATAAACACAAATATTGCCTATTAAGATGATACACATATCAGTTAGTAACAGGTAACTGAGCATATGTTATAAAAATAGTTTCCCTCGGAGGATATTTAGTGATTTGTGTAGCACTACATTTTCAAAACAGTTTACGGACATGAGCCCTTACAACGCTGAAGCTGCTTAGATAAGGTTAATTCTTTCTGATCTTATGGGAACACAGTGACAGATATGTTTACAAGGGCAGCTTATGTGTAATGGGGCCATCACTGTCAAGTTATTGGGGACACAGGGCAGAAAGGGACTTCAGGAGGAGGAGTAAGGTGGAAGGAAGGTTAGCGTTATTACTTATTCAGAGCATTGTAAGCAAATAACATGATGTTAAAGGCTGTGGGGTGAACTCTCAACTCTAAATTTACCCTGTGGTTTCTATGAAAGTTGTATCTTGACTCAAACCATGTGATTCTTAGTAATAAATGTTTATCATATGGTAGCTGAAAGACCCCAGTTGGGACTGGAGCCCCATTGTGCTCGTTGCTGTACAAATATAGAAAAGACCATCCTTGTCCTGAAGGTTTACAGTATAAAGGCAAGACTTTCTCTAGTGGATGCGACTGTGCGCATGGTGCCTTGTATTTAGGCATATTAGTGACTCCATTCATGGAGAAGTCTGTTAGGATGCAGTTTTCATTGGAATACAAAATATGCTGGGTTACTCAAATATCACCCATGCTGTGGCTCACTTTACTTACTTGTTTGTAATTTTTGTCATTTTTGTTATTGGTTTTTCTTTTTTTATAACAGAAAAACCCCTCAATGCTCCTAAAACACTATATGCAGCTCTTCGTCCATAATAACAAGTGTGTGTGTGTGGCTGATGGAGGAGGGGAAATAAAGTGGATAAGGAAACAAATTCTAGTTTAAAGTTTTCCTGGGAGTGGTTACAAATGACGGTGGAAAGATTTTTAAAATTCTGATAATGTCTATTAAAAGACAGACAGTAAAATATAACAATCTGTAACCCATGAAATGTTCGTGCATGTGTTTGGTGCTGCAGCCACTGTTGGAATACACAACTACATTTGTTCTAGTTTTCCATTCCATTCAGTGGAGCAATGCACACATGGTTATATAGATTCTCATTGCAATTATACTGTATTGGGAGGGGATGTGGTAATACTGTTTGTACCTTGTAACTAGAATGTCCTAGTGCAGGGGTTCTGAAACTGAGGATCAGGACCCCTCGGGGTCTCGAGGCTATTACGTGGGGAGTCGTGAGCTGTCAGCCTCCATCCGAAACCCTGCTTTGCTTCCAGCATTTATAATACTTTTTAATGTATTTAACACTATTTTTAATTGATAAGGGGAGGGTTGCACTCAGAGGCTTGCTATATGAAAGGAGTCACCAGTACAAAAGTTTGAGAACCCCTATCCTAGTGCCAGTATCCTGACCTGTGAGGCTTTGAAGGAAGCTACACTATTCCCACTGCTTCTCTAGTGACCTCTTTTCCTGCTGCACAGTCTGTATTCTGTAACTCATTTGTCTTTGGCAGGTAATGCGTCTGAAGACAATTGTGGCTCAGAAGAAGAAGCTGATAAAGGAAGGGAAATACACACCACCCGAGCACCACAGTGGCAAACCGGAGGCCAGGCCTTGATCTGCTGCTGGTGACACTGAGTCCCTCTGACAGCAGAGCTAACCATGCATCACCCTCTGTGCACGTGTTGTGGGAATGAAACTCTTTTGTTAAAGTTAGCCCAGTTATACCCTGTGTGCAGCTGTTCTGCTGCTGGCTGTCTCTCTCCTGCAGGCCAGCCATACAGAGTATATATGTTCTGAATAAAGGATCTGTCACCTTTTAGATTAAGTGATGGCAGTGTAACTGATCAGTTCAGAAATTAAATCTCCTTTGGAACCCTTCTCTTGGCTCTGTCTTGTTTTTCCTGAGGAGTGGCATATGAGTTAGTGTCCTAAGTTTGAGAGGGATCCTAGTGGCACTAGAGCAGCTCACAAATGGATTGTAAAAATTTCCTGTGCTGACATTTGGGGCCTGATCTGCAAAGACGCTGCCTGCCTACAACTCCAATTGAAGTCCATGGGAGCTGGGAACACTCAGCACTCCTGAAAATCAGGCTGCAGCTACCTGCCTTCCCTTCGTTACTTCTGTGTCCTTTTAAAAGCCCTGGCCACATATCTTTAGTATAGCATAAACTAGGCTGTCTGGTCACACAGAAAGAACAATGTGCAGATTCCCCTATCTGTGATTCCAGGAGATCATTACTCATCACCAACATTCTTCCCTTCGGAAATATCTTTACAGCTCTATACCATAGTCACAGTTCTACCATAAAGTTTCAGTGCCCAAATCATAAACTCAGTCCAATAATAAGTCAAATTTGGATCCAAGCTTCCTTAAAGTTCAGCCGTTTGGATCCTGGATTCTGGGACAGGCCTGTATCTCTGCTTTCTCCATGTGCTGTTAATTGGACCCAGCAAGAGGTGCATGAGTACAAATTTGGAGTCAGAAGGAATCTCAAAGATTTATTGGTTCATCTTGTCAGCAGCTGGAACGCGGAGCCAAACTACAGCATTTAGAACAGCTTCCAGAAGGGGGTGGGTGTGTGTGATGAAGTTCAGCGTGTCCAAAATGTATGAGAGGAATGACGGTTCATTTACAGCCTGCTCAGTTGCTTCGTGTGGGATCAGCATATATATTGGACATATCAGGGACCTGGAACATTAAAACTGGGTGACAGAAATTCATGGTAAAATATAACATTTGCATTAAGATCCAGAAAGTGTTTGATCACTGTAGAGAGACAACATGAGGGAGGTAATATATTTTATCAGTGTAGATTTCCTCCTGGCCTACCACCTGCAATGATTTGATTTTTGCTTGGCAGCAATAAATTTTTTCTTTTAAACCCTGTGTGTCAGTCTAGTCAACCTGAAGAAGAGCTCTGTGGCGCTTGAAAGCTTGTCTCTCTCACCAACAGAAGTTGGTCCAATAAAAGATATTACTTCACCCAACTGGTCTCTCACATATCCTGGAACCAATACAGTTGCAACACCTAAGTCCAATCAATTGTGTTCTGAACTCTCCTAATGGATGACTGGCAACAGTTCAGGCTGGCTCTGGGTGTCTGTGGCAATTCCACTTCCTACTACCTTCTAGGCTTCTGTGCATGGTGACAGCTCCTGTTTAACACATTTAGGAACTGGGGCCTGATACTCTGGTTTCATATCTTTGCAAATGTGAAAGCTTTATTTTTGTTCTTCATTTGCCTGAACACTCAGCTGGTTTTGGAAAATGGTTGAAGCAAATGTGTACCTGAGAGCATAGAGGGGAAATGTCTATGTTTTAATCTAGGGCTTTTAATACCCAGGGATTGGGATTTTAATGTTTAATCTTTGATAGAGTCTATGAATTTCTTGATCCTCTCAGAAAGCTACAACTAAGTTGATGCATGATGATATAAACACTATAAATTACCACAGACAGACCAAAATGCTGTTTAGAAGGTGATGATAGCTTGTTTTTGATTTAGGAGTTATTGTTCTCTAATTCTCTCTCTGCTGATCCCTGCATTTGTCATTGTTCAGCAGGATATTAAGCCTTATGCATTAGCATTGAGATACAAACGGGCTCCTTGGTCTCAAAGAAGCTGATGAAAGATGGGTGAGGAAAAAAGAAACTCATGAATCTGTTGCTTGCAGAAATGTCTTAAATAATCATTTAAGGGGAAAAGAACTCCAAGTTCACAGAGTAAATTGATTTATGCTCAACTGGTATTTTCTTACGTTTGCTGGACCATGAACCATCTAAACCTCAAGTCTTGTTAAAGCAGCTGGCATTAAATGCTTGGGGGGGAGGCGGAGCAAAAGAGCTAGGTAAAGATATGAGGAAGCATCTACAAAGCTCTGTTAGGGGAGAGGCTCAGTCCTGCTCTTCCTCCAATATGAAATTGAATGGTTAATAAAGCTTCCTACTGCACACTGTGAAGTCAGCAAGAAAATGTAGCTTGTCTGGATGTGTAAATCTCCCCACTGCCTACAGAGAAAAGCAAACAGCTAATTATCACTGTGTTCAAACACCTGCATCTGTCCTGGGGCTGGGTGGGTAGTGTTGCTGGAGGAACAATTACTGGGCGATCTCCTAATTGGAACAGGACAGATCAGTGAATTAGTCGGGGATACAGAGCCTTTCTGGTCAGGCTCCTGGCTCGTGTGGTGGACGGTAGAAAGTTGTTGCACTGAAATCTGTTGGGTGGCTGATGTGAGATGAGTTGGGGGTCTCAGACCAGGTCCTACTGGACAAATGTCCTTATCACAAAAACTCAGTCTCAGCAGAGAGGCCAAGGAGTGATTGGGCTGGGGCGACTAAGCTTAACCCTTGAGATGATGCACACGGACAAAGCCAGCCCTGGCTTAAGCAGGTGCAACTGGGCCAACATATTCTTGGGGACCTGTGCATCCCAGATTCATGTAGAGAGGAGAGAGAAGGACCTTTCTGTAAGAACTCCCTGTTCTAGGGTAGCGCAGATAGATTTTTCTAACCAGAGTAACTGACTCACAGCAACGTTCAGTTACTTGCATGTGGTCAAACTGGGCTAGGAATAGACCCCACAATCCTAGCCACTGTGCCCTAAGGACTAGAGTCCACTGTTTTACTTATCAGGTCTAGCTTTGGGCTGGGTCTAATAAATCAGCAAGGAGGGACTTTTTGTCCCAAATCTTGACATAAGCAATATTCTCTGTTTGTGAACCTTGATTAAAAACTTGTTTGTCAGAGTGAAAGCATAACAGGTGTCAACCCTGCAGCATGTGACTTTCAGGTGAGTAAGCAGGGTCCTGGGGGGAGTGAGGCTCTTACTGGTTTCCTGATAGGGATTCTTATCCATCTGCTGCCTCCAAAACACTTCTTTCTATTTAATTTCCTCCTGGAGGAGTTTGTGGGTTTTCCCTCCCCCAGCAGGCCCCAGATGATTGATTTCTATAACCCAGATGAATTTCTGCAGCTAACTGTTCAATCTGATTCATTTCTGCTATAATCCGCATGGTGTGGGATGGAGACATGCTTCTCCCTGGCAGTTTGTAAGGTGAATGGAGTGGGAAACATTAGGATGGAATGCAAACAGAGAGAGACCCAAACCCACAAAATTTGGATCGTGAGCTGGATCTGGATGTCAAATAGCCCAAAACTCTGGGATGGCTGCATGTAGATTTTGGAGTCAGACCCGAAGGCACCTGAGGATGAAGCATTTATTTTTGCTCAGCATCACATTCCTTAAGTTCACATGGTGGCGATTGTGCCTCTCCTTATCGTGAACTGTGTCTGAAAATAATGTTTTGAATTAAATCTGGCATTTCTCAGCCTTTTTGTTGTCAGTGACCTGGTTTCTGAGAAGAATGATGTAATGTTGATTCTGTCCTGACCAGATTCTGATATGATTTACACTAGCCTAAATGAGGAGTAAATCCACGTAACTTAATGGAGTTTTACTGATGGTGAGATCCAAATCAGTCTCTGAGTATGGAAGCTCAGTGTAAGAGACAGGAAAGCTTTACCCAGTCAGATTGCATTAGATTCTGATAATCCAGAGAGGAACTTTCCTGTGCGATGTTTTCAAATGTGAAACCTGTTTAGTGAGGTTTTATGTAAAGGGGGTGAAACTTACATAATAGTGCTGACATCCAAGTAGATTATTATGCCTCAAATACAGAGGCAGAAGAGGGGAAATATTCCATATGGAGATCAAGGAAACAGACATTAAAAGAGCTATGAGAAAAAAATAAAAATAAATGCTTTAAGGTTGAACCTTCCCAGTGTGTTTTTGTGGTGTTTGTAAGCTCCTTGGGATGGACACACACACACACAAACACACACACACACAGAGTAATATTTGCATTGGACGGAGTAGTTACAATGTCCTGGAGGTCTGGTGATGATGTGTCATGGGTAGTGATGCATGTCGCACATTCTGGGTGTTCAATATGGGTCATGGCACACCTGCTGCTGCATATTTAGCAGTACTGAGAAACTATAAATAGGGGTATTTAGAGAGAAAAATAGGGGACTGTTTTTGCCTCATTTAAATACATTGGAGGGGGAAGGCTTTTTGGAGAAACAGAGGGGGGAGTGATAGCTATTTTGCTATAAAGCCCCCTCACCTCCAAGATATAACAATAGGCCAGCTGTGCCTATCTATTATGGCAATGTCTTGGAACCGCAATCAAGGATTGGGGGCTTCATTGTGGTAGGTGCTGTACAGACAAGTAAAAGCGTCCCTGAGCTTACCACCTTGACCTCTCCCACGTGTCTGGAAATCAACATGCAAGAAAGAGAAATCCCATCGTGTGGAGAAATCTTCCAGGACTTGCATGTGAGATACTCCATTTGTTTGACAAACTGGCACCAAAAAGAAATAATGGGCAGGGGACAGAGCTCCAAACAATAGCTTTGCAGTGAGCCCCTGACGTTCTGTCTAGCCCTGTTCAAAAGACAGGGACAGGGGTGCTGTCTGACAGTCCCCGTAAAGAGAACTTTCTTGTATCTCATTTTGGGACCATCACATCCTCCTCATTGGTGATGATTTATGATGTAAAGAGCCCTCCTCCATAGATGTGAGCTGTGCTTTGAAAAACGTGAAGACAAGGTCCTTGTCCAGAGGTGCTTAATGTTGGACACAGACAGAGACACCATATGGGACAATAATTCCAACACAAGAAGCTGCAGAGAAACAGTTGTTGAGGAGGCCAGTATAGGAGGCTTGGGGAAAGGAGTGGGTTTCAAGCAGGGGTTTGAGGGAGGCCTACTTGATGACTGTTCTCTTCATCACAGTGCTCATTCAATCAGTTGCATCACGAGTCCCTAGAAAACCGGGCATATAATAGCAACTGCGACTGACTCATAACTAGAGTGGTGCTAGTGGAACAGGCGGGTGCGACTGTGATAATTGCTACTTTGCTAAATAAACGTCCTGACAGACTCCGAAAGAGAAGAGATGTGTCTAAAAGGGAAAAAAAAGCTCAATGACCTGGCAGTGTCAGAAGTGGAAATCAAGGCTAGTCCAGGCGTCAAAGGAAATATTTAAATATATCTAAATACTTCTGTCTACCAAGTGACTCTTCAGATCATTCCACAACCGAATTGCTCTGTCAACAACTGTTCTTGCAGCAGAAAGCTAATGGCAATGATAGCGGTAGTGATAGCAAGAACCAAGAAGGGCTGAACCATTCGTGTTGGTTACAGCTGTATTTGAAATTTCAGTTCATGAGCAAAATAAATGAAACCTGGGGAAAAATCCCAGTTCAGAGAAAGGTAAAAATACACCCGGGCAATTCCTGGAAAGATGGAGAAAAGTATCTTTATCTCCTGATGGGTGAGTTGCAGCATTGTGGAAGTTTGTATTGAAACACAAATACTAGGCGTGAAGATCAGCCATAATTTAAGTATGTTTCCTTAAATGACCGGAAAATTTTGGCCCTTAAACTCCCTGGCTGAACACCAATAGGCAAACCAGACCTTTAGAGTCCCCCTGCTTCTTGTGCAAGTCACAAGAAAAATCCTAAAAGGAGCATGTTTTCAGTGTATATTTTATATGAACTTATTCGCCAGTGTTTGCTTCATTGGGATTTTATTGGCTTGAAACTAAAGTGTGAAACCCTAGACATAATCTAGAGAGAGCCAGAAGGAAGACAGAGAGCTAGGACAGCACAAAGACCTCTCCTCAGAGGTCCATCAGAAATCCTTGGAGATTTTTCTTTTATAGCTCTTAATGTGGATACCAGCCATCCACAATGAGGATTCCCAGAGGAAGAGAGACATAACATACTCAGAATGTTAGGGACCAGTTTTTCCAAGTCCTTAGCCACATTAAATCAGCTCATGTGGAGAAACCCTAGAAACCCTTGGAAAAGATTTACCTTGTCCCAGGCCTTACCTACACTAGAGAGGAATTGCTGGTATAACTACAGCAGTCTGTCTATCTTACTGGCAAACCCTTTGTAACAATGCTGGTCTTGGTGGGACACAACAGAGAGTGCCAATTCAGGACAAACTGCTTAAAGCAGGGCAGTTACAGCCCAAGGCTGAGGGGTTTTCCACCTCTAAGGCAAACCAAACCAGCCAGCCTGAGAGGACTTTGGTTTTGCCCCACTGGCTAACCACAACTCACACAAGCAATTCCCTTAGACACTCCAGTTTCCCAGTATCACCACCAGGGCCACTCGTTATGGGGATGAATGGTTATGAAAACGAATACCCCAGTAAAAGAAAAGAGGTTCTCTCGCTCCCAAAGGACCAAGCCCCAGACCCAGGTCAATATACAAATCAGATCTTACCCACAAATCATGCTGTTGCCAATCCTTTAGAATCTAAAATCTAAAGGTTTATTCATAAAAGGAAAAAAATATACATGAGAGCTAGAATTGGTTAAATGAAATCAATTACATACAGTAATGATACAGTTCTTGGTTCAGGCTTGTAGCAGAGATAGAATAAACTGCAGGTTCAAATTAAGTCTCTGGAGTACATCCCCCACTGGGATGGGTCATCAGTCCTTTATGTAGCGCTTCTGTTTGTAGCAAAGTCCCTCCAGAGGTAAGAAGCAGGATTGAAGACAAGATGGAGATGAGGCATCATTTTTTATAGTCTTTTCCAGGTGTAAGAACCTCTTTGTCCTTACTGTGGAAAATTACAGCAAAATGGAGTCTGGAGTCACATGGGCAAGTCCCTGCATACTTTGCTGAGTTACAAGACGTATCTGCCTTCTCTCGACGAGTCAGTTGTGTAGCTGATGGTCCTTAATGGGCCATCAAGCAGGCTAGGCAGCGCTGACACCAACTTATCTGGGGTGTCACCCAGAAGCACAGCATAATTTTGAAATACAGACGGTATAGAGCCAATATTTATAACTTTAAATACAAAAATGATATATGCATAAAGATAGTATAATCATAACCAGCAAACCATAATCTTGTCTTAGACATCTTATTTGACCTCCTTTATACCAGATTGGGTGCCACTACAGGACCTTGGTTGCAACAATGATCTATATAGTCCCAGATTATATCGATAACGTCACACCTAGAGAGGAGACAGTTTATACCGCCAGAGGAGTTCTTTTTGCCAGTACTGCTTATACCAGTTCCCCCCTCAAAATAAGCCCTTCTTCTTGCTTGCTACTTCCCTGTTTGGGGTCAGTAATTTTTTTTATAGCCTCCATCCGAAACACAATTGTATGCTTGGCTTTCACACCAATCGATCTCTCTACCATCCTCTGAAATCCCATCTGTATACTGAATCTTTGAGCTCGCCCTTGGTCATCTTCCATCCATGATCATTACAAGGGCCATTCTGCCAACATAACTCTCAGGTCTCCACTGGACATGTCTATATCAACATAGCCTGGCCTGCCTCAACTTGTCTTCTACTGGGGTAACCTGTATTAGGCCTCTCACAGTCTGATTTTGTTTCCTATCACAGAGTGTCCAACCATTTGATCATCTCATCATCTTCATTTCCAGAGTGGAAAGCATACAGATTTCTTTTCTTGTGGCCTGACAAGTCTCTGTTCTGTACATTAGGATGGGGCAAATTACAGTTTTAGACTCTTTGCTTTTAATTTTATTGGTATTTTTTTTATCACATAGGACTGGGATTGGCTTCTACCATTTGTCTAAGCAGCTTTGATACAAGAAACAAAGCTATTCTGGGAAAAGGAGTTTTTTTGCTGGTATAAGCGTGTCTACACTAAGTTTTTGCCAGTATAGCTGTCGGTTAGGGGTGTGATGTTTTCACTCTCCTACCTGAGATAGCTATGCCAGCAAAAATGTTCAGTGTTTGACTCACTCACACCATTTTTCTATAATCCCAAATCATCCAGGAGTGGATCCTCATGTCACACAATTACTGGGGTGACCTATACAGAAGCTGAGAGTGCCTGGATCTAGCTTAGGCATCTATCAGCGTGGTACTTAAGCATAGTATCGTCTGCAATGGACTTTCTGTGATGTGCAGTGGCAGTCAAAAAAGCTAACAACCTTTAGAAAAGGGATAGATAAGACAGAAGATATCAAAATGCCACTATATAAATATATGATACGCTCATGCCTTGAAAGCTGCACTCAGTTCTAGTTGCCCTATCTCAGAAAAGATATTTTAGAATTGGAAAATGTGCAGAGAAGGGCAACAAAAATTATTAGGGGCATAGAGCAGCTTCCACATTAAGAGAGATTACAAAAACTGGGGCTGTTCAGCTTTAAGGGGGGATATGATAGAGGTCTATAAAATCATGAATGGTGTGGAGAAAGTGAATAGGGAAGTGTCATTTACCCTTTTACGTAACACAGGAACCAGGGATCACCCAATTAAATTAATAGGCAGCAGATTTAAAACTACCATATGAAGTCCTCTTCCCGCAACACACACTCAACCTGTGGAACTCATTGCTGGGGGATGTTGTGAAGGCCAAAAGTATAACTGGGTTGAAAAAAGAATGAGATAAGTTCATGGAGGATAGGTCCATAGATAGCTATCAGCCATGCTGGTCAGGAACACAACCCCAAGTTCTGGCTGTCCCTACATCTCTGATGGCCAGAATCTGGGACTGGATGACAGGGGATAGATCACTTCATAATTGCCCTGTTCTGTTCATTCCTTCTGAACAGGCACCAGCTACTGTTGGAAGACAGGATTCTAGGCTAGATGGATCATTGGTCTGACCCAGCATGGCCATTCTTATGTTCTTAGGAAGCTCCCAGATCAGGTTCTCCAGTACTGTCTGGAACAGATTTTCCATGATATGGAACCATTCAGGACAGGTTTTCTGTGATTTGACACCATGTAGGGTAGGTTTTATGTTACTAGATGTCATCCACAGCTAACTTTCTATAACCTGGGCCCACATGGAATACACTTTCTTCATCTCACAAGTAGAGAGGACTGAACTAGTTCAGAGAACTATAGGAACATTTGAACCTCAGGCTCCCGCTGGGACCCTGGGGCACTGTATTTTGCCACCTACACACCCACTTGTGTTTCCTGCCTTTGACAAATAAGGTACGTTCTGACCTGGCCATAAAGGATTGATCCCATGAGGGAGCCATACTGGCTTAATGCACACATTCCTCCTGCTCCAGAAGCTGCTGCACTAGTGTTCCTAGATCGATCTGTGGCTACCCAGCAGCCACTTCAGTTTCTATCTGCCTCTGAGATAGAAAACAAAGAACTCACCAAATATCAATAATTTATACAAAGAGAAAGAGGAAAAGAAGAGGCAGGTTTGATCATCGGAGCCTAGTGAAGTGATGAACGAGAGAGCCCTGGGGACAGATCCCCAGCTGCTGTCAATAGGCATAGTTCTATTGAACTCCACAGGGCTAGGCTGATTTGCACCAGCTGAGAATGTGACCCCTGGAGTTCAGCACAGACACTGAATTTGTCATTTCCTCACCACATCACTTGCAGTTGGCTGCAGTATAACTTAGTAATGATCCTGCCAGCCGAGTGTCTCAAAAGGCTCTGCAGACATTTGTGAATTAAGTCTGACAAGCCCCCTATGATGGAGGTAAGAATTCTATTCACTTTCTCCGCACCATTCCTGACTTTGTAGACTTCTACCATATCTTCCCTTAGTCGTCTCTTTTCCAAACTGAACGGTCCCAGTTTTTTAAATCTCTCCTAACGTGGAAGCTGTTCTATCCCCCTAATCATATTGGTTGCCCTTCTCTGTAATTTTTTCAAGGTGCCAGCTCATGCCAATGTTCTGAGGCCTCAGCTGAACATTGACAAATGCAAATGTACTTTTTTCCAATACTGATATATCTTTTTTGAGATGGGGCGACGAGAACTGCACGCAGGATTCAAGGTATGGGCGTAGCATGGATTTATATAGTGGCATTGCTATATTTACTGTCTTATTATCTATCCCAGGGGTGGGGAAACTTTTTGGCCTGAGGGCCACATCAGGGTTCTGAAACTGTATGGAGGGCTGGGTAGGGAGGGCTGTGCCCCTGCAAACAGCCTGGCCGCTACCCCCATCTGACCCCTCTCACTTCTCGCCCCCTGACTACCCCTCACAGAACTCCCCATCCATCCAACCCGCCCTGCTCCTTGTCCCCTGACAACCTCCTCCTGGGACCTCCTCGCCCCTAACCGCCCCTCCAGGGCCCCACCCCCTATCCAAACCCCCGCTCCCTGTCTGCCCTATCCTCTATCCATACCCCAGCCCCTGACTGGTCCCCTGGGACTCCCACGCCTATCTAACCGCTTCCTATCCCCTGAGTGCTCCTGGGAACCCCTGGCCCTTATCCAGAACCTCCCGCTGCCCCCTTACCATGCCGCTCAGAGCACCAGGACTGGCTGCCGCGCCGCCTGGCTGGAGCCAGCCACCCTTTCACGCTGCCCAGCAGGCGCGTGCAGCTCTGCCGCCCAGAGCGCTGGTGGCATGGCGATCTGAGGCTGTGGGGAAGTGGGGGACAGCAGGGGAGGGGCTGGGAGCTCAAGGGCCAGGCAGGACAGTCCCACGGGCCAGATGTAGTTTGCCCACCTCTGGTCTGTCCCTTTCCTAATGGTTCCTAACGCTCTGTTAGCTTTTTTGAGTGCTCCTGCACATTGAGTGGGTGCTTTTAGGAAACTATCCACAGTAACTCCAAGATTTCTTTCTTGAGTGGTAACAGCTAATTTAGATCTCATCATTTTGTATGTAGAGCTGGGATTATGTTTTCCAATATGCATTACTTTACATTTATCAACACTGAATTTCATCTGCCGTTTTGTTGCCCAGCCACCAAGTTTTGCAAAATCCCTTTGTAACTCTTCGCAATGAACTTCGGACTTAACTATCTTGAGCACTTTTGTATCATCTGCAAACTTTGCCACCTCACTGTTTACCCCTTTTTCCAGATTTGTGACTATGTTGTGTCAAGCTCTCTGGAGTGCCTCAGGAGTGTGAGTACCAACCTCAGGACAGATTGTGAAGAAGCAGCACCCACATCCCAAATCGATTGTGAGTTCTAGATTTAGATTTCACCAGCCAAATATCAAGTGTGAGCTCCTCAGGCACTACCACAGCCACAACGTGGTGTCACAGAGAGTCCCTTTGGGTACTCCGATCTATCTTGCCACTCAGGTATGTTTGCCTTTGTGTTATATGGTCCCTTGCACCAAAAATCACAACACTATTCAAGTTACTCCAAGTCCCAAAGGACCGGTCACTTACCCCAGGTCAATTGCACTTTAGATCCTGCAGGAAAGACAACACTTGTAGCCAATGTTATAACAAATTAACTAAAGATGTATTAACTAGGAAAAGGAAATAAGAGAGTTATTAAGTTTATTTACAAGAAATTTCTATAATAAACAAGCTCTATATGGCCTTTAGGGCTAACCCAGGCCAAGCACTGGGGAACTTTTGCTTATGCTTAAAAATCTTGCCCGGCCAAAATCCAAGCAGCATAAAAACTAAGTTTCCTTCTGTCAATGATTTTTATTCTCTTCCTCTAGAATTCAAGCTGATGGGACAAGTCCACCAGCACCTCTCCTCTTCATGGGTGCAGGGGGAGAAATCAACAGTCTTTTGATGTTCCACAAAGGCTTCCTTGGTGTCTATGGGCCTTTTGTTGGGCAGGAGATAAAACTTGCTGTGGCAAACTAGTATTTCACACTTGGTAATGCTTCTCTCCGTGTGTGTGTGTGGGGGGGCAGGGTGCATGTTACAGTTTCCGAACAAATACTTTTACAATTACAGAGAAAACACTTAAATACTGCCTTATAACATGCAATGCAGGTATTCATGGGTGGCAGGTGAACCTCCACTTTGGGGAGGCTAGCTCACCGGCCCTGCCCTTCCTGCCTGAGGCCCTATCCCCGCATGGTGGAGCCCTAACCCCCCACAACAGGAGGAGCCCTGAAGTCCCCCTCCCCACAAACAAAGGAGTTCAAGCTTGCCCACCCCAGCCACCACAGGCCAGCCCCCCCAGCACCAGGCTGAGTGCTGGGCCAGGCCGCTTTCCTCCCCGCCCATGGCCTGCCAGGCTGGCACCAGTGCTGGGCTGGGCCACTCCCCCCCAACTGCTGGGCTGAGCCGCCTCCAGCTAAGTGCTGAGTAGAGCTGGCAGCCCCACCCCCGTCTGAGCCGGATCCTTGTGAGACCCCGCTATTTACCTCTCTCCATTGTGAAAACTGACCATTTATTCCTACCCTGTATTTCCTGTCTTTTAATCAGTGACTGATCCATGTGAGGACCTTCCCCTTCTCTGTTAACTGCTCATTTTGCTTAAGAGCCTTTGGTGAGGGACCTTGTCTAAGGCTCTCTGAAAGTCCAAGTACACTATATGCACTGGATCACCCTTGTCCACGTTTGTTGACCCCCCCTCAAAGAATTCTAATAGAGGGGTGAGTCATGATTTTCTTTACAATAGCCATGCTGACTCCTCCCCAACAAATTGTGTTTGTCTATGTGTCTGATAATTCAGTTCTTTACTATCCTTTCAATATATTTGCCTTGTACTGAAGTTAGGCTTACCGGCCTCAGATTGCCAGGATTGCCTCTGGTGCCTTTTTAAAACATCAGCATTACATTAGCTATCCTCCAGTCTTCTGGTACAGAGGCTGAGTTAAGTGATAGGTTACATACCACAATTAGTAGTTCTGCAGTTTCATATGCGAGTTCCTGCCCAACTCTTGGGTGAATACTATCTGGTCCTTGTGACTTATTACTCTTTAATTTCTCAATTTGCTCCAAAGCCTCATCTATTGACCCCTCAGTCTGAGACAGTTCCTTGGATTTGTCACCTAAAAAGAATGGCCCAGGTGTGGGGAATCTGTCACATCCTCCTCAGTGAAGACCAGTGCAAATAATTCATTTAGCTTCTCTGCAATGGCCTTGTCTTCCTTGAGTGCTCCTTTTCCCGTTGATTGTTTGGCAGGCTTCCTGCTTCTAATGTATAGAAGCATTTTTGCTGTTAGTTTTGGGGTCTTTTGCTAATTGCTTTTCAACATTTTCTTTGGCCTGACTAATTATACTTTACACTTTATGTTCCTTTTTATATTTCTCAGTGGCAGTCTGGAACAGAACCCATGTCTCCTGATTTCTAGTCTAGTGCTTTAGCCACTGGTTCTCAACCAGGGGTACATGTACCCCTGGGGGTATGCAGAGGTCTTCCAGGGAGTGCATCAACTCAGCTAGATATTTGCCTAGTTTTACAACAGGCTGTGTAAAAAGCATTAGTAAAGTCAGTACAAACTAAAATTTCATACAGACAATGACTTGTTTATACTGGTCTATACTGAAATGTAAGTACAATATTTATATTCCAATTGATTTATTTTATAATTATATAGTAAAAATGAGGAAGTCAGCAATTTTCCAGTAACAGTGAGCTGTGACACTTTTGTATTTTTATGTCTGATTTCTTAAGCAAGTAGTTTTTAAGTGAGGTGAAACTTGGAGTATGCAAGACAAATCAGACTCCTGAAAGGAGAACAGTTGTCTGGAAAGTTTGAAAGCCAGACTAGGCCCAACTGCTCTACAGAGAGATCAAACTGTCTAGCTATCTATCTTATTATTGTTGTTAATATTTGTATTACAGTCATACTCAGGAACCCATTGTGCTAGGCGCTGTACAGACAAATAATAACGAAGACGCTCCCTGCCCCAGACAGCTTGCAGTCTAAGTGTAAAGCTGGATGACACAGGCAAACAAAACAGACAGATGGGGCAGGCAAGGAAGAGGTAAGGAAATGAACAGAGCTCAGCAGGAAAATAGAAAAGCTGTCTAATAACGGCAGCCATCCCTGTGGTGTCTGAGCAGCTCCCAAAGAATAAAGTAAAAATAAAATCGGTTGAAAGATCTGGAGCCGGTGTTACAAAGGCACCTCATGGGTTTTACAAAAGTGCAAAGTAAGTTCGGTGCCTTGAGTGCTCATGTGCTTTTGTAAATCCTACCACCTGCCTATTGGCACCTTTGCAAATCTGATTCTTTGGAAATCTAGCTTTCTTCAGTGAGGTGGCTAAGACATGAGAATACCACCTGCTGTACTCTGACCCAACCTCCCCCCCACCTTCTCTATTTATAGGGGATGCTGGATGCTGATGTAGCACATTCATCTTCCCACTCTGTAAGCCTGAGCACATGACCTCCCCGGAGCCTTTTTATAATGTCCCTGTATCCGTTAGTGTTCTGTAATGTGCTTGATCGCCCATCGCGGGGCACAGGCAGATTTTAACATATGTTGTTTGCAGAAGAAACAAAGGAAAATGACATGCCTCCCAATAAAGAGGCAGCAGCCCTGCTCCCGAGGCCAACGTCTGGGAAAAGGGAGGGGTCTTGTGCCATACCCTGGAGTTAACAAACTTGAGTCCCTAGCCCGTGACAGTAATGAATCCCAGAGTCAAGGGCCCTTTCCTGAGAACACCCTTTGTTATTATTATTTATTATTATTCCTTTGTATCACTGTAGTGCCCGAAGACTGCAACAGGACCAGGGCTCTATTGTGCAAGGTGCTGTACAAAACACTGCCCTAACTCCCAGGCATTTGATATTGTATATAGGGACGGTTAACCTGAGCACCTACCTGATTTCAATGGCCACTGTGGCTCAGGGAGAAAGCCAGGTACTTAGATATTGGAAGGTAAGTGCTAAGTCATGTAATATTGTATGTGTACCCTCAATGGTCCCATACACATGGCTAATATAATTTCCTCCGACTTTATATATCTTCAGTAGCTCTATTTGGGACTGATGATTTTGAATCCTCTCCTCTATGCTGACTGCTTCCTCCCTCTTCCCATCAGCCTCCAGTTAAAAATCTGCAAGAAAAAGTGTCACTTTTATGGCATGTTCCTTTCCCCAGGTTGTCTATACTCATATACCATTGCTTTATTTTATGCAGCATCTTTCACTGTATTCCCCAGATAGAGACAGGTAATAAATTATATAGCACAGGAGGAGAAAAGGGCCATTTTCAGATGAGATTTGAAAATAGATGAGGCACAGGAATAACAAGGAGGCTGTTCCAGAGGACAGGAAGTGCCCAGGAGAAGGCTCTCATGCAGGCAGTGATGGCACTGTGTGCTGAGACAGCTGGAAAGGCAGGGGTGGGGCTAGAGAGAGACAAGGTGGGTGGGTGTAATGATGAACAATGGATATATAAAACATCAGTCCTCTTATTGATTAAAAATAGGAGGATGTGGGGCAGTAATACCACTCAGTCCATGTGTGGAGGGGTCCCTCTTCACACGGCTCTCCCCTCCGATGTAGGGACTCAGCTGTCTCATGTCCCCATCCTCCCCCACCCCCTGGCCCTCACAAAAACCTCCTCACTTGTCCAGGGATCTGCACTGATGGAAAAGGCAGGCAGTGGACCTGCTGGAGGAGGAATTGGCAGGCCAGTGGAGAGACACACATTGTCCCCTCTTGCACCCAGATGAGCTTACCAATAAGAGACAACACGGCTGGTGGGTCTATTGCCTTTCCCACCAAGCCTACTCCGCAGTGGGGGTCCTCCTTTAAAGAGGGTCCTTGGGGTAACTGCAGCAAAGGGAGGCCTGGTGACACAGCTCCAGCTGAGCTCCAGTGCCCTGCGCCAGGCCCAGAGCTGATAAGGACACAGAGCTGCAGCAAAGGCTTGGGGCCAGCATGGTGATGATGCTTGTTAGCCTCTCACTGATCCACAGGGGCCTGCATGGGTCCTGGGGGACCTGTGGGGCTTAGGGTCAGGTCCAGCGGCTTATTCTACCCTCCTCTGGCAGAAGAATGTTGGGGAATCTCTGCCAGGGCATCCCCATGGAGTTTTTCCCACTGGTTTGACTGGTGTGCTTGCCATGGGTGTATGTATGTGTGATCCAGCCTGATTAATTCACAGCCATGTCAGGATAAATTATTTCCCAGGTGAGGCCTTGGGCAGTATTTTCTCTCCCCCCGTGTTGAAGTCTGCCTCACAGGTGTGATGTGATCATGCCTAGCCCCTTTCTGAAATATAGCTGTTCCATTAGCTCTCCAAAACACGCACCACCTCCCTCATTCCAAAGAAACAGTCTGTTCCTGTGTCCCTTTCGCCAGTTGACCAGAATCAATGGATCCTGTGAAGTCCTGCAGATAATATAATTACCCCACTGGTTTGATTTAAATTAATGTTTTAACTTTTGAAATACAAGTGTGTGAAGGGGTTGCTGGCTGGTTGGTTAGGGAATTTGATTACAAGGGATGAATGGAGGGGACTGTTACATGGCTAGAGAGTTACGGACAGTGGAGAGAATGGGGTGGATAATTAGGGGTGCATGAAAGGAGATAGTGTGGATCAATGGGTTGAGGGGGATAGAGAAAGGGAGATGGGTTGGACTGGGTGAATGGAGGAAGGAGGGAGGGATGTCGAGGTGGATGAATGAGGCAATGGTGGGTAAAGGTGGATGAATAGGGCGATGGTGGATAAAGAGATGGATGAATGGGGTGGGGGGGATGGTCAACGGAGGTGCATGAATGGGGGGATGGTGAATAATGGGGGGATGACGAGCAGAGGTGGAGGAATGGGATGGGGTGATAGTGGGGGATGGTGGGTGGAGGTGGATGAATGGGGGGATGGTGAGTGGAGGTGGACGAATGGGGGGAAGATGGATTAATGGGGGGATGGTGGGTTGAGGTAGATGAATGCGGGGATGGTGGATAATGGGGAGATGGTGAGCGGAGGTGGATGAATGGGGAGACGGTGGGTGGAGGTGGATAAATGGGGTGGGGCAATGGTGGGTGGAAGTGGATGAATGGGGTGGGGGGATGGTGAGGGGATGGTGAATGGAGGTGGATGAATGGGGCATGGTGGATAATGGGGAGATGGTGGGTGAATGGGTGGGGCAATGGTGGGGGGATGGTAAGTGGAGGTGGATGAATGAGGGGAAGGTGGATTAATGGGGGGATGGTGGGTGGAGGTGGATGAATGGGGGGAAGATGGATGAATGGGGGGATGATGGGTGAATGGGGGGATGAATGGGGGGATGGTGGGTGCAGGTGGATGAATGGGGGGATGGTGGGTGGAGGTGGATGAATGCGGGGAAGGTGAATGAATGGGGGGAAGGTTGGGGGAGATGGATGAATGGGGTGAGGGTGCTGGTATATGCTGGAAGGGACAGGGGAAGGGAGTCAGAGCAGGGGGCAGCATGCCCTGGGGGCAGCTCCAGCGTCTGCCAGTAACCCAGACTGACTGGCTCTTGGGGCGGGGGAGGGAGGGGCGCAGAGGCGTGTGTTATTCCCCTGTCCATGGAGGGTTCGGACTCTGCCTGCCCCATGGGCACGGGGCGGGGGCGAAGTGGATCCCAGTGGGGGGAGGGATAGCTCAGGGGTTTGAGCATTGGCCTACTAAACCCAGGGTTGTGAGTTCAATCCCTGAGGGGGCCATTAAGGGAACTGGGGTAAAAATCTGGGGATTGGTCCTGCTTGGAGCAGGGGGTTGGACTAGATGACCTCCTGAGGTCCCTTCCAACCCTAATAGTCTATGATTCTATGATTCTCCACCAGGCTGACACTCCCTTTCCTCGCTTCTCTAGTACCCTACAAAGAGCCAAAGGAGAGGTGAACCCCCCCTTCCCATTTCGGGTTGTGTCTCTGCAGGGGTCCCAGGAAAACAAGGCGGAGGGCATGAGGGACAGCCAGCCCCTGCCCCCTGGGTACGGTAGGGAGTGCTCCGCGCCTGGGGAGTCCCCCGCTCCGTGCCAGGCTCCGGGGCCGGGGGTGCGGGGATCCCCCCGCTCTGTGCCAGGGTCGGGAAGCTCCAGCTCCCGGGCCGGGGGTGCGGGAAGCCCCCCGCTCTGTGCCAGGGTCGGGGAGCCCCAGCTGCCGGGCCGGGGGTGCGGGGAGCCCCCGCTCCTGCATTGGCTCCCGGGAGGGGCGGGCGGAGCAGGGGGAGGTGTCTGCGCTCGGAGAGCGGAGCGGGGCTGGGAGCGGCGATGGGCTGCACACGCTCGGATGCTCCTATTCTTTGGGGGGATTTATTTTCTCCATCCTGCCTTTGCAGCGTCCCGGAGCCAGCCATTGCCGGGTGAGCGCCCCAGGGGCCGGGCGCGGAGCGGGGCGCTGACCCGGGAGGCCGCCGCCGGGCGCGGGGGTAAGTGCTGCGAGCCTGGGGGGTTGGGGGGGGGTGCGGGCTGGATCCATGGCAGATGCTCGGCGCCAAGGGGCACCTCTGGCGGCCCCTCCCCGTGCCGGCGGGGAGCGGCGTTCGCAGGGCTCTGTCCTTTGCCGCGGGGGACCAGCAGCTCGATGGCTTTGCCGTCGATAACGGGCAGCTGGCGAGGCTGGGGGCTGCGGGACGGGTGGATGGGGGACTGGGTGGGGAGGGGGCTTGCTGCAGAAGCAGCCTGTCCCCTGGCCCGATCTGCCCGTGGCATGCACCGAAGCCATCGCAGTCCATGTACATTGCTCCCCTCCTTGCACCTGCGACTGCCTGGACACATCATAGCAGTGATCGCCCCGCTATTCCCCTGTTAACCCCCCCGGCCGCCTCACAATTCCCTCGCAGACAAGCAGCCTCCTTCCCCGGCTATGCAAACAGGGTTTCAGTCCTTATTCCTGGCTGCCCCTGATGTGGGTGTGTTCCCAAGAAAATGGGGAGAAGAGACATTTTCCCTCTATTTCTCTTAGCATGGCAAATGCAGGCGGACAGCATATAGATGTGCAGCTCCACATTTTAGAGAATAAACATAGCAAAAAAAAATTTTTTTTGCTTATTATTGGGAGGTGCATGACTCATGAAATTATTTATTTCTCTTGATTTTTTTTCTCTTTGTTCCTGTTTCACTGCTTACATACTACTACTACTACAAATGCTGTCCTCCATAGAGACAGCCGCTCCTCCATTACAGGCTTTAGGAGTCAGGCACATTTCTTTCCCAGTGGTTCTAGAGAATAAAATATGAGTAATTTAAAATATGTCTTATTGCAAAGTGCTTATTTGCTCGCTGAAGGACTCACTTGCTACTTAGGACAGGAAGCTGCTACCAATTTCTTCCTATAATGTTAATAAAGTGGATTTTTACAGTTGCTCCCACTTTGGGGAAGATCGGGGACAATGGATATTTCTTAGTAGTTTAGATTTTAAGCTGCCTTATTGTCTGATTAAAAAAAAATCAGAGTTTGCTTTGTTGAACTGAGCAAGGTGCATATTGCTCCAGAGATACCAACCTATATTTTGATGGCCAAGACAAGATGATGCTGTTGGACTTCCTATTTGGAGCCCTAGACTGAAATCATCCTGTAACAGAAAATGGGAAACTGAGGCAATGGTGCATAGGGCACTGCTGTGAGAAAGATCACGAGGCTGCTGTTCTAGTTCACAGCTCTAGAGGGAAGTTCATAGGCCGGGAGTGCTAGACGGCACTGGCAGGGCACTGTTGTGAGGAAATTCACAGCTTCTGAGAGGCAGTTCATAGGCGAGGAATCGTAGCTGGCACTTACAGGGCACTGTTCTGAGTACGTTCACACAGTGATTGTTCTGCTTGGCACTGCAGGCCCCTGCTGTGAGGCAGTTCACACTGTGGCAGACTCTAGCTGGCACTGCTGTGAGGAAGCTCACGCTGCTGGATTTCTGGGTGCTCTTGGCAGGTTTCTGCTTTCAGGAAGCTGCCATGCCAGTTAGCATTGTCTGGACATTGGTGTGAGGGCCCTCAGGCTGTTGCCCTCCAGCCTGGCTTGGGGGGCAGCTCTGAGCTGGTAGGGCTTTTGGTGGTGTCATGAGAACTGAGCAAGGATGAAGGGCTGTTCAGGCCTAGAACAGACACATCACATGCAATAGCAGCATATGCTTCCACTCGCACCGTCCTGCCTTAAACCTGCCTTGGAGTGGCATCTCTCAGGGTCCCCAGGCCTATTTCAGCCTTTGCTCTTTTCTGCTGAGATCGCCATTTCCACAGGGACCCTGAGTGGAGGCCCACACCAACTAATTTCCCGTAGGCAGCTGACAGCCATTAGGTCATAAGTGCTCAGCACTCATTACCTGCCCGTGTCAAACTGGAACAGGTGCCTTGGACTGGAAAGGATCCCTATTGCAATGCCAACCCCCTGAGCCACCCAGTGGCCACATGTTGGTAGGACTGCTTGGAAAATCAAGAGAAGGTTGCTAGTATCTTCCCATGGAGCTGAACTTCATGTGTTGTTTTATCCACCCACAGATCGCTGTCGCTGAAGAGTAGCGCATCCCTCTTGTGTGAGTCATGTCTTCCTCCGATGAAGAGACCCTCAGCGAGAGGTCGTGCCGGAGCGAGAGGTCGTGCCGGAGCGAGAGGTCCTACAGAAGTGAGAGGTCGGGAAGTCTGTCTCCTTGCCCCCCGGGCGACACCTTACCTTGGAATTTACCCCTGCATGAGCAGAAGAAGCGGAAGAGCCAGGATTCAGTGCTGGACCCAGCAGAGAGAGCTGTTGTCAGAGTAGCTGGTAAGGAAACATGCAGTATCTAGGAATTAAAGCCATGTCTCTATTGGTTCCTTTATAACTGTCCCCTGAATCTCGGCATGAGGCCCCCATCAGATATGCCTTCTTTTAGAGCTCATTCATGCCACTCCTTGCGTCAGCCCAGAATGGCTGCCTAAGAGCCATCCCAAGTACCCCACTCCTATAGGATTGATCATGCTTCTCTGGAGCGCTCCAAGCCTCCTGCGAGCCCTGGGAGTGAGGGACCCAGAATCAGATTTGTTCTGCCATAGAGCACTGGACTCGCCCCATCATTTGAATGAAAGGGAGTGAAAGCTAGCTGCTGTCAGTGGTAGTGCCACAGTGTAGGGTGGTACAAAAGTGGCCTGAGGTCTCTCAAGCCGCCTGTGCTGTGGAAGAAATGGGACCTATAATTCACCATCTGTGCAGTTCCATCAGCAGTGGAAGCCATACTGTAGACAGGCCACCACAGGTGTCTTTACCACTGTGGGTGTCAGTGGTGGAAGATGTAGTGTACCTGGAGCTTGAGTATTTTCACTACAAAGCCAGTTTAGATAATTCAGTGCCTGAGCCTGCATGTTCCCCTCCCGTCTCCTCTCTATCTTCCACCATTTCTGCCGCTCGCGGAGCATCTCCAGTAGGGAATCATGTATCCCATTGTCTGCCAATGTAGACACAGCATCAGTTCCGTGGCACTCTACCATAGCAATGCTAGGAGATGATGATGGTCCTTCAATGTCCCCACTGATTGGAAGAGCCCTTTCACTCTCTCCTTCAGCCCTGGGCCATGAGTCTGGTGCTGAAATTAAATGAAAAGGGGGGTATGGAAGAAAAAATGCTGTTTTTTGGGATAAGGTGGCCACCCATCCCTTCATTCATGGGAGATTCCTGATCTGCACAGGTCTACTCCATCTCCCATGAGCTGGCCATTCAAAACCCCAGTATTTGAGCCAGCCTCTGAGCTGCAGCATCATGGTTTCGTGACAATTACTTAGTCTGCTGGGTCACATGCAGCTGGGTGTCCATGGCAAGTGGATGTGAAATGAAATGCAAGGGGCAGGTTTGATGGGTTGCGAGTTCTCTTGCCCCCACTGTGGTGCCTCGTTGATAGTGTTCAAACTGAGCCATTTGCAAGGGGATTGGAGGAATCAAAACATTTGTAGTGGCTCAGGGGGCATCCTTGGGGGCAGAGGTGGAAACTATCCGCTCATCAGTATGGGCAGGGGCCTAGGATGGGCATGCAGTGGTTTTCCTGCTGGGTGGTTCTCTATAGGCAGGGTTTATTGCTGTTTTGTTTGTATCCTTTTTGACCATATGTTTAATTGGCGGCAGGGCACCAGGAACATTTCTCTTGGTTTGAGTCCAAATGAGTAGTCCTTCCTCCCCCAGCTGGGGAAAGTGACTCCAGTCCCACCCACCTGCCCTACCTATCTCTTGGGGATGGAGAGGAGCAGGAGCGGGGCTTAGTGCTGAGTACCTTGGGGTGTGTGTGTGTGTAGGGTGACCAGATGTCCCGATTTTATAGGGACAGTCCTGGTTTTTGGGTCTTTTTCTTATATAGGCTCCTATTACCCCCCACCCCCATCCCAATTTTTCACATTTGCTGTCTGGTCACCCTAGGAGAAGTGCAAGATGGTCATCTCACTTTGGGTCCCCCCTGAAATCACACAGGCCTCAACCCTCACCCTCCAGCATGAAATGTAATGGTCTGCACTACACAGGAATCCAGGCTAGATGAGCAAATGGTCCCTTATGTATGGTCCCTCTGCACCACCCCCAGTCCTGACTTTTCACACTTGCTGTCTGGTCACCCTATGTGTGTGTCACAGTGCCCCCAGATTGGCCTTAAATGTCTGCTGCTGATTGTCTCCTTGAAAACAGCAGCTGTCATGAGGAAACCCTAGAGGACTCTCTCTTTGATGTCATTAACAAGAGGTGGAGCTAATTCCTCACATCCAGTGAGGAAGGGTCTAAAATACCCCCCAAGTTAAAATAAAATCAATTCCATTTGGCTCTTGCCAACCTTGCCCCTGTAAGGCCAAGTGGGGTCCAGGATAGAACCATGCTTTAATGTCAGCTTTCGATTGTAGACACTTTGGAGCAGAGACCATTTCTGATTCGGGTCTGTACATGCCTAGTACAAGCCGGCTCTGGTCCATGACTGGGGGTCCTCAGTAGAGCTGACTGGAAGATTTTAGACAAAATTTCCCATAGAAAAAGAATTGTGTAGGAAAAAATGTGAAATTTTGTTTTGAAACTAAAATTTTATCCTGAAATGAAATGTTGAATTTTTTTCTAAATGAAAATTTTCCAAAAATGAAAGAAAATGCACATTTCCATTGGGTGGGAAAGGTCAAATATCAAAATTTCCTGCCAAATGAAAATTCCTAGTTTTGACCAGCTGCACATGGTGTTACTGTAATATAAATAATAAATAATGATACCAACCAGCCCCAGGGGAACAGAAAGAGTTAATCCACCTCTCTTCTGGGGAGAGAGATGCAGAATTCCCCAGCCCACTTGGAAGGCTGCTTCATGGGGTGAGTTTGTCATTTTGTTTGCAAATGCTATTAATATATGGAGATATACCTATTTCATAGAGCTGGAAAGGATCCTGAAAGGTCATTGAGTCCAGCCCCCTGCCTTCACTAGGAGGACCAAGTACTGATTTTGCCCCAGATCCCTAAGTGGCCCTCTCAAGGATTGAATTCAGAATCCTGGGTTTAGTAGGCCAATGGTCAAACCACTGAGCTATCCCTCCCCCTGGGAGTCTCTGGGCAGGAGGAACCAGCCAATTAAAATGGTAATTCTTAAAAATGCTCTGCCTGGGACTGGAGGTAAAATCAAGTAGCAGGGGCGTGGGAAAGCCCTGGGCCTTGGAGGCTGGAATATGAAAATGGCTGGAAGAAAGGATGCAAAGTGTGGCCCTGATTCTGGGGGGCGCTGAGTATCACAACTCAGTGGACTCAGCACTGCTCAGGATTGCATTCTGCCTAGCAGTGCGTTCCTGATCTGCTTCCCTACAATGTGAAATAAACTGGTCCTGTAGAGTGCTGATCCCTCTTGCAAGGTGACGAGCACCTGCCATTCACAGTGGAGTTGGGGGTTGCACTGATTTGGGTCCAAGCTGAAGAAATGAGAAATGCTGCTATTTTCCCAGCTGTGAGTTTGCTCTGATCTTTCCTTCCATTCTGTAATGCCAGGGTCTGTCGTCATGCTGGGTAGATCCAGCCCGTGATTAAAGGAAAGAGAATGTCATATAATCTGCTTTTATGCAGATTTCATATTAAAAATAACTTGTGAGTTGCAGCTAGACTGCACTCAGCAGGGAAGAAAGAGTTGGAAGCAGTTTCATGTCACTGGGTTTGAAAATGTGTTGAAATATTGACATGGGTTTTTACATTATTTATTGAGATCTTTGCTGGAGGCTGCACCAAAGCATGAGGAGATGTGACCTCCACATCTTCCTGGGATGGGTTCCAGTTTGGAATGGTGTCAGATGCCTGGTTTCCATCCACACTTGAGGCCATGACCCGGGGACAGATATCGGAGGGAATTTTGTTTTAGCTATTTCAGTGAGAATGAGCACCTCTTGGTACAATCAGGGTGGAGCTAATACCACATTAACACAGAGACAGCTGCCTCTCATTAAAGAAGCCCATGCTCATTTCACAAGGAGATTACTAGTGCCAGGATGCGACTCTGTCCCTATCTGCCCCCACCAATGACTGGGACCCCTGGATTGGTCATTTGAGGAGGGGGAGTTGAATCAACTCACTGAAATACAGAACTCTCCCCCGGCACTTGTATGGATTCCACCCCTTTAGTCTGACTACAGAAGCTTGTACTCATCGCCAGTGGGATAAGTACATCCCGATCCACCCAAGAGAGCACAGCGGGGGTGAATGACAGCTGTGGTGGGTCACAAGATGAAGGCAGAATTGGCCTGGATCAAATATTGGATTCTGTGGATTTCACAGGTGATGTCAGTGGGGAGCGAATGAGTGGCTGGGCCAAAAGAATTTCTGGGTTCAGGGACAACACAACTACTTGCTACTTGTGTCCTCTTGACTTCTATCTCCACCTCTCCTCCTCCTTGTTCTCTTTTCTTCTCTTCTCTTCCATTGCCTTCCCCATCGCCATCCTGCTCCCTTGGCCCACTCCTGAAACAATCCGGGCCTCGGAACTATCACTCTGTTCCCCACGCTGCAGAGAGCAGAGAACGGATCACAAAGAGCATTCCATCAGCCAACCCAGTGTCAGGGCAGCACTCAGGGCGTGGCTCGCTCTCCACCGCAGATGCCTCTGTTAATGAAGCAAGACAATGTCACAGGGCTCCAACAGCAGAGGGCCAGGAATCGGGTTCTCTTCCCAGCTGTTATTACAGACTTGCTGTGTGTTTGAGCACCTCACTTTAGCTCTGTGCTGTTAACCCATCTGTAAAAGGCGGATCTTAGTATGGCCCCAGCTCATGGTGGGTGCCGTGAGGTTTATTTCATCACTATTCATAGAGCACTTAGAAAGCAGAGGCTGTAGCTGCACAGAATATTATTATTATGAACTGTCTCTAGTGCAGTCGCTGTGCATGATACTTTACGGGGATGGGGTGGATTCTCTGTCACTTGAAGTCTCTACAAAGAGACCAGATGCCTTTCTAAAAGATACACTCTAGTTCAACCACAGTGTATTGGGCTGGCAGAAGGAATCACTGGGCGAAATTCTCAAGCCTGGGTCTTACAATCTATGGATCTGTGAAAAAAAAGGACAGTCACTGCCCCAGTGAGTGGAAACACACCAAAATGACAACATGCTGTTGTGGGTAGGGGACGGGGCAATGGGCAGGAGACGCTAGGAGACAATCTTAGAAGCGAAAACTGCTTCTGTGCCGAGCAGGCCACAGACTTTGTCTCACTTTGTTTGTTGCTTGTTAGTTACATTTTTGCAACTGTCTTTCTGGGTGGACTGGGGGCGGGGGAGGGATTATTGTTTAAAGACTTGACAGGAGCCTTGAGTGCAGCAGTTCTCAGGCAACAGGTCTTCACCCTCAGGGCTGTCCCCAGCACTTGAGGTGTGTGGGTGAATCTGTTCCCTTCTCTTCTCTGAAGCATGTTTGCTCAGCTGTTGTCTGGCTTTCTGAGCGGTGCGGGACACCTTGACATTCCACTGAAGGCGATGAGCTTTCAGGCACTCACCTGGCAGCATCTGGTCACATGAGTGGCTTGTAAACCTGAGTGCCCACCCATTCCCACCAGGAGCGGGAAGTAGAGCAAAGGATTCTGGTACCTATCTGTGGAAGTGTGGCTGGGAGTGGCTTCATGTAGGGTCCTCAGACGAGACAGGTTTAGAGACTAACTTTCTTTACAATTCGCTCCTGTGGCCCAGGCTGATCTGTCTTATTTCACTGGCTTGGCAAATTCTCGTGCTCATGGCAGCAGATGCTCTACTTTGGATTGAAAAGACCCTTTGATCCTAAACCTGTTTGGACTTGCTCAGCCCGTGGGCCGTATTCTGATTTCAGGTTTGCTGGTATCCATGTGGAGTAACTCCAGAGACTGCCTGCTGGGGATTAGCTCTGGATTTACACTGGACTAAGTAGGAGGCTAGAGATATGAATATACTTAGGGCTGAACTGTCTCCTTAGGTGCCGAAGTCCAACATTTAGGCACTACCGACATTCTCAAAGCCACTGCTCAGCTGCTGCCTGAAGTCCCCCGGTGCCTAATTTTCCTCTGGTAGAAGTGAACAAAGTCCAGACTCTGCCCCACGGCTAACAAACTGCTGGGAGCCCCGGCAGCATTCTCAGACCAGGCGTTCTTCCCCCCACCTACGTCACCGGCAGGGCCTGATCCAGGCTCTGTGCATGCCTACCGGAGTGAGCTTTGCACAAAAGACAGTAGGAGGGGCAGGCCCAGAATACCCATTAGCTAAGTGCTTAAAGCACTCCCCTGGGGTGTTGGAGACACTTATTTGCATCTCCACACTGTATAATTTGGAGCAGGGATTTGAATCCAGGTCTCCCATCTCCCAGGTGAGTGCCCGGGTCCCTGGGCTACAGAGTCAGTCACTCTCTCCCCTAGTAAATATGGAATTATTTAGACAAAGAGGAACAGCTCCCAGAGGAGAGATTGGGACAGCCAGCCCCATGAGAGCCAATAACCTGGTGGCGACGATGCTCACCTGGGTCCAAGTCTCTGCTCTAACTCAGGCGGAGTTGGGATTTTAATCGGAGTCTCCCATCTCCCAGGTGCTGGCCCCATGCACGCTGCAGTGGGCTGGGGGGGTCTCTCTCTGTTTGTTGGCAAGAAAGGGCTGACCTGGCTGAGGTGACTGCCTCCGGAAGAGGGTTCACAGCTGAGAATCCCAACTGGTGGGAGGCGCCATCTCTGGTCTGTCAGTCTGGAGTCAGTGGGAGTTAGATACGTTGGTACTTTTGTGAGCCTGGGCCCTAAGTCTTGCCCCTTTTCTTTGCATTTCTTTCTTGGCTAGCTTAGGTGGCTCCCCATTCAGCTTGCTGGCTTCTGGGAATATCTTTGTTAGATGCCTAACTCTCCCCATAGATTGTATGTGGCGCCTGGGGACCTATAAAATGATAGGGTCTAAACTAGCGGTTACCACTCAGAAAAGAGATCTTGGCATCATTGTGGATAGTTCCCTACAAACATCCGCTCAGTGTGCAGCAGCGGTCAGAAAAGCTAACAGAGTGTTAGGAACCATTAGGAAAGGGATAGATAAAATATCATAATGCCATAATATAAATCTATGGTACACCCACACCTGGAATACTGCATGTGGTTCTGGTCTCCCCATCTCAAAAAGATATATTAGTATTGGAAAAGGTGCAGAGAAGAGCAACAAAAATGATTGGGGTGTGGAACAGCTTCCAGACAAGGAGAGATTAAAAAAATTGGGACTGTTCAGCTTAGAAAAGAGACAACTAAAGGGGGATATGAAGGAGGTCTAAAATCATGAATGGTGTGGAGAAAGTGAATAAGGAAGTGTCATGTACTCCTTTACGTAACACAAGAACTAGTGATCACCTGATAAAATGAATAGGCAGCAGGTTTAAAGCAAACCAAAGGAAGTACTTCTTCACACAATGTGCAATCAACCTGTGGAACTCATTGCCAGGGGATGTTGTGGAGAACAAAAGTATAGCTGGGTTCAAAAAAGAATTAGATAAGTTCATGGAGGACAGGTCCATCAACAGCTACTAGCCAAGATGGTCAGGGCTGCAACCCCATGCTCCAGGTGTCCCTAAACCTCCAACTGCCAGAAGCTGGGACTGGATGAGAGGGGATGGATTACTCAATAAATTGCCCTGTTCTGTTCATCCCCTCTGAAGCACCTGGTGCTGGCCACTGTCAGAGGCAGGATACTGGTTTAGATGGACCACAGGTCCGACCCAGCATGGCCATTCTTATGTTCTGACTCTGAGATGAGGATTGCACAAGGTGGCAGGGGCACCTAGGAGTGAGGTGTTGCAGCGCTAAGCATTGCATGACCAAAGCACACTTGTGAATTTAGCCCAGAGAGCAGAATGCAGCCCAATATCTATGTGAAGGGAGTGGGGCTGGGACTGAGAAGCCCAATCCTAAAGACAGAAAAGGGCAGCAGTCGGGCAGATACACGAGAGGCCCTGCTGGTATTTTCCAAGGGTCCATGTTTCATCCACATTCACAGTGACATTTGGGCTCCTTTGTCATTGCGAAGTTCAGTTTTAATCTTTAGCCGAGTGGCTTGGTCGAAGCCATTCCAATACACTCCCCTTCCAGAGCAAAAGTAATTGTTTAATTAACACACATTAAAGAAACCAGTTTAAATGCAAGTCCCAGGGATGTGGGAATAAACCTGATTATTCTTTGCTGGTTGGTGAGATGCAAATTCTGCCTCGCGTTAGGGAGATGGCAGCTTTTGAACAGCCGTGAGATGCCCAAGGTGGAATTAAAAAAAGCCAGCTAGTAAGCAAAGCTTTTTCATTTCCTTATAACTGTTTTTAATTCAGTTGTCTATAAGTCTATTTCATACACCTCTAAAATCAGAGCTCGCTTTCCGATGGGAGGCAAACAACAAATCTGGCCTGTTCTAAAGGGACAGACGGTCTTTCCTGTTCCTTGCTGGGAGTGGCTGTGCAGGATGAGCGAGCCAGGTTTCCACAGGCAGGGGGGGAGAGAATTCATATGAGAAGAGCTGATATTTCTTGTGTCTGCTGTGAGCAGCCAGAGGAGCTGGTTTAAATGAAAATCTGTCAGGGTAGTTGTTATTTTGCTTGTCATGGACCGTTGTCTTATTTCGTTACTCAGCAGGCACACAAGCCGTCCAGAGATTTAGCTGCAAGGACGGCAGCACCAATGCACGAAGAGCTGCCTCGTGCCATCATAATCTCCTGAATTTAAAACCTCCCCCCCGAGGGACACACAATGTGGCAGTGCACAAGACCACAATACGGTGTTAATTACCCTCGCTGATTAAAGCAGCAAGGTAAAAAGCAAGCTTTTAGTTAGCGTTATAATTTGCCTGCCACGGCCCACATGCTTTCAAAGATGAACTGGAAAGGTTCTTAAAAAAATTAAGGGCCTCAGATTCTAGGGGAAGATTCCTTAAGAGGAAAACAGTCTTCAGAGATTACAGCAGAGTGGAATTCACTTAGCTCCGTTCAGACTCCAGAGCCCTATTTTGGGTCACAGTGCAGCAAAGCACTTATGCCAGTGGTCCCCCAATTTTTCCTCTTGCACGCCCACCCCCGGATGGCAAGAGAGGGATCACTTGATCATTGCCTGTTAGGTTCACTCCCTCTGGGGCACCTGGCATTGGCCACTGTCAGTAGACAGGATACTGGGCTGGATGGACCTTTGCTCTGACCTGGTATGGCCGTTCTTATGTTCTTAGCAGAATGTGTCTGTGCCTCCCCGGGGCCGCGAGCGGAGTCTTGGCCGGGAGCTACCGCTGGTGGCCAAGAGTGGGGGCTGGGAGCTGAGAGTGGGAGCTGTAGCTATGGCTGGGGTTGGCAATGGGAGTGGGGCTGCATTTGGCTGCCAACCCTCCAGGATTGTCCTGGAGTTTCTAGGACTTAAAGAGTAACCTTTAATTAAAGATTATGTCATGTAATAAAATCAGGAATATGTCCAGCCAAAATTGGCAACCCTAGCGGAGTGGAACTGGGGGCAGAGCAGGGCTGGGTGGTGCTCTCTCCCTGCCCCCTTAGGGGCCTGGCTCAGGCCCCACTGCGGCCCCCTCGACATTTCTCTGTGCCTTCGGGCATGCCCCACAGTTTGGGGACCACTGACTTAAGCACATGCAGCTACTCTGAAACCTGTCTTTAAGCACGAGAATTCCCATTGACCTCAATGATCTTAACTTTAAGCATGTGCTTTAATGCATTGGGTCCCAAGAGCATACACCTCAACATTTTCAGAATTTTGGATTTCAGCACTTGTTTCTAGTGAAAACTGAAGTGCCAAAAGGTTGCATGTTTTGATGTGAAAGCTGCCATTTGTTGATGCAAATAAATACAAAAAATTGGCTTAGTGTAAAATCTGCATCAGAGAAGACTCATGTCTGTGATTAATATTTTGCAAGGAAAACACAGATTCCATGAGGTTTCCTCTTAACAAAATCCGTCCAGCTCTATTTTTCACTCTGAAAAAGGAGACACACCCAACTTCCTGTAAGGGGTTCTGGGTAATGTAGTCCAACAGTCAGTGTCTGTGCTAAGCACTGCAGTTGGAACTACCACCAGAGAACAGATTTACTGTACACTAGACTCAGAATTGAGGAATCTGAGTAGGCACAAGTGCACCATCCCTGTGCTTCTCCTCCTCCCCTATTTGTTCTGTGGCGTCATGGAGGATTTAGTCCCCCTGGCTAATGAAGATTAAGTTTTAGAAACAACTGTATTATTGGGTGGGACTTGGAAATTAGACCCGCAAGAGGGGCATGATCTGACCCACAAACGTGGGGCCGGGATCTCCTGGGTTCTTTTCTCAGCTCTGCCGCTGACTTGCTTGTGTGGCCATGGGCTAGTCAGGCCCCTGCTCTGTGCCTCAGTTTCCCCATCTCTAAAGAGGCGTTGGCAGGGATAGGGCTGGGTGAGGAGTCGTTCGTATTTCTGAAGTGCTCTGAGTGTGAAATGCAGTTGTTGTTCTTTCAGCTAGTTCAGGGGCTGATGAATCAAGGGCTGGGGGCTTTGCTGCTTTGGAGGTTTCGTGCTGGGTTTAAGCCTCTAAGAGCAGGGAGTGTATTTGGGAGCGAGGGAGGGATTACAGGGCACCCAGCTCTGTGAGGGAAGGATTAGCGCACTTGGAGATGCTCCCTGTATGGCAGACACAGAAAGCAAAAGGAAATTGTCTGCTCTGTGGCTTAAAGAGCCACAGGGACTGAAGTGGAAGGCGGCTTTTCACATTGCCATGGTAACCCAGAAGTCTGAGTAACCATTCTGCTGGTTGCCAGGGTTACAGAACCTTCAAGCAGGGAATGTCTCTCCGGGCTGCCTGCCCCCATCCGGGACACCCGGTCACAAGGCATGCGTGTCTCTGACAGGCGAAGGCCAAATCTTACAGTGGCAAAAAAAAAGAACCTACCAGGATTTCTCCAACTCCCAGCTCTGGAGCAGGAGTCTGGATCCAGCAGAAACCTTCTCCTCCTGTCAAGGCACAGAACTGTCCAGAGAGGCAGAATGAGGGGGCATGGCTGGGGACGGGGCGGTGGTGAATCTGACAAGAAGGGAAAAAGTCTGCCATATGAAAGTGGATTAGCCGAGCCAAGTCAGGCCAAGAGGTGGGGCCCGGCCTAGTGGCAGGAGACTGATTTCCTCCATCTCATCTCGGAATCCAGTATGGCGAGCAGGCTGGCGATGGGAGTGCTCTGCTGTCCAGTGGGAGATCTGGGATCAGGAGCAATTTCAGGGTGAATTGTTGTCTGTGGGGCTGCCTAGGAGGGGCATAGACTCAGCCACAAAGTGCCTATCCACGAGAGAAAGGGGTCAACAGCCCATGTGTGGAACTAGGCCAGTAGTTAACGCAGAGTCCTTGGTACCCAGTGAAGTGGTTGGGGGTTGCACTACAGTAGTGGGGGGCCCCACCTTCCCTGCCCTGGGGAGTGGGTGGGTGGGAGGTCTGGGGAGGGGTTGGGGAGTGATCCTGCCCTGCACTCACCCTGCAGCGGCTCCTGTCCCATGGGGTGGGGCTGGCTTGGTTCCTTGCTTGGGCATGTTGGCTCTGGCCATAGCATGCAGGCGGGGCCCTCCTCCTGTGATGCCCTGCCCTGCCCCCTTCCTGGCACCGAGTTGTTTTTGTTCTTTTGTGCATGGGTGGGTCCCCCAGGGTTCTGACTTCCCCTTAGATGGAAGCCCTGTGCAAGTCAGTGCACATTGGTTAATCCAGACCTGCCTGCTAGGGTAAAGAGGGAATTCGATTACATATTTGTTTGGCCTGGAGAGGAAGGTGTGTGTGAAATCCCACATTTGGCTGCCCAGGACTGGTTGTGGGAGCTGATCTTTCCAGGAGATGGGATGGGGGCTGGTGTTGCCCAGGAAAAGTAGGAGTAGATCCTATGTCTAGCTGCCTGGGTTGGTTCCATTTTCTATTGCAAGGAGTAGGAGGAATGTCATTTACTTTACAGTGCAAAAACTCAAAAGCCCCAGGAAGGAGGAAATGTGGGATCAAGTGAAGAAGTCCCTCCACAGTCGCCTTGTGCCCTGGCCACGTTTCAGTGACAACCCTTCTGAATTGTCCGGCCGCCTCCCATAATCCCCAGTGACCTCTGACGATTGTAACTGCCTCTCTTCTATGTTCGCTCATGCTTCTCTAGAGAGCAGGTGGTGGGTTTTCTTGCATTACCCAACTTTCCCCACTAGGTGCCACTCAAACTGCATTTCTTTTTTCTTTCCACACCTGCTGAGTTAGTCAGAGGGTGTGGGAAGAGAAGCATTGTGAGAATAACCATGTTTCAGAGATTTGCAAATGTGCTCCAAAAAACAGAGCCACAAGGAACTCGGAGATCCTGTGACTTCGGGGTTTTGTTGCATATTATACTAGTCTAATTAGGCTGTGGGACAAAACCCAAAGGCTGAATGTGGAGGTTTTGCATCAGTGATGATCTGACCTGGATTCACACCCCACCCTGGTTTTTGATTTTGCAGAATCAAATCCGGACTGACGAACTATTTCAAAATCAATCCAAGACTGGGGAGGTTTTGCAAAACCAACTCCTCTGATGTTTTTCCAATTACTAGTGTATACACTCTTTGGTTACACAAATAGCTTCCAAGACTCAAAGGTAAATAAAAGTATCAGTAACAAATCTGACCTCTGCTTACCCATTTATCTTACGGAGGTGTTAATTTCAAAGCCACCCTGGGCCATTTTGATACTAATGTTATTAAGACCAGGCCATCTACCAAACAAACACTCATCTGGAGTTAAGGCACTTTTAAAATTGAAAATCATTGATTATCTGCTGCTTGTTTTTCCTCCACTACTTATTTTTCTATGCTGGGTTCTTTGCACACCAGCCATTCTAGACAGGTCTTACCTGTCACACTGCTTATTTAATGTGAAACCCTCCGCTGGTATGATACTTGATCTATTAAACTATCTCCTGACAAATCTGCCTTATTACTGTCATTTACACTTTGGCAAGACTTGTAGAATATGTAATGCCAATACAGATGTTTCGAGTTGATAAGGCACATGGGTATTGCTTCAAGCTTATGTACAAACCATGTGGAAGGGGGTGCTGGGCAGCACGCAGCTACATTTTCACAGCTAGCCTCTAATTTTTGATGCCTCCATTTTTGGGTGATGAAATTTGAGGCACAATGGGACTAATTCTGAAAAGGTGCTGAGCACCAACATCTCCCATGACTTCAGATGAATGTTTGGGTGCTTAGTGCTCTTGAAAGTTAGACCCAAGTTATTTCAGTTTGGTTATCACCCAAAACTGGAGGCACCCACAGTTAGTGGCCCCCTGTTAAAGTTTGCAGAGAAGCACTGAGCTAGGGAATGAAAGCCTAAATCCCAGTTTGGTGCATGACGTGTGCTAATGTTGAGGCCTTCACGCCTGCTATTGTGCCATGATTAGCTTAATTTGCATATACTTGCGAAACTGGCTTAAAGTTCCCTGTTCTGTCAGGTTTAAAATGTCACTTGAATGATCCACAGATCTAGGGTGCAAAATATCACCAGAATCATCATTTTTCTGTTTAATTCATGTGGCGCCATAATCCTGAAAGTAAATTTGAAACAAATGGGGGCAGAATAATTGCATGAAAAACTACTACACCATTGGTGCAGGTATGATTTATTTGTTAAGCACTGAAAATGTGGCCAGCGCTTTACAAAACATACAGGTCAGAAGGTCCTTACACCAGGGAGTTTGACCAGTGAGTAATTCCAGGGAAGTCAAGGGGAGTATTGTCAGGGTGAAATCCTGGCTCCCTTGCAGTCAGTGTGGCTTTTGCCATTCTTCTTAGCATATGCACAATGTGCATCAGGTGACACCTGACCAGGATTCACACTGAATTTGGTCCGCTGGTTGGATCATTAGCTTCCCTGGCTCGGGCCCGGTACTGATGGGAAGTGCAATGTGAACGCTGATCCATGCCCCCTCCCCACTTTTGCCATTTACTGCAATGAAGCCAGAATTTCACACACACTGTGTAAAGTTAAGCATGTTTATGTCTTTGTAGGATCTCTGATCTGCATGGACGAATCGTTGTGCCCAGGCACAAGGCTCTACCTACATGGATCTGATTGCAGGATTGGGCCTATATAAGAAGTGTAGGGAAATGGAAAATTGCTAATCTGAACGCAAGTTCCTTTGGGGATTTTCAGCAGACAGAAACCCTGCTCCAGTGTGACTCTAGGATCCTGCTCTTTGTTCTGTCCCAGCTGCTGACCCTCAGATTTCAGCCAGGCTCTCTTTAAAGGACTCCTGTTTCTCAGGCCAAACTCACAGGCTCTGACTCTGATGCAGTCTGTTCCTTTCTCCTTACCCCTTCTCTCAGCTTCAGCATCCTGTTTTGGTCCATGCCTCTCTCATAATTTCTCCTTAACTTTCCACTGAGAGTCTGGATACTCAAAGCGCTTGTCAGTCTAGGGTGTGCTCTGTTCTGTTCTTGTTTTTACATGGCTGCAGTTCCTTCTCTGGTTTTGGTCTGTGCTGTGTGTTCCGGTTTGATTCCAGTACTTACTCCTGTGACAGCGGCTGGATCTTAGTCCAGTTCTGTCCCGTCTCCATTTCTGATTCCAGAAGTGGAGTCCCGCTAAATTCAGGTTCTGATCCCTTTCTCTCCTCCCCTCGGTCAGATCCCCTTCACTCTTCTTTTCAAGGCCCCTCTGTTTTGGACCTGCAACTCCCAGGCTCTTGTGCCCCTCCTCCCCCGGGTTCTAATCTGGATCTGGCGCCTCTCTCATTTTCCAGGTTCTGATCCGGATTTGGTGCCTCTCTCCTCTCCCGGGTTCTGATCCGGATCTGGTGCTTCTCTCCTCTCCCGGGTTCTGATCCGGATCTGGTGTCCTTTCCCGGCCCGTGGGCACAGCATCAGCAGCACCCCCAGCTTCCATGTCCTGGGCAGCCCCCGCAGCCCCACACCCAGCTCCAGCTCCGCCGCCCCCCCGTCTCTGGCCCGGCCTTGCCCCCGCAGTTCCCCGGCCGGCCGCCTGGTGTCGCCGCCGCTTGGCCGGCGGGGGCGGGCCGGGGGCTGGGGCCGAGCCGCGGCTGACAGCGGGAGGAGCCGAGGCGGAAACGGGAGCCGCGGACACCGGCCGTGGCCGCTGCAGCGCGCGGAGCCGGGCCGAGCGTGGGACGGAGCCAGCCAGCACCGAGGCCCGGCAGGGGAGCGCCATGGCCGGCTACGTGCCCGGGCTGCTCCCGGCCACCCGCAGCCAGGAGAAGGAGTTCGTGCAGGCGTACGAGGATGTGCTGGAGCGGTACAAAGGTAGCGGCGGCGGCGGGGCGAGGGAGCCCCGGGAGCCGGGGGGCAAAGGGGCCCCGAGGCGGGGCGCAGCGGGGGCCCCGCGCGGTGACCGGTTCGCCCGGCCCGCTGCAGGCTCTGCCGGCGGCTCCCGCAGGCTCGGTCGCGCCGCTGCGGGGACACGGATCCATGGAGCCGTTTCCGCCGGCTGCTCCGCCTGCCCCTTGCCCCGGGATGGGCCTGGCCCGGCTGGGAGGGTCCATGGGCAAAGGCCGGGCTGGGGGAGGAGCAGGACGTAGCCCCCAGCGCGGCCCCTGCCTCCCACAGGGACTCGAGCCTCGGCGGCTTGTTTGTCTGCCCACCCCCCGTCTCACCGCAGTAATGGGCATGGGGGGGGCAGCTCCCCCGGCTGGATCAGTGGCTCCTGTTGTTGTTCAGCCCTCCACACACAGTCGCATCATTCGGGGGGGGGGTGGCTGGCCCCCCTGAGATCTGCCTTTCTCTTGTAGGCTCGCACACCTCCCATGAGCACCTCCTGGCAGGCGGTGATGGCGCAAAGCCAGCCAGAGGCTAGTCAGTGGGGGTCTAAAGCCATAGACGCTTTAGGGGTGATTGTCATAAACAGAGTCTCACTTTGTGTGGCTTGGTCAGTTTGTTTATCAGAGATCAGCGCTCGGCTGCATGCCAGCAGCGATGCGGTGCTTAGCTGGGGAGGGGGTTGGAGGTGGCACCGGGAACCCTAAATCATTTACTTCCCACCCAGAGGGGCTGTCAGGTAGCTTCGTGTAAGGGCTTTTAAAAAGGAGGGTTGTTCTCCCACCCCTTGCCGTCGCTAGTGAGTGTGTGGATGCTGACCCCCTGAGGGCCGTGGATCTCTGAAGCTGGTGCCTGTATCTTTTCGGCAGCTGCCGGGGGTGTATGGCACAGGCAGTGAGTGTGCAGTTTTGATGTAGATCGTTGGCCTCCTCGTTGTGCTGGTTTTTATTTTTTCCCGCAGAGATAGACTTGTCTGTGAGCCCAGATTTCTGCCCCACAGGGCTCCTATCACAGTGTTTTTGTTTTGTAAGTTTTGCGGCCAAGTCTCTTGAAATGGTGACTGTCCCGTCCAGAGGAGCCAGGCACTGACAGCATATGCTTCCGTTTCCTCCTTGCATGCTGAGACTGGGATATAATTGATTCTCCAGTCCTCCAGTTCAAGGGGTGCCATTCAAAAATTCCAAAGGTGAGGAAAACACAGCTCCAGTGTCTGTGCTTCACAGGGCTCCGGGAATAAAAACCTTGTGTAGCATCTGGGAGTATCCTCCCAGAAAGGGGTTTAATAATGGAATTTGAGGATCTTAGTGCTTACACATATTCATTAATAAAGCCCTGCAGCCGCAGTGGAGTAAATGCAGTGAACTGTTTGTTAGGTAGGGAAACTGAGGCCCAGAGAACTTGTTTGGTGTTGGAGAGAGCCAGTGGCAGATCTGGGACCAGAACCATGGAGTCTTGACTTTAATATGAATAATCTCTAACACTTTATACAGACTATTATGTTGCAAAGGGAAAATAAAATCACAAGGCTACCTGTGCCTGCTCTGGTCTGACTCAGACCTGCTAATGAAGGTTGATAATCCAGGTAGAGGCAACTGCTCACCCCACCCCATTAGTTAGCTCTCATGCTCAAACTGTAAATTGCTCCATTTAGTGGACATCTGAGACTTTCCTGGCAAAGATTAAAGCCCCGCTTAGGCTAGTGTGGTTGGCTTGCTGGCTAATGAAAGCCAATAGCTACCTCGGCAGGAATTGTCAGTGCTGAAAAGTGACCGAATCCATGTGGGAATAATCCTGTTTACGATGCCTGCTCAATGAAGGGAAATTAATGTTTAAACTGTAACATGGCCTTTTTTCAGCATGGCGTTCAGTGCTTGCCTGTGGGGGCTGGGCGCAAGAATGAAGTTGAGGCTGTTACATTCACACTGGAGAGTTGTAAGGCCTGTTCTCTCATTTCTTTCCATTCATTCCCACCCACCCCCCAACTTTGCGATAAACAATTCAACTTCTCCTGTCCAGAACAAGTTTTCCAGTAGCCCTTTCCTCCAGTGGGGAATTCTTGATGAAATGTGAATTGAGAACGTGAATGTTTGAGAGTGGATGATTCTAGAGCATATTTGAGGTTATTCTGTGTCATCTGGCCTGCAGGGTGGAGCAACTGATGAGATTATAATTCCACAGAGTCAATGAACAGGCTCTGACCCCCACGGGCTGTCATCTTGTCTGGGAGCAACTGACCCCACAGTTCAGTGGCAGTGATTCTTCTCCTTGGACGGCAGGGAGGAAGTACACCTGACATTGTTCAAACTGACAGTGTAAATGCTGGGTTGAATTACTCGGAGAAATCTTTCATAATAACAGTGGTACTTTAAAAACTGCTATTAAAATTAAGCTCAACCACAGCACCTTCCATTCAAGGAGCAAGACTGGGCAAGTCTGGGTGCAGTGAGATCTGGAGTACAAAGGGTCCGTATGTGTGTGTACCCTTCCTGGGATGGACGTTTCGGGTGCTTTCATCCCATTTACAAACCTTGCCTTTATCTGGGTAGCTTGGGTCCATCAGGTTGCAGTTTCTGTGATCTATTACTTTACAAGCCTTTCATTGTAGACTGATGAAAAGAGCTCAGATGGACAGATCTAGGGCTTGTTGGCACCGTGTTTTTGCTTCCCTAGTAACTATGCTGCTCCTGCATCCAACACTTTTTCACTAGGGGTTTGCACCAGTGGCTAAAAATCTAGTTTACGCAACAAGGCGTTAGTCTGTGAGCACGGCTGATGGAAGGTGACGTGATTTGCGCTGCATGTTGAGTTAGTTGAGTTAAAGCCATGTTGGGTCAGTGGCCTGTACTGCTTTAACCTGCTTCTGTTTGATTCCTGGTCTGCTGTGGATGGTGGTATCCATACAGTAGTGGGAGAAAAGTTTGACTGAGTGGAGGTGTGAACTGAAGGCATTATGATGACTAACTGGCAAGGGTGGTTAGCCTGCAGCATGACAGATGGGAGTGTCAAGGAGGGGAAATGACTGGCAGAGGATGACAAGGCCCAAGTTCCACCCTGCTGTGTTGTGTATGTTAGTTCCCATTGCCTTCGTCCTCTTGTGTCCTTGCATCTCAGGGCTCTGAATTCAGAGCTGCACCTTTGAAGAGAGTCACCCTCTACTAAAATGGTCCCAAAGGTCTTGGCCATGTGAGGAATCCCTCAGCTTGGCCATAATGGAGAACAAAAGCCCCTAGATTCAGACCAGTTAAAAGTCTGCATGATACTGAGAGGTGAGGGACTTGCCTAACCCAGAGGTGCCAATACATTGCCCAACTGAGAGCTGCGTGGGCTATTTCTCAGGAGCCCCAGGACCACACCTAATATGCACAGAGAGGGGCAGATTTCAGCCACCTGTGTTTCATTGCTTGGCTACCCAGACTAAGATGGAGCACCACATGCTGAGCCAGGTAGCTTCTGCAGGCCATGTATCCATGATAATGATGAAAGCAGTTCTGGGCTCCTTTACGGAGCACCATGTGTCACACCCCTGAGCCAAGGCATTGAGAGATGTAATAGCTAGGTAGCTCTTTGTCCATGAGTTACTCCCTTTAGATGCTGATGCCATGAATCTGAAGTGGCATAGAAAACCAGAGAGGTAGTTTTCAGAGAAAAGGGAAGTTTTGGCCAACATAATAAATATTATGCATGCATGCTAGGCAGTGTCTGTGGAGACCTGCTGCAGCAGTCTAACCAGCCAGCAATGAACTATTTGAGGTAATGCAACACAAATGTACAGTTGCAGAGCAGAGTGGGTTCTGTGTTCTGATTCAAAATCAGAGTCATGTTGGAAGGAGGAGATGGGACTTTAATACCAAAATGTTATCCTTGAATCCTAGAAATATAGGGTTGGAAAGGACCTCAAGAAGTCATATAGTCCATTATCCTCACACTGAGACAAGATTAAGTATACCTAGACCACCTCTAGCATGTGCGCAGAATTCATGCCCCCCCGAAGATTTCTTTCCTTCCCCGCAGAAAAATGACTTTCTGACAGGGAAGCTCCAAGAGCAGTCACACACCACTCCCTAGCTGCGCAGGTACATCATTTCAGGCAGCCAGCGGAGAGGTAAATCACTGCAGGGCTGGGGACATCCCAGACAGTGGCTCCTACCCTGAGCCAGGATCAGCTGCTAATCCCAGCTAGGCTGGAAGCAGGAGAGGATGGGACTTCCTCTTCCCTCAGAAGGAGTGGCTGGGTCAGACCCACCCCTAGAAACCTCCCCCAGCTGCACAAAGCTCAGCATCGTCCCCTGCTTCCTGCCCTCATTGCTTCTCAGCTGTGCCCCCATCCGCCCAACCCCCATGCATCCAGATCTGCCCTACCCAGACATCACCCCATACACACACAACATCCCTATCGCCTCCAAACCCAAACTCCACCCCACTGAACCTCAACCCCTGCATCTGGAGTCCCCTGTGCCCAGATTCCCTGCCTCCAGACCCCCACCCTTGCACCCAGACCACCCCTCACTGAGCTTCCTGCACTCAAACCCCCACTCTGATGAGCCCCACACCCCTGCACCATCCTGAGCCCCCACTTCCAGACTCCCATGCCACTGACCCCAGTTAGCTGCACCTAGACCCCCACCCCACCAAGCCACACTTGCCCAGCACCCAAATCCCCCTGCTGAGACTCTCTTGCCCAGACCCCTCCGCTGACCCCAACCACTTTCACTTGGAGTCCCATTGCCCCTGCACCTGGAAACCCCACAACGAGCCTGTGGCCATCCAGATTCCCCCCACACCTAGACCCACCACTGAACTGCCTGCAACCAGGTTGTCTCACACAGAATCCTCTCACCCCACACCTGGATCACCCCACACTGATCGCCTCCACACTTGGACCTTGCCTGGTTGAGCCTGCCTGCCTGTCCCACACCTGGTGCACCTGGCGCAGAGGAGCAGGGCCCCAGGGTGTTTCTGGGGCAGGCCCAGGCCTTATGCTGTGTCAGGGTTGGGTGCAACCTCACCACTGAGTCTGTGTCCCCAGGATGGGGAGGCTGCAGGGTGATCTCCCACCATGCTGGAGCCTCTGCATTTATTTCTTGACAAATAAAACTTGCAGAATTTTACAATATTTTGGCACAGAATTTTTAATATTTTGACACAGAATGCCTGTAGGAGTAAACCCAAGCTTAAAAACCTTCAGGGACAGGGATTCCACAACCTGCCTAGGTCACCTGTTCCAGCGATTAACTCTCAGTTAGAAGTTTGAAGAAATGAAGTGAAGTGTTGCAGTGTGAAGAAAAGTGGTGCAAATGCAAAAACGCTAGTTACGGTCCCAGGTTGGCCCAGAGAGTCATGATTCATGTTATTGCACACCTAGTACTGCTCAGCATTAAACGTCATTAGCATGTATACAGTGCTTTTCCTGTTCCAAGCATTTTAAATATTAGCTAATTAATCTCCTAGATCGTACACTGGAGGTAACTATCATTAGCCAAATTTTGCAGATGGGGAAACTGAGGCAGATAGGGGCAAGTGACTTGCCCAAGGCCACAGAATAAATCTGTGTTGGAGTCAGGATTAGGATTTGGGGGTTCCTAGCCCTCTGTTCATAGTGAAGCCATTTCTTTCCATGCTTTATTCGATGCTGTGTTTCTTGCAGTCATTGCCTCTGTTCTGTGGCAGCCATACATTGGTTTTTTCACTTGCATTGCTCCCAGTTACCCCGGGCAGGTCCCTAGGAAGGTCAGTGAGGCGGATCTTTGCCTGCAGGGTGTTGATGCTTTAATTACAGCTGTTTGGACTAGTAGGAGAGGTGATGACATGGTCGCCTCAGTTGCCTAACTCCTCCTCCCTGGCTGCTTTGTCAGGCTGTGGCAGTCTCCCTGTGACGTGGGGATCCTTTCAAGGGAAGGCAGATGGATCCAATAAGGACCCTTCATTGTTAGGGGCTGCAGTGCCTGGGGAAAGGATTGCACGGGCTGATATTGGAGGAGACATACATGGGTTTCAGATATGCTGAGGAATGCCTAAGTCCTTAGCCTCACCCGGCCCCCTCCTGGTGCTCACACATTCTTTCCAATGGGCTGCTGCCGTGCCCTGTATATGGCCCTCTCTTCCTCGTGACACCCATAAATCAGCTGTGAGAGAGAGAACTCTGTGCTGGGGTCTCGCCTTGACACTGCAGGATCAGGGCATTTGGATTTTGAGGCCTCTCTGCAGAGGCGGATGGGTCACTCGGCTCCTCCATTCTGGACTAGGGGGCGGGTGGCCTAGCTACTTGCATTCGGCTCCTGACTCTGAAATAGCTATAGTCATGATTATTTTGTCCTGCAAAGATAAACACAGTCCCTTTGTGATGGTGAGAGGACCGTCTTGGTTGTGGGTATTCTCTGGAGCCTGCAAGAGTGAGCCGGCCATGTGGCAATGCTCCCCTCTCCTGGATGCGGAGTGGTGGTTTTCCCGTCTCTACCACACAGGTAGAGGTGGCTGAGCATTGAAGACTGAGCTGAAATCTCTTTCCCCCGCCTTAGTAGGGGAGTTGAGACCCTGTGTTGAACACGTCTCTCCTCCTGCAGGAATAATTGTGGCAGCTGTATTGCATGTTCCTATCCCAGTAGGGAGAGCCATGCTTTCCCACCAGTAGCCGTGGTAGGAGATTTGCTATAACAGGTCAGACCATTGCCTTCTCGAGTTCAGTACCCTGTCCCCCAGTGGCAGGCCCTGCCTGATGCTTCAAAGAAAGGCCTAGCTCCTTAGGTAGGGCGGACAGTTGTGCAATGCTGTACGTGGCCACACAATTGTCTAGCCCCTTCCTTTAAATCCAGCCCTTGTGTTGGACTTGGTAACGGCTGCAGCCCAGAATTACGTGGGTGACAGTGCTCCAGTGTGGAAGGACAGCGGACCGAGGGACTTCAGGGTGGACACAGCGTCTTTGGGATTCTGTGTGACTCTGGTATGGCTGTGCGGCCCGGGCCGTTTGCTGAATCAGGAGTGTCAGCAATGTGTGGCTTTGTGTTGTGGTGTGAGCATATGTGTGGCTTTTATTTTTACTCAGGATGGAAATTGAAGCGTCTGTGGAAGACGCTGCTTTACTCTTGTTTGTTTTTGGCCTAGGCGGTAACTGTTGTGGTTTGTTTTCGTGATGGGGATCCACCCTGCCTTGCCTCCCCAGGTTCCTGCTGCCTTCCCAGTATAGTCAGCACCTGTTTGGGGGGGAATCACGTCCCTGAGTTCTGATGTCTCTAGACACAGTTTCTCCTGTTGCTCTTTGTGTGTATGTATGAATGTGTGAGAGAGAGAGAATATATTTAATCCTGATGAAAAGTGCCAGATTGTCAGCCCTAAAGCCTGCAGGTCTGTCTTTAGCCATGGAACTGGTACAATTCCGGTGGCAATAGTGGGAGTTGGTTACTTTCACATTGCTTCACCCAGTGTCTCAACCCTGATCTGCAGGGATCACTTTGAGGGGGGCCAAAGCAGTGCCCACTCTCTAGGACCGGTTCAGTCCGATTGCTGCCAGGTGAGGTGGTTTCTGTGTCCTCTAGAAACTGGACTGAGGCTCACTAACTCACGTCATGTCTGTGTGTTCGGTCTGCGTATCAGGTGCCTTCACGATGGTCACGGTGAACCTATTTGCCTCCCTCTGCTCAGACAGCAGGTTTAGATTCTGAGGCAGGTAGACTTGGCATGACTCATGCTGGGAGTGGAAGGTGCGTTGCCAGTAGCAGATTCTGAAAATCTTTGATCTCTCTTTAGTGACTGATTTAATAGATTGCTGGCAACCAAAGTGTTTAGAAATGGCTTGTCCTGTTGAGTTTCGTCACTCCTTTTTAGGTGGTGTAGCATTGTATGTGTGTGTGACTTCTCATCTGGGCCTTTCTCCCTCATCCCACACATCAGGGTAATGTGGAGATCTTTGATGCCCCTAATCTGCTAGTTTCTGACCATTCTCCTCACTAGCTAGTCACCGTTGGGTCAGCTCTGTTTAGGTTGCCCTGGAGATACCAGGACAGAAGCCAACATGATGAAGGAATCACTTCAGCCTCTCTTAAGAGGTGAGCATGAAAGGAATCTCTTCGCTGACTCCTGCAAGCTGTTTTGATACCACGGTGATAGGTGCTGCATAAATATCTAAAATGGATAACGCCAGCTTGTGGCTGCAGCAGGAGATTTCAGTTTCCAGCCGCAGCTGTCTCAGGAGCGCATGGAGGAGAACTCTGAGACCTCTCTTCTCTGTGTGAGATGCAATTTAAGGAGGCTCGCCCCAGTTTTGCTGTAAACATTGGCACACTGCAAAATCTGAGCAGGCACCACTGCTGGCCTTCACAGAGGTCTTTGTGAGAACAATGGTGTTAAAGGGAAGACGGAAAGGACCCTGTTAAACCATTCCACTTACTGTGACTGGCATAATTTTTGTTCGGAGGAATCCCAGCAGGTTTCATGAACAAGGCTCTTTGGAAAGAGGCATTAGCCTGGTTGCACCCCCAGTGTTGTGAAAGCTTTGGAGGTCCCCCCTGTTGCTGAGGAGGCTTTTGGATCCCCTCGCCAGGGTCAGGAGGGGATCTGATTACCCTGGTGAGTGGTGGCATGTGCCTGAGTGGGCCTCTACTGCTGCCAAGCTGGGTTCCTGTACGGGGCAGTGTTCCCCTGCCAACACGAGCGCAAGCTGCCGTGTCATAGAGTGCAGGCAAGCATGGGCCAGGGACAGAAGTGCAGGATTAGGGGAGGAAGTTGCAGCCAAAAGAAGAATGCTCGATGCAGTAAGCAACTTTCTGGTTGCTGTGGTTAATATAATGCTCCTTGGCAGCCCCAGTAAAATCCCCTCTATCCATGCACGACTGGTCCTCTGAAGCTTGTCCCTCATTTTTCCTTTGGCATGTGCAGAAAGATGATGTGCTCCATCCCTTAGGTGCAGCCCCCTTTTCAAACTCTGATGCGCGTCTCTATTCTGCTCCAGCTGATTAGTGCCTCTGAATGCGTTGTGAGGCAATAGGGTTGGGATTCACACACCCCACCTCTGAGCACAGCCAGAGCTGCATACGAGAGCACCTGAGCCACCACTGGCATTCCCAGGCTTTGAGTGCCGAAAGATTTATAACTGGAGTAGGTGTGTCTGACTGCAATGAGGTCATCGAACATGGTCTTTCCTGTTGGCTTTGACGGGTCACAGCAAAGTCCGTGGTAAGCAGCTACCCATGAGAACTGGGTGGGAGGAGGAAGGGTGGAGTGGGTCTTCAGTAAAGACTGGACAAAGTGGGATTGGAAATCCTGGGGGATATGGCAAGTGGGTTGGTTATTGGAAGTGAGGGAAGGTTTCACTCTAGGCAGCGCATTGTGGCAAAGGGAACAAGGGAGCAGCGTAAGTCCCTGAAAGCAGCAATCAGCGTGGCTGGCAAATCACTGTACCAACGCTGATTTGAGCAACTCGGGTCACTTAAGAAGAATCGAGTAACTTCCTCAAAAAGCAGCGTGTCTGTTGGGATTGCGTCATTCACCGCACACAGCTGTACATCTGCAGCTTTTAGGGATGCTCTCCTTTCTCTGCTCACCTTTCTGAGTAGAGTTAAAGCCGTACAATTCAGCCCAGCTATAGACTAGCGAGCCTGAAATGTTATTGAGCTGTTCTGTGTCTGTTATACGTGCCAGGGCCTTCAGTTTTCAAGTCCCACCTGCCTGAGAGCAAGAGGAAGGGAAGCCCTTCAAAGGAAGGTGGCAGGAGAGTGGGTTAAAGAGACAAAGCAGTAGGTAAAGAATGTGGAAAGAGAATAACACATGGATTGTACTGGCTTTACTGCCTTTCTCCAGGCGGCTAGGTTCTTCGGAGCTTTCACCTGAGAGGAGCCTCAGAGGTGCTGGGTCCTGCCGGAGGTTAAACCATTGAACCTAGCGCTGGTATAAATTACCTTGTGATACAATGTGGTGCCGATTGGACCTGAACCGGGCAATTCCCCTTACAGCGTTTAGGGCCCTGTTAGCAAAGCAGGTGCTGGTGCAAGGATTGATGGGGATGTTGTCATGCGGAGAATCGAGGTGGCTGGATAATCCAGGCCTCTGTTCCAGGAGGAAGATTAATCCCCATGTAGATATATTCTGTGAATGCCAGGCTTGGGGTGGGGTGGGGGAGGTGCACAGGGCGATGGTGCCCAGCTCTGTGGGGGAAGATTAGTGACTGGTCTGGCTTTGTTTTCCATCAGTCAAATGTCTTTGACTGAGGATGATTACAGGGAATTGCTCATGTCCTGTCGGTTGCAGATGGTCCAGTACTGAGTCCAGTGTTTTCCTGGAATAAAGCTTAGACGTTCTTTCTTGATCTGTCTGTCTTTCTAGCACTCTGGCTAATATTCCCCAGGAAACACACATGAAAGCAGTACCTAAGGCACGCTTCATTGTAGGGGTAGGATTAACAAAGCCTTCTCTGCAGCCGGTGCTCCTCTCAGGATTTCTTGTAAATGGTGCATCGGGGCGAGGGGTGTGTGGGCAGCACCTGGGCACTGTTTCTTGGCTGCCCCAGTGCACTGTGGAGCACACGTTTTGTGCTTTTCCTGGACATGCTTGGTGGGGCCTGTCTCCTTTAATTTAATGTCAGCCCAGCCCCTCTGCTCTTCCCTGTCTCTGTCTGCTCTGCCTCTAAACATGTCTCAGGTTCCTCTCTGCAGCGCACTTGGTTTGCCTCATTTGGCACGCTGCTGCCTCGTGAAGTTCTGCAGCGAGGAGCGGATCCTGTCCTATGCCAGCTGAGCTTTCCAAGGCGGCTGAGGCAATCGCTGGCTGCTGGTCAGGGCGGGGTGTGCGGTAAAGAGGAGCAGCGGTTGGTGTAATGATAGCGTACGGTGCACACCTTGGGGTGGGGGAAGGAGACTCGCTGGGAGTGGAACAGGGCAGGGGTGGCAGTGGGAGCTGTAATTACAGCTAGTTACAGCCTATTCTGCTGAGTTGGGCCCTTGTGAAGAGTCCTCTTGAAGGTGTCTTGGGCTGAGAGCCTTATATACTGTGCAGTGACCTAACCGGGAGGCATTGTGAGACGCGCAGGCTGGCCAGACAAAACCAGCTTCTTTCCTACCAGCAACTGGTTGTTAGTGCCTTTCCCACCTGCAGCAAAATTGCACCAGCCACAGCTGCTTTTGTCCAGTGTGATTATTCAGCGGGGGGGGGGGGGGGTGATCATCGTCAGCTGCCAGGTTCCTGGGCTGTCAGTGGGATCTGGAGGGCATGGTGAGATGCAGAGCAGACTCTTCCCTGCATGCAGCGGGAATATCAGCTTCCTCAGTGATTGCCACCCGCTCCTACCATTGCAGAGCCCGTGGGCCTGTGCGTCAGCAGCATTTTCACTCCATAACATACTCCAGCCTAAAGGCCTCAGTGGAGCTGTCCCAAACCCCACTCTGTCACGTCCCATTCAGCAAGAAGGGGGTCATTGCCAGCAGTTCAGGGAGCAGGAGATTTTTCTTTTGTAAACTCCTGGGATCTAATTGGAGTTCTGTCACGGTATGGCTTTGAGAGTTATTTAACCTCTATGCCTCGGTTTTCCCATCTGTAAAATGGGCCTAAAACTTAGCTACCTCTCAGAGTAAGGAAGCTGTTTGGATTGAGAAGTGTTAGAGTAATACTGCCTTAATAGCACAAGTGCCAGGTTACTGGGACATCTGAGCTGTTCCTTTTGGGGTGGGGGGAATAATTCTGGGGAACACACAGTCCACGTGTTCTCCATTGTCTCTGGAACTAGAGCTGCTGATGCTAGAAGGTTTGGCTTCCCTAATAAAGGGGTTATGAGACCTCTTGTGGGAATCCTTCCTGGTGTGCACCTGCTGAAGGTGGGTTGTGGGGAGCTCCTTGGGAGCAGTTGTTGTTCAGTGCTGTACCTCTCCTATAAAGAATGCACACTGCAGTGGGTGTTTGGGCAGAGCTGACTGGTGTCTCTGTCCTGATGGGATCATGTCAACTCCAGCCCACAGGGTGCAAATTTGGCTCCTGGAATAGGGAGGATCCATAGCAACCTTGGGGCTAGTCCTCAGATTTGTTTCCCTTCATCTCTCCCCTTTTGAATCATTCTATCTGCAAAAGCGTTATCCTTTGAGCTTGAGGAGCTGGGCTTGCTGAGTGCACTGGGTTCTTTAGGAGCTGACCCTGAGCTCGCTTTGGTTCCAGATGATTGTCTCTGGGCATTGCTGGAAGACTGCTGCTCTGACTCCTAGAATTGTCCTTGCTTGTCTGGCGGGCTGGCTTGTGGGCTGGGATTGTTGCCAGCCCTCAGTGATGTTCTGAAGGCTGAACCCCTAAAGAGAGAAACCCCCTAAAGAGAGAGTCCTCGGGAGACTGTTCTCTCCATCAGGCACCCATTGAGCACTTGCTGAGCAGGGCAAACGTTTGTGTTAATCAGCTGGGAACTTCCACTCCACTTTAATAAAAGTTTGTTGTTTTTTGGTATGTGAATTCCTTCCAGCCTTTGGATTCCTGGCGAAGGTGCAGACTTACAAGGCATTCTGCAAAATGTGAAGGTAGGCCTGTTCCCTGTCCCAAAGACGTTTCAGTCTAAGCTTGATGGTCCACTAGCTAACTGTAGGTAGAAAGGGTGTGGTGAGAGGAGCAAGGGGGGCAAGATTTCTGGGCAGAAGGGTTTTAAGATGGATTTGAAGGCGAGAGGGGGAATGTTTGGCAGATGAGAAGTGAGTGGCTGTTCCAAGCATAAGGGCTAGAAGGTGTGAAGCCGAGAGTGGTAGAAGGGGAGACTGAGGAAGCAGGAGAGTGTGCAGGTGGGAGGACACTAGTGCAGAGATGCAGTGGACACAGAACTGTTGTGGGCTCTGATGTTGGGGATGGAGAGCTCGGATCTTTGGACACAAGCTGTGAGGACACAAGTGAGTCTGATGTGGGTTTTGGGTGAGGCTGGCTTCTGTTTTTTCTGTGTCCTAGCAAGTGAGGATTTTATATGAATTTTATATAGTCTTGTGAGTTCATGTCTGCCCTGTAATTTCCTCTTCTTGTCAGAGAGCCTGATCAACTCATTCTGGGTTGCTGGGCTGTGTCACTTAGGAGGCATAATGAATTTTTTCTGTGAATGAAATGTAGCTGTTTTTCCATTTCCTAGGTGATTCTGTTTCCCTTCAATGAACTCAGAATGCCCTGCTAGAGACCTTCAGGGTCTGGCCATGCCCGGGGAGACTTGCTTATACTCCGCTCTGCTCCTCCACTTTCTGGGGCAGCTTAGCACCTGTGAAACATACCTTGTGGAGCTTTATCCCCACTGGCACTTCCTGCCCCTCTGATACTGCAAGCAAGAGTTCAGGGTCACTGGGATGTATCAAAGTGCTGCATTGCACAATGGAGAGAGATGTTGGTACTTAAAATGAACAGCAGGGGACCCCTGAGTTGTGCCAGCTCTGCCACTGACTGGCTGTATGATCTTGAGCAAGTCACAGGACCTATCTCTGCCTCAGTTTCTCCATCTACAAAATGAGTCGAATTTCCACCTGGCAAGGGTTATGCTGCATGTGTCAGCTATGTTGGTAAAGCACACTGAGCCCCTTGGGTGAGCAGGGACGGCTGTTTACACTAACTAACTTTCCTGCATTGATTGCCCCCTTTCACTGCCTTTGCTTCTCATCTCGCGTCTCTACTGCTTTCCTCCTCTTTGTCTGGAGTTCTCTCGTTAGCGAACCTAAGGGGCTGGATGGTAAGTTTAGTGGCATATTGAATGACTCTGTAATGAATATTTAAGAAGTTCTCTTCCTGGCTTGTTCCTTTGCTGCCTGTGTGTCTGTGACAGGAGTGAGACCAAGGAAGGTGGAATAAGGAAATACTAGCCGTGGCCCTGGTCCATCTCCTGCGGGCTCATGATTTGTGGCCAGCTTTGGCTGTGGTATGGTGTGTTAGCAGACTGAAGTTCCATGGGGCGTCTGTTAGCTGCGCAATCCGCTCTGCCTTGGCAGGGCCTGAGTATGGCTGTGATAAGATGGTCTCCTTCTCAAATTCTTCACACACAGCAAAGTGCCAAGGCCCGTGGGGCAGGATGGTTTTATACTGATGGTCACTGCACAGGGGCCAGGAGCAGAGCCTGAGAGAGCCTCTCTGTTCTGAGCTAATTCTCTCTCCATCCCTCTGTCTCTTCCCTCCTCCCCAGAGCTTGGTTTGCCCTATCCTTCCCTACCCCGGCCCCCTCCCCATCTCAGCCTCTCCCAAACTCAGTACGCTCCTTCCTTCCCCACTGCCTAGAGTCTTAGCCAGATGCAAGTGAGCAGAGTGAGTTATTCCTTCAGCCACAGACCTGAAAGGGATTTTTTACGAAGGAAGGGAAGTGACCTCAGTATCGCTTGCCCCATTTCATAGAGGGCAAATGCAGAAGCCCAGACAGGGAAATGACTTGCGCAGGGTCCGCGACAGAGCTGGGACTAGAAACCAGATTTCCTGAGTCCCAGTCCAGGTCCCTATTCACAGGATCATGCTTCCCCCTCCGCCCCAGAGGCGAGTCTCCTTTTCTTTCACTTCCCCACCCTCCTTCTCAAGCTGGTTCTGCTGCTTCCTCCTCCGTCTGCAAGACCTCAGGCCAGGTCTGTGTCAGAATTTTGTACCACTACAGTTAGTGGAATGATTTTTTTTAAATACAGCGTTTCTATTAAAAGCCTTAATGTAGACATTTGTACTGGCATAAAAGTGCTTTGGCTGCTGCAGCTTATTTCATGCAGGGATGTGGTAGATGCTAAACCAGCAGTAGCACACTCCTACCAGCATAGGTGGCACCTGCACTAGCAGGGTTTGTCAGTACAGCCATATTGGTATAACTTTTCCTCTCCCTCCTCCCCTTCCAGACTCAGATGCGACACTGGGGCCATATAGCTATGCTGGTGCAGCCATACCAACAAATCTTCTTTAGTGTGGTCTAGGGCCTGGTCCACACTTGGATCTATGTTGGTTAGGGGTGTGATTTCTTTTACTGCCACAGCTATGTCGGTAAAAACCCTGGTGTAGACACTGTTATACCGTTATAACTGTGCTCACCCCAGTTAGGGGAACCAACATAATTGCTAAGCAGTGCCAGTATAAACCCTTTTACACTGGCACAACGGTGTTCGAACTATACCACTATGACTATACCCTCCTCACGTAGACAAGGCTCAGGCTTCCCTTGCTGCTCTGGGGTTTGCTTATCTCCGCCTAGGTTCAGAGGAAGCTCTCTGCAGCATGCTTACTGTGAGCCTTTCCCCAGGAGCTGTGTCACTTACCATGCGTGACAATGTCATTGGTGCTAAATCAGGGAAGTGACTAATGGGTTAAATCCATCCTTGCTGCAGTATCCCGACCCTTGAAGGTGACTTTGGGGCTCTAGCGATAAACAGCACCCAGGCTGCTTCCAAGTGTCACCTGTCAAGCAAGGTCAGTGGATTCAAGATCGTCGTGATCACTCAGGGGATTTTGCGAGTGGCTCCATTGGAGCCAGTGTCAGTGGATTGGGATATTTCATCTTCACCGGCTGTTTCAGATGCTTTTAATTCTTGCTGCGGAGGGCAGTTGTCAGGCTGGGAGATCTTCGGATTCCACAGGCAAGCAGACAGCTGGGTGTACAGTAGCTATTCCAGAAGCCTACAGGCTCCTTTCCCATCTCTTCTCATCCCTCCCCTTCCAGCCTCTCAGACTCTGAGCAGGCCATAATATCCTCTGCATAGATTGGCCGCAGCTTTCCAAAGGCAACTGGAGCAATCTCTCCCAGCCCTGGAATTTCAGATGCTCCCTTGCTCGGAGAGGGAGTCTGTGCTTATGAATGGGATCTGGCAGGCTTCAGGTGTGCTCCGTTAACCCTTTCCGGACCAGATGGGAGCAAACCACCTTTCACTTGGATGGGAAGGCACAAACACAGCTCACAGAAAGTGACTTGAATGCCCCGGATGAGTTGTTTGAACCCTCTCAGAGAACTGGGGTGTCCTGGCTTGGCTGGGAAATGTGAGGGCAGAGTAAAGAGTGGGGAAGAATCCAGCAGTTTCCTCTTGCACCCCCATAAGGGATTGAGTGGGGGAAGGAGTTCAGTTCTCATCCCTTTCCCCCTGCTCACGTAGCCTCACAGCTGAGCTGTCTCCTAGCACCCCCCACGTCTCCCTGTGGCCACGAAAATCCTGTCCCTACGAGTGCTCGTCGCTCTGTTTCAAGCTGTTTTTGAACCTGGTTATGCCCGAGCGCGGTCGTGGCGCACTTTGAGCTGGCACTCGGTGCTGACTCGTTCACTCACCCTGCTGGAGCGCTGCCCGGCTTCAAGTCGGTCAGCTGCTCCCTCTGAGCATGGGCTCCCAGTGCATGAGCAGAACTGGGAGAGGTACAGGGGGTGTGTGTCTCCCACCAGTTGGTCAGACCCAGTGGTGGGAGCTCTGCTGTGGAACAGCCGTGGCCATCCCCCCAGTCATGTTGACTAACCCTCCTCAGTCAGACCAGCAGAAGGTGTGAGATCGAGAGCTGAGGGAGACCCCAGCTCCGTCCTGTTCATAAGATGGGAGCTCCAGTTTGAGAGTATTGGCTGGCTGCAGCCATATGGCGTAGGACGATGGGCATCTCCTACACAAACCTCTCCCAAACAGTATGGGGCTTTGTGTTGGTGTTAACCCATCTTGAGTTCCACCTCAAAGCTTATTGGTAGCCTAAGTTGCATGCGTGTCTGGTAAATATGCAGAGTTGTCGTAGCTGTGTCGGTCCTGGGATGTTAGAGGGACAAGGTGGGTGAGGTAATATCTTTTATTGGACCAAGCTTGTCTCTCTCACCAACAGAAGTGGGTCCAATAACATATACTTTGAGAGCCCTGCAGATCTGTGGATATCTACTTGACATCCGCGGACTGTGTTTTGCGGATTGCAGATTGGATGCGGATACACATGTTGTATCCACGCAGGGCTCTGGATATTACCTCCCCCACCTTGTCTCTCTTGTAAATAAATGGCAGTCGCACTCCCTGAATTGGGCGCTGGTTTGAGTTCTGCCAACTCTGTCTCCTCGAATGTGGTCTCCGTCCAGTCCAGACTAAGTCACAACCATCTAGCTCTCATGTGAGCCTCACGTTCCTACAGAAGCAGACTTGTGCATTTCATTGCTCCATCTGGAGCGAGGGAGCAAATGCTGAACAAGAGGGGTAATGACATGGATCTATGGGTTTTAGCTAGCAGGATTCCTTCTGGTCTTTGTGAAAATGGGCTTAGGACCCTTCAGGAGATAAAGAGGGGAGAGACCTGAACCCAAGTGATGGATGGAAACTTGCCCTCTGGCCTCTCGGCGTCACCTGTTTGGAACTGGGCAAGCCTGGGTGCTGCTTGCACTGGGCTCATTCCTTTCGTTAGGTCTCCTAGGCAATATTTTGCCTTTCCCCTGGCCTGTGGGAGCCTGAGGAGGGGGGCTCTGCTGGAGAAATCTCAGCAGTTGTTCTGCAAATCACTGACCTATTTTCCTGTTACAATCGAGTGTTTGTGAGCTGGGAAAGGAGGGGAAAGTGAAGCCACACTGGAACGTGTAGTTACTTTTTATCATTCCACGGGGCACAACGTTAAAATGTTCAACAGGGCCCAGGAGAAAAGTGGGCTGAGGGCACCAGTAACTGTGGTAGCCAAGTCCTGGTTCGGGTCATCGATAAAAGCAAAGAACTCAGCCAAGTTTCTCTCTCCCTCTAGGTCAATAATTGTTGTTGTAGTTAACTAGCCCTCTGCTTCCCTCATTTGCAAACACCTCTCTCTTGGTCAGGAGGCGGGGACAAGAATGAAAATGAATCAAGTGGGATATTCACCCGTTGGTTCTGGAGAGCTTTTCTGGGCACCTATTGGATTCAAGTCGCAGCTTCTGCGTGTAGCCTGCTGATGGTGTGGGGATAATGGGTTGGATGGCTTCCCAAACCTTTGGGGAGCAATATTTTTCTTGCAGTGGGGTGTTGAGGTTTAGATCCTAGCTGCATATGGAAATGAGGGTATCTGAGCAGGGTCTGAGGAATCCTGGGAGACATGGAGAAGGAAACCTCCTCCAGTTTGCGCTGTGTCCTCCCGTCTTGTCTCTTTTTTCCCCTGCTCTCCAACCCATCTGTGCTGTCACTTCTCAGTTTCCTTCTTTATTGTAATGGAAGCAACTTTGCTAGCGAGAAGCAGCTTTGCAGAGGAAAATTCCATTGTTCTATTTTTAGTGGTAACTTGGCTTCTTGCAATAACTTATTTTTCCTCCTTCCTCTGCCTAGAGGCGATGGAGGAATGTTGCTGAGAGCTGAGGGCCTCTTGGAGGGAGAATAGGGGAAGGTGTCATTGAAGGTTAGGGGGACAGGGCCAAGGCTGCTGTATTTCAGTAGTTATAACTGTGTCTGAGTATTGTGTGCCGTAGGCACCTCTGCTGGCTTTGTCCAGCGCTTTTGAGGTATAAATTCACTATGTCCTGGTGGAAAGGGGGATAAATTACGTATCACTGGCTGCGTGGAGCCTGCAGCAGTTTCTCTATTCCCTGTTCCACATGGCCACTCGCGAGTGCTCAGGTCTGCTCTCGCTCATGAACATGAATTAATTCCATCCCCTACCGCTGCAGATCAATAAATCAATCCCTGTGTTAGGGCAGCTTCCCTTCCTGTGCAGCAGATCTTAAAATCTGTGTCACCCTGATACTGGGCTGTGGTTTCTGTGAGCCTCCCTCAGTCTTTGGACTCAAGGTAACATTTTTTGGGGAAGAGGGTGGGGTTCACTTTGCTTCTTTCCAGTGCAAAGGAGGCGTAGAGAGAGTGGTGCAGACTAGCTGTCTGACCTACATGTGCAGGAGCATCAGAATTGCGATACAGGGTCACAGCAGTGGCTTGTCTAATCCCATCTCCAGCACTAGCCAGTACCAGATGCTAGAGGAAGGTGTGTAAACCCCACAAGGGACAACTTTGCATTAACTTGTACATTAGGGGATGCCAAGCGCTGTATTGGTACCTTGTGCCAGGAGAGGATGGACTACTCCAGCTGTGCTTTCGAGTGGGAGATGCAAGTCAAGCAGGGGCCTGTGCATTTCTCTGGCATTTGCAGATGGGAATCGTTGTCCAAATGCGACAGTATCTTGTGTGCGTCCCTGCCTGGACCCTGTTTTGTTCTGTGTCCGTACAGTGCCTAGTGCAATGGGGTCCGGGTCCGTCACTCCTATGGTTCTACTGCCGTGCAAGTAATAATCTGTGCTCTGAGGTCAGAGGGCTGCTCCTTTACCTGTCACCCATCTAATGCAAACCAAAACATCACAAGCCTGTGCAGTTATCAAGTGCAGTGTTGAAAACAGTAAGCTAGGCTGCCAGGTCAGCCTCCAGCTGAAAGCACGTGCTCTTCTGAAGCCTGGGAGACTGCTAAGACAGGGGCGGTTTGGATGGGTAACAAATCAATGTGAAGCATGTACAGGGGCTGGTGGCTGAGCCATGTTTCCAGGGGTCAGAGGTTCAGGGCTGGCCTCTGCCCTCCAGGCCAGTGTGAGCTGCAGAAACTCTCACAAAGAACCAGTTGTAAGAGAATCTGTAAAGTCCTTTCCTAAGCTAACTGTGAAGACTGGAGATGTTATGGTTTTGCCTCCCGTCTGTTCTGCTTTCCAGTCCCAGAGGGAGATGGGCTTCCCTCTCCATGCTGAAAACTTGCTTCCCCTTCAGCAGACCAGAGGGACAAGCTGTAATTCAACCCCTCCATCTGCTCCCTATGACATTCCTGCCTGCACCCCAGACAATGGTTGGGGGGAGGGATCATTGCTGTAGAACAAATGGCCTGTTAACGTAACACCTGCTTTTGTCACTGTGGTTTTTAGAGGCGCTGGAGCAATTTTGGCTCATCCGTTCCTGGACAAACAGCTGTTATGGGGCGAAAGTGGCAACTGTCCTCTGGGATTTGTTCCATTTCAAATGTAACTGATATGGTGTGCGTATGTCTGTCTCTGTCTAGGCTGCTTGGGAGCCTGTGGTGATCCCAGCTGGGTTGTGGATTGAGGAGGGAGGCAAGTTGGTCCTATCCCTGTTGGAGCTGTGGCTGCCAGAAGGACAGGGACTAATTTCCACTGCGAATTCCTCTATTGTACTGTGTTGTTGCTTTGTCACTGCCTTTTTCTTTGTTGGTAAAATTTGTACCAGAGGGAACTGATTTTACTCCAACTCCAAACTGAATAACTCACTGCTCAGAGTGAAATATACCACACAGGTTCATTTAAAGGGGAGGAAGCATCCCGACCTGCTGTGTGGTTAGATCCCACAATGCCCTGTCCTGTCTGCTATGAATAGCCCCTTCTCTGCTATGGTGTGTGCTGTGCTGACCTGCCTACTGATTTGTGCTGCAAAGAGACAAGTGGGGTTGAGTGTCACTGGGGCTGATGCTTTCAGTGTGTATTTCCCTGGCTGAATGTCAACTCGCCAGACCCTTTTCACCCAAGTCAGCCTTGCAATCTTTTTGGCTTCTGTTATAAACTGGGATGGAGCAGTCATGCTTGTGGGGTCTGCTGGGGGTGGGGGGTGCAGATCTGGAATGTGTGAAGTTTCATAATTCTAAGGCCAGGAGGGACCATTGGGATCATCTAGTCTGACCCCCTGTACAGCACAAGCCAGAGAGAACGCCCCCAAAATAATTTCTAGGGCAGAGCTTTTAGAAGAACGTCCAGTCTTGCTTTAAAAATGGTCAGTGATGGAGAATCCACCATGACCCTTGGTAAATTGTTCCAGTGGTTCATACTCTTTGTGTTAAAAATGTATGCCTTATTTCCAGTCTGAATTTGTCTAGTTTCAACCTGCAGCCATTGGATTGTGCTAGACCTTCCTCTGCTAGGTAGAAGAGCCCATTATTAAATATTTGTTTCTCTTGTAAGTACTTATAGACTGTGATCAAGTCACCCCTGAACCTTCTCTTCGTTGAGCTTAGATTGAGCTCCTGAAGTCTGTCACTTTGAGGAGAGCCCTCTGTGACTTCTGAATATCTGTCTATCTTCAGCATTTATTCATGTGCCCATCTCTTGTGGTATCCCGCACATCATGTATGTTGCTAAAGAATAACATTGGTTCAGGCGGAAAAGAATGTGTGTTCTTCCGTTCCGCTCTTTCTGCTGCTTTGAGTAGTTCTTACTTGTTTGTCTTCAGGAGCAACGCTATCACTGCCTGTTCTGCACACAGGTGTCTTGTATTGCACCCTGCAGGAGGGAACTCTGCAGGTTCCTCCTGCCCTCTAGTGATGGGGCAGCCGGCAGCCTGGGGCTGGCCACTGAGTGTGTGCGTTGTTCTCTGACACAGTTGTTCAAATGTCTCTTGCTTTGCATGGCTGGAGGAAAGATGGGAGAGGGGTTGTCTATTGCTGTAATCTCAGAGAAGCGTTTTGTGGTTGATAAAACTGGACTCGCCAGAACCAGACCGCTCAACAGCTGTGTTTGCCTTTGTTTAATCTGACAAAATCCTTTGGAAAGGAGTTGGGAGGAAATATGAAGCAAGTGACAAACCAGCATCCAGTGACTTGGACACCACTCATTTCAGCGTGTAAAAATAGTCTGTTATTCTACAGTGATTCATGAACCTACAGCACCAATGGCTATGGACAAGGAGGTGTGGCGCTGACCACATAAACTACCAGAGCTGAGCTCGGTCCATCCAGGTCCTGAAATGCTGGTTATTGTGTCATTCTGTGAAGGTACTTGGTATTTACAACCTGAGTAAGCAGGCAAGGTCCCTGCCCTGAAGAATTTACAGACTAACTCCAAAAACTAACAGAGACAAAAGATTGTGGCTGTCCTTACTAAGGAGAGACTTTCTGGAAGGAGCAGGTGATGGGGAGGAGTGGCAGACTATTCTGAGTGCAGGGGCTGCATGCAGGAAGGTGTACGGCTGAGTAGGATGAGTGGAGCAGTAAGGAGTGGGAGCAGTTTAGGGAGGGTATGAAAGTTTCTGGTGCACAGAGTGGGTTTTTCGATTCCATCTCATTCCTTCTGCCCTGCATTTCAGGGCTCTTCAGCAAATGATTGCGGGTTCGTTCTCTCCGACTCTCTCATGGTGGGTTTCATTTGATTGTTTTGCTTTTGGCTGAGTTTATATTTGACCAGAGTTCTCCTGTTCAGCTTCACTCTGGCCTCTGTTCTGCTGAGGGCGTCGAGTTACGAAAGGGGAGTGTGTGGCATGCTCCAGAGCTTACACTCAGTCGCATTCCACTCAGATCACTCCGGGCTATTCTTTGTTGCCAAAATTCTTCAAAAACAAGTAAATCTCCCTTTTGATTTTGTAACTCTTTCACCATCCGTGCACGAGGGAGCATCTCCCTGAAGCATATGGTTAGTGGTGGGGCCTTATCGGATTTCCATCCACGATGCACAAGACAGGAGAAGATAGCAACTGGCAAGCGTTTAGTGTGCTTCTTTATTACAATACTTGGCCCCTTGGATGACACGCTTCACATCCAGTGCTTAGCTCTTTATAAACATTTGTCATTTTTATTCCCTGTTAGCCAGGGGTCCTTATTGCCATTTTACTGACGCATGGAGAGCCAAAGTGTCTTTCCCATGGTTTTGCAACCATTGGTCTAGCAGTCACTGAGACTAGAACCCAGAAGCCCTGTGTTCTGACTAATAAGTGCATTCCCTCCCTTCTCCTCCTCTCTAGGACATTGTGCCCATGAGTTCTGTTGTCTTTTTATAGATCTATACAGACATATAAAAATAAAATAAGGAAACTTCTCCCCAGTCCCAGTCATCAGTCAGCTGTGCTCTTGTATGCAAGATTTCCAATACAGATGATCCTTGAAATCCAATGCCTGTATGTGGGAGAGGAGAGAGAAAGAGAGAGGTGGATGGGGGGTAGGGGCTAGAGCCCCGAGCCAGCCAGTTACATGCAGAAGGTTGTTCTGTAGTTTCATGGCTAATTTGCACAAAGGGGGCTGGCTTAGGCAGGGGAGGTTTTAATGTACTTCATCAAATAAGGAGCCACTAAGGGCTGAAATGCAGTGAGGCGCTTTGGTGACATCACCACTGAAGGGTGATCAAAGTGCAATTCTTGTATGACTGACTGGCTGTGGATCAGAGCAGAGGAGGATCCAGGACAAATTGGGGTCTGTGCTTTCTCAGCGCTGTGGCACTATGCTCACAACTCCTTACAGCTGAACCGGGCAGGCTCCAGGGCAATGAATGCGGAGAAGTACAGGAAGTTCCTGGATGGGCTCAACAACCTGAAAGGTATTTGTAGACCTCTCTGCTGGGCATGCAGAAGGGGAGAGGCAGCTGCATCAGCACCCACTGAGTGTCAGACTGTCTGGTCCTTTCACTTGCAGGGCTAGGGGGTGTTTGCAACCAGTGTTCTTGGGGCTGGGTAGAAGACAAACAGCTAATGAACAGGATTGTAGGAGGGAGAGCTGAGCATAAGGAGTTCTGGTGGCTCTAGTATATTCCCTGGGTGCCTGGCAGTGTCGGGCCACCTGCTCTCTGGCATGCATTGGGGAAAGCCAGTCCTCCAGGGAGACTAGGGACGTTCTGGCCTCGGATTAAGGCAGCTGTGCATTCTCTGACCATAGGAAGCAAGCAAAGGCCTTACTGTGCACAAACCTGTGGCCCTGTCTTATTTCTTGTGTCTGTCCCTTGTATTGGTTCTTAGTTAACAGTCGATGCATCCGATGAAGTGGGTTTTAGCCCACAAAAACTTGTGCCCAAATACATTTGTTAGTGTCTAAGGTGCCAGGAGGACTCCTCGTTGTTTTAGTTAGCTGTGCGTCAGAGTTGAAACATGGAGCAGTCAAGTGGTGGAGACAAGCAGAGGCTACGTTAGAAATAACACAGCCACAGGAAAAAAAAGAGCTGTATTATTGTAACTCTTTGGCGAGTTGGCGGTGGAGTGCAGACCAAAGGGAGTTAGTTAGCAGAGGTTCCGCAGAGTCCCCTGCTGCACTCAGGGTGGTTTATACAAGCTGTGGCTTTGTGTCTTCTGCTGGTTGAGGATGTGTTAACCAGGCGCCTGTATGTGTGTGATTGCATCTTGGTGTGGTTAGGGGATGTGTCAAGCTCTGAATCAGAGCATGGCTGGCAAAGGGAGGAAACAGAAGCCCTGGATTTGCAATTTGGCACCCGCTCTTTTTCCGTTCACTTCCTATCTGGACTGGTACGGCCCCGTTACTGTAGTATTTGAGCGCCTCACGATCTGTCGTGTGTTTCTCCTCCCAGCGTCCCTGGGAGGTAGGATAGTGCCATTACCCCATTTTTCAGGTGGGGACAGAGAGCCCGAGTGACCTGCAGCAGGTCATAAAGACATTGGGGGTGGAGCAAGGAATTGACGCTGGGTCTTCCAAGTCTCGGACTAGCACCCTAACCACTGGGCCATACGTCCTCCCTCCCGAGAAGCCTAGATGTTATGATTTTCCCTTTCCAACCTGCACAGGGCAGAGCGCTCAACTTCCCTTTTCATTCAGCCACTGACTGACTTTCAGCTCTGTTTCTAATCATCCCAAGGTTGAATGGGGAGGCTGGGAAAGGAATCTGTTAACTGGATATTTGATCATGCTCTCTGTGGCCTCTGACAGCAGGTGGCTGACAGGCAGCAAGAGATGCGGTTCCCCAGAGAGAGAGAGCCCCTGATGAAGCAACACAGCCTACAAGTGAAAGGAAAGATGGGGGAGAGGTGGCTGTGTTTGTGATGGTGGTGGTTCGTAGTTTATGAATTGAGGGTGAGGCATGGAGGCGGTACCTGGGATTCAGGATGTCCGCCTGCACTTGGATAGAGCTGACGAGTTTTTGCCAGTTCCTGTAGGAACTTCTGTTTGTCCTTGGCTTCTTCACTTACAACAGCTCCCTCCTGCATGTCAGTCACGATACAGCTGGGGCATCTCCCTGTCTCAGCAGCCTAGCCTGGCCAGGGGAACAGCCCGGGCATCTCTCTCTGGAGCCAGCAGCAGATGCATGCTTTACTCTCCCTCCGCTCCATTGCCTGCTGATTGGGTGTGGGCAGAGGGACATCACCCAGCAGGACTCTGTCTTGGTTCTGGCCTGTGGCAAAGCAGAGTCCTATAGCTGGGGCTGTGTCATCACCTTGTCTTTATTCTAGCTGTGGGCAGTTGGGTGGGTTATGACGGTAGCTGCGCTCTGAGCTTTGTGGCACTAAGCAGGAGGGTGTGGATGGGCCTTGGGATTTAACCAGAGAGAGGGGAACAATTCCTGTGGGATTCAGGTGCCTGTCAGCCAGTGGCGGTTTTATTGGCTTCTCCCTTTACAGCACTTCCTCTGCTTCTGGGTTTTCCCAGCTGATCTTGGGGCCTTGTGTAACAAGGGTGAGTGAATTCCATGTTTAACTTAGCGGGGAGCCGAGGGAGACGTCATTGCAAAGGCTCTCGGTATCCTCACCTGCTTTCCCTTGCTTGGCTGTACAGGCTCTATGCCTGCATCGGCGAGCGGTTGATGTTGATCGCACAAGGGGGTAAATCCAACCCCCTTCGCGCTGCGACAGCTGCCTGAGTTACAATGTCCAGGAGTAACGTAATGCACTTTTTTATGCTGGCGCAGTGTCCATCATAAATTTCTCGTTATCCTCTCTGCGACTGGCATTGGGAATCCATGTAAAATGAAACCCGTACTGCTAGCGTCTGAGCGAGGAGGCGCTGCAGCTGAGGCAACGGGCGGACTCCTAGCTGGCTTTGGCTCCCACCCCCCCGTGGCCAGCGCGCTTCTGCCCATTCTGGAGCGCTTAAGCAGCTGTAGCACAAATGGGTGTTGGACTGGGCCAGGATGCTGCCTTGCTGTCGGCTTCAGCTGGCTGCCTTGAGTTCTTAGGTCATTCTTTTGGGAGTGTGGGTGTGTAGGGGGGGGGTATCCTTCATTGCTATCGCTTTCCTTTGCTTGCTGAGCCTCTCCCCTGCCTCTGAGCTGCGGAATAGAGTTGGAAAAGGTAGTGGGGTTCCTGCTGAGTTTTTGGGGAAGACCAGGCCTCTGTCAGGTTACTTCTAGCCAAGGCCTTTCCAGTTTGTTTCATTGGAGCATTGTCCTGTAGAACCTTGCAGTCTATTCTTGGAGCTTGGTGCAGAATGAGAAGTGGAGGGCACTTCAGCTGAGCTCAAGTCAGCAAGTTGTTGCGGGTACTTGGGTCATGTGTTTCCATCCTTGTTCTAGCAGCAAAGAATCCAGTGGCACCTTATAGACTAGCAGACGTTTTGAAGCATGAGCTTTCGTGGGTGAATACCCACTTCATCAGATGCATGTCTTGTTCTGGGGCTCACTGCTAAACATGCTCTGATCCTCGGATCTTGTTCCCTGTCTCCTAATTAGAGCAGGGCAAAACATACAATTGATTTGTCAAATTTAACCCATTTGTGTGGGAGAATTGCATGCGAACATAGATTTAAAAAAATTTTTTTAAACAGATTTGTTGGTTGCTGGGAAGGATTCAGTATTTCACAGACATAATTCAGCCTCTGGGCTGCTCACAAACCACTCAGCAAGACTGCTGTTTTGAATATTTGCTATTCAAGCAGTGTGATTGATCGCCAAGGGCTCACAACATTTCAGCTCCTTGATCAGATGACTCCCAAATCCGCAGGAAGTTTTCAAGGTAACTGTACTACTGCTTCATGTGTGAGCAGTGGCGCAGATTCATGTATGCACAGGAACGCACTGCGCTTTCCTCTTTCCACAAACCTCGCTTTTGCAACCCAAAATGTGCTTGTACCTGCGGAAATGAAAAGGATCAAGAATCCTGCACAGAGCAGATCTGGAGTTCTTATTCCAACAAGCGTCTGCTTGTTTCGTGTGTAGTGTCTGCCCAGCCCTGCTCCCAGGAGGGTAACAAACGCACCGTAATCACTAACCTTGTTTTTACTGTGCCTTGTTCTCCCATCATCCTCTAGAGACGTTCATGCCAGTTTGAGGAACAGATAGATATGAAGATCCCCACAAAGGCTGAGAGGAGGAGGTGAAGAATAAAGGATGACTATAAAGAATCCATTAGGAAAGTGAAAGAATTTCCTTTGTGGTTGTGCTCAGTGCTTTACTGTTGTTCTGTGTTCAGGTGCCATGGTGATGGGGCCCTTAGAAGTACCTAAGAGGACAGATACAGACACGTACTTGTCTTACTGTGGGTACTAACAAACAAAATAACTAGAGTCTTCCTGTCTGCCTACTCCCAGATATTTGTAACGCACCCATCGCCATGGTATCTAGGTGTAGTGCCTGGGTGCTCAGTGACCAAATACTCCCATTGTGCTGAAACGCAGCCCTCAGTCTCTTCCTGTAGCTGCAGAGTTGGGACAAAGCTGGTGAAAAGCAAGTTTTTATTGCTGGTGAGCTCCACCATCTCTATTCATCTGCCAGGGAGGTACAAGCAGCAGCGGATATTGGGGTTGGGAGCATTTCATATGTAAATGTCCGTGAGTGCAGTTCCCTGACCCCGGGCAAGTTGCCAGCGCAGCTCTCGGTGATACAGAGTTTGAGCAAAGGGCTGGAACGCTTCCCCTCTCCTCTGAGACCCAGGGGCTGCCAGGCCTGGAGAGATGCTGGTGGTAGTGGCACTGCCAGCTCCCTTGTCGAAGAATGGCTCTATTCCTGCCCCGCTGGGGATGATGGATGCCTGTTCCTTGACAGCTTGGAGTCATGCAGAACTAGGGTGAGTCCTCTGCCCCCGCAGCCACTGCAGTGTCCCCTGGGTTAGCTTTTTGAAATGCATCCAGCTGTCAGCCTTCTCTGCCTGGGAGGAGAGAGGGAGCCCTGCCTTTCAGGAAAGGTGGAAGAGATGGGCTGTCCCTCTGAGCCTGCAGTGTCCTGTTTCCTTCCCTCCTTGGAACAGGGGACCAGAGGAAACAGATTTTCCTTTAATAGCTTTGTTTGCTCTCAGACTGGAGGTTGTTTTGAAGAGTGGATTGGATAATGCATAGGTCAGGGAGCCTTCCCTGAAAATGTCCTGTCTCAGATTTCCCAGTGCAGCAGATTGACGCTGCCCTAAGGTGACTGATGCCACAGACTTAGCTCAGGGAGGCTGACTCCGAATTTATTGCAGGGTTAATTTTATCTCTGATGTCACCAGCAGCAGTTTCACTTTCTCAGAAGCTGGTGGCTTGCTGGCAGCCAAATATAAACAGGCACCTTCCTGGCCTTACCCAGCATGCCTTGGGAATTGTCCGAATAACTTCCTCACTTAATCTGTCATCCATGGACAGACAGGCCCAGGGTGATGGGCGGCAGTTGCTGGCCCAGGAAAGTTTCTGATTTTTTTTTCCACGACTAGACACCCAAACGTGGAATTAGGGTCATGCTGGGGTGTGCACATACGCAATCCACTCACACCTGAGCAGCGATGGGGCTGGCCCTGAGGACAGCTGAATGGCACTAACAGTGCAAACTTTTAGTGTTTGTAAAAATTGCCAGAATGACATTGCCTGGAGACTGCCGCCTGTCTGCAATGCATACAAGGCTCCCCTACCAGTGTGCTTCATCCTGTCCTGGAGGGGACCACCTCTTGGATGGAGATGTACTGGTCTCCGTGGCCTGCTCAGCCCTCTCTCTGTCTGCTGAGGCCAGTGGCGGATTAGTCCCTGTGTGAATGGGGCCCATATCTGGGGGCCCCTGGCCAAATGGGGGGCTCCCACACTCCGACCCACTTCCCCCACCCACCCCGCACCCTGACCCAGTTCCCAAGCAGGAGCGTTGGGCGTGCAGGGGGAGCACCCACACCCTAACCCAGCTCCCCAGCAGGAGTGTTGAGCAGGTGGAGGAAGCCCCCATGCCCTGACCCTACTCCCTAGCAGGATTGCCGGCCGGGGGGACTGCAGGCTGAAGGGGTGGGGAGGGACCGCCACTTGTTCTGGCCCAGAACCCCACAAACCCCTAATCCGCCTCTGGCTGAGGCTGATAGCAAAGGGAGGCATTGGTGGTGGTTTGTGTTGTAACTGGGATCTCGTCCACTAGACTCTGGCTTGAGACCCTTGAGCCAGTTTCACTGAAGCCGCCAAACAGCCTGCAGATGTTCATGACTTTGTTGCCGCGAGCTGGATTTGACTCAAGGACTGAGAGGTGAAAGGCTCCATCTCTCCTCCTCAGGTCCCCTTGCATGGCACTTTTTTATCCGCTTTCTGAGTGGGATCTAAGGTCACAGTCGAACCTGCATGTTCTTCAGAGCGAGAGCTGCTGTTCTTCTCCTCCTGCCCCCCCAGAGGGGTGATTCAAGTGACAAAAGAATTCTTATATAAAATGTGTCCTCTGCCAATCTGCTGCTTTCAGTCCTGCTGCAATGCTCCTAAATTTTCTGTGCCTTGTAGTGCTGGAGAGGGGTCAGAAAGGTAACTGGTAGTTTCTGATGAGAGTCACTTGCTCTGTTTAGGTGTCCTCATTAACCTGGAAGAGGAGACTGCTAAATGCTCGGAGTGGTGCTGGAGGGGGCCAGTAGCAGCTTCCCTCTGCCATTCAGGGTTCTGGGATGAATCTGCTGTCATTGCTTTGAAGTCATGGGTGATGAAACCTCCCATCTGTTCTCTGGCAACAGCACCATATGTTCAATATGGTGTTTTCTTTACAAGCCTAGTTGTCAGGCACTGCAGAATCCTGCTTTCCCCCAGATCCATCTCTGTGCAGAGAGAGAGTAATAATACTTAGACCAGCAGATCTCAGAGCACCTGGCCAAAGGAGATAAGTATCATTACCCCCATTTTACAGAAGGGGAAACTGAGGCACAGAGCCATGAAATGACTTGCTCAAGGTCACCCAGCGGGCCAATGGCAGAGCTGGGAATAAAACCGAGGTCTCCTGAGTCCCAGTCCGGTGCTTTACCCATAGGGCCAACAACATCAGCTACTCACACCAGACAGCTACTTGGTTGGACTTGCTCCTCTTGTTTCCAGCAACTCATCCGCTCAAAGCTGACCTTCCAGAAGTGGTCCTCCTGTGATAGGCCTCAGTTGTGTGTCATGCTCAAGGCTCGGGGTAATGGGTGACAATAGCACTGGTTAGTCTTGCACGTCCTGGCTGCAAGCGAGCCTAGTAATGTGATGGGCCGGCCGCGTGGCTGCGATTGTACATGGCTGTGATTTGGAGTGCCGAGGTTTCTTAGGAGTCTCTTGCTCATTCTAGGAGTGTGGAAATGGGGGAATTGTGAATCCAGCATGAGGAGGGTGTTCCTGGGTCTGCTAATAGCTGTAACAGGAAGACCTACCCCAGGAATCGGCAACCTTTCAGAAGTGCTGTGCCGAGTCTTCACTTAATTAATTTAAGGTTTTGCGTGCCGGTAATACATTTTAACGTTTTTAGAAGGTCTCTTTCTATGTCTATAATATATAACCAACTATTGTTGTATGTAAAGTAAGTAAAGTTTTAAAAATGTTTAAGAAGCTTCATTTAAAATTAATTTAAAATGCAGAGGCCCCCGCACCGGTGGCCAGGACTCAGGCAGCGTGAGTGCCACTGAAAATCAGCTCGCATGCTGCCTTCGGCACCTGTGCCATAGGTTGCCGACCCCTGTATCTGACTGGAGAATAAAGGGAAGTGATGGAAGCCTCATCATTTGGGCACTGACCAGCAGGCTGGTTGAAGCACTAGAACATCGTAGGCAGTGTATGCTGCAGTAACCTCTTGGGAACTGAACTGAGTCACCCATTCGGTGGTTTCTGTGAAAAACATTTTCTTTATCTTAGTGCCTTAGTGAAGGGGGGAAAAAGGGAGCAGGAAATCCTGTGTGTCTGAGCCACTCTGATCCTGACATGCAGCGAGAAGTCGCATTCTGACTTGGCACTGAATTCAGCCACTGAAAGCCCCAGGAAGGGAGCAGTGCTGCTAGCAGAGTGGCTGGCAAATGGGGAGGGGGAAGGGGGCAAGAGAGTGGCAGGGGGCAGGTCAGGCCATCTCCCCTGCGTCTGGTGTTCCCATCAGTGTTTACGTTGGGCTGGTCATGTGATAGCTTCCTCGACTAGGAGCGCTGGTCCTGGGGCTGCATTTGAGCTGCCCAAGGTGCCTGCGAGTGATAAGAGGTCTGAGCTGGAGATCTCTTCCAGCCAACAGTGGGTGGGGCCCTTTTTTCTCTGAAACATGGCACGCAGTTCCGGCTCTTTCTACCCCAGCATTGTGTACTGGTGGGATTGGGCGTTATGCAGGAGTGTCGAGTATAACCCCCATCTAGCGTTCTGATTGGGGAAGAGCAGGAGAGAGCGAAGCGTGAATTCGACTGCTTGCTGCGGCTAGACGGATGCCGATGCCCATCAGCACTGGGGACGTGCACCTGCCGTATCCTGGCTGGCTGGCTGCTCAGTCTCTTGCTGTCACCCTCACCATAGTATCTGAGCGCCTTTTGTGTAAAAACAGGACAAATAGTTGATGCAGGAAAAATTCACCTCGTGTGACTGAGGAAGGAGCTGAGTCACTTGCTTGGTGTCTGGTATTTTGGACTGAACCTAACAGATGTCGCCTGTGCCACATGGGGTGTTTTCTTTTTTGTGGGGAGGCGATAAAGTGATGGGGGCTTGCATGCAGGTGGAGGTGAAATCTCAGAGTGACTTTGAGCTTTTATTATTGTTTATCCAGCATTGTGTGGGTTAACTTCCATCCTTCACAGGCCCTGGAAGGTGTGAGCGTGCTCCATGACAGCACTCTGCAGGCTACTGTGTTCCTGGCAGGGTGCTCACGGTGTCTTGGTTCCAGAGAAACTTTTGTGATACTGTGGATCCCTGGTGTAAATGCTCCAGGTGGGGAGGATGTGCGCACCCTGGAAGGGTCTGACTGAGCCCTGCAGGAATGTGCCATGTTCTGGACTGGGGCAAGGGGGACTGGATCTGCCGGTGCCGCTCTAATGAATGTTGCTGCACTGGTGCTCGGACAAAACAGGCAGGGAAATGTTAGCAACCAGATTATTTAATTTGTTTTTTAATGGGGATTAAGTTTCTCTGCGGGAGAGCGGCTCTCCAGGGAGCAGAGATTTCAACTCTTTTTATTTATTCTCAAATTCCTCGCTGCCATGACACTTCAAGGCCTAGTTCAGAGAGGAGCTGACTATAGCAGCTGGAGATTAAATACAGTTGAAAATTTGCTGTGAAGTAATAAGTGACGCCCAAGCTGAGCAGCACATACTCAAAGGGGGCACGTTTCTGCTCCTGGAGAACAAGTGTGGAAAGAACAGGACTTTCCATTTCAATCCGGGATGATGTAAGAGTCTAAAGCTTTAACTGGCATCTCTCAGTCAGATGCCAAATGTGCAGATGCCCTGCATTTAGGGAACCCTTTCTGAAGCCAAAGCTGTTACGTACTGTGTATGCAGAACTGGTTTTGCCACCTCTGGGACGCAGCAGCTGTTTAACAGTGTCACCACACACCAGCGTAGGACGCGAAGGGTATGTCTATACTGCAGGCTAAGCCTTGGCCTGTGGGACCTGGCCTTATGGACTCGCTGGCTCCAAGCCCATGTTTGAATGTCCACACTGCATTGCGAACCCAGGGTTACAATTGCTGGACCTGGGTCCCACAGCCATGCTGGTGCATACCTATAGTGCTACGCAGACCTTCTGACTCGGGTCTGCAGCTTGACCTGTGTCCACACTGCAAAATGACGGGGCTTGGACTCCAGTCCCAGTGGGACTCAGGCTCTGACCCACCCACCAACCAGTCCTAAAACATGGGTCTTGATTGCTTGCTGACCTGAGTTAGACTGATTTGTGTGTGGATAGAATGGGGTTTGGGCTCAAACCCAAGTCGCAGTCCAGGCTTAGTGCACAGTGTAGACATACCTGAAGTGAAGAAGAGCACAACATTCCAATCAGTCACAGATGCAACAGGATTTGGCCAGGCCTTCAAGTTTTGACACTTGCTCTTCTAAGAGTGGCCTGCTTTCTTTTGTGATTCCGGTGCTCCTTGCTAGCCTATTGGTTCAGTACTGACTCAAAGGGAAGAGTGCCACCTATTAAATCACCAGCATCTTCCTGCAGGTCTCCCACTGAAGTAGTAACCAGGTTGGACACTGCTTAGCTTCTGAGGTCTAATGAGATCACAGCTCAAGGTTTTATGGATGCTTCCAATTGATCACTAAGGGAAAACAAGAGCCCACTGGAGTGCGTATGTATCTTTTGACCTCCCTTTCAGGTTGGAGCTTAGCACATCTTGCATCCTGAACAGGTTTCATGAATGTTGTGAATTCTCCCCCTCATTGTTCTACCCTTCACTTGAAGATCAAACCCTCTGCTTGGTCCCAGTTTTAGGATTCACGGTTGGAGCTGGTGGAAGGGCAGTGATGGAGTTAATGATGTTCTGCCTGTTATGGGAGACCTTCTGTCAGCTGTCCTTTGTTGGTAGGTCCCTTAAAAACACACATAAGCACATGCAGGCGCACACACGCTCTCTTCACTTGTTACATTGCACCAGGGTTTCCAAACCAACTGCAAGTGCTACTCTCTTGTCTGAGAGCTGGGCAAGGGGAGAAGGTTCTGCTGCAGCTGGAGGATAAAGCCCTTTCCCGGACAGGGTCATCAGCACAAACAGTTGTTGCAGGGCACTGTAGTTTGTTAAAGAGGCAGAAGTGATTTTTGACTCGCTGAAGTGCCCTGTGTGTTCTGGCTGCAGTGGGCTTCCTGTGTGGAGCGCAGTGTAAATATACAAAGGCACAAACGCACCCAAAACAAAGTGCAGATAGTTCCCACAAGCCTAACATTTTCATATTTCTTTCGCTGCCAAGAAGTCTTTGGTCGGCGTTAGAATAACAGGCCTGTTTGTGCAGACACCAGGCCTTTTGTTAGCCAGCAGAAAAGGGGTTTTGATTCAAGCAGACTCGCTCTTTCTCCTGGCTTTCCTGTTTCCTAAGCTCCTGTGGGAAGGTTGCTGTGGAAAACCTGGCTCTGGGCGACCTCTGAAGATCCTGCATTGAGAGACGCTGCCTCGATATCATGGGGAGAGAAGGAAGTGGCCTGACATTACTTGCCAGTTCATTCACTTGTTCCCTCTCTATCCTCCCTCCACCCCAACAGGGTTGAAAGTGGGACTGTCTTTCTTTGAGATTCCTCAAGCCTACCTGCTCCTGGCAGCCAGAGTGCAGAGGTCTGGATTGGATATCTAAAACCTTGTCCTCAAGAAGGGGGTCTGGCTTCTTCTCCTCCAAGAAAGGGGGATTACGATGCTCATTGGGTCAGTCATGGAACAGTTCAGATAGGACCGGCCAGTGTGAAGGTCCTTGATAGGCCAGAAGGGGGTTCGGGGAGGCACCATTTTCTCTCTATTGTTTGACCTGAATGTGCATTTCTGGACCTGGACAGGAACGGAGATGCTTTGGGCTGAGTTCGGATCAGTTTCCCCATCTTAGTTGGACGCATGGCGGAAGCAGCAGAGTCCAGCGAGGGGGCTGTTAACTGAACCTGGTGGTGATCTGTCTTTGTGCTAATATTCTGAGGCTTGGGCTAATATTCTGAGCACAGGGCTGAATGCCAAGAACTCCCATGTTCTAACCCTGGATCTGGCCCTGACTCCCTCTGTGGCTGTGAACAAGTCACTTCTCTACTTTTGCATCATTTTTTTCCATCTGGGCCTGGCAGGGGCCTGGTGGGGATTAATTGGCCAATATCTGCACGGTGTTTTGAAGCGCAGATGCTAGATCAATGCTAAGTAGTAATATCTTTGTTACGGTGTGGATTGAAAAGATGGGAGGTGCCTCTGGAAAAGTCCGGTGCTTCCTCCTTTTCCCTCCTCCAGGAGAGATATTGGAGCCAACCACAGTAGCAGGAGCACAAGGAGAGCTGTGGGTGCCCTATGTGTGTTGTGCACATGTGTGTGGCATGGCCTCGTGCAAGTGGGTGCTCAGTGCAGCCTCCTGTGGGTGCTTTTTTGCTCAGCAGGACGGATGAGCTCACAAACCCCACAAGTGGGAGCATTATTATCGTAAACTCAGTTAATTGAGGCAGGAGAAGCTATGCGGAAGCATTGAAAACAGCACAAGTGGCTGGTCTCAGACCTCCTGCCTTCCAGAGAGACCCCCCCAAGCTGGCAGCTTTCGAAGCTCTGGTGAAAGCTGCGATTAGTTTCTGGAGATCGAGGCCTCTGAGAGCCACACAAAGGATCAGACTTTGCTGCCGCTTTCTCGGAACTTAATTAATTCCCTGTCAGTCTGCGTCCCTCTTGTCTCCAGATTCTGGCACTACCCTTCCCTCCCCCATCGGCCTGCATTTTTCTGTATTCCTCTGTGCATCCCGAGCTCCTTCACTCTTTCTCTCCCCCATAGCGTGCATCTTGCTGTACTTCTCCTCCACAGCATGTTCTCGCCTCTTCTTGCTCACTGTCATCCCGCATCTCTGTATTACTGTCTGCATCCAGCCCTCCCTCCTCCTCTCTCTGTCACTCCACATCTCCCTCTGGGTCCAGAGCTCCTTCACTTCTTTGCTGTCTCTTTTTCTCAACCTGCTGCTTTCTCTGTATCCCTGTGTGCACAGAGGACTCCCCCTCCCCTTCTTCCTCAGCTCAGTTCATTGGGTTGGAAGCCAATTTCCCCTGATCTTTTTTTGTGATTCCAGGGAGTAGATGGTGACCTGGGGTGAATAGCCAGGAGTTCCTTCATACTATTTGATGGGCAGACACAGCACGTGACCTCCTGCCAGCTCGAGCATTGTCAGGTCTAAGGAAGAAGAGGAGGCTTGGGAGATACAAAAGGACTTAGGAATAAAGACTGAGCTCCTGCATCAGCAGAAATCTAATGGTTCTATGCGGTAATCTGGGGTGCTGCAGAGCTCATAGAGTTTGAATCCAGAAAGGGACCATTTGCTCATCTAGCCTGGATTCCTATGTAGCGCAGAGCATTACATTTCATGCTGGAGGGTGAGGGTTGAGGCCCCTGCGATTTCAGAGGGGACCCACAGTGAGATGACCATCCTGCATTTCTCCTAACCCCTGTGCAGCAATGCGGGATGGTGCAGGGTTTGTGGCTAGGAACAATTTGCAAGGCCGTTGCAGTCCGAGAGAAGAAGACCCAGGTCCTGGCTTGGGAGAAGTGCAAGCCGTATGCAGGGATCCTGGAGACGCTCTCTATGTTGTGTGTGAGACATGGGTGTGGGAGGAGGCACTGCTGTGCCAAGGCGGGGTGAGCACTTGGAGGTCTTTGGGCAGTGACTGACGTTTCATTTGCAGAATGTTTTCCCAGTGGCTCCCCTTGAGCCCCAAAGATGTTAAAGCTCTGAAAGGAAAGGACGGGTAGGGAGCTGCCTGGGGATGAAGCATGCTGGCTCCGAGATCTGTCCTTGCACCAGGTCTGTCATGACGCTGCGCTGCTGCAGGGAGTGGAGCTGTTGACGCTGAGACAGCCCCTTGGAAGCCTAAAGAATCTAGGTCACGGAAAATCAAGTTTGCCCAAGAAAAGGAGGTTTGAGCAGCTTTCTGGCGCGTCAGGGGATGTTGGCTCCTCTTGTGTGTGTGCTCCAGTTTACAAGCTGCAGGGTGCTGGGGACTGGGTGAATTTTCCCGACGGGCCTTCAGAAGCGTTCCCTTTGTGTTGCTTTCGATAAGGAAAACAGGGCCCTGACAAGTTATTTTAACACTTCCTGTGGCTGTGGGGTCACTCATGAGAGGGATGACTAAGAGGAAAGCACTCGGAGAGGTGAGCAGCTGTCTGCAGGGAGAGTTATCCTTGTACTGGGAAGGTAGGCACCTTCCAGGGGAAGAGAAGGCCGTATTGCAGCCGTAACTGCAGAGACCCCTGAGGGGGAGTGATGCATCCCCAGTGGGGACTTCTGGATGTGGTTGGGCTGTGCAGCCATTCACAGCCCTGCATGCTAGTGGGCAGGATCTTCCTCTTCCTTTCTAAGCTGCTGAGAAGGCGGGTGGATTTGTAATGGTTGCTACTATCCCATGGCTAGCCATGCTGCTCTGTGTGCCAAGCTAAGCTATGGACGTCACTGGGCTCTCTCCGGCTGCATGGCCCGTTACAGGTGCTGCCTGGTTATATGTTCTCTGGGTAGAATAGGAAATACAGCCAGTGTTTCCAAAGCTCATTTTCAGAAGCTTGTCTGGCCAATCCTTCCCACTTTTCAGGCTCCTGCCCCCCTGCCTCTGTGAGATCACAAGCTAAAGAACAGGACCATCCAGACAGCTCCAGTCTGGATTTCACATTCCCATAAACCTCTCAATTGGAAATCCTCACTCATGTGCTTAGGGATTTCTCCTCCTCTTAGCCCTGTGCATCCCAGATACATAGAACCGTTGTAAATTCCCCTGCTGGAGGCTTCAGCTGCCAGCCCTGATTGCGAATATTCTGGCTGTCCTGAAAGAGCGGCCAGCAGGACTGTCCCCAGGCCATCTCCACGCTGTTCCCGGAACAGCCTTCTTGAGCTGCTACACCAGGCCACACCCCTCTTCCTGTAAGTCTCAACCACATCTGCCATGGGCCTCTGCAACAAAGAGCTCACCAAGGGCATCTGTGTGTGTACCACAAACAAAAGGCAGCACGGGCCAGTCATCCTGACGCCTCTGCTCACGTGCTGGATACCTTCCCCCTTGCCTTTCTTTTGTATCGTGTCCTTTAGACTGTTAACGTCTTTGGAGCAGGATTCTGCCATACAGCACCTACCCTAACAGAAGAACCAGTTCCCACTCACTCTGTAGAGAGCCGGGAGGAGACATTGAGATGGATGTCACAGTGGGCAGTGCTTGAAGTGTGTGGGGGTCACGAAGGGTCACAGGCCCGGCAGTGGTTCTTTTAAATCAAGCCGGGTTGCGGAAGGGTGCACTTTATGCACTGTCTTACCAAAGCGGTTGCTCCAGATTAAGAGCGATCTCCTACTTTTTTTCAGACCACTTTAAGCACTGGCAGTGATGGCCAGTATGGTACATTTCCAGTGTGGCCAGACAAAGGCCAGGCACTTCAACCTGGTCGACCTGTTGGCATGAGACAGGACATGGGTATCACTGGGATTAAAGACTGTACAAGCTGATATCTGCCCAGGGTAGAAATCCCTCCTGGTCTTGACACTGTCTCCTTCTTAGGAATCCCGAGAGCTCCCTTGTCTGCTCTGGCTGTCCAGCACTGTTGCTGCCGGAGTGGTCAGATGAAGGGTTAACGGCAAGTTTTGTTTTTAGAGAATGATTAAGCCGTGTCCAGGTGGTGGCTCAGCTTCGCTGTTTGCTTTGTGGAATGAAAATCATCAGGAATAATGTTTGTTTCCAGCTTTAACACAAACCATTTTATCTCTCCAGCCCTGGGCCGCCTGCCTTCCCTTTCTTTTCAGCTGCAAGGTGAACCTCGTTGGAGGGCAACGCTGTCCTTCCACATCCCTTTGTGGCCCTGTACTGGCTGTTTGTAAGTGGTGTGGGGGCTGGTCTCACACAGGTGTGCTCCGGAAGGTTAGCCGGAATTGCGGCAGCTGGAGGAATGTGCGGGAAAGACATTGTTGACTTGTTGTTACACCATCATGCAGAAATCAGTTTCACTTATTGCTTCATTTCAGATCCAGCCCAGGGTGTAACAGCCACCAGGAAACTGTCCCACAGGAATCCCTTTGCCCTACTCTGGGAGCCAGCTGCCTCTGTACCCCAATCTCCCAGTGCCCCCTCGCACTGGGATAGCTCCAGACCTCTTGCCCCCTGAGCCGTCTCTGTCTCACTAGTGAGGGTTAGAGCAATAGAAAAGTAGGGCTGGAAGGGACCTCGAGAAGTCATCCAGCCCCCTGCACTGAAGCAGGACCAAGTAAACCGAGATCGTCTCTAACAGGTGTTTGTCCAACCTGTTCTTAAAAACTGCCAGTGTGGGGATTCCACGACCTCCCTTGGAAGCTTGTCCCAGAGCTTAACTAATTTTCCTAATATCTAACCTACATCTCCTGACCTACAGATTAAGCCCATTACTTTTGGTCCTACCCTCAGTGGACACAGAGAACAGTTGATTCCCATCCTCTGTGTCACAGCCTTTAACATATTTGAAAACTATTATCAGCTCTGCCCTCAGTCTTCTTTTCTCAAGACTACGCATGACCAGTCTGTTTTTTTAATCTTTCCTCAGAGGTCAGGTTTTCTAAGCCTTTTATCATTTTTGTTGCCCTCCGCTGGCCACTCTCCAAATCCTTCCTAAAGTGTATTGCCGGGAGTTGGACACAGCACTCCTCCATCTGATGCCTCACCATTACCAAGCAGAGTGGGACGATGAGCTCCTGTGTCCTACCTCCGACACTGCGGTTAATACACCCCAGAATGATGTTCACCTTTTTCGCAGCTGCATCACGTATTGACTCATGGTCAATGTGCGATCCACTATAACCCGCAGAGCCTTTCCGGCAGCTCTGCTGCGTAGCCAGTTAGTCCCCGTTCTGAGTTGTGCATTTGATTTTTTTGTTCCTCAGTGAAGTACTTTGCACTTATCTTGATTGAATTTAATCTTGCTGAATTCAGACCAATTCTCCAATTTATCAAGGTTGTTTTGAAGTCTAATCCTGTCCTCCAGAGTGCTTGCAGCACCTTCCAGCTTTGTGTCATCTCCAAATTTTATAAGCATACTCTCCATTCTGTTATCCAAGTCATTAGTGAAAATATTGACTAGTCCTGGACCCAGGAATGACCCCTGTGGAACCCCACTAAATACACCCTCCCAGTTTGACAGCAAACCGTTGATAACTACCCTTTCAACCAGTTTTACACCCACCTTACCGTAATTTCATCTGGACTCACATTTCCCTAGTTTGCTTATGAGAAAGTAAGGTGAGACTGTGTCAGAAGCCTTACTGACATCAAGATATGTCACATCTACAGGTTTCCCCTGTCCACTAGGCCAGTAATGCTGTCAAAGAGGAAAATTAAGTCAGTTCAGCATGATCTATTCTTGACAAATCCATGCTGGCTATTCCTTATGACACTATTATCCTCTAGGTGCTTACAAATTGATGGTTTAATAATTTGTTCCGGTATCTGTCTGGTATTGAAGTTATGCTGACTAGTCTATAATTCCCCAGGTCCTCTTTGTTCCTCTTTTAAAAGCTAGGTTCTGTGTTTGCCCTTCTCCAGTCCTCTGGGACCTCACCCGTCCTCCATGAGTTCTTGAAGATAATTGCTAAGAATTCTAAGATTGCTTCAGCTAGTTCCTTATGCACCCTAGGATGAATTTCTTCAGACCCTGCCAACTTGAATGCATCTAACTTATCTAAATATTCTTTAACCTGTTCCTTCCCCCTGATAGTTGTGTTGAATATCTGGTCCCCATTAATTTTTTTTAGTGAAGACTGAAGCAAAATAGACATCAAACACCTCAGCCTTCTTGATGTCTGTTTTTAGCTCCCCATCCCTGCTTATTAAGGACCTACCCTTTCCTTCATATTTCTCTTGTGTGTCTACATTTCCAGCTTGAGGAGAGACAGCTGCACTCTGACCTAGCATGCTAAAAACCGAAGTGTGAGTGGTGGGAAAAGCTGACAACCTGAGCACATGTCTAGAGTCTTAGATGGCATCGTATTTGGGCAGCTAGCCCTCCCCCTGCTCGCGCCGCCCCAGCTCCGCTTCTGTATTTAGTGCACTAGCCTGATCAGAGCTAGCACATGTGTCTCTTCGAGCTGGAAGTTTCAGCTCCAGTTCGAAGTGTGGGTGTAGCCAGAGTTGCACTGGCTTACCTAAAGGTGAGCTGTTGCACTGATGTAGTTAAAACAATGCAACATTGCACCTGTGTTTAATGCACTGCAGTTTGTGTGTGTGTAGACTGGTCAGTTTCATGTTGGAAAGGGAAGTCTTTTAAAAATATAATCATTATTTTGGTGCCAAGCAGCTGTTGAAAAGAGGAATTGATGCTGTGTGTGTCCGTCCTTATTTCCAGGAATTTCCCTGACAGAGTTCCTCTGCGTTCAGGTTTTTTTTTAATGTTAACCACCTGTTGGACAGCTGGCAGGTTTAGCTCTTATTGTCTGAGGGCTGGTGTTGCTGTTCAGTTCAGAGCATGGTGGGCTGCTCAGACCTGTGGGAGGGAGAATTCACTGTGTGGTGCTTTTAAATATTTCCTACTGTGGAGGGTGTTTTGCTTTCTACCTGGTTGGCCTTTGCTGGTGGAACTGCAGCCCTTCCGCTGGCCCTGTGTAGGGATCCTTGCAGTTAAACATTCACTCCTAATGGTCTCGCAGTGGAGTAGAACATTCAATTTAAAAGCTTGCAAGCGGTTAGTAAAAAATGTCTGGTGCCTCCTGAAACGGTTTTTCTTCTGCTCCTGCCACAGTTAAACCCTGCCCAGTCCTACCTAAAGCAGCAACCAGAAAGAGTGTGGGGGCAAGTGAATGCCTTGCAGCTTGGATTTTTGCTGAGAAGTGCAAAAAGTCGTGAGAAGCATCATGGTTTCACAAACGCCCGCAGTTACAGCCGGGCCAAGGTTCTGAAAGAGAGTCTGCATCTGAGCCCTGGGTCTGCAAGGGCACTGCACCGAGGTGCATAATTCCCATCTATACTGGGAAGAGCTCCCCCATCCTCGCCCTTAAAATGTGCTTTTCTACCTGTAGCTTTGGCTCAGGCAGTTGTAGCGATGAGGAGAACGCTAGCATGGCAAGGCCTCTGGGTGTTCTGCACTCTGTCATCTAATGTGGCTCAGAGCAGGTCTGCACCACACGGTGGTCTCTGGCACCTTAATGAAACTAGTGCTTCAGCGTTGGTGCTGTCACTCGGACAGAACTAGGGGTAGCAAATGTGTGTGTTAGGCATTTATTCCAGTGTAGGTAAGGCTGCCGGGAGAATGCATCTGGAGTCGGAGGTAGGCCACACCTTGCTCCTTTGCGTTCTTTCCTTCGTGTTTGGTAGGTGCTGACATAAGTGGAGGAAGACAGCATTTTTGTCTGTGCATGTAGGAATTGGTGATTCACCTGCAGTAAAAGGAATTTCAAAGAGAATGCACTGGTGAGTAGCTGCCAGACTAGCAGGCCCCAAGGGAAGCGCTAGCCAGGGTCTGCTCATCTCCTGTTTAACAACATAGATCATAGGGAATGTCAGCTTTGTTCTCTTCATTTTCTTTCCAATAACTCCCGGTATGGGTGCCAGGGGTGGTGATGGCTCACGTGCCTTGGAATGGCTCACAGTCCTGTCTCTACTTGCAGGAGGGTGTAGTGTGTGTGTCAGAGAGAGCCTGTGTTTGTGCCAGATGGGGTGTATGTGTGTGTGTATGAGAGAGAGAGAGAGAGAGCCTGCTTTTCCAAGGGTGCTTTGTCTCTTGTTCATGGAGGTGTCTCTTTGTCTTGCTAGCTCTGGCTGCCCCATTGTTTACCTGTTTCTAATGACAGTTGCTGTGGAGGTGCGGTGTTTGCCTTTACTCATGTTTAGTTACTGCAGCCTACTGAGATATTTAGAAGCCCAAGCCAGAGGGACTCAGCTCTGTTCTGCTGACACGGTCCAGGGCTGCTTCCCTCAGCATCTCTGCCTGGGCCATGGCAGTGGATGCATGGTCCTGGGGATAAAGCAAATCCCAGCTGAGTCTGGTACCTCAGTCTTGCCGGCTGAGCTTCCTTCCTCATTCCCACAGTGCTAACTAGAAACCCTGAGGGCAGCCGGGTTACCGGTCTGCCTCAGGATGAAGTCTACAGGAGTGGAGAGGTGCAGTCATGCAGGGAAGAGATCAGATTCCAGGGCTTTTCTTGTGTATTAGTGAAGGTTTGGGGTCCTGGAATGGGTCAGGTGGTTGGGTTGCCATGTTGGTGAATTATGCAGAGAATTGATTTTTTTTTTTCTGTGCCTGTGTAAGGGATGTGCTTCTGTCCAGTGACCCCTGAATGCTGAGGGGCAAAGCCCTGAAAAACACAACTGCCCCAGGCTGCTTTGTTTCTCAGGCTTAACTTGGCCCTTGCTTGCTTCCAGGGAAGGCTTTTGAGAAGTGAAATGGTGTCGCTCTTTTAGGATGAGCTGGGAATTCCTGATCTCAAGTGGCCCCTTCCATCCTGTGTCCCTTGGTGGTTCTGACCAGCTGCCGTAAATGGCAGAGACTCTCAAAATACCCCAAACCCGCCAGAGGAGAAAGCTATCCAGGGAAAGAAAAGAAAGGCCCTTTACGCATGTGAAGCCTGCTGGTATCTCCAAACCGTGTCTTTCTGATCAGACAGTCATGAGTTACATTTTCAGTCAGCGCCATTGCAGTGTCAAGATTAAAAAAGACCTGGGGGTGTGGAAAAGATGCCGGAGGAGAGCTGAGTCAGGAGACATGAGTTGGATTCTGCCCTTGTGCTGGTGGCTCATCATATAGCGGCTGCCCACGGCCCTTCCTGTGACCCAGGCTGGCTTCCTGCAATGAAACAGGAAAGCGTGTGTACACAGAGGACCGGTTACAGGGATACCTGGTAGCACCTTGGGAAAGCAGGAGCCATTGTGGGGGTTGTTTGAAACACAGGCTTTTGCAAAACACAACATCCTGCATTAGATGATTTTGTTTAAACGGCTCCCTCGCAAAGATGCCAGACTGGATGGTGAACCGAGTATTCTCTGGGCAAGCCGTGGAATGACTCAGCTGTGTGTGATTCCTCTCCATTGTTCTGTGTAGTGAAATCCCCCTGTCATTTGAATACAGCAGCATCCGTATCATCGCTGCCTTCCCAGCCAAGGGACAAGAATTTCCCTAGTGTATTCGTGGCTGGTTTTATGTTCAGCATGACACGCTGGAAGAGATGGAGCCTTTTTCTATAGTCTCGACTGGTTGTGCTTATTGAAAAGAGCCGTTGTGTTCCCAGGGTGCTGCAGAATTGAGATCAAGAGCTGAGGGGGGGAGGAGGGGTTACCGGAGTAACTGGGGTCTGGCTCTGATGGGAGCTGTGCTGCAGCCCCTTGATCATCTTTGGTGGGGTTTTCTTTCCACCTCCAGCCATTTAACATGCAGCTCCGCTGCTGGCCAGGCACCAGCCATTGTGCAAATGTGTCAGAACTGGAAACTAGGCTGAATCTTTCGGCTTCTGTGCTAGTTCTGGTCTCTCTTGTCGCCATCCAGAAGCAGGAGCTGTTGTCTGGCGGTTCCCCTGAATCAGAGATGCTTTGGGTTTTGGTGTTTCTGCCGCGCCACCTGGCGGCCATGGGAGGGAATGCGTGGAGCGCGTGGGCATTGGGATCCCTTTCTGTACTGTATTAATTAATATACATTTGTTTACATCTCATTCTGTGCAGTATATTAGGGAGGGGGATGGAGTCCGGGGCTCCCACACCCATCAGGCCTGGGGTCACTTCCTGTGTCTGACACTAGGTTGGGTGGGAACCTGCTACAGCTGCCTTAGGCTGGGAATGCACCTGGGTCCCTTCCCCATGCAGCATACCAGACGGGAAGTGAATCCGCTGCAGCCAGAGGGTGGGGGCAACCAACCGCTTGCAGCAGAGAATGTGGTTTATGGAGAGAGCTCATTACAGCTGTCCTGGGCTCGGGGGAGTATGTAGACCTGGAGTCGGCAACCTCTGGCATGTGGCTTACCCTGGCAGGCCGGGTCAGTTTGTTTACCTGCTGCATCAGCAGGTTTGGCAGAGCGCAGCTCCCACTGGCTGCAGGTCGCCGTCTCAGGCCAATGCGGGAGGCGGGAAGCTGCGGCCAGCACTTCCCGCGGCCCGCAGCACTTCCCGCCTTCCCCATTGGCCTGGGACGGTGAACTGTGGCCAGTGGGAGCCGTGATCAGCTGAACCTGCTAACACGACAGGTAAACAAACTGGCCTGGCCTGCCAGGGTGCCTACCTGGTGAGCCGCATGCCAGAGGTTGCCCGGCCCCTGATGTAGACCCTCGTTACAGCAGCTCTGGCTCCTGGGGCCATCCTTTGGCATGCAGAAAGGTGGGCAGAGTGGCTTAGGGGCTGTGGAACATCTGCCCCCTCTCTGTGTGAGGGGCTGGGAGCAGAGCCCCTGTTTTGTCAGGATAGTGATTGTTTTCTGGTTGCTTTGAATTGCTGGCAGGCGGCTTCCCGAGTCATATAAGGAGATATGATGCTGCGTAAGCCGGCAGTTGCTGCGGGAATGCGACGGGGAAGCATTACTCACCAGGAAAACACACAGGAAAGAGGGAAGACTTGGCCTGAGCCGCACACAGTCTGGCCTGAGCCAAGGCCTGGCTCTGCTCTGCTCTGGAATGGAATGGAAAGGCTGCACTATGTCAGGGGTTTGTTCAGTGGAAGGGGAGGCTGGTGGTTGTCTGCTCTCTCTCGAGGGCACAGAGGAAGCTGTGCTGTGAGGGGACCGGCTCTTGCAAAGACCGACAGTGGGTGAGATGGCAGCATAGTTTAGGCAGCGGTGTAGCATATGGTTCTCTTTGCCGGTGTTCCCTTTCCTGGCTGCAGTGCTGCCGTCTTGTGGCGTGGATGTGCTGGCAGTGGAGGCCAGGGGGATGATGGGAGCTGGGAGGAAAATTAGTCTGAAGTTAGGCTCCTATCTGTAGAGATTGTTAATGTCCCCAGTTTGGATGTACTGGTCCAGTGATGGCTGAAGCCTGGGATACCTGATCAGCTGTCCCAGCCTCTCCCTGTAGGCAGCACTGTGAGGCAGGGATAATGTTGCTGGGCACAGGCCCCCTCCGTAACTGGACTGCCATCATCCCCCGCTACGAGCTGGAAGTGTCTAGGGGTCAGAAACAGTGATGTTAGAAACCCAGGAGAGCGCTGTAATTAGCCGTGCGACATGCTACATGGTCTGGTGGTGATGGCGGTGAGAGAGGACTCTTGAGCTGTGTTCCCATCTCTGCTGCTGCCTCAGCATGTGGCCTCGGACAAGTCTCTTCACCTCTCTGTGCCTCAGTTACTCCTTCTGTAAAATGGGGGTAATGTGACCTTCACCCGGAATTGTTGCTCTGTTAAACCCTGTGCCGTACGCAGAGGGGCAGAGCGGGAAGTGGGTTTGCCTTGTGTTTGTGCATGAGACAAGGCCCTCATTTGGGAGCGTCCCCACTGGCTGTTTATGTTAGGGCCTGATCCAAAGCCCATTGAAGTGAATGGAAATGCGCCCATTGAATTCACTCAGCACTGCCTCAGGCCCTGGTCCATAGGGGATGGATGGGAGGCAGTGTCGTGCCGTAGACAGAACACTGGACTGGGGCTCAGGAGGCCTGGGTTCTGTTCCGAGCTCTGCCACTGGCCTGGCTGAGTGAGTCATGTCACAGTGTTGTGCCTCAGTTTCCCCATCTGTACAATGGGCAGAGTGATACTACCCTCCTTTGTAAAGCGCTTGGAGAGCTAGGGATGAATAGCAAAAACACAGCAGTTAGGGGTGGCTGTGGTGGTGGTTTGTGCTTGTGGGGTACATGTCCTTAAAAGTCCAGCCCTGGGTCCCTTTGGGTCAGAGTGGGACTGGTGAAGCGTGCTGAGGTTCTCTGATGAATGGCGGTGTTTTCAGGCAGAGTAGGATTGGTTTTCGATTAATCACACTGCATTACGGATATATATAATGATAGAATTCAGGAACTGAGCCAACGGTTGCAGAACACTGTATAATATAGAATACTTCACCTAGGACTAGCAGAGGGAGAAATTAAGAGACTACTCATGGAGAAAAAAGATGTGTTGCAGCTGTGGCTTGAAAATCCTTGGGGAGTAGGGCTACAACAGGGGAGAAAAGGGGCAGCTGGAGGACAGGGCGCGGTAGGAGGGCCCACATTTGTTAATGTTGGTTCTTTGGGTGAGATGGGGTTCTGCCTCAGGGAAGGGATATGCAGGGTATAAAGTAAGCTATCAGGCCCTGCTGAGAAGCACAGGACCCTTGTGGCTATGACCGTGGTGACAGAACCCAGCTGCGGCTCCTGGATTGGTTTACATTTGGAGTTTGCTCTGGGCCTGTTTTAGACAACGCTTACAGTGCAGAACAATCCCATGTGTGGAGTCAACATCTCTTTCTCTTCTCCTCGGGTTCTTGTTTCATTCTAAGATGCACATTCTTCCCCCATCCATTTCCTTTCCAGTAGTACAACTGCCGTCTCGGCCTGAGAAGCCGCTGTGAAGGCACCTAAACTTAGCTGTCTGTTTTTGTATGTGTAGAATGGTTTCCATGGCTGGGCAGTGTAAGAAGGGCCCTGTCTGGCATGGCTCCTATCACTACCACCGTCCGAGTGCTACTGCCGGGCTCTGAATAGTGCCTGGAGTGTCCAGCTGGCATTTCCGGAGCCTCCTGAGCTGTGACAGCGCAGTGAAAGATAAGATTTCTGTGACTTCCCAGTATTTCCCGCGTCCTCCTTTTCCAGATGCGTCACCCGCAGCCAGATGAATTACAGCCCGTTATCAGTTTCTCGCAGCAGCCAGAAATGCTTGAAACTCGCTTATGCTGAATGCAGTCGATATTTTTATTTTATTAAAAGAGAAAAAGGAAATGGAGTTAAATTGAGTGGAATTAAGTGCACTCTGGTCCTTTCACTCAGCTCCATGCAGTACGCCCGCTCCAGACCTAGCCCTGGTGAGCCGTGCTCCTGATAACCAGCATTGTCCCTCTCTCCAGAGTCTGCAGAAGAGTGCACTGCCCCCTTAAGGGCATAACTCATTCCTCTGCGCTGCGCTATCCCTCCCATGCTGGCTGTAAGGACATGGATCAGCTGAGGCAGGCGACTTGCTGCAGGCTCCAAATAAAGGACACAAGGGGTTAGCAGATTAAATGTTCACATCGACTGATACGTCTGCTAGGGCTGGTCCTCCCTCTGAGACCCTATTGGCAGCTCAATCAGCCTGTCTCTTTCAAATCTGGCCTGGTTGTTCCCATGGGGCTGCAGTGAGCTGAGATAGCTGGGTCGCTCCAGAAACACAGGCGCTCTGCCTGCTGCAGGGGGACAAGGCGGCATGGCTGGAGGATCCAGGACTTGAACTGGTGCCCTTCTGTGCCCTCTGGCGCTGTGCTTGCTCAGTGCCATCTCTGCTGCGGGTGGCAAGGCCACTGGGGAACTGGAAGTGGCCGGGGGTGGCACAGCACACAGTATCTACTTACTGTTTTGTCTACATCCCTAGGTGCTGGAGCAGTTAATTACATACCATAGCAAAGAGAGAGAGCTCTCCCTTCCTGCAGCCGGCTGCCGCCTCCCTCCTTTACTCCCTGCATCCGTTACCTTATTGCTTCTGCTATTGTCCTTTTCTCTCTTATTCCCTCCTCCATCTTTCCCTTTCTCTTCCTCGCCACCTGGTCCTTCCCCACCTTTCTACTCGTGCCGCGCTCTGCTGTCCTGTACGTTCTCAGCTCTATGGGTATTAAGCCAGCGTGGCCCGTTCTCACCGTTTTCATGTGAGTCTCACATTTGGTGTTTCTTGGAGAGCTGCAGCTGGTCACATGAGAACCTCCGCTTCAATCTGTTTTTAAAAAAGTAAATTTCTAGGCCTCGTGCGTGCAGAGAAACACTTGAAAACGTGACCCAGACACTAGACGATGAATAAAAAGAACCCACTGGGGGTTATTTTGAAAAGTATCAGGGCTTTTAAGCCAATGTCATGATTTTGGCCTGTCTGGCTCAGATTTTGAAAAGCTGGGGGTTGCAGTCTGGTTGTTTGTGAACAGTGCCATAGGGATGCACACACATGGGCCCTAACTCAGCCCGTGGGAAGGCCTCCTAGAAGTCTGTGCAATTTTCTCCATTGCGGCCTTTTCTCTGCATTACACAGAGTGAAATTCTGTTGACGTGGTAGCTGTTTCTCTGCCGCGCTGCTATTCCAGCTGTTCTGGTGGGATCCTATGAGCTTCCTAAGTTCTCCAGGTATCTCCTTTGTTCCCTACGGTTTGGACTGCGGACTCCGTCACGCTCAGGGACGTGGCGTTGTATGGAACACCGTTGGGAGGGACGTAGATGGAGCTCAGTTCTTTGGAAGAACAGAACCTGGTGGCTAGAGTTGTCTTTCATTTCTCTCATTGCACCTGCCTTTCCCTCTTTCCATTTCTAGCCTTTGGCGAGCACCTTCCCGTTCTGTTTCTCCTCTACCAGGTGCCAGAAGCTTGCCGTTTCCAGTCCATATGGACGCTCTGCTCTCCTGGGCAAAGAGAGCACTGCTAGTCCTGGCCAGGTGATTCTGTAGCGTAATTACACCTGCCTGAGGCCAGGCTTTTTGACCCAGCTGTGTATAAATCAACAGGAGGTGAGAGAATTGCAGGGGTTTCTTAGATGCATCAATGTTGCTGCTTTCGGACACTTGCCTGTCACGTTGGACAGCTGCTGTGCGCCTGCACCCATTTTGAGCCTTAACTGTAGAAGGGGTCCATCAAATTCATGTTTAAATCGTGTACGTCAAGGTGCACGCGCTTGTGTTCCTGTTTTCTCTGCTCTCTGTCCAAGAGACTGACAGCATCATCCGGACAGTGCCTTGATGAGCACCGTCTTCCTTGCCCACTTCCAGCGTGGGGTGATAGCAACGCGAGAGAGCCTAAAACAGCTCAATCTGTGTAGTTTGGCTACGGCAGAAAAAGGGACACCCAATACCTCGGAAGTAGGAGGTGGGAGTAGCATCACCAAGGAGGAAGCGGGTTTGTTTAGGGTGGCACAGAGAGCTAGCAGTAGGCTGGAATTAAAGCTACAACATAGACTGCAGATGAGGAAGACTTTCGGACAGGTTGTTCCTCCGAAAACACCCAGCACTGTAAAAAAAAGGACAATCACAGACACTATGGAATAGCCCGTCTGGGAGTGGGGAAGCCCTGTCTCTTGGGATAGTTGATGTCAGACAGAACAAAGCTCTAGAAAACATCCCACAGCAGGAATGAACCTGTTGCCCCGTGGTGGGTCTCCACATTAAGTGGGTAGGAGGAGGTGAGCCCACGTTTTGATTCAGGGAAGTTCCAAGCGTCTAACTCATGCAAGTCTCCCCGTCTCTGTGTTGCTACGTATGACTGAAATGCTGCTACTCTGTGTAATACAGAATAAGGTTTTTCCCGGCTGTGGCAGCACAGTGAGGTTTTGAGGTTGAAGTGCTGTTGGGCTGGCCGGCCTCTGGCCTTGCTTGAGGGTGTTATATTGGATTGAGGCTCTTTTTGTTTAACAGTTATGTCCAGCGTTGTCACTTTGGCTGATTGAATCAAACCTGAGCCAGATTCTGACCATGTGGGAAGCTCTCAATTCTCGGTTTTAGTGAGCAGAAGTTCCTGTCTCAATGAAGTTGTAGGTGAGAGCAGGCTGAGTTAGTGGTTTCATGCACTATTTCCTGCTTACAAAAAACAGGCTTGCATGCTAATGGGGTGGTGAGGGCTCTCCCCTTCAGTATGAAAATTCTTCAGAAGGATCAACTGCTGTTGTTGTCACCAGATCACTTCATTCAAGCTGCATATTAGAACAGAGCCTGAATCTGTTTCCACCCCACCCCCTCAAACAGAAAATCCACATTGAAAAAGAAATTAGTTGTTTGAAGGGTCACGTGTCCAGTAGACTTTGAAGAGAGGGTGCCTTTACTGGAGCGAGCTTGGAACAATTGGATATCAGAGTGTATGACCATCAACTTGGGGGTGGGAAACTGAGCTATATCCCAGAATTGGGTCTTTTCTCTCTGCCTGTACTTACAAAGATTAATGATCTGCGAGAGTTTAAATATTGGGGCATCAGGATTTGAAACAGGACCCCGATGTGCAGCTTGTTCTTGAGGATGGGCTATTTGGGATTCTCTGTCCCAAATAGCACCTATGCAAAGCGAAGGAGCAATGAGACCTCAAGTAACCACAGCACATTGTTAGATAATAACTCTTAATAGAATGGTAGCCGAGTTAGTCTGTATCAGCAAAAACAACATGAAGTCCTTGTGGCACCTTAGAGACTAACAAATTATTTGGGCAAAAGCTTTTGTGGGCTAGAGCCCACTTCATCAGATGCATGAAGTGAAAAATACAGTAGGCAGGTATAAATACATGAAAGGATGGGGGTTGCTTTACCAAGCGTGAGATCAGTCTACCGGGATAAATCAATTAGTAGGATACCAAGGGAGGAAAAATAACTTTTGAAGTGGTAAGAGAATGGCCCATTACAGATAGCTGACAAGTGTTATCCTACTGTTAATTGATTTATCTCGGCAGACTGATCTCATACTTGGTAAAGCAACTCCCATCCTTTCATGTATTTATACCTGCTTCAGTATTTTTCACTTCATGCATCTGATGAAGTGGGCTCTAGCCCACGAAAGCTTATGCCCAAATAAATTTGTTGGTCTCTAAGGTGCCGCATTTTTCTTAATACAATGACTTCTGCACAGAATGATGCGTCTCATTTTGCATTCATGGCAAACTGGACATCAGAGAGACTCAGTTAAATGCTAACTATGGTCAACTACTAAAATAGCTGGGAGCGCCCTGACTAATACGAGAGCTAAAATGAGGCCATGTGTGCTCGTTCCCATATTGCTGCTCCAAACTGGAACCTTTTATCCAAACGCTCTTCCCTCTAAGCCTTTCGTGGTCCAGATAAGATGGAACCTAGATCCGGACGGAACCCGACTTCTGGTGTTGCAGAACCAGAATCACTGCAGATTCTGTTACAGAGATGGAGGAAACCCCAGCTCTTATCTGAAGCCCTGCCCGGAACTTTGGGGTTTCTGATGAAACTGAACCGAGATTGGAACCTCGCCCTGCTGGTACAACCCTAAAGCCTGATCCACCTGTGTGATTTTGCAAACCCAAACTCCAGTCTCTTTGGCCCATCGCTATAGAGTGCATTTCTTCCAGTGGTTTCCTCTCTTCTCCATCTGTTCCCTATTGGGAAGCTTATCCAACCAATCTGGGTAAGTGGTCTGTCCCCATTTTTATTCGTGGAGAGGTTTAACACCAGCGTGGTGTGCTCTGTATTTTCCTTCCTGGTTCATATACCTTTCTGGAAGTTGTCCCAAATGTACAAGATTAAACAGGAAATGTGTGGACTGCAAATGACTCCTCCAAACAATAAATCCCCCACGTAAAACTACAGCCTGTAGGGTTAGTTCTCTCTCAGCTCATTGTCCAACCTTGTGCTGTGAAAGGCACCATCACTTCTGCATAATGGATGATGAGGGAGAGGGGCCCAGTGGATGTGCGTGAGAATTGTAGGCAGAAGTGAGGAACAGTGGAGTGCCAGGCTATACAACCTGGTATTTTTGTGTGCGCATAAGAACTTCAAATGAAGCAGCAACTGCTTCACCGCTTATGTTACTGTTGCTTGGAGCAGGATGTCCTGACACTAAAATTATCAGATCTCGGTTGTTTCCTGTTCATGTCCAGGAGATGTCCTTGAAAGACGCAAACAATCTCCAGTGGGCTCCAAACCAAGTTATTTGAAACAATGGTGCGCTGTCTCATAACTTGCCTGGCACCGATTTCAGATGGCGAATCTGCCTGGTGACTGGGAGTAGCCAGTGCAAACAAAGGGTGCAGTGTGCCTCCATTGTTTTTGAAAGATACCAAACTGCTACCTTCGTTTCTGAATCAGCTGCTCCTTGTTCAGTGCTGGCCCCAGAGCTGCAGCAAACTGAGTTTGTCCTACAGCCAACTGGCGTGAGAGAGTTTATCTTTAAGACAAAGGTTTGGGAACACGATGGGCCAAATTCAGTGCTGATGTAAGCAGAGTGCAGTTCCGTGGAAGTCAGAGGAATCGCCCTAGCCTACTCCAGTGATGGAATCAGCCCGATGCCTGCTTTCAGCACGCCTGGAAATGTTTAAAAGTGATCTAATAACGGTGTGTCCTCCTGCTTTCTCCTCTTGAACTTGAGTCTCTGGTCCAGGAGAAGGGACAGTTTCTGACAAGACCAATGAGACAGGCCTCAGGCCTTAAAGGCTGTGTCTCCCTGGCAGATGCTGCTCACTGTTCTGGCAGAGTCCCTCCTCTTTCCCTGGCTAGGCCCGTGTTCGTGGAGAGCAGGCATTCCAATGGGCTTAGGTATGGGAATTTAGGAGCATGACGTCCCTCTCTTGAAGGGGGGTTGAAGTCAGATCAATTCAGCACGTCAGTGGATGCCAAGGAAAGATGTTTGAGTCAGCCTGACACTCGCTTTCTCTCTCCCTCTGGCTGTGCCCTGTGTGGAGAGATGTGGAGCTTTATCTGATACTTCAGCTGTAACTGGGCCTGCCTAGGGAGGGGGAGAGGGTGACGGGTTCTGGAGCTCTCAAGAGAGAGAGCTGCCTGGTGTAAACCGACAGGAAGTTTTGTAGTTACTGCGGGCGATGGCTTTCTGTGAGCTCCACGCCTGCCTCTCGCTGCCTTTCCCTTGTGCTGCTCGAACCATGCAGCTGTAACCTCAGCAGAAAGGATCTTAGAGCCAGACCCAAAGCCCAGGGCTTGTGGAAACGGGACGGAGGCCCCAGGTTGGGGAGAGGTGACAATGCCTCTTTTGGATGGGACCTTTCTGCCACCCACGGTCTTTGTTCTGAGTCACATTCTTGGCATCGCTGGGATCTTGTACTTGAGGAGACGGAGGAGAGAAGGTACCGTTCTTCCTGTCCTTAGAGTATCGGGTTCATACCTCCCACCTCCTGCCACCCTTCGTCACGCTTTGGCTGGGAGCAGAGTCCAGGAAGTCCCCCGTAGTGCGAAGGGGGTGGGTGGTCATGTGGCATGTGCCTGCAGGAGGGGCAGAGCGAGGAACCAAGATGGCTGTCGTCCACTTGTTAAAGGTGTACGGATTTTGTTCCTTCCTCCAGGTGGTGATTCCTGCTGTCATTTGAGTTCTGCAACCCTGTGTGGGGTCCATCATCATCTGGGAGCCACAGCTTTAGTACAAGAGTGCACACACTTTCCGTACTGGCTGCTGCTTCTGGTCTCTCCCAGCACAGGGAATTACTCTGAATTTCTCACTTTCTGTTCTCTTCTCCCCTTGAGAGAAGCAGCATCTTCTCCTGCCGTGGGGTGGAGTCAGGGCTGGCACTGTGTGAGTCCAAGCACAAAGAGGACTAAATAATTGTTAGTAAACTTTCTTCTGGTCTCTTTGCTTAGATGTGAGAGGCGCAGGAGAGGGGGTTGCTTGGAAGCACTTTGAAAAGAGTGAGGGTCTCTGGGGAGCCTTGGTGTGGAGGGGGTGGATGGAGAGGGAAGGGAAGGGGCTGTGGGGGCATGCTCAAAATTATCAGCAGCCAGTTCTGTGCCGGGCTCTTCCGTCATTTTCCTTTACGAGAATCCATTCCAGAGCCCTTTGTTACAATAGAATCTACGTTTGTATAGAGCACAGTCCTGTGGTGGATGCACAGCTCTGGCAGGACTCCCGGTTTTTGGTCTGTGTTCGGCCACTGACTCACTGTGCAGCTTTGAGGCTGCCTCCCTCAATTTCTCAAAATAGGGATTATGTGTGCCCATGTCACACAGCCATGAGGATTCATCAGCTGATGATAAAGCACTTTGGAAATGTAAAGCCTTAGACAAGTGCTAAATATTATCCTATCTTGCACTTCCACACTGTCCTTTTCACTCCAACCCAATCTCTTTCTTTCTGGATAGTTTCCTGTTTTCTCTCCCCTCCAGTCGGTATCTCTGTCTCCCATCCTTCCCCCCACTCCTTCAGCTTTTATTCTTGCCCATTTATATTTCTTACCCCTCCAACGAAATTGGGCTTCCTCTCTCACTTGCTGTGACATTCCCTTCTGGTGTCGTCTGGACCAGGGATCTGCTAAGTCTCTGCAATCCTCGACTCTGGGAGCCAGCCTCACCCTGCTGTGCTGTGAGAACCCCCACTCCCGGGCTGCTCACGCATAGCCTCTGGCACGTAAGCTGTTCCCAGCTGCTTGCAAGTGAATGACACCAGCCAATGTCTCCGATCTCAGACACAACCCTAGGAACCTCCATATTGCAATGTCCAGTTATGCCCACTGGATGCTGCAAGCTTATATAAGTTTGTCAGTTTAACACAGAAATTGATATGTACCAGGCTTGTTACCTCAAGGGGAGTCTCTGACACACTGCAAACCAAACACACTGCTTCAGGTAGAATAAACAAACAGATTTATTAACTATAAAGGTAGATTTAAGTGATTCTAAGTCAAAGGACAAGAAGTCAGATTTGGTCAAGTGAAACAAAAGCAAAGCGCATTCTAAGCTGATCAGGACACTTTCAGTGTCCTTACAAACTTACAGGTTTCATAGTGGCAGCCGTGTTAGTCTGTATCAGCAAAAAGAACAGGAGTACTTGTGGCACCTTAGAGACTAACAAATTTATCTGAGCATAAGCTTTCGTGGGCTAAACTCCACTTCATCGGATGCATGCAGTGGAAAATACAGAAGTTTCTTACCACAGGCTGGCTACTCTTCAGCCAGGCTCTCCCCTTTGATCAGTATCAAGGGGTAGCCATGTTAGTCTGTATCCACAAAAAAACCCAAGAAGTCCAGTGGCACTTTAAAGACTAACAGATTTATTAGGGCATAAGCTTTCGTGGGTAAAAAAACCAACTTCTTCAGATCAATGGTTCAGTCGCTTGGTGGTGGTGGTGTCTGTAGATGTAGGCAGAATATCTCTCCCTTTTATCATGTCCTTTCTTCCCTCCTGGCTTTGCCCACCCCCGCTTCAGAGTCAGGTGAGCATTACCTCATCGCAGTCCCAAACTGCCCAAAGGAAGGGGGTGACTCCCTGCAGGCCCTAACCCATTCTTTTGTTGCTTGGCAATGCCAGTATCCGTTGTTCCTGTGAGGTTGGGCCGGGTTTGTCCCATCCGTGCCCTGACGAGGTGTGAACTGCCTCTCTGTTCTTGGAGAATTTTTGCCTGGGCTTGCTTTAAGCCACGAGGATACATTTTCAGCCTCATAACTATATACATGAAATTATAATCTATGACCTCACAATAACATTACTGCAACAATTACTATAACATCCATGCTCAGTGCATTATGACACCCAACCTGACAAACTGCGTTGGATACCACACAATCATTTTGTAAAGATGAGCATGGGGGTATAGGGTGTTCCCCCAAGGTACAGAGCATCACTCCTATATTCTCTGCAGTCAGCATGTCCGGGAGGCAACCCAAAAGGACTCCTCTCCACACTTTGGGAGGTGGGGAAGAGGCTACCTACCCTTCCTTGTTCCCTCTGTGGCTATCATGCCCCAGCTGTTTGGTGATCTCTCATGGGCAGGTCACCAGGTAGAGCCGTATAGAGAACAGCCCTGTACCTGCCTGGGAGGCAGTGGAGCAACCAGAGTGCAGCCCTATCTAATGGCTGGGAATGGTGAGTGATAGTCCTTGCTGCTAGTCAAATGGATATTTTATTATGAGAACAGAGTATGTTTTCTTTTCTGCACCTAGACATGGAAATGCTAGAACGATAAACAGTAATAATAATACGGCCCATGTTCTTCCCGCACAATGGGTCTATTTTAGCTTTTTGTCCAAACACGCCAGCTGTTCCCAGGTTTCTCCTGTCCCTTTCCCTCTCTTCCAGTCCCATGTATTTCACTGGAGTTAAAAGGTGCAGCCCTGCTTTTCTCCCCAGACATCCTTGTTGATGGTGCTCTGGGATTGACTGGAGTCGCACAGTTCTCACGTTCTTGCTTGGGCCTATTTTGTTGCATCCATGCAGCTGAAGCATCGGCTACAGAGTGCAGCCTCATTTCGCTAGGTTTGCCCACCTTGAGTCTTTTCCCGTGTTGCTTCCTCAAAAGCTGCGCATTGGCTCTAGGCTGCAGTCTAGGAGCCAACGGCTGGGGGATAGTTTTGCCTCACCCAGTGTGTTGCAGTTCCCCAACCCTTCTGGTAACATAGACTCATAGAGTTTAAGGTCAGAAGGGACCATTATGATCATCTAGTCTGACCTCCTGCCCAGCACAGGCAACAGTATTTTATTGTTTCTTCTAAAAATTTAACCTAAAAGGCCATTTCCCAAACCAGATGGGTGAAGATACTGGCTCCAGAGGGGAAACAGCATATAGGTTGGTTTGGACTCCTTGGGGTGAATTTAGAGGGGGGAAGATGCTGTTATGCATCTTTTATACACTATACAGTATATGCCTCTAAACACAGCATTAGCTGTAATGTCTCTAGTTGACCCAGTCACCCAGCCCCACTTAATCTCTTCAATGTCAAAGCTGCCTCAGACAGATTTGCTTGGTGGTATGTTTGTCTCCACACCACGTGGGGATTTAATTTCTTTAGAGATACTATCTGTTCCCAGTCTCCCAGCTCCCAGCATAACCCAGCAACCTCTAGTCATTGATGTATCTGAGGAGCTTATCCCTCCTCTTTAAAAACTATTGCACTGTAGGTGATGGAAAAAGTGAACCCCACCTGATCCATGTTTTCCTTTATATTAGTAAATAGCCTAATTTTTCCTTTTTGGTGTGATCATGTCTTATCCTCCCCTAGCTCTGCATATTGCAAACTCGCTCCCTTTCAAGCATGCAGGAAGATCAGGGTAATCTCATAGTATCTTACCTGGTATAAATAAACACCTCAGTTGCATTTACATCTTCTGCCATACAGTTATTGTACACGCCTTCCAGCTCCTGCCTCCCTGGCATCTCTCTCTCTTTGTTGGTTTTCCACCAGATACGTTTGCATGCATTTTTCCAGGTTGAGTCACATTATTTCCCATCCATATGTCTAAACTCTATATCCTCTTCATTTAGCTCTCTGCTTTCAGTGGTGGTCATGCCACCCTTCAGATTAGTAGCAAACACTGATTTTAATCACCCCGTATTCCTGAGCCATTCCATTGCCCCCTTATTCCAGAACAATTAAAAGGTGTATAGAAGATGACCTGCAAAACAGACTGTACTGTATGCCCTTTTAAAATGACTTTATACAGAAAGGCAGCAGTTTTTTCCCCAAAGTGTTTCTTCTTCTTGCTTGTTTTTTACCTTAGTAATTCAAATCCTCTAGACTGAAAAATTATGGTGACTGGAGAACTAGTGAAATGGTGACACCATCCAGATCCAGAGTAAAACTGGAGCAATTGAGAGGAGATGGGATTTTTAGTCAGACGTTTAAAACTTCTGTTGTTTTATGGACATCTATTTAAGAAAAAGCTGCAAAGAATCCTGTGGCAGCTTATAGACTAACAGACGTTTTGGAGCATGAGCTTCACCCACGAAAGCTCATGCTCCAAAACGTCTGTTAGTCTATAAGGTGCCACAGGATTCTTTGCTGCTTTTACAGATCCAGACTAACACGGCTACCCCTCTGATACTATTTAAGAAAAACTTCCTTGGGTCACTGAAGTTAGTCAACACCACCACTCCTTCAGCTAAGGAGTTGTCAGTCAGTAGCCATCCTTGGGGCCTCTGAGAGATGCTCCAGTGAAGCTAGGGGAGAGCAGACTTGATGTGCCTGATATTTTTAAGATTAGAAAGAAGCACCTCTGCGTACATTTCAGGCCTTCTTTCTCCTTGATAAAGAAGCCCGAAAGGGCAAGCTGAAGTTTAAAATTCCTGTTCATGTCTCCTTTAATAAAATCGCCTGCCTGCCCAGGTACTCAGTGGATTTCTCCAAACTGGCCAAATTTTGAAAATTGACCTGTCTGATAAATACAGCTCCCCCTCCCCTGAGCTCCCCTCCGTCCAGGGAGGGTGAGACGCCTCCTCAGGTTGTCATCAGTTCTTGAAAGAAGCCAGGGAGCCCAGCCTGCATGTGGACAATGGTGAAATCTAGCAGGCTTGGAAGGCATTTCTCTGAAACAAACGGGGAAAAGCCGATGTGGGGAGCAACAGCTTAGAAGAGGCTAGTTATGAATTGCTTCTGGTAGGGAGAATGGGCTGCAGGCCTTTCTTTCCCAGTGCAGAATTACTGGTCTGTGCAGCCCCCAGTGGTGCAGGCTCTGCTGCTGCTCCATTGGATGGGTCTCCGACCCTGGACCCAGGGTCTTGGCTTTGTGTTGAGAATGCAACTGGATCTAGGCTCGTCTCCTTGTGGCAGATGATTGGCGTATGATTGGCCTGCGGCGTGCCTGTTGAAATAGCGTTAGGAAAAACAGATGTGTACAGGGACGTCCATGTTGGGCTCGTTCCCCTCACCTGCCCCCACAGAGCACAGCACACCTGAAGTTGGGGATCGGGATCAGAAAGGTGGAAAACTGTATGAGCAGTGTCAAATCCTTCTCCCATGTGTACTTGGTCACAGCTAGAGCCCTGAAAATCCGCAGACCATTTTTGCGGATCGCAGATCAGATGCGGATACAAATTTTGTATCCACGTAGGGCTGTAGTCACTTTGACCTGGAGGTGACTCTGTTGGGGTAGGATGTGAAAAGGAATTCACCCTGTTCGTTTCAGTCTTGGTCTTCTCCCTATATCACTCCACCAACCCCGTCCTGGAAGGCAGGGCCCTCGTCTGGGGTGAGAGGGAAGTTTAGCTTTGACTGTCCCAGCTAGACTCCATTGCTAGGGAGAGAGGAGAAACCTTTCCTCTTGCTTTCCCACACTGTACCCAAAGAAGCTCCATTTTAATGCAGCCCAGGTTCTCTCTCTAGCTGGGTTTGGCATCAGTGACTGACAGTGAAACTAAACGCCTTCCTTCCTTAAGGGCGATCATCTCCCCTCCCCAACCTCTGTTACTTCTGGTGACTGGTAGAGCTGCCCGCACTAAGGATGCCTGCAGAAGTGAACAGATGGTGCCTCTGACTTGTCTTTGATCTTCATTTTAGCGCCTTCTTTGGAATGTCAGCGGAGTGAGATTTGATGTAGAAAAGGCAGAGAGGAGATGGCCCTGGCCATGGCAGCAGGGTGTAGCGTGTTAAATGATCAGGAGGACAAGAGTGCTTGGTCCTGCAAAGGCTCTGACCTCCAGAACAAACTGCTAAGCCAAGCCCAGTTAGTACGTGGAGCAGCATGGATTGTTTTCCTGGAATTGTTGCTTGATGCTCATTTAGCCCAGATTATATCTGCTGTGACACTTGTCAGGAGTTTCTTTCAGGTTCTGTCCACAGTGGGCTCACAGCTGTGCCAGCCATTACGTTATAGATTGTTTCAAACAAACAAACAAAAATCCTCGTCCATGCCAGCGAGGTAAACTGTTTTGCAACTGTGCTTAAAGCTAGTCTGGTTCTGATCCAGGCGTGGTTGAGGTGGAAGGACTCCTCTATAGTTGAAAGCATTATATGTGAAATACACACGTGAAAGACTTTTTCTGCACCAGTGCAGCTCCACCAGCATGCAGCAGAGACAGGATACAGGCCTTTTTACCAGAGTGTCTGACCCTATCTGGCTGAGTGTGCCGTGTGCTAAGGATTCGCTCTAAGTTGGGTGTTTATATGACCTCTGATGTCTCAGAATCTGAATGCCTCCTGATTCTTAATGTATCTGTGCACATCACACTCCTGTGAGGTAGGGAAGTGCTGTTTCCCCGTTTTACCAACGTGCAACTGAGACACAGAGTGGATGAGTGCCTTGACCAATGTCACATGTGGAGCAGGGACTTAACCCCACATCTGCCAAGTCCTAAGCTGGTGCCCTACCCGCTGACCCCTCCTTTCCCTCTCTGCGGTTTTGACTGTTATATTCCGGATGAATTCAGGCTATCGAAGTTTACTAGTCTAGACTCAGCACCAGAATCTGTCTCGTTAGTTTCTTTGGTCGTGACTGGTGTCCTGTATGACACTTCTCTGCTACTGGACTCTTTCTGCTTTTTCCTTCCCTTGCATGCCGGCCAGGTCACTGATAATAACAGCTTTGCTTTGCCCCTGCCCGCTATTCTCGTTTGGAATGCCAGGCCCGTTGATTGGGTATCTTCTGGGTGGTGAGGGGGTGGCCAGAGGAAAGCCAGCCAGGGAGCCTCTGTTAGGCAGGAGGGAGAACTGAGAGGAATGGAGGGAGAGCTGTAACAGGTTGCTTATCAGGGTGACTCTGGAAAAGATTAGCCAGTGAGAGATAAGCTTACAATGACTTAATATTGTTAGCAAGAAGTAACAGGGCATTATTATTAGCTCCTGGGGTAGTCGAGGTGGGGGACGTGTAATGTAATTAGAATTAAAGAACCACCCGGAGGTGGTAAAACAGGGCAAAAGAATCTTCTATGTGAAATTACAAAAGTGCCGAGAGAGCCAGCTCAGGAGCTGCTTGCCTGCAGAAATCTCCAGGGGAAGGTCCCTGAAGCTGCCCCCTGCAAACACTTCACAGGAGAAGAAAATCTAAAGTTTTACTTGCCCTGCCTGCTCTGGTCTGCCCCAGGGCATGCTGGATCTGGCTCCTGGGCAAAGTGTCTTTTCCTCTCTGGAGAGGACAGCAGGGCTCAAACCAGCCTAAGGTCTGAAGAGGAATTATATTTAGAAGAAGAAAAGAAAGCGCAGCGGCAAAGCAGCCCCCGTTATCTCTCCTGTGGCCGTTCTGAGCTCGCTGTGTGCAGGATCACAGCCTGCAGCCAGAGGGTTTGATGCTGAGCTCTGGAACTTCGAGGCAGGGGAAACCATTTGTGAAGAAGCTGCTGGCTGGCCAGTGTGGATGAAAAAGCCCTTTATTGTTCTCTCACGTCACAGTTTGCAAGACTGGTGCAATTAACCAAGAACTGAAAAACAAGTTGGAAAAACAAACCAACAGCCTGTGTGCCGGGTTAGTGCAGAGACTGGGCCTTGCTGCATTCAGGGTGCTGCTCTCAGGCACGGTGGGACAGTAAGCTGGACCTGTTGGGCTTTCAGATGCAAAGCAGATATACCGGAAAATCTCCTCCCAGGTACCTGGAGTCAGTGTGACCTACATTGTGAGCCTCCCTCTCTGCCTTTCTGTTATGCCCTGGGGCTGTGCTGTTCTGTGGAATGCCTCTTGCATGTTTCCAGGAACCTTGGAGTGGAGAGTAACTTTCTTTTTCCTTCTTGTGTGGAAGAATAGCATTGGCCTGACACGTCAGGGAGCTTTGTCTGCAGGATGTGGGCACTGAATTTTCACATTGATTGAAGCCCCTTTCTGCGAGGATTCTAGTCTGCATCTGCCCGGGTCAGAGAAGACACTGGGGACTGTGGCTGCTTCACACAGGATGTTGCCACTCTTCATGAGGACTAGCCTAATGCATGGCTCAGCAGGATATGAGGCAATGTCTGGGCTGATTCTGAATGACTAGTGGCAACTTTAACTGCCCCAGTGGGCAGGTGCAGGTCTGTTGTGCCCAGTGGCTATGTAAAGTTGTTCTGCAAGGCGATCAGTCCCCTTTGCTTCTGGGTCTTGGTGCTTCCCCTGCCATTCCAAGCTGGCAGTTGCTGGAAGAGTGACAGCGTCTGCGCTCTCCTGTTGGTGAGGGGAGAACTCCTCTCCACGGGGTGAGGAAAACCGTTTACCTTTGGATGGGTTTCTGGAACGAGGTCCTGAAAGGGAACTGTGTCTTAAAGCAGTTGGTAGGAAATGGTGGGCGGAGCCCCAGTGGAGACCTGAAGAGACATTTGCTTGGGACAGACCCAGCCAGCATACGCAAGACTGACTTGAAGATACTTTTCCTGTTTCGGTTGTGGAGGATGCTAGTGCAAAAGCCCCGTGGCGCACTAAGGACCTAGCTCTGCTGACGCCGAGAGCAAGCGGTGGAGATGTGGCACATCTACAGGGGGGAGAGGGAGCTGAACGCACACTTGGTGTGCCAGATGTGCTGCATTGGTTAGTATCTTGAGTCTACTTTGTTAATGACTGGCGGGCTGGAGAGAATCCGAAATGCATTGCTCTCCTCGGACTCACAGGGAGGAATCTGCTATAACACAGGTTTCAGAGTAGCAGCCGTGTTAGTCTGTATCTGCAAAAAGAACAGGGGTACTTGTGGCACCTTAGAGACTTCGAGCTATTTCGATTATCACTTCAAAAGTTTTTTCTCTTACTTAATTGGCCTCTGAGAGTTAGTAAGACAACTCCCACCTTTTCATGCTCTCTGTATGTGTATATATATCTCCTCAATATATGTTCCATTCTATGCAGCCGAAGAAGTGGGCTGTAGCCCACGAAAGCTCATGCTGAAATAAATTCGTTAGTGTCTAAAGTGCCACAAGTACTCCTGTTCTTTTTGCTGTAACACAGGCACTTTCTCATGCTTTAACCAGCCTGCGTTATCTTCAAGGTCTTGATAGCATGTAGCGTAGGGCAGGCAGGAAGAGAAGTGGGGCTCATGGCTGGGCTTTGGGAGGGGGGTGGCATTTTGAGCAGGGGGGGAGAGGATGGTGACTCGGTTTTATATCGCAGTAGTTGGACTCTGGTGCCCGTTAGCTGCCCTCTTCTGGGTCTGTATGCTTCAGTACAGTGCCTGCTGCTTTACCAGGAAGCCATGCTTAAGCAATAATCTCACATGGCAAGGGCAGGGCTGTATTTTTAACAGACAGTTGGCTGTTTTCAGCTCCTGATCGTGGCTGTGCTGCAAGAGGAGGAGTAGTTCAGAGGAGTGAAAAGCCTGGAGGACTCCCTCTCGGACCGGCTACAGTGACATTGCAGTGCCGTTGAATTTTCTCACGGCAATCTCCAGAAAAAATAGAGCATAGAGAAGGCAGGAGGTATTTCATCGGAGATGGCGTGTTACTGACCAGGTTTAAAGAATGGGGATGTCTTGGGGGTATATAGTCAGTCACTGACACAAGAACAGACTGTGCAGCTGGTTGGAGTGTGGGAAGGGAAAGGAGATTAAAAGATGAAGATGGTACTTACAGACCTGCTAGATCCAGCCTTTTTTTTTTTTTCTTTCTAGTGGGGGGCTGGATGGGATGAGGTTTCTTGGGCTTCTGGGGCTGCCTCCAAAATCTCAGGGCCGTGGCTCTGTGGCTGTGTCAGGTGCTGGGACCCCAGAAGAGACAAAATAGTATAGAGGGCTGTGGGTACTGTCCAGACAAGATGCAAATCAGGCAGTTCACAAATTGTCTGCTGTGTCTGGAGGAATTTAAAGGGAGGGAGATGCTTGCTTTTTCTTTCTGTCTTTAAGAAACTGTTTGCCCCTCTTCTTAAACCGGTGTTTGATCTCTTCCTTGCGTTCAGAACTGGCTTCCTGAATATCAATCAGATCTCTCCGCAGAGAGCTAAAGGAACTGACTGTCCCTCCTCCTCTGAGTCAGTAACAGCTTATGCCCAAATACATTTGTTCATCTCTAAGGTGCCACAAGGACTCCTCCTTGTTTTTGCTGATACAGACTAACATGGCTACACTCTGAAACCTGTCACATTTGGATCTGTGGATGCTCAGAAATCAATACAGGGACCCCTTAAGGAAGGGGCGGGGCCACTTACTGCTTGATGAAATAGTGCAGGGAACTGGCCTGGAGCAGTTACTGAGGCCTTGGCTGCACTGGCACTTTACAGCGCTGCAACTTTCTTGCTCAGGGGTGTGTAAACAGTGCCCCAGCTAATCCCCATGGGGAGGTGGAGTACCTGCAGCTCTGGGAGAGCTCTCTCCCAGCTCTGGCGCTGCGACCACACTCACACTTCAAAGCGCTGCCGTGGCAGCATTCCCGTGGCAGCGCTTTGGAGTGTCGAGTGTAACCAAGCCCTGAGAGTAGTGAGGATGACCACAAGTCAAAGTGAACTGTAGAGGCCTATGAACCTTCCCACCCCCCCTTGCTAGCAGGGAGGCCAATGGTCGTGTGCACTGTGGGATCACTGAATGCGAACACTGGGGGCTAGGGCTGAAACTTGCACTGTTCATGCACTTGTGCAGACCCACATGTATGCACTGTCCATTTTGTTGTTTACAGAGGATATAAACTCAGTGTGTGTTGCTGTTTGTGTAGATTGATTCAGACTGGGTGTCTGATAGAGGTCTGAACTCGGCTGGAACAGAAAGTGATGACAATAGTCTCCCACTCTCAATTCGGTGGTAAAATGGGCGTACGTTTTCAGAACAGGCAAAGTGGATCTTTCGAGAACTGGCCTTTTGCCAGCTTATTCTCTGGAATTAGGATTGCCAGTTTTGGTTGGATGGATTCCTGGAGGTTTCATCACAGGCCGTAATCTTTAATTAAAGATTAATCTTTAATTCCTGGAGACCTCAGGATGATCCTGGAGGGTTGGCAACCCTTGGTTTAGGATACCAAATAAATGAGACCTTAAAAAACTGGGGTTATTTATGCTAATTGTCTCTGGCACTTTTTACAAGAGTATTGCCTAACATTTAAATTCCCCTTCCCCTAACCCTCGCTGCAATATACCATGTGCCTTTCAGCTGCTGCTGTATGAGTGTAGGTGCAGCACCTTCAGGGGGAGAGGTGCCTCCGAGATGTAAACGTCACTAGAGCAGTGCAGTGTTACTCAACTCATCTTATCACTAGTGAGCAGCTCCAGTGGGATTTGGGCTGGCCAACAGATAAATGTGCCTCAACAACGCAGTGATTCACCTCTGTCATTAGGTTAGATTGTCCAGTGCCCATCCCATGGGACGGCAATCAGGACCGGGGCCTCTACGTGCTATTGTAAAACAAAGTGGGTTTTAGCCCATGAAAGCTTATGCCCAAATAAATTTGTTAGTCTCTAAGGTGCCACAAGGACTCCTCGTTCTTTTTGCTGATACAGACTAACACTGCTGCCACTCAGAAACAAATATTAATAGTGCCTAAGAAAAGTGGTGGAAGTCCTATCTCTTGGGAATTTAAAAACAAGGCAGGACCAAGTCTTGGGAAATACACTAGAGGGAGCAATCGTGAAACGTCCAGGGAGTGTGTGTGGGGGCGATGGATGAATATTTCTGTCTGCGGTGAGTCTAAAAAAGTTGAGAGTGCTGGCGATGTTCATGACACATCTGAGACTCTCAGATACCATGGTGATGAGCACAGTATAAACACCTACAGAGAGAAGGTCCCATTTAAGGAGGATGCTCTTGAGCAGAAGGCAGAGTGGGGTTTGGTCTTTGTAGCTGGGATGCTTCAAGGTGTACAGGGAGGTTTTCAGGAGTTTTTGGAAGAGGACTTGGGAAATGCTTGGAGAATCTTAACTGGGAGGGTCTTGTAAGCATTAGGGGCATTGGGAAAGAAGGGATGGGGTGAAGGAGATGAGGGGAGCCTTTGCAGAGAGGTGTAGGTGAAGTTGAGAACGGAGGTGCAGGCAGGGGTAGATTTGTGCATAGTTGTGGAAGTGAATAGCTTGAAGCAGATGCTTGAAAACTGTGGAAGCCAGGGGAGGGATTAGGGTAGGGAAGAGACCTGGTCAGGGCCATGGGAGAGGGTAATCTAGTTCTGATTGCCTGAAGCATTATGAACCTTATCAGTAGATAAGATTCAACCACTCAGGAATCTAATTGTCTGCCAGAAATATCCTTGGTGCAATGCAAAACATTGTAGGAGAGGCATTGTGGCCTAGTGGAGAGAGCACTGGCCTGGGGAACCTGAAAGACCTCAGTTCTGTTCCCAGCTCTGCCACTGGCCTCCTGGGTGACCTTGGGGAAGTCACTTCACTTCTCTGTGCCCCAGTTTCCCTATTTGTAGAATGGGGCTAATACTACTGACCTTTGTTAAAGCTCTTTGAGCTCTACTGGTGAAAAATGGTACGTATCGTTATTGCTGCTTGTTCATGGTGTTTCAGTAAAGCAGAACACGGGGAATGTCTCATGCTGCATAGACTGTGAAGCAAGCACCCTTCTGGTCCAGTATGGAGGCACCATCTTTCTCTCCAGATTAAGCTGTTAAAACCAGAAAATCCCATTTCAGGCAGGAGCTGGCAGAGCTGCTGAGGGGATTAGCCTGATCCCTTTCTTCTTTACAGGTGTGACCAAAGAGCGGGGAAGGGAGGGGAGAGTGTTTTGTCTAGACTAGAATGCTAGTTCTCAACCAGGGGTCCAGGACCCCCTGAGGGACCATGAGTGGGTTGGGTCAGGGGTGCCATGCAGGACCAACATTAGACTTACTGGAGCCCAGGGCAGAAAGCCAAAGCCCCACCATGCAAGACTGAAGCCCCGGGTCCCGCCACCTGAAACTGGTGCCAAAGCCTGAGCAGTTTAGCTTCGCAGGACCCTCAGTGGTGTACGACCCTGGGGCAGTTGTCCTGCTTGCTATCACCTAATGCAGCCCTGGCTTTTATATGCAAAACCAAAACAAAACAACTAGTTGTGACACAGGTTGAGGACCCCTGGTCTGGAGGAATGTAGCTGAATCTCAATATACACCCGGGAGATCTTGTGCCCTGGTCGCTGGGATTGCCAGAGTCTGCTCACTAGAGTTTTCCAAATATTGTCCACTCTCTGTTATTCTCCCCCTCCCTGAAGTAGTAAAGGGTGGCTCCTGCTGGCCAGTTCTTACACTTGTGCCGGGGTCTATTCCCTTGACTGTTGTCCCCTTCGTTTAATGTATCTTTTCACTGAGAACTGGCAGAACAAAACCTACCAGACGTCTCCCCTCCATGCTTCCATTTGATGTTTGATCTAGCCGCAGTTTCCCAGCACCCTCGTGGGAAGAGCACTTAGTTTCCTCCGTTGAGCGCCTGGGCCTCAAAATCAGTTAACCTCTCAGAGTTTCTTCACAGAAGTCTTGATGGTCTCAGAGCTCATTAGTGGTGTGGCCCTTTTGGAGGGAAGGCGGATGGTCCATGAGACGGACTTATTGGATGTCCCGCTACGAGGAACTGCCTTGAGAAGTGAATCATTCGGTGTCGTGTGTGTGTGTGTGCGGGGATGAGCCAGCTGCTCCTGCTAACTGTTGGGATGTTAAAGCTCTCAGGGGCCAGCCAGGGTGTCCCCAGCTGAGCTCAGCGACTGAAATAAGCATTAAACCTTTAAAAGCCAATGAACCAAAAATACAGTGAAAGAATAAGCTGCTTATTGCATATGTTGGCAGACCCAAGCAGGGCCTTTGAGCAGATCTCTGTGGTTTTTGATGTAACTGTATATAGGTTGATGATGTCTGTCTGTATCTGTACAAGTTTTTTCATGAAGTTGATGGATTTCCACTCCATACGGCTAAATGCAGTGCCTTGCATAATGACAGGTTTCAGAGTAGCAGCCGTGTTAGTCTGTATCCACAAAAAGAACAAGTACTCCTGTTCTTTTTGCAGATACAGACTAACATGGCTGCTACTCTGAAACCTGTACATAGGTTCAGATCCTAAAGCCAGAAGGGACCACGCATGGTGATTACATCGTCTGACCTCCTGCATAACACAGGCCCATTAAAACTCACCCTCCCAGGAGAGTTGAGGAGAGGGTGCACTTCTACTGGCAAGGGGGTCCAGTGATTCAGTATTGGAAGGACCCTTTCTTTCCTTGCCTAATGAACCCCAGTATCCCCTCACTAATGTGGGGGGTGAGGGTGCCTCTTGCCTACTGTCTTCAGGAGGTTTGTGGTGAGTGCAGCATGTCACATGAAGGACAATGAGATTTCTAGGTCTGGTAGTCTCACAAAGTCTCCTACCGGTTTCTCTGTGCTGTTCTGGTTTGGGGTGTCATCCCACAGGCCTGGGCCATGCCAGGTTCTCCTAATCCTCTGATACTGCCTGTGTGTTTCTCTGTTGTCATGTGGCTGTAACTAGTGAGCCTTTCTGTTGGGTTATTAAGGGAGAGTCTTATGCCTATAGCTTCTCATCCTCTTCTGCTGTCATGTTTGCTTAGGGAACCCCTGTAAGTGACCGAGCAGATACTGTAGGTGGATTCCTTAAAGGAATTTCCCAGTAAGGGGCTAGAAATTCTTTATAGGCCCTTTCGGAAGAGCCTTATGCCTGTGCTGTGCTGGTAAGAGGCTCTGTCTCAGGGGGAGGAGATGTGCTTAGTGGTTATTCCCATTGTAGCAACTTAGACAACGTCTGTTCAAATCGAACTTGTTTTTACCCCTCTGAAATACAAAGGGGGGGACACCAGCTAAAGGGGGTCACATGATCCCTCCCCAGGTGAGTCCTTCCAGCCTGGGGCCCCCATGTCCTCCCTGTCCCCTCCCCATCCCATGTTATCTTGGTGGGGCCCCTCTGTCCTCCTGCTGTGCTGGATACCGATTTCTGAACTACAGGGCTCTCCCGGGAACTGCAGTAGCAAAAGGAGGAGAATGTGGGGCTGCCGAGTGTCCCCACACCAGCAACTCCTCCGGTGCAACTGTGCTGCCCTCAGCCCTGCCACGCAGTTACCTCTCCTGTCTGGGGTCTGTACAGCCCGAGCAGAGGACAGGACTGGGGGCTGGGATGGGGAGTGGTACAGCCGCGCTGGAGGACAGGGCTGGGGGGTGGTACTGGGTACAGCTGTGCTGGAGGAGGTGCTGGCGCAGGGCACTGGCTTCTGGGAGCGACAGCCCTATGTTCTGTGCAGTTCCCGGGAGAGTCCTGTAGTTCTGAAAATGTGTCTTTCTGGGACGGCGCACCGGCAGTAAATATGCCCGTACCTGCTTACTTGCACCACTGTCCTGCGGGTTCCTGGAGTAGTCCTGGCAGAACATGGAAGGAGGCCATTAGAAGGATGTGGTGGGATCCGACAGGGATTCCTGAAGGCGGGAGAGTTGGGCTGAATGGGGAAGGTGTGTGTGGCCAGTCGGTGAGATTTCACCTGCACAGCACTAACCGAGACCCATCTGTGTGTTCTCTTAACAGATGAACGGGACCGAGTCCAGAAGAAAACTTTCACCAAGTGGGTCAATAAGCACCTGATGAAGGTGAGAGTCATGTGTGTTACTTGGCATAATTTCCTGACTTGCTCTGGTCTGGCCTTGCCTGTTCCGAACTGGAACCAGCTGGCGTTGCATTGGCCTTGGAATCGCGTTCTAAAGGGGTTTAGAGGCACTGGAATCTTTGTTTGATGTGACCCCCAGGGGCAGAATTGGATGTTACGGCGACTTCCTGGGACTATTCTAAAGCATCAAGCAAACATTCACCTACCATTTCATTAATCTCTGAATTGAAAAATCGTTTGCTTCAGAAAAGGGCATGTAAAAATCTTGGCAATAACACCATGAAAGAGAACCCCACATCTCCCTGAAATCCCATGGTGAGGGGGTGTTTCAGGAGTTACCATGCATGGAGGGATGAGAGTGACTGCTCCCCCTTCCCCTCCCAAGCCTGCTTGTTCCTCTGTATTCATAGAGCTGTATTGTATTGGCCCACTGCCACCCTGCCCTTCACAGAAGGAGGCACTTTTCCTCTTTCAGGGAGGGGCCGCTCCTTCCTGGAGCGTAGACCCAGGTTCTTCTGTGTTTGGGCCCTGAGCCCACCTATCTTGAAGTCTGTCTTCCTTGAACAAGAAATTCTTTGGTGGCTGCCGCTCAGTGCAAGCTGGTGCTGCCTGTCAGATCCTTCTCTGAACCTCCCTGATGGCAAAACACTGTGAAAGAGGGAAACCAGCAGAACACATTGTGTCATTGTTAATGGTGGGAGGCCAGCCAGATTTCTGCTTTTATCCAGAGCAGAGTCTCTTAGCAGAGAAGTGACAGAAAGCTGCCTTTGGACAAGCCTCTACCAATCAGATCTCTTTCCACCATTCCCCTCTCTTGTGTCTGTCTCTCCTTTCCTGCCTTACACCGTTTTCCTGCTTTCTAGAGGCAGCCGGGCTCCTGGTTGGCTTTTGCCGAGGCTGGGGTACTATTAGAATTCTGTAGACCCCCATCAGTTGCCAATGAGGGGTGACACAGGAGGCACTGGGGAAACAGAGATCCCACAACACAATGAAGGATTTCAGAGGCAGGGACTCTCGCTCCTGCAAGAAAGTTGAGGATCTAAGTTGATGTGCTCAACTCCTGGATCTTTTCAGTCCTTGGGGCCGTACTGCTGTTTCTCAGACCCTGCTGCTTGTTGCACCAGCAAAAGCAGACGCTGGTTTCTAAGTGGTGGTTTGAGAACCACGGAGTTGCAGTGGGCTCTGTGTGTAAAAGAACAAGGTGGGAAGGGGCTCAGGGGTTCTGTATCCAGGCAGGCTGCCTCACTGGTTGGTGATAGCATTGTAAACCTACTGGGATCCTGTCCGTTGGAAGGTGTCCAGTACAAATCTGAACAGAACAGTGACTCAGGTGACCCAGCACCACGCGGCTCAGGGCAGCGAATAATCTCTGTCTTTTAAAAAGAAAAATGTGTTTTGCAAAAAAGAGTGAAGAGCCTGTTTCCTTAGTTGTGTCCATTTTCCAGCTGCGCACCTCTGCAGCAGTGCACAAGGCCTGGGGCTGAGATCAGAGCTATTAGCAAACCAAGTCAGTAACTCCACCAACTCCACAAACATTGTTGTGTCCAATTTTATTCTGGGTCAGCCACGTAATTGATGATTTTGTTTTTAACGTTCAGGAGGCTTGGAAGATCCTTTATGGTGAAACTCTGGTACCTTTTCCCACCCACTGGTGCCAAGTCTCCAGAGCCCCCGATTTACCATTCACCATGGATGCCCTAGTCCCTCAGAACTCCAGGTGAAAGTTCCTGGAGGCCACACGCAATCCTTCAGTTGTTTTCTGGGATCTCTGCCTTCACTGTGCATCAAATTACCTGTCCAGAGCCTGTGGCCTTCCAGGAGACTCCAGGCAGCTCTCCTTGTCTGTCCATCACTGACGGGATGCACACACTTACGTTCATGTGAACTGGATCAGGACCAGGATCTAGATCAGGGGTTGGCAAACTTTTTGGCCTGAGGGCCACGTCAGGGTATGGAAATTGTATGGCAGGCCATGAATGCTCACGAAATTGGGAGCTGGGGTGCAGGAGGGGGTGAGGGCTCTGGAGGGGGAGGGCAGGGTCAGTGTGTGGAGCCCCCCGGCCTCCGCTACATGTAGGAGTGGGAGGGGGTACATGCTGCTGTTTCCAGAAGTTGTGCAGAGCCACAGCATGCACAGAATGGAGCACGCCCCAGACCCTGCTCTCCGGCGGGAGCTTGAGTGCTGGATTAAAACATCTGAAGGGCCGGATGTGGCGTCCGGGCCGTAGTTTGACCACCCCTGATCTAGATAGCTTAACGCAGCAGTTCTGCCATGAAAGATTGCCGGGTTTGAGTCCAGGAGTGTCCATCTGCTATATCCTGTGCAGCAGGGCTGGTCTCTTGCATGTTGTCTGCAATGGGAGGTTTGTATCTTGAGTAGCTAAGCAGGATTAATGCAGTGTTTTGAGGTGCCTCCCAGTCGTCTTGGTTAACTGCCAGGTATTTTTTAATTAATGTTTTCCATCAACTGAAAGTTTTTGGCTTGGACTTTAAAGGTGTTGCCATTGTACTTTTCAGCCTGCTATGGACTGTGATGACGCCAGGGAAGCTGCAGGTCTATGCACTAATCTTTAAGCTACACACCTCCCCCTCCAAAACTTGATGGGTAAAGAAGACAGTGTGGGAGTCAAGTCTCTACTGACATGTAGCCAGTGCCTAATACATTAATTAAAGAGACACAGTCACCTCCCCGGGCAAACAAATGGAAAAACACCTGACTGCCCTTAACGGAAGGCAAATGCCATGTGACATTCCTGGAGGATAATATAAGCTGGTGCAGTAAAGTTTTAAAAAATTGCGTTTGAGAATCAATGCGTTATTTATTATTGCTATTAGGATGACAGTAGCACATGGGGACCCAACTGAGATTTGGGGTCCCCTTGTGCTAGGTGGTGGTGTACATCCCTGCCTCAGAGTTTACATTGTAAATAGACAAGACAAAGGGAGGGGGAAAGGAAGGTTCATGACCCCATTTTACAGATGGGAAACTGACGCACAGAGAGGCTAAGTAACTAGCCCAATGTCATGAAGAAAATCTGTGGCAGAGCTGGAGTTGTACCCAGAGTCTCAGTCCGTGAGTAGCAAAGGTAAACATATGATTGCCAGTGAGTTTTGTGAAGAGGGGTTTATCTTGGAAGAAACAGGAAAAATTGGCTCCTTTTGCTGTCTTTTTAACAGGATACTCCTGCTGTTGATGTGAAAACTGCCATTTCACAAGGCGCAATCCTGTTCAAAGCTGCCATTTGCCCTCATCACCTTGCTTTATAGCAAAGTGGCTGCATGGGAATGTTAGAATTGCGTGGAGTAAGGCTGGCTTTATAGTGATCTGCTGGGGCCCTTTGGAAATGGGAGCCCGATTCCCATAGAGAGAATGCGAGAATAACCAGTTTAAATTAATGAAATCCCTGAAAATTCAACCTCCTCCTCTGCTCCACAGGTGCGCAAGCACATCAATGACCTGTATGAAGACCTGCGAGATGGGCATAACCTGATCTCTCTGCTGGAGGTTCTGTCAGGAGTGAAACTGGTGAGTTTCCAAGTTTGCTTAGCAACACTGCTGTGGCTTTCACCTTCAGAGACTGGATCCTGGTCCTGCCTTCTCCTCCTCGCTGCCTCCTGCCGTGCTAAGGCGATCAGCATTCCTTGTCACATCCTTGGTTTTGTTTTAAATTTATTTTTTTATATCTTCATCATGCCGGTTTCCTGGATAACACCTCACTATGTGATTAGGTTAAAGGTGCCTAGGATACAGGTGCATTCACTCTCTTAGTCCCAAATGCATATGAGCCTCACAATCTACTCAATACAGTGTGTGAATCCAAAGGGGCAGGTTTAGCGTCACTTTCCCCTCTCCAAGAGGGGAGCTTAGCTTCCCCATCTCCAGCGCTGCCTGCTGATTTTCACACTAGACCACTCTAAATATTTGTTAGTCTCTTTTTAGAGGCATTGGTTAACATTTTCAAAAGTGCCTAAATGACTTAGGAACCGGAGTCCCATTTTCAGAAATGACCTAGGTGCTAAGCAAACTAAATCTCACTGAGTTTCTGTGAGGCTTAGGTGCCCACGCCAGGTAGGTGCTTTTGAAAACTTTATCCATCGTGTCCAAATCTTTCCCGATGTTAAGTCCATTGACTTCAGTGGTGCACAAGCAGGGATGGATATGAACCTTTCTGTCTGTGGGTACAGCTACACAGCAAAAAAAACCAACCCCAAACCTGCAGCAGGAGTCTGAGTCCAGGTCAAGTGGCTTGAGCTCACTGTACTCGTGCTATAGGGCTAAAGACAGCAGTGTAGATGTTCAGGCTGGGGCTGGCACCTAGGCTCTGAAATCCAGCCAGGAGGTAGGGTCTCGGCGGCTCAGGCTGCAGCTTTAGAGGGAACGTCTGTTCTGGTACTTTTAGCCTTGTAGCAAGAGCCCAAGTCAGTTGACCTAGGTGTGGAGATTCACTTTTTTGTTGTTGGGTGTGTTGCTGTGTAGACTTACCCTATAAATCGAGGAGGAGAACTGAGACAATCTGACCAGCTTCTCCCACCTCCTTGGGACTGCCAAACTTATTTGGAAGCCATGGTTAAATACTGCTGCAGTGCATCTCTGTGTATTTAAATAACAAAAGACGATGGTGATTCTAGCTGAAACTGTTTTTAACATGGTTTGTCCAGCTAGTGTGGATGGGGCAAAACTGATTCACACTCTTATTCTGTGCTACTCCCTGCCTTGGCAAAACACATTTTTGGAGCAACTGACTCAGGCTCTTGCTAAAAATAGCAGAATAGACATTCCCACTCGGGCTGGAGCCTGAGCTTTGAGACCCTACCTCCTCGCTGGGTTTCGGAGCCCCGGCGCCAGCCCTGGCCCGAACATCTACACTGCTGTCTTTAGCCCCACAGCACAAGCGCAGTGAGCTCAAGTCACTTGATGTGAGTTCAGAAACTCGCTGCCGCGGGGTTGTAGGCACACAAGAGGGCCATACTAAGTGTTTTTTAGCTGGCATGATGTTTAAAAACAGTCCCTTCATTCAACAGATGAGATCTTTGTGAGCCATGTTTTTTCAGAGATGTCCACATGACCATTCTAGCAAGAAAGCTGAGTGCGGTGCCAGACACATCCAAAGATAGGCATTTGCAGAGTCTTACAAGAATTGCCTAAATGTTGAAAATCAGCGGGGTTAGATGTGTCCGTGCAGCTGCAGATAAACTTGTCTTGAGCCATTTTAACTGCCAGTTTGGAGTTTCCTGCTTGTGTTCGTTCTCAGTTTAGACACCAAAGTTTGTAGGTTTCTCGTGTCCACGCTTTTCCATCTATTTTCTTCAGGAGCATGTTAGGCTTTCCTGTCAGGTGCTTAGCAATCACTCTACGAGCTGGATATGTAGAGGTAGATAGTTCTCCAGGATGCAAACATCTTCTCTGGCATCTGGGGCAGAGTAGAACCACTTGCCCCTTTTTAGATCAACAAGCCTAGTTAGCTCTTGGAAGATAATTTTTGGTGCAGCTCAGAGGGAATTATTTTAGTAACCCCTAAAATAGGATCTGTGTAACTTACTCAGCTGCCCTCCTGAAATGCCAAACTACACTTTGTGGGTGTTGGATTTAGATGCTTCAGAGGCCTATCACGCCCCTCTCCACAACATTTTTTACTTTTGGAGTGAGTTTTATCCTAGGGGAATTTCTGCTTAGGCAGCCTATACTGTAAATCACATGTAGGTAGGCAGAAGTGGTTGGACTGTTATAGATACTGTGGTATCATTTGCTGCAGCTAAGACAGGAGGAAATCTTAGACTATTCTGCCCTAAATGTTGATGGCGTTGTCTCATAGGCTTTAAGGCCAGAAGGGACCATTACACATGACCATCTAGTCTGGCCTCCTCCATAATACAGGCCATAGAATTCATCCAGTTACTCCTCAGATGAGCCCAGGAATGAGTATTTGAACTAAAACATGTTGCCTCTGAGTTTCCAGCTCTTTCAAAATTTACTTTAGCTCTTGCCATTGTGTCTACCTTGCTAGTCTGAATCAAGCCCCAGTAGCGTTCCCAGGGTAGACGCAGGCAATATCCAGGATAACCAGCTAGTCTTCATGTTCCTTTTCAGGGGAGGGAGGCCGGCGAGCAATGTGTTTCTTTTTCTTTTCCCATGTGCTGCATTTTTAGTTCCTTTCTGTTTTTCTGTGACTATCCCACTGGTGTTGTCTGTGACACGTTTGTTAGCAAAAGGACCCTTCAGGCCAGAAGACCCTCCGCCTGGCAAAAGCGCCCTCCTGGCGTCGCACGAGCAGTGAAGAGCAGGAGGAGGAGGAGGATGGTGATGCAGTAGGTTGACTTCCTCCTGGGAGCAATGTAATACAGACTGACACTGGAGTGCCATCAGATAGTCCAGCTGTAACCAAGCTTTGCATAGGACACACAGGGTATGTCTACACAGCAAAGAAAAACCCGCGGCTGGCCTGTGCCAGCTGACTCGACGCTGTTTCTGTGTAGGCCACATGATGCTTGCTGTGTAGGCCCCTGGGTTCAGGCTGGAGCCAGAGGTCTGTGACCCTCCAACCTCTCAGGGTCCTAGAGCCCAGGCTCCTGCTGAGCCCTGACCTCTACGCAGCAACGAAACAGCCCCTGGCCCGAGCCCCACGAGCCTGAGCCGTGGTGTCTAGGTGCTGTGTAGACGTACCATAGTGGCCTCTGACTTTCCCCATCCTCAGGTTCAGGTGGATTAAAGGAGAATTCGCTATAGCTCCTTTCCACTAGCAGCTGGTTCTTGATCACGAATAATAAATTTGCCAGATGCACATTCGACTAGAGGAGTGATGTGTAGGGTGTGTACCCGGGAAGAGGAGAGCAAAAATGAAAAGGCAGCTAATCCCATATTCCTTCTGGACAGTGCGGTGGTAAAGTTAACTGGATTATCTGAGAGTGCATTGCAGTGTTGGTGGTCTGCAGTGTGAGAATGCTGACCCACTTGCTGTGAGAGCATGAAATCTGTCTATTCACGGGGGAGCGGAGGGGGAGCACGCTCCTAGATGAACCCCTGGCTCTCACGCGCTCCCAGATAAAGCCACTGGGGTCCTGCACGCTCTCGGATGGGACGCGTTGTTCTCTCCACTCACATGGAGCAAACAACCTTCAGGATGAATCATCTGATGTTTGCTAACCATTCTCACTGCATGGGGATCCTCTGCCTTGTGTACCACACCCACGAGCACTGGGTACAGTGGCTTTGCTGGCAGACAGCAAGGATTAACCTTGCATGATAACAGATCTGTTTTTAAGCAACATACTCTGTGTTTCTGATGTGGAGCAGCCCCAGCTCCAGGCAGGCCCAACCTTACCCAAGCCAAGGATTAAACCAAAGGGGATTGCACCTCCCTGAAGGAAGAATGAGAGCATTCTGGCTGGTAGAAATGATCCCATTTCTTACCAACCCTCTCGAGCTGGGCTGTGCCTTCTTTCTCTACAGCTCTCTTCTCTGCTTCCCCTCCCGAGCCACTCTGGCAGCTGCAGTGGCGTGGCACAGGAAATGACTAGCGTGTTGCACCTCTCTGCCAGGGGCTGGAGCATAGGCAGACCTTCCTGTGGCTTTCCTTCTCAAACGAGGAATGAAATGTGCTTTGTCTTTGCTGGCCCAGAGAGTCTCTTTGCTGCTACTGATTCCTCAGATAATTGCCACCTCTCGTTTTTGTATTTAGAAGCCATTGCTTCTTTTTAGTTTCACACCCCCAACTTCCATCCTTTCCTTATTGATTCGGTGCAGAGCTGGGTTTGTGGGCTGGCTCTGAGTTTCTGCATACGATCTGTCATTCAGCAGAACTCCTACCCCTTCCCCAAGCCCTTGTTCAGCACAGAGTTGCTATTTATAAATGAATCAGATTAAATGTAGGTGTTGAAGCTGGGTGGGGCTGGTGGTTGAACATGACTGTTTGCTCCTGGATGGATCACAGACTCTCACTGGAGCAAAAACCACAAGGAGTCCAGTGGCACCTTAAAGACTAACAGATTTATTTGGGCATAAGCTTTCGTGGATAAAAAAATCTCACTTCTTCAGATGCAGAGCAGCCGCCCCTCCTCGTGCATTAGCCAGAGATTCAGAGCAGCAGCCCAGCGTGGATGCTGCTGTGAATGTTGGCCAGTACCCTGACTGTGATTGGTCAGCTCCCTTGGAGACAGAAAGCACTGAAGTCCATGTAGTAGTGAAACAGACACTGCTGGTGCTGAGCCTGTGCTTTCTCCTCCCGGGCAGAGTCCCTGCCCCAGCAGTCTATTCGCTATTGCAGTACACACCTACCATTTCACGGCTGGCAAATCACGAGGCCGCTCTTGCTCTCACCTGGGCCTACAGGACTCTCCCACCTGCGGGCAGGTTGGCAGCAAGGTGGTTCACTTTAGTTCAAACTGTCCTCTCCCCTGTCCAGGCGGTGGTGCTGGTAGCTGAGCATAGGGTGTACGCCCAAGCGCACCTCTGTGGCGGAGCAGGCTGGCCTGACCCCATGAGCCCTCAGTGCCTGTGGCTGTTTCTGGTTTAGCTCTGCGTGGACAGAGGCTGGGGAACAAAGTGTGATGCTGAAACTAGGGGCAAATGTTGAGGTCGCAAGTAGAGCGATCAAGTCGGTGTCTGTGGTCAGGTCCATGGGTCGAGGGATGGACTGGGAGCAGGAGGTAGGACCCTCCAGTAACTATCTCCACGCCCCAGCATAGGGGATTTGTGGGATAATAAAGACTCCTCTGCATAGAGCAGGACAGTGTTAAGCAGCCAGAAAAGGGGGCAAGAGGCCACGGCAGTGTATTAGCAGGAAAGACAGGCGCATGTTGGTGAAGTGTGTTCACCGTGTCCATGAATCTTTGTGATCTTCATCTTTCTAGGCTTCCTCCTTTAGGCCCATGCTTTGCTGTTATGGCGACACACTCTGGGAGTGAATTGTTGTCTCCTGCTCAGATCTGTCTGTGCCTCAGCTGTTAGGCTGGGGCTGAGAGGGGAGGAGATGGCCGTCCTAGGTGGCACATTGAGTGCACGTTAGGCCAGGCAAGTGTATTGAATGTCGTGGTCTTTGCTCAGACTTAGAGGGAACATAGTTAGGCTGGTGCTTGGAATCAAGTGAGCTCCCCCAGTCCTCAGCTAGAGGGATGGTCTCTCTGGGTTCTGATACTTCCTGTAGGAGGCTTAGGAAGTGCACCTGGGGGAAGGGGTGGAACTGGGTCTGTGCATGTGTATCAAAGACACCCTAGTTCTGCTGCCATGGGATGACTGGACTGACGCACTGCCTCTGTTTTGCAGCCACGTGAGAAGGGCAGGATGCGTTTCCACAGGTTACAGAATGTGCAGATTGCTCTGGACTTCCTGAAGCAGCGACAGGTAAGAGCCGGGCTGATGTTCACAGGGCACGCTCCAGTTCTGAACGTGTTCTGCGTGTTCTCACTGCGCCACCTGTGGGGTGTGCTCTGATTCCCGCTGCAGCTTGTGCCAGGGGCATCAAATGGGGTGTCACGAAGCACTATCCATTTATTTCATCCCTAGGGCATCTAGATACCAGTCAGTGGCAGCACTGCAGAGTGTACCTTCCCTTGTGGGTGCTGAGAGTGCTCAGGGCCATCCATGCTGTCTGGAGAGGGGGGATCAGAATGAGGCGTTAGGACTCTTTATTTTCCAGGAAGCATTTGCAAGTGTCTCAGATGGATACAACCCCTAGAGCCCTGCAGGGTTCCTGTGTCCCACAGTCAGCTCTGAGTGCAGTGTAGGCTTGGGAGCTCCTCTGGTGCCCTTAGGATAATGTAAAAGCAGCAAAGAATCCTGTGGCACCTTATAGACTAACAGACGTTTTGGAGCATGAGCTTAGGATAATGTTGGCCCAGGAACAGATGGGTGTGACCTAGCCATGAATAGATTTAGGCTAGCAGTGAGAAGACGGTTTCTAGCCATTGCTGGAGTGAGGTTCTGGAACGGCCTCCCATTGGGAGTATTTTGAGCCAACCAAACTAGGCTGAAGATGGAGCTTGGTGAGTCTTATGTCGGGGTTGCCTGAGATAACTAGGGGCTAGATTCCGTGACACAGGAGGTCCCTTTCTGTCCTATGTTTCTCTCCCTTCCCAGCGTTCAGGAAGTGCTGGGCCCCTGAGTCTGGTCTCTGTCGGGCATTTCCTCAAGTAGATGTAATAGACCCTCCTTATAACCAGCCAGAACTCTCAACCCCTAAGCAGAGGGATGTTTCCAGCGGTTCTTGCTGTCTGCAGGTGAAATGCCTGCCGCTCACGAGGCGGGGGGAGTCCTGTCCTGCCTGTTCTGTCAGTCCTCGGTCACGACACGCTCATGATGAGTGATGATGCTGAATTGCATCGGTTGTGCCGAAGCAGAGATTTACTCCTCTGGTTAACCGAAGGGGCACTGAATAGACCTACCCACCTACCCTCCCTAGGGACGGTACGTAAATTAAACGCTCCCTAGCTTCTTGATAGAGATGTTTTGCCAGAGGTGCTAAGCAGCATGTTTCTCTCTCTCCACACACACAACCCACCTTGCCCCTCTGAAGTGCTACAGCATCGCAGCAGAGTGCATGCTGGGATACGCCTTACCCAGAATGCTCTCTTAGTGATGCCCTGGAACATCAAAGGTGCAGAGTTTGGGGGTGGGCTGAGAAGAACTGCTGGTGTCGCAGGCTCTCGCTGCTGAGACCCTGTGCCTGGAAGTGGGGAGCATTACTCACCCCCCCCTTTCCCCCGAGACTCCTCTCCTTCTGGGAGCGCAGAGGTAAGCAGGAGTATCCAGACATACCAGTGCCCACCCAGGTTTCTGTTTGCTGGTAGCTCTGCAGATGGTGGTGTTGCTTCATGTATTTATGGTATCTTTTATGCTGGGGATCTCAGCTATACACACTGGTTCCCCCTCAGAAGGCTCCAGTGAGATGGGCAGGTATAATCCCAGTTTAGGCACAGGTTTGAGTATCAAGAATGGGTTCCATTCCCTGCTTTGCCACAAGCTTCCCATGTCACCTCGAACAAGGCACTTCACCTCTCCCTCTCTCTAGCTGCAGACCTGGGGATCACATGTGCTTGCCTGCCTTTCAAGGGTGTTGTGATCTTGGGCTTAATTCCTGCACTGATTGATTTTTGTGGTGCGAGTGGGGGTGATTGAGTTTGGGTGTGCTCTCCTAGCTACGTGATGTGCTTTGTAGATTTTAAATTATGCACAAGTGCCTGGGGATGTAGGGGCAAGGCACTGTTTGTAGAAACCGAAATAAGACAATGCCTAGTAAAGCACTTGAAGGTTCTTCAGCAGGAGGCCCTAGGGAACTGAAAAATGGTTATTTCAATCCTTCTTTTACAGAAAAGTCACGGATTGATTTTTGCTTTTCATCACGCAGCGAGTCACTGGCAGGGCTGGGAATAGAATGCTGGAGCCTTGAGACCCTGTCCCATTCTCTGGCCAATAGATTGCGCCGGCTAGATGCACGTGACTGGTTTGGGGAGGGCAGGGCGGTGGTGAGATGGTTGGAGAGAAGTCCCTTCTCTCTTCGTTGAAGCATCTGGTTTGAAGTTTTGACAGTCCCTGGTGCTTCCCTGCAGGTGAAGCTGGTGAACATTCGCAATGATGACATTACAGATGGCAACCCGAAGCTGACCCTGGGGCTCATATGGACCATTATTCTCCACTTTCAGGTAGGGATGTGACTTGTTGAAGGGCACAGAGCGGAAAGGGGGACATGTTGGGTCCCCAGGGCTCTGGCATCTGTCTGGAGAACATGAGTATATTTAATGATAATGCTGTCATACAGATTGGTCTGGAGGATTAGCATATATAGCAGTGTCATGGAGACTAGGCCAGCAGAGAATAAATATTCTCTTCTCTGGACATTTACATAATTAAATCACTAATGATGGATTGTGTGTGCTGTGGGCCTTTGATTGGCACCAAGGTTATTGGCAGTTGCTGTTTGCTCAGCTGAGCTGGAAAGCTGAGCCCTCCAGGGCTCTCCAGCACATTGAACAGGGGAAAAAGGAGATAAATTTGGAGAAGGGTGTCTGGGGAGTGTGTGATTATGACATTCCAGGATGCAGTCCAGACCAGTGCGGAGCTGGGACCCCACTTGCTCTGCACCCTTGGGTGCCTTGCAATGCTTTGTTGCTTTAAGTCCCAACCTGGGCCCCTTGCAAACAGCCAAATAGAATGCAGATCACCTCTGGATTATCTGTGAATAGCTGCAGCCTTCCAGCACATTCCAGTCACCCTCCGACTTCCACCAGCCTTGGTTACCGCCAGCAGTGACTCCAACATACTCCCAGTCCCAGATTTCCTCCCCAAAATGTGTGTTCTGCATTGTCCAGCCCTCTCCTGGACAGTCCAGATATTGGAGGTCCATTGCCCATGTAGGGGGTCAATGTACAACAGTTTCCTACCCTAAATGGAGATACTGTCACAGTTCAGTTCAAAGACAACACCGGCTTCGTTTTGATTGAAGAATAAAACAAGTTTATTTAATTACAAGGAGAAAGATTTTATGTGAGTGAAAGTTTGAGGCATTGAAGTCCAAAGTGGGTACAAGAGAAATGAAGAGAAACTTTCCAGTAACTAAACTTAACAAACTAGACTTGGTTCAAGGTAAATTCTTACCACAGGTTCCCAGCAACATTTCTGAGAACATTCCCAAGTCAGGATCTGCCCCCAAAGGGCTGGTTTCTTCTATCTTCTTTGATGAAAGAGAGAGAGAGCTGGATAGGCAGAGATACCATGGTGTGTCAGTCCAGTCACCCTTTGAAATGCATTTTCCTGAGGGTTACCTCTAGGTAAAGTTCATTCCAGCGGGGAAGAGAGAGACTGGTAGTGAAAGAGGTTCCATGCTGCTGTTTCCTGCCCCTTTGCTGTCTCAAGGACCTTGTTTACTACTTATATGTAAATTGAGGTAAACACATATTCCTTTGTTTAAGATAGGCCTGCTTAATCACTTCTGCTTGATTGGGGCTAAGTGGGTTTGAACATGTGCTGCCATCGTTGGGGGAATTCATAATTTTATATATATTGCTGCTACACACATTTCACCTTGATGGTGTTGACCAGTGAGTTATTAGTTTTCACAATACAAGGCATATTGTGTACAAGGATTATTATGATAGTGTGTCGGGTTTGAATATAGGGATGCATTCGGTTACAGCGAGCTCACGTTTATACAGCAGCCTTCCTTCCAAAAGCTCTCTGTCCTTCACACACACTCCTCTATGTATCGTTTGTACAGACAATTAGTAACCACAGCTCCTTTCTCTCGTGTAGAAGACAGCAGCTGCGTGGCAGTGCAGCTCGGCAATTCAGGATGTGAGTGGACGGGACCAGCCCATCCAGCTGAGGTTGCAGGAGGAATTTAGGTTCGCAGAGTGTAATTGCCCAGGTGGGAGTTGACCATGATGCTGAGATTAGCACCTCTGTTCTTACAAAACACGTCACAGGGTCTCTGATGCCACAGGCTGTCAGGACATCAGTCTTAGATGTCAGCAGAAAGGCAGCACGTGCGGCAGCACAGGGCCCTTAACATCATGCTCGTGCGTTGTTTCTGTGTCGGCTTGGATCGCCGTGTGTGAGGCACCGTGGGGGGTGCCTTGTGCCAGCCATGCGAGCTGCTGCCTTGAAGTGCCGGCAGTGAGATTTGGTGTGATTGAGTGTCTTGGGTGGAGCTGCAATCTCAGAGCGCCAGGGTGCTGTCAGGCACAGCAATGGCAGGCTGGTGGAGTCGGGAGAGAGGGAATGCCAGCGCTACAGAGTGGCCTTTGGAGCTCCTGTGCTTCCTGCCCTTTGTTGGCAGCTGTTCTCCACAGGATTTGAGTTTTCCTCACCGCGGCTCATGGGTGGACAGATGAGTTTCTGAGTGGCGTTCCTCACTGCAGAGCTCCTCTCGCCATGGGTGACCATTGTTCACGGGAGTGCTGGACCCACACGCATGTAATAGGGGTAATCCAGACCCCTGACAGGAACTATGTCATTCTGCTCCGCAAGAGCAATCCCAGCGCTAGCTGACTGAAGAATAATTTGTTTCTGGGGAATTTTATTTGTTGATGGCAGCCCAGTGGTCACAGCTGCCTGGGAGGAAGCCGAAGATTTTCGCTGAGCAGGCCTCTCTGAATCCAGCACCCTGGAGCCGCCTGTAACCAAACCAGTTTCACTCCCCGTTCTCTGTGCGTATATGCAAGTCTGGGTGGCATGTATTAGCCTGTCCTGAGCATTCCTTGCCCGTCTCCCTTGGCAGCTGTTGCCCTTCTGTGGTGCAGGATGCTCTGGAGCTGTGGTGGGGTCACTGACTTGGCTAATTTTTGCATTTCTGCCTGTGGATGTAGATTGTGATTGAGTTTTTGCCTGTCTGTGGCTGTGTTCTTGTTTGGTTGTTTGGCTAAGCGTGGGCAGCTCTCTAGGGCACGGTGTGTTTATACTGGTTGGCTCCCTGCTTCTGCAATGGGTGGAGGTGAGAGGCTGTATATTGATGAGGAATTAACACCACATCATCAGTCACTTGCCTTCATTGTCAGTGCAAGTGTCTGTCTATTTTGGTGCATTTGTCTGCTTCCTGAGTGGGCCCCCAGCACCTGGCTAGAGGCGTGTAGTGTGAGACCAACAGGCCTTTGCTGCCGTCTCTGTTCCCGTGTGAACAAATTCCTGAGAACTGCTCCATTCAGTGAACCCACTGGGGAGACTCCTAGTGAATGCTCTGAAAAGAGACTAGTGATTTTAGGTGCTCAGTTTGAGACATCTTAAAGGAGGCTTGATTTTCAGAGGGCAAGTGTTCTGCACTTCTTGAAAACCAGGCCCTGCCCCTTTACAGTGCCTTAAGTTGAGTGTCCGAAATCACTAATCTCTTTTGGAAGTGTTAGCCTGGGGTCTAAACAATCGGGGCCTCAAGTTAAAGGAGTCACTCGTTACTTCTGAAAATCCTGCTCCTTCTTTTAGAGTGAAACCCTCCTGGCTGGTACAAGGGGGTGAGAGCTGGAGCATCCATACGCATTCTTTTGCCAGCTCTCTGTTCTGAATGACGCCCTTCCTGTTCGCTGGGAAGAAATAGATGGGCCGCCGCTGAGACGGGCTTTGCAAAGTTTGAGATGTTCACACTCATCTCTAGTCAGAGTCCACAAGAGTGCACAGCCAGGGCTGCAATGTTGTGAAGATTTTAATATATTCTCTTCAAGCGCCTATTGGTTAACTTGGTTAACTCTTGGGAACTTAAATCTTGGCTTTTAGGGGTATGTCCTCAGGCCACACCGATGGCAGATTTGCACTCCCTAAATTGGATGCATGAGTGTATCTATAAATCTGGGCCTAAATGTGTCGACTACACTCTCACTAGAGTGAGTGCTTTGGGCGTTGGAAGCCGCAAGAGTTGAGCAGGGTCAGAACGCAAAGCAGACTGATAACTTTTATGGGCATGTGAGGTATTCGGCCTCAGGTTTTCGGCCATAATTATTTCTTACTCCTGTGTGACCATCAGCTCGAGCCCTGACCTCACTCCAGCACTGAGAAACAAAATGAGTGAATACAAGTCCTAAGCAGAAGGTGAATGAACTGTCCTTGTCTGTGTGTGGCCACCTCCTCTCCCTATTTCCTAAGACCCTACAAAGTGAGGTGCCAACATTCAGAAGCTAGGATAAAAAGGGGCCCCTTGCCAAAGTCTCCCACATAGTTCCTGTTTTTTCGGCTCATTTCGGATGTCTCGGGGGACGCTAGGTGGTGCTGCTGCACTGCAGTGGGGCTGAAGGACAGGGGCTGGATTTCCAAGGGAGTGTACTGCAGTTCTGAGGCAGACGGATGGGAGTGCAGGAGCCATCCGGCGGCACTGTCCTGGAGCTGATTCGGGCTTGCTCCCTCCTCAGTCAAGATGTGACAACCTACCAGCCGTGGGGATTTGCTGAGGATAGCTGGTCTGGCCCAGGCAGATTAAGCGCTTACAGCTGGGCCAGCTCCCTGGGTTTACATGCTCCCTGTTGTACATTGCCTCTCTGCCTGGAATAAGGAGATTTCTTCTAGGGATGTAGCTCTGTTGCTAACCCCTTAATCTCGTTCATGCCCTCCATATTTGAAAGTCCATAGCCCACTGCTGCAAAGAAACGGCTGAGGGGCAGTGCAGCGTCCTGTGCTTCAAGCTGCTGGTGCGATTCCTGCACTGCAGGCCTAGCGACCATGACTCATCTCTCTGTTTGCTGGGGGGGCTGGTGCAAACCCTGCGCGGTAGAGGTGGGCCCGTAGTTTGTTTTGCCTTTTCTCTTGACACCAACAAGCCCCTTGCTGGTTGAGAGGGGGCTTGGAAGGAAACAAATGAAACCTCAGCTCAGGGGCAGTGCGAGGGAGCAGCCCTAGGAGCTGGTGTCTCTGGGTTTGGGAAGCTGCAGTTAGCCACTCTGCTGTTTGCTGCTCTGCCGTTGGGGTCTGTTTGGTGGGCAGAGGGCAGGGTGGCTGCTGCAGGTGTTTAGTGCGTGATGTGCATTTTGCTACAAGGAGGGGAACGGTCAGAGCTCCCTATTCCAACCCAGCTAAATCCCCACTCTCTAGGGAGGGGTGGAGCAGGCAGAGTGCCGGGTTTTAGTCACAAAGTGTGTGTGTGTGTGTTGTGGAGACGCTCTGATCCCCATCGTGTGACTCTGCGTAGGGTGGAAGGGTGCTGGTGTGACGTCCCCGTGGTAGCTCTGGGCAGAGGAGCTTGAGTTCACCTTGGGGATGCAGGAAGAAGGTAGGATGGGCACTAAGTGCACTCTCTGTTCCGCCATCGGAAATCACACTAGGGTGTGTGCTGCTGACCTAACGTTCCAGCACCCAGCGACTCCCCTTCTCTAACGGTGCCCAAGCTGCTCAGGATTCCTCGGCCGTCCTGTGCGGCAAGAAGGACGGTTAACCCTTTGGGGAGGTTCCACTCCCGCCGTATGCTCCTCCGCTGTGATTGGAGGAAAAGCAGCCTGCCTATAGCCAGAGTCGAGCAGGCGAAGGCTGTTTATTTGACAACCATCAGGAATACAGACTCAGAGTAAACATCAGGCAGTGTGAGCAGATCCTCTGAAATGCCTTGACCGTAGCTCGGAAGAATCTGTTTCTGTGTAGGGGCAGGAATTTGTGGGTTTCCCAGACAGCGTTGGCCATGGGATTTCCCGTTGGTCTGCAGGCTGTGTCTCCCCGTCTCCTCCGTGCTTCCCCCTACTTCTCCCCACCCTTTTCTTTATGCTACCTTTGCTCAATCTTCCTTTTTCTGACTTCCCACCCTCCTTTCTTCCCCCTCCCCATCCTCCTCCAGCCTCTCCCTCCCTCCCTCTCCCCCGATTTCTGTCTGGTTCTTGCTTTCTGTTTGTGTTACCGAGGGCAGTGCTCCAATTACCTCATATTTGGAGAAAGAAAGCTGCAGCCAATCCGGTCTCTGTCTGCTTTTAGGTCAAGTGATTTCTGAACTGCAGTGAGATGCTTTGAATTTGTCTTCTTGCAGCTTCTAGTCTGTAAGATGGCTGTCTGGAACAGCAGCAGCTGGGAGCGACTCCGTGTGTGTGAGTGAGGGTGAGAGAGAGAATATGAGGGATTGCCCGCAGTGCTGCGTGTTTTAAAATGTGCATCTAAGCTGATGACGCTAAGGTCAGGATTTATCCAGGAGCCTGGGACCAGCTTAGCTGCATTATTACTGGCATTTTCTGCTCGGAGGAGATGGGGAATTCTCTGGGCTGCGTTAAGGAACCGAAAGATCAGGCTGCTGGCCCAGGAAAGGCTCCTCTGTCTCCCCCAAAAAGGGTTCGTTTTAAACGGAAGCGGAGGGGGAAGAAGAAGAGAATGGTGCCAGAGGCAAATCCCAAGGAGCAGCCCTTGCCTGGCGGGGAGATTGCTGAAGATGATGAGGCACTGGAGAAGTTCAAAGTACAGCCTCAGCAGGAGGGAGGAGATGAAATTGCCAAGACCCTGCACCAAGGCACTTCACAGCCCCCGGATCCTAATCCCAGCTCAACTCCAGAGGCACTGCCTCAGGGTCTCCTTGTACAGGTGAAAGAGAGATTTCAAGGGGAAGTCCAGAAGGCTCAGCTGGTGGTTGAGCACTGGCCCTCAGGGTCTGGGAGTAGGAGGGGTTCCCCTGAGGAGGGCACCACAGTCATTGCCCGCCTGCTAGACAACCCTGCGGAGAAGAACTGTGAGAAGGCTGTGAGCAGGCTGGTTGAGTTTCAAAGGACAGGACCCGGCAGCAGCAGAGCTGTGCTGTTGCCTTTACAAAGGGAGACTGCAGTCAAAGACAACAAGAGGAGGGATGAAGACCAGCTTGTGTCCAGGTGTAACGTGGTGTCTAGAGAGGAGCCAGCAGGCGGACGAGGGCCAGAGAAGCCTGCAACTTTGGTGGAGGCTGGCAGGTCTCCGGAGGCCTGGGATACAGAAGAAGGGAATGAAAGTATTTCAAGTGCCATGTGGACAGGTTCATGGTTCGTAGAGCCAGTCACCATCTCAGAATTGTCCACGCCATCGCCCATGGTGGACCAGGTGGAAAACCAAGGCTTTGAGAAGTCCCAAAGCCTGTCATTGTCACGAGAGAAACCTGCCCTCAAGGGGGGAGAGGGCTCCTGGACGCAGCCTGTAACTAAACTACCTGCCTCTCAGAGTGACTCTTCGTTCAGCGGGCTGACCACCAGCACTGCCCAGCGCTCCTCAGGATATGGGAGTGACTCGTCCCATCAGCCCACCAGGGATAACGTACCCACTCAGATCTCGGGGTCGATCTTGGAAGATGGCTGCACACCCCCTGCACAAGAGGACAGCCAGATTCAGAGGGGCAGGACGGAGAAGGCCATGAAGACTTCTGGAGGAAAGGTCAGTGCTTGTATTCATTTCTTTCAGAGATGAGGGAGGATGCTCTCCTGAATATCAGTGAGCCAGCCCAGCCCTCCATTTCCCAGTTGACTCCAATCTGCTTAGCCCTGTGTCTAGTGCTGTGAATTACAGTCACACATGGAGAAGTGGTGGGTTAAATCCTATTCAGGATGCTGAAGAAGCATCTGTCTCCACCCTGAGGAGCTGCATGGCTCTGGTAGCCCACAGGTGTGATTTGCATGGAGATCTGTTAGGAATGTCAGATTAGGAGAGCAGGGAGTGCATGGGCTTTGTAGACTGACTCTGTTTGTACTTTGCTGCCTCTACCCTGTAATCTGCCTAGAGTGTGTGCAGGTTGAGAGCGGGAACAGCGCTCGAAGTAGAAGCAGGAGGATGTGGGAAGGCAATTACTTGTGTTCTAGGTGTAATTGCCTGTGTGTCACTCGAGATGCACTGACTGTAGTTAGCTCCTTCAACCACTTTCAAGGGGTTGCTCACAGCACATTCCCTCCCTTCTGACACTTGTGTGGCGTGCACGCTCCCCCCTTTGTCTGCATGCATTTAACATTTCGGTGAAACGTTGGCACTAATTAAAAGTGGGGGAAGGGGCAGTATTGCAAAGTGTGTTGGTTAGGAAGGAGGCTTGTTAGAATGGTCCTGAAAATGGTTGGGTGCCTTGCTGCCAGACAGGGCCAGGCAGCAACATTTAGTAGTGATGTCCTTGGCTGTAGTAGCATTTTCTAGCATTTATTAGTGGAGGGGAAAGAGTTAAAACTGGCATACTGATAACTTACCAAGTACTTTTGTTGGCTGCTGTCAGTCTGTGGGGTGGAAAGGGGGCAGAGACCGGAAGAGCCTAGAGTGTATAGGGAACACAATTGAAATGGTGGGAGACACCCCCTGATTCAACCTCAAACCTGTAGCATGGCAGGGCAGAGAGCAATTCAAACAGAGAAGCATGATTGGGTTGTTAATCAGCGGAGAGAGGGAAGGAGTTGGTGTTACAGGTATCCTGTGTAGTTCCTGGCAACCCAGTGTGATTCCAGAAAGGAAAAACGGCCTCGTTTCTCTGGGGTGAAGGGGAACTCAGCCAGTCCGAGTCCATCTCCTCTCAGGCAATAGAATCCTGCCCTGGAGCAGCAATGCCGTTCGTGGAAATGGAGCGGTTGAAAGGAGTGCTGTGCCTCGGATAGTCAAAGGGGTTGGGTGGGCATTGGCTAGTGGGATGTATTTTAGCCTGGGAAGGGCTAGATGAGTGTACGCTGGGTTTTTGGCTCAAGGCCGTGGTGATATAGGACGGGTTGCTGGAAGAGATTGGTTATTGCATGTTATGCTTTGAGGGCAGTGAAATTGTCTCCTTGTATTTTGGACTTGTGGCCAGAGGTCTCTTGTGTCTGTAGTTGAAGTTGTGGGTGGCAGAAGACGCTGCGTTTGTTTTGGGAGTTGCTACAGAGGAGAACGTCACTATTCTCTGCAACTTGGGGAGCGGAAGGGCCTCCTCTGATTTGTGATGGACTTCTCGGTCCAGACTCTCAGCGCAGTTTGGCTGCTGGGGATGGGGCTTGGCCCATGAGATGTAGAGATCAGTAGGCAAAAGGAGCTTGATGCTGAATAGTTTGGCTTGTTGGGCCAAGGCTATTACCTTGATGTACTGGAGAAGGCAGCTCTGTATTTAGACACCAAGGTCAGTGGGAACAGAGCACTACTGTCCTGATAAAAGTGGCTGATCTTTTAAAAAAAAAAAATGCAGAGGAAGTTTGTGAGCTGATGCATGAGTAAGGAAGGTTCTGTGCCTGAGCTCTAGGTTCCATATGCTCATCACCCCCTTCTCTGATTCCTTTATCCCAAGAGCAGGCTTTTAAAGGAGGGTGGTACCGCCCCTCAGTATTAGTAGTACAGTGGGGCATGTGTGGATCCTGCGGATGTATCTGCATTTTCTGTCCCTTTCTCCAGCCTGGGGAGTGGGGCAGGCAAAGGCCCAGTAATCTGGGGACAGACGACTATGTCGTTAGTTATTTAGATGGTACGTGAGGTGCATCGTGCATTTGTTATGGCCGTGGTGCCTCGCAAGCTGCTGTGTCATGTGATCCTGTCGGTCTATCAGCCCATTGCTTTAAGGAAATCCCTGTTTTGGGTCCAGAAGAGTTAAAGCCAAAACCGGCTGCGTGGCAGCAACCGCCAAAGAGCAGTTTTGTGTGTGATAAGCGTGTCAGACTCCAGAGAGGGAGGTGAGCAGTGGCATACCAATTACACTGCTGCCACTCCTCTTTGTGCTTCCGCAGAGTCTTCCTCAGACGTCTGGGGGAAGGGAGGGTCCTTTGCCTCTAGCCCTGCAGTTTCCTTTCCCTTCCCTGCAAGGGGAAGCGTCACTGGAGCTGGACACTGTGAGCAGCAGGAGCCAGGTGAAAATAAGGGCTGTCAAGCGATTAAAAAAAATTAAGCTCAATCACAGTTAAACAGTAACCGAATACCATTTAAAATACAAATACCATTTGTAAATATTTTGGGTCCGGAATGTTCAAATCTATTGATTTCAATTACAACACAGAATACAAAGTGTACAGTGCTCACTTTATATTGATTTCTGATTACAAGTATTTGCACTGTAAAAAATCAAATAAATAGTATTTTTCAATTCCCCTAATACAAGTATTGTAGTACAGTCTCTTTATCATGAAAGTTGAACTTACAAATATAGAATTATGTACAACCCACCCCCCCCCCGCGTTCAGAAACAAACCAGTGTAAAACTTTAGCGCCTACAAGTCCAATCAGTCCTACTTCTTGTTCAGCCAATCGTTGAAACAAACAAGTTTGTTTTACATTTCCAGAAGATAATGCTGCCAGCTTTTAGTTTACAAAAGCACCTGAAAGTGAGAACAGGCACTGTTGTAGGTGTTGCAAGATAGTTACATGCCACATGTGCTAAAGATTCGTATGTCCCTGGATGCTTCAGCCACCATTCCAGAGGACGTGTCCATTCTGATGACGGGTTCTGCTAGATAACGATCCAAAGCAGTGCAGACTAATGCATGTTCATTTTACTTCTCTGAGTCAGATGCAGAGCTGGCCCCAGCTATTCTGTACAGCCTTCCCGCAGGGGTGTGTGTGGGGCCCCAGGCCTCCATGTGGTGGGGTGTGGGGCTGGCTTGGGGGATAGGGGAGAACATCCCGCAGCACTCACTGGTGGTGCAGCTGAGGCTGGGCTGCTGCACTTCCCGCCACTGGTGAGTGCAGGCTCAGTCCTGCTGCAGTTCTTGGGTGGGGCTGGAGCGGGAAGAGGCAGGGTGGGGAGGACCAGGGCTGAGGGCTTGGGGAAGGGGTGGACTGGGGTAGGGCGGGACTGGGGCAGAGCAGGGGCTGGAGCAGCACACGCTGCATAGAGCACCACACAGCTGCGTACTTTGCATATGGGTAAGGATGGCCCTGGTCAGATGCCACCAGCGGAAGGTTGATTTTTCTTTTTTGGCAGTTTGAGTTCCGTAGTTTCCGCATCAGAGTGTTGCTCTTTTAAGACTTCTGAAAACATGCTCCACACCTCATCCCTCTCAGATTTTGGAAGGCACTTCAGATTCTTAAATCTTGGGGCAAGCGCTGTAGCTATCTTTAGAAATTTCACATTGGTACCTTATTTGCATTTTGTCAAATTTGCACTGAAAGTGTTCTTAAAATGAACAACGTGCTGGGTCATTGTCTGTGGAGTGAACACAATCCCTGGCTCACAATGAGACACAATCTGGCCATACATTTAATACCATATAGTTTTCCAAAGATATGGTGCAAAGCTGCCCTGTCTGCCACGCTAGGCACAGTGCAGACATATAGTCTGTGACAGTCCCTGGTTTACAGCTTAAGGGTGACTGGACAAATAAGTGAGTGAGGGATGGGAGGAGAGCAGGCAGGGTAAACAAGGGGTCGAAGGTCAGCTATAGGTGCTGTGTGTTCAAGGTGTGATAACGAGAAACCCTGACCCCTGGCAATGTCTAGTCAGTAACATTTCAGTTTAGTATCCTCCATTCCGGGGGACTCTGGATTGAGCTCTGTGTCTTGGATTTATTTAGAACGAAGACATTCATTGTTAGGCAAAAGCAGGGGCTTTGCTGTTGCAGCTTAGGTGACTCTTACGCTGAGCCGAGCCTGGGAGTCTTCAGCAGCACAGAGGGAGCGCAGCTAGGTTGTAAGAACAGGCCAATTTCTGCAGTCTCCTGGCAGTAGATGGGTCCAGTCCATGCACCAGTACTTTACCCCAGAGTGCTCAGCCAGACCCGATTTCTCTGAATTCAGCATGGGAGGAAAAGCTGTTCTGATAAGCCGTCTGGAGTCATCATAGGAGGCAGAGATGCTCTGATTGGCAGAGTCTGTTGGAAGATGTTATCTGCAATGCTGACTCTAGCTGGGCTTGGTATACAGCCACCTAGCCAAGCAGGACTTTGTTCTGGTAGGAAAATCTTTCTAAGACCAGGGTTTAGAGGCTTCTCCCATCTCCACCTGCTGCTAATGCCCTGGAATTCATTTGTTTTTCTGGAGTATTGCTACTTGTTCTCCATACGCCTACCTCAGAAAGATACATTCAAAGGGCACAATGTAAATCACCAAGACGTGCTAACAGTATGTGGTGTCTGGCTCTTAAACACAGGAGTAAATGAAGGGCATTTTTCTCTCTGTCTTCCAGCACCTTCACCCCATTGCCCTGTCTGTCCGTCTCAGGTATTTCCAAAGCGCTCACCACTGTGGTTATCTGGGGGTGCTCTCTGGGAGAAGTGCAGAAAAGATGACTTGTAGGTAGGCTGTATTGACTGGCTGGATGAATTAAAGGGAAAAATTACAATTTCCAGCTGAAAATGTCGCACTTACCATTGTTGCAGGTAACCTCTAAAAATCACAATAACTGAAAGAGCTTAAAGAAAAAATATCTTTTTGCCTTCTTTCATGTTGTTAGCTTTGTGCATTTGACAGCGCTTTGTGCATTGTCAGTTTCACTGTTGTTGGTGTTTACCCTTAACCCTTCCCCCCAGAAGCTGCAAAGCTGAAACTGCAGAAGCAGCAGCCAGGGGTGTGTACAGAGAAAGGGGGTGAGAAAGGAGGGCTGGGCCTTAGCTAGTGTAATTGATGGGGCTGCCCAGAAGACCCAAGTAAAGCTCACCAGGGGAGCAAAAAAACCTTTAACTTTTTTAAAATTAAAAAAAAAAAGACATGAAAGCATTTCAGGAGAGACTATTTAAAGGGGAAGGGGTGGGGTGGTGATAAAAATTGGAATGCTTCATAGTCATACATTCTAGTGCCAGAAGGGACCGCTGTGATTAGCTGATTAGCCATAGAACTGCCCCGAAATAATGTGTAGAGCAGATCTTTTAGAGAAACATCCAATCTTGATTCAAAACGTGTCAGTCATGGAGAATCCACCGTGATCCTTGGTCAGTTGTTCCAATGGTTAAGTATCCTCGCTGTCAAAAATGTGCACATTATTGCCAGTCTGAATTTGTTTAGCTTCAACTTTCAGCCATTGGATCGTGTTAGACGTTTCTCTGCTAGACTGAAGAGCCCGTTATTAAATAGTTGTTTCTCGTGTAGGTACTTATGGAATATAATCATGTGATCCCTTAACCTTCTCTTTGTGAGACTCAAAGCGCTCCATCTGTTTAGTTTATCACTGTAAGGCAGGTTTTCTAATCCTTCAATCGTTCTTGTGGCTCTTCTCTGAACCCTCTCCAATTTGTCAACCTCCTTCTTGGATTGTGGGCACTAGAACTGGACAGAGTATTCCAGCAGCAGTTGCACCAGTACCAAATACAGAGGTAAAATAACCTCTCTACTCCTACTCGAGATTCCCCTGGTTATGCATCCCAGGATGCAATATTAGTCCATTTCAAAGCTCCCAGGCTATAGCATCCCTTTAATCAAACTTCCTTTGCTCTGAAAAGCCTTATGTGCAGTTACTTTGAATTTGCCCTGCCCTCAGCTTTCAGTTCATTTGAGTCTGCACCGATCCTAGCAATTGTGGTAGTAAAAATAGAGAAGCTGTACTCACGTGACCTGTCTTTAGGTATAACACGGAGTCCTTGTGGCACCTTAGAAACGAACACATTTATTTGGGCATAAGCTTTTGTGGGATGAAACCCACTTCATCAGATGCACTTGACCCTCCACTTGGTAAGGCGACTCCCATCTTTTCGTGTGTGTGTGTGTGTGTGTGCGCACGCCTGCTACTGTATTTTCCACTCTGATGAAGTGGGTTATAGCCCACGAAACCTTATGCCCAAATAAATTTGTTAGCCTCTAAGGTGCCACAAGGGCTCCACGTTGCTTTTGCAGATACAGATTAACACAGCTACCACTCTGAAACCTGTCTTTAGATATGGATCCCTGGCTTGGACTTTTCATATGAGACTGGCTCCTGAGACCCCACGTACAATGTGTAATATATAGAAATAAAATCTGCGTAACTTGCCCAACAGGGTTCTTCCTGCTTCCAAAGTGCCGTGTAACCCGTGATACCATGTCTTTACAGATCTCCGATATCTACATCAGTGGGGAGTCAGGGGACATGTCCGCTAAGGAGAAGCTGCTTTTGTGGACGCAGAAGGTGACTGCAGGTTACGTGGGAGTGAAGTGCACCAACTTCTCTTCTTGCTGGAGCGACGGGAAGATGTTCAATGCTCTCATTCACAGATACAGGTGTGCAAAGAGGAGTCTGGCTTGGCTACAAGGGAGGTTAAGGCTCCTTGTTCTCTCTTTGCATTTAACAGTCTGCACATTGAAATCCTAGTTCTGCCCAACACAGAATAATGGAGGAAGGGCACTCTGCTCTCGGCCGCATGCAGCAGAAAAGGCTGAGCACATGCACAGTTGCAAGGCGTGTTGGCCTTTTAGCAAGGGGGGAGAAAGCTTTAAAACCAGATTATGGAGGTGCTGCTGTGCTGTTAATGTCATGAGTTCCCACTCTGCTCTCAGTGACTAATAATACTTAGCACTTCAGTGCCACCTTCCATCTGAGCATCTCCAGGCTTTCTTGAAGCAGCAATTAAGCCTCTGACAAAACTCCTTGTGAGCAGCTAGGCAAGTGGTATTATCTCTCTCTCCACGCTGCACATTGAGTTGGTGCAGAGCTGGGATTAGAACTCAGCAGGGCTGACTCCTGGCTTTGACCACTAGACCACGCTGTTGAGGGTGAAGGAAATGAGCTAAAATTGTCAGTAAGGTCAACGCATCATAAAATGTCTCCAGACAACATCTGTCACCTGGGTACCCTTTGTCAGACAGTGACTGAATGACCATGGGCAACCTCCAAAATGGAAAGGAGCGGGGTCATGAGCACTCTGCAGAAGGAATTGGAAATCTCATGCCAAAATGCCTCCCCTTGAAGATGGAAAAGTAGGGGGTGGGGGTAACTGTTTGTGGGGTTAGGAGTCCTAAGCAGTGTATACCCCCAGCACTGAGCTGCGTGTAGCAGATTTAAAGAGCTAGCCAGGAAGTCTCTGCTTTTCTTGCCTTGAATGTGAAGATCTTCTGGTCCTAATCCTCATTTGCGCTTTATGTCCTGTTGCAGAATTGCGTACCCAGTTGCCTTAACAGTGCTTGCTCCTGGCATCTCGGGGGAATCACTTGGACCCCCTTTGTAGTATTAGGAGCCTCCCTCCTCGTCCTTGGTCTCCATGTACCCATGTATCATGTATGGTTAGCGGTGTCTGGCTGTGAACACCCAGTGCGGTACCAGAAGCAGAGTGTCACCTTGGCTAGGTGTGAAGGTGGCTGTCTCTGAGCTTTTGGATGTGTCTTATAGGCCGGATATGGTGGACATGGAGCGGGTGCAGATACAGAGTAACCGGGAGAATCTGGAACAGGCCTTTGAGGTTGCAGAGAGGCTTGGAGTCACCCGGTTGCTGGATGCCGAAGGTGAGAGACGATGGTGATTGACCCAGCTGGGTAGAAGATTACCTCTCCCCCCTCACCCCTCTGACTTGCGTTTTTGTCCCCTTGCCCCAGATGTGGATGTTCCATCTCCAGATGAGAAGTCTGTGATAACTTACGTGTCTTCAATCTACGATGCCTTTCCCAAGGTCCCCGAGGGAGGAGACGGGATCAGCGCGATAGTAAGAACTGCTGCTTTTTACACCTTCTGACCCTAATTCTATGGAAGGCTGGTCTGTAAGCACCTTGTGTCATGACTGAGGGTGGTGTGAGTTGCCTGCCTTATCTCCAGGAGAAAAGTCTGGAGGCTTCCATCTCCAGCTACAACAGATGGTATCCTCCCCCTCACCCCCTCCCCCCAAAAAAGGGGGTGGGGGCAGCGGAGGTTTGTGCTGCTTAGCAGGCATTGAGGGTCCATCCAGCACAGAGACTGGAATCAGGAGAGAGAAGTGGGGATTGGAGCTCATGTCAGCTTGCCACTGCGGAGCAGCATGGAGCAATTTACAGCTTCCCTAGCAAGGGGGGCTACCCTTTAATGCTCCTGTGCACCATCAAAGTCCCTTGGTTCTCTGTGGGTACGTGTGAGCAGCCTGAGACTGTGTACTGAATTCTCCTCTCTGGGCAGCGGTGTAACATAGCTCTGTGGTGCCCTGGAGACAGGCGCTTATAGCAAGGTCCTGCTTTCCCCTCTGTGCCGGTGAAACTGCATCACAAGAGGGGAGGCGCTTTCAGCTTGGGTTGTGCGGAAGATGTCGCCACTCTGAGTCGCAGTGATGCACGTTCTGTTTGTTCCCTCCCCTGCTTTGGCTGGCAACGTGTTGGGGCCCAGCTGCGATATTTTGCCCGTTGCTTTGTGCAGCTGCTTTCCAGTATTAGCACTTCAAATGGCTCCCTCTTTTCCTCCCAGGAGGTCGATTCAAGGTGGCTAGAGTACCAGAACCGCGTGGACTCCCTCATCCCCTGGATCAAACAGCACACGATACTGATGTCAGATACATCCTTCCCCCAGAACCCTGTTGAGCTAAAGGTAAGAGTTTCCTTGCAGTGTCTGGTACCAGTTGTTGGCTTTGGGCTTAACCGGTGGTAGAACAAGATGGTGCCGAGGGCTGTGTGCTGATACAGCTGTCTCCCATTGCAGGCACTTTATAATCAGTACATACACTTCAAAGAAACAGAAATCCCAACAAAAGAACAAGAAAAAGGCAGGATAGAGGAGCTGTATAAACTACTAGAGGTAAGAGACTTCTCAGCTGCATGACTGGTCACTGGGAACATTTTGTTTCTCAAGATTTACTGTACGTTCAATTTGGATTTGTTTTGAAACGGAGAAACAAAAATAACCCTGAGGGTATATTATAAAGCAAGCAGCATTGCTGAGGCAACCTACTGAGGTATAGGTTCTTCTGCTGCTCCAATCACTGTGGTATCCAAGCACCTTCTAGCAGTGTGTTAGCCCCTTGACTGCGTGGTTTAGAGAGGTTGGTCTGAGGACAGAGGCAGCCGCTCTCAAGAGGGTGTAGAGGAAACTTCGTTCAGGTTAGGGGTATGCAGAGCTATAGCCAAGAAAACTGGTTCCCTCCTCTCCCAATAGATGTTAGTGGAATAAGTCACTCAGATGCTGTCAACCGTGTAATAGAGCAGGGTAAGAGAAGCTGTTCTGCTACTGTGTTTCCAGGTATGGATTGAATTCGGCCGCATCAAGCTGCCCCAAGGTTACCACCCCAATGACGTGGAGGAGGAATGGGGCAAGCTGATCATAGAGATGCTGGAGCGTGAGAAGTCGTTGCGGCCAGCAGTGGAGAGGTTGGTACTGAACTGTGGGAATGTAGAGCTTACTGGATCCCTGTTGAGAATTCTCTCTTCTGCCACCACTATGGTGACTGAAGGTGTCCCGGAGAGGCTCGTGTCTCTGATTTTATTTCTTTTGTCACAGGCTGGAATTGCTGCTACAAATCGCTAACAAAATTCAGAATGGTGCTCTGAACTGTGAAGAAAAACTCACTCTGGCAAGGAACACACTGCAGGCTGTGAGTGTTGGTGTTAGTCTCCCATGTCTCATGTCTATTGTCCTCTTTCCTTCCCTCAAACCCGCCTCTATAGCCTGGCATAGCTGCCTTTCTGCTTAGACCTCAGCACCTCACTCTTGGGATGTTGAGCTTATTCTGAATAGGGCGTGGGGTTCATGGTGGAACAGGAGCTCCCAGTGCTGTAGTTAAGAATGTGAACGTGGTCATTGGATGTATTAGTAGGGGAACATCAAGGAGACGCGTGGAGGTGGTGTTACTTTTGTGTATGGCATCGGTGAGACCCTTACTGGCCATTGTGTCCAATCCGGTGTCCATGCTTCCAAAGGGATGCTGAAAAATTGGAAAGGGTTCGGCATAGAGCTACGAGAAGGATTCAGTCTGGAAAACCTGCCTTATAATGAGTCTTAAGAGGCTCAATCTATTCCGTTGAGCCAAGAGACGGTTCTGAGGTGACTTGATATGGTATGTCTGCAGTGGAATCAGAAGTGTGAGATATCCAAGTTGGCTTTGGTCTAGCTAGCTGGAATAACAATAGCAGTTATGCTGTGGCAGCACAGGTTAGCTGCTGGAGTACGCATGTATGGGCCTGGATTGGTTGAATAGCCTGTTCTGCTGTGGTCTCACTGCTGTTGTCGTTTGAGCTGGTTCAGACCTAGCTCGGGTTTGTCTCTGCATGCTGCAGTCACAATCCAATTGCACTGTAGACCTACCTAAAGTGTATAGGTACCTATGCGGGAAATGATTTCTGATCATTGATGGCCCTTTAAGTTAGCAGGGAAGGATGTAACCAGAGCCAGTGGTTGAAGCTGGACATATTCAGATTGGAAGCAAAGTGCACGTTTTAAAGTGAGGGTAACTAAATATTTGAATAACTTGCCTAGGGCTGGGTGGATTCTCCATCACTTGGAGTCTTTATAGCGGGACTGGATGTCTTCCTAAAAGACATTGCACGGGCTCAAACAGAAGTTATGGGCTTGATGCACAAGCCAGTAGGTGAGGTTCTTTGGCTTGTGTTACGCGGGAGGTCAGGCTAGATGATCATAAATGGTCCCTTCTGGCTGTAACATCTATGAATCCTTAACGGCTGAACCAGAACACACCCTTCTTGCCTTTCATGTCCCTTACAGTACAGTGGGGATGACACATCCCCCTGGTAACTCTGACCTCTCACTGCAGGATGCTGCTCACCTGGAGTCTGGCCAGCCAGTGCAGTACGAATCCGATGTGGTCATGTACCTGCAGGAGTGCGAGGGCCTCATCCGGCAGCTGCAGGTGGATGTGCAGATCCTCCGAGATGAGAATTACTACCAGCTGGAAGAGCTGGTCTTCAGGTGAGGGGCTGTGTGTATGAGAAAGCGTCTCTGACTGGGGGATATGGACTGAGGCACATGAATATGCTGCATTAAGTAGCAAGGTATGTGAGTCCTGGTGGTAATGGCTCTGCCCTAGCTGAGTGTGTCCTGCTCTCCATGTGCTTCCTGTGAGGTTGGATTCCTTCAGTTTGGGTTATAGAAGAAGATAGACAAACCCCTGATAAGCAGGATCGTTGTGGAACAGGTGTCGTTCCATATATCTGCTGGAGTCCAGACATCAGTAACTAGGCTTCTGTCTTCCCTCCCCCTCTCTTCTCCAGGATCGTCCGGCTGCAAGATGAGTTGGTCACGCTGAGGCTGGAATGCACTAACCTGTACCGGAAGGGTCACTTCTCTACTTTGGAGCTGGTACAGCCGTCCACCCTGACCACTACACACTTGAAGGCAGAGCCCTTGACAAAGGGCACGCATATCTCCTCTGCCTCCTGGTTCCGGAAGCCCATGACCCGGGCGGAACTGGTGGCCATCTCCTCTTCTGAAGATGAAGGCAACCTCCGATTTGTGTATGAGCTGCTGTCTTGGGTGGAAGAGATGCAGGTGGGTGCATGCCATGGGCTTTAACCAGCTTTAACCAGGCTGACTCAGCTGCATGTATTGGCACTAAAAAAAAGTCAGAAAACTGAAAGATGGGGCGGGAGGGGTTTCTGTCTTTTTCTTTAAATCACAAACATTGTGAGGGTGCAACTGGTCCCTGGTGCTCAAGGAATGCCATTGGTTACCAGATACTCTTGTTTCTGAGAAGTCCCTCTTGTCCTGAGCTGGGTTTGGTTTCCCATACAGTGCTCCTGCTGTTTGCAGGGAATAGTGGAAGGGTGTCTCCAAAGCAGAGCTCCAGACTAATTCAGCCTGACAAGCTCCTCCTGTTTGACATGAGCATAGGGCTCAAGCCAGCTGCCCCTGAAGTCCATGTGAGTTTGAACATTGACCTGAGCACTGTTAGGGTCAGGCTCTTAAGGATCACACTGCACCGGGGCTGCTCTTTGCATCTCTTGCTTCAGTAGTGAGCTAGAAGGTGCCGTCACCTCCAGGACCCTGTGCTTTTGAGCATGCTCTTTTGGATGGCAAACATTGACTGTGCCTATTGGTGGCTGTTTCAGATGAAGCTGGAGCGGGCGGAGTGGGGCAATGATTTGCCGAGTGTGGAATCTCAGCTGGAGACGCAGCGGCACGTCCACTCCAGCGTGGAGGATCTGGGCGCCAGCGTGAAGGAGGCCAGGATGTATGAGGTGAGGGGGGCACAGACTTGATAGAGGACCTGAGGGCACTAGAGTTTGCCAAGGCTCGGCAGGGTGATGAGGAGGAGCAGGACATCAGATCCTGTGAGTGTTTGGTGGCTTTGGAGGGTGAATATACTGGAGGTGCTGCAGTGAGGCACCTTTGAAGGTATATGGTGCAGCCGGCTCTCCCAGCACTCTGAACTATCAAGACTCATTAAAAGTAGGAGTAGGGAGGTTATGTTACCTTTGTATTTGGCGCTGATGTGACTGCTGCTGGAATAGCGTGTCCAGCTCTGATGCCAACAAGTCAAGGGGTGTTGATAAATTCGAGAAGGTTCAGAGAGGAGCCCCGAGAATGATTAAAGGATTAGAAAACTTGCCTTCTAGTGATAGGCTCAAAGAGCTCAAGCTATTAAGCTTAGTAAAGAGGGGTCACTTGACTAGAGTCCATAACTATCTACATGGGGAGCAAATATTTAATAATGGGCTTTTCAGTGGAGCTGAGAAAAGACTAACACGATCCAATGCCTGGAAACTGAAGCTAGACAGTGTCGTTTTACCAGTGTGAGTAATTAACATTGGAATAATTTACCAAGGGTCGCAGTGAATTCCACATCTCTGACAATTGTTAAATCAAGGCTGGATGTGTCTCTAAAAGCTCTGCTCTAGGAATTCCCTTGGGGAAGTTCTGTGACCTGTGCTGTACAGGAGGTCAGACCAGATGACCCCAATGGTCCCCTCTGCCCTTAGAATCGGTGAATCTAAGGTGTGTCCCATTGAACCAGGATTTTAATGTATCACCATTAGCTTATTCTGCAGGCAAAGCTCAAGCCAAGAGGCTTAAGTGCTGCGGCTACTCTCCAGATTTGGTCCCCATTGATTTGTTGTCTTAAGCCCAATTTCTTGTAAATCATTCTTTCTATTTTCTCTTGGAGCCCAATTCCTTCACTGAGGGTGGAAGGTTCTTTCCCCCACTGTCTGATTTCCCTCCCTCCCTCCCTCCCCCTGATCAAGAAAAGAGACCACTTGCCACAGCTAGCATTCCTATTTCTGGTTCTTACTGCTCATGGAAAACTCAGAGGCAGTGACTGGTGTGGGGTGCGCTGCTCCGAAATTGAAGCTCTATATGCTGGCAACGTGAACTATTTTTCCTTCTTAGGGTAAAATGTCTCAGAATTTCCGCACTAGCTACACAGAAACGCTCGGCAAGCTGGAGACACAGTACTGCAAGCTGATGGTGAGTAGGCATTACCCATGGCCTCAGCATGCTCTGCTGCCTGAGAGTCCTGCCCCTCCACCCAGCACCATATTCCCCGGGCACAGGCTGCAGAATACAGGGTCCATATCTGCTGGTGGTGAGGATGGGGAGAGGAACAGTAGCAATAGTTGAGAGCGGAGAGAAGAGCAGACACGTTAGTGGATTCCTCAGAATGGAAACCTGTTTATGGCAAACCCCAGGTTATTTTGGCAAGGTTGGCCTGTGTGCTATGAAAGCCATGGCTTTACCCAGCCGGTAACCCTGAGGGTACAAGGCAAAGGGTCTGAATTTCCTAAGCCATTCTCATTATTCTTATCTGCTTGACTTACATACCATGAGAAAGTTTCCCAGTTTGGAGCAACTCATCACAGCTGGAGTCATCCTCCCAGGGGGCGGGTGGTTTTCACTTACACACTTCTCAGACATCTTCGTAGTACTGTAACTATACGTCCTCAGTCCCCTTCAGGGGCACTGGAAGAGAGAAGGGTCTGGGAACCATCCATTTATGGCTCACAAGAGGGGTGGTTATTTCACTGTATGCAGGAAACATCGAGCTTCCGACTGCGGCATCTCCAGAGCCTGTACGGGTTTGTGTCCCGAGCCACTGCTGAGCTAATCTGGCTGAATGAAAAGGAGGAAGAGGAGCTGGCGTATGACTGGAGTGACAACAACCCCAATATTGCAGCCAAAAGGAATTACTTCTCAGTACGTATAGTGCAGGCACAGGGCACCCGTCTGAACAGGGCTGCCTAGTTACAAGCTCCATTGATTATACTGGTATTGCTTTTAAATTGCTGTGAAACCTCCAGCTGGCTTAAAAGCTCTCAAATTAAGGCTTCCCAGGATTCTGAGCTCCTACAGCTCAGCCTGCCGCGCTTGCCGCAGTCATGATCACCACTGGTGAACTGTGGCTTGAGTAGAATGCAAAGGGAAAAGCTAAATCTGTTTAGCAGGTTTTCCAGTTTTGTGAGCATGTAATAAATATACTGTGGGGCAGGGTTAAAGCTGGAGCTGAACACTTGGCTGAGAATTCCCTCAGTTCCTAGCATCTAGGCTTTGAATGATAACCTTCTGAATAATCAGAATAATCTGACATGCATCTGACGACGTGGGTATTCACCCACGAAAGCTCATGCTCCAAAACGTCTGTTAGTCTATAAGGTGCCACAGGATTCTTTGCTGCTTGTGAATAATGTTTTATTTATATCTGTAGCCATTCAAAATTAAGGAAATTCCAAGGCAGAAATTCTCAGTTAAGGTTAAGGAGACCGCCCTTCAAGACAATAGTGATAAGGTGTTCTCATTCAAAACCTACTTGTGGAACTGAAGAAATGCTCAGTGCCGTTTCCAACACCTGCTTTAACCCTGCTCCACATCCCTGCTCCTTTTCAGCCTGGCCTGGAGACATAATGACTCAAGTACATCTGCCCCAGAAATGTACGATTGATTTTGATTTGAGTCTTTGCTTGTGTCTGCTACTCAGGAGCTGACAATGGAACTGGAAGAGAAACAGGATGTGTTCCGGTCTCTACAAGATACAGCAGAGCTGCTGTCATTGGAGAATCACCCGGCCAAACAGACTGTAGAGGTAACTAATCGGCTGAAGGGTGTATACACTGGGGGTTTTCATGCCCAGCCATATGAATTGAACTCAGTTACCCCCTTGAAGAAATATCATTGGGAGACATGCTATTGACGGCCACACATCCACCTCCACCCTAAACTGCTCTTACTAACTCCAAGTCGTTGTAAACAGCTTTCTTGAGAAGGGCCAGGGAGACACTTCTACACAGTGCCCTTCCCAAGATAATAAAGAGAAATGTTTGTGTGTACAGGCCCAGGCCCAAGGTCCTGGGGTAAGATAAGAGAGCCAGTGGCCCTGAGCTCTCTTTGAATTATTCATGGTTATGAGACTGATGGAGCAAACATGTCTGTGGAGCAAAGGGTCATCAGGGCAGGGTTTTTTTTTACTGACAAGTCCCTCCACCAATTCCAGGGGATGGAGGGAAACGACCTTGGAAGTGCCACTTGATGTGCCTCCTTTGTTTAATATATTTCTTTTGGTCTCTATTCCAGGACACTTCCCACGACATCTCATTATAGCCAAATCCTTCCTCCTTATATGCCCATTGTCAGCTAGTTGAGTGAACTGACTGAACGCTGACTCAAACCCCTTTGTTGACAGGTGCACCTTGTTCCTTTGTTGTTGTAACTCGTGGTTTTCTTTGTATATGTGTATTTTCCAGGCGTATAGCGCAGCTGTCCAGTCCCAGTGGCAGTGGATCAAACAGCTCTGCTTATGTGTAGACCAGCATGTGAAGGAGAATGCTGCTTACTTCCAGGTATAGTAGGGAGGGACAGTCCTGCATTTCTGTTCCTGACCTATGGTTCAGAGACCCACACCTGGTTGTGCACCGTGGTTATGATATAGCATCAACTGACCCACAACGTGCTTATCCTTTTGCAGGGCAGTATAGGGTTTATCCTGAACATAGCTTTAAATGAAGGGCTTCTGAGTTTTTTCTCATTTGTTTCTTTCCCTTTTGCCACGTCCCCTGTGTGCTTTATATGATGGGATGAGATTTCTTGTGATAGCCCAATCCAAGCCTTTGGTGGTGCTTTACCGCTCCAGCAGCACAAAGATGGAGAGAAATGTGGAAGAAACTTGCCCAATGAGGTTTTTGGTGGGTCCCTTGCAGTGTTGCCTGTGGCAAGGAATAGCCTGTGGTGTGTTGCATCACACAGCTTTCTGTAATGCTTTTTGGCTTTGCAGTTCTTCAGCGACGCCCGAGAGTCAGAAACGTACCTGCGGAATCTCCAGGACTCTATCAAATGGAAGTATTCTTGTGACCAGAACACCAGCCTGACCCGCCTGGAAGATCTGCTGCAGGATTCCATGGTGGGTGTTCTGAATAAGCCCCAACATCATGGGCTCTCGGTGCAATGCACAATCAATACCGTGGAGCAGCACTGCTTGCTGGCTTTTGCATCACAAGGGAAAATGGGTATATTTGTTTGTTCCTACAACAGCACAGTTAAGTTGAATGTTCTTTGCCTATCCTGTCTCAGGCCACTCCTTGCATTTTGATTGTGTGTGTCAGAGTGCAGGCTGTGTGATCTTTACTGTGTCGCTTTCTGTTGATTTAACACTGTCTACACTAATCTGATTTTAATTTAATAGCTATAATGGAAGATCAGTGACTGCAGTAAAGGACTCTTATAGAACGCAAAGCTCTCTCTCTATCCCTGCACCCTTGCTGAAGGGAAGAGGAGCCGGCTGTGCAAAAAGGCTGGCTAGAGACCTTGTGTACCACAGGAAAATGAAGTCCAGAGTTGATTCTTCACCATCACTATCTACCACACTATCTTTCTGTGCGTAGAAATACAGTGATGGGCGAGTTGTTTTGCCCGAGATGGTTACTCTGATCTGGTCAAATGCAACTGGAGGCTGCATCCAATTGGTTGTTTAGCTGGTGCAGGGAAGGATGGCGGGAAATGCCCACTCTTAATCCAGATCAAATCTGTCATTAATCTGTTATGCCAGGTCTACAAGGTGGCTAATGATAAAATCAAAGCAGCGAGCGGATGGATAATAGTGTATGTCTATATTCAGTAATCAAGACAGCAGTAGTAGGCTGAACTCTGGCAGATTAATCTTTAAGTCACATTACCTGATGCAACTGGAATAATATATAGAGCAGTCCAAACAATAAGATAACTTTATAACCACTCGGGCAAATTGGCATAATAAGAGAAGGAGTGAAGTGTCAGCCAGCTGCTGATTTGACATATCTAATGAGTGCGGGTTTACCTAAGTATTTAACTGCTAATCCTCTGATAAAGATTAGTGGCCAGATGCTAATCAAAACCTTTCAAATGTTAACGTTTATACACTCGTTCAGTACTTCAGATTGGACTGATTAAGTACTAACCTATTAGTGGAGCTTCACAAACTCAGATGCATGAAATCCCATTGTCATATGCAATCTCCTTCTTATGGAGTTCTTTTGGTCCCAGAGGTTCTGCAGCAAAAACGTGGGTTCTGGTATTGGGCAGTCATGCAGGGTAAATCCTCTAGACTCATTATCCTCTCTTCTCAAGGGTCCGAGTGGCGCATTCCCTTCTCCCAGTGTCAGGTTGTTCGGCTCTTTGTAATCCAGCTGTACTCGCTGCAGGTTCTTAGAGCTCTATCCACAAGTACTAGGATTCTAGCATGATAGTGGTTCACTCCTTGTTTTGAAAAGTAGCCGACGTCTCAGGAATGGTAAAGTCCAGCTATCTCCCTGACATATGCTCTTATTCTTTGGTAACTAATGAGTTAAAGTTGTATTTCTTCCAATCATGCTCCCTGGGACAGGCACAGGTAGTTTATTTAAGCACTTACTCTTTTTTTGTTTTTTTTAACCATTAAATAACTGAGACCATTCACCCTTCCTAGTGCACTAATTGACCCTTTAATGGGCTCAGAGTGAAAAGCATGAGTGTTAAAGTTCTCTGGTGGATGTTTTTTTTTTTAACTTCATAAGTCAAAGTGGGCTGGACCGTAATAAATTATTCAGGCTGTGATTTATGTAACAATACCCACACTTCTACACTGGAATGGCTGTAGATTGTTTTGAGGATGCTCTGAAAATGGAGAACCACTGTGATCTCAGAGCATCAGACCAGCAGTGACTGAAAGAAACCAATTATGCAATATCATTTACCCCAGCTGGCAAATTTCTATCAAAATATCTAATAATTCTGATTGCTTCACCACTAACCATAGTGGAAAGAAGTCCCTTAGGTGAAGAGATGTTTCTGAGCCATTTCTCTGGGATGTTTTATCTTCTTAACTCTTTGCACCTGTATCCTGAGTGTTGTTTTTGAACATGTCTTCATTTCTTGCTTTAGAAAAGGGAGGAATGCAACAGGGTTCTGCAGCCTTCCCAAAGCAGCAAAAAAAGAAATGTCTCCTCGGTTAGGGTGTGTCCTGCTGGTCACTGTTTTATACACACTGCAATTTAAATTTTTTAGAAGACTGTTATTTTCTTGTCTCTAGCAGCAAAAGAAATTAATGCTCTGCATGCAGCTTGGTGGGGGTAGGGGAAGCAAGTGAGTGGTCTGGAATGGCACAAAAATGAAAGGGAATGTTCCAGCCCTGATTTGGGGTGTATTCCCCCACAGCTGGGGTGAGAGGGACTCTCTTGGCATATCCAGTCAGCCCTTGAGAGCCCAGCCCAGACCTGGAAGACCCTCACCTTTCTAGGGGAAAGAGAGATATTGCAACCACTCTAAGGGATTTAGTGGTTCTCTTTTGCCACCTGCAGTAGCAGCGCTTTGCTTTCATTTTCGCCAGGATGAAAAGGAGCAGCTTATTCAGTCGAAGAGCTCCGTCGCCAGCTTGGTTGGGCGGTCCAAAACCATCGTTCAGCTAAAGCCACGAAATCCGGACCATGTCCTGAAGAGCACCATCTCAGTCAAGGCTGTTTGTGACTATCGCCAGATCGAGGTGAGCTGATGGCAAGGAGCCTGCGGGCTTTGGAGCGAAGGGAGGAGAAGAATCCAGGCTTGTGCAGAGGGTTGGGGGAATAGCGGGGAAGCAGAAAACAGAGAAACTTGGACCACTTCTATAGCACTTTGACGATAAGAAACAACAGCAAGTTAGGGAGGGGATGTATAAGGAGGCGGATGGAACAATTGCCTCTTCTGGAATAGCTTCTCCAATGGTCCTGATCTTTCTCTGAGCAGTAGCAGAGGTTCCATTCCCATACCTTCTTGCCAAAGACTTGCCCAGGTAGCATCCTAGCATCACTGAATTTCTCCTCCCTTCCTCTCCAAACAGCTCTCTGAGGTGATTCGCAATTTACTTCACTTTTGCTCGATTTTAAAGTGAGTTGGTGGAAAGCCTCCTTTCCTCAAGTAGCCCTACTGGAGTTTCCCAGAAAGGGATCTGGCCACAACAGAAGGCTTTGGTGGGTCAGGTGTTGGATTGCAATTTTTTTGTTGTTGCCTACGTAGATCACCATCTGTAAGAATGATGAGTGTGTGCTGGAAGATAATTCCCAGAGGACCAAATGGAAGGTGATCAGCCCTACTGGCAATGAAGCCATGGTCCCATCTGTGTGCTTCCTGATCCCCCCTCCTAACAAAGAGGCAATTGACATTGCTAACAGGTAACTAAGCATTGCAATTCACTGCTTGCTGCTCATTGTGGGTTGGAATTCCAGAGCTAGAATGACCAAGAGATGCCTTTAGCTGTTCATTATGTTCTGGATTATTTATACTGAGACCATCCAGATCTGTTTTGCTTGGGAAAAGTTTAACCCCTCATCCTTGCTGGGAATTGGGGCTTCATGTTGTTAATATTAATTGCAACAGGTGAGGAAAAACCTGAACACCCCTTCTGGCTGCTCAAATGTCCTGGTGTGGCTGCCCTGCCTGGAGAGGGGCCTGAGGGCTCCTGAGTCTGGCTGGCCTGCCTGGTGGAGGAGGCGGCTCTTGCAGTGCTTCTGCTGCTGACTTCACAAGAATGTTTGATGTTATATTTCTGGATGGTTGGAGATGGCAGCACGCAGGAGAGGGGATTCCCCAGTGGGGATCTAATGCATGTGAATGAGAGAGATATAAGGCTCCTGTCTGATTCTGATCAGGGCATTCTGCAAGCCTTACCATTGGCTCTACTCAGTTAGGCTTGACCTTGGGTTGTTATCTTAATGAGCTAAAAGTTAAAGGCTGAATTTGAATAAGCACATGCCTGGCTCCGTGCTGTAACTGAGAATGCTGGGGGACCTGGGCTGTCATGGAACTGCTATCCTGTCATAGGGTTGAACAGCTGTACCAGAAGGTGATGGCCCTCTGGCATCAGCTCCATGTGAACATGAAGAGCCTGATCTCCTGGAACTACCTGCGGAAGGACATTGCCCTGGTGCAAGGCTGGAATATGGAGAAGGTACTGTACAAAGCTTCCCAACAAATCCACCTGTCCGGGTCACTGTAGTGTAGGCTGGTCTTCTCCGGCAATGGAAAAGCTCCCTTGCTTTGGCTGCCTAGTTGGAGTTGGAAATGATGCCAAGGCTTCCTCGCCTGGGTAGGGAAAACAAGGAAAATGGCAAGAGATGATTCAAGGGTGAAGGGTTAGGGCGACTGAGGGATCAGCCTGAGGGGCACAGTCTGAGACAGTCTGGCTCTGGGGGGTTCAGAACAAAGAAAGAGAGGTGCAGCGACCCTAGCATCAGTTGTTTGCTCCTGAGCTATAATCAGCTCAGGTGTCCTAGGATTGATGCTCCTTTTTACTTAGGAGTGAACAGAGATGGAGGTGAGGGGAATGAGGAAGGGGAGGAAAGATCCAGGGAAGGCAAACACCTCATAATATCATTCCTCTTTCCTTGAAAGCATGGGAGAGCTCTGTTCAGGCAATAAAGATTATTGTAATGGGGGGAGCGAGATAAAAACCCAGGCAAGACGACGGCTGGCCCCTAAAGGCAGTGCTGCATCATAGCGTGACCAAAAGAGCTGTCCTGTCCGAGAAGGGGAGACTCACTAGAAACTGCCTCCTGGCAATGGTGGTCACCCTTGAAAAGATGGGTGTCTTGCTAGGAAAGGAGCATGTGAATTAATGCTTACGGGAGTGTGTGAGAAATGAGAGACGCAGCCGGGTAATTCGCAGTAACTGGGACCTTGGTCAGGGCAGTTTGGTGCAGAGTTCCTTATTGTTAGTCTTTGGTTTTCCACAGCTCAGATCTCTGGCCCAAGGAGAGTGCCAGCAAGCCATGAAGAGCCTGCAGGCGCACTGTGAGGACTTCCTGCAGGACAGCCGGGACTCGGAGCTCTTCTCTGGGGCCGATCGGCTGCGCTTGGAGGAAGAAGTGAAGTCCAGCAAGGAGCACTTCCAACAGCTGCTGGAGTCCATGGAGAACGGTGAGCTGGGAGTGTTAATAGACTCATGTGGAGCTATAGGGGCTGGTAGAGATGTGGGATCTACAGGTGCTCTTAATTTTTAGACTAGGTTGTGAGTGTTAGCTTTGCAAATGGCTGTTCTCTTCCCTGCTGTTCATTCGAATGTGCGGCCCTTGTTGGGGAGAAATAGCGCTGGCAAATGGTGCCGATTAGGTCTGGGTAGCGGGGTCCTTGCTCTGCTGCCAGTGGTTAAATGTTAGGTCCTCGCAGCTGTTGACTGGCCTTGGGCAAATTTAGTTTCCATCTGAGTAGAGAGTCCTGTGTTCGCTTCTCTCTGGGCAGAAGAGTGCAGCCACTTGGGTCTGTGGTTCCTAATTGAGACTGATCCTAGATGGGGGTTTTTTTGGTATGTTTGTGACTTAACAGAGGACAAAGATGAGACGGTTGCCAGGATATATCTCTCTGAGCTAAAGAACATCCGTCTGCGCCTGGAGGAGTGCGAACAGAGACTAGTGAGGCGAATCCAGGCCCCAGGCAGCACCAGAACAGATGGTGATACTATCCAGGAAAACACCTTCCGCATTGCAGAGCAGGAGGTCAGTACTTCCTGCAGGTTTGAAGGAACCCACTGTTGGTCTAAAGAGAGCTGCTTCACAGGGCATTGATACCCTGGCATAAATCTTATATAGGGAACTCACCTGCTTCATGTAGCAATCCCGTAGAGGTAACCTTTTACTCTGAGGTCAGAAAGACAATGAAGGTATCTTTGTTCTCTTGCCTCCACGCCTTTTTGCATTGTATACCTTCGCCCACCCCATGATGTCTCCTCACTTCAGATCCCCAAGGGGAAAATGTCTATTGTCATATAGCCTGGGCCTATCCCTCAATCCACTGAGACTAGCACATACTGCCTTTTTCCCAGGCTGGCTGGGCAAACATCTATTGCAGAAAGTGTTCCTTCTTGAAATCTGAATAAAAAGTTATAAGAAGCAACAGTTCCCAAAGCATTGATTGCAAGTGGCCTTTGCCACCACTGAGACCAGAGCATCCCGATCTGATAATGGAAAGGAATGAAGAAAACGGTGAAATCTGCAGAATTTACAAGCCCTATTTAAACTTCAAATGATTCTGCTAAATAGACTTTTAAGCTGGAAATGTCTAATACTGGGCGCTCCTTGCATCTCATCCTGTTCACTTTAGCTTCTGTCTCCTGGGTGTCTGCACTTTATTCTGATGTTAATTCTCTGCCTCCACACAGCGCATGCAGGAGGATTTACGGCAGCTGAAGTCTGACTTGCAGGACGTTTCTGAGAGATGTGACAGCTTCCTACACAAGTCTCCAACAGGGTCCAGTGCCCCACACCTGCGTTCTGAGCTCAGTCTACTGGTAGAGAAGATGGATCATGTGTATGGACTCTCTTCCATCTACCTGGATAAGTGAGTCAGAATGTGCCTATTTTCTGGAGTTGAGAGAGAATTCTATATGGGCAGAACTAGCTATGCTGCATGGCTACCCTCTCTGAAACTGGGTGAGGGTAGGAATTGCTCTCATGCTTCTTAAGGGGGCTTAGGAATGTCTAGGAGATGCTGTAAATTCCAGACTCCAAGGGGTGCCAGGCAGTGGTGCTCCAGAATATTTGAACGTTAGCATCGAGGTGACTAATTATTCCCACTTTGGGGATGGGAACGTCAAGATGAAGTGACTTGTTGGAGTTGCTGTTAAAACTGGGGTTAAACGCTGCTATTCCAATCCCTTATTCTAGAACTCAGACCACTAGATTATGCTGCTTCTGTGTTCAGTTCTGTTTGATCCCTTCCATTTTAATTGAAGGTGTTTTAGAATATCAGGGGCATATATAGGGGCTTGTGTTTACTGGCTTCTCCCCTCAGAATCTAGATTCCATTACGGCCTTTTCTTCCTGCTACTCAAATGTGAATGTTGGGTATGATCCAGAGCGATCTGTTCTGTTCCTCTCTGCTGCTTATGATCGAAACGACTTTACAATGCAGAATGTCCTCCGTTCGAGAAGTCACGTTTCCTTCTTGTCTTTACATGATAGGTTAAAGACAGTGGATGTTATTGTTCGTAGTACCCAAGGAGCAGAGTCCCTGGTAAAAGGATATGAAGTGAAACTGAGCCAAGAGGAGGCAGTCCCTGCTGATCTAACAGCTATTCAGTCTCACAGAGCTACATTAGAGGTTGGTAACATTATGCTTCCGGTAGCATCCAGTAGAAACTAGAATCACTCCAGGCATGAGCTCTGGCATTCATTGAACTGGATTCTCCCCTTTCCTTACTGAATTTGCATTATAGTCCATCCCCTCTTCTTGCTGGTGAGTGATTGGAGGCTTTAATTGAGTTGACATGATCCTTACTGCTTTGTGAACTGTAGGTAGAACAGCTGCCTTGGCAGGCACCATCACTTCTGCTTTTTTGCACGGCTGATGTTAATTGCACTTGGCAGCTGCAGCGTGCGTAACTCTGCGATGCTGAATGCACCATCATGACTTGCTCTGAGCTGGGCTACAGATTCCTATGTTTTGCACCTCCTGGTCCTAGATTCAGCCAGATGGTGGAGATTATGGAGCTGATAATTGTTCCTAAACTCCACAGGGCAATGCAAGGCAGAGCTAGATATTTGCCTATCCTGTCTTAACTTTTCTGTATTTTTAGATGCTTAAGTTTGATTGGAGAATTCCATGTTGTACATACTCACCAGCAACTTCAGCTAAACTTTCTGGTCTTGGTAGTATGAATTAGGTGTCTTGTTGTTTGTTAAAGCAATGGCTCAGTGATGCGAAGAAGAAGAACGCTGTGTTCTCTACATTGGAAGAGGATATGGCAAAGGCTAAAGTCACTGGCGAGCAGCTGTATCGTCTGAAGCAAGAGCGCAGCATTGATCTAGAGCGGTACCAGGAGAAGGGAGCCCAGCTGTGGGATCGCTGGCAGAGAGTTGGCTCTCAGATTGAAACCCGGTGAGACACTCCCTTCTTGTTCTTGCTGCTCTGCCGGCAGGGCCTCTGATGGAAGCTTGTGCCAGACTTGGAACTAACTATCGCATTTTTCCAGCTGCAACTTCTGCTAGCAGCCAGAGTGACAAATGCCACCATTAAATATAGGAACTATTCCCATTTGAGGGAATGGCAGAACTTCATTCTCTTTCTCTCTCGTCCTCCTCCAACATCATCTTTTGAGTTCTTGACTCCCTTTCTCTGCTTTAACACCCCTTGCCTATCCTACAGGCTCCCTTAGCAGCTGCTAACCTTTGCCAGGCTGATTCTATGGAACGCCTTTCAGTTCTGATCTGGATCTTTGGATCTTTACTGGTTGCAGACATTGCCACCCTTAACATACCATAGCATGGCTGGAAACACCCCCTCATGCTCCCTGTCCCGCAGAGCTGGACGTGTGGCTTCTGTAAATATCCCCAGGGAAACCTCGGCTTTAGAGGTTTCTCTGCATGTGTCATTGTTTTGACACGATGATTTGAGTTTGGTGATGGTTTCCTTTTTGCATTGGTCCTTTCAGCTGTTCAGATCTGGAGAGTATCCAGGAGGTGCTGAGGGATTACCGGGAGTGTCATGGAGAGCTGATCCAGTGGATTGAGGAGACCACTGCCCAGCAGGAATTGATGAAACCTGGGCAAGCAGAGGACAGCAGGGTGCTCTCTGAACAGCTAAGCCAGCAGACGGTAAGACAGAAAATGGCACTCTTCTAACTGGAATAGGGTTGTTGAAAGGAGTCAAACAAGTATTTTTTTTTAAATAAATCTTTTGTCTCGTAAGCTTCAAATCATTGTTCTCTCAAGGACTGAATGACTCATGGGATTTGCAATAATATATGTGCATTCACCTATAGCTTACCAGAGCAGATGCACCTCAGAAGGGTAATAACTGAATGTTACCACTGTCAGCAGTGCATTCACCTATGGTCTCCTGGTAGCACTTAGTGGTCGCATCAGAAGCACTTAGGAACAAAGGGCCAGCGGTTAGGGTGCTAGCCTGGGACATGGGAGACCTGGGTACAAGCCTCTGCTCCACCACAGATTGCCTGGGTGACCTTGGTCAAGTCCCTTAGGCCCAGGTTTTTGAAGGTATTTAGGTGCGTAACTTCCATTGATTTCAGTGGAGTTAGGGATTTAAATTTTTTTTTTAAATCTGGGCCTTAGCCGCTCTGTGCCTCAGTTCCCCATCCCCACAATGGGGATAGTAGCACTGTCCTGCCTCACAGGGGCATGGTGAGAATAAATGCATTAAAGACCAAGAAGCGTTCATGCTACATACAGTACTTAAGGAAGAGAGAGATCTAGATAATACTCCCTTCTCGTCTCCATAAAATGTCCACAGAGGCTGAGTTATCTTCACTCCTGGAGGTGCTGAGGCATGTTGGTGGGATGTTGTGGGAGAAGCTTAAGATCAAGACTGGCTGTTTTACTAAAAGATCTGCTCAGGGAATTGTTTTAGGGAAGTTCTATGGTCTGTTATACAGGAGGTCAGTCTTAGAGGATCACAAACCTTGCACAGTGTCTCTTTAACGTATGGGCAGATGGCAGAGCAAGAATGTCACCTGTTCTGTTGCTCGAGGTCTCTAGAGAACAAGTTAAATATGAACGTGGTCATGAGTCACAGAGGAAATAAGAGGAAAATTTCATTTACAAGGTAGGGGAAAAAATCTTTTTTTCTTTTGTTTTTTGTCAAAGGCTTTGGTTGTGGTAATCGACAGAAATCAGGCCAAGCTGGACCAGTGTCAGAAATTCTCACAGCAATACTCCACTGCTGTCAAGGTAATGACATGAATCTTAAATCTCAGGCGAACACAGGGCTCGATGTCAACTGCACAGTCCTTGCCTGCATCTTCCGTTCTCCGAAGCCAGGAGAGAGGCAAAACTCCTCTATTGTTGGCTTTGATGGTTCCGTCTTTATATGTGGAGAGCGGGAATTAGCTGCTAAGGGCTGGTCTACATTGAGGAGGGGTTCGAACTAAGATACGCAACTTCAGCTACGCTATTTGTGTAGTTCAACTTATCTGGCCGTCCTCATGGCGGTGAGTCGACTGCTGCGGCGCCCCCGTTGACTGCGCTTACCAATGGGCATCAATTAGCAGATCGATTTATCGCGTCCAGACAAGATGCGATAAATCAATCCCCGATACATCGAACACTACCCGCCGATCCGGCGGGTAGTATATACCTACCCTAAGAGACCTGAAAATGCCAGTCTTAGAATAAATAGGTAACAATTCAAAATCTTTCCGCACACACACACACCCCACCTTCTTTTATTTCCAGGACTATGAGCTGCAGCTCATGACATACAGAGCATTTGTGGAATCACTGCAGAAATCTCCTATGAAACGCAGACGCATGCTTTCCTCCTCGGATGCTATCACCCAAGAGGTAAGCAGCCTGCCTGCCTTCCTGCCTGGCCTTGCATGGGAGAGGAGTGGGGAGAGGTTCCTCTGCTCCTAGAAGACAGACAAACTCCTTTCTGCTGAACTCTTATATAAAAATTTCCACCCTCACTGTTTTTTTTATTAGCCAGAGAGGATGGCTTAGTGCTCTAAGCATCAGGTATGAAATACCTAGACTCCTTGGAACCACAGGTTCAAATCCCAACAGGGTCGACTCAGCCCTTCAGCCTTCCAAGGTAAATAAAGAGAGTACCATGCAGTATACTGTGTGTGGATCTTTTGGATGAGACCTTTAAAAACCAAGGTCCTGTCTGCTCCATGTGGATATTAAAGATCCCATGGTGTTTTTATAAGAGTAGAAGATTTGCCCCAGTGTCCTCGACCAAAACTTCTCCTCCCTCCCCACTGTTGTGCAGCATGCCGTGCGTCAGGTGACTGCCACCCTCCATCTCAGAGTTGCTGCATTTCAGTGGTGCTGTAACATATCTAGTCTGTGAAGTGCTTGGGGATCTTTCCGAATGAGAGGTGCTGTATCCATTTCTCACCCTGTAACGTACTGTGCTTGTGTCCGCCAGAGTTCCGACTAACGCATGGGGCTTTGTTTTCTTTTGTTTTTTGTTTTTAGTTCATGGATCTACGGACTCGTTATACGGCATTGGTAACGTTAACCACACAGCACGTAAAGTACATCAGTGATGCTCTCCGGCGGCTGGAGGAAGAGGAAGTAAGGATATTTTATAGCCAGGGAATTAGACCAATCTGCTTCATTTCAGTACTTGGAAAGACAATGAAGCAAATAATTAAGCAATCAATTTGCAAACACTTAGAAGACCATAAGGTGATAAATAACAGTCAGCATGGATTTGTCAAGAACAAATCCTGGCAAACCAACCTAATAGCTTTCTTTGACATGTGGATCGGGGGTAGGGGAGGGCGGGAAGCAGTAGATGTGGTATAGCTTGACTTTAGTAAGGCTTTTGATACTGTCTCTCATGACTTTCTCATAAAGAAACTAGGAAAATACAACCTAGATGGAGTTACCATACATTGGGTGCATGACTGGTTGGAAAACCGTTCCCAGAGGGTACTTATTAGTGGTTCACAGTGAAGCTGGAAGGGCATAATTAGTGGGATCCCGCAGGGATAGCTTCTGAGTCCAGTTCTGTTCAGTATCTTCATCAGTGATTTAGATAATGGCATACAGAGTACACTTATAAAGTTTGCAGACAGTACCAAGCTGGGAGGGGCCGCAGGTGCTTTAGAGAATCGATTTAAAATTCACAATGATCCGGACAAACCGAAGAAATGGTCTGAAGAAAATAGGATGAAATTCTATAAGGACAAATGCTTAGGAAGGAACAATCAGTGGAGTACAAAATGGGAAACGATTGCCTAGGAAGGAGTACTGCAGAAAGGGATCTGGGGGTGATAGTGGATCATAAGCTAAAGGTGAGTGAAAGTGTAACACTATTGCCAAAAAACCCCCCCCAACACTTAATTCTGGGTTGTATTAGCAGGAGTATTGTAAGTTAGACAGGAGAAGTAATTCTTCCGCTCTACTCTGCGCTGATTAGGCCTCAGCTGGAGTATTGTGTCCAGTTCTGGGTGTCATATTTCAGGAAAGATGTGGACAAATTGGAGAAAGTCCAGAGAAGAGCAACAAAAATGATTCAAGGTCTAGAAAATTACCTGTGAGGGAAGGCTGAAAAAATTGGGTTGTTTAATCTGGAAAAGAGAAGACTGAGAGGGGACATGACATTTTTCAAGTACATAAAATGTTACATGGAGGAGGCAGAAAAATTGTTCTCCTTTAACCTCTGAGTACAGGACAAGAAGCAATGGGCTTAAATTGCAGCAAGGGAGGTTTAAGCTGGACATTAGGAAAAACTTCCTAACTGTCAGGGTGGTGAAGCACTGGAATAAATTGCCGAGGGAGGTTGTGAAATCACCATCCTTGGAGATTTTTAAGAGCAGGTTAAACAAACACTTGTTAGGGATGATCTAGATAATACTTAGTCCTGCCAGGACACCGGACTAGAAGACCTCTCGAGGTCCCTTCCAGCCCTATGATTCTGTGATTCTGAATTCATAATTAGCACATTCAGAACTCCCAGGCCCAGTCGTCAGCTTCTGCCAGTGATTCTTCCTCTGCTTCAGACCCCTTTCCCATTTCCTGGTTAGAGCATATTTCAGTTCCTTCCACTGAATGGTGCTGGGCTCTGGCTGCGGTAATTCTGGGCCCCTCAGTACATTAATGCGGGATGTGTTCCTGTCTCCCCCATGTGTAGAAAGCAGTAGAGGAAGAGAAGCAGGAGCACGTGGACAAGGTGAAAGAACTCCTGGGCTGGGTCTTTGGTTTGAAACAGAGCACGCAAGTCAGGACTGGCCCACTCAAGAGCAAAGAGCTGGGAGACATTGAGAAATCCATCTCGGAGCAGCAGGTAAATCAGAAGGCCTGTGTCCCTCCCCCTCTCTCTGATAGGTACAAGTACCATGCACATAGTAATTTTCATACTGCTGTTATACATACTAAAACTACATTCTCCTGCTGGTTCTAACTGAGCTTTCCAAAACCACTGAAGGAAAGCAACCTTGATACCTCCTGTGTAACACTGAGCATGTGCTGTAATACACCTCAGGGGAATTGCTTCCTTTCTTTCCAGCCTGGAATTTAGCTTTCCTCTTGTTCTCAACAGGCTCTAAATGAGGAACTGGCTGCAAGGAAAGAGCAGGTCTCAGAGGCCATCAAAACTGCACAGATCTTCCTTGCAAAACATAGCCACAAGTGAGTATAGTACAAGTAGCAGTGAATAAGAGAAAGGAGATTGGGGAGGGGAGGGGTAGTACACCTCTTTGTCAGAAGAGAAGGTGATGATAAATGCAGAGACAATTAACCTCAAGTTATTCTAATGGCCAGATTACTCGACCACACTGCTGAGATTCCATTGGTGGGCAGGTAGTCTTTGAATCCAGGTGACCATTTAAATGGTGACCAGGTGTATGTGAAAATGGCAAGCTTTATCTCCAAAAATTCCCCCCAATAGAGATTCCCAATTTTGTTCCAGGTGATTTTACAACCCAGAAACTTTGCTTTTGGCTAAAATGACCAGTTTTGCCCCGAAGCATGAAAATTCAAATTGTGTGTGTTTAAACATACAAATGCATCTCAGTCAGAACAGAATTTAGGAGCTTTGATAATTTAGTGGATTTTAGCTTGAAAATCAGACCATGTGAATGAAAATAGGCCCATTTTTGCATAGGAAACTGACATACTTTCACTTTTTCCCCCCAAATGGAACCATTTTTGTGAATTGGAAATGGAATACAAAACCAGTCAATTTTGTTGCGACTCTTTCACCCCATCCTGGTAATTTACGACCTCAGCTATTTTGCTTAGTTTCATTCCTGATTCGGTCACTGTGCTCGGCACAGGGTAACTGGCATGACAGTGCACTTAACCTTTCAGCTGAGGCTTGAGCAGTGTGAGAAGGGGATTCCATTGTGTTCTTGCCATTTTGTGTCTGGAGAAGAAAATCTGAAATGCATGGAGCTGCGTGTCACTTTCTCGGACTCCATGAAGAGATTTCCTGTCCCATCTTGCAGGCTTTCTGACCAGGAGAAGGAGCAAATTTCCACCCAACTCAGTGCCCTAAAGGAGACTTACCATCAGCTCTGCAGCGATTCTGCAGAACAGCTCCAACAGCTTCAGAGCCATCTGGCCCAGGAGACGGAGCACAAGGTACTTTTCCCATCCCATCTATCGCATAGATCTGAGTTACCTTTCCTCAGCGCATGAAAGAGGCTTTGCTTGGTTGCGTGTCTCATGACCACCAGCCATTCACAGTCTGTTTGCTTTGTCCTTAATCTCACGTGATTGGCCACTCTTCCATGCTGTCTCTTACATTGCACTCAGGGGTCCGGGCTGAGTTGGTCATTGGAGGCCAAGTAGAAGAGGTTTTCGTATTCTGTTCCAGGTTGTTAGGGGATGGTTCTCCTCTGCAGTGCTGTTAATCAGGGCTGCTCCCCATGCTACAGAGTTGACTTAATCTTGTAATGGGAAAGAAGGGAGGTGGACATCTGATCTAATAAGGAGACAGAGGGGCCATGGGGTGTCCTTTCAGTTTTTTAAAGTAGACAGACCACGGTCATGTAGGACCTGGGTGAGACCTGCAAGCAGTGCTTAATTTGTAACGAGAGGTGCCAGGGCTCAAGCAATTAGGTGCCAGGGCTCTGAACTGCCAAGCCTAGAGGTGCCGGGGCTCAGTCCTGGCACACATTAAGCACTGCCTGCAAGGACATTTTGATTGCATCTCTTGCCAGAAGATCGGCTGCATAGAGACTGGTGTATGGGCAACCTTATTCACTCCTCCATGCGTAAATTGTGGAATGCACTAGTGAGAAATAGACTTGCCTTGAATGATAGGAAATTGAGTTCCTCTCTGTGTGGAATGCAGCCCTGCATCATCACCTTGATAGACCCTCAGCTAATCTGAGAGACCTTAACTAACTGAGTAGCTGGACCCCTGTCCATCTCCCATTTTCATCCGATAATGTTCCTGTCAATCTCTGTTTCATGTTACACTCATGTGCTAGGTGGGAAGGGTTGAAATTCCTTCCTATCACCTCTGTTATTGGTGTTAACTGTCTTCAGTCATTCATGGATATACCTGTATGTGTATCTAAATGTATATATATGTGTCCAATGGATATATCTGTGTGTTTGCTTGCTAGCTCCCTATATTTTGAAGCACTGACCAAATTGAACATGATTTTTTGATAGCCAAAACTGAAATTGGGTCAGGGAGTGAAATCCCAGTCCAGCGGATCAAGAGACAAGGATGGCAAGGCCATTGGGTTTATTTATGGGAAATCTAAACTCCCACCCTTTCAGTGCTGTATGCATAAAAATAAAGCATACCTATTTCTATCGAAAGAGATGTATTGCTATCAAGGTTCAGGTGTCTCGGTCCAGTAATTCCTTTTTTTCTTTTTCTTTTTTTTTTTTAGTTCAGGTCATTTTGTCACACCTGCTAGCAGCAGAAAACTCATGCTGACATTACAGCAACAACTCCGAGCTTAGAGGTAGCAATCTCCCCAGTTAAATTGTCATGTCATTAATGCCACCTACCTCACTGCTGCAAGAAAAGAAGCTAAAAATGGCCCTGCAGGTCCAAAGCGTGTGGGATGCCCATTCTTTCCTTTCCCTGCTCCTCCCACAGAAAGGAAAATGCTTCCATGCAAAAGTCTTCCCTATAGTTCACTGTGTTTTATTTACACAGCATGAAAATATTTTGGGGGTGTCAGTTTCTTTTTACAGTTCTGTTTTGCAGAAAGGGGTGTATTTTGCTTCCTAATTATGACAGCCTCCCAGATTTGTACCTCCTGGCTAACCGAGATTAGCACGGAGAGCAGAGTCGCTGTCACTCTTTGTGAAGCTCAGAAGTGGGATGGCATTAGAACTCTTTATATGAGGCTACTTTAGGGTTTCTGTTATGGACACTTGACTCGTATGAGGGAGTATCTTTGGGGCTATCATAGCATCATGGTACGGTTGCTTCATTGTAGAAGAGAGCACATGGAAAAGTGTTAACATTTGCTTGCTGGAAACATCCGAGACTCAGTGCAAGGGTATCAAATTAAAAAGAGGAAACCAAAGCAAAACTGCAACTCGCGCTATTTTGAGCATGATGTGTCCCTGTACAGTTTGTGTTTCATGTCAAGTATTGTTACGATTAACTGACATCCTTGCTTACAAGTTTAACTAACCCTCCGGAATTTTAAACACAAACCTCCACGCAAAGCGAAAAGAGGACGACCTGCGTGGGGGGTTCTTTTTTGCAAAAAAAAAAAAAACAAAACAGTCGCATGCTGGACGCTAACACCAAGCTTTACACTGTGTGTGTGACACGGCTGAGCTGCTCCATAAGGCTCTGTCTTTAACTGCTCCGGGCACACCCTGCAACTCTGGTAAGTAAAAGCCTTTTATGTCCCCTCTCTCTTCCTCTGTCTTTCTGTGGCTTGTTCAGTATGGAACGTGCATGCTGGGTTCTGCCAGCCTTCCAGTTCCCCCCACATCCACCCCGTAAAAAAGAGCGTGAGGGTAAATCCAGACCAACTCGCTGGAAGTTGTGTGTTTTGTGGGCACCATATCCAAGCTGCCACATCCTGTGGAACGTTCTCGTGACACATTTGCAAATAGAGAAATTTGAGTGTCTTGAACTGAATTGATTGTAGTATTCACAAAATCCAGGTTCCCGTATTTCCCCTCTGCGTAGGATTCCCTCTGGGGTATCTCCCAGTATCCCAGGATCTTGTTAGTGAGCAACGAGAGTGTAGAAACCAGCAGCTCTGGTGTACATACTGTAGGGGATGCTCATTCCCATTTCATCATCTTTGAGAAGCCTGCTCCCTCCTCAGCATTCCCCTGCTTGCGCTAATAACACCAAGAAAAAGACTTCCCAGAAATACTTGAGGCGGGTGCTATTCTCGGAGCCTCAGTCCTGATCATGTTGCTTTCCACCTTGGCACCTAGTGTAGTCTAGAGCTCTGTTTTTCCCTAGGCCTGGTCTTAGCTACTGGAGAGTTGGTCATTTCTGAAATACTCCAGGGAGGGAAGTTGTGGTGGCAGTGCCAGAGAACGCTGCACTGGAGCCTACTTGCATGGGCAGAGGCTACTTCCCTGCCCTTTGGTGCATGGCTGGTCTGCTGTTGCTGATGAGCTGGTATCTGCCATGGGGTTCCCTCTTTCCTGTTGGTGGCTGGCACTGCAGATCTGCATGGCATGCACTGTGGGAGTAAGTACACCAATGGGAGATTTCTGAATCACTGGGGGTGCTTTTTCTTTTGTCCTTTTGCCTCGTAGGGAGCACAAAATGGGGTTCATATTGTCTGTCCCCTTTTGCATTGAAATGTTGAAAGGCTAAAGTGCATGTTTGTCTAAATGTGTGTCTCTCTTTGTTGGTCGTTCACTGGGACATTAGAAATCTGGGATTTTACTGCTTGCTGCTTTGCTGCGTTACTGTAATGATGGGTGTCAGAAATGTCTCAGTGCTTCCACCCGGGAGACTGGATGAGCTCTAACACAACATGCAAGTTAGAAGATATAGAGCTGTTTACATGAGCGTCTCGCTCAGATGCACTCGGAGTTGCATGTCATACCCGTCGGGCCCTGGAAATTGAAACATCCCTGGACTTGATGCACTGTAGTTACTCGAAGTGATGGTTTGCTTTTAGCAGCCTCTGTGATTCTGATTTGATTTTTATTTTCTCTCTCCATTTTTAGGAATGTGACACAGTTGCGGGAGTGATAGACTTGGGCACAATGGAAATATTCCCTATCTTGGGTGCCATGCAGAAAGGTCTCATAGACCAGGACACAGGCCTTGTACTGCTGGAGGCTCAAGTTATCATGTCTGGCCTAGTCGTTCCTGAGACCAACGAGAAGCTCTCTTTGGCAGAAGGCCTGGCAAGAAACATCCTGGATCCCAGGACTTTCCAGGTGTTGCAGGAACTGCAGGATACCCTTCTTCTGATACGTCAAATGAGCTTTGAAGGAAAACGGTTTCTGCCCACTGTTTCAGCAATAGAAGAGGGAAAGATCAGTGAGGAAGTTGGATTGAAGATTTTAGAAGTTCACCTTGTTACAGGGGGTTTTAGAGACCCTTCAAGTCAGGGCCGCATCAGCTTGGAAAAGGCTGTTCAAGACGGCCTCATAACTACTCAGCTTCACTCAAAACTGGCATCTCGCCTGAGATCTTGCAGGAATTTGATTGACCCCAACACAGCCAAGAAAATCAGCCTGACTGAGCTAATGCAGCGATGTATCATTCACCAAGAGACTGGCCTGAGGTTGCTCCCCGTCAAGCAGCTGGCAGGTGGGATGGTGAGCCTGAAATCAGGGAGGAAAGTGAGCATCTTCCGTGCTGTCCAGGAGGGGCTAATAGATAGGCAAGTCACTGTGCGGCTATTGGAAGCCCAGCTTTTTGCTGGTGGGATTGTAGACCCCAGAACGGGGCACAGACTGACTGTGGGTGAGGCAGTGAGACATAATTTGATTGACCAGGATATGGCGTGTGCACTCTTGATCCGACAACTTCAGACAGGTGGCATCATAGATACTGTCACGGGAGAGAGACTGACAATAGATGAAGCAGTAAAGAGAGATTTAGTAGCCTCAAGGATTGCACTGGTGATCCTGGAATCCCTTTGGTCCTTTATGGGGCTGTTGTGGCCTGAATCAGGCGAGATCCTCCCAGTTGCAGATGCTTTAGAGCAGGGCATTCTGTCCACTGAATTGGCTCATAAGATTCTTAGTAACAGGCAGCTCATCAAGGCTCTCTTCATACCAGAAACCACAGAGGTCTTGACCTGGAAGAAAGCAGTAGATCATGGCATCTTGGGGAGAGATGTTGCCAAGAAGCTAAAATCTACTGTCATACCTGATGTGATGCCCAGTATGAAGCTGGCAGGCTCTGCAGCCAGAAGCCAACTGAGCATGGGCTCTGCAGGAAGGAGTCATGAAGACCAAAGTCACCCTCTCCTAAGGAGTGATGATGATAGGCTGATATTCCATTTGATGACCCACAGCTATATCAACATCCACAATGGCCACAAGCTGCTCCTAGTAGATGGGGAGTTAAATGATCTCACTAAAGCCGTTATACAAGCTCAAGAAAATGGATCAAGTACTCACCTGTTGAACGTTAACAAGGATGGTTACAAAGGTCTGGAAATTCTTGAGGAGATAGAAGACTGGGAGAGTACAAGTACTGAAAGGGAGCCCTGTAATGATTTGGCTTTGAAGCAACTTGAGTTTCAATTTACCTCTTTGGAAGAAGAGAAAGAAGTGCCAGAAAATACTTCTCAAGATGACAAAAATTCAGTGATACAAATTGGAAGTTTTCCGTCGAAGTATAAAGAAAAAACTCTGAATCTGAAGGAACAGGAAGAAATTTCTGCAAAGCGAGCTTCCATTCTGAGTGAAATTGATGCTGAATCTGCAAGAGAACAAAGGCTGACTGTAACCAGGAATGGAAATCAAATAGAATGGTCTAGGCAAGAATCTGTTAATGACCCCCTTAGAATCAGCTTTGAGCTGAAACCCAGAGAAGCAAAGGAAATGCTGATGGAGATGGGGATAGATTCCAGTGCTGCTAAACTTTTAATAGGCGAAGTCAAAGAGAGAGCACCTGAAATGGTAAGAGATGGTGTGAGAAGAGAAACCTACATATCTGTGGATGAATCAGAGAATACAGAGAAACCACAAATCATGCAAGAGAAAACTCCAAGAAGGGTGGAATCTGAAGTAGAGAGAAAAGCTGTTACAGATAAGAATTCGTTGAATAAGGAAAAAGCTAAGAACAGGTCAGTGAAAACAGAGGAAATTGTGCCTCTTAAAACTGGAGACGAGGAGCAAATGGAAGAAAGAGAAACAGAAAAAACGGAGAGTGCAAGAGTATTGGAAGTAGAAGAAGGGGATGTGGAAGATTTATCAGTTGATTTCAGTATTAGTGAAACTTCTATGCTACCCAAACATTCCATGGAACTGGGAGAAGACTGCACTTTAACAATGCTGGTGGCACAACTCCAAGGTGGGGGTATATACCATAAGCAGACGGGCAAGAATCTTCTTCTGAATGAAGCCATAGCTTGTGGTGTAGTGTCCAGCCACACAGCTGTTAAACTGATGGAGAAAATGAAAATGTTCAATGGCTTCTTTGACTCTCACACATGCGAATCGTTAACCACCGAAGAAGTCATTAGTGAAGGTCTGATGGATGAGAAACTTCTGCACAAGGTACTCACATCTGATAAAGCTATAAGTGGTGTTCTCGACCCACGTAGTAATACTGTCTACTCTGTCAAGGATGCGGCTGAGGTTGGCCTACTGGATGAGGAAACAGCATTGAGAATTTTAGAAGGACAAGTAGTTACTGGAGGAATTGTTGACTTGAAACGAGGCAAAAAAATATCAGTCACTTTGGCTTCAAATCTTGGCTTGGTCGAGCCCTCTAGTCAAGAGGAACTGATAAAGTTAGAGAAAGCTTCTAAAGGAAAAGATGCTGAAGATGAAACTAGACAGAAGCTCATTGGATTACAGGCTGAAACAAGTGGAATTATGGATCCTAAAACCAAAGAACCTTTAACTATTGTCCAGTCGGTTGAAAAAGGGCTTCTCAGTAAGGGGAAAGCCCTTCAACTCTTGACCAAACAGATAGCAGACGGAGGAATTATTCACCACATGTCTGGAATGAGACTTTCAGTAAATAATGCAATGAAACATGGATTGATTGATCAAGACTTGTGCAAAGAACTCATAAAGTCTGAAAGTGTGTGTCTGCACCAGTATGTTGATCCAGAAAGAAAGGAACTTGTATCCTTACCCAAGGCAGCGTCATTAGGGCTAATTAACTTGGACTTTCACGGTGAAGTCCAAGAAATACAGGCTTTGAGTGGAAGCATTATTGACCCTGTTTCTGGCCAGAGGCTGGCTTTGTCTAAAGCTGTAAAGGAAGAATTGTTATCTGAGACAGTTGTGGAAAAGGCAGTGTTGTCTTCTGAAATGAAACACGGAATTGTAGATCCTGAGAGCTGTATGATCATTCCCTACTCAGAATTTATAAAGAAATGTAAAATTGACATTGAATCTGGACAAAGGTATCTGGAGCTCATTCCCTTCCGAACAGTCAAGGACAGGGTGACAGGGAATGCTCTGACGTGTGCTCAGGCTGTGAACCTGGGGGAGGTAGATTTGTTGCCCACCTTGAGAGTACTGCAGGCTCAAGCAGACACTGGTGGCATAGTGGATGGTGCCACGGGCAAAAGATTGTCTCTGATGTCTGCTTTGGAACAGGAAGTGGTGGATGAAGAAATGGCGAGAATCATTGCATCGAACCAGATGATGGCTGGAGGGATTGTTGACACTAATAGTGGGGAGAGAGTGACTTTAAAGGAAGCTGTTGAGAGAGGATTAGTCAGCCAAAAATTAGCTGTGGCCATGCAGGAAGGCATTTGGATACTCAATGACAAGTCTGATCCTGAAGAGCGGAGAGAATATAAACACCACTCCCAGCAGCTACTGCAAAATGCAGCACCCAAAGAGGAAAGCTTGGCCATGGATAGTCCTGCCACGGAGATGACTGTTGATGATGAACACAAAGCTAGATGCGAAGCAATGGGCTACAGTGCAGCAGGAGATGCTGATTCTGACCGATTCCATAAGACAATGAGTATAATGAAAGAAGAGGTGCTGAAATCACTTCCTCTTGAAACTTCAGAGGACGGTGTAGTGGGTCAACTCTTAGGAGAGCCTATATTGTCCCCCGAACGTCCCTTAGTATTAAGCACAATACCTGTATCTCCAGATGCAGCATTTAAGACCCAGAAAAAAGAGATCAGGCAAAGCAGATCACAGGAATCCTGGAAAGAGGAATTGAGGGAGAGAGTAGAAGTAGCTGAGGAGACAGAAGAGGAAAGAGAGAGACCGGAGGTAGGGAGAGATCAATCATTTGCTGGTGAAATGATGCATCAGAGTGTTGGGGACAAAGAAGGACTAGAGGAAGCCTTTTTCAATGAAGATGGGGTTCTGGGAAAGACAGAAGCTACAGCTATGGTTTCTGAAGTAGGTCAGAGAAGCTTCGATGAGGAAACGGAGGGGTCAAAAGCAGTAGAGGCAGCATCAAAAGAATCAGTTTCTATGGATCAAAGAGAGGAAGGAATAGTCTCCATAAATGCTAAGGAATCCTTCAAGCTCCCAGTTGGTGATAAGCATACTGAAGACAAATCTGTAGATGAAATAACAGTGATGCATACTGAAACTACACCACAGAGACCAGAGGCAAAAATTCCTGAGATCAGAAGTCTTGGTGCTCCAGAAATGTTGAGTGAGGCTGATCTAAAACCCATGGGAAAGAAGAAAACTGAGATAAAGAATTCAAAGCAGATCAGTATCCCAGGAGAAATCACTAAACCAGGGAAATCTTCGAAGGAAAAACAGTCTCTTCCTATCGCAGATTCCAAAGAAACTTTGATGAGAAAGATCAAGGAGGAATTGATCTCAAGTATTCAGGAATCAGTGTGTGAAACAGCTGGTGGGTTGCTGAGTGGTGTAGCTGAACAAAAGCAAACAGAGATTAGCGAGAAACAGATTCCTGAAAGAGAAAAGGAAGCAACTGCATTGGGCCTGAAAGAGAATATCAAAGATGATCAGAAATTCAGCATTACCCCAAAGAGAGATGCACTCCAAGAGACAATCGGAGAGGAGGTCAGAAATGGCGAGGCCGCCTCTGTAACAGATAAATCAGAGGAAAAGATACCTCAAGCAATCACCAAAGAGGAAACCAGAGATCTGGTATCCCCCACAGTATGTATCGCAGAGAAAAAACCTCCAGAGTTAATTACCAGAGAGGAATCCACAGGTGATCTAGAATCCTCTGTAATCCCTGAACTAGAGAAACAAACTCTGAAAGAAACAACCACAGAGTTCACCATGTATGAAGCAGGGTCCTCTACAACCTTCAAATCAGAAGGAAAGACACCCCAGGAAATAACCAGAGAGGACAGCATCGGTGATCAAGAAGCACGCTTAACTATGGCAGACAGGGAGAGATGGCAAGAACCTTCCAGAGAATCTACAAAACCAGCCAAGGTAAATGGTGGTTGTTTTTTTTTAATTTCTGGGTATTTATGTATATTTGATATAAATGAGCATGATTTTGGACAAAGTTGACAGCAAGAAGGATAAATGTAGTGAATGTCGGGGACCTATTGGGAGTTGCAGCCCCAGAACATAGTAACTGAAATTGACTTGGCAAATGAAACTGTGATGTATTGGGGGAAACATTTGAATCTCAGTTATATTTTATGAGAATGTTACTTAGAAATGACGGATCCATAAGCCCATTGTTTAGCAGTTTGATGATAACACTGCAGATTTGTTGCTATTTTTAAGTTTTGTTGGGAAAAGAGTACATTTTATTTCTCTGGTGTAAATCTTGTAGATAAGATTGGCAAGTGAGCAGTCCCTAATGTGGAAAATTGCTGAGAGAGAGAATGCTAAGATTCCTTTCAAATATCTCATTCTGATTTACTTTGCTCTCAAAATCTGAAGTATGTTTTGTCTTTTGACTCCACAGGCTGTGTTCAGCAAACAGCTGTGTCTGGAACATGATGAGAAGTTGGTGTCTTATCTGTCCATGCTTCGAGATATTGAGATGAAAATTAAACAGGTTCAACCTGTGGAGCTGAATTTAGAAGCGCTGCAAGACCTGCTGCATCAGGCTGAGGTCAGGGGGGGCCACTGTACTAAAATTAGTCCAGCAGCAATGCTCTGCTCTCCGGGTTAGTTCTTTTAGGGTGGTTTATGCACAGGGTCACTGGGCTTTAGCAGCTGCTCACTGTTTCTTGTGAACACAATGTGGAACTTTAGTCTGGGATCTAAAAGATATTGAAATGCAAACACAGAGCGTCTATCTCTCCAGCTTTATTTCTGGCTCAAGTCTTCGTCCGTGCTTAGACAAGACATTCATTTAATTCACAGTTGGGTTTGCTGTCTGGAATGAATTGTTGTAACCTGGCCAGATGAGAAGAGTCGGTAGAATTGGTGGATGGTAATGAATCATTATAGCAGATACGCATATTGTTTGAATCCAGTTTCTTCCAGCCTTTGTGTTACTGTGGCTATGTCTCCACCACAAAGAAAAAACCCACGGCGTGGAGACCCAAAGCCTGGGTCAGTTGACTCAGGCAGTGTAGACATTCGGGCTAGGACTGGAGCCGGGCTCCGAGACCCTCGCTCCAGCCTGAGCCCAAATGTCTACACTGCTATTTTTAGTCCCCGCAGCATGAGTCAGTTGACCTAGGGTCTGAGACTCAGTGTGGTTTGAGTTATCGTCTTTTTTTTCCCAGCGTAGGCGTACCCTGTGAATGCTGGCAGTGAGAGTATGAAATCACTGTGTCTTGGACTTAATGACACTGTCTTGCCTCAGGTCCTGGATGTGGAACTGAAGAATCTGTCCTCTCCAGTGAATCAGGAGCTGGAGTCTGTCAAGTGGATTGTGGCCAACCAGCCCCAAGAAGTCCCTGAACAATTGCTGAAAGCCTTGGAGAAAGATGCCAAGAACCTCCAGAAGTCTTTTCGCTCAGTGAGCGATGCCTTGGAGGCCTGGCTGCGAAACCTGAACAGTGCTGCAGAAACTGAAAAGGTACAACTCACAAACAGACTTTTGTCCTCCCTATGCTGCTTCAGCCCTATACTGAGGGATCTCTGCATTCATTCCTTCGTTAGTTTCCTTGTTTTAATTAGTGTACTTTTCGTTTTAAGGCTAAAGTCTTAACACGGCATAAAAGGCTTGAGGGTGAACTGGAAGAGCTGCAGAATTGGGTCTGCAATACCACATTATCTCTGGACAGCAGTGATTACCACAATGCAACTGATGGGAACAGCTTGAATCTCTGCCTCCAGCACTATAAGGTAGCCATAGCAACACCCCTAATCCTGACAGATAAATTGTGGCCTCCTCCAGGGAAGGGAGGTGGTACTTTTAATCCAGCCTTTCTCGATTCTTTGTGGCTTTCCCTTTGTCAATTATTGTGCAAGGAGAAGCCAATATTCTAGCTGGTTTTTTAGTCCTTGTGCTCTTGGGAGCATGAGTATTAATGCCACGCCGGGGTGAAAAGAGCCAAGGTTTATTTTTCCGCCTGTTTTGTCTCAGCAACAAGTAAAATGTCCTATTGCTGCTCAGCCCTTCAGAGACCATAGGGAAATAAATACAAAAATAAGTAGCGGTCTCCTCCAGAGCGTGACCTGGAGCCGTTACAGAGCGCCACAGTCTCTTGGGGGTGGGGCTCGGACTGGGCAGTGGAGGCTGTCCTCGCGACTCACAGAGCTCTGCTTTTGAGACCCCAGCAATGTGGGGCCGGGGAAAGGGGTTGGAAGAAGAAGTAGCTCCAGGTGAAGTTTTTGCTGCTCCAACATGATCTGCAGAATGAGGAAGCTGGAGAGGCGTGATTGGCATGTAGACTGAACAGTCGCTTCTGAATCTGGGTACATCTCCCGCCCTGGACCGCACACACCGAGAGAAACTGGGTCTGTGACTAGGCTGCCAATGACAGGATGTTGTTTTTTTTTTCAAAGCCGTTGGGAGATCTGATATAAAGCGAAATGAAGAGACATGGGAAAACAGTGCTTTCCACACACTGTGTTACTCCTGTGCTGTTGAACGTGCTTCTGTTCGGGCTTCTCTGCACAAACACTTACCTGGTGGCAAGCTGGGGTGTACATCTCCCTCGCACTAGCCTGCCACGCACTAAGTGTCTGTGTGGACCCTCCTGCCGTGTGCTAAAAATTGCCTGTGTGCTTTGATCTAAGCTGCTTTGGAACAGGAGTAGGTTAAAGCACACTACAGAACATCTAGTGCTTGGCAGGAGGCTTCACGTGGACACTGTGTGCAGCAGGGTAGTTTTACACCCCAGCATGCTGCAAACGAAGTGTTCATATAGACAAGCTCTTAGTGTCTACTTGGGTGCCTGAAATATCTTGTTCTCTAAAAGGAGATCTGGCTGGAATCTCTGCTTCTGAGCTGTAGGATTCACTTTACCCATGGGTCTTGTCCAAAGCCAGCAGCGTAGGAAAGTGCACACAAACAAGAGTCGCTTCACTGATGAGCTTTTTCTCTCTTCTGTTCAGGAGTTGAAACTGACCCTTGCTCACACCAAATCTAAGCTCGATGCAACTGCTTTCGACATTCAGTTCTTTATCTCTGAGCACGCCCAGGACTTGACCCCCCAACAGAGCAGGCAGCTGCTGAGACTGCTCAACGAACTGCAGAAGTCTTTCCGGGACCTTTCTGAGCGTGTGGCAGCTGAGGTGGAGGTCCTGCAGGTCTGTCTCCGGCAAGTGGAGCAGACTGATGAGGTGAAGGTCATGAGGCCTGTTGTGTTTTGTTAACTGAGATGTTTTCAACCTTAAGAACATGCAGTAAAACACTTGCTGTTCTGGGTTCCGGTATTGGGTGCGTGCCTTTGTAATGATTCGTGGCACAGCAGGAGTTTCTTCAAAAGACTCCATTACTCCTTTCTATTCCCCTGCCCATCCCATCTTTCAAGGGAGTGAGTTTCTGCCTTCCCTCTGGAGGGCTCTAGTCAATCCCTTTGGCTTTCAGCTCTGGAAACCTGCCTGAGTCTAGCTGAGATCACACATGCATGGATTTAGTGGACCCAACCTAGCTCCTATAAGGTCCACATCAGAAAATAACTGCACAAACTGGCAGTGTTCAACCCAAATGTTAACCAGCGTTGCTGGTTTCTCAGTTTCCTTGTACAGTTAATGGTCTGTAGACACGAGAACTGCCCTTTGAATAATATGTAAATGTCGTGGCACACAGCAGCCACCCACAAAAGCTCCTGGTTCTCTGCTGTATTCCTGCAGCCCACATAACCGCATGGACCTTTTCACTCCAGACACTATTAATACTGAAATGTTTTTATTAACAGTTGCTCTCAATAACACTCTGCCTTTGCCGTCTCTTTGTGTGTATTAACCAGTTTGCTTTGCTTTTTCAGATTCATTGTGCACCCATCCTAACCCAGGAAGATCTCGCTTTGCAGCTGAAGAGCTCTTAAGAGCGCTTTTTTGAATTGCTTCTGTTGTTTATCTTAAAGAGTGAAAGAAATGACCACAGCATTTTGCACAAGTTTGTATGTTTAGTTGCTACAGCATCAGAAGAAACTTTTTTTTCCCCCTGCTGGCAAAGAGAAGTGTTTTGTGAGGACTGTCAGGGTCACACATCATGCTCAATTGCTCAAACAGGCGCTTCTGTATTGTGCACTAGTGGCAAAACTTAGGAATTGGATCAGTTACAGAAACGCATTGTCTCCCCTAGGCTCTCACACCAGCCCCAGTGTCAAAAATAAACCTGACTTGGGTCAGTCAATGCTCCAAAGCTGCAGCGCTGCATGATGCCATCTTGTTACGCATGGCCAGCCTTTCTAGAGATGGCATTATGCGGCTTGCTGGTATATTTTAAATTTCTGGAGGTTGAGAGAAAGGAAAAAGCCAGAGCAAGTTTTGGTTAATTGTACCAAGGAGGGCTGTGTTTTGATTGTTGCCCTCTATGGAATTGTTAAACACTTGTGGCATGGTCTCCCATCTGTGAGGAGAGAAGAGAAGACAGCTTGAATTATAGAAAAATGTGTATTTAAAGAGATTCCCTTCCTTCAAATACTATTGGGCTTTGATACACATTCATGCAGCCTATCTGACTGACTGAGAGCAGAGGGTGTCAAAAGGTGTTTTCTGTGCTGCCTCCTATCCTGTCAGGTGCTCAGACTGTAACTCTTCTGCGTTGCTTTTCAGAGACATGGTGGCATTGGATGAATGGTGTGCATTAAACTGCCTCCTCTCTTCTCTTCCCCTCAACACAGACTCTCCAGGAGCAGCAAGCAATGCGCAGTCAGAAGCTGGAGGAGCTCTGCACCTGGCTGGGCCAGGTGGAGAACACGCTAACAGATCAGCAGAGGGCAACCAATGAAGGGGACCTACCTATGCTGCAGCAGAGGCAAAGTGACGTTAAGGTCAGTGCTAGGATAGTTGTGGGGGGCAAGAAGGGGGCAAAAAAGGTGCCAGCTGCCCAGATAGCACAGAAAAGTTGTACGATTCTTCCATAATGCTCGTAGGACCTGCAGAGGAACATTCAGAACCGGGCCGCCTCTTTCATGGGTGTCTTGAAAGCAACCGAAGAGTTCTTAGAGGAGAACAGGGCCAAGATGAACCCTGGGGAGCTAGCAGCGCTGCAGGAGAAACTCCGCCTCGCAAAGGAGCAGTTCCAGTCTCTGCAGGAGAGGACTGAAGTGGCCCAGAAAGAACTGGAGAATGCAGTGACTGCTGCAGTGCAACAGGAGACGGAAAAGGTAACACATGAAGAACGAACGGAGGGGGGACTTTTAATGGAGGGAAGTATTGCCTAGTGGGTATGCCACTGAACTGGGAGTTGGGAAACCTGGGTTCTGTTCCTGGCTCTGCAACTGTTTTTGCTTGGTGACCTTGGGTAAGTCGTGTCACCACTCTGTGCCTCGGTTTCCCCGTCTGTAAAATGATGGTAGTGACTCCCCCGTAAAGCACTTTGAGAGCTATGGATTAGAAGTGCTGGGTATTTATAGTACTAATACAATAATCATAGTAATGTAAAGCAGCACAGGGCAGAGAAAAAGAGCCTTGCTCTCATGTCAGGAATTGGTAATAAGCTTCCAGGGCAGCCTTTTGAAGTAAGTTGTTGCCTCTGAAAATCCAATAGTGTCTCAACTTCCCCAGATAAGCCACAGGGGTGTACCTCAAGGAACCACCCATGTGCACACACACTACTTGTGCACACACTCACATGCTCTGTATCAGAAGCCCAGTTTGGGGCATGTGTTGGCTGAGTAAGACTATGGACTATGTGTTGTGCTGGGCTGAGAATCACAAAATCAGTCAGATGCCAGGATTCTCCCTCGCCCGATGCAGCAGCTTATACAAATACAAAAAGAGCAGCGCTCCTCATCCGGCATATTTGTTGTTTTTCAGGTGAAAGCTGCCAAAGAACTGGAGGAGAACAGGAGTAAGATTGAGTCGCTTCTGAATTGGGTGACATCATTAGAACAGACAGGGGGGCTCTCTGAGCACAGAGCTCGCCCAATGGAACAAGCTGTGGGAGCACTCGAGGGGAAAAGCGCCCAGGACATTCTCGATGGTCACTTAGTGGAACTGGACAGAGTGGAAGAGAACCTCGATCAGCAGTATGAGAGGCTGAAGGTTAGAATGCCGGCATGTCTGGCCGATATTGCATAGATCTTAGTGCTGCCAAGCATGACGACCCTGCCATCCGGAAGTGGTGCTGAATGCATGGATGCGTTCACCTTGCCACGCAGTTGTGTTCCAGTGTAACCGGGCATCATTGCTCAGGTGCTTTAGAAGGGGAGACCCTAGAACTTATGGGATCCTCCTGGCGCAGCAAACGGGAGGACATGGAGATGTAAAAGTGGAGAGAGGCATGTTTTTTGTCTGCCTCAGTTGTGAATTTATTAGTGGTGTGATCCGTAATACAGAGCACTTTACATTCAGGGTTGCAAGATGTTGCTGGCAGGCTAACACACAGGGGAGGGGTTTGTTGTTCGCCAGCACAGTGAAGAGGTATCTGTCAGTAGTTCTGGTGCGAAGGGCTTGTCTGCATGGGGAAGTTAGTGCACAGTGAGCTAGGAGTAGATGTAAAGTGCACTTCTGACTCCACACCCACTCCCCATGTGAACAATTCCTGCGCACTATGAATGCCCCCAGGCAGTTTAGCTTAGCACACTTCCAAAGTGCATTAAGCTCTTGTGCGCAAAGACAAGGTGGGCAAGTAATCTCTTTTATTGGACCGACATCTGTCGGGGAGAGAGACAAGCTTGAGTCCAGTGAAAGGTATTACCTCACCCACCTTGTCTCTCCAGTATCCTGGGACTGACACAGCTACAGCATACAACAAAGTGCCCAGAGGCATTCTCTGTGTCCACACTGGGAATTAGTGTGGAGTCGCTAGTTCACACCTGCTACTGAGGGCTTTTCCCCCAGGTAGATAAGTCCTTAGAGACATTAGATTGGTCACAAGGCAGCATGTTTGTTGTGTGTGTGTTTCAGGCACGCCATCAGGAGCTGCTCTCCCAACAGCAAGATGTCATTCTAGCTGCACAGACAGCACAGGCCTTCCTGGACAAACAGGGCCACAACCTCACACCGGAGGAGAGGCAGAGGCTTCAGGGGAGGCTGGCAGAGCTGAAGGAGCAATACGCAGCCAACCTGTCGCAGTCGGAGAAGCAGCTGAAGCAAGTGCAGGTGCTGCGGGATGAGCTGCAGAAATTTCTGCGGGATCACGGGGAGTTTGAGGCCTGGCTAGAGCAGGCAGAGCAGGAGCTGGAGCGGATGCACAAAGGAGACAGCGACCCTGAATCGTTGAGACCAATGCTTCTCCGGCAGGGAAGCTTCTCGGAAGATGTGATCTCCCACAAGGGGGATTTGCGGTTTGTTACCATGTCAGGACAGAAGGTGCTGGACGCAGAGAGAGCGGCCAAGGAAGAAGGGCCTGAGCTGTTAGCCACGGGAAACGTAGTCAAGAACAAACTGGATGATGCAACAAAAAGATACACTGCTCTCCACTCAAAGGTACAGGAAATACTTTCCAGCTCCGTAGGATAAAGCTTTTAGGGCGTTTCCTCTGTGAGGCACTATAGAGATGGTGAGAGCTGGTACTGCAGGTAACTGGGAATTTACCTGTCAGATATACCCTATTACCTTCTCTCTGACCATTCTCCATCTTCCTACATCAGGAACGCTTACACTGTTCGAACACCTTAAAGGTGTGAGCTCAGAAGAGGGCAGGGACTGTGTTATATGGATCTTCCACCCATATGCTAAAATTGAATTCTCCCTTGGGGCTTGGCTCGATGGCAAGTTGGTGTGTGGCAGGCCAGGTGTTAATCTACAGCACACTAGCATGCGGTCTGCTAACTTGCTGTAATGCGCTGAAAGTTCCCTAGTGGACTTTGACATATTCCCCTTCGAAACTGGAATCTTTACTGCACGATAGTAGCATCCACGTAGCGAGTTCGTGTATGGCAGGCGAGCACTGTGTACGTTCACACCCGTACTCACCATGCGCTAACCTGCGGTGTAGACAGGCCCTCGGTGAATTCTCCCCCATTTTCTTCAAATAAAGGGGGCATGGAAGAGCAGACCATGGACCATGATAGTTCATATCCTTGTCTTGGATTTTATTTCCCTGTGTAGTGTGCCACACTTGGTTCCCATCTGAATGCCTTGCTGGATTGCTACCAACAATTCCAGGTAGTGGCAGAAACTCTCAGGTTGTGGCTGCAGGAGAGTGAAGCAGCTGTAGCAAAAGTGCTCTCTGAGACAGTTTCCTCAGACCCAGCAGTTCTGCAGAAGCAGCTCACCAATGCCAAGGTAAGGGACCTTCAGACTGTCTTTCTCCAGGCTGAGAGTACGTCCCTCATGGGCCAGACATCTCACCCTAAAAATCCTGATTTTGATCTCCTGTCATAGGGGTTACATGGGGCCTGTTTAAATTAAGGATGGAACCTGCTAGACCAGTTCACCAGTATGTTGCAGTCTCTTTGATGTATATTATTGCTGACATTAGTTGTCTGGCCTTGTTTTGGAGCAGCATCTACAGGGAGATCTTGCTGAACATCAGGTGCCCGTGGAGAAGCTGCAGAAAGCAGCACGTTCCCTGCTGGAGATAGAAGGAGAGCCAGCCCCCAATCGCAGTCGCATTCAGGAAACCACAGGTACTGGGCAAAGCAGCTGTGTCCATTAGCATGTGCGAGAGTGAAGACAGACCACAGTTAAAAAGGGACGCAAGTCCCCAAGTCAGATGAGTTCAGGAGAACACAGGATCAAAGCAGAGGAGCTACTGCAGTAATAGCAACTTGTCTACAATCCCTAGGTGCGCACGCACATGCCAATACGGCAGTTAACCATCTTCCCAGACACCTCCTGAGGCTGCTTGTCTCCTTTGGAGGCTCCTTACTTCTGCTTATGTTGAGAAAACAAAGGAGAAGGGATGTCTTGAGCAACAGGCAGCTTCTGCCTGAAGTAGTGAAAAGAGACCTGTTGTGTTTAATATCAAGACAATACAGTAGACCCCACTGAAATGGTCCTATCATAGTCTTCCTGGGTGACCATGGTTCTGTGTTTTCATGTATGTTTCTGGTTAGCCTGTACCCACATCTCTTAACTCTAGAGTGGGAGCAGATTACCCCACTCCTGCTACTGCAGGGTTCTTACACATTCCCGCGTAGCATCTGGTGTGGGCCACTGTCGCCGACAGGACACTGGAATAGATGGAGCTTGGGTCAGTTCCTGTGCTGCTGCTTTCTCTTTTGTTTTCCTAGTGAAGTTTTTCCTGTTCTCTCTAAAGAGTTCAGTAATCTAACCTTCGCAGCTCCAGCCCCTCTGGGTGATTTGGCTAGTTATTTGTGTTGGGGATAATCCCAGAGGTGACAGTCACTCACCCGCTACTGGTCATTTATTTTATCCTGTGCTGAATTCCCCAGATTCCATCGTGAGCCGTTTTCAGAGCCTTTCTGGTCAGATGGCCGAGCGCTCGGATCTGCTGCAGAAGTCCATCGCCCAGTCCCAGAGCGTTCAAGAAGGACTGGAGAATCTTCTGCAGTCGATGGCTGAGATTGAGAAGAGCCTGGAAAGAGAGCAGCTGGCTTCCCTCTCGTCTCTTTCAATTCAGGAGTCACTTGCCACGAACACTGTGAGATATTCACTTAACTGCATTTCCTAAGGAGTCTGCATTTGGTAGATCGTTCCTCTGTGTCTCGCCAACCTCTGAATTGTGCAGACGTCCTAAAACATTCTGTGCTTTAATTGTATTGAATGCTCAAGTCAGTAAGCCCGTTTGAAAAGGGAGCGTTAAATCCATCCTTTACCTGAATTCGCTGAACTAGGAAATAGAGCCACTGAAACTGCTTACCTGCCTCCTCCGCTAATGAGCAGCGTTGAGAGACATTAACGTAGCCTGGAGAGGAAATCCCTGTCCAGAAGCAGTGGACGAGGGTAGACTGACAGTTAAGCATGAGCAGAGGCAGGGAAAAGCCAAAGTCAGACACAGTGGGGAAGGAAGGCACAGGGAGGGACTGGGGGTGAAAATAATCCACGTGAATGTTTCTGGTTATCTAGAAATGTCATTTGCTTTAAGAGTTCTAGTTCCAAAGGGCACCCCAGCCAACTCATGCCACTTTGCTTTTCTCGGGGTATGTTCTAACAACAGAAGTTGAAGCAGGACATCGCCAGGCAGAAGAGCAGCCTAGAAGCCACCCGAGAAATGGTGACTCGGTTCATGGAAACGGCCGACAGTGCCACAGCCTCAGCCCTGCAGGGCAAATTGGCCGAGGTGATGGAGCATTTCAACAAGCTGTGCTGGCAGCAGCAGGAGAAGGAGAACGTACTGAAGGGCCTCCTCCCGAAGGTGGAGCAGTATGAGCACCTCTCCGAGAAGCTGCAGCAGTTCATGGAGAGCAGAGCTCGCATGCTGGCTTCTGGAAACCCGCCGGATCGTGACATCGCTCACTTCTCCCAGCAGATCCAGGTGAGAAGCAGGGTTTTTGTGCCTAAAAAAGGAAGGCGGCCCAGACTATGAGGCTTTTGTGAGGAGCCTTTTGCAGGCAGAGCAGAGGGATTTGTGCAGAGTAAATAACCCCCTGCCTTCATCCTAGGCCATTGGGACCTGCACTTACAGTAGCTGTTTGCTCAGCCGTTGGAGAAAGGGAAGGAGATGGGGGCTTTGCAGCTCATTGCTGTTTCACTGCCCTGTGTGAACAGTCTAGTGGCAGTGCTAGACTAGAAAGACAATTCTGTCCAGTCCAGCTGGCTGGCGGCAGAGAACTAAAGCAGTGAACTCAGACCAGTTTGATGAGACCCAGTGCAAATATAGCAAGACCTCACTGGCTGAAAATCTCATCCGTTAATACTGCAAAATGCCTGGGTGTCAGTGAGTGAAATCGCTACCCTAGGACAGTAGTTTATGGAGCAGGGCTGGGTCCATTGCATTGGATGGGACAAAATCATAGTGGTTTTATGGAGACACCAGGGTTCCTGTTAGCTGGGAACAGTATCTGCCCTAGATTCTCTCTGTAGCCCTTCTACCAATTCTGATGTGTGAGAGTTTCAGAAGTTGGTCTGATTCAGGGATAATTCATCTTATTTCCCTGTAGAGGGCACTACATGCCTAGTCAGTATCAAAGGCTGTGTCTATTCATTTCTCCTGTTTGAACAAACACAGGAGCTTCATCCCCACTCTTGTTTGTCCTGGCAGGAGCTGAATTTAGAAATGAGGCAGCACCAAGAGGACCTGGATACTTTAGAGGGTCTGACCACAGAGCTGAGCTCCTCTGGTTTCCCAGTAGGCTCCTCTCAGCACCAAGAGAAGGTTCACAGACTAAAACAGGATTTTGTGCAGCTGCAGAAGGCAGCAAAGGAGAGGTAAGACCTGAGATCACCTGTTCCAGTCCTTCAGGGGCTGGATTGTGGAGACAGCTCTTAAAAATTGGAGGATGTGCTTCTCACCGATGATGGAAGTTACTTAGCAATTGGGAGGGAGCCTACTAAGGTTCGTTTTTGCTTTGGGGACCATTCGTTAACTTCTACCTCTGCTGTCCTCCTACACCACACAACTTAATGCTGTCATCTCTCACTGACATTTTCAAAAAGCACGGCCGGAGGCGTTGTGAAAATTTGTATGCTGCAAGAGCCTCTGCCTCGTGCTTTCTCAGCATTCAGGGACTGCCACGAATCAAACCCACTCCTGCTGCCCCCGAGGAGCAGATCACTGTATTGTGGCAAAGGCTCATTGGCCAGCGAAGGAGCGACAGATAATAGCTGCAGAAGGAGCCTCTTCGTTTTTCCTAGCGCACGCGCGCGTGTATGTGTGTGAGAGTGAGTGAGAGACAGACAGACACAGACAGACAATGCAGGGTCTATCTAGAGAGACCAGGCAGCATTTATAACAGGGTTAAGTTAAAGAGGGTTTGTAAGACCTCTTTCACGATGGAGAGCAGCAAGATGGGTGAAATAAACTGCTACATGATGTTATAAGCCTCACTTCCGTTCGGATGGTGCCTGACAGAATAGCAGAACGCCCAGGAACCTCAGCTGTCTTCTAAAGTGTGAGGCCGTCTCCTGTCTTCAGGTTCCACCGTGATTTCAGAACTGCCGTGAGGGCAGTGAAGAAGGCAATGGATTTCATGGGTTACGCAGCGCTGCACACACGGAGCCACTGCAAGTGCGTGCTGTTGTAACCGGCTCCCACAGAAATCCCGCCACATGTTGCTCCTGGTGATGTGGTGAGGCAGGGGTAAGGTCTGCCTTCACTGCAGCCGTGGGGCATCTGATTGCATTTGTGTAAACATACCTGAGCAAGCTTGAATGTCACTAGCTCAAGAATGGGAGCAGTGAAGCCACTGCCCGAGTAATTACCCAGGGTTCCAAGTGGGCCTGTACGGCCCATACTGCCGTGACTTCACTGCTCTAGTACCCGCGCTGGTTAGCGCTTGCTCAGGTCTGTCTGTACGAGCTGCCGTCGCGCCCCGTGATTGCCATGTAGACATACCCTAGGCCTGCTGAGCTTCCCTACTTTCCCTGAATGCGAGCTGTTCTCGGAGGAAGGGGCAAGAAGTGATTGTTACAAGGTCAAGAGCAATATGAATGAGCTCCACTTCCCTGATAGCTCTACTTCCCCATGCCAGGAAGTCATGGGGCGAGCCACAGATTAATAGTGTCTCTCTCCTCAGCCTCCTCTCCCAGTCATGATCATGTGGCATATTTGACCACAGGGATTATCTGCCTTCCATTCGTTAGCATGCAGTATGCCAATGGTGATGGCACAACAGTGGAAGAGAAGTATTAAAGGAAGCATGTGGCGGTTCTCGGGGTACCCAGGAATGAGGGTCACCTTCTTACCCCCTGGCTGTAGTGAGAGGTAGACTTGGCCGCTGGCTGTTGGCTCCCTGTCTTTGCCTTGCAGCTGACCAAGAGCTGCTCCTCGAGTCCCTTTGAACTATTCCCCTGCGAGTCCCAGCCCTGACATCGGCTACTCGCAGTAATCCCAGAGCCTCTGCTCCCGAAGGAGCCGGGTCCTGCCTTGTGCAGGAGGTCAGACTAGATGATCATAATGATCCCTTCTGACCTTAAAGTCTATGAGTTTGCTGGTTTTACCGTAAACCACCGCTCCTGTATAACACAGAGCACCTGTGAGCGCTGTCTTTAAGAAAGAAGTCGGTTTAGTTAAGAAAGAATAGAGATTCAACCAGGAACAAGGGAGTGTGGTGAAAACAAATGGCAACGATGCAAACAAAATCATAAAACCTGAACTAGGGCCTGTGCTTATTAATAGTTCCTTTTCCTACCTAATAATAATAGTCCTCCCCTCAAAATGTCAGTCTGTTGCAGAGCTGACTGGCTTCACAAAAACCAGGATCCAAACTGTCATGAAAACACCGCTGCTCCACAAAATGTCTCCTGAGTGAGTGGATGCAGAGGCCTCTCCCCACTCAGTGTTATACTGAAAGTCTGTTGTCTCTGTTCGTAGACAGGGTGATACCTTGCCTGTTCTTGTTCTACCTCCAAGTGGTTTCAGTTGTTTGCACTTGTATTCTTTGGTGTTCCATTGACTGATCTGTGACAGGGCAGAGCGAGACAATTGAACCTTGCATGACATCACCAGCTAACCAAGGAGAGAGAGCAACTCCCTCCTGCATGAATAAACTGCCACCAAGTAGCTAATCCCTGGTGACTCCCCTTAACTTTAAGACCCTAAGGGCATAAACGTCAGTATAGCTACCTTTTTCCTTCAGTGTACGCACATCACACCATGATTATGAATGTTGATAAATTGCAAGCTTTCAATAGAGACCTTACATGTTACCCAGTCTGCATAGATACCCTATGAACAATGTATTTGATGTAGTGAGTTTGTCAGGTCTGAGATGAGAGTTGTTTGCAGAGACCTGGGCACCCATTGCCAACGTGCCTTTGTGTCACAAAGCATTTGATTATTTGTAGCTGTTTCTTAGTATCTCTGTCCCTGAGTGTTGCTCCTTATTCTCTTATGGAGCGGTGGCTGCTGGTAGAAGTAGACAGGCAAACTCTTCCTCCTTTTTTCCAGCTGTTTTTACAAACATCCAGGCTTTTCTTTCCAGTGATGAGCCTGAACCTTTGTCCAAGTAGCTGATAGCAAGGAAGTGAATCCAACCACCCTGTGACTTGCCAGCTCGCTGCAGGCCACTAACCAGTGCTCTGTGCGGACAGTGGTTTCGGAACTGCTAACCTGGACTTTACCAAGAATATCAGAGGGGGAGCCGTGTTAGTCTGGATCTGTAAAAGCGGCAAAGAGTTCTGTGGTACCTTATAGACTAACAAACATATTGGAGCATGAGCTTTCGTGGGTGCATCCGACAAAGTGAGTATTTACCCACGAAAGCACATGCTCCAATATGTTTGTCAGTCTATAAGGTGCCACAGAACTCTTTGCCGTTTTTACCAAGAATGTGAGTCAGGGTCTCTAGAGGACAAGATGACACTGAACTTGTGCACCAAGGTCATTGACTAAGCACGCTTTACCAGCAAGCAGGGATGCAGCGTAGCTATCGCCGCGTTTTTGGCTACTAGTGAGCGCCGTTGCTAAGCAACAACAACAAAAAACAAGATCACAGAGACCCTGGTGTCCTCAATTCAGGGTTTGGTAATTGCAAAGCGAAGCACGAGCAGCTAACTCTCTCCACCTTTTCACTCGTAGAGAAAAGGATGCATCATCGTGCCAGGAACAATTGGACGAGTTCCGAAAGTTGGTCGGAGCTATAAAGAAGTGGCTGAAAGAAAGCGAAGGGAATGTGCCATCTACAGAGACCTCCCTGGGCACCCAGGAACTGGAGAAGCGCGTGCAGCAAATCAAGGTGGGCGGGGAAAGCTGAAACGCTCTGAGGAGTTGGTGTAGAAGCCAAAGCAGCATGTAATGATTTGCAGGACGTGGTATACTGGGAGCTGTTTTATGCTTGTATTAATCCAGCTACGCCTGGGCTTCCATGTGCTTACATGCAGGGGTGCAGTGCTGTATGTCCGTGCAATGGTTTCTCATAAGTGAGCCTTTACTTGATTTGAAAATGGCACTGCTGAAGGTCTGAAGCCCCTGTCTGCGTGGGACTGTCGAGAGACAGTGCTAGCAATCATACACATCACTGTTAGCTATGGGCTCTCAAACTTTCAATGCATAGTGAAATCTGTGCAGAGTCTTGTATTCATTTTTAAAAGCAATCTGACTGCACCTCTGCTTTTCAGAGGAATTTGGGAGGGGGAACCCCCATGTGCTAGTCTATTTCAATTGCAGTGAAATTCCTTCTGCTGGACATCAGGGGTTACGTCCGGTCACTTTAGTGCTCTCATTCTTCTCTGGGGTAAATAACATCTTAAATCAAGATGTGTCAAGGGTTGTGATTTAGAGAGAGTGCAACGTCCTGTTCACTTACCTGTAGCTGTCTTATCTCAGACAGAAATATAGCAGCTCTCCCAGCTGCTGATTTATACAAGATCCACGTGGCAAGTATAGCGTGCTGGATACCCTAGAAGGCTGGGGGTATAGCTAGGAAGGAGGGTCCTCAGAATCTTAGTTTGAAGAGAGACCTACTAGTTCGGCAATGTTAATTTCCTGCTTGATGCTCTGTAAGTGGTTCATTATAAAGAAACCTCCCTCTTGGACACAGTCTAGAGATACTCTCTTAATCTGCTGTTTAACCATCATTCAGTTTATTATTTGGGAGTCAGTGAGCCACCCTGTGAGTTAGACAGCTGAGCATGCTAAAGCTGAATCCTACATGGATATTAGAGGAGGACTCATGGTGCCTAGACGACAGACACACAAACGTACACCCGGCGTTCTCAGCGGCAGAATGTGTTTGAGCATAAGCAGCGGTGACTCTTTGTTTCAGTCATAGGCCCTCTGGTGTGGGAAATATATAATGTAGGATGCTGGTATCTGATCCTGGTTTTTTAATAGGTTCTCCTGGAGGAATGGACAGGAAAGGGGGCCCAGGTGGAGGAAATCAATCGCAAAGGGACTGCATTAGAGAATTTGATTGTAGAAATCACAGCCCCTGATGCTCAGTCAAAGACAGGTGAGTTACAGCCGTGCCACCCAGAGGACACCTGGAGTGTCCTTGGAGAAGGAGGAGTAGTGGAGCCCTGTCACTTTCTGCACTCCGTTTGCTTTTGTTGTTCTTTAGGTACTTTTATTTAAACCATCATCAAATAGAAAATGGCTTTAAACTTGTTACAAAACAAAAGTCAAGGAGCCAGCAATAGTCTGTGTATCTTAGCCTTGCTCCAAGGCATTTAGGGGCTGAGGGCTCAGCCTCTGGAGAGATTATCTGTCTGTCTCTCTTATATGGAAATGAGCATAAATACCAAACAGCTCTTTTCCAACTTGCGAGACTGACTCCTGTCGAGGATGTGCTTTTAGCACTTCAGCGAACAGCCACCCACGTGCGATCGCAGCCCCTAAACTAAGCAGGGTCAGCCTGGTTAGCGTTTGGACAGGAAACCTCCCAAGGAATGCCTAGGAGAATGCTGCAGGCTGTAGTCCTGATGCTTCAGTAGGTGGCACTCTAAGGCTACATCTACCCTCCGAGCTAGGGGTGTGGTTCCTCTGCTCCTACAGGACCTCTCATTCAGCTGCTTTGAGTATCAGTAGCAGGGCGGCTGCAGTAACACAGGGAGCGAGAGTGGAGGCCCGGCTCAGCCGTGCCGAGTACATACCCACTGTTTCAGGCGGGTTTATGCTCTGCGTGGCTTGGCCATTTGTCCGCTGCCACTAGCCTGCTGCTGCAGCTACGCTGTTATTTATACTCGTGCTAGTTCGATAAGCCCCTCGCTCAGAGTGTAGACTAGCCCAAGAATCGGTACTGAATCAGGTCATCACCATGGTGCTAGGACAATGCTGGAGGATGCTCGCTTTTACATACGATGCTCATTGGACGTGTCGACTGCTTTTCTGTCCATTTAAGATCCCAGGGCAAGAGTTAGGGGACTTAACTCCAACTTCCAGCCTAAATTCTAAATTGGGATTTACCTAACACCTTGATGGGCGTTTCATCTGGAGAAATTAACCTTTGCTTCCTATCCCCAAACATGTTGTATAGTGTTGCTGACCCAGAATAGCGACACTGCTACCTTGATATAACGCTGTCCTTGGGAGCCAAAAAATCTTACTACATTATAGGTGAAACCGTGTTATATTGAACTTGCTTTGATCTATCAGCATGCGCAGCCCCGCCCCCGCGGAGCACTGCTTTACTGCGTTATATCCAAATTTGTGTTCTATCGGGTGGCGTTATATCGGGTGGCGTTATATCGAGGTAGCGGTGTACTGTGTTCCTCCTGAGAGGTAGCTGCATGTAAGTAATAGGAGAACAGTGAAAGATTTTGAGAGGTTTTCATATTGCAATCTCCTAATAAATGGACATTATAATGATTATGATGCTGATTGTTTTGGGTTGCTTAGAAAATGACAAACCTGATCTATAACGTCTCCAGGGAATTTGGGTTTGAACATGGATGGACTTGGGATCATTCCAAAATGAATTCCAAGAGAAGGATTTTCTGAGGAATAATGTTCAAGGCCCAGTTGCATAGAAAAGATGTTTGGTTTTTTAGGTCTGTTTCTTTAAAAGCTTCATTCCATAAGAAAAGAAGAATATAAGGAAGTTAATATCTTCAGTAAAGGTCTTTTGGCTCTTGCAATATCAATCTCTATTCTAAATATGATTCTCATGGATATTAGTTCTCCTGTGGGAATGCTGGTGCCTCCACCGAATGCAAAAATATATATAGTGGTCACGGGCCTGGTGTGTGAGGTAGGGAGCTGATATCTACTTCGTGCCCATAAGCGGAGTTACTGTTGTGGGCTCTGGGGAACTTCACAGCTACTGCTAAACTTCTAAGCTACTTCTAAACTGTCCCCGTAGGAGTGGCTGGAAGAAATGGAAAAGGGGGGTGTTGGCTGCAGGGACTCACAGCTATTCTGTTTTCAGCTATTCGGAATTAGAAGAGAGTGAGGTAGAATAAACAGATGAAAAGCAAAATTGATTGGGAGTCCCAGCTGGGCACTGAGATGTGAGGAGTGGGGAATTCCTGGTGCTGATCCCTTAGCATTAAAAGGGTCTGCGGATTTATTGGGATGAAAAGAATAAGCCACTTCAAAATGACATGTATTCGCTTGGTGGCTGACGTGGTTCGTCTTGTGGAGAGCTCTGTTGTCTTGTGCTGTGTTCATTTGCTCGTGCTCAGGATTTGTCGTCGACAGTGGACAGCCGGAAACGGTTGGGTCTGTGCTGAGTGCGTACGTTCGTTGATAATGTGTCTGTATTCCTAACATGTTTGTCTTGTCCTTTGTTTGTCTCTCTGTCCCTTGCTCAGGTTCTGTGCTGCCCGCTCTAGGAGTGTCAGTAGGCAGTGTAAATGGATACCACACCTGCAAAGGTGAGATCACCAACTCCGTGTTGCAATACAAAGTGGTGTCCGTGTGTTCATTTATGTTTCCATCAGTGCATGATAACAGCAGTCTGTATGGATGTTCCCCCAGGAGATAAAAATTGCAATGTGACACTGTCAGAATCCTAAAGAAAGCCCTATTTCTCTGCAGCACTGTGTAGTAATGGGGCCATGGGGTGGGCAGCTGATTGTGATGTAGGACAGAAATGGCAGGAGAGGAATCCAGCTTCCAGAAGTGACAATAGCTTGACCCCAATCAGCTGGTATTAGAGAGCTGATAAGTGAGAGATTGCTTTAAGAAATGCAATGAAGGTTATTAGTTCTGAGGATTCTGACACCATCTTAACCTGGAATTTTAAGTGTGACTTAAATCACTCGTTAGCCGCTGTGAGTTCATTGGTTCAATGAGATAACCGATGTAAAAAGTTGAACTCAAACTGTGAGTGGTGGATTAAATATGATACTGTTAACATGGGGGTACAACATGCAGGAGGCTGATTTAATGGGAAGTGATTTGCTTTGTTGGGCAAACTGTCAAACTTCATATGTGATGCAACAGAGCAAGTCTCTGGTAGGACAGGTGGTGATAACCTGACACCTTAGGGTCTTTGGTAGATGGAAGGACAGTGATCGTAGCCTCTGGTACCCTGGCACTCGCAGCCTGCATGAGGGTTGCCCAGAATTCTTAGTGCCAGCAGCCTATGTGGGGGGAGTGTTGCCGTCCTTCCGCTCAGGTTTGTTTCTTTGTCATTAGATTTGACTGAAATCCAGTGTGACATGTCTGATGTGAACCAGCAGTACGAGGGACTTGGGATGGCCTTGCGGGAACGCCAGGAGCAGCTGTCAGCCATGCTGGAGAAGATGCTAGAAGTCCAAGAGGAGGCAAGTTCAGTGTTGAAGTGGCTGGAGTCAAAGGAACGGACCTTGTCAGCCCTTGAAGCTTCTTCCTCTCCTACAAAAACGGAGACCATGAGAGCCCAGGCTGAGCATAACAAGGTAACTTGTCTCTCTGAGCAGGAATAAGGACCAAGTTTATCATAGTGACTAGGTCATTCTCTGAGACATGCTTTACAGCACTAGGTTGGGAGGAACCAACAATAGCCTGTTTCTAAAGAGAGTATTTCATTTTGGGAGTGCAAGTGGTTAAATGTAGTATGAACAAGCACCTGAAGGGGGGACATACGTCTTCAGATATGTCAAAGTTTTGTTATGAAGAGAACTGTGCTCAGTTGTTCTCCATGTCCACCGAGGGTAGGACGAGAAGGAAGCGACCAAGGCCTGGTCCGCGCTAGGTTAGGACAGCATAGCTAAGTCACTCAGGGCTGTGAAAAATCCACACCCCTGAGTGGCATAAAACCGAGCTACGTCCCCATATAGACAGCACTAGGCCAAAGGAAGCATTCTTCCATCAACCTACTGCCGCTCAGGGAGGTGGATTACCTATGCTGATGGGAGAATCCATTCTGTCAGTATGGGTAGTGTCCACACTGATGTGCTGCCGTGGCGCAGCTCTGCCACTGTAACATTTTAAGTGTAGACATACCTTTTAGTTTGCAGCAAGGAAGATTTAGGTTGGGTATTAGGAAGAACATTGTAACTATAAGGATAGCTAAGCCCTGGGACAGGTGACCTGGGGAGGTTCTTGAATCCCAGGCATTGGAGGTTTTGAAGACCAGGTGAGATAAACGCCTGTCAGGGACGGTCTAGTATTCTTAATCTTGCCTCAGCGTGGGGAGAATGGACTAGATGACCTCTTGAGGTCGCTTCCCCACCTACTTTCTGTGATTCTATGAATCTGGTGAGCTTCACCCTTTTAGATATTTTAGACCTATCCTGTATAGGCAGTAGTCTCAGAGAAAAAAGCTGATAATGTTTAGCACCAATTCTTAGGTCATTCCAAATTCATTGGGAAAACAACACACAGTTTAATGTTACACTGAGAAAGGTGAACTTTTCATTTCTTCTTTTCGTGAGGCCCAAGAGAGCTCTAGGTATTAGTAACTAGATGAAATGATTCCATGAAAGTCCAAACACAAAGCCTTGTGCAACTCCAAGTGTAACTACTTTCTTCCTTCAAACTGTGGCTCATTTCAGTATCGCTCTTGTGCTTGAATTACATAGAATCATAGATTATTAGAGTTGGAAGGGACCTCAAGAGATCATCTAGTCCAACCCCCTGCTCAAAGCAGGACCAGTTTCCAAATGGCCCCCTCAAGGATTGAACTCCCAACCCTACATCTTCTGTTGTATGTCTCAGCATGTCCAAAATTTTCTTCATCCCAGGCATTCCTGGCTGAGTTGGAACAGAATTCAGGGAAGATCCAGAAAGTAAAGGAAGCACTTTCCGGCTTGCTGGAGAAGTGTCCTGACTCTCCAGAAGCAGCAAACTGGAAGAAGATGCTGGATGATCTCAGTAAGTTCCCTAGTGACTTAGTGTGATTTTTAAATGTCTCTAAACATCCCTTGAGGATGATTCCAGTTTCCAGGACAATTCCAAAAGTCAGAGTAAAGCAGAGTTACATGTAATTGAATTCAGGAAATAGAGACCATGCCTTCAAGCTGTCTGGCATGCAAGGATGTTTTCAGGATGAGCATTGTTTCAGTTAATGAAGTCTGCATGATGGTTCTACGTTTCAGAGACTTTGCTTTCTTCAGTTACCTTAAAAAAATACCTTGCAGTAAAATCGGTTGCTTTTTTTGAGTAAAAGCTTTGTTGGTCAAAGTAAAATGCTAATGATTACTTAGAATACTTTAGTTACTTACATGATTAAACAAGCTTGTGTATTTAAAAAAAGAAAATTTCAAAACTTGCTAGAAATAAAGTGCGTGTACAGGGTTTCTCCATCCAAAGCTCTCAAAGTACTTGACAAAAATTGATACGTTATGTCATTTTTGTTTGAAAGATGGAATCCGAAGCAGAGAGAAGTTAAATGACTTGCCCAAGGGTCAGGCAAGTCCGTGACAATTGCAACTAGATGTAGATCGCTTGATTCCACATTTCCTGTCCTAACCACAGTACCATAATAGTTAATAATGGAAAATATATTACTAGATTGATCGTGTATCAAACATTACACTGGTCTATCGCATTAGAGTCCTCAGTTAAAGCTGGGGAGATTTCCACTGATAAATTAATAATAAGGAAACGAAAAAACAATGGCTGAATCAAGTGGCAAGTTTCGTAATAGCAGTAAAATTACTGGCTATTTCATTTCCTGTCTTCAGACTCCAGGTGGGCAAGAGCCAATCAGGTGACAGCAGAGCGCCAGCAGAAGCTGGAGAAATCAGCGAACCAACTGGCAAGCTTCCAGGCAGCTGAAGCCCAGCTGCGCCCATGGCTGATGGAGAAGGAGCTAATGATGAGCGTGCTTGGACCCCTTTCCATTGACCCCAACATGCTGAATGCGCAAAAGCAGCAGGTCCAGGTGAGAGAGGGGCTGCATCTGTGCCTCCTTCTTAGATTAAAGAACGAGGAGGTGTGGGCAGTTCCAGTTTGTGCAAAACTCCTCTTGTGATGGATACATTTTTGTGTATAGTTTCTACAATGAGCCTGTGTGTGTCTGTGTGTACACTCTTCTGCTACCGAACACGCTCCCTTAGAGCTTGTCTGTGCAAACCAGCTGGGTTGTAAATCTACCTGTGCTAGCATGCCAGGCGCTCAGCATCTGTGTGGACCTTGCTGACAGGCACTAATGATCCCTGAATGTGCTTTGATCTAGTCCTGTTTCAAAGCTGGGGAGATCAAAGCGCACTTGTCCACATCGGTGGAGTCCACACAGATGCTTAGTGTGAGGCAGGCGAGTTTGGGGTAGTTTTACTCCCCAGCCTGCTGAAGTCTAAATGTTCATGTAGACAAGCCCTTGTCTGAAACTCATTTCGTTTGTACACCTCTACCCCGATATAATGCTACCCGATATAACACAAATTCAGATATAAGGTGGTAAAGCAGCGCTCCGGGGTGTGCGGGGCTGCGGATCAAAGCAAGTTTGATATAACGTGGTTTCAGCTATAACGCGGTAAGATTTTTTGGCTCCCGAGGACAGCGTTATATCGGGGTAGAGGTGTAGCAGAAATGCCCTGTACATACCACATTGTACAATAGCATTGGTCTAACCTATCTTCTCACAGAGATGTCAGAACATGTTGGGTGTGGCTAGTACTCCACCTAACTGAAACTGGTGTAATTTTTTATCTCTACTCTGTGCACAGGGTTGCAGTATCGACTTCTTTGTTTAAAAAAAAAAAAATCAATTCCACTCTCTACAAAGACCTATGTTAATACTATACAGGTCCTGTTAATGCTGGCTGAGAGCCTTCCGATCTACCTCCTCTCTGTGTGGCTAACTCTAGTTACAGATCAGATTGCTGATATGTCTGTAACCAGCAAAACCACAAAATAAAATATCCCGGTTAATATAATTATATCTCTTTGTTTCACTGGTTTACATTGTGTTGAACACCAATAGGACAAATAAGGGAGAGAAGCGAAATACTTTATGGATGTAATTACAGATGCTTCCAAATTTTGTTAAGCTGAAATGTTATGATGAACAGATCTTTGCAGTCTACTTGTAGTCCTGTCCCAGGGATTTCCTGGTTTGTTTCCAGTAATTCTGTGGATAGTTTAAAGCTACTGGAGCTGGGTTTTGCTTTGACGATGTGTATTCGGTGCTGTCACTCTTATACAAACACTTCTGTGTTATTTCTGTTCCAGTTTATGCTGAAAGAATTTGAAACTCGCAGGCAGCAGCACGAACAGCTGAACCAGGCAGCTCAGGGGATACTAACCAGCCCTGGAGATGATTCTCCATCATCGAATCAGGTGCGGGACGAGCTCCAAGGTGTGAATCAGAAATGGACCGAATTAACGGAAAGACTCAACTCCCGCTCCAGCCAAATCGACCAAGCCACTGTCAAGAGCACCCAGTACCAAGAGCTGCTGCAGGACTTGTCTGAGAAGGTTAGGGCAGTTGGGCAGAGACTCAGCAGCCAATCTGCCGTCAGCACCCAGCCAGATGCCGTGAAGCAGCAGCTGGAGGAAACCAGCGAGATCCGGTCTGACCTGGGGCAGTTGGAAGAGGAGATCATGGAGGCTCAGACGCTGTGTGATGAGCTGTCTGTTCTGATTGGGGAGCAGTACCTCAAGGATGAGCTGAGAAAGCGCCTGGAGACGGTGGCTCTCCCTCTTAAAGGCTTGGAAGACCTCGCAGGTGAGTTGCCACGAAGCACCTGGTTGTGGAGTTCAGCTTCTCTGCCTCCTGTTTAACAAAGGGTTATGTGGTCCCTGTGTTTTTAAGAATAGCGAGGAAGGGATCTTCCATGTTTTTTAAATTTGAAAACCGTTCCAGAAAGGGCCTAGTTAGAAGTGCTTTGAGCAGTGCAAAGCATGTGGTATGGTTTTGATTCCCACACGATGCCACCAAGGGCTGGAGGTTGAGCAGAGGGGTGACCTGTTAATTACAAGGGTAGGGCTCATTTTGCCCTTCAGCTCCCTATGCACTCCGATTTTAAGAGTGGTTTTGACGGGATCTGAAAAGAATCTGGCCCCAATTTCCTGTCTGAGAAGAGGGAAGAGGAGAGTGGGCATCTGAGTGGCATCTTCGCTCCCCAACTGGGTTACATATAATGGCCTCATAGCCAAAAAACCCCACCTCTCCGTTTTGTTACTGTCTCCTAACTCTGTTATGAAGTTATTCATGACCTGACGAGCAAAAGGCTGCTGATGTGCCAGGGGAGGAATTCGTTCCTGTTAATCAGAATGTATCTTGCGCATTCAAGATTTTTTTTAAAAAACAATTTCACCTCGTTTATTAGATTCCAACTTAATTGTTACATTCTAATCTTATTTCCATTTCAGCCGACCGGATGAATCGACTGCAGACTGCGCTTGCCAGCTCCCAGCAGTTCCAGCACATGTTTGACGAGCTTAGGACCTGGCTGGATGACAAACTGTGCCAGCAAGCCCAGAGCCGGCCTATTTCTGCTAAACTGGAGAGGCTGCAGTGTCAAATCCAGGAGCAAGAAGAGTTCCAGAAGAGTCTCAACCAGCATAGTGGCTCCTATGAGATGATTGTGGCTGAGGGAGAGTCTCTGCTTCTTTCAGTTCAGCCTGGGGAGGAGAAGACTGCCCTGCAAAGCCAGCTGGTCGGCCTCAAAACACATTGGGATGAGCTCAGCAAGCAGGTCACAGATAGAAACTCAAGACTCAAGGACTGTTTGCAGAAGGCCCAGAAATACCAGCGGCACATGGAAGACCTCCTTCCTTGGGTAGAGGACTGCAGGGTGAAGATGTCAGAGTTGGACGTAACTCTGGACCCTGTGCAGTTGGAGGCAGCCCTTCTGAGGTCAAAGGCTATGCTCAGTGATGTGGAAAAGCGCCGCTCCCTTCTGGAGATGCTGAACAGTGCTGCTGACATCTTGATAGATGCTTGTCAAACTGATGAGGATGAGGTTCGGGATGAGAAAGCTGGCATCGATCAGAAGATGGATGCCATTACAGAAGAGCTGCAAGCCAAGACTGGGTGCATTGAAGAAATGTCACAAAGGCTAAAGGAGTTCCAGGAAAACTTTAAGAACATTGAGAAGAAGCTGGAAGGGGCAAAGCATCAGCTGGAAATCTACGATGCTCTAGGACCTCAAGCCTGCAGCAATAAGAACTTGGAGAAGTTGAGGGCTCAGCAGGAAGTGCTCCAGGCCCTGGAGCCGCAAGTGGATTATCTGAAGAACTTCACACAAGGTCTGGTGGAAGATGCTCCAGATGGGTCTGACTGCTCCCAGCTCTTACGGCAAGCTGAGGATTCCCATCAGGACTTTAAAATAGTGAAACAAAAAGTAAACGAATGCTGTACGCTGATGGAGACCAAGCTTGAAGGAATCGGCCAGTTTAATAACCACGTCCGGGAGATGTTCTCTCAACTGGCAGATCTAGACGATGAACTTGATAGTATGGGTGCCATCGGGAGAGACATTGACAGCCTCCAGTCTCAAGCCGAGGATGTTCGTACATTCCTGGGCAGACTTCAGGGGCTAAAGTCAGACATTGAAGCCTCTGAAGAGGAATGCAGGCACATGCTGCAGGATGAAGGAAGCCCTGACTTGTTAGGACTGAAACGTGAACTAGAGACTCTAAATAAACAGTGCAGCAAGCTGACGGAAAGGGGCAAAAATCGCCAAGAGCAAGTAGAAATGACACTCTCTCGAGTCGAAGACTTTTACAGCAAACTGAAGGAGCTGAATCACATGGCCAGTGCAGCAGAGGAGAATGAGGCACTGCAATGGATTGTAGGAACAGAGGTGGAAACCATCAACCAGCAGTTGGCAGATTTCAAGGTGAGCGCTCCTGATGCGGGGTTGTTTAAGTGGCATTTGCTGGTTAAAGGTTCATCTGCAATTTGACCTGATCTCTTGTGCTATTCTAAGCAGTGCGTTCCTTGCAGAATTCATATAACTTTATCGCTGAAATGCTGTCAGGGTGCTTGGTGCTGTTGGATACAGAGATGGTCTCTGCCATTTAAGAGTTGAGTACCTGGAAGGAAGAGCTGATAACTGTCATGGTCAGATTTGAAAAGTTCCTCATCTCCCCTACCCCTGACTCCCCATACTACACACAATATTAGACTATCAGAACTTCTCTTGGCTTTTTTGGTACAGTACTTTTTAGGGAAGAGACGTGTTTTGGCTCCTTGACCTTATCTGAATCATGATTTTCAGTATCTCCTGAGATGTCCAGTGTAGATCCATCAGTGTATCTGCTAAGTGGGCCTCTCTGCTCAACCCCAGAACCACAACTGTCTTTCAGGAACCTTGGACTCTGATGCATCACTCCAGTTTTTGGGTCTTAGATAAAATTATAGATAGTATTAAACTGTTACAGCTGGGGCTGGGGCTGGGGGCATGTCATTTCCTTTGTCTTATCAGTTTTTTGCTACAGGATTTTTACATTGCTAGTGGAGAAACACTGGAGACCATCAACATATGTGTGCAAAACTTTTAACTGAGCCCAAAAAGAGAAGGTTTTCAAGGTGTTTAAATTGTATGTAGTGTTATGGTGTCAGGGCATGCTGTTATGCTACGTTAATTACATTAGTGCTGCATAGAGATGATGATGCTGTGAAACCTCCATTGCTGATGTGCTCCACTGCTGGCAATTGGTCTGATTTTCTTTTTGCTGCTCAGTGACTAGCAATAAGAGGGTGAACCATTTACTTTTCATCACATAGCTAATTGATCCCATTCAGACAGTTAATGCCTCTGTTACACCATCACAGTATCATGGTCCTCTCAATCCCCTGAGCCTCATCAGTATAACCTGAGGTGTGAACTTAAACCAATCTAGTTATGCTGGTATAACCCTTGTGTGGACACTTTTACTCCAGGGTAAGAGTGGCTTTTTGGTTTAGTTTATGTCACTTGGGAAAGGGTTTAAGCTAATCCTAAGAAAGCCACTTGTATCCTGGAATAAGAATGTCCATAAGGAAGGTTAGACCCAGTAAAATTGTACCTGTGTAACTGGTAACACTTTCCTATAGTGAAGACATTACTTCTGGCTGAATCACTTTGATTAGAAAGGTTTCAGAGGGGTAGCCGTGTTAGTCTGTATCAGCAAAAACAACGAGGAGTCTTGTGGCACCTTAGAGACTAACAAATTTATTTGGGCATAAGCTTTCATGGGCTATAACCCACTTCATCAGATGCATGGAGTGAAACTGAGCTCAAATGGAATGTCCTGACTGGTGTGGATAGCCTGGAACCGTGGTGGTAAGAGGATATTTAGTTATCAGTGGTCCGCATCTCAGTGACTTTGAAGATAACCTTCCAAGACATCTGTGGCTGCTACAGAACAAAGTCAAAGGTACTGCCTCAGAAGGAAATGAGCATCCTTATCAGGAGTCCTTGATTATTCTCAGAGTCCCTGGGACTCTGTTGGGCTGGAATATCTGCTTGCAGAAACTTTCTTTAAAAATGAAACTTGTAGGAATTATTTTAGCTTCTATGTAAAAATTAGAAGAAAGCTTGGGGGGTGGAGGGAATGAAGGCTGGTGGAGAAATGGTAGTTACATAGAGGAAACTCTTCCTATAAACCGTTCATCTAAAGCAGTGGTTCTCAATCAGGAGTCTGGGGACCCTGGGGGGCCACGAGCAGGTTTCAGGTGGCCACCAAGCATGGCCACTGTTAGACTCACTGGGGCCCAGGGCAGAAAGCTGAAGCCCCACCTGATGGGGCTAAAACCCCAGGACTGCAGCTAAAGCCTGAGTAATGTAGCTCCACAAGGAACCCTGTGGCGTGAGGCCCTGGGCAAGTGCCCTGCTTGCTACCCCCTAACACTTTTACCCCCTGGCTTTTATATGCAGAAAACCAGTTGTTGTGGCACAGGTGGGCTGTGGCGTTTTTATAGCATGTTTGGAAGGGAGCTCAGAAAGAAAAAGGTTGAGAACCCCTGATCTAAAGAACTAATGGCATTGGCATCGACGGTGACTACTGCATGGCAGACATTTTCAAGCCTAATTTTATGATTTGTCTCTAAGGAAAAGAGATGTCCCACGTGTCAGCCTGGACACTGAATGATATCACAGTCATAAACAGTGACCATCTTGTCCTGGTGCATGTGCATTAAACATACACCAACTGGAGTGAGAATGACACATCCTGGCTTGTGCATCCGTAATGGGAATTGGGAAGAGAGGATCAGGTTGTCCAGAGGAAGCTTTAGGAAAATGTGTCATAAATTGTCCGTTCACATTGCACTGTTGAGTGTCCTTCCTCCCTCAAGGCTTTACAGAACTTGGCAGGGGAGTTGAGAGAGTGCACACCCTGCCCTGTGATCCAGTCCATGTGAACTGAGCAGAAAGAAATGAACCTGGAAGCCTGCCCCACAGCTGATCTGTAAAACAGCACAAACAGTCGAGCTGGAGTCGTGAATGTTCCCTTTTGGGGAGAGAGTGGTGTAGCCAAACTAGAAACTTCTACAGCACTAGCAAACCTTTTGAAAGTTCCTAGCTTGCTGATGTTGTTGTGATTTGGAGCCAGACTTTGCAGTGGGGGAAGGGTGATCTACGGGTCCAGCTTTTGCTGAGCTCATGGGAAGCTAAAACAATGAAAGGAAAGAATCTGAGTGTGTCAGCCATATTTACACCCTAGAGGGTAAGGGAAGGGAAATCTCTTCGGGCCCCATTCTCAAGACCGAGTAACAATGTTTTGGTTCGTTTCCATGGGTCAGGAGTTTAGTTCCTGAGCTGAAATGCAACGTGAAGTGCATGGCAGATTTATCTGCACTCACACCCAGAGCTTTGTGGTGGGGTCACGCATCATAAGGCTGCCTCCGCTTCTAACAAACAGAAAGCGGTGAGGTTTGGTCTGTCTGCAGGAGGATCTGTTGAAAATACTCTCTTAAGAGGTGCTCAGGTGGAAGCCAGAAACGTATGTGTGCAATTTGGGGGAAAAAATGTTTTTGTTTTTTTGGTGCTTAAAACAGGCTGCAGTCTTTCAATGCACAATATCAAAACAGTGTTTCACTTCTGGACTGGAGACCAGAGAGGTGCGCAGTGTGTGGCCTGGGGGCCAGAGGCAGCCTTTATCATCATGAAATAATGCTGCCAGATGGCTCCTCCTTGGAACTGAATATAGAGAACAAAGCTGATCGCTTGCAGGGTTTGATTGCTGGGGCACCAAGAAACACTTTTTATTTATCTGTCCAGAAGACACAAGTACAAGCAGATTTGTCTTAATGCATTAATTTTATGAACGTCTATGTAAATGATCTGCCTGTGGTCTCCAGGCAGCTTGCCAGCGCAGCCCGTGTTGTTTCAAAGGCAGGCACTCCAGACCCCAGTGCGGCCAGGGCTAGAGTGGTTTCAATAAGGAACAAGAGATATTGAATTCTGACTTTCAGGGACCTCATACAGCTGGTTCAAACTAAGGTTTACACCTAAGGCTTCCCAAGGTTTTTTTCTCAACAAACACCCACCAAGTCTGTTCAAAAAGAGAACTGGCTGCAAAAAAAACTTGTAATGCTGCTGCTTCCCAGTCCCCATGCTCCTTGTCCATTTTGTTCTATCCCTTGCCAGTTTCACACCACAACCAACACAGGAGTTAGGAGAGATTAATCTGAATGCAGCATTTCCAGATTGTTTTAAATCCAGTAAAGAAGCTGAAAAGCGCCTACCAGATCTTGACCGAAAGAATTGCTGTTTACCACAAAAATATTTTTGGTGGGGTGAGGGAGGGAGATTGGAATAGAGGAATGAAGGCACCAAAGGTCATCTTTGTGAGTATATCCCAACTTTCGGAATTATTCGTGTCACTAGCATCCTTTGATGCTAGATACGAACAGGCCTTCTTTCTTTTAAAGAAGAAAGTGGAGAGACAGGGTATGTCTGCGCTGTGGCAGGAGATGTAATTTCTAGTTTGAAGGAACGGTTGCTCTGATCAAGCCAGCACGCTAAAGTTAGAAGTGTAGTCATGGTGGCAGAACTGGCTAGCTGCTGGTGCGTGTGCCTAGGGTTTCAGATGGGACTATCCTTGGGGCAGCTAGCCAGTCCTGCCACTGCTGCTGTGCTCTGTTTTTAGGGCTGTAGCTCAATCAGAGCTAGTGCAGGTATATCTGCTCGAGCTGAAAATTACGCCGTCCCGCTTCAGTGAAGACATACCCTTAGCTCAGAGAATTGTATCTTCAGATCTGTGGTGTCATGAGTCTGTGAACATATGGACACAGCTGATTCATCATTCATATAATAACTATATCGCGTCTAGCACATGAGAGTGATGGAAGTTTGTGGCCATCTTGTAAAGAGCAAACAAACATCAGCCCTGTCTAAAAGGTTAGACCACAGCATTAGGAAAACACAGTGGATGAATCTACTTTAGAGAAGGGCAGACCCGCTTGGCAGAATCATGCCCAGCCTTTCTGTGGAGTCCATTTTCTTCATTCTGAAGAGACTTTGCAACCTGTTAATATCTTTTCTGCATTCCAGTTCCAACAGTGTGAAACTGATGGGTTGCACTCTTTCGACAGGAACATTGACAGGAAACATCCACCAATGGCAGTGCTGATATGAGCTTTCGGTTATTGGCATTTTTCCTCGGCTCTTTCTGCTGTCAGCTCGGGTTTCTCAGATGAACCTTTCCATAGTATTAATGCTAACGATTGAACTCAAACAAGCTCTCGTTAAAACGTTGATAAACAGAACAGTTGATCCAGCTAAGCTTTAACAAGCAGCAGACTCTTCAGGGCGAGTCATTCCAGACTTGCACACTGGAGATGCAGAAAACATACTGAGCAGGTCATGGTTTTTTCTTTGTGCACCCTCAGGCACCAGCAGTCCAAAACTGAGAAGATCCTGTGTTGCAAACTTTCCACCCAAAAACTGGGCAAGAGACCAATGTGCGTAGATATAAGAAGCTGAAAGCTACATTATTTGATGGAAAACCCCCTAATCTGTAGTGTCAGACTGCAAATGAAGGGTACATAGACCTGTTGTTGTTTTATAGTATTATGTAGTGGGCCAGGACTCCATTGCGCTAGGGACTGTACAAACACAAAACAAGAAGATGGTCCCTGCCTCAAAGAGCTTCCAATCTCGAATCCCTCTTTAAAATATTTTCCTAAGAAGGTGGATGAGTCCCCAGTTCGATCTAAGCCAGCAGTTCCATCTGCTCTATAGAATTCCAAAATACATCACATAATGCACCTTGCCTAAGTGGATTTAGATGCTTCCCTAGTGGTTAGAGCTGGGGGAACTGTGAGTTGGGAGACCTGGATCCTGGTTTTGGTTTTGCCATTTGACTCACTGTGTGACCTTGGGCAAGTGACACAATCTCTCTGCTGCTCCCTAGTTTCCTCATCTGCAAAGCAGAGAAAAGGACTTGACAACCTTTTGTAAAGTACGTTGAGGTCGTTACACAAAAGTTGTTACATAAATTAAAGGCCTTTCCTCCTTTCTACAAAATAATGTTGCTGTTGCTATTTATCTGTATTATCCTAACACCTGGGAGCCCCAGTCACCTTTCCCTTGGCCTTTCCTAAACAACATTTCAGAGTTTTTGCATATTGAGAGAATCGCAATTCCTGCTCATGGAAAGATTAGATCAAAAATGAGGCAGACCACTGTCTTTTTCAAAGTTGTACCAAGGAGCAGCCTTAAAAATGAAGTCTGGGAGAGTCCAAAGATCTGTATCGTTCTAATGGAAAACTGCAAAAAAGCATCTAAATTGCTGATGCTGTAATAGAAACTAAACCAGTTTCCTTAGTATTCAAGTAAAATGGGGGCTTATTCAGCTGGCTTAAAGAGAGGCGTCTATGGATGCCGAGCTTGATACCAGGCTAATGTAACAGACTTAAACAAGGGAACCGCCTAATGAAACACAGCTAAGAGACGTGTTACAGCTGAAACACCTCCCCATTCTGTACTCAAAGTGCAGTGAATGTTAGAACCCCCTATCCCCAGTATGGCTGAAGAGCTTACTTTGTCCAACATCTTCTTGGAAAGTTCCAGAATAATGATAAAAGAATGCTTACAAGCCAGGCACTGTTTTGATTGTTACAACACCCAAGACTTTTCCGTGCTTTTTCATGTGCCCAAGAATTGAAATTCCTGATGGGAACCATGGTGGGAAAGCTCTGTACTAGTTGCTGCTAATTTTCCTGTGTCACCCATGAGGATGAAGGTCTCTAGATTGATCCACAGTTGTTTGAATGAGATTAGGCAATGGGTCAGGTGACTGAGACAAAGGATTAGTTGCAGAGAATCCCATGTTGGCAAACCATGTCCTCCAAGGCCAACCTGTCTGGACCCTGGCCTCCAAGAAGGTCCCTTAAAGATGGTCATCACTTCTTCCAAGGAGTTGACATCTATCCTTCTGCTAGAGAAGTATGTTTGGGGAGGAAAGGGGCTGAAAAATCTCTGCTACATGATGGTTTAAACGTATTGACTGAATCAGTGACTTCAAACTCGCAATGGCCAGCTGCAGCAAAGGACTTTTCATCTCTTCATTTCTCCCCTTCCTTAGTTTGTTGAGAAATTACTTCAGAGAAGGAGGAATCCTCAGGCTGGAATGCCAGCCTGCCATGAACAGTTCCTGTAAAGGCACAGTGAGCACTAGAGGAATTAAGCTCGGGGTAGGAAAAGCAAAGAAAAAGAGCCAAAAATGACATGCTGCCATTGGTGCCTGTTACTTGTCAATCATGTCAAGAGTACAGCCCTTGAATTCTGAATTGGCAGAGCATTAGGGATGGGACTTCTGCCGCCTATTTCCAAATTTTGTAGATAAAATTATAACAATCAAACTATATTTTAGGGTAAATCTAAACACTGTTGTGCAAATCCCTAAAAACGTTCTCTGTAACCTTTGTCCTCATGCAATAAATCCTTGTGATGGGTTATTTGAAACCCAAGTTTCCCAATGTTCTGTATTCTTTAACTTAGGCAATACGTACTTTTCAGGCCAAAAATGATCTTGAACTTGAGCATGTGAGAGGCAGAGAGAACTCCCTAGACAGAAATATCTAAAGCAGCAGCTTGATTTTATTTTACAGAGCAGAGGCTCGCAGATCCTTTATGGCTCTGGCACCCTCTCTGGCTGTAAAAACCCCAGAAGGATTCATGATGCACTCAGAGGGAGTGAATAAAACCATTCTAGTCACCTTTTCAATCAGAGGCTGTTCTTTCTAATAGCTCCCCCTTGCCCTGTGTAAAGGGAGATATTTGCCAAATCTGTCATTGTAACACATCAAGGAACCCCCGCCGCGCGCACGCACACAAAATATTCCACAAACCTTCTTTTGGTGAAAAGAGTGGTTGTTTTCTTTGTATATTCTCTCAACTTTTGGGGAGGGTGACTGATTCCATGACACTGTCAACAGCACCACTATTTATAAGAATATTTTGCACTTTTATACCAAGTGCAATACACACATTTACTCGCCCTTTTGACCCCCCCCCCCCAGGAGTGAATAAGTAGGAATAGCTCCCTTACTCCCCCCCAACCTCCTCATTTTAAAAATGAGGAAGCAGAGCCACATAGAGGTTAAGTGAATTCTCCAGCAAGCATGCCTAAATTCTCATCTGGGTCTGGTTTTTTAGCCCTGCGCTGTGGCACTGGTGGCATGAGAGCCACAACCAAGTGGTGTGTAGATTGGATTAAAGTATAGTTTATTCAAGAAAGAATCTATTATAACTGCACCAATTAGAATCGGGAAGGTGGCATACCTAGAACTTTCTGAGTTTTAGATATCATACGGTAGGTCTTAGTTTGAGGACCACTGCCCAAGACGATGCTGTTTTATAGAGAGAGAAGACTCATGCAAGCATAGGGATTTGGATTTGGCACCCAAAGGAGTTAGGATTTACTGTAGATCAAGGCCATGTCAACACTATGGAGCCTTTGCTGGTCTAGCCCCCTAGACATAAGCTGGACTTCACTGGCATAGCTACAAGATGTAGTTGGTGTTTAGTCCTGCTTTGAGCAGGGAATTGGACTAGAAACCTCCTGAGGTCTCTTCCAACCCTAGTACTCTATGATCACCTCTCCAAATGACATGAGCTATGCCAGCAGAAGCACTCTTCTGATGTAATAGTTGCCCCTGCAGTGAGGGGGTTGCTGTCATAGCAATGTCAGCTGTGGGTGTGATTTTTTTTTTCCCCACTCCTACCAGACAGCTTTGCTGACAAAACTTTATAGTGTAGTCCCTGCCCAAGACACTTGTCTGAAAGCTGCAGGTAAAAGTCACTATGATGCTTTCTAGATGTCTTAGCACCAGTACTGCACTATGTGGCTTGGAAGATTAAGTGCAACACAGAAGACAGTCTCCAAAAAGGTAGCTCACTATCTCCCCGTAGCCAGAAAGCGTGCCACTGTCAAAATAGCAATGTGTGAAAGGGTGAATTTTTGAATAGAAAGGTCCTGTTGCATACCTGACTGCATCAACATTGCATCAGGTGCATGTGAATGCAAAGGGAAGCCATGCTTGGGAGAGGAAGGGGAAACTGTTGTTACCCAGTAAAGCTCCTGTTATGGTGAACAGAGTGACAGGGACGAGATGGGTGGAGTTGTTTGATTGTAAGTACTGTTCAGTAACAGTGTACAATAGCATTTCAGTGACATGACCTGCAGAAAGATTGAATCTTGGTGTTTCCTCATACCTACTGCCTATTCTGCTATTGATTATCACCTTTATTGAATAAACTCTCTACGGTAGCATGCAGAAGAGGGTTCCCCATTTCACAAGGATGACATCTGCATTCTGCCTTCACCCTTTAAGTATTAGCAGCAGGATTTGCTCTCTAGTTCTTTATGAGCTGGTTTTAGCCCCTATCTCCAGGATGGTTTACGGGTGTGCACTGCAAAGGAAAATTAACACCCCTTTCAGGATTGCAGGCTGAACCCGAGAACAGAAATGAGTTTATTAGGCAATGAGTCAAAATATTTATGCAGCGTTCTGTGAATGTTATTTTGAGGTAGCGTGTTAGCAGCAGCACCCCATATATGAATGTGCTTCTGTGCTTGAAGATACCATCTCCAGAGCCCAACCTCAGAGCCTCCTTCTGTGCTAGTCTGTGAGCTGTTTTGATGATAGTTCAGCACCCGATCATTTGCTGGAGCCCCAACGTAACTTTGGACTCAAGTTGTAGCGTGCCTCGCTGGTCAGTGGCTTTGGGATGTGGGTGGACAGGGGAGGTAAACTTCCTGTATGAATGTCCCAGCAGAATGCGGTATCTTTAATGGAACGGGGAGGGGACAGTCTGTCTCTTGTTCTCCTGCCTTGGCTCATCTCAAAGTCCAGCTGGTGGTATTTTTAACCCTTATGTGACCCCAAAGGAATGCATGTGGCTCCTTACAGTCCTATTTCTCTGAGCAGCTGGGTGGGGATGGGGTGGGAGGGAGGCAATGCTTTCTCCTGGTTGAACACTTTCCAGACCTGCTTAAAGCATTGCTGGCTAGTATTTTGAGCACCAGCAACACAAGCAAAAATGCCTCCTCTTTCACAGCTGTTAAATCATCTTAAAGGCACAATGTCTCCGTTGAGGGGAAGTGATCTTAGATTGGGGAACAAGAAAACTAGGAAGAAAGCTCAGATAAGCTTCGTGCATTGCACGTTGTAGACTTCAACATGAAAGGTAAGAGCTGATGGTTACCAATCTATGGTCATTTTTACTAGAGGAGTAAGTCCAGCCTTGGTTGAGCTGCTGGAGGGTAGTGGAGAAGTGTCATAGCTCTTGTGTAGTTCTGATTTGGTAATCTGAGAGTATTGTAAATAAATCTGTTTGCAGAGAGAGACGCTTGAGTCTTGGCGCCCTTGTGATGGTCAATGTTCTCATTCCTCATGAGCAGAGGAGGAGCAAATAGGTACTCAAACCACTAGAGATACTTGGAGCAGAACTGGCTTGCAATTGTTCATCTAAAAACAAGTGAATAGCAGTGACCTTGACCGGTCAGTGGAAAGTCAGGAAAGCATTTTGGTCTCTCTTGAGCAGAACATCATGTGCGGGTGAAAACTGAGAGTGGAGTAATTGAACTGCAAGCTGCTGAGAGATGCAATCGAGTAATATTGAGGTGGTTTTGTCGTAATTGGCTTGTTGGTTCAGTAATAAAGTGAGTCTCTTTTGGGAGTCAGCTTGGGTCACTGTTCCAAACCCTCCCACTCACACATGCTGTGTAAACTAATCAGTTTGCCAGGCCTCAGCTGTCCTGTTCTGGGAAGCACTGCTATGGGATGTCTCCCTTTCAAAGGAATATTCCTAACCTGGTTGTATTGATACTTGAAATGAAATACTCTGCATCCATGGTCCATCCCTGATCCAAGGGGTGCTAAAAATACCAACTTCCACTAATACCAGGAACATTGGGCTCTTTGAGAAGGGAGGGAGAGGGGATGAGGTTTGTCTAAAACTGGCAGAGTAGAAAAGGAAGGTGTTTGGGCATTGCTGGTCTGGAGGATAGATTTGCTTCTCCGTTTTCCAGTGCTGTGCAGATGCATGGAGAAGTGTGAGATGGAGCATGTCCTTAGTTACATGCATGTGTGTGTTCATCATACCATCTCTGACTGCGTTCTCCCACAATACTTTGTGTGATCTGATGGTTCAAAAAACAGTAGTACCTATTTGAGTTGCAAGAGAAAGTGTGCGGGTGCCAGTAGAAGACTCAGTATTGTAGAGCAGCTGATGATATTTTAGTTGATTTATCCCTGGCACTTAAAGAACGACCACCACTAACTACCACTCCTAACTAAAAGGAAGCGAGTGACCTTCCAATCCTCCTTCCAGCCAAAGGATCCCCATAATACCATTACCGCACTTCCTCGAGTCTCAAGAAAGTTGCTGTCAGCTAATAGGGCTCCATCTCTTTGGGGCTCCTGCTAAGTTGCTGACTCACTATGTGACTAAGCAGGTAATTTAGTTTCTCCATTTGTTAAATAGGGTTAATCACCTTCCAGGGTGATTTACTCAGGAGAGTTGAGATCTCCAGGGGAGAAGTGGTAGTACCTTTGTTGTGTCTAGATTTGGGACCTCAGAGTGGACACTGTTCAGATCACCCTAAACTTAGTTGTATAAGTGGGATACTTGGTTGCTGCCTGGCCCTTTTCCATCACACCCCGCTGTGCCTCTCCTGCTGTGACAATCAATCAGCTGTTTAGCTTGGGCGGCTTCCTGCGGGGCGTGTTACGGACTGGCATGGGCCTTGTCAGCAGCTGGGAGCAGGGAGTTGTTTATAGTGAAGAGGTCTCGGTGTCGTTTTATCAGACAGACTAAAATCTCTGTTCAGTCGTGTATGCAGCGTATGCACTTTGGAACAAAGAGATTCCCTGTGAGCAGAGCAGGAGGTTTTATGGGGAACTGGGCGGTTGTTATATACAAAAATGGCATTTGGCAAGTTTTTATACAAATCAGCGCCCTCCCAGCCATGGAGACATGCCATTCCAGCAGGTGGATTTTTACCTTGAACCTGCCATCTTAAATAGGAGGTTTATTCTTGTGCCTGTTTCAGGGTGTGTCTTCACCCACAGAAGGAGGTGGGAAGGTTAATAGTGCATTGTGGGAGCGCCAGTTCTCGCAATGATTAAGCACAGAAGTGCCATGGTATTTGGCACATTAGATGGTGTAAAGCTATGTTAATCGCTGCTATACTGTGTAGGCTATTGGCTCTGTTTGTTTTTTTAAAGAAGAATTTAGCCAGATCCTTGTTCGTTGCCATGCACATAGATAGTTAAAATGGAACTTGCAAACGTTGATAGGAAATGTAGAACTGTTAGAGGCTGCATTCTCAGGGGGATGTACATTGTAGCGTAGGTGCTTTGGTGGGACCATCTCCCTGTTTTATAAATGGAACCAGCTTTTCTGATTTGAAGAGTGGGATTGTATGCTGGCTGTGGTCCGACGTGAAATCAGTTTGCAGTCATCTGTAAGCCAAGTGGATAAAAGAACAACCACCACAGCACAGTTGGATCAGATTATCCCCACAGCTTTTGTCTGCAACGTGTAGGGTTTAATCACACAATGCCACTAAACTTGCAACACACAGAAATGTCAATCTCCAAGATTTGGGGAAACCAGTGAATCTAGGAGGAAAGAGGCAGCAATGGAGTAGAGAGAACTAAATCCCCTAGGATTTTGGTTGGGGGTGCGAGGAAGGGGTGTGAGGAAGACTAAAAAACCCCACCATAAAAATCCTGTCAACACCTAGAGCAGCAGTGTAGGGTAAAGTTGGAAATAGCGTAATTCATTTATACAGCACTTTTACCCTGAGACCACAGCTCTTCCCGAACATCACACACAGGCCATGTCTACATCTAAAATTTTACAGCGCTGGTTGTTACAGCTGTATTAGTACAGCTGTATAGGGCCAGCGCTGCAGAGTGGCCACACTTACAGCAACCAGCGCTGCAAGTGGTGTTAGATGTGGCCACACTGCAGCGCTGTTGGGCGGCTTCAAGGGGTTTCGGGGAACGCGAGAGCAAACCGGGGAAGGAGACCAGCTTCCCCCCGGTTTGCTCTCGCGTTCCGCGAACCACCGTGCAAACCGCAGGGAAGGAGACCTGCTTGTTCGGGGAACGCGAGAGCAAACCGCGGCGAAGCTGGTCTCCTTTCCCGGTTTGCTCTCGCGTTCCGCGAACCACCCTGCAAACCGCAGGGAAGGAGACCTGCTTGCTCGGGGGTTCGGGGAACGCGAGAGCAAACCGGGGAAGGAGACCAGCTTCCCCCCGGTTTGCTCTCGCGTTCCGCGAACCACCCTGCAAACCGCAGGGAAGGAGACCTGCTTGCTCGGGGGTTCGGGGAACGCGAGAGCAAACCGGGGAAGGAGACCAGCTTCCCCCCGGTTTGCTCTCGCGTTCCGCGAACCACCCTGCAAACCGCAGGGAAGGAGACCTGCTTGCTCTGGGCTCCGGGAACGAGAGAGCAAACCGGGAAAGGAGACCCGCTTCGCCGCGGTTTGCTCTCTCGTTCCCGGAGCCACCCAGCAAACCGCAGGGAAGGAGATCTGCTTGCTCTGGGCTCCGGGAACGAGAGAGCAAACCGGGAAAGGAGACCCGCTTCGCCGCGGTTTGCTCTCGCGTTCCCGGAGCCACCCAGCAAACCGCAGGGAAGGAGACCTGCTTGCTCTGGGCTCCGGGAACGAGAGAGCAAACCGGGAAAGGAGACCAGCTTGATTACCAGAGGCTTCCTCCTTCCACGGAGGTCAAGAAAAGCGCTGGTAAGTGTCTACATTGGATTACCAGCGCTGGATCACCAGCGCTGGATCCTCTACACCCGAGACAAAACGGGAGTACGGCCAGCGCTGCAAACAGGGAGTTGCAGCGCTGGTGGTGCCCTGCAGATGTGTACACCTTCAAAGTTGCAGCGCTGTAACTCCCTCACCAGCGCTGCAACTTTCTGATGTAGACAAGCCCACAGAGTGGTGGTGTGCAGCTACCAGTACCTGCAGGAGGAATTGAACTTGCCTTCTCCACTGCAGGTTTGGGGCCAGATTTCTTGCTGCTGAATTTCCTGAATTAAGTCTGTCCATGGGGACAGGAAAAGACCCACAAAAAGATGAATCATTTCAAAACAACAGAGCTGCCGAGTTCCAGGAAGAAGGTTATAGGAAGTTTGCACAATCCCGGAGGGAGGCTTTCATTTTGGTCTTCCGACTTTGCTTTCTCCCCTGCCCTCTCTGAACCTGTATCCTTCCTTCCAGTCCTGGTGGCTTTACTAGGAATGCTGCTTGCTCTCTCTCTCTCCCCCGCCCCCCCCCCCCCCAATCACTGTAGTATCCGAGTGCCTTTCACAATCTGTAATGTGTGTATCTTCACCACATCCCCAGGAGGTAGGGCAATGCTATTCTCCCCATTGCACACATGGGGAACTGAGGCACAGAGAGGCTAGATAACTTGCCCAAGGTCACATGGTAAGTCTGTGGCACAGCAAGGGATGTAATCCAAGTTTCCCAAATACTACGCTAATTCCTGGACTAATGGACCATCCTCTATCCATTGGCTCATTCCTCTCCCTTAGTTAATCCAGTCATCACCCTGCTCTGCCCGAAACATGTGGCCAGCATGGGGAGCCAAGTACATCTCAGAGAAGTGCTCACATACTAGAGCAAGGAGCATTCCCTGGATTGCACTCAGCTCCCTGCTTTGTCCAGGAAGTGAGAGAATGAAAGGAACCAACCAGCATAAAAAAGGGCTTGAAGAGTGGGGGCAGGAGGGACCGAGCAGGTTGAGGTGGAGGAGAGGAAAGGAGTCTGGTAAAGGAGCAGGAGAAAATCTCTGACTGTACTCTGGGCTCATTGGATCAGAGAGTCTCAAGCTGATAGGTGGCCAACTTGGGGGTCTGCAGTGAGCTAGCTGGTCATATGATGCACTCTTTATTTCCAGCTGCTAAATTACATTAAAAGACAGCTAAAAATGTATTAAACACCTTCCTAATGTTACTTTTTCACATAAGCAAGTTCTGTAGTTGCCAGAGGGAGGGTATGCAGTTGTTGTAAAACTGGGCAATGGAACCCATGCAATTGTGAATGAGAAGGTAGGTGGTCCATGAGACAATCGCTGTCTGAAAATGCAGTCCGTGTTAGAAAGGTTGGAGAGCCACAGACCTGAAGTCTCAAAAGCAGGTGCTCCCACTTCAGACGAGGCTCTTGGCAAAGCTGTTTTTTTTTTTAAACACAGCTGTTTCTCGGTAAGTCTGAAACAACCCTCAGAATGAATTTTAGCAGAGATCATTTCTTAGTAGGAAATTATCATTATACAGCACTGCCAGCACGCATGATGCTTCACAGAATATCGAGAGCGCATTGCAATTTAATAATAAAGACTAGACAAAGCACAGAGCAATGTGGGTAAGGAAAATCGGGACGAGGACTCAGCAGTAAGGGAAAAGTGGTAATTCAGAGCAGCGGGCCTTCACAGCACCTTGCTCAGCTTGGGTGCTCCCAGATATCTACCATATTGAATGGTCTTTGAGGAATTTGAAAGAAAAAGGGAACACTTGGTGGGAAGGAATTGTGAGATTGATCCAAACCCAGGGGACAGGTTGAATGAGAGGAGGAGGAGGAGAGAAAAGTGGCAATGAAGAGAAGATTGGGAGGAATATCCTGAGTGAAGGGGTGGGGAGAGGAGGAGAAAATGGGCAGAGATGTAGGTGGAAGCTTGGTTGCAAAGGATCTTGAAGGGGAGGACAAAACGTTTTGAGAGGAATTAAGCGTAAAGCAAACCTGTAACGTAAATTCTTAGCTACTGATCAGTGCCTGAGCACTGGCATTGCTCTGTATGTCAGTGCCCCATACTCATACCAAGAGCTGTCATGACTTTGGGTAGGGTTAGGTAATATCCTATTGGGCTTTTTCGCAGGGAGCGGGCAGAAGAGGGCTAATATACCCCAACTGGCTCATCTTTTGAGGGCAGAGTCACTGAAGGGAGAGTTGGCATCTCATTCCTCTCTAGGGTGACCAGACAGCAAATGTGAAAAATCGGGATGGGGGTGGAGGGGTAATAGGAACCTATATAAGAAAAAGACCCAAAAATCGGGACTGTCCCTATAAAATTGGGACATCTGGTCACCCTCTTCCTCTCTAGCAATTCACGAAGAACATACTCCTTGTTCACCTGCTGACTGGAAACTGATTTTGTAATTGGCTAAGATGTGTGTTCCTAATGGGGCAGGTAAAAGCAGATTTGCTAATTAAACCAACATCACATTTCAGGTTCCTCCCAGTTCAGTCCCTGCTACATTTTCTTTAAAAACCAGGCTGTAGGTCCCAGCTAGCTGTGAAATGAACACTGCCCCCCCCCCACCATCCACCCCTCTTCTTTTTTTGAGCTCTGGGGTAGAGTCTGGAAGCTCTATCAGATGTTTATTTCAGTAACAGAGATTGCTGCTGGCAGGTCTCCACATACCAAAACCATTGAGAGAAATCTGAAAGGACAAAAATTCAGACAGAGGACCAGAGGCTCCCTCCCTTCACACACCACATAACAAATATAAAATTGGAGGAGGGCCATTTGGGTTAGGAAATGCTGTCTCTCTCTCAGCTAGGACTCTTCAACTCCAGGACTACTCCCGACTGTATGACACTCAGTAACGTGTCAAGCCTTGCTTTAGAATCTTTTCGTGATCAGTCTGATTATGACTTTTGAGGCCCTGATAATATTTGAGTCCAAACCTCCGTTGAAAGCCCAGTATTGTGGGTTTGTAGTCAGCTGCATCTGCTTTAATACCTATCTGATTTTCTACTGCTTTTAGAGATAGGGGATGTGATGGAGGATAACTGACCTGCTCTGGGCACGTGACTTGGTGAGGAAATAGGAAAAGAATTTCTGGCTCTGAAGCTGGCAGTTCCACATCGAGATCATTCTTTATAATGGAACAAAAACCCTCAGCACCCCCAGCCTGGATTCCTAGAATTCCTCCTGCAGATGGGGCCCTAAAGTATTTAACGGTCCCACTCAGAGAGAGTTTGCACAGTGAAGGTGGGGAGGGGGCAGGAAAGTGGGTTTATTGGTGACACGGTGGGGCTGGCCTTTCTTGTGTTGTTTCAGCTGGGTTGAATTATTAAAGTAAACCAAGACCTGCTCTCCCTTAACTGTAAAATCTGTGCTACGCACAGAGCCAGAGATGGGCTAGATCGGTCTTGGAATGTGTGTGTGTGAGAGAGAGAGAGAGAGAGAGAAAATACTGGCAGACCAAGCTGGGTAGAAGATGTGTGCCAACCATATTAATTCTCTGGAGGTCTGTGTCGGAGGGTTGATATTTTTGAGTGAACAGTGCAGCCCAGGATAGATTCTGCTACATAAAGGAGCTCTTGGGTGATTAATTCAGATTGCCAGCTACATCCATAGTAGGGTGTCTTGTCTGCACAAGGCTCAGACATGGTTTGGCTGTCAGATCTCCTTCACCGTCTTCTCAGAATGATACTTAGACCTATTTTATGAATGGAAGTAACTTTTTTTCCCCAAAGGCTTCTTTCATCTCTACCCAACTCAACTGGACAGTATAGGAAACGTAACAAGTTTTTGATGTTCATAAATGTGGAAAACTTACCCTTGCAAAATGTGTGTTAATTTTTCAGGAGAACAGGTTCCTGCGAATGGTTTCCTAGGATGATTTATGCAGTTGGTGTTCGTTGTCATTTAGCCTCTGCGCTAATGATTGTTTATAGACTTTTGCTTGGGAGATGAGGACAAGTGTTAGTTAGATATGTGGGTTTGCTCAAAAGGAGGGGGTGCCACTTCCTTAGTCAAAGTGGAAAGATGGAGGCGCATTTAAAGTACGGGGTCTAGAGATCTGAGTTCAACTCACAGCCCTGCCACAAACTGTCTCTTTGACTTTGGGCAAGTCCAGATGTTTTCAGCAGGTCACCTACAGCTCTGTCTGGTCTCGGTTGTTAGTGGGTGTGCAGAAATTCTGAAAATGTTTGCGTCGGTTTTTCCTCTGTAAAATGGTGATTGCTCACCAGGGCATTATGAGTATGTGAATGTTTGTGAAGCTCTGATACCATGGTGATGGGAGTAAGTAAGTAGAATGCAATAGACCTATATAAAATATCATTTAGTAGCACTGGTGTCCTCCCGCCCCCTGTTCTTAGTATCACCATGTTCTGATTTCTCGGCCATTTTCTAAGTTATCCATAAAACCCAGAAGGACGTGTGTCTTGTGGGGTTGCCAGGCCTTAGCTGGGTTGTTGGATGTTGCTGAGAGCTGTGTTGAAGCTTTTTCAGAACCCTCTTGTTTTCTCTCAAAGCTTGCCACGTCTCTTAGCAGGCCTCTCCTTAGTGAGTCTAGAATGACCAGATGTCCCAATTTTATAGGGACAGTCCTGATATTTGGAGCTTTTTCTTATATAGGCTCCTATTACCCCCAACCCTTGTCCTGATTTTTCATACCTGCTGTCTGGTCACCCTAAGCGAGTCACACATTCAGCTTATCTCCCTCTCAACCCCCCAGAGGACTTTTTAAATTTGCCCCATTTAACCATTTTAAATCAAAAATTAAAATAAGAATGAAGAGGGAGGGTGGGGGTCAACCTGTGATGCAAAGGTTGTGGAGTAGTGGATCTCCAGAGCAGGAATCCGTAGTCTCAAGAAAAAAACAAAACAAAAAACATATGATGTCATTATTTTTTTTTAGGATTAAGCAGCCTAAACCCAGTACTGACAAACTTCACAGGTTTTTGGAATGAAAGCTAGTAGTGCTGGGAACTGAATGCTGTTTCAGGGTAACCTGAAATGAAAATATGACTATAACTTTAATATAAAGTGGCTAATAAAATAATTAAGGGGAAATACATAGTCTGATTAGTCTCTTGTTAATGAAGACGCGCTGATAGATTTTTTTTTAAATGCATGTCAGTAAACAAGAAGTGGGTTCTGTGATGGTGTGCCAAGATATCACCGCAGTTTATTGAACAGTTAGGTTTCAAGATTCCCCAGTGATATCTTGTAATAAACTATCGAGGGAGTCTGTAAGAGCATTAAATACCCACTGGGCCTCTTCTGCAAAAATCCAGCCAGCCAGCAATTAAAACCTTTCAAGTGGTCCACGGGGAGATGGCACTAACCTATGGGTACAACAGATTTACTTGTACCAGGGATCCTCCCACCTCCCCCATGGGGGGGAAAGATGCAACAACGTGTGCTCGGAACCTTACAATCAAAGGAGAACGACCCCCCCCCCCCCGGGGGTGCTGATTGTGAGCCTGGAGAGAGTGACAATGCATCTGATCTTTGCTGCTTTTACAGATCCAGACTACCAGGGCTACTACCCATCTGATCCAATACTGGAGCAGACCTCGGGGGTCACCTCGCCTCGCTCCCCAGGGCAGCTGGGTGCAGCACCGTGTGTGTGTTTCCCAGCGCTCGCATGGTGCGTGTGGGAGGCGTTTCCCAGCCATGGTGCAGAAGCTCAGCAGCTAGGAGCCGGCCAGGGAATCCTCGAGGCCGGAGGGTGCACGGTGGTCACCAGAGGCCGGGCGGGACACTCGTGTGCCGTGCGAAGGGACCCCCCCCCCCCGGCATGGCTCTGGGCTCGGGTTTCATGGCAGTCCCCCCCCAGCGCGCATTCCCTCTCCCGGTGCAGCTGGGCAGGACCCCTGGCCGGAGGGGGAGAGGGGCTGGCGGGGCGCGCCGTGCCGTGCCGTGCCGTGCCGTGCGCGCTGGGGCTGGGAAGGGGGCTACCCGAGCCCAGCCGCAGGCAGAGAGACAGGGCGTTGCTTCTCTTTGTCGGGGGATTTGCACTGTGCCCCCTCCCCCCGAGAGGAGGAGCTACCCCAGACAAGGCAGGGGGAAGGGAAGGGAGCGCCTGGTATTTCCCTACGCGGGAGCCGGCGCTAAACCCGCCGTGTGGCTTTGCCCCAGCCCAGCCCTGCGTGTCCTTCAGCCCACGGTGGCCCCGGGAGCCCCGAAGGCGGCGGCCGGCCGCAGTTTGCCCCTAGCCCCGCGGGAAGGGTTCTGCCTTTATCTGGCTACCGAGCCGCGTTTCTTTCTTCCCCCGGAGGCGCTCGGGCCACCCCCGTCTCCACGCCCGGTGCGCCCTCGGGCCACCCTCCTCCCCTCCCCTTCCCTTCCCCCGGTCTGTCCTTCCCACCCCGCTGGTCCCCGCCCCTCCCAGCCAGCCCCCCGCCCCTTCTCCAGAGTTGGCAGCTCGCTGGGAGCCGCGATCTTTCAGCGCCGTTTCCAGCCCCGCGCACCGGGGAGCAGCCGCAGGAGCCAGGTCCGAGGGGGCGGTCGCGGCTTGGCCCCGGGAGCGGGGGGAGAAATGGATCCCTGAACCCACCCGCCGAGAGAGCGAGTGGGGGCTGCCGGCGAGCCCCGGCCTTCCCGCGAAGCCTTTTGTTCCCCCGGCAAGAAGTTTGTGCGCAAAGGCCCGTGACAGCTGCAGCCTCCACTCTGGGCACGGCAGGAGGAGGAGAATAGCGGCGGCTGCTTGACATGCATCCCACGGCGCGGCGGCGAGGAGCAGCGCTGGCCGGGGACTCGCAGAGGGGGAGGCGGGGCGCTTTCCGCTCGCAGCCCGGCCGCCGCCGCCGCCGCACCAGCCAGAGCTGAACCACACAAAGGGCGAGAGGGAGGAGAGGAAACTAACTTCCTGGAGACTTGTCCGCAGCCCCCTCTCCAAAGCGGCCACCTGCATTCGGGGGAGGGGGGAGAGAAAGTCCTGCCCCCCCCGGTCCCCCGAGCTGGGATGCTGGAGGGGATTGTGTGGCTCTGCAGCTGGGATTCCTCTCCAGAGCCTTCCCGGGAACGCAGCATGGGAAAACCGAAGGGAGTCTCTCCGGGAACCGAGAGGAAACTGGGAAAGCAATGGGCTGCTATCGGCAGGAGCTGCGAAAGTTAGTCCCTCTGGCCTCTCTGCTGTTCGCTTTCCTTCCAGGGGAGAATCCCCCAAATATTCCTCCTTTGCTGTCGGGAACTTGGGGAATCCTTGCAGATCTACTGAGCGCACTCCCTTTCGGTGTCTGGTGCGTTTTAAAGCCATTTTTTAAAGAAAAAAGCTGCTGCCCATGAAGGAATCTGCCGTGTATGTTTCACCGAGAACCTGTTTTTTTTGTCATTTTCTTTGATTCAGATAGTTATGGCTTGATGGGCCCTATTGAGTAAAAGGGACAGCAATGCCATCATGGTTTTGAGACAGGAAGACCCAGAGTTTGCCCTGAATGAAGAACTTCCTGTGTTTAAACTTGCAGGAATATCCGCTCACAAGCTTAATTCAAATGAAAACACTAGAGTTGTGGAGGGAGAAGCTAATTCAGACCAGCTGGACTTTACAGGACTAGAGCTGGGAAGAAAATGAGAGGAATCTGTGGGGCCTGGCCTGCAATACATGAAGAGACTGGAGAAGCTTTGCCTTTGTTATTAAAGAAGGGCAGGCTTGGTATAAATTAGCAGCTTCAAACTCATCTGCAGCTTCTGTCGGAAATAATGATTGGGAATATTTATTGAATAGAAACTGTCATACTCGGATGGTTTTTGCTGACAGAGTTGGCAGGAGAAAGGAACCTTACCTTAAAAGCAACCTCTAGAAGGAATTATTTGGCTAGTGATTTTTTGTTGTTGTTGTTTTTAAGAGATGTGCTGTTTATCAGTTTGGGACCACCAGGATTACGGGAGGGGCTATGGAATGCGACTTTGTCAGAGCCTTACTACAAGGGAGATTTGTTTCTGTGTGGATTGCCATTTGACTTCTGTGGAATACAAATTTCAGTGTCAGAGTTCTTTTTAGGATTACAGTTTAAAATCTAAAGGGATTTTAACGTGCACAGAATGCATTTCTTTTTGTTGTGGATAAAAAGTTAACAAGGTTGTTTCTTCCTGAATTAAGGAAGTATGGGCAAGCCACTAAGCAGGCCAGACTGTTTACGGCAGAATCCCACTTGCCTGGGAAAAGGGGAGGAAGAGGATGGGTATATAGAGGACTGCTATGTCCCCCAGAGGTCTATATATGACACAATGAGAATAAATGAACAGATTGATCAGGGATCTAAACTTAATCAGCCTTCCAAAAGCACTCTAGATAAGGTGGATGCCAGTACTATATCTAGCAATGGGACTTTAGGAGCATCCAATGTCTTTGAATCGAGGGCACCGGAAAGTAAAAAGTTAGATGAAAGAGTAATTTTTGATGCACTGAAACTCAGCAGTGATGTCTCAAAGTCAGCACCAGCTCCACCCAGAAGGCGGCCAAACCCGGAAAGAAAAGAGAACGTAAACAGGAGATCGTGGAAATCTTTTATGCCACCAAACTTTCCTGAATTTGCAGAAAGGATTGAGGCCTCCTTGAGTGAGGTCTCAGAAGCTGGTGCATCAAATTCTTCTTTACAAGAGAAAAGGGAGTCAGGTACCATGTTAGCTGAGAACTCTGGACATTTAGACCACAGGGAATCTATGTCAGAATCACTAACTTTGGAACATGTCTCCAAATCGTCTGGCATTCCAGAAGTTCAGGAGGCGAAACAGCTAAGTGAAGACTGTTTCCAGGATGAATGCCAACCCCTTCTGAAACCAGAAGATACACCTGCAACATCCATGGTTATCACACGGGACCAGAAACTCTCAAGTGCAACATGGCCAAGAGCAAAGAGAAATGTTATCAAAGGAAGCCTTAGTGATGGGCATCATGAAACATTGGAAGCAACCCAAGCAGACTGCACTGTAGAAACCGTACAGCTATCTCCCTGCCTAAGTGAAGAGATGCTAGATTCAGGAATGAATATTCTCATCACCCCCAGCCTTAGAGAAAAAACTGAGTCTGAGCTGCGATTTGAAGAGGATGAGAGATGGATAATGATGGAGGCTGAGGAGGAGTGGGAGGAGGAGATGCTGTCAGAGGGAGGAAAGACTGTTCTATTGACAGATGAGAAAAGGAACTGTTGCTTGGCAGATATTTCTGAAGAAAGGGAACAATTAACTGCTACAGCAGTGACAACAGAGACAACAGACTCTTCTGCTGGTGTCCTGGGTACCTCTAACCACCCAGCTCACCGTGATGGCTCACAGCTGCATGATAACTGCTCAGCTTCTGTTCCCCAGGAAACATACCAAGATTTAAACTGCGCTTTTACAGATAACATATGTGATACAGAAGACCTAACCGTTCAATTTGAAGCTGAGGACTTCACTCCAAATTCAGAGTGCTGTGTCAGTCCTGTTGTCCCAGAGCAGTTCTCTGACACAGATTCTGTGCAGATGTTCCTTGAACTAGAAAAGCAGTGTTTGAGTGAAGAAGGAGATGGAGCTTCTTCAGTGGATCTAGAGGGTCCGGTGTCTGGGACCTGCTCAGAAGGGCAGGACCCACAAACAGACTCAGAGAAGCTTGTAGAGGCTGAAACAGAAGAGTGTCAGCAGACAGTTCCTTTTGAAGTCAGTGCTGCAGACTCTGCTATTGTGTCAGATCTTGAGGACTTTGATGTCACATACAATTCTCAGGTGGTGAGTACAATAGAACCCACTACAGAGCCCTACTCTGAAAAGGAAACCACCTCTGTCACCCAGACAGACTCTGAAGAAGTAGGGGTTTCCAGTCCCAGGGTTGGAGAGGAGACAATATCACCACAGCAGCTCTTGCCAATAAGGCACTTAGAGGATGCTAAAGGATGTGAAATTGACCTGCTGACAGATCAAGAGCCGGTGGAAGATTGTTTAGTAGGAGCAATACTGAGCTGTGAAGGGACAGTGTCTCCTGAGGCAAATACAAGTGAAATGTCCTGTTGTGAAGGAACGTTTCCTCATCCCAGTGGTTGGTTGTTAGTGCCGCAAGAAGATCAAGTCTCATTGGAAACCTACAGTAAAGTGGAGTGGACCTCTGAAGAGTATACAAGGAGAGTGTCCTCAAGCCATTTGTTCCACTGTCAGCCATTCGTTCCTGCCACAAGTGATAAGGAACTGCATTCCCAACAGGATTTTTACTGGCTGAAAAATGAGGTCAGTGCTGAGGGGGCTAATAGTTCTGAAAATCATGAACATCCGCTGTCTGAAAGGACTGAATTCTCAAACTGGGGTGTCTCAGAACTAGCGTCTGAGGATGAAGTCACGGACTTGGACAAAGAGAGCAATCGATTGGAGGGCCAAATTCATGGAACTGAGCATTTAGATGCTCACTGTTTTTCTCAAGCACCTTTTCCAAATGATTCTATATCCGAGCAGGGCTCTGAGGCATGGGTGACGTCCACAGAGTCCATTGAGGACCTGCAGTCAGAAGAAACAGTGCCTCTGGGTCAGCTGCTGCATGTGGAAGGGATTACTCCTGGTGAAGAGTTCCCAAGTGCCCATGTTGTTCAGGAGGACGTGCCAAAAATGGTTGGAGAGGTAATGCTGGATGTTTCCACAGGGGAGGCCAATATCTGGGAACCAGGAGACCTGGCCTGGCTGTTTGAACACAGCTGGACAGATAACTTAATAAGTTGTGTAGCTGGTGTACAGTTTGTAGGTGGAAATACTCGCTCTCCAGTTTGTGTGGAACCCGTGTGTGCTGGCGCAGAGGAGCGTACTGCCATGGTCACAACCGCTGAGGAGGAGCTTGCAGCCATCACCGCTCCATTTAGTGTAGAGCAGCTAGCCTCCACTGTTCTAGACAGCACAAAGACGCTCCCTACGGCATTGTCAGCTGCGGAGGAGCCTGTCGCCGATGTCGCTCTGCCAGCTGCGGAGGAGCCTGTCACCGATGCTGTGCCACCAGCTGTGGAGGAACCTGTACTAGCACTGCCAGATGCCGAGGAATATGCTACCATTGCTATGGCATCCAGCGTGGAGGAACTTCCCACTGACACTCCAGGTATGGAAGGGTTTCCTGTCCTTACAGCAGCCAGACCAGAAGAGTTTAACACTGCTGTAATTTCCAGCACAAAGGAGCATGCTGCATCCCCACAAGAGATGGAAGAGCTGGCCATGGCCTTGCCATTCAGCATGGAGGAGCTTGCTACTGCATCATCTGGCCTGGAGGAGCCCGTTGCCTCTGGCCAGGCACCCGGAGCATCATGTGCCTCAGAGCACAGCACACAGATGCTTCCTGCAACTGTGCTGGAAATGGAAGACCCCCCTCCTCTCTCACACCTCCTAGCAAAAGAACTATCTTCCACAGCATCTGGAGTGAAAGCGTTGGCTAGCACAATGACTGACACAGAAGGGTCTCCTATCACAGTTCTTGTGGCGGAAGGGGCTCCTGCTGTAACAGATGAATTAGTTCCAGATAATGAGGTATTTGTTACTCAGTTACTTACTCGAGTGTGTCAGACAGGAAATCCCTTCATTTGTGGGGGTGGGGAGAGGAAGTCCTGACTCCGACCTAGCTGACAATTTGCTCACACATTTTGTGAGGTACAAACGGCACTAATTTTTCCCTCTGTCACATCGGTTTTCTGTCTTCTCCCAATTAAAAAGAGTTGAATTTTGTAGGCCAATGCTTTGAGGGTGGGAAATAGGTATTTTTACAAGCATGGGAGGTAAAATAGGACAATGGTTAGATTATGGAAAATCTTTCCCTAAACTTTTCAGGTGACTTATTTATTCAAATACATTATGCTTACTCAAAAGTAAATTGGAGATTGCTATGGGAAGATTTTTCTTGCTGGAGTAGATCCACCATTTCAAATAGAAAATGCTGTTATTAAAGAGAATCTGTAAAGCAAATTGAGTGAACACAATGCATACATGCTATACAATAACCACTCATTTAAGGTTTTCTTAAATGAGAAAGAGGGGCAAAGATGTTCTGAAATATCAAGAGAAAAATAAGTGTAGTTCTTTTCAGTATTTTACTAACAACATTTGTATTAAGAAAATTTGAAAAGTGCTATGAAGAGTATCAGTTGGGTTGTTTTTAATGCATAGTATTTCCATATCTGATTCCTAATTGATCAGCCATTTAGGTTAGAAGAACAGTCATTGGGAAGGCATTACCAGTTGCCCAGCGCATAAACCCGATTCAGTGGCAATTGCTCATCCTTTGTGCTATGTCACCCATTTAAAAAACCCACAGCCACCTCAGCGTCAGAGAACTGCTTTGAAATGGAGGGGAACACAAGGAGAGAGCAATCCGTTTATACTGAGTTTTTGCTTAAAGTGCAGCCTTCACTACCAAACCAAGTTCGAGTCAGTAAATTAGGAAAGAAAAATAGACATCGTACTGACTTCATGTGGCTATTATCTAGGATTTACTGCTTCCGTTTCATTGTTGCCTCTCTATTGGGACTGTATTTTATATTAAATGTTTCTAGTTATTAACCCTTTCGAGCTATTGATAGGTTTAGGTTTGCGTCAAGAAAATGCCTTGTAACTTGAGTGTCTTAATATTAACCAGCTGAGTTATGTCTATCGTACCAGGAGCATGAAGCAAAAATGTACTTCCAGTGTTGCAACACATATTCTTATACGTTCCCTCTGAAATATTTGTTCCAACAGCGTGCTGGCACTTCTACAGAAAATCACCAAATGATGGCTGTATTGTGTTCAGCAGTAAAAGGGTTAAGAAGTGGAGTGAGATCACAGGATGCAGTCATCCATGATAGGAACAAAGTAGAATTTAAAGAGAGTCATTGGAAAATGATTCTCAAAATGAGAGGGAGGTACCCGAACAGATCCAGTGCCTTTAGTCGAGAATGGCAATCCATGCAGTTCACCAAATAGAGCTTTTCAGAAACCTCACTCATCACGTTTTTCTATGTAACAGATAGATTGCACATTAAATATTTGTTTCAAATTTGAGTCCCAGTGAAGGTTAATGAATTAAAACATTGGAGTCTTGTGTATGCATACTGGCTTTGGAGAATAAATGTGTTAGAAGTATTCGCTGTTAATGCGATTATGCACAGTGATTGCGTTTTAAATGATCCTCATGAAATGGGCTTTGGTTTCCGGATTGTGCGTAGGTACCTTACAGATATTCATTGTCGGGGGTCAGCGGCTGTGCATTTGGATCCTGCAAAAAACAAGTTTTAAAGCTTCTATTTCTTTTTTTTTTTTTTAAGTCCAGTTTTATGTTTAAGGCTCAGTTCAGAGTGCACTGGAAGAGGCACTGTGCTCCAGTCAAATGTTTGCATGCCTGACTTATCAGTCTGGTCCTTTTATGTGTTTGGCTGCCTTGTGCAGTCAACTCCATATAAGAGCAGTAACAGAAGTGTTTGGAGAATTAGCTATTTCATGTCACCATCACTTCTTATAACCATAGAATAATTCTGCACAAGCATATAGCTCTGGACTGTGTCTTCCAGCGCTCTTGAGTTAATATTCCTGGCATAGTCCCACTGTGTAGACAAGCTGCTGAACTTCAGTGGGGAGGAAAAGATTTTTTCTTTGAAAATGGGACAAAGCGCCAGAAGGTAGGCAGTCTTTCCCAGGCAGGGTGTTACTGAATTTCATCCCTTCAGAGATAAAGCAATTGTCTGATACCAGAGACCTTTTCCAAACCTTACTCCAGTGCGTGCTTCTCAGGAGTTTTGGCACAAGTCTATCTGAAATGAAATGTTTAGGCTTTGTCAATTTCCATATCCTTGGTTACATGGGTTTTTTCAAGCATACTTGAAAAAGAAAGAGAGAGGTTTTCTGCATTTATCTCTTGCTCCCTTCCGAGGGAGATACAGAAAGAGCACGATAATCTTTCCTGTTCTTCTATTTGTCAGCATTTGACCTATGATCTGTGCTAGCCAGCAGCCCAAGGCCTTGTATAAACAAAGTATCCATCCCTGTTTTAGATTGTATTCTTCATTATGTTGAAGCAGAGCTGGTTCTACCTCTTGGATTTTGCTCGGAATTTGCTTTTCATGTTCCAGTGTTTCCTGCACAATGTGGCCTTGGTTGGCTGCCTTGTCTCTGAGGCTGAATGACACTATTGTGGTGGAAAGGAAATGAATACAGACTGCTAGGGTCTGGCTTGTCATCAGCTAATTACAGGAGATTTGAGTCTTTGATAAAGGGCACTTACCTCCTCAAAAACCAGGATTTTCCCTGTTGTTTTTCCTCCCAACAGCAAGGTTCCTTCCTTCATTTCCAAAAACCCTTTTTTGGGTGGAATGCTTCCCTCACAGGATTTGCAGACTAGGATTGTGCCAAATACATGGGATGATCTCAGATAAACAGCTAACACATTAATCTTCCATCGCCTTTCTCTTGTTCACTTGGTCTTTACAAGTACAGTATGCTTCCCAGTGTCTAAAGTTTCAATCGTTTGATAAAACTAATGTAGTGTATTCCCCATCCCAATTCAACACTGCCATGATAAGATTTGCTTTGATTTCTGTTGTTGAGCATCTGACTGGGTCTTGGTGCAAGTTACAGTTTGGCTGTCTAGGTCGGGCTTCTCCATGGGATTTACAGATTTAAAAGCATATATGGCTGCATCTGAGACATAATCTATGCCTGAGACCAGCAGATACCTGAAGTGCTCATCATTGGAGATTTTTAAGAGCAGGTTAGACAAACACCTGTCAGGGACAGTCTAGATCAGGGGTCGACAACCTTTCAGAAGCAGTGTGCCAAGTCTTCATTTATTCACTCTGATTTAAGGTTTCGCATACCAGTAACTTAACATTTTTAGAATGTCTCTTTCTATAAGTCTATAATATATAACTAAACTATTGTTGTATGTAAAGTAAATAAGGTTTTTTAAATATTTAAGAAGCTTCTTTGAAAAATAAATTAAAATGCAGAGCCCCCTGGACCGGTGGCCAGGACCCGGGCAGTGTGAGTGCCACTGAAAATCAGCTTGTGTGCTGCCTTTGGCATGTGTGCCATAGCTTGCCTACTCCTGGTCTAGATAATACTTGCTCTTGCCATGAGGGCAGGGGACTGGACGAGATGATCTCTGGAGATCCCTTCCAGTAACTATGATTCTATGACTATACTGGATATGGGCAGATGAGAGATTTAAACTAACCAAATAAAACTCCTTAAAAAAAATAATAAAAATAACTGCACCAGAAGAAGCAAAAGGAAAATGTTCCGCTTGCTCTTTGGAGAAGGTTGGGAACTATAGTCTAAAGTGTATCCGTTAGCAGATGGGGCGGTGCCGCGCAAGAGAACTGAAGGTTATAAACCAATTCCCCCTTCTTGTTCAGATGTTTCAAAAGGAGCAAGTGGATCCAATTCAGGTAAAACTGCAGCAAGTAAACGGACTGGGCCAGGGGCTCATCCAGAGCGCAGGAAAAAATTGCGATGTGCAGGGATTGGAACATGACATGGAGGAAATCAACGCCCGATGGAACACTCTCAGCAAAAAGGTAAGCACCGCAGGAGAGGTGAGCCTTCCTTGCTTGATGCAGTAGGACGTTGCCTTGGCTCAGGTGAGGCTACTGACGTAAAGGGAGCCGTATCTATAGTTGAAGCAGAGCCATTGACACTGTAACAGTGCCAAAGGCGATGAGCAGTTGCTCTGTGGTCACCTAGTGTAACTTGAGAACACTGCGCCTCTAGTGATGTGTGTCTATGTTCACCGCAGGTGGCACAGAGAATCGCACAGCTACAAGAGGCCCTGTTGCATTGTGGGAAGTTTCAGGATGCTTTGGAGCCATTGCTGAGCTGGTTGGTAGACACAGAGGAGCTCATCTCCAATCAGAAACCTCCCTCGGCTGAATACAAAGTGGTGAAAGCCCAGATCCAAGAACAGAGGGTAAGTGAGCTGGAGATAGTGAACGCTGAACAATATCCAGGAGGGAAGGCTGTAGAGGCCACGAGCACAGTGCACTGCTAGTAGCTGAACAAGTGTCTCTGCTCCATTTGGATCATTTAAAAAATATAAATAATAACTGTGATTTCATGTAATTCCACTAGTTTACGGCAACCATTGTGCAGCTCTGACTTTCTCATATTCTACCATTATACTCTGGTCTTGTCACCCATACCTGCCAACTTAACAGGCTAATAATGAGTGTTATATAAAAGACAGGCAGATTAGCTCTACAACTCCAGTATTATTTTGCTGTCATACTGTCTTGAAATTAGGTGCCTGTTCATTTTTCTTCAACAACAGCACATTTGGTTTTTCTCATGGTGACAGCTATTTTGTATCAGGATCAAATAGATTTTGTAGAGTATGGTTTCAGTTTTTGAATTTGAACAAAATAAAAACACAGAGGAGAGGGTTGGCCAAACACAAATTGGTCTTTAAGTAACACAGACAGGTTATGAATAAGACTTGTTAACGGATGGAACATTCATACATGTTAATAATGGTAAAACAAAGTTTAAAAAACCCCCAAGACTTCATCACATATGGTGAGATTTTTTTAATAGGAGAGTCGAGCAAACGTTAAAACATAATTTTTACAATTTCGGGGAGCAAATTTCAGGTTTCTCTGTTGAATCAAGTGTTTTGGATTTGTTTGAGGCATTTTTATTGTCTTTCGAGTTTGGGAGGAAAAAAAATCTTGTTGATGTGCTATGCTGGGTTTGGATGCAGCCCAGTGTTTATTAATGGTTTTCAAACACAATTAGAGGGTTGGTGTGTTGGGAGGCAGAAGTAGCTCTGCTGACTCAGTTTAGTAACTTTTATCCCTCTTTGTTTTAATGTTTATGCAAAAGCTGCTCCAGCGGCTCTTGGATGATCGCAAGGCCACTGTCGAGATGATTCAGGCAGAGGGCGGAAGGATAGCGCAGTCGGCCGAGCCGACGGACCGAGAGAAGATTGTTTGCCAGCTGGAGAGTCTTGAAAATAGATGGGCAGGACTGCTTGGCAGGGCAGCAGCCAGGTAAGGAAGAGAAGTGGGAAGGAAGTGACTTCATTTTCTCTCAGCTTTGAAAGCGGAGAAATTCCTCTGTGCCCAGCAGGGAATGTGTTCTTTGCACCAGTGTATCTGGTTGAATATGCTGCCTGTTTAAGGGTGGAGAACAAGCAGTAAACATATTGTCACTGGAAAACTTCTGAATTTCTTTTCTGCTCTAGACTCAATGATCATAGTGGTCCCTTCCAGCCTGAGAATCTGTGATTTTGCTGGGATATCCTCCTTCATTGTAAAGCCATGTAATAGGCCCAGACTTTGGCTTATACTGTTTACCAGTCACACAGTGATCTGTTTCATCATCTTATTGGCACATTGGCAAAGTGTAGTGGCAATTTCTCCCATGTCCATCAATGATCAGCATTCTGGAGTTGTTTACAGAGTTCACTGCCCTGTATACTTTAGACAAAAACCCGTTTATTATTGTTTAAGTTTGTATTACACTGTACACTTACAAGCTGCTTTCTGACTGACGGAAGCATTTGTGCATGTGTTTTTAAACTGTTTTCAGTATGCATTGGTTGGCCATCCAGCAGTCAGTCAATCGGATCTTTAGACTAATTCTTGCTAGTACAGCACTTCGGGTTTGCAGCCGGTGTTAATCCACTGGACGCTGTTGTGGGCTGTTTGTAATCATCAGATAGCGACACTTGGGAAGTTCAGCGAGATTCCTTTACTGGAATATCCTGGAAACAGCACGTGTCAACCAGAAAACACGCGAAACTGAAATGTGTGTTGGGAGGGTGAAACAGATGGCACAGTTTTATAATGCTGTGGAGATGCTTAGATGAAATTAATTCTCTTCACAATGTGGGTTTATTTTTATTCCTCCTAGTCTGACTTTCAGCTTCAGCTCCAGAGTACTGTTTGCACCTTTCTGCTGCACGAATCTCATTTACAAGATGCAGTTCGCTGCATGGTCTAGTTCGAATAATGATGTGTCGAGCCATCCACAAGGGCCAACCTCAGTTTACCGTATTTGAAATTCCAGCTGAATCAATGGGCTGCGGTCTCAAGGACTATCAGTCTAGAACCTTTCACTGGCACCTAATGGTCCTTACAAACCTGACATCCAAGGATTTTAGCAATGCCCCTTATCATTTCAGGAGATTTCTATGACATTGCTGTTGATAGCCGAAAATCTAACAATATAGAACAGAAGCTTTTTTTATTGACTTAAGTGGGAGTTGTCTTCGACCCTTACACAACATCAGTGAACAGGGCATTGTTCTGCAGTTGCTGGGGAGTGTGTGTTTGCATTTCCTGGTTGCCTGACTAGATGTTAAACACCTCTCTTCAGTCCAGGTGTCTATTCCTTCCTTCTATGGCTTTGTTTAAAGGCATTTGCATGTGGACCTCTAGCCACTGCAGCATGTTAAAAGCTTCATAGTGCAATACAATCTTTATGGTTAAGGTGACACTCAAACATTAAGTTGCTTAACTGTCCTGATTTAAAGAAAAAAAAAAGACCTAACGCCTAATTAGCAGCTTTGTTGTTATCGTGATGTAGGCAAAAACAACTGGAAGATATCCTGGTTCTGGCTAAACAATTCCATGAGACCACTGAGCCTATTTCAGACTGGCTATCTTTGACGGAGAAGAAACTGGCAAATTCTGAGCCCATTGGTACTCAGACAGTTAAAATCCAGCAGCAGATCACCCGTCACAAGGTAGGAAATGGTCCTCAAGCAAACACAGCCCTGTCCGTGGAAGACAGCCATTGTTACACATAGGGTCCAGAAAGCTGTCTGCATGGTGATGGGGACAGCTATCACAGGCTTTTGAAATAGAGAACGTGAGAAATCACATGGGTGCCCCATTGTTTGCTTCTGGCCATAATGTAGCTATGTAGCTGTTGTGTCTTCTGCTTTTTGCAACCATCTTAAACCTTTTCTTTGTTATAGCATGTGCCTTTCTTGGTAGGTTTTGTCTTTATTTTGTTTGATCATGAATTAAATTCATTCTTTAAGTTTTTCCCCCCGGTTTTATTTCATTTTCAATCATTTGTTTCTGTTGTCCATTTTGTCACCCTGGATTTTCAGGCACTAGCGGAAGACATAGAGAGTCGCGCGACTGATGTGAATCAGGCGGTCAGTCTCGGGCAGTCTCTCACCTCCCTGAGTTGCATAGCTGAACAGGGCTTGCTGGCAGAGAAACTAGACTCGCTGCGGGCCCGGTACAGCGAGGTTCAAGATCGGTGCTGCCGGAAGGCAGCCCTGCTTGATCAGGCATTGTCCAACGCTAGGCTCTTTGGGGAGGATGAGGTGGAAGTGCTCAACTGGCTGGCCGAGGTTGAGGACAAGCTCAGCTTGGTATTCGTAAAGGATTATAAACGGGACGTCCTGCAAAAGCAGCATGCCGACCAGCTGGTATTGCCATTTTCTGTTTTTTCATATTTATTTGTTTGTTTGTATGTTTATTTAGCAATATAGCAATTGTTTTGCTCCATTTTTGTTTCTGTTTGACTTTAATTTTAACCAACATCAAAACAGGCCTCTCTGTTCTCAGGTTGGAGAAAATAAACTTCTTTCATTTATTAAAAACAACTCTCCTCCCCTCAAATCTCTCCCACCTGCACCCCAGAAAAGGTGTCCTGGTGTCCCATAGACTGTAAATTATTCAGATGTTTTGCATCCAACTCCTGGACTAAGTAAACCAGAACAGCCAGGATTTTTCTTTAGAGCTTCCAGTCTTTCTCACTGGAATGAGTGAATTTACAGAGCCAGGAATGTGTCGTTTTCCAGCATTGAACACCTCTTCTGAGAGGTAAAGTCCGTTTCCACTCATACATAAGCTCTGTAGTGTAGACATAGGCCATGTCAGCATAGCCCTCCAGTGTGGATGCAGCATATGCTGACAGGGTTTTGTCTGTGAGGCCTGGTCTACACAGAGGATGGGGAGGGGTCGATGTAAGATATGCAACTTCAGCTACGGGAATAGCATAGCTGAAGTTGAAGTATCTTATTTCGACTCACCTCCCATCTTCCCGGCACCTGATCGACGGCCACGGCTCCCCTGTCGACTTTGCTTCCGCTGCTCGCCCTGGTGGACTTCCAGAGGTGATGGGAGCGCGTCTGGGGATCAATATATCACGTCTAGACAAGACGCAATATATCGATACCCGATAGATAGATCTCTACCCGCCAGTCCGGCAGGTAGTCTGGACGTACCCTCAATGTAGGAACACCATCTCCCCAAATTACATTACCTCTGCAGACAGAAGCACTCGTCTGTCAGCATAACTGAGTCTCCACTAGGGAGTTCGTCAGGCATAGCTATATTGCTGGGTGTGTATGTGTTTTTTTTCACACTCCTGATCAACATACATAGGCCAGTATAAGTTTTTAAGCATACACCAGTCTTTGCCAGCTGCTCCCTCACCGCACTTAACACAGCTCTCAGTGATTTCAGCTGCTAGAGGGGGAGTCTCTCTGCTGGTGCACACTGGACAGTCTCCTGCAATAGAAACACTGTCCCACAGGTATTAGTGATTTCAGCTCTGTAACAAGACTCTCAATTGAGTCTAAATTAGCTTGTTTATTATGCATTGGTTAATTTCTAATACAAGAGTGGATTCTTCATTAATACAGACCCAGAGGCAGAGGATGGTAAAGAAATGTGCTTAGCCCTGAGTTACAAGACCTTAAGCCTTGCAGGGAAGTGTAGTGGTGGGGGAGCAGGAAGGACATGCCGCATATCTGGTTCCAATCCCTGGGGAATACAGAGAGAAAGTTATGCTTCCCCTGGGGTCCGTCTCCTCTCTCTCCTGCACTTGGTCGCCTGCACAGCTGAAGGGCCACCTTCATGGAGATGGTAACTGCTGTTGGTTCTTTCCATTCAGGCCCTGAACGAGGAGATCGTGAACAGAAAGAAGAATGTGGACCAAGCCATTAAAAATGGGCAAGCGCTTCTGAAACAAACCACAGGTATCAGAAGAGATGAACAGACTGCTAGGCCTGGTCTGATAAAGGCACTTCCCCTCAGCCAAGCTTTGGACTAGCTGAGAAGTCTGATTGTTGTTGTTTGCAATAATTTGTGCAGAGCAGGCTGTTGATCGTGGCTACTCTTAAGATGCTGCAGAGCCGGATGATGTTCCACACACATTCATTCTGCGTGGTAGACTATGAGTTAGTATTTAATATGTGTATGATGATGGTGCCTAAGGGTCAACCCACTGTGTAGGCACAGTACAAATGCAGAGCAGTAGACGCGCCCTCCCCTTAAACATGCCGACTGCTGTCGAGCAAAAGTTCCCAAATAGAGGTCTGTGTGGTTCACTTTTTGGTGATCTCCACAGACCTGGCTTGCAACCCAGCACAGGCTCTACTCCTTCTTTCCAGCTGCTAAATCACATTAAAAGAGGCTAAAAATATGCCAAGCACTTTACTAATATTACTTTCCATGTAAGCAATTGCTGCAGTTGCCATGTGGATGTCAGCCGTTTGTGAGTGGGAGGAGAAGTGGTGCTTAAGGCAGTCTATTTACTAAGAGGTAGTCTGCATTATGAACAAATGTTCTAGAAAAGTTGATATAACAGAAACCAGTTCGTTGGTTTCCTGTCCTCTCAGAAATGGCTCCCTCTTTCTCAGAGATGTCTCACGTTAGTCAAGAACAAAGCGCTGGTAACTTCAGGGTTTTATTGGAACCTCAAGCAAAAAAGACTTTGTTGCTGGTTTCATTTCCATGGTGCGAAGAAGGAGGAATTTTCCATGGCTGGAAGGAAAATATCAGTTGCAAAAGTAGCTCCACGGTTGTGAAAACGGCTTCTTGCTTGCATTAACTTGACAAAAAGGGGTTCTGAAAGTAGCCATTTAAATCGGAAAGCAGGAAAACAGGCTGCTTTAAAAGAAAACCAACCTTGGACATGCATAACTAACTTTGTCTCCATCTCACAGGGGAAGAGGTGTTGCTAATCCAGGAGAAACTAGATGGCATCAAGACTCGTTACTCGGATATCACAGCCACTAGCTCGAAGGCTCTCAGGACATTAGAGCAGGCTCGTCAGCTGGCCACCAAGTTCCAGTCTGCACATGAGGAACTAACCAGCTGGATGAGTGAGGTGGAGGAGGAGCTGATGTCCAGTGGGGGGCAGTCACCTGTTGGAGAACAGATACCCCAATTCCAGCAGAGGCAGAAGGTCAGAACTTCTGAAATACTGAGCTTAGTGGCAAAAGCTGGGGTGGATCTTTACAAGGGAATGCACCAGAGCCAATGAGCTGTGGGAGCTTGCGCATTGCATTAAGAGTGAACTGCAGAGGGTATAGTGGAGAGTATGGGAGAGAATTTGCTCTTAAAGCATAATGCCTAAAGTGCGGGGGTAACGGAAGGGAAAATATCTGTTGGGTCCGTGATGAGGGCTCTTCAGCACCATGGTAATGCAAATAATAGCAACAATCTTTCACTTTAAGAAGCAAATGAGGCACCATCCTTTTTCGGCTTATGGAAGGCTGCAACTCAGAAATCTCAAAGCTCATTTAAAGATTAAAAATATATTAACAAAGCAGAAGGTAACATGGTGCCTATAATCTCCTCACTTCTAGCTTCTCTAGTACCCATGTTGTCCCCCTCCCCTCCATACAAAATACAGATGTCAAGTTCATCTTCCCTGCACACATTTTGACCCCATTGCTCCCCCTTTGAATCCTTCTTATTGACTGACTCCCCAGTTGTCACTCCATCAAATTCAAGCTACTAGTCCTTGCCTTCAATGCCATTCACAGCTGCCCCTCCCTGCTCATCCTCTCTTGTCTCTTCTCATGTTGTCCCTGCCAGTTCCCTCCAAGGATGCCAGCCTTCAGCTGAAAAAGCCCTTTCAAATTACTTGGACCCATCAAGACGTGCACTTTGCTATTGCATGTATCTGCCTTCTTATGAGTGCTGCCTTATCGTCCTTTCCCCTGTGGGTTCAAACAGTACCTGGCAAACGGGGCATTCCTGCTAAACGACAACCGTTACTCATATGCTGGTGAACAGCTCCATTGGGGATCTTGTACTGGTGAAAAGAATGAAGGGAACTTGGCCGCAGGACCATTAACGATTCAGATGCAGGAAGGGCCTCTTGCCAACAGTGTGTTGAGGATGTTAACTGAGGTATACTCTCGCTATGTGTCTTCCTCAGGAGCTTAAGAAGGAGGTTATGGAGCACAGACTTATTCTGGATACTGTCAATGAGGTGAGCCGTGCCCTCTTGGAACTGGTGCCCTGGCGAGCCCGCGAAGGGCTGGACAAACTCGTGTCGGATACCAATGAACAGTACAAGATGGTCAGTGACACTATCAGGCAGAGAGTGGACGAAATAGATGCTGCTATACAAAGGTCACAACAGGTAACCTTATAATCTCTTGTGCCTCGCTCAGGAGAGGGTTTGGCGGGGACTGCATGCCAGCGGATTCACCGCTGCTTCCCTCTAAGCAGCAGCATAACTGTAGCTTTAGACATGAGAATCGCATGGTGGGGAAGCAGCAACTAATGCTGAGAAATGACCAGTTTGCGGAATTTGTGTGATAGAATTGGGGATCGAGTCTAGCTGGTTTCTGAACAGTCTGACTTTATAATGGTTTTGGTGATAGTTCAGTGCCTCTTAGAGAAGTTCTGTATTAACTTAGTGCTTCTGGCTTTTGGGTTACGGCACTAGTGGATTGTGTCTAAAACTGGTGACAGGTGAACTCTCAGGCACAGAAATGTAATCCGTAATTCTGCCAGCCCATGGATTTATTCCAGAATAAAAATCTTCCTAAAACCTTATTCTTTGGGGATTGAGGAGGATAGTGAGTAGCTAAACTTTTCACCTAAAGCTTTGAGCACAGGTAGCACAAGCAGAACTCATCCAAACAAAACTGTGCTGTGAAAGAGCGGTCTCTTTCCCTGTGGACAGAAAGGGCATTTAAGGGGCTTGCTTCATTATATTCTGTAGCGCTAAACTTGCTAGTTGCAATGCTGCTCTGTGCTTTAAAACTGCTGAAGAAGCCAGTACCCTCTTCCAGGCAATGATGTGTTAATCATGTCAACTGATGGCAGCTATTCGTCAACACCCAGGGTGTAATGGTCTACACTGACCAACGTATCGGACCATGGTTAGCGAAGTTGAGAATGTACGCTTTAAATCCCATGAGTATTCAGATATATTTGTCTGTTTAGCTCTTTCCACTGCTGGCCTATTTCATAGGAGTCCTGCATATAAAACCCAGGGCTGTTTTTATTTCTCTTGCAGAAAAGGGTACTTTCTCTTTAAATGTTTGCTAAAAGAGGGGGAAATGTAGCTTGTCGTTTCACTTTCACCATGTAAAAAAGTGTGTTCTCTGCTGGGGTCTCCACAGAGCCAAAGCGGATAGCTGTTGAAAGGGATGGCATCTCTTAGGACAGCTATCTGCTGCTGCTTAGGTAGGCGTGGAAGGATTAGATTTTTACTGGTAAATGTCAGCAAACATCAATTTCACCTTGCGCACAAACTGATGAAGAATATTTCCATCCATGAGCATCAAAATTTAAGATAAGCAAAGGAAGAAAAATTCTGCCTGGGAATTGATCAGAGGTAGATTTAAGGCTGTTTACATCGTCTGTATTCGATGTTGACAGTTTGTGTTGTAAGTTTTAAATCCTTCACTTTATACATCTCAACGTCTATGGTCATTAAATAATTATTGCCTGACCCTTTCCTCATAATTGCTTAAAAATAAACATAGATGTTATCCCTCAACATTATTAAAAAAGTGAATTCTCCTAAGCCTATTCCTAGGCATCTCTCTGTGGAAATGTTGCCTGCAGATTGTTGAGCAATTATTGCCACATTACTCTGAGAAGAACTGCAATTGTTTTCAATTTTGGGGGTGGGAAGCTTCTTTTAAAAAAATCCAAAAAAACAGCCCGGTAATTTTCCTCAAATCAAACGTGGAATAAGACCTGCTGGTGTGTGTTGACGTTAAGGTTATGTTGTTTTTCCATGTCTTTCTTTGTACGTATGTCACTGCACCTCATTGTCTGGCTGTATCTTCCTTGGGTTGGCTTTGTCCTTGGCTATGTGTAGCCTCGGGCCTGTTGGGTCTCTGCCTATCACCTTTGCACATTGCTGTGCGTTTCCCTTGTTCCAGTTGTGAGTCCACATTGCTGTCTGTAGTATGGAGATTGTATCTATGAGACTATTGTCTGTGTGTGTATCTTTGTGTGTGTGTGTTGCTGTTGCTGGCGTGCTGGTTTGTGCATCTGTGAAAATGCTGTCCTTGCTCCATGTATGTCGCTAACTTGTTGCGCTCGATCTCCTCTCCCTATCCGCTAGTATGAGCAAGCTGCTGATGCAGAATTAGCCTGGGTTGCTGAGACCAAACGGAAATTGATGGCACTTGGTCCAATTCGTCTGGAGCAAGACCAGACAACAGCCCAGCTGCAGGTCCAAAAGGTACGCGCAATATGCATGCACTACTTTGCTTGTTGGGTAAAAGGATGGGCAAGACCTTACTCGTTGTCTGGAGCCACGAGGATAAGAAAATCGCTCCTTGAATAGAGGTGATGAGTGAAGTGGAACAGCTAATTGGTATGTCAAGGTGATATTAATTCATTTGCCTGGAGTAGGGCAAATCATTGGTTGTGTAGGAGAGGAAGGTGGTAATTTATTAGCTTGGATTGAGCTGCAGGTGGCTGTGATGAGCTAGAGTAGGACGGATAAAAGTCAATCATGAGGGTGAGTCATTTGGGTGAAGGGATAGAGAGTTTATTGGTTAGGGTCCAGCATGATCTTTCTCTAGGGAGGCGCGTTAGTTTTATAGAGCCGAGACTGGACCTATCCAGAGAACAGCAGTTCAGCTGGGTTTTTAAGTCATAGAGATACTGAGGTGGTGAGTTAAGAATGATCCCTCCAGGACAAGATATGCCTGAATTTTCAAGATACCACAAGAGCTGCATGTTTAAAATGTGGCTGAATTAGACAGACAACCAACTCTTCATATCAGGGTATCTAGCCCTCTAACTGCAGACCTGCCAGCACTCCAGCTCCACATTAGGCTAATTTTCAGTTGTTTAGACATCCATGTTTTTAGATGTCTTAGAAGCTACGATATTCCACACATTTTCTTCATTGGTTTATTAGATTCCCTTGTCACCCACCTTATATCATAGCTGTAATTAGTTCGTGTAGGTGTATGTAGCCCAGTTTTCATATCCTTCCAGTTTTGCTAGCAAACCTTTTCTCACCTTTTGCATGTTCTCAGATCTAGCTTAGATTTGATACCATGTACTGTAAATTTTATATGGTCAGTCTGGTGCCAGCTCATACCCCTGAGCTGTGAGTTCAGAGTGTTTAGACATCTTAGTCACCACTTGGTTTTGGGTGCCCAACGTTAAAAATCATGGTTAGATCATGGTGGCTTCTAAGCTTTTGTCAACACACAAGTCAGTTTGGGGCTTCTAGCATAGACATAACCACCTGGGCATTCTAAGTCTGAATGCTGTAAAACACTGCAAAGTTAATACCGTTAGAGAAGAGTGAACTTCAGATAACAAGGCTACTTGTAAATACTTTAGATCTGCATATCACTGTCTGTTCCCTTCAGTGGAAAATCATCTTTGGTGTCCTTGGTTTCCCTCCTGGTGACCATAATTGGGGCAAAAACGTACTGGATTTGGTATCGTTGTTATGAGCTGGCCACTACAACAGGAAAAAAGACTTGATTGATAAATAAGCTAACAACAGCTGCCTCAGGTGGGGCTTTAAATAAAGAGTTTAGTATCCTTTCCCAGACTTGACATCAATAGAAATAGAAAGTCTCATCGGCTTTGCAAAAAAAAGGGAAGAAAAAATAATTAGTGTTGTCATAAAGAGAGGAAGTGAACCGTCACATGTGAAGTTACAGCGAGCTAAGCTTGGCTTTCAGCTATTGTGGGTCTATTGTTAATCACATGGCCCCTTGGAATATAAATTATAGTTGTATTACAGCACCTTTCATCAACAGTCTTGTCTCAAAGTGCTTTAACTATAGTTCAGCCTCACAACACCCTTGTGAAGTGGGTCAGTAGTAGGTGGGGAAACTAAGGGACAGATCTGGGGAAGTGGTTTGCCTAAAGTCACACAGCAAATTAGTGGCAGAACTTGGAATCACAGGTGCCAACTTTTTTCTGCACTGGTGAGTGCTCGCAGCCCTGCCCTGACTCCATCCCTGCCCAAACTCTGCAGCTCCCTGCCCCTATTGGGCCCCTCCCCAAATCGCTGCCCTGGTCCCACCTCCTCCCCCCAAGCAAGTCGTGTTCCCCCTCGGCCCCCCTCCCTCCCAGGCTTGCCATTTCATGGCACAAGCACTGGCAGGGAGAGGGGAGAAGCAGGACACGGTGGTGCGCTCAGGGGAAGGGGAAGGGGCAGAGCGGAGGTGGAGGTGAGCTGGGGCGGGGGGGAGCTCCCAGTGGGTGCAGAGCACCCACCAATTTTGGCTGGAGCACCCATGGAGTCAGCGCCTATGCTTGGAATAGTTCCCTAACTTTTCTGTAGGGTGCAAAGGTTGGTCTATTGCACTGGTTCTGTCACCATCTTGGAGTTTCTGTGTAAGGAGTGAGGCGCTGCTGAGTTCATGAACAGTAAAAATGAACTTGATGTGTGAGCTGATCCAAGTCTGAACCAGTCTCTAATTTCAACTGGCTTTTCCCAGGCTTCTGAAAGAGATGTTAATTTATTAAGAGTGAAATTCCAAAACACAGTTGAGAAGAAAACGCAGTAAGCTGCTGGTGAAGTCAGATTACAAAGATGTGTCACAGTATATTTGATTGAGTGTTTACAGTCTCTGGTTTACTTCACCACCTAGTGGTCATTTTCACCTGTCATCTGACCACTTTGGGAGAGTTTCAGAAATCTATTCCCTCAGTACAAGCTCTGTGGGAAGACAAGAAGCTTTGTGGCTTGGAGATAATTCTGATTTTTCTCATTCTTAACATTTCCTTCCTACAGGCTTTCTCCATAGACATTATTCGACACAAAGATTCTATGGATGAGCTGTTCAGCCAGCGTAACGAGATCTTCGGCACATGTGGAGAAGAACAGAAAGCTTTGCTACAGGTACCTCCGTGGCTTTGATACATGTACGCCTCATGAGAGAGAGTCTTACACAACAGAGCTCCTCCTGGCAAGTAGTGGATTAAATACGGGAGGGAGAAAAGCAGCATGCATATTTCCTGCATCCGTCTGTTTCCTTGTATCTTTCTCCTTGATTTAAAATTATTCCATCTCTAATCATGCCAATCAGTAATACCCATGGGAGTCGTTTCCCGTTTATTAACTTTTTAGTTTTGTTGCAGTGTTTATAAGGGGAAAGTCATAGGGATCTCAGATACCACTTTGGTTGGTGTTACAGCGTGCAGTCGTGGGACTCCGCCGTTTCCATTCGCAGCATGCGGTTGGCTCATTTTCTCTGCCCTTGCATCCATCACCAACTCCACACCCTCCTCCTGTTCCCTCTAGGAGAAAACGGAATCGCTTGTGAAGCAGTATGATGCTGTTAGCCAACTCAACTCGGAGCGCTACGCGTGCTTAGAGCGTGCACAGGTCTTGGTGAATCAGTTCTGGGAGACGTATGAAGAGCTCAGCCCATGGATTGAAGAAACACAGGCATTTATAGCACAGTTACCCCCTCCAGCTATTGATCATGAGCAGCTCAAGCAGCAGCAGGAGGATATGAGGGTAAGGGGGAGAGGTTTTCATTTGCACCAGGTAAAATTGATTCCGCCCTCTCTAAAATGGAGGCTTCGTGCTATAAAAGGGCTGATGAATAAGGCTAAGATTTTGTGACAGGTATTTTAAGTCCCAGAAGGTCACGGGCAATAACCAAAAATTCACGGAAGCCAGTGACCTGTCCCTGACTTATTAAAAATAACTATGACGAAATGGGGAAAGAAAAGGGTCCAGCACTCACCGCTGCTGCGGGCTCCAGGGTTCCCCCCACCCATGGTAGCTGAGAACACGGGGTCCCCCTGCCTCCGCAGCAGCTTGGAACTGTGGGATCTGCCCGTGGTGGCTGGAAGCTGCAGGATCACCTGTGCCGGCTGGGAGCTGCGGGATCCACCTGCGATGGCAGCTGGGAGCTGCAGGCGTTCTCGCTGCCTGCAGTGACTGGGAGTTGCAGGGAGGCCTCTCCAGCTGACAGCTCCAACTCCACTGCATCGGGAGTAAAAATGTCACGGTGGTCTCTGGACTCACAGATTCCATGACTTCCATGACCTCCGTAACAAAACCTTAGCCTTACTGATGAGTGTAGTTTGGAGACCTGTAGGTGGCAGGCAGCTATCTAAACTCTCCAGTTTTTGGAGTTTCCACCTGTCTGTCACAATGACATCTGTAGAAATCCAGTCCAGATCAGATACTTGTCACACCCCTAAGAGTTTGTATTTTAAATAGAAATTTTGAATGTAAACCCATGGGAGATTGATTGTCTTTATATTTGTCCTCTGGGTGTAATGATGCCATAGGGGGCGTGTGTGTTCTCCTTAAAAGAACAGATGCGCAAAGAAAGAGCAGCTCTTTATCAGAATTATCATCTTGGGGGGTGGGAATATCAGCTCCTTGCGGGGGGTTGGTTTGAAGGTGGGGGAATACTGCTGAGGTTAATGGGAAAGCCTTCCTGTGGTCCAAGAGATGCCCGGGAAATTGATGGCATGACTTAAATATGCTGTGAATTTGAATGCACATCTATTTTTTCCATCCTATAGCAACTAAGAGAGTCTATAGCAGAACATAAGCCTCATATTGACAAGCTGCTGAAAATTGGACCGCAGCTGAAGGAGCTCAACCCTGAGGAAGGAGCGATGGTACAGGAGAAATATTTGACTGCTGAGACCATGTATGCCAGAATTAAAGAGGAGGTGCGCCAGCGAGCACTGGCACTAGATGAGGCTGTTTCACAATCCACTCAGGTACATTTCTCCTTGCGCACAAAGAAGCCGCAGTTTTGTGTTCGTGTTTATCACAGCTCCCTGGGGATGGCGGGCTCTGAAGTTTACGTCTGTACCGTTTCTTATAACTAAAACCCCATTACTGTTCAGATCTGTTCTAGGAAGCCATTTGCTGGCAAGCTGGTGTGTAGTGGGTTGAGCTGCATAGTGCTTGCCTGTTCAGGGGTGTCTGGGAAGGCTGGTGCTGATAGATTTGCAAAAGCGGTACAGAAAGAGATTGAATCCTGATGTAAACAGAGTAATAAATGTTTACAGTTTTAATAATGTTCCTCATTAAAAGGGCTTTTTTGCATCTGGCCATGATGGACAGGTCTGGCGAGACTGAGTAGCACTTAGAGAACTGGATCTTGTTCCTGATAAGCAGGAAACTACTGTACATGTAATGAACAACTACAAGATCATTTACATGGGAGAGTTAATCATCTTCCCTTGTATATAGACTATGTGGAGGAGTCCTAAAAGGGAAGAACTATGTGAAAGGAAGGGCAGAGATTGTACATATTGAAATGGAGAAAGGATGTGAAGAACTTCTGATGCATGCAATTGGGATTAGCATTTGTAGCGATGTTTCACTTCAGCTAATTATTTACCGCAGCACAGTTTGGTCGTCACGTCTGAGTTATTTATTCCTGCGTTGTTTAGTCACTTCTCTTGGTTTGCACTTGTATTAACTCCAAGTTTTTCCCCCCAACACACACCTTCCGTCTCATCTCTCACTCACATTGTGGAATGTGTTATCTTTGTGTGTTGCTGCCTGTTCCTGTCTTCCCCACATGGTCCCATTTCATTGTTGTGTTGACCGCGCCCCGCCATTGCAGATCGCAGAGGTAAGCCTCCCCACGTTAGCTGTTTGTTTACATTCTCATTCTTTGGGCTAGATGAGTCTTAATTCATTTGATACCCAGATTTCTACTGTATTATATTTCTGTATGCAGTTCACTGGAACCTGTTAAGAACAAACTCAGACACGGTGAAATTCCATTGACTCTTTCGTTTTGTTGCAATGTGCAAATTGAAGTTCCACTTTATAGTGAGCTTCTGCTTAGAATCCAAGTGTTCCGTAGGGGAAAAAACATTTTACTAGAAAAGGGATCTACGCTGAAGTATATTCTGCCTTAGCAGGCTTGAGTGGTTGGTTCGCCCACGTTTGTTAGTTTTAAGAGAATCTAGTGACGATAGAGTTTGCACCTAGAATCTATTTCTTTTTTCTCTGCCGTTATAATGTGAAACTCAGCGGAAACAAGAGCCTCTCTTACTGTGCGAGAGTAGCAGGTCCAGTTCCGTGGGCAGACATCTAATTATAACAAATTCTCCCTTATTGCCCTTCATTCTGTCTTGTAAACACTAGATTATCTTTAATGCTAACTTTAACAATGCCAAATCTCCTTCCTTTGGCAGCAAGATTAGCCAAAGCAACAGCAGAAACCTGAAACTCAAGCAGCACAGTGTCCCGTTCTCTCTCCTTTCCTATACACACGTGCTTTCCACCAGGTGGTTGCAGTCGGTTTGGGAGTTGAGATGGTTTCTGTGCCAGGCTCCCCAGAGCTGAGGCCCCTGTGGAGCCAAACACACGCAGGTTACAGCTAATGTGTTGGTTCCTGGATCAGGACTAGTGTGACTGAGTCTTCCTATTTCCATTCTGTGGCACTGCCCTTTGGAGGGAAGGGGATGTCAGTCAAACTTGAATTTTGTGGGTTTGGGTACAATAACAAGCTGCTGCTGCATTTGGTTCGCGGTTTCCTGTGCCCTCTCTGTAGGCTTAGCTAACTGCAAACTCCTGCAACCAGAATGCAGTTGTTAGCGACAAAACCGGTGGCAGACATCAGATTGGAGGCTGCAGGTGTAATGGGCATTCTAGGAAACATTAATTCTATTTAGCAAAAGAGAGTACTTCGCATGCGCTTAACATTATGCTGCATACATTGGAGTAATTCAGTACTGTACGGTCCTCTAACCTGCCTGATGGACTTGCCTTTGTTCAGTTCCATGATAAGATCGAGCCTTTGCTGGAGACGCTGGAGAACCTTTCCTCCCGCCTGCGCATGCCGCCCGTGATTCCAGCCGAAGTTGATAAAATCAGGGAGTGCATCAGTGAAAACAAAAATTCCACCATGGAGCTGGAAAAACTGCAGCCAACCTTCGAGGCGCTGAAACGCCGTGGGGAAGAGCTGATCGGGCGATCGCAGGGGGCAGACAAGGACCTGGCAGCCAAAGGTATCGCACGGAGGTGCCGGAGACGTCTCACGTCCGCTCAGAGAGGCAGTTGGTTATATTTAGCGTATCTAGGATGGCAAGTTTCTCTCATAACCACAGTGTATCTTGTTTATTGGGGGACTGGTGTTGACAGAGCAATAAGGCGCATTTGCCTGCTCTGTGATGGGTCCAAATCCTGCCCAGTTCAGAGGGAACTGCAGACTGTTACCCGTGACAGCTCTCGGGGGGGGTCTATTCTCAGTGAATTGGTTTCAGTTCAGGCCCTGAAGGGGGGCAGAAATGTCCACATCACAAAACCACCAATACGACTGGCACCTTTGTTGGCAGTCTTGGGCGCGAGCCCGAGGATTGAATAAGCATGGAGAGGTGGTCAGATATGGGGCGAGCACATGGGCAGACTTGTAACTGTTATCTGGATAAATGAAGGCTCTGTAGCTGTATCTTGTTGTTCGTCACATTTTCTTTCTAAGTTCGTATTTCTGCACTCTTGACCATTTTAATTCTTACCTCAGGGTAAGACTACACAGCAAAAAAAGGCCCCCACAGTAGCGAGTCTCGGAGACGGGGTCAACAGGTTCAGGCTCCTGCTATAGCTGAGCAAACGTTGTGGGTTAGGCTGGTGCTCGGGCTCTGAAACCCACTCCCCCCCCCCCCCCCCTTGGGCTTCAGAGCCAGAGTGCCAGCCTGATTCTGAACATCTCCACGGCTGTGGGTATCTACACCGTCCAAAGCCCGAGTCTGCAGATTTGGGCTCTGAGACTCAGTGCTGCAAGTTGTGCAGATTTGGGTTTGTTTGCTGTGTAGACAAACCCTTAGGCCTTTCTCATCATAATGTTTGTATCCAGATGCTTTGATTGGTAACTGGAGATTGCTGGTCAGAACAGGGTAAGAATAAAGAGTCCTGACTTGTTTCTTTCCCACCTCCAGAAATCCAAGATAAGCTGAATCAGATGGTGTTTTTCTGGGAAGACATCAAGGCTCAGGCAGAGGGACGTGAAAGTAAGTTCCTCGATGTCCTGGAGCTCGCAGAGAAATTCTGGTACGAAATGGCAACCCTCCTAACTACTGTCAAAGAGACGCAGGATATTGTTCACGACCTGGAGAGCCCAGGCATTGACCCATCAATCATCAAGCAGCAGGTGGAGGCAGCAGAGGTGAGGACTTGTGGACATGTCATTCCACATAGGCCCCGTCGGTGCTACAGCTTGTAACCATGTTTGGGTCTCAAATGAAGATGTGACCAAATGTTGTTGTACCCCGGTTTGTGAGCACCCGACACAGTTACAAATCATGCTGTCATTTTATTTAGAAACCATGGGAGAGCCATGATTTGGTGGGCATCGGGAAGAGTATTTCAAGTTACTGTTTCGTTTCAAGTGGAAAAAATAATGGCCTTTCCCAGAGACTGAAACAGTGCTAAAATCATCTTAGCTGTAACTACGCTGGGGAAAACTCTTATCAAGCAAGTGTTCAGGGCTGTCCGCCACCCTGTTTAGCGCATAATTGTTCCCATGATGCTGCTCCTAATGTGAGCTGGACCTGTCTAGATTGTGAGATGCAGATTACATTCCAGTTAGACTGAAGGCTACTGTAGAGTAAAACGATAGTAGTGGATGGACAGCAACACTCATCTCTATTTGGAATCACGTGTTAGAGTCCATTTTGGATGTTTGCATAGTTGACCGTAGTTTGACTCAGGGTTTTTTTAAGTATGTATACATCTCACCCCGATGTACTTGTACGTGCCACTCCCACGTTATAACTAGTCTGACTTTGGTTTAGAAATACTGGCTCTCAGACAGCCTGTTTAATTCCTAGTTTCGTAAAACACTCCGAAAACTATATAACTTGCAGATAGGGTCACCATCTTTCCAGTTCAGACAAATGCAGGTGTGGTTTTTACCTCGTTTTTCCCATCTGTTTGCAAATGGTGACGGCATCCCATGCATCAGACAATGTAAGAAGTGTGGATTGGACTCAATTACCTTGGCAGATAATGAAAACACATACCTGCTTCTTAATGTGATGCACCTGTTGGGTTGAGGACTAATTAGTCTCTGTCTTCAACCAGAATGCAAAACATTAGCTAGCAGGTGTAATCTCTGCACTCTAGCTCCCATGGCATGCACCGTCAAATGGAGTTTTGGAATATCATTTACTAAACAAACCGATTTTTTAATTCATTGCACTCTCTGAATCTAGACGATCAAAGAGGAAACTGATGGCGTGCACGAAGAACTGGAGTTTATTCGTGTGCTTGGAGCTGAATTGATTATGGCCTGTGGTGAAACTGAGAAACCAGAAGTGAAGAAAAGCATTGACGAGGTAGGAAAACCAGCAGCTCAGAATTCAGGCAAAAGCCAGGTGAAAGGCAGTGTTGGTTCAGTTGGAATAGTGTATTGAATTTGGGGGCAATCCTGTGTTTTGCAGATGAACAATGCGTGGGAAAACCTAAACAAAACCTGGAAGGAGAGGCTAGAGAAACTCGAGGAGGCTATGCAGTCTGCTGTGCAGTATCAGGATACGCTGCAGGTGAGGCAGCTGTTGGTGGTTATTCATACGGTGTGGACCAGCAGCCCATTGTGCTAGGCACTGCATGAGCACAGAACAAAAAGACTGTCAGTTCTTTGGGGCAGTGACTATCTAAGTTAGGCCCTGTGTCCAATGACCCGCTGAAAGCAGAGCATTCAATCAGCATTTCTTCTGCTTCTCCTGTGACAATTTGAAATTGACCCAGCCTGCGTTCACCCTCTCAAATAATTGTACATTTTGGGGTGGAGGTGGCAAAGGATGGGGGAAATGTGCCTGATCCTAGTCTGCTGCTTGTGCTGCGGGTCAGTGGAAGGAAGGAGATCACTAAGCAGTGTGCTTGTTGAGCATGAAAACTACCCATCTGTTTGCCTTGAAAGAGAAGTTCTGTTGATTAGTCCAAGCATGGCACAGGCTGCCCCCAGCTCTGAGGAACGGGTGTGGCTTGCCGTGATTGTGGAGGTTTGGTTTTCCTAACTGTGTATGTGTTCCTCTTAGGCAATGTTTGATTGGCTGGATAACACTGTGATTAAGCTGTGCAACATGCCACCTGTCGGCACTGACCTCAACACTGTTAAGGAGCAGCTGAATGAGATGAAGGTAAGCGGTCTACGTTAGACACGGTTCTCCAGGGCTTGTTATGTGTTGGAGGCAGAGTTCTGCAGTTTGTTTGTTTGGTTTTTTTGTTTTGTTTCCCCCTCCACGCTTTGGCAGGAGTTTAAAATGGAGGTTTACCAGCAGCAGATTGAAATGGAGAAGCTTAATCACCAAGGCGAACTGATGCTAAAAAAAGCGACCGATGAGACAGACAGAGACATCATCAGGGAACCGCTGACAGAGCTGAAACATCTCTGGGAGAACTTGGGCGAGAAGATTGCTCACAGACAGGTATAGTGAGGGTGGGCTGCCAAAACCCAGGGCTGAAAATAAACCTAAGTCATCAGCGTCATCATCCTCTTCCTGCTCCCTCCTGATTAACATTTTCTTTGTCACCTTTGAACAGCACAAGTTAGAAACTGCTCTGCTGGCACTTGGTCAGTTCCAGCATGCATTAGCAGAACTGATGGCCTGGCTGACCCATACAGAAGAGTTGTTAGATGCGCAAAGACCAATCAATGGTGACCCAAGGGTCATTGAAGTAGAACTTGCCAAACACCACGTACGTATTCTATGTTCTGCCTTTTTATCTGGCCTTAAAGGGGACGATGGCTCCCGGGAAGTTATTTACATTGATTTGTTTCTTTGGGATAGTGCTGGGGTTAGCAGAACATTTTAGAGGCATGTGTCTTAACGTTACCCAATCCACGCTGTGCAGGTACTGAAGAATGATGTGTTGGCTCACCAAGCAACGGTGGAGACGGTAAATAAAGCTGGCAATGAGCTCCTGGAATCCAGTGCAGGAGACGACGCAAGCAGCCTGCGGAACCGGCTGGAGAAACTGAATTCGTGCTGGGAGTCTGTCCTGCAAAAAACAGAGGAGAGGGAGCAGCACCTGCAGTCAACGCTTCAGCAGGTCGGTGAGCTTGTTCTGGAGACAGAAATGTTCATGCATGCAGAAGAGATCCGCAGAGGGTGTCCGGGTTGGCTTGGTGTCTCTTTCCAGGGTGAAGGTTAGAGGATGTGATGTATTGTCTTGTCTTCACTGCTAGAAAAGGTGGTGTTACCTCAGGGTAAGTAACTCATGTGAGCTGTCCCAAGATGACAGGACTCTTTAGATTTACCTTGAGGTAAAGTAGGTGAGGACACCACTATGCCCCCACCTGGGATTAGCCTCGCCTCATTTACCTCATGATGGAACTATAAAGTACCTCATCTTTGCTGTCTTTTGACCTTGGGATAACTCACATGTATTAGTTACCCCACCCCCAGCCCGGCGAAAAGGACACTTTTTTCAACCGCGAAGACCAGGCCATAGACAGGAGGCACGAACAGTCTGTAAATAGCAAGTTACGTCTTTCCAAACCAAAGGTGCATTCATTCCGAGGGGAAGTCCTGCTCTTCCAGACGAGCCTTTTCTCTTTGAGAACTCAGCTGTGCGTGTGAACTTGCTGAAATGATTATATTGTTTAAAAAATATATGATAATATACATCCTCTTTTTAGTACCTTTGTAAAACTCTTCTCTGCCACCTCATCCACCATGTCAGGAATCCCAATGTTAAACCTGAAAGCCAGACAATGGTTGCTGCTGTCATCCGATCCCTGGCTGATATTGTGTTCCTTAACAGGCCCAGGGTTTCCATGGCGAGATTGAAGACTTCCTCCTCTGGCTAACAAGAATGGAGAGCCAACTGTCTGCATCAAAACCCACAGGAGGTTTGCCAGAAACTGCCCGTGAACAACTCAATGCTCATATGGTAAAGATTTCAAATGCCTTTAATTCAACTAACTTCTCTCTGAAATGTCAGCATAGAAACATGTCTGTGCCGCATGGTGTAGTCCAGTGGGTCTCAAACTTTTGTACTGGTGCCCCCTTTCACATAGCAAGCCTCTGAGTGCAACCCTCCCTTATAAATTAAAAACTTTTTAACATATTTAACACTATTATAAATGCTAGAGGAAAAGTGGGGTTTGGGGTGGCGGCTGACAGCTCGCGACCCCCCCCCCCATATAATAACCTCGTGACCCCCTGAGGGGTCCCAACCCCTAGTTTGAGAACCCCTGGTATAGTCTAATTGGGGAATGGGATGAGTGTCTCTTTTGCCACTTCTCTCTCCAGGGTTACAGAGGACCATTAGGTTTGCAGATGATGGCTATGGACAGAATTTCCCACTATCTTAATGAACTGTTTATCTCTACTGATAGCATGATGATAAATATCTCACTGTCAGTTTGTTGTGTGTCCTAACCCCAGTGTCTCCACAAACTTGGAGTCTAGGGAACTGCAAATCCCTGATACAGTATCTCTGTCTCTAATGTTTCGATGGTGGTTTGGTGTAGGAGCTGTATGCCCAACTCAAAGCCAACGAAGAGGTCTACAGTCAGCTGTTGGCCAAGGGGCAATTGATCCTGCTAAGCCGCGATGACTCTGGCTCTGGCTCAAAGACAGAGCAGAGCGTCATGCTGTTGGAACAGAAATGGAACTTGGTCAGCGCCAAGATGGAGGAGAGGAAGGTAATGTTTGGGGCCAAAATACAATCCATGTTTACTACGAAAGACATGGCTTGAAAGTAAAATGCCATTAGTTCCCTGCTGTAGTAATGCTGTCTCCAGAACGCAGGTTTATTGCAATAAGCCGAATCTGCAATGTGCTTCAGACACCCAAGATCAGTGCTTTTAGATCAGTTCTTTTAGATAATTTTTCTCCTGATTACATATACTTAGCATGCCTTCTGACATAGGTATTATCAGTGATGTCTGACATCGAAGTGTTAACTGTATGGCTAGTTACCAGAGCAGGCTAAATCTTAGAGAGAAAATGAAAGTAAAATTAAATGTGAGTGAACATAAGAGAGAGGCTGCTAAACGAGAAATAAAAGAAGATATGAAGAGCATTATCCAGTTCTGAAAAGCAAAGGTACACAGCTTCTTCTTAAGAGACAGCAGGCCAAATTCTCTGCTGACCTAATTCCATTGCACTGGTACTTTGGTCAGCGATAAGCTCTCACATAAAATGAGAGAAACTGGCCTCTACCCTGGCTGAATTTCTGGCTCTGCAGCTGTCACTACTGAAGTGTCGTCTCCCTTCCGCAGAACAGCTTCTCTCGTGGAGGCTTGTTTCCTAGGAAGCTCTGATGGCAACACAGCCACTTGTGTGTTGATTATCGAGCTGTCTCCTCTTTCATGTACAATTCCTGTCCGTTTGTTTCAGAAGAAGCTGATTCTGAAACAGCCACTTTCGCTGAAATCTCCTCTTCTTGGTAAACAAGTCATGTTCTTTGCTTGAACTGATGAGTTCCCATTAGAGAGCTCATTTCATCTTAGAGTACAATACATGTCTTTGTCTGCAAAGCCTCACATTGTGAACTTGGTGCTCTCTTTGTGTTTCCTTCCCCTTATTAAAATGCAGTCAAAGCTGGAAGATGCTCTCAACCAGGCAACAGAGTTCCAGAACTCCCTACAGGACTTCATTAACTGGCTGACCCTAGCAGAGCAGAGTTTAAACATTGCCCCTCCACCCAGCCTTATCCTAAATACCGTGCTGTCTCAGATAGATGAACACAAGGTAACTTGGGGGAGCTGGAGTTCGTTGCAAGCCACGCTCAAGTGCTTTGTGTGTATGGAAGAAACTCGGAGACATTTCCATGTTTTTTCTTTAAATGAGAGTAAATCTTCGTTACTCCAGGTTTTTGCCAATGAAGTCAATGCTCACCGGGACCAGATCATTGAGCTGGATCAAACAGGGAACCACCTGAAGTTCCTCAGTCAAAAGCAAGATGTGGTTTTGATAAAGAACCTGCTGGTCAGTGTCCAGTCCCGTTGGGAGAAAGTCGTCCAGCGTTCCGTGGAGAGAGGCCGAGCTCTTGACGATGCAAGAAAACGGGCTAAACAGGTGAGGGATGTGAAAACGGTTGTAGACGACCTGACGATATTGCTTATCCTCTAGCTTTCAGGACCCAAGTGTCTCATGCCTTCAGAAGGCCTGGAAGACGCACACACCAAGTTCTAACTGCTCTCCCCTTTTGTGCAATTTCAGTTCCACGAAGCTTGGAAAAAGCTGGTTGATTGGCTGGAAGATGCAGAGAATCACCTGGACTCTGAGCTGGAGATTTCCAATGATCCAGACAAAATCAAACTGCAGCTCTCCAAGCACAAGGTAGAGGGTTTGTTTTCATGCCAGCTGTGATGAATGCCCTCAAGTGTGGGTTAGTTGGAAGGGAAGAGAAACCACCTCTCAGTCAAAGCAGTGCAACACAGTCACTTTCCTACAATCTAAGGGAAGAGATGATCCAGTAAGAGGAACGGCATACTCCACGCTTTAGTTGAACGTTACAGTAGCATAGTTACAAAGTTGTACGAGAGAGGCATTTAACCCACTATGCTATTAACTCACAAGTTTTTATGCATTGTAAAGACATTTCCTTTGTGCCCTTCTCTGGTTGTAAAACTCAGGAGTTCCAAAAGACCCTCGGTGGAAAACAGCCCGTTTACGATACCACGATCCGGACGGGCAGAGCCCTCAAAGAAAAAGCTGTGTTGCCAGATGACACTCAGAAACTGGACAACCTCCTTGGAGAAGTGCGGGACAAGTGGGACACAGTCTGCGGAAAATCTGTGGAAAGGTGAGAGGAACATTTGTTGCAAAATACTGTTGCAGCGTTGAAGGACCAGAGATGAGATGATCCTGTGAAGCTTGATTTATATCACACACTGTAAATGTGCTGTGGAGAATATGAACCTAGGCCACAGAGCAGAGATGATGACAGGCATGGCATCAGAAATGTAAACTGACTGTCTAGCCAGACCTCCGTAAGGAGATCGATCCAGGTGGTGTTTATCTACAAGGAGGCTTTGTCTTTCGGGGATTTGCCATGATGATGATAACATCGAAAGATGGGCGGAAAAGGAAACACTTTCCAATTTAACTGCAAGTAGCATGGATATTCTGGGCCAAAAGTTTGTACAAATGTCCTTTGGTACTCTCTTTGCAGGCAACACAAGCTGGAAGAAGCCCTGCTGTTTTCTGGTCAGTTTATGGATGCGCTTCAGGCCTTGGTGGACTGGCTGTACAAGGTGGAGCCCCAGTTGGCTGAAGACCAACCAGTCCATGGTGATCTGGATCTGGTCATGAACTTGATGGATGCTCATAAGGTAAGAGTGGGGTTTACCAGCTGCCCTTTGGAAAGTGAAAGTAACTTTAGTTCCCCATCCGCTGCGTAACAGAAGTACCAGGCTTATAGCATCACGGCAAGATGTGTGCTGTAGCGCTGCATACTCTACTGTGCAGCTTTGATTTCCATTGAGTAAATGCCTGGGAGACAGATTTGAAAAATGATATTGCTATTTTGGAATTGTAACATAAACCTTCAGTTCTGCTCTGTTCCACCTTGGATTTTCGAGAAGGGGTAAAGTTTCTATGCTTCTGTAAGCTCCTCTTTGGCAGTATTCATTAGGAGGTCTCAGCTGTGAGTGCTTTCACTTCTGGATTAGGTCAGAGGTTCAAATCCCAGGCTAGAACTTGGGCTCCTGTTCCAAACAGCTACTGTATTGGAGTGAATGGTGATGTCCTATTAAACATGCCATCCTTCAAGTCAGAGATTAAACCATGATTCCTTCTGCGTCACTCTGATGGTTGCCCAGATGCAAGTTAAAGATTCCCATACTGCTCTCAGAAAGAGTAGAGGATAACTTTGGTATCCAGGCGGACAGTCTCAATAAAACAAGCTCAGCTATCTCTAGCTTTGGGTGGTGTACTGCTGACGGTGTGTGTGTGTTATGGTGTAACCTACTGGTGCGTGTGTAACCTGAGTGTGAGTAGATCTGTAACTTACACTCACCAGTGGGTTACAATAATCTATGGTGCCTACATGATCTATGCATAGGTGCTGATTCCGTGGGTGCTCTGGGGCTGGAGCACCCACCGGGAAAAATTAATGGGAGCTCTGTACGCACCGGCAGCCAAGCCCCCCCATACCCCACCTCCTCCTCCGTCTCCTCCCCAGAACGTGCATGTCCCCACTTCTCCGCCTATCTCCCAGCACTTCTGTCTTGCCACCACCAAACAGCTCTTTGGTGGCGTGCTGGGGAGGAGTGGGAACATGGCGCAGTCAGGGGAAGAGGTAGGGGTGGGGATTTGATGAAGTAGTCAGAATAGGGCAGAGTTGGGGCGGAGACTTTGGGGAAGGGGTTGGAATGGGGGCAGGGCAGGGGGCAAGGCGGGGCTGGGGGCAGAGGGGGGTTGAGCACCCACCAGTGGGAGCAGAAGTCGGCGCCTATGAATCTATCTATAACCAATTCTGTTTCAAGGAAAATACATTATACTAGAAGAAAAATGCTAAAATTGAAGCATTTCAAGTGGGGTTTGGTGGAAGAAAGCCAACCACCAGTTCAACTTCATATACCCTGTATTGTCAGACTTCAAGCCTGTGCTGCCCCTTTTCTGTGGATAACAAGAGAAAAACCCTCCATACAAAGACCCATGATGGACCTTTCTCTTCTCCCTTGGTAGGTTTTTCAGAAGGAACTGGGGAAACGCACGGGTACCGTGCAGGTGCTCAAACGCTCGGGCCGGGAGCTCATCGAGAACAGCCGGGATGACACTACCTGGGTTAAAGGGCAGCTTCAAGAGTTGAGCAATCGTTGGGACACAGTGTGTAAGCTGTCTGTGTCCAAGCAAACCCGGCTGGAGCAGGCCTTGAAGCAGGTACGGAGAAAGAGGCTTCCAAGTTCACTTTCACTTTCAGGGTTTTATATGTGGCTCTGAACCTGTACAAATTAAAGGGTGAGTCTTGTCAAGAAATGAACCAGAAATCTGTGTTCTGGAGCTCTGTACAAACGTTTGCCATCTTCCAGGGGGGAAATGTTATAGGACACTATCTCTCCCCACTGTGATTAGATCAGGAGATCTAGGTACAGTTTCCAGTTCTGCCACAGACACCCTGTGTGACCTGTGGCAAATCACTTAATCTCTGTCTCAGTTCCCGTATTGTAAAATTGAGATAGTACATCCCTACCACACAGGGAATGTTGTGAGGATAAATTAACATCTGGAGTCACTGTCATGGGATCGTCTCACTGTGAGAGTACAGATCATTAGAATTCACAACCTCCAGTGTTTATTGTGCAACTGGACTGGTCCAACAGATAACGGTCAAAATGAGAGAGCTGTTCTGAGGGTCTCAGTTAGTCAAAAAGAAAAAAGTAGAAGAATAAAAGCCTTGATTGGAAAAGCCGCATTGATACGCAGTGTGGGAAAATCAGAAGGGACTGATGGTGATAAACTATTCAGAGCTATAGGAACCATACGAGATGTTGGGGTAAACTTAAGGCTAGGAAGGATAACAAGATGCTGAGGTGGTATTTGGATCCATAGTAGTTAGTATATGGAATAAATGACCAAAGGTAACAAGATGAGCAGAGCAGACGAATAGCTTTTAAAAGGGAGTTAGTTTTGCCTTTTCAGTGCAGCTAACGCAAAGGGAAGGGAACAAACTACATGACCAACTCCAGTTGTTTTGTTTGTTTGTGTCACTGCAGCGCCTACACGCCCCAGGCATGCAGCAGGATCTCATCGTGCTAGGTGCTGTACAAACACAATGCAAAGTCTGGTCTTTTATTTCCTCTGTTGCTATTAGAGACACTACTGTGCCTTGCTTCTTGAATGATGGGTAGAGACTTGGGCTGTGTAGAGATTCTAGGGGTCACTCTGCATCTGTCTCTTGGTGCTCTTTCAGGCAGAGGAATTCCGGACTGCAGTCCACATGCTGTTGGAGTGGCTTTCTGAGGCAGAACAGACCCTGCGCTTTAGGGGAGCTCTGCCTGATGATGCTGAAGCGTTGCAGTCACTCATTGACATACACAAGGTAACCAGTCGCTCAGGAATGTAAGAAAATGTGGACTTCGCGGGTGTGTCGACACTGCCAGGGTTAGCAGGGCTTCGAGTTAGCAGACCCTGGGTTTGTTAACCCAGGGCTTGAGCTTCTACTCTCATTTGTAACTCCAGGTTAGGAATTGCTGAACCCTTTCTGAGGCTCCAACATTATGCAGGCCCAAGTCCATCCCCCAATATCCCAGACTTCCTAGCACCCTCCCAAGGTGCAGCTACTCTAGCCTTTCTTTGTGGTGCAGTATGGGAAAACTTGACTGTCCAGAGGACAAAGAAAGTCAATCTGTGGGATTGGAGGATACTTTTAGCAGACTCCCAGAGCATGACTCCAGCGGGGCTGTGTCTGTGTTGCGGGGCAATAGGGCTTGAACATGGGTCCCAGCTTGACTCAGGCTTGGTCTCTGCTCCCCAGTTGGGTCCTGGGTCCGAGCTCTGGGTTCGCACAATGTGTGTGTCGCCCGAATGGGGGTTAGGCTTGAGCCTGAGTTCAAACCCTGGGCTTACCCTGCTCTGCTGACCTATTCAGAGCGGCCCTTAATGAAAGATGTGTGCCAGGAACAAAGGGCAGTAACTAACGTCTCACTCTTAGACAGCAGGAGTGAGACGTTTGGGCAGGACATTTTCCAAACAAGAGATTTGGATCTTGTTAAATAGCTATATGGCCTGAGTTGGGCTGGAGTAGTAATACCAGGCACTGCTGGGTAGGGAAAATTACCTGTGCTCTATACACCTAGAATGAAAATAACTTTAATCCAAAACTCCCAAGTCACTTATTTTTGAGTTTAAATGGGGGGATTTTAAGGGTTGGGTTAAAGGGACCAGATTGTCTCTGTTGGCCTGACAGCCGTTGTTGTTTCTGTGGAATCCTGCTGTCTAGGAGTTCATGAAGAAAGTGGAGGAAAAGAAAGTGGATGTGAACGCGGCGGTGGGGATGGGAGAAGTTATCCTGGCTGCGTGCCACCCAGACTGCATTACCACAATTAAACACTGGATCACCATCATCCGAGCCAGGTTTGAGGAGGTGAGTCACAGAGAACCCTGTCAACTTGAGCAGAGGAAAGGTCTTTCTCGTCACTGCTGAGAAATAGGGCCAGTAATAGAATCAATGATCAGTGTCTTCTTCTGGACGTTTCTCTGTGGGGAAGTTCTCCGACCTGTGTTATACAGGCGGGCAGACAAGATGATCACAGTGGAACCTTCTTGCCTTGGAACCTATGAAGCAGCAGGACATGTAAATGGGTTACTCTCCTGAATTATAGATGTCCTAATCCTGGCCGCTTGGATCAGTTCTCTCAAGTCAATGTGCATCAGGCAGTGAACCAGTAAGAGTGCTGGCTGCCTTATTTTCCTTATGGGTATTGGTTTCCTTCTCCTGAGGGAGAGCATCACGGAGTAAGTGCCTTTGTTTCCCATGCTGATGGCTAGTCTTGTGGATGTTTCCATCAGGTTCTGACTTGGGCAAAGCAGCACCAGCAAAGGCTCGAGACGGCGCTTTCAGAATTGGTGGCGAACGCGGAGCTCTTGGAGGAACTCTTAGCGTGGATTCAGTGGGCCGAGACCACACTGATCCAGCGGGATCAAGAACCAATGCCACAAAATATCGAGCAGGTCAAAGCCCTCATCTCCGAACACCAGGTAACTCCATTGCTGAGATCTTCCAACTTCCTGTCTACCCTGACAGGCAGCAGGGAGGCTGAACATTTTGTAACAACCACCTTTCTGGGGAAGAAGATGAGTTTACTTTTATTACAGCCGCATGTTAGTCATCCAGACCTGTCACTTTTAAACAAGTCTAGGAACTGTGTTCCATTCAGCTCAGGGAGCAAAATATCAGACTGGAACTCAAAGCCACAGGTGTGGAATAACTTTACCACAAATCCACATAGCTAGTGTTCAGTATGTACTTGTGCGTCTGCTACGGGCTTGGAGTTTCTCAGCAAGAATCTAGAGTGACAGCAGCTTGAAGTTGAGAAGATGATAAACGTTACAGTTCTCTTCCCCCTTTTGCCTTTTAACAGTCCTTTATGGAAGAGATGACACGAAAACAGCCGGACGTGGACCGGGTCACTAAGACGTACAAGAGGAAAGCCACAGAACCAGCTCATGGACCTTTCATTGAGAAATCCCGCAGCAGCAGTATGTTTGCAGCTTATTGCGATGTGCATCCTCTATAGGAATGCATTCTGAGAGCGAGGGGAAAACACACAGGAAACTCATTCCTCTGGCTCTAGTTCTCAGTTAGAAATACACCCTGCTTTGCCAACCATTTGGAATTGGCTGGGAATTGCCAGGGAATGAGGAGGGGGAAATGAGGTGGCATTTGCAGTAGTGGCTGACACATCCATTATTATTTATTCTTCACCTTTCTGCCAGCCAAAGACTCCTGATGGCTCTGATTTGAGTTTACAGAGGTTTTTGCTTATTTCAGAGTGCTGAAAACTTTGTGCTGTATTTAACTGCTCCCGTTCTGATTCTAGTTGCTCTAGCATGACCATTTCCTCATGTATGATTCTCGCAGCAGAAAGCCCTGTTCGCTCTAGTTCAGGAAGATGAAACCAAAGGGGAGAGGAGCACAGGAGTTGCTGGGGGTGGGGATTGCTGATTACTGGTGTCTGTAAAACTGCAAAACCGCCAGTACTGTTGTGCTGAACATTGCTTAATCTCATATTTTCTTTTTTAAAAGCTGCCAGCTCAATCCTTATGGGAAAACCTGTGAGAGATTTTCTATTTGAAAAACAAAGCTGTTGTCTTTTTTGGATCATCCAAACCCCACATCCTGCAATATCCCATGGGGCATATTTTTCTTTCTCTAGGGAAATCCTTGAGTCACACTGCCCCTCCTCCCATGCCAGTTTTCTCCCAATCGGAAACGAAGAACCCCCGGATTAACCAGCTCTCTGCACGCTGGCAGCAGGTGTGGCTGCTGGCACTGGAGCGCCAGCGGAAGCTGAACGACACTCTGGATAGGCTGGAGGAGGTAAGGACCCCATTATGCTGTTAAACAAGGGGTAGTTTGTGGTGGAAAAGTGTCGTTTACTGGACTCCCAAGAGAGAGAGGCAGAGAGCTGCCTCTTGAACTGCATTGCGCACCTCATGGGTAATGACTGTCCTAGTCCTAAAAACCCCAAGAAGAAACGTCTCCACTAAAACAGTGCGGCTGAAAACCATATTCCATAGTAACTGCAGGTTAACCGGGCTGCTCTGTGCTACTAAAGTCAGTACGTCTGTTGCTAATGAAGGTCAGACCTGGTTGGGAGTAGTAATACTATTCTTAAAAATATAGTGCTACTAAGTATGTATTTTTTCAAAACCTCTAATGTGATTTTTGTTTTTGTTTATGCTTAACAAAGCAGCTATGCCCAGAAGTGAGTGTTTTTGTTTTTTGTTGCTTTTTCTGTAGGTCAGTTCGGTTTATCCGTATGAACGTTTTTCTTTGTTACTTTTAACTCAGGGGCTTTTTTGAAAGCACTAAGATGTTGTTGCTTTGAGTCACTCTGAGCTCTTCTTAGCTGAAGGGCTCCTGAAAATCAGTCCTAAATGTGCTAAACCTCAGCCTCCGTAACTGAACAGTCTTCTCATGAGCAGTGATTTAAGCCAGTCTTGGTGTAACCTCGGCACTGCAGTTCCAAAGAACTGAATTTGGAAGCATTTTTGGGTCTTGTTGCCCACGTCTGCAGAGGTGTCATGTATCAAGAGTCAAGCTGGTGCGTGGGGGGAAGCAGGCTGACTTTGCTGGATAAGCATTACTTGTTAGTTTATCCATGGAGCAACATTGCTGTCCACCTCAGAGGAGAAACTGTTGTCCTTCCTGGAAAGAAACAAAGCAGGAGCTCTGTTCTCAGCTGCTTAGGCAAAAAGTTAGCTAGAACAATGCAGATGTGCAGAGTGGGAAAGGAATTGGAGTTTCAAAGGTAAAGGCACTGGGGCATCCTTAGGACAAGTCTGGGGAGATAACCCTGTTCTTAGACGCTTGAAAAGATATTATATTTGTATGTGTCTGTGTGTGTGTGTGTACGTCTATGTTATATCTGCATATGTGTATGTTTAAAAGTTTGGAGGATACGTCATTTTTTTCTGTGTCTGTGAGTGCGTGACACACATTCTACATGGTGGCTGTCAGATGCGTTGTGTCCCCTGTTCTGTTATGGAAACTCTGTGTCCATGGCTATGGTTTTAAGAGGAGTGGCCTAGTTATGCCTCTTTTTCCAAGTATTGCTTTGAAGAGGTGTGGAATAGGAGAAAGTAACAGTCAGCCCCCAAAGGCTATGCACAATTTGACTTAGTCACTGAAATCTTAGTTCAGCAAGACCTTCTGTAGAGCAGGGGAAGTTTTCTGTCTGTACTTTCAACTCCCGTTGACTCTAACTGGTCTTCTTCCAGTTGAAGGAGTTTGCAAACTTTGACTTTGACATCTGGAGAAAGAAATACATGCGCTGGATGAATCACAAGAAATCACGGGTGATGGACTTTTTCCGGCGCATCGACAAAGATCAGGATGGAAAAATTACCCGGCAGGAGTTTATTGATGGAATCTTAGCATCTAGTAAGTCTTGATCTGTTTCATCCCATCCTTCCGCAAAACCCGATAAACCCATCTCTGAGAAACTTTGTTTGCTCCCACCCTTTACGAGGCAAATGAAAGGCACATTTCTTGCACCTCTGTAAGGAGAGGACTGATAGCATGGCAGTCCCACCCCACACATTTGCAGTTGTTGCAATATGCCAAGAGGCTGTCGTTGCTTGAGGCCTGGAATCTATATTATACTTAGAAAGTATACAAGTAATTATGTAGCCTGTTTCTTTTCCTGTGCCTGTTGTGATGGGGATGCCAGGTATGGAAGTGTGGGTAGGGGGTGATACAGAATATGTGCTCTTTGCACAGATGGTGAGAGTTCTCTGTTCTCAAACTGTAATACATCTCTGTTTGTTTGTTTTTGTGTTTCATTCCAGAATTCCCCACCACTAAGTTAGAGATGACTGCTGTGGCTGACATCTTTGACCGGGATGGGGATGGCTATATTGATTACTATGAGTTTGTGGCTGCTCTCCATCCTAACAAAGATGCTTACCGGCCAACCACAGATGCTGACAAAATTGAGGATGAGGTAAAGAAGATTCTGAGGAGAGGGGTATTTTAGTGGGTATTATGTAGGGCTTCAGTTTTTCAATGGGTCAATTCCTCAAATACCTATCCAAAGAGGAAAAACTATGTTTTGGTGATGAGCACCCAGAGAATCACAGCGGTATTGACCCGAGATCAGTGTTCAAATATTTGGATATTCAAAACATTTTCAAGTGACGGTTGTTATAATCTGTATTTTATGCGCAATATACTGTGTCCCGTCTATCCAGTGCAAGAGATGCAGACTACTGATCCCTGACCTCTGCCCCTCTTGTTTGCAACAGGTCACAAGGCAGGTGGCCCAGTGTAAGTGTGCAAAGAGATTTCAAGTGGAGCAGATTGGAGAGAATAAGTATCGGGTAAGAGGAAGACATCCACATTTGCCATAATAGCACAAATTCTCTTAATTCCTAGCTCGTGTGTGATCCTACCAGGGAGAAGTGTCCCTTTTAACTTCTACTGAAGCAATCTGACTCTGTCGTACTGAGATCTTACTCTTTAAAAGAGTGAATCCGAATTTTTACCTGTGCTAGCCTCTTACCTTCTGAGATGCTAATTAAATCCAGAGATTAGACCAATAACGTGCACTCAGGAATCTGAGACATAGATTTATCTTGGGCTCTGTGGTGAGGGAATAACATGAAGATCTTAGAGATTAGTTTGTTCTTCCCCAAGTTGATCTGAGGGTCTCTGGAGATGAGAGTTTCTGGGGAAACTGCAGCAATATACCATTAATGGAGCACACTGATTCCTTGATAGTAATCATAACTGTATGATCCTATTGGTGGAGAGTTTGCAAGTGGTTTCACTATCACATGAGCATGTAATGGAGGGGATATATATGGACAGATGGTTATAGATGGTCTGTGATATTCTCCTCCTGTGACTCTTTGAGAAGAGGGCAGGTAAAGGGGTCAGCGTGCTCTCCTGGTGCATTAAATCTTGGATATGCCGAATAGCCCAAGGACAAGACAAACATAGATGTGGCAGTGTTCTGAGAGCGCTTTGGCCTGCTTGCTGTCGAAGATGTTGTATCTATAGATACTATAGACAGTAACGGCCTCAATGTGTGTACCTGACGCCTCTGATTTTCTTCAATTGATGTAGCTCATTTCTAAAAACGTGTGCAAAATATTTGTGTAATGAATTTGTTTTAAGGTACTTCATGTTTTCATTTCAAATTATTCACTGGGATGGACTGACAGCAAACCATCCAGGTTTCCTGCAGACTTGCATTTTGGGCAACACTTGAGCACATTCAAATATCAGACACATTAAAATATCAGACTTAGGGCAAGTCTACACTACCGCGCTGCATCGGAGAGCGCTCTCCAATCAGCATAATTACTCCACCTCCATGAGAGGCAGAAGCTATGTCTCCTGCTGACATAGCACCAGTGTGGACTGCGCTCAGGTCGATGTAACTTACATCGTTCAGGGAGTGGCTTTGTCCCACAGTTGTGTAAATTAGCCCTTATTTGTGAATTCTGAAGCGATGAATTACAACTTCCGCTGTAGGGACAGAGGAGAACAGTTCGCCTGTCCAATAACATCAAGTACCCTGATTTTTAACTACCTGTGGTTAACTAAGATTTTCATGATTGTTGGATTGTTAAATCCTATAAAATGTTTTCTTGTTTTTCTCCCCCTCTTCCTCTGCTCTCCTTCTGATCTTCTCCCCACCCAAATTCTTTCTCTCCGTAGTTCTTCCTCGGCAATCAGGTACAGTGTGCCTTGCAATGCTGTCTCTCATTCTTTTTAACAAACGTGGCTTGGTGTGTGTTTATAATACCAATCTTTCTCTTGTTGCTGTGGGAAGGTGTGATCTAAAGAATGCTGTGTTAGAGCTCGTTGTATTACTTGGCAGAGTCTGGTATACAGAGTGACGTTTGCCTGGAAATGTGATACCAAATGGCAAAACTCCTTGGAAGAAAGAAGTAAAAAGTTTAATTGGAAACTCAGAAACCTACAAAGATGGAGAGATTTAGCCTCCGAATTGCTTCTTCCTCTGATGCCCCAGTGGTATTAGAGGTTATGGCATCATTCATGTGAAAGGGAACACATAAGTTTCATGTAAGGTACCAGGGGAACCCATGCTCATGGTGGAATTGTCTGAAAAGAGCATTGTCTCACGATTCTGACTCTACTACTGGAGGAATCATAGAATCATAGGACTGGAAGGGACCTCGAGAGGTCATCTAGTCCAGTCCCCTGCACTCAAGGCAGGACTAAGTATTATATTGTAACACTCCTCAAAAATATATACAGGCTGAAATTTTCTGAACACAGACTGTATACCAGGATCTGGACAGGTTTGACTATAACGCGGTCACTATGGAATGAAAACGCTGTATTCACATGATCAGTCTCTTAGGTAACAATAACTAAACCCTCATCCCCTGCTTCACCGACTTTCAGTAACTCGTAACTGGAAGAAAGTTCATGAAAAATTGCATGTACCTACTCTTACGTTATGGTAACTGAAGGCTGACTAGAACACAGGAATTCCATTGATAATGGGACTGGAGTGATGTCTTTCATCACAACCATGAAGGAAATCCATTTATTTTAACTACTGAGGATTTTTAACTTGAAGGGATGGACTCTAAATATGGTGCCATGAAAGAAGGAAATGTGAATTTCTTGAGTGAAGGAAAGGATAAAAACCAATTCCCTGTTTTTGCCAGCTAGGTGACTACAGACAAATCTTTGAAGGACACTATAAAACTCTATCTAATTATTACAATAAAGTTGTAATTAATGTTACAAGACTGGAGCAAGTTGTATAACTTGTATTTTTACCATGGAGGCCAAATTCTCCACTCTGCTTTATTGGAGTGAAGGGGCTACAAAATGAGTGTATCCAGCTAGCTGAGGATTCCCCTAGCATGGAGGAATTACTCAGTTAGTACAGAACCAGTGCAACGAAGGGGCATGGGCAGTGAGCCTCAGCGGGTATAAATAGCTCTTTCGGGCTATAGGTAGTTGGCATAGCAGCTGCACCAGGGGAAGGGTGTTGCCCCAGGTGTGCCCAGCAGCACATACTAGGTGCAGCTGAGAATTTAGCCTAGAAACTTCAAGACCAAAAATCATTGTCTCCAAAGCCAGACAGCTCACCTTTCCAGCACTCCAGCCCCCGACTGCTTAGCGCTAAAGATCTTCCATTCTGTGGCTCATTGGTTCTCCAGGGAGCAGAGCTGAGAATCCTAGCGCTCTAAAGCTAACTAAACTCCAGCCTCCACTTGCTGGGGAGAGCATGGAAGCAGGATCCCTTCATGAACAGACGCTGCCTGCAGCTGCAGATTGAAAGAGAGCCCTAGAGATGCCCACAGCTCGGTCCCACTCCTGATAGCAAAGGGGACATCTGAAAAGAGGCTCATGCATGGAACTCTTTGAGAAAGGGCTGTGCATAACAGGGGAGAGAGGTAGTCTCAGGAGAGAAGGGGGCATATGAGATGTTTGGGGCAGGAAAAGGAACTCTTAATCCTGCTTTGTCCCAATGCCCCCTAGCACTCTCTTTCTGCAGAAATCAATCTAGATGTGTCTTGAACTCATCTGTCATTTTTCTTACCTCAGTTTCCTCCCCAGTAACTTATCCCTTGTTTTCAGCATCGTTACCACAATTCTGCCCAGGTTTCCCCTAGTTACTTCTCATTTCCTAAGGTTTCCATTGTGTCTCCTGGTTTTTTAATTCCCTCCTCTCCATGTTAAAAAAAAAAAAAAAGAAGTCTCATTAACAATGCCTTCATAATTCTGAAATCCTCTATTAGATCATGTTGAAGTATCCCCCTTTTCAAAGGCAATCCACCTAATTTTCTTAGTTGTCCCTCATTGCTTAAGCTCCTGAGACAGGGTGGTATCTTTGCTGCTCTGTGTGGTACATGGCCAAGTACTCTTCACAGTAGTCCAGGTGTGGTTCTGCTGGATGTCTGAGTGTCATGTAAATATGAAGAGAAGCACGTGCATGGCGGTGGATGGAGACTTTTGATCAACGGTTATGTATGATAGCACGGGGGAACTGGAAAGAGATGTGTGATTTTGTTGATTCGGGGCACACGTGATACTTGTTTGAAATTGGAGAGATTTTAAATTCCTAAATGAACATTATAATCACTAATAAACGTTCTGGGACTTGAACCTAGATTTCTGCATTCTAGATTCACTGTAATTGGGTGACTCTCCTGTGGGAGCTCTCTTGCTGGCTGAGGCTCAGTGACATGCTTGCACCTCAGACTTGGTAAAGAGGTTTCATTCTCAGTGCTGATGCTGCACTGCTAGCATTTGCTATGCCAGCCTTCAGTGACATGTCAGGTGTCTCTTTTCAAAGCAGACTGCCTCAGGAGTGTCAGTGGGCAGTGTGGTCTAATGGATAGAGCACTGGGAGCAGGACTACAGTGGCTGGGTTCTACTCTTGGCTCTGCCACTGGCCCGCTACGTGACCGGAGGCAAGTCACTTCTCCCTGGGCGTCAATTTCCTCATCTGTAAAATGGGGACAATGGTGCTGTGCTCCCCCCACTTTGTAAAGTGCTTTGAGATCTACTGATGAAAGCACTACATAAGAGCTAAATAGTAGTATTCATGAAATGAAAGGCAGAGCAATAAAATTCTGTTTCTATGGGTAAAACCCACAAAAGATCAAAATATAAACTCTAATTTGCTACCTGGCCATCCTTTGATCTTCATTTGAATTTCTCAGCCTTTTTTTTTTTTTTTTTTGGCATTAACCCTAGAGAATCCTGTTAATAGCATTGTCCTGCGAGTTTCTTTAGATGAAAAAATTCTCATAAATTGACCCCAACGTGAATTGATTACCACATAACATAACTTTTTGATGTATTTGGAGAAGCCCTAAACATTGATAAGAGCTTTGAAAATGTTTAAGGTTACATGTAGCATTTCAGTGTAGTGATATTACTCACCCTGGCGCAGTCTGTTTTGGAGAGGAGCAGTCTCCCCATTTTATAGCCCTGTTATTTGAACTGCTTCTCTATTGGTTCCACAGTTTGGTGATTCCCAGCAGTTGCGGCTGGTCCGTATTTTACGCAGCACTGTCATGGTTCGAGTTGGAGGAGGATGGATGGCCCTGGATGAATTTTTAGTGAAAAATGACCCTTGCAGAGGTAAGGAAGAACCTATTTCTCAGGGACCTTTCATCTCCACAATAGTCGTGAAGTCAGCAGGTAGCACAGGATGCTTCATTGAAGCAGATCTCATCAATCTGTGGGCTTGTGCAAATAAAGGAAGATCTGGAGAAAACAGGAACTAAAAAAATCCAAAAACTTAGTGTGATTTTTATTGCAAGTCTCTCAATATTTGGTAATGTTCTTAAAGCCCCAGCTTCTGGAGTCATGTGAATAGGTGAGAATCTCAATTTTCATTTCGAAGGAAACAAACAAGTTTCTCGCCCTCGTGGTTGCTGAGAAAAGCTTGAAAATGTGATCTGAGTGCACCTGAAGGTTCAAAAATCAGAAAGCAAATAAAAAGAACTCTGTGTATTCTTTGTGTAAAAATCATATGATTTTAAGCCAATTGCAAAATTTTTGAACACCTGGGGATGGCAGTATTACGGTATGAAATCTTTGCAAAGAGTCTTCCAGAAAATCCAGACCTTGAGCATCAAGGAGTTAAAATTAGTTACCCTGAATAAAAAGGAAATTATTTTGTTAGCATACATTTTTTTTCATACCAATTTGCTGATCTTTCCTTTTTTGTAGTTTAAACCCCTCATTTTGATTTTAAACCCCTAATTTGTTGTCTGCGCTCATTGACGATGGTCAAAAGCTGGTGTCTTGTGTGTGTTTTCCTTTGGGTTGATGGCATGTGCCGATTTCAGCAGAACTCCAGCCTTCGTGAACTTGTGTGTCTTTTACGACAAACAGTTGTCAGTGTGGATTCCGCTGTGTTAGTGTTACAAACCCAGTGTGCTGATAGTTGGCTGGTGTGTTGGAGAAATCTAATAAAAACTGTTCCAATTCCATACAAATATAGGTAAAATCAGATGTAAGATGCCTCTAGACAAGAATATAATCTCTCTTGCTGATAAATGTGATTCTAATGTGCTGCTGCGCTCTCTATAAAGAAAATGCTCACATTGTATTTTTAGGGACAATGGTGCTGTTTCCAGAAGCTCTGTGTGTGTGTGCGCGCGCCTAAAAAATGTCCTGCAAGATTCCAGTTACCAACTCCTCCTTCCCCGCCTCTCAAACAAAACGGCAGGGCTGCATGGGGTGAAAAAGAGCTGTTCTTCAACTGTGCATTTCTTTCTTGACCAGTTTCTGCTTTCTCCTGCTCTGTCCGTTTCCTTGTACGTGTGTGTTTTTCTTTATTCTAGTTCACCACCCTGGAAGTAAAATAAAGCGCTCTGATTCCAGCTCTTCGATTGCCAGTCAGTCTCCGATAGGTTGGCGTTATTTTTGCTTTATCACTCTTGCCGGCAAACCTCCCGACCCCCCATCATTAAGAATGGCTTTGCTTCTTAACCAGCCCGCCTGCCCCACCACATCTGCTGCCTTTGTGAATGCTGAGACACAATGTTGACAATATCAAGAATTTTCTGGTCGAGACATTTTAAAACAGTTTTTAATTAAATCAACTCTCAGAAAATTGAGTGGCAGGTCAGAAACCGGAAAGCACACACACACAATATTATCTGTTCAAACTCAGGGTATGTCTACACTACCCGCCGGATTGGTGGACAGCAATCCATCCAGCGGGATCGATTTATCACGTCTAGTCTAGCCACGATAAATTGACCCCCCAAGCCCTCTCCTGTCGACTCCTGTACTCCAGCTCTGTGAGAAGCAGAGGCAGAGTGGATGGGGGAGCGGCAGCAGTTGGCTCACCGCGGTGAAGACACCACGGTAAGTCCATCTAAGTACGTCGACTTCAGCTACATTATTCATGAAGCTGAATTGCGTAACTTAGATCGTTCCCCCCCCTGCCAGTGTAGGCCAGGGCTTAGATTCATAGTTAGACATATTCATCGTTGCGCTTTCTTAGATACTATTCTGGCCTCCGTTACCGCAGTATCTGAACTCCCACAATCTTACTACTACATTACCTCACAAGTAAATATATTATTCCCAATTACAGATGGGAAACTGAGGCAGATCGATTAAGTGGGTTGACCAAGGTGTCACAGAGCATTTGTGGCTGAACTGAGAATTGAACCCAGCTCTCCTAAGTCCGAAGCTAGTGCCCTACTCACTGAGCCATCCTTCCTTTCTTACTCAGTTCAGCTGCCAGGGATCTTATTTCAGTTTATCCAAAAAGAGTTGATTTTTTTTAAAATTAGAAACATTTGGAAATAAACAAGGGAAGCTTACATTTTTTTATGACCTGAAAACTGAACCATGTACTGCATGGAAAAATTGGAGTCAGTGATTTTTCTCTGCATTTTGAAATGTTGCATCTCATAGACTCATAGACTCTAGGACTGGAAGGGACCTCGAGAGGTCATAGAGTCCAGTCCCCTGCCCTCATGTGAGAGTTTCTCCTGGATCAGTATTTTTTCATGGTAGAAAAAGATCAGAGTTAATCACAGCCAGTCCCTCTCTAAAAGGTCTTGATAAAGAGAGTCCATTTGGGCTTGATGTGGGACTTTAGTTTGAAATGAATAAGATGAAACCAATTCTTCAGTTTACATGTTTATTTCTATTTATAAAATAATGGATGTTCCCATGCCAAGGCCTGGTCACCCCATACTGTATATCAGCTCCAATTATTCCTTTGTAGATGTTTCTAGATGTAAAAATGGACTTTGGGGATGGTGCATGAGGCTGGTCTTTCAAAAGTCTACTCCACAGTGAGTTTTGAAAACACTTGGTTGTCTTGGGTTTAGTTTTCAGATACCTGTGTAGAAAATCAGCCTGTGAGCTAGCCTTGTACCGAATGCATTGCTATTCTGTGCAGACAGTGGAGCGGCTTGTGATTGTGGTGTACAATGTACTATGGCCAGATGCCACCTGTCTTGAAGTGAATTGGAGTGAGTGTTTTTACAGACCATTTCAGGGCATCTTCCTGTTAAAAAATAATCTGTATTACAATAGTGCCTAGAAACTCCTACATGCTAGGTGCTATGCAAGTGCACAAAGATACAGTCCTTGTCCCGAACCTAAATAGACAAAACAAACAGGGGGGTTGGAAATAGAAGCCCAGAGGGAAAGTGACTTGCCCAAGTCACACAGCAAGTCAGTGGCAGAGCTGGGAATAGACCCAAGGTCTTCTGAGTCTCCCAGTCCAGTGCCGACCATCTTACATGTTGGATTTATTAATGAAAATGTGTTAAATCCAGCCTCAAGATAGGAAGAATTTTGCAGGGGATAAAGGATGTTCTCTCAGGACAAAAATCTGACTCCCATGTATTTTATAGCTGAACGGCTAGGTCAGTGTAAGGTCAACCTGGGCCTTTTTGTTGTCAGTGTGTTTTTTGCCTTGGCACGTTACATTCTTCTTTTTGGTGTTCTTTGCATAAGCTGGAGAACTCCCCATGTGCACTAAAGGAATCTTTGCTGTGATTCTCGCTTGTGGCTTTCAGATGTCCTAAAGGACCTTTGATAGCAATGAATGTCTGCACATTACCACCAGAAACCGCATCATGCAGCGCAACAGTTGAGATACATGTCGCTAAAACTCTGTTTAAAAGATAGTGCTGCTGCTTGAAGTGGGGCTTGAACTGTTTTCTCCATTTTTCCTCTTCTGGAGAGCTCAGCATGGGGAGTGAGAGAGGCCCAGGGTGAAGCCTGGCAGCGACCAGCATTTGGCTCCTGGGATTCTCAGAAAGGGGAACGAGCCGCAGCCCGCTGAGTGTGAGATGCAGTTTCAGACTTGGATTCAAGCATGTATTTGTTTTGCAATGAGGGTAATTAACCATTGGAATAACGGTTGTGATGGATTCTCTGTCACTGGCAACATTGAAATCAAGACTGAATGTTTCTCTAAAAGATCTGCACTAGTTCAAGCAGGAATCAATTCAGGGGAAACAGGAGGCCGGACTAGACAATCACAGTGGTTCCTTCTGGCCTTTGTAAGTATACATCTATGGCAGCAAAAAAAAGCCAATGATATTTTTGGCTGCAGTACATTGTATCTTGTAAGAGAGATGCGTTAGTTCCACTATGCACCACAGAGGAGCCTACCTGTAAAACGCCACGTGGTTCTGGGCATGTTGGTAATTAGATAGATGTCACTGGAAGGAGTTCATAGAAGAACAGTAAAAATGATTAGAGGGCTGGAAGAATTGACTTGTGAGGAAAGGAATTAACAAAATAAGATTACTTAATCAAGATCAAGCTAGGGCCATAATAAGCAGGTATATTGCTTAGAAGATGTAAGTATCAAGGAGAGAGGAGGGTTGTTTAGGGCATAATCGAATGGAGAAATATAAAGGCAAATAGAGAGTGTATATTAAGAACAAGTTCCCAAGAACAAGGCTTGTTCGAATGTGAAATCCTCTCCCAAGGGAAGCAGTGACTGCTGCATGTGGGGACTCCAGAGGCGAACCGCTTCCAGCCCATTGAAGGAAAGCAAATGCAACACAAAGACTTCTTTGGCAGGGAGAGTGAAGTGTGTGTCTGTGTGAGAGGTCTGGGATTGGAAACGGTCTTTCCCCACCCCAGCCCTCTGGGAGAGCGAAAAAAGGAAATGTCTAACAGTCCTTACTCACTACAGTCTCTTCCTTATGTGAAACAGGTTAGGTCTGGTAGTAGTCAATACGTCCCTTGATCTCAGCGCAGTCTTTGAGACATTAATTGCTTTTGATTATCTTTTGAAGGTCATGCTAAATATTCTTTGCTTCTGTCACCTGGGACTTGTTGCCGAAATCAGCATGATTCGGAAGCGGTGCTGCTTGCTTTCTGTAAGCTCCTGAATTTACTGGTGCAACGCTGCTTCTTCGTCTCCACTGTTAATGCTTTGCTGCGGGGTTTTCAGAGAACAGCCCTGCAATTGCTTCTTTGTCTTTCACATCTAACACATTGAACCTAATAATGCTCCTTTGTCCTGTAAGGCTTTGTGCATGGCCTTGCTCCTACCTACTTCATGAATTTGCTCTCTGTATATACTTGGGGAGTTTCTGAGATACTGGCCTATGCTGATCTTACTATCTCAGGACATAGAACTTCCAACTGCATTGTTACCCCATTGCTAGTTGCAGAGAAACCTCCAGTTCCTGGGACTTTCCAATCCAGATTTTACGTCTGCCCTCTGATATGAGCTGTTGTAGCTTGGGAAATGGATCGTGCTCCACATAGCTGTGTGCTGGGTGTGAGCAGGAGTACAACCTTTCTGAGCAGTTCTGTTCAGTATTTTTAAACTGTCCTGAGAATGTCATCAGCTGCTTGTGCTGATTTTAACTAGACTTGTATAATAGGCCCAGGACATGCATAAAAGTTGCATAATTCTGTTTGAACTCCTGGACCTCTAGGGTTCTTTTGCCTATCACAAGTCTTCAAAAACCAATCAGCAAAGTGACATCGTCGCAACAGAGCAAGTATGCTGTGCAGGTCTCGCTCTGCTGTGACCGGGATGAGAGCAAGACATCCTTTGTAGGTCAGAGACGGCATTTCCAAGACGTTGCCAGGATGTCTGAGGGATGTCTTCCTGGGGCTAAGCAGGAGTTGGGTGAAACTCCACAGGAATATGGTTTTTTTCAGGAGTTGCTTTGTTTCCTCTTTCAGCACGAGGAAGAACCAACCTCGAACTTAGAGAGAAGTTTATTTTACCAGAGGGAGCCTCGCAGGGAATGACGCCTTTCCGGTCACGGGGTCGAAGGTCAAAACCCTCCTCTCGGGCTGCCTCCCCAACACGGTCCAGCTCTAGTGCGAGCCAGAGTAATCACAGCTGCACCTCTATGCCATCCTCTCCAGCAGCGCCTGCTAGTGGAACCAAGGTACGGCTGATAGTCCTTTGCTCTCCTGCTGCTCACACCTACTCAGACCCAATTCCAAGGAGACCAGGAGCTGAAGCATTAGGTCGGAGAGGTTTTTGCGGGGGGACTCAGAAAATAGGCTAATATAGGCTTCATTGGCAGACACCTGAATGGCAGAGCCTGGTTTAAACTGATACTTGAGGCAGGGATAAACCCATTAATTGTACAGCAGTCAATGTTTTTAAATCATTCATGCTACAAGTTTCTTCTCACTTTGTATACGCTGCACCTGCAGGTAGGTGATCATTCATAGAGAGAACATAAACACGTCTCAGGAAAGGCTGAGTTGCCTATGGAGGTTGTTTTTATTTTTATGTTCTCACATGGGACCGTTCCCGATTCTCCTGTCCTCCACAAGGCAGGATTTCCCCTCCCATCTCTCTGTGTGATAGGAGCAGACTTGTCTCGGACATCACTGTTCACGCAAGCAGCCGACTAGCATGAAGGAGGAAGTGGCTGCCTTTTTGTCTCCTTCTCACCTCATCATGCCAAATGTGCATTTTATTTTATCGTCTGTTTCTTTTAGAATTTATGTATTTTTCTGTTTGTTTTTCCCATTTCGGATACTTTTCTGTTCCATTTTCACTCACTTTTCACCTCTTCCCTCCCCCCCTCCCCCTCCTTTCTCCCTCCCATTCCTTTGGATTTTCCATTTCACAGACTCCACATCACTTCTCTCGCTGTTATGACAAACCCTGGTTGGTAAACAGTAAAGCTGGCACCCCTCACAGGGGCTTCGATAATTCCGACTCCCACCTGTCCAGCTCCGAGGTAGAGTATGGCGCTGCTAGTCAAAGGACCTGTTAAAAGGAAGGAACGCGGCTGCTTCCTTTGTCTGCTGAATGCTTTTCTTTTATGATAGCAGCGCTTGTTAGCACAGCTAACGCTAAGACTGTTGGCGTTTTTCAGGGGGTCCTAACTCGGATTCAAAAGAAATTCACACGAGAATGAAACTCAATGTGCACGATGCCTGCAATCCATTTTTACCCCCCCTTGACCAATTTTAAAACGGTAACTTATCAGATTGCAAAACCCAATGTCACTTTTCCTGGCTTCAGCCACTTTATTTTTTAGCATTCAAAAAAAGACCATAATGAAAACCAGGGCCTCTTAATATTAAAACTAGGAATAAAATCGCCGAGTTAGCACTTGAAAATCAGCTACAGCGCATGCACAATAACCACTCTTGCCATAGTTTTCTGAAGTACATATACCCATCGGTGTATTTCGGCATATCTGATATGTCTGATAACATCACACACTGATGCGAGACCTCTGCAATACTCAAATATAGCGGGGTGAATTCAAGCTGGAGGCTGAAGTTCCAGGCTGAACTTAGAATTTTCTGACCTCTGGGAATTGGTGGTGCTTCAGAATTTTAATGTAGATTTTGGTGATTTAACTTACCGGCAATTTGTCATGTCTCCCATACTTGATCTTCCCTTGAAAATAGCTTCTGAAGTTTTGTTATCAAAAAGTCAGGTAGAATTCCTGAAATGTATAAAATGAACCATGTGTTGCCATAAGAAAGGCTTTGGGAAGCTGTTGGGAAGATACTGCAATTTTGTTATAAAGTCCGATCAAGGGCCAGATCAAAAGTTGCAATATTTACTGCCGATGTAAAAGAGTCGCTCTCAAAACAAAAAAGTGCCGGAGAGAAATGCACGTAGAGGGAGCTACTTTCAAATTTCTTAAAACTTCATTCCACGGTTTGTTTTTGGTCCTATTCAAAGGCTTGTCCAGCACTTTAAAACGTGTTGATGGAACTTAACTGCCATGTATCCAACGAGGCATCCATCCTCTTTCTTGACTTTCCCTTTGCTTCCTCTCCTTTTGCTGTAGCTTCATGAGACAGAAAGAAATTAAAATCTCTCCAATTCACATCAGAGGGAGTTTGAGGAAATCTCTCTCCAGCTGTTTGTCAGAAGGTTTATTCCACAGCGACTCTCCAACTATTAAAAGGCATTTCTTTTTACGGTGACACGATTGAAAATTGCAAAAGGTTGTCCAGCTGTTGTTGAGTCAGTCTGCCCTTTGTGCTGCAGAACTGGGTGACTGGGCAACAACATGACAGATAAAATTCACTGTTGATCAATGGAAAGTGATGCACATTGGAGAACACAATCCCAACTATACGTACAACTATCCGTACAATGATGGGGTCTACGTTAGCTGTTACCACTCAAGAAAGAGATCTTGGAGTTATTGTGGATAGTTTTCTGAAAAACATCCATTCAATGTGCAGTAGCAGTCAAAAAAGCAAACAGAATGTTGGGAATTTTTAGGAAAGAGATAGATAGTAAGACAGAAAATATCATGTTGCCTCTGTGTAACTCCATGGTACACCCACATCTTGAATGCTGTGTGCAGATGTGGTCGCCCCATCTCGAAAAGATATATTGGAATTAGAAAAGGTTCAGAAAAGGGCAGCAAAAATTATTAGGGGATGGAACAGCTTCCATATGAGGAGAGATTAATAAGACTGGGACTTTTCAGCTTGGAAAAGAGACCATCAAGGAGGGATATGATAGATATCTATAAAATTATGACTGGTGAGAGAGTAAATATTTTGTCCTCATAACAAGAACTAGGGGTCACCAAATGAAATTAATAGGCAGCAAGTTTAAAACAAACAAAAGGAAGTATTTCTTCACACAACACAGTCAACCTGTGGAACTCATTGCTGGAGGATGTTGTGAAGGCCAAGACTCTAACAGGGTTCCAAAAGGAACTAAACAAGTTTATGGAGGATAGGTCCATCAATGGCTATTAGTCAGGATGGGCAGAGATGGTGTCCCTAGCGTCTGTTTGCCAGAAGCTGGGAATGGGCAATGGAATGGATCACTTGATGATTACCTGTTCGTTCCCTCTGAAGCACCTGGCATTGGCCACTGTCGGAAGGCAGGATACTGGGCTAGATGGACAATTGGTCTGACCCAGTCTGGCCTTTCTTACGTAAAATGCCAGAGTCCCAGTACCTGTGGGATTGGCTGTAACCTTGGGTGGTTGTTCTTCTGCAATTATTTTATGTTGTCTTAAAACCAGCACTAGGCTTATTTTAGAAACTGGGAGCTGCTCTTTCCAGTTGGACTCAGGGGTCCTCTCTTCACTAGAGATGTTATTCTGACTTAGTCACGCTTTCTTCGGTTCCCTCTTTCTGTGGCAAGAGAAGTAACAGTGGGAGAAAGCTGTGTGTTGTGTTGCTTCCTCTAGTGTTTATCTGCAACATCGTAAAGGTCACGGAACACACTGTAACAGAAACCAGAGTGTGAGTAGCATCTAAATCTTCACTCAGAAGCTTTCAGTTATGGTAGAGACCTTCTGGCCGGCATTTCATGTGTTCATTCACCACTAGTGCTTGAACGAATGTCTTGGATTTTCTTTTTAATATTTAAAATTCTCTTTATTGGTTGTCTGTCCCAATTTCTATACATTAGGCTGAAATCCCTTGGCCCTATTAAGTCACTTGGGACTGAAATTTGGCACACTTTCACCAAAAAAAAAAAATCCAACATATTTTCACCAAAAAATAATTAACCTTTACAATTGTTCTGGACTTCTTAAATGCTACACATTTCCCAGGATTTCATGTGACTTTTTGTGTGGCTTTTAGACCCAAAACAGTACTTGGTCCTTAAGGTGGACTACAGCTGGCAGGTGTTTTGAAATAGATCTATAGGTTAGTCAGAGATGGATAGATACAGATATAAAAACATATCAAACGAAACAAAATAAGTAACAATGGATTGGAAGGGAAAAGCACTAGCATGTAGTGCTATCCTGAAGGCCCAAAGCCACCACTGGTGTGAATGTTTTCAGGGACTAGGCTTTGGTTTAGTAATAAAACAATCACTGTGTGTGTTCTCTTGACCTTTACGATGATGGTGGTATTTATATATTGGAATCCTGTTGCCGGGATCTACCTCTGATGTTAATCCAGTACAAAGGGAATTAGACCATAACCTCTAAAAGGCTCTCGGTGCATTCTTTATCCAAAGGTGACTCCGTCTGCAGGCAGCAAGCTGAAGCGACCGACTTTTCACTCTAGTCGAACTTCTCTTGCGGGTGATACCAGTAATAGTTCCTCTCCCGTCTCTACAGGTGCCAAAACCAATCGTGCTGGTAAGTCCAGGTGCCAAAACCAATCGTGCTGGTAAGGGAGAAAGTAGTTAAGGACATAGAGGTCAATGGTAATTGGGATGAATTGCAACACGGATTTACTAAAGGTAGATCGTGTCAAACCAATCTGATCTCCTTCTTTGAGAAGGCGACGGATTACTTAGATAAAGGAAATGCGGTAGATATAATTTACCTCGATTTCAGTAAGGCGTTTGACACGGTTCCGCATGGTGAACTGTTAGTTAAATTGGAAAAGATGGGGATGAATATGAAAGTTGTAAGGTGGATAAGGAACTGGTTAAAGGGGAGACTCCAGCGGGTCGTATTGAAAGGTGAACTGTCAGACTGGAAGGAGGTCACTAGTGGAGTCCCTCAAGGATCGGTTTTGGGACCGATCTTATTTAACCTTTTTATTAATGACCTTGGCACAAAGAGCGGGAATGTGCTAATAAAGTTTGCGGATGACACCAAGCTGGGGGGTATTGCTAACACGGAGAAGGACAGGGATACTATTCAGGAAGATCTGAATCACCTTGTAAACTGGAGTAATAGAAATAGGATGAAATACAATAGTGAAAAGTGCAAGGTCATGCACTTAGGAATTAATAATAAGAATTTTAGATATACGTTGGGGGCGCATCAGTTGGAAGCGACAGAGGAGGAGAAGGACCTTGGGGTATTGGTTGATAGCAGGATGACTATGAGTCGCCAATGTGATACGGCTGTTAAAAAAGCAAATGTGATTTTGGGATGTATCAGGCGGGGTATTTCCTGCAAGGATAAGGAGGTGTTAGTACCGTTATATAAGGCGTTGGTGAGACCCCATCTGGAATACTGTGTGCAGTTCTGGTGTCTCATGTTCAAGAAGGATGAATTCAAACTGGAACAGGTTCAGAGACGGGCTACTAGGATGATCCGAGGAATGGAAAAATTGCCTTATGAAAGGAGACTCAAAGAGCTTGGCTTGTTTAGCCTGGCCAGAAGAAGGCTGCGGGGGGATATGCTTGCTCTATATAAATATATCAAGGGGGTTAACGTTAGGGAGGGAGAGGAATTATTTAAGTTTAGTACTAATGTAGGCACGAGGACGAATGGGTATAAACTGGATATTAGGAAGTTTAGACTTGAAATTAGACGAAGGTTTCTAACCATTAGGGGAGTGAAGTTCTGGAACAGCCTTCCGAGGGAAGTAGTGGGGGCAAAAGACTTTTCTGGCTTTAAGACAAAGCTTGATAAGTATATGGAGGGGATGTTATGATAGGATCGTTAATTTGGGCAATTGATCTTGGATTACCACCAGATAGGTCTGCTCAGTGGTTTGCGGGGAGATGTTGGATGGGATGGGAACTGAGTTACTGCAGAGAATTCCTTCTTGGGTGCTGGCTGGTGAGTCTTGCCCACATGCTCAGGGTTTTGCTGATCGCCATATTTGGGGTCGGGAAGGAATTTTCCTCCAGGGCGGATTGGCTGGGGCCCTGGAGGTTTTTCGCCTTCCCCTGCAGCGTGGGGCATGGGTTGCTTGCTGGTGGATTCTCTGCAGCTTGAGGTCTTCAAACCAATTTTGAGGATTTCAATAACTCAGTCCTGGGTTAGGGGTTGTTATAAAATTGGATGGGTGGGGTTCGGTGGCCTGCCTTGTGCAGGAGGTCAGACTAGATGATCATATTGGTCCCTTCTGACCTATGAGTCTATGAGTCTGAGTCCTAAGCTGACCGTTTTACCTGTAAAGGGTGCTAAAATAAGTGCGACCTCCTCTCATAGCTGTCCCTGTCTATGGATTCCAATCAAGAGAAAGGAGAAGCTACTGCCCATCTGTAAAGGGCATCGTTCTACAGGCTGTTCTGTTTATCCACATGTCGTAGAGATGTTTCAAGGATTGCCTTGACCCTGAGTAGTTTGGGATGCATTTTAAGAAGGGTTTCCTTTAAATTGTGTTCAGAATAAAATCTTCATACTACAGACCCTCTGTCTCCCAGAGCCTGGAGTGAGAACAGCCAGAAACAAGCTGTGAAATTCTCCAATGAGTCTTAAAAGTTTTAGGCAAAGTTGCTCACTGCCATCATAGAGCGACCAGTGATCCTGGATTTATTGCACAGTCTTCTAATAACATTGCTGCTATCGTTGGGTCTGCAAACAAGTGGTGGTACTGAAGGAGGGTGGGATCCATTTGCTAAGGGTTAGAATGGGGAGATGTTTCAATGTGATCACAAATACCTGGATTTAATTTCAGATCCTAAGAAAACAGCCAGTCGTCCCACGAGTCGCGCCGGGAGCCGGGCCGGGAGTCGGGCCAGCAGCCGGCGGGGAAGCGACGCCTCCGATTTTGACCTTCTGGAAACTCAGTCAGCCTGTTCAGACACTTCAGAAAGCAGCACGGCAGGGGGTCAAGGCAGTTCGCGACGGGGGTTGGCGAAACCTTCCAAAATCCCAACCATGTCCAAGAAAACTACCACGGCCACCCCCAAAACTCCAGGCCCCAAGAGATAATACTGTCCCAACACCCCCTAAAACAAAACAAACCTGTGTCCAATTTTTAACCCTGCTACGTACATTGGATGTATATTTATTCTAAACGGGAAAAATTATATTGTTAAAAGTGTAAAAGAACAATTGTGTTATGAAGCTGCCTTATTTGGTTTTTTTTCTTTTTTCTCTTTTGTAAGTTACTATTTTCTTGTGAATATTTATGTAGATAAAATTTGCCTCCTGGTCACCCCTATTCACAACGGGGCCCAGAAAACTGAAATGTGGGAGAGAGAAAGCAAGAAAAAAAGTCAAGATGTGAAAGTGTAAAAAAAAAAAAATAAAAAAAAATAAGAAAAACATAAATCAGATTTCTGCGCGGTGCAGGGTGTGAACCTGCTTTATCTTTTAGGATTGTTCCTAAATGCATCTTTATAAACTTGACTTGCTGCCTCAGCGAGATAAATTATATTTAAAAAAACAAAAAACCCTGAATCCTACAGTGTTCAAGGAACTCTTTTTTTGTAAATCATGGATACCTCAAAGAGAGAAACATGAGGTGAGGGGATTTTGGGCATCTGCTTCCATTTTTTTAAAGGTTCTGTGATTTTACCTGAAGAAATTGGAGTTTGTTTAAATTAATAAAATTTGCACATGCTACAGTAGAAGGGGTTCATTACAAATGCTGTCTTTAAAATACTGTCCCAGCACTTAACGCTTTTAATGAGCAAATAATAGTGATGGGGTTTGGGGGTAGAACTTTAAAGTCATCCAGAAGAGAGCACTGGGTTGGCAACACTACAAATGCATCCTTTAGAGGATGGGACAAAAAGGTGCTTCTGTCACTTCCTGTCCTACAAGTCAGAAGACACTTCAGGATGGCCACCCAGTCAGTTCGCATAAGAGACTGACGCACATTGTTCGTTACAGAATTGCTATTTATCTGCACCTCTTTTCCTATTTATTATTTGACTGGTCATTCTACTTCAAACCAGGCTGAGATTTACGTCACCTCTACTCCTAGAAGAAACCTGGGACTTACATGCACAGTTGCTTGTCCTTTAAATGAGTCTCACCAGCGCACTTGCTAGCAAGTCCTATCTCGCTTTTGTATGCAACTTTTCTTTGTGATAAAATCAACTGACCAAGTGACCATGAGGGTGGATCTGGGGAGGGGCTATCTGGACTTCCTGTATTTATTAAATATTGTTCCTCTTCAGCTCTGACCATATTGCTGTGTGATTCTCTCAATTGGTTTAATTGAGGCAGAAACTGAAGCTCAACCAATGAACTGTTTAAAACAGTTTTTTTGTATTAAAATTGCTTGCAGTAATAACCACCTCGCTTCTGATTTTATTCCACCGGGCTAGCTTTATAAACATCTGTATTAAAGGTGAAATGTTTTCTTACAAAGCAAAAGCAGATTGGCTGTATAAAAATGTATTTTGAATGCATCTATAAGGCAGCAAAAATTGCCTTTGCGAGAACGTCAGAGATTGGCTTAGAATTTATGGTTCACCGCTCTTTAATTCCTGTGCTTTCTATTCTTTTGCCATCTAGGCATTTCACAATCAAACCACGTGCTGTGGTGGGTTCTCCAATAACTATTGCATAAGACATCAGGACTCTACCCACCACTCAACCCGCTGAGTGGTATCAAGTGAACAGAAATCAGTGCAGAGACTTCTGTAGGTTATGTCTGAATTCACACCACCCTCCGCCACTCAAAGCAAGCAGCGGTGCTCTGCACTGCCAAGAACTTCTGGGTGAACTGCAGGTGAAGTGCCTGGCACTAATTTAGCCTGGAGCTTCTGAGGGTCTGGAGAACTGGTGCAGGGTCCACATTTAAGAGGAATAAGCTGCTTGCTTGCCAGGTAGGGAGATGTTTGATGGTTTGGGTAATTTAATTACTTTGCAAAATATGGTCTTGAGATCCTTATTAGTTCCATTTCTTTTTTTCCCTCGCCAAGGGATTTTACATGTATATCCCAGGGAAGCATGCTAATCTAGTCTACTCTATGATGTAATGCTGGACTGTCTGGGGAGAGAGAAGTGGTCAGTTCCACAGTGGAGCGATACATAAGAACATGCTGGAGTCTCCCAAAGCCTGTCATTCCTACTTTCGAAGGCATTGGCTTGTTTCTTGAGCTCAGTATGGTATAACTTACTGCTCCTATTTCTCACAAGTCTTCCTTGGCTTCCCATCCAACCGATTCTAGTACAAAAGTCTCCAAGGCCTTCCCTGGATTTAGCAGGGAAGGAAAAAGGGCAATATTTCTCCAAACTTCTCTCTAATGCTCCTGTTACAGTGGTGCTCAAATACTAGGTTCTTTCCTTCTCTCTCCTCATCACAAGTGGCGAATGCTGCCTTTAACATCTGCCCCTAAGCCCCTGATTCCGGCTAATTTGTTTCCTATAGTCAAATCTCATTTCAAGGGCTTGTCTATGCATGAAAGTGGTTTTCGATTAAGGTAAGGTGTAAATTTAAAGTGCAATGGCTATTCTTGACTAATTCCAGCTGTGGGCGCTCAATCTGGAATAAAAGTGACTTGTTCCTGTTTATTTGAACCCATTTTCAAAGCCGGTTAAGCTAAACAGGAACAAGGCACTCTTGACTCCTGAACTTTCCTGGAAGGGCCTGTCTCTAATGACTATGCATCCTACTCCGTGAGCCATTCAGTTTACTGCAACTCTCCTTCCCACATCTCCAGCTGTACTGGAATGTACGGACTGTCTACCTGAATGTAAATCTGTGCTATGTTGTGCTGCAGAAAGATTGTATGAAAGGTTTATCATATAAGGAGGAAAATGTGTTGAAGGAAAAAATTAAAGTGAATTCTTTCAAGGGAATATCTGAGAACTCCCAAGAGCCCGTCACTGCACGTGCAGTGTACCTGCATCAAAGTTGTTTGCTACATCAGCTGTGATATCTAACCTATGTGCTTCTTAATGAAAGTGACATTCTCACCTATAGTATATCTCAGGTCCATAATTTATATTACAGACACCAGGGGCAGGGATGTGGCTCAGTGTTAACTGAGAGGGGCTCCTAGCACACACATGGGCTCTAAAATATTAATACTTTAGACTAGCGGTGTCAGAAAACTCAGTAATTCCCTAAATTCAACCCTCGGGGACCTGCTACTCATTTTCAGATGTCAGTGTGTGTAAAAATGTACATTAGACTGCATGAGCCTGCAGCTGCTGAGCAGAATTCTTCTGATCTAGTTCCTCTTAATCCAGCAGGTCTCAGACTTTACTGGTGACCCCTTTCATGTCGCCTCTGAGTGCGACCCCCCCCAATACATTAAACACCCTTTTAAATATATTTAGCACCATTATAAATGCTGGAGACAAGCAGGGTTTGGAGTGGAGGTTGACAGCTCCTGCCTCCCTATGTAATGACCTCGCGACCCCCAGTTTGAGAACCCTGCTCTAATCTATGTAACTAATCCATTTTGAAGTGTCTTTGCAACATCGATATCACAGTTAATGTGCTCGTTGTCCCTTGGAAGCCAAGTTTGCTAAATGTTGTTATTTAAGTGACAATGTCCTTGATGCTACACAAGTTGCAATGGGAAATGGCTTTGCAAGTTTACTATTTTCATACCTGCATTTTTTCCCTGTTGTGTCTGTCTGTCACTTCAGATACCTACCACCAGTGCAATAGCATAAATAGTTCTGCATTACTGAGAGTCAGGGATACTACATGCAAAGCAATATTTTTTAAAAAATGGGGTGATTTGAAATTGTTAGTGTTTTAAATGTTGTTCCTTGACTATTGACTGTTGTTGCATTTTGCAATACTTGTCACTAAAATGTGGCAGGTATTAGTGACGTTTTGAAAAGCTCTTTATTTAAGCAAAGGTCACTGCAACAGAAACAGGATGTAAAAGGAGGCTGCAGTTCAATTCAAAATGTGCTTATCTTGTCTAAGACAACCATTGAGTCTGATCTTGGATATGGCCAGTGTTCACTTTTTGAACACTATTCTACAGGTGAAACCTTGCTCCACATCATTTCAGATTGTCCTGTGTGCACATTGTAGACAAAACACACACACAGGGACAGAAATCCAGTGGTTCCCAGGAACTCTTCCTATGACAACCAAGTGATAGACTTGACAAGCATCATATTGCCCACCGCTGGTAGTCTCACCTACACCTTCTCTCCTTTGGAACTACATTATATATAGACCTGAGCAAATAATCTTTTCCCCCTCAATTTGCAGGTTTGTACTAATAACTAACTTTTGTTTTGAGTCAACCTGAAAGGCCATGTTTGCAAAACTTTCAGCAAACCGATTATTTTGTTGTTGTTGTTAAATTGTTTCAGGAGATGGAAACTTCATTTCAACCTAAACTGAAATGTTTCAGTTTGATTCTGAGGTTTTTAATTTTTAAGTACATTTTTTTAAACAAGCCCTTTTGAATAGAAACTGTAAATGTTCTGTTTTGAAACCGTCAGACCAAAAGGTTTGATTTAAGAAAGAAAGGGGAGGGGTGGCTGGCATGAGTGCATGCCCTAAATCTGCATTTTTTGTAAGAAACTTGTCGTAGAAAAATGTTTAGCTCACTCTAATTAGATGCTAGGCAGATTGTCCAGATCCACATTGGAATAGCGTGTTGCTACGAGGCTATAATATACATTCACATTTGTCAGCCCAGCACCACCTGCAGTACGAGAATCTGCACCTGGGACCGGTTTCTACCCCCCGTGTTGACATGAAGTTCCAGGCACGAGGGCGAAGTGGCAGAGTTAAGAGCCAAGCCAGGAGAGGGCAGTGGATACCAACCAACCCATCCCACCTTCAAACCGGACCTACCAGCCCAGGAACGTTCCCACTCGCGGGGTGGGGCTTCTTGCCATGAAGGCAGCAGAGCGGGCGTGGAGGGGTGGCGGAGGCGTTCGGGGGTCCAAATGGGCTTTTTTTAGTCCTGTCCCGGCCCTGTGCCGCAGGGAACCCAGGATCACCGAGCACGGGCCGCCAGGGCCAGCTCTTAGCTGGAAACCCCGATTTCCGTGGACGAAAGCTTGGTGCCAAGGCCAGCCCCTCGCTACTCCCTCTGCGGCGCCCAGCTCAGCCCCGGCTGCGCCCGCAGAACCGCTGGCCTCTGGGCAGCCCGCTCTCTGCGCCCCTTCTCGAGGGGGAGGGGGATGAAAATCCCCCACAGCTGCGCGGCCAGCGCAAGAGCCAGCACCTGGGAGGCAGGAGAAGGGCAAAGCCCCAGCGGAGCCCGGGGGTGGTGGGCCGGGAGGGAGCGCTGCAGGGCGCCATCTAGCTCGGTTTTTCCCGTGCGCCCGGCACGCTCCTAGCCAGGTGTTTGGAGAGCTGCGCCCCGAGCTCGCCGCCACTTGGGCTCAGCCGCCCGGCCAGGAGGTTGCTGTACAGACACGTGCTCCGGGTCCTGGCGATGGTTAAAGCGCACGCCCAGCAGCTCTCCGCGTGAAGCCCCAGGGCAGAGGGGCGCCCGCCTGCTATCGACGCCTCGCTGGTCAGGGGGTCCCCCGGGCGGGCTGCATGACTCCGGGGCAGCTCCGCGTCCCGGGCCCAGCGGGGAGAGCCTGAGCCAGGAGCTGCTGCGCTTTGGCTCCGCTTTCCAGCTTCCGCCTTCGGAGAAGAGGCTCCCGCAAGGCCCCGCACCTGGCGCTTGTCCGGCGCTTGGCACTTCCAAGCCCCCGGCTGCCCGTTCCCACGCGCGGCGGCCAATGGGCGGCTGGTGAGGCCGGCGCGGCGCGGCGCAGCCGGTGCGCCCCCGGGAGCGGAGCGCACGGGCTCGGCCGACAGAGGCGATGCGGCTGCTCTGCGGGGCTCTGCTCTGGCTCCTGGGGCTCTTGTGTGACCTGGGGAACAGCAGCTTCCTCCGGAGCCATCTCCATGCCTCCAGCTTCCTGCAGCGCCGGCTGAGCGGCCGGGAGAAGCGGGAGATGCAGCGGGAGATCCTGTCCATCCTAGGGCTGCCGGGCAGACCCCGACCCAAGGCCTCCGCCGGGGGCAAGCTGCCCTCCTCCGCGCCCCTCTTCATGCTGGACCTCTACCACGCCATGGCCAGGGAGGAGGAGGACGAAGAGGAAGATCAGCTGGGCTGGGGGCGGGGGGTCTCCCGGCCGGTGCTGACCAGCTTGAGCATCCAGACGCCTCCGTTGGGAAGAGTCATCAGCCGGGCGGACACGGTCATGAGCTTTGTCAACATGGGTAAGTGCTGAGCGCCCAAGCGGCTGGAGGGACCAGGACCCCGGAGGGCTGGTGGGGCCCTGCCTGGGCTTGGGCACCGGCCCCTGCTGGCTCATGGGACTTTCTTCCCCTTTCTCTGGCTACCCAGTTACTAGAGTCCTGGGTTCCCAGGCTAGTGGGGACCATTGGGAGCCTCTTAGGGCGACCAGACAGCAAGTGTGAAAAATCAGGACACGGGGTGGGGGGCTAATAGGAGCCTATATAAGATATCGGGACTGTCCCTATAAAATCAGGAGATCTGGTCACCCCTAGACCCTCTGGCCTGGCCTGACCCGACCCCCTGGATAGCCCAGAACTTCCCCCGGGGAATTCCAGTGCAGACAAACCAGCCAACCTGTGGCTGTAGCCAAACGCCCCCTGACCAGCTGGCCACCTGCAGGGCTTTCTTCACCCCAGTGCACATAAAGGAGTTAAGAGTTAGAGCAGCTGTTCAGTTAAAGCTCAACTCTTCTGGGGGCTCTAATATCCTCAAATGGCCTTGAAATGAGTGTCTGGTCTCCTGGCCGATTGGCCTGGGTCTTTTCTGTCATTTTTTTCCCCATGGTTCTCATTTCACTCCCTTGAAAGTTGTCCACATTCAAATTATTTTTTGACACTTATGCCCCCCTCACACCTATTGGTTCTCATCTGTGTTTGACCCACCTCTTGCCCTTTATTCCGGGCCTCGATTTCTAAAGGCCGATGCTTTCTCATGTTGTCCCAGGCTGCTGGTGGATTTCCGTCCCTTTGTTTCAAGCTAAGCTAGCAACACTTCTCTCCTGGTTATTCTTCACTTGAGGGCTGGTTTCTGACCATTTGCGTGGACTCACTTGCCAGTTATTCAGCAGTCTGTTAAGCCTCTGGATACTTGTGACATCAAAGATGATGATGTAATGTGGAGGTGACAGCTTTGTCCTCAAACTATCCCAGATATGAAGAGCCTCTTGACTGCTTCCAGTCTTACATGGCCATGCAACGTGCTAGATATAATATATTGCCTAGTGGCTTGAGCACTGAACAGGAAAGATGTGGGTTCTCTTCCCAGCTCATCACTGGCCTGCTGGGTGACCGTGGGCAAGTCACTGCCCCTTGTTGTGCCTCAGTTTCCCCATCTGTGAAATGGGAACAATGCTAGTGCTCCTCCTTTTGTAAAGTGCATTGAGACCTTCTGATGAAAAGTGCTGAAAAGAACAATTAGACTCTGGAACTCATTGCCACAGGAAGTCGGTGAGGCCACGAGCTTAACAAAATGGAATTGGACTTTCATCTGAGTAACAAGCAGATCCAGAGTTATCCTCATAATTAATTGAAACACATTTTGTGAAAGGCATATTAAACCTAATGCATCAGGACCTAAGCCAATCCCTGTTGCAGATCGGGGTGAGACCTAATGGGGAAGAGAGCAGATGGCCCCACATCTGCCTACTGCCGGGTTCTTGAATCTTCTTCTGAATTAGCTGAGCTAAATGGATCTTGAGCCTGATCCAATCTGGCAATTCCTGTGATCCTAAAACTTTATTCTCAGCACCCCACAAGGAAACACACTAATAACCTAGTAGGTTTATTTATGGTTAGACTGGTGTATAACCTAAAACTAATTTAAACCTACTAGAACTTGCTAAGTTACCATTGGCCAGGGTTCCTGAACTGTTGTGTGTGCCCGTGTGAGGCAAAACATGGCTGGATGGCATCACAAAAGCTGCACCAGGTAGCCTGGCTAAACCTGCAAGATGATAGAATTACCTTCTTCTGACAGGGTTAAACTTTTACTGTCCATGCATCTAGCAGGGCTGCTGCTGTCTGAGTTTAGGACACACAAATAATTTGACCCCGTGCGACTATCTTGGGAGGTTCTACAATGCATCCTTGTGACAACCGTACACTTTGTTACTTACTTACCACCGCTATGTGCTTAACCTCACGTCCCGGGCTGCTCTCTTCAGACACCAGATCTTCACTAGGAACAGAAACCTCACTGCTAAATTTAACTTCATCCTAAACCCCACAGACCAAACCTCGCTACTAATTGAAACCTCTCTGCTTTATTGTAGAGCTGGCTAGTGCTAGTTATGATACCATTAGCTTGCTGGCATCCTACACACAGATGTGGCTCTTGTGCTGCATCCTTTTTGAAACAAAGCCTTTAGGAGGCTGGATGGTACCTCCAGATGGTATTCCCTGTTTATCAAGCTGACTTCATGAGTGAGTTGTGGTGGAACGTGGGTATGGGGGCCTCCTGTGATGGAGACTCCATCTCAGTGTCAAAAGATGTCACAGTGGTCCCTGTTAGCCTGAGTGAGAAGCCTGCTAAAATGGGATGGGATGTAGGGGAGCAGAAAGGGGGAGAAACTAGACCAGAAAATGCCTGTTTGGCAAAAATTCGGCAATAACTTTTGTCCCTGCTGGGGATAGCCCTGGGTCAGTCTAAACAGGTTCATCTCTTCTACAATCTCCAGTTTAAAGACCAGGCTGTGAAACTGTAACCCAAAAGTGACTTCCACCTTAACACGCTGGAGGTGAAAAGGTGGAAATCCACCGAAGGTGACGAGTGCCTTCAAAAGCAGCTGCCCCGGGAACAGGCTGGATGTTAAATGGAGTGGGTTTACAACAACTGCTGATCTCCACAGTTATCCAGAAAAGGAGGTGGAAATATTGGGGACGCGTGTTAAGAGCAAAGACCAAGTGTCCGCTACGGTGAGCTTGCCGTTAAGCAGCTGGAGGAGGAACATGTAAAAGGGGCTGCTGAAAAAACCCCTCTGTTGAACAGTGCTCAGAGGGTCCATCTACAAAGAACCCCTCTGTCGAACAGTGCTCAGAGGGTCCGTCTACACTGCGGCCGACCCAGGTCATCTGACTTGGGCTCAGATTGTGGGGCTCAAAGTTGCAGTATAGACGTCCGGCCCCTGAGACCCTGCGAGGTGAGAGGGTTTAGCCCAAGCTTGAATGTGACACTGTAATTTTTAGCCCCACAGCCAATGCCCAAGTCAGCTGACCCAAATGCTGAGACTTGGTGCTATGGGTTTTTTTTATTGTAGACATACCCAGAGAGGGAACACTTGTGGGGCTTAACAACATAGAGGATGTGAGGGCGAAGGATAGTTCTGTGGTTTGAGCACTGGCCTGCTAAACCCAGGGTTGTGAGCTCAATGCTTGAGGGGGCCATTTGGGATTTGGTCCTGCTTTGAGCAGGGGGTTGGACTAAATGATCTCTTGAGGTCCCTTCCAACCCTAATAATCTATGATTCTATGTAAGGATTGGCCCAGGATAGACAGAGATGGCAAAGCCTTTTGTGACCTGACTAATGTCTGATGCCACAGGATGGATTCAGATTCAGATCTGTTCCAACACATGGCACCACCTGTCAGTTGTGGAAGTGGCCTCTGATGATAAAACCACCTAATTTTCAGCAGCAGCGTATTGGTAATTCACTCGTATCAGAACTGACATCCAAAATACAGGGCCAAATCTGCCCTGATGTAAGTGGGCACAACTCCGATTGGAATCCGGGCACTGCGTCGCTTCCAATTTCGGCATACGTGGGCCCGGAGATCCACTAAACAGGAAGGATTGATGACCATGGAGCAGAGCGCACAGGGGACACCCCAGCTCCTCTCTTCCAGCAACAGAGTGGAACAAACTACCGACATCAGGATACTGAATCAGGATTCAAAATAAAACCCTAAAGGTTGCTCCTTATTGCTGGACTCCGGTCAGGCTGGGGATGGTCTAATGCTTCTGCCACGGTCCTAGCTGTATTAATGACATCTAAAGTGATGATATTTCTACCCAGCACCTCTGTTCCTGAAGACTAATGCGCAAAGTTCACTGCGACAAACCAAAGGAAGCTAATCAGAAGAGGGGCTTCATCTGTAAGGGCAGGCTTTGAGTGTGGATGAGGCATTTCTAGAACCAAAAACAGCAGTATCTGAAACACAAGACCTTGTAGTAATGGGTGACTTTTCCAGCAGCCATCTGGGTAGTTAAAGTAATACGGCAAAACTTGTCAAGTATCAGGAGGTAGCCGTGTTAGTCTGTATCCACAAAAACAACCTTGCATCTGAAGAAGTGAGTGTTTTTACCCATAAAAGCTTATGCCCAGATAAATCTGTTAGCCTTTAAGAAGTTTGTGGAATGTCCTTGAGAAGGTGGAGGAAGTAGCCAGGGGGACAGCCAGTTTAGACTGGAGTCTGACTAAACGGGAGAACTGGCTTGCAGATCTGAAGGTTGAAGGCAGTTTGCGGGGGGGAGGGGGGAAGTGATCATGGAATGGTAGATTTCTTTATTCCAAGGAACAGAAAAAGTCAGAGCAGCAGAATAAGGACAGTGGACTTCAAAAAATGAAACTTTAACGAATGCGGAGAACTGGTAGGTAAGGTCCCATGGGAAGAAAATCTAAGGGAAAAAGGAGTGCAGCAGAGCGGGCAGTTTCTCAAAGAGGCTGTTAAAGACACAACAGCAAACTACCCTGATGCAGAGGAAGTATGGGAAGAATAACAGGCCAATATGACTTAACCGGGAGCACTTCAGTGACCTGAAAATCAAAAAGGAATCCTACAAAAATGGAAACATGGACAAATGGCTACAGCTGAGTACAAACCAATACCACCAGCATAGAGACAAAAAGGGCTGAGACACAAAATGAGTTACACCCAGCAAGGGACATAAAAGGCAACGAGAAGAGGTTCCCTACATTAAATTAGGAGCAAGAGAGAGATGAAGGCAAAAGCAGGGCCTCTACTCAGCAGGGAAGGAGAATGAATAACTAACTGATGAAATCACGAAAGCTGAGATGTTTGATGCCAGTTTTGCTTCAGCCTTTGCTAAAAGGGTTACGGGTGACCGAATTCTTAGTGCAATGAATATTAACGACAAGGGAGAAGGAACACAAGCTGAAATACGGAAAGAACAGGTTAACTATTCAGATGAGCTAGATATATTCAAGGTAGCAGAAACTGAGGAAACGCATCTGAGGGTACATAAAGAATTAGCTGAAACAATCTCCGAACCATCTGTGATTCTTCTATATGTTCTTAAAGGTACAACTGAGGTCCCAGAGAACTGGAGAAGGGCAGCCATAGTACCTACCAATCTTTTAAAAAGGGGGACAAAGAAGACCCAGAGTATTATAGATCAGGCAGTCTAGCATCTATACCTGGAGAGATACTTAAACAGATGATTAAACAATCAATTTTTAAGCCCTTAGAGGATAATAGGGTTACAAGTAATGTCCTGCATGGATTTGTCAAGAACAAATCATGCCAAACCAACCTAATTTCCTACTGGCCTGGATGTAGACATGATATATCTTGATTTTTAGTAAGGCTTTGGGCACGGTCTCACAGGACATTCTCACAAGACTAGGGAAATGTGGTCTAGATGAAATGACTATAAGGTGAGTGCAAAACTGGTTGAAAGACCATACTCAAAGGGTAGTCACAGCCTCCCAGTTTGACAGCAACACTGGGTCAGTCCTGGGGCCGTTCAATATTTTCATTAATGACTTGGATGGCAGAGTGGGTAGCGTGCTTATGAAATCTGTGGCTGATCTCAAGCGGGGAGGGATTGCTAGCATTTTGGAGGACAGGATTAGAATTCCAAACATCCTTACCAAACTGGAGAATTGGTCTGAAATCAATAAGATGAAATTAGAGAAAGATAAGTGCCAAGTACCTCACTGAGGAAGGAAAAACCAAATGCGCAGTTACAAAATGGGAACTAGAGGCTAGGTGGTGGTGGTACTGCTGAAAAGGATCTGGGGGTTAGAGTAGATCACAAATTGAATCTGAGCCAAGAACGTGATACTGCTGTGAAAAAGGCTAATATCTTTCCTGGGTGTAACAACAGGAGTGTTGTATGCAAGACACTGGAGGGAATTATCCCACTCTACTCAGCCCCGGTGAGGCCTCAGGAGCTGGCATACTGCATCCAGTTAAGGGTACCACACTTGACAAATTGGAGAGTGGCCAGAGACCAACAAAAACAATAAAAGATTTAGAAATCCTGACCTACGAGGCAAGGTTAAAACCCAGCAACCTGGGCATGTTAACAATTGAGAAAAGAGAGACTGAGCGGGGACAGGTCTGGGGCCCGGGAGCAGGTTCAGGGCTGGGAACAGAGCTGCAGCCAGGCCATAGTTGGGTGCTGAGGCTGGGGATGAGGCAGGGTTGGGTAGCGCACCCTCCCCACCCCCCCATGGGGGTTGACTCAGGCACTCCAGAATGTTCTTCTGTGCCCTCCCTAGAGGGGTGTGCCCCACAGTTTGGGGACCTCTGCAGTAAGGTGTGTTCTAGATTATTCTAATAAGCCATCAGCCTAGTGTCTCTGTTAAGACCGTGGTTTTTAGCGTCCAGCAGAGTAATGAATTTAAGTTCCCAGGCTGGTCTTAAGAAGGTGTTGTGCAGGTTTCCTTTGAGGATGATGAAAGAGATAATACTTAGCCCTGCCATGAGTGCAGGGACTGGATTAGAAGACCTCTTGAGGTCCCTTCCAGTCCTACAATTCTGTGAGAGGTCAGCTGCAGAGTGATCGCTTTGGGAAAAGTTTGCCCATGGGTGACAAGGTGGTTTTGTCTGTGACATTCATTCAAATGTCTGGTTTCATCCACATAGGTGGTGTTGGGGCATTTGATGTACTGGACGAGGTGCTCCATATGCCATGATTAAGGCCATGATTTTGTCGTGAAGGATGTGGAAATCATGGAATCTGTGACTTCCAGGGACCTTCATGATTTGAGTCTGCAGTGCTTGGGAACTGTAAAGTCTCCCCGCTGCCGACCCTGCAGCTCCTGGCTGCTGTGGATGACAGGGCCTCTGGAAGCTTAGAGCCATGGGTGGCAGGGGACCCCACAGCTCCGAACCGATCATTTCCCCCTCCCTCCACCCCCGAGTGGTATGGAGACTCTGCAGCTCCTCAGTTTGTCATGCATATTTTGTGTAAATGTCATGGACAGGCTTCCATGAATTTTTCTTTATTGCCTGTGTCCTGTCCATGACGTATGTTTAAAAAAAAATGCGTGATAAAATCTTAGTCTTAGTCATGTTAGGTGTGTGTAGGACCCACGGATCATGAAAGTTGTGTTGGGGGTGGGAGATATTGATCATCATAGCAGGGGAGATATGTCTGCAGGTTTCACATCTGTTGTTTTGGCAGAGTCCAGTGCCGCTTTGAATGGCTGTGTTCTGGTGATGAGGAGCTGGGTGAGATTTTGGGGCAGGGGGAGAGGGTTGTTTGAAGGCCAGAAGAGTGGGTTTGTGAAAGATTTATTTCAGGATGTGGAACCCATCAAGTATACGTTGTAACTGTTTGATGGTACCCATATGGATTCTAGTGGGGGGTGGCAGGTGACAACTAGGGGTGTACAGCAAGTGGGTTTTTTCCCCTGTGCTGAAGCAGGTTCTTCTGGGGTATTTGGGTGATCCGTTCTATGACACAATTGACTCTGGTGGTGCGTCCTTGTTTAGTGAAGGTGGATTTAGGTGTGTATCTCGGACTACTACTTCAAAGGAAATTCTGGGTGTAGACTGATTTCATGATGCCTCTGGGGCAGGGGAGGGAGTTGATGGACGTAAGTGTGGTGATCTGTAGTTTAGATGGTTGTAACCCAACCATTTCACTAACAAACAAAAATAATGAAACGTCTGATTCACTAGTGCACTGCAAAATTACTTGGTTTTAAAATGAAAGTACTTTTATAGCCATCAGAATTAAACTTATATATTTTTACAAATGCTAGCCCTGCACTTACATGTTTGTGTGAGTTGTACTAGCAGAAGAATGAAGTGTATGATGAAAGGCTGTCAGAGAACCTTAGCAGCACTGATGCATGCCAGTCTCTATAACACATACACACACACACTCTCTCTCTCTCTTTCCCCCCCTTCCGTCTCCTTACACATCAAAACAGACATACCTTTTTGTAGTCCCTCCCCTACAAACCTTCCACACCCATTGCCTGCAGGGCAAGCTCACCTTTGCTACGGTTTGTGATAGGACCAGGTATGGGAGCCGTATTGCACCATCAGCATGTTCCGAACTTTTAATTTAAGATTCCAATCACCTTCATTTCAAAAGGAAACTAAAAGCTGCCTCATGCTCCCAACCACAGAGCTAGCAAGAGAAGAAGCCAAGAGAAGCTGTAGGAACTTGATGCAGCCTTCAGGGAGTTACTATCCTCTCTGGTTATTTTGGGAAATACAGACGAGGAGCCACCCATTTTAATGATTTACTTATGACCCAGGAATTTGAGCTGGGCAGCCCAGTACCTACTAAGGATGTTTTCTTTCTTTGTCACACTCAGTGGGTAGGCCCGGTCAGTAAGAACCAGTCTGGGGTAGTCACTCCACAAACGAGGGTATTACGTGGTGAAGGATCGAGCCATTTTAGGATAAACTGGGATTCATATTACCAAGACAGGGTGGCCCGGATGCATGTTCTATAAAATGACCTGGATGTGACTTTCTGACAATACAAATGCAGCCCCTTTCTGAGACTTCTGCAGCCCTGGCTGTTTTTAAGGAGGGTTTTTTCTACTTGCCAGTTAGAGTGAATCTGCCTGAAAATGCCTCCTCCCCCTGAGGATCCAGAGATCGAACACCAGTCTTCTCTGAGCCGTGTAGCTATTTCACTACTAATAAACACAAGGGAGAGATAGCAGAACCCTCCATGTTTACCCTGTAAACTCATCTGCAGAAAGGCATCTAAGGGACACAGTCAAGTCAGTTTCAAAAAGTAGTTTTTTGTGGGTCTATAACATTGTCCTAGTTCTAAAATGTGTTCCTCTCCCCTGCTGCTACATGCAAACCTTGCACAAATTAAATGTGGGGACCAAAGACTCACCTGCCAATAAACCTGCCTGTGTGCAAAGTGCAGTCAGATACATGTAGCAAACTAATCACACTTTTTGTCAGTTTCTCAGATGCCAGGTGCAAGGATATTGAGTTAAGTGTTTGGTTTTTTTAAGTGAGGTGTCTGCATTTTTTTTTTCAGTTGGCAACGTCCCTTTACAAGGCTGCACAATATAACCAAGAAAATGTTCCACTTTTCCAATTTTCGCCCTATTTTCTTCTGTCTCATTTCCATCTTTGTAATTATATGCAGTTGTTTGGCACACTAACGACACAGGGTTTAACAGACCAAGTACCACATGGAAAGCACTTAATAAAATAACCACCAGGGTTTTTTTTTTCCAGCCATTATAACAGGTGGCCATTTGATATAGGGCCAGCCAACTCACCAGGACTCCCAGCACTTTAGCTGTTGGCCTCCACTTACAAATCCGGGTGGAGCAGTTTTTCCTTCCATCCGTTTTAGCAAGTCAGCTGTAGTGCAGCTGAAACAGCTGGGCGGGTCTGGAGTGTGGCTGGAAATGCTTTTCAGAGGTGGCCACTTAATGTAGGGAAAGTTAATATCAGAGAGATGGGAAATCTTAGGGAGACTTAATTATTACTTCTCATTAACCAAAGAGATTGCACATTGCGTTCCACAGCAACGTCGCCGCACTTGGCTTTAAGAGAGTGTTTTTCGGTATGAAAGGTAACCCAGAGTGCTTCCAGATTCTAGCAAACAGTGCAGCGTATCTCTCACGTCCTCTTGCTGGGAGATGGGATGCTGGCTATATTCCCCACACAAACTGATGGGGGATCTTCAGCTGACAGCTGCTAGAAGGGAGCAGAAAGAATTGCCGTTCAGCCTCATCACTTACTGAGGGCAGAGTTCTTGACTGCCTCCCAGCCCAGCTCCCTCTTTAGCAGCTGACCGCAAAAGCCAAGTGCAAGGTCTGAGCACACAGTCTTGCCGTCTGTGGGGTATTTCATCAGCACAGCTAGCTTTCACTTCGAGGCCAATTATTAGCAAAGACAAATTACCTTCAATATTAAAGGCTGCTGTTTTCCCACTCCTGCTGTTCCCTTTGTTCTCCAGTGGCTTATGCTCCCTCCCTAGTTTCTCGGATGAATTTCATCGACAGTGGCTCAGTAGATCAAGACACAGACTGGGGCAATTATTTTTGTTTTGTGGCAAAGCTTTCTCACAACATTGGATGAAGGGGGTGTGTGCGTGTGCATGCTTCCTTTAAATGTGCAGAATTTTTGTCAAGAAAGTATAATTTTTTGCAGAGGGGGTAATGGAAATATTAGCCAGATTCCACTGAAACATACTTTCAAACTTCACAAAGGAACTGCAGTAACATATGTGTCTTGGAAATGAAAGTACCCAAGCAAGCTGGCTTTATGATCAAATGCAACAGAATTTCGGAACCACTTGTGAATTAATAGGTGGCCGCATTGGAGTGATCCCATGGCCTTTTGCTCCTAAGTTTGCCCCAGAAGGAGCCAGGAATTGTTTAGGAAATGAGAAGCCAAGCACAGCTGCTTATCTGCCACATTTTGCAGTGCTTGGGAGTACTTCTAAATCCCTTTTTCCCCTTTGGAAAGCTTCTCTAGTTTATTTTTTCCTGGTTTCAGCTGAAGGGTAGCATCCTTCTTGCATCTCATTTAAATATATTTTAAGACTCCGAATACTTGATGTGGTTGAATATGCTGGCATCTCCTTCTAATTTAGGGTCTGAAATGGCCATTCGGAGGCAGCCAGGACTAGTAATTACAACTGCTGTGTAGTTTATAGAAACGGCGCGCACACAAAAAGTTTTACAATTAAAAAAAAAAAGTGTCTAAAAATACCTTGCAAACAGTCAAGACTTGAAGACCTGCTCTTCAGCACTGCAGAGATTTCTGGCTGGGAAGAGGGTTGAAAGGACTGAAAAGAGAGAGACTGGAATTTTGCGAGAATGCTGTGAAGGTGGCCTGGAAGAACCGGTAGAGATTGCAGGATCCCAGCTCTACCCTCTGTAAGGTGCTGGGGTTAGAGAAGCACAGAGAGGCCGATAGCACATCTGGAGCTTTGCTTCACTCTGGGGAGAGGCTTCTTCAGAAAGTGGTTTTATTAGATACAAGACCAGAGGGCCTATTTCAACCCTTCCTTGGGCCTGCAGCTGCTTGAGAAAAACAGCGGCCTGGCTTTCTCACACTGATCTTCACTTTGTTCCCCCAGGGTCTCTCTCAGTCTGCTCTTCCCCGAATTAAAATAACTGAGTGCGTGACAAATGAAAGGCACCTTTGAAAGCTCAGTTAAGCAAGTCTGGCAGTCTTTTTTCTTTTTGTTTGTTTGGTTTTTTCCCCCCTTTTACCTATTAACTTTTAAAAATCAGAGTGAGCCTGAAAAATAAAAGTGGGGGAGGAGGGGATCCAAAGGAGCAGAAGGATTTTGATCCCTAGGGAAGCTGCCGCTATACTTGCGGTAAAACAGGCCTGCCAGAGACTAAACGCCTTGGTCGGTGCACAAGCTTAGCCTTTACGCAGAGGTGCTGAGATGGTACGAAAGTGGTGCTGGCCCGGTGCTTGGCTGCGTCACTTGGTAAAGGGTTCAGTCCAGCACGAGAGGAGAAAGAGTCTCAATACCCTTCTGGCCTATTGGGTATATAGGTTCTTATACCACATTCGCTCCCCAAACATCTCCAAGTGGCACATTAAGTAGCATGAGTCTCACCTGTCACATGCTGTTTGGTCTCCCAACCTCGGTCCAAGCCTGCCCCGAACTCCTGGTGTGACTCAGACAGCTGGCCCCTACTGCTGTGGCGTCCCTCCTCCAGAATCTGAGCCAGCTACACGATAACTAGTGCAGGCATGTCTACATGAGCTGAATCATAGCCCCTGACTGCAGTGTAGACGTACCCTGCCGGGATGTCTGAACAGGGTCACTATCGGTGTCGTCTTTCATTTCCTTTTTCTTTCTTACCAGTTAAGGTGTGGCACAGAACAACCACCAGAGTTCTTTCTGGTGGGGGTCATTCATGTTTCTCAAGCAGTTTGCTCACGAGGTGCATAAAAGCAAATGGCCAAACTGCTTAAAGGACTAGTTAGGCACTTCAGATAGGTCCTTACTAATATCTGTGTGTGACTTGAACTCTGAATGATTCAGGCCCCTTCTCTGGGGAGGCCTCTAGAACCAGAAAGAGAACCCTAGATGTGGCTTTACTAAGGGCACCTATAAAGCCAGGTGCTATCTGATTTCACACGTGCTACCTCTCCCTGTAATTAACAATCTTCTATTTTCCATGTGTAGGGTACCTGTCGTCCCCAAAGACTATTACCCAAATCCTACAGCCCCTCTGTTACCAGATGTCGTGATGCAAACATGAGCACTGGCCTCTGACCTCAATGATACCACTCTGGGTAGTAAACACTACACCCAGTAGTAGGTGGATGCAGGATTGGGCCCTATCTTTGAGCTGTGTACAGGGAAGCATCAACTACTGTCTAGCATAATGCAGCACGGTAAAGGGAGAGGACGTTTTTGACCAAGGACATGAGGGTAAACCCCCTTGCGTTATGAAGATGGCCATAGGATCGTTAATGTCCACACTGAACACACGGGACATCTGACTTGAAATGTTTATCCAGCCATGCAATAAAGAAACCTCAAAACAACCCAGCTATTTTTGCAGTTTACCTCCAAAAAGAAATGCAGCCGTGTTAGTCTGGGCAAAGCTAAACCATGGTTCCTGGGAGTCTGGATTTTCAGCCTGATGCGTAGCTAAGCCAGCCATTCCCACCCAATCAATAATTGTAAAGATTTGGACTTATCATTTTAAATATCTCTCCCATTCAGGGATCTCGGTGTATTTTTACAAACAGTATTTAAAAACTTGGAACACTCCCGGGAGGAGGAGGGGAGGTATTATACACAATTTCAAGATGAGTCAGCTGGAAAAGAGGTTAAATGACTTGGCAAGGTCTCAAGGAGAGATTCTGTAGGGGACTCTAAACTGAACCCAGGAGTCTTGACTCTCGGACTCTCACTCTACTGACTAGACCAGTGGTTCTCAAACATTTTTTTTCACAGACCACTTGAAAAGTGCTGATGGTCTCGGCGGACCATGTAATGATCTTTCCAAATGTTGTTTGTACTGTTAGCTAACTATTGTAAAGTGCTTTGGATGAAAGCACTATATATATTTTAAAAAAAAAGTAGTAATAATTAATGTTTTTTTTTCTACAAATAAAAGCACACAACTCATATTTTAATCTCAGTAGTCTTAGCTTTCTAATGGGATGGATGTGCCCTCTCTCCCCTGCCGTGGCAGCCCCTGAGCTGGGGCTGGGAAGGCGGGGGGTCTCTCCCTGGTAGCTGCAGCCCTGGAGCTGTGGAAAGTTGCCTCTTTCTCTGGCTGCTGCAGCCCTACATGTCCCGAATTCACTCCACCCCTTCTCACCCCATTGCCCCCTCCCATCTTCCCTCTATTCCCCCAAAGGCCACCACCTCACCTTACATGTGTGTCTTCTCCCAGGTCCAGGCACCTAATTAGTGGAACCAGTCTGCATGGCTCCACTAGTTAGGTGGGTATCCCTTAATTCACTTGTGTGCAGCCACCCAGGTGCACACCTTAGAGGGAACTATCTGCGGACCACCTGAATGGAGCTCATGGACCACTAGTGGTCCACAGACTGCAGTTTGAGAACCTCTGGACTAGACCATACCCAGAATGGCTGTTCGTATTCGTGTAAACTCAGTGTCAATGTCTCTCTTCCCATTGCCAGGTTCCTTGCTACGCTAGGATTTAATTAAAACTGATAATTTGTCAATTTTTCAACTCTCTTGGGTGACCTCATCAAAGGCTTTACAGAAATCTAGATCCACTGCCTTGTGTCTATTTCCCTGAGACACACAATTTGTAATTTAGTGAAGAACGTAACAATATTTGCCTGATCTGTCTCATAAACCCATGTTGCTGTTCACCAAGTTTTCATTTCAATGCACAGATCAAATCCTACCGCATGTGCCCTACTAGGGTAATGGGCCCATAGTTTCCAAGATTAACTTTTGGCCTCCTTTTGATGACTAGGTCTACGTTCTCCAGCCCTCTGACACATCCCTTGTCCTTCGTTATTGACTGGAAATTCTGACTAGTTGTACTTAGAAGAAAATCATCAGGCACAGTTCACTGAGGCAGGTTCCGTTTATTAAAGTATCTTCTATATCAACTTCCAAACTTATCTCATCACTGTTCTACCAGAGACTGAACAAAAGGGTTAAATATATCTGCCATTAGGAATCCTCTAATTAATATTCCTTCTCTAAGATTGGTCCTACCTCCTCATTGTTTTTCTTCCTATACTTGATGATTTAAAAATCTTTGTTTGGTTCAACCCCTATAAAATATGAGCCAATACATGTCTCAAATCCTTTCAAAAGGATGAATGCCATGACCCTGAGAAGACTTGACTGACCCATGAGGTACATGCTAAGAATAGCAACCCTTTCCACTGTCTGGATAGGAGATTCCTCCATTAATGTCAAAGCTGCCCTTGTTTGACCTCACATCACCTAGTGTGGATAGGTATTACCAGGTGAGGGATTTACAGAAGAGGACATTTGGTGAGCTTTATAGTCCGCAGAGAAAGTGACAAATCTTGTCTTGAACCCCACTCAGCATCAACCCGGGTTTGATTGACCGCAAAGGCAATGGAGCCTTCTGAACCGGTTTCGTACCGGACGTGGAATTTGTGCTGCAGCAGAATTTCGGTGGCATTTTAGAGACAGTTCCCTTTGTCATTGTGGACAGCCGCAAACCGTGGCGCATATTGTTGAGGACTGCAAAATGACTCAACTTCCTGGAGGTCTTCGTGCCTTGAACATTGTTGATAAGAATGCTGTGGCTTGGCTTGAGTGGGTTGCCTACACCAAATAAATAAATGTCAAAGCCTGAGATTTTTATCATAAGCTCTAAGGAGACCTCTTAAGTGAATCAGTGTCTTTCAGAACTGCTGTAATTAGATGATTATGCGTATAGGGATTTCCATACACCTATATGCAGCAAACATGCACCCAACACATGTGGGTGATTAGCAAGTTGTTTAGTTTTCCACGCACAGCATGAAAGCAGCTTGCAAAGTATTCTCGTTACAGATTCCCACCCGGGAGGAACCAATCATGGTCTTTTTTGCAGCGTTATTTTAAGTTTTACAGCAAATAAATATAAAAGGCACCTAGAGATCATCTATGTTAATTGCGTCTGTTCGTGAATGAGCACGTGCTCATTGAGGGCCTGTTTTTGGGCAGGAGGACACCCAATGAAAGCAACACAGGGGAGGTCGGCGGTCCTTCTTTAATTGGAACCCCTTCTTTAGATTTCAGTCGCGGGGGGAGACAGACAAGAACAAGGAGAGGAAAAGAGGTGAGAAGAGGTTTAAAACTCTCCTAAGAAGGGGGAAGACTGAAACACGTCGTCATTATTTGTGTGTGTTATTGTAGCATTTAGGGGGTCTTGGTCCTTGACTAGGGCTCCCTTGTGCTAGGTGCTGTACAGAGGCAGCTGTTCTGTCCTGTTACACTCAAGGTGACAAGTGGCAGTTGGGCAGATGGATTAAATTTTGGTGAATATGTAACGATGAAGTCAGTGACGGAAGGAGCTAAGCAGAATTTTGAACCACGGAGCTTTAACTATTCAGGAACATGTTGCTTGACATTCATTTAACAAAAACAGCCCTATTCCTGATTCACTCTAGCAGACATATCACTGCATCAGTCCTTTAAAATTAATAAGCCCATGGTGCTTACACACACATTTATATGCACACTGACAGACAGACATAGATTCGGACTGAGATTTTTTTTTTAATGCAGCCTAAAAGATTTGGATCACCAGTTCCCAGGGGATTTGAAAATCTCCGAACTCCCACCCTCACACCTGCAAACACTCTCACACATGCAGATAGAAATCAGCAAGAGAGTTGAGCCTCTGACACAAGATGCATTCTGAAAAGTGTGGTGTAATCTCTATAACTACCCCTCAAACGGATACACTCTGCACTTGGAGCTTGTGTGGAGACATATGCTGACCCCGAAAAGCAATCTACTAAAGTAGGAATAACCTATGCATGGCTGTGCATAGATGATGTTTCCAGGTCAGGACGTGCCCCATGACTGCCTAGGCCACCTTCATAATGTCCTTCTGTTGCTTATGCCCTGGAGGAACTAAGAGGAACAAGGTGGGGGAGGGAATATCTTTTATTGGACCAACTTCTGTTGGTGAGAGAGACGAGCTTTCAAACTTACACAGAGCTCTTCTTCTGCATGAACTAAGGCAGGGACAATGGTCTTCGCAAGTCTGGTCCCGGAAGACTGTTTCCACAGCTTTGTGCTCCACTATATACAAATGATAACGCATCAGCTGCAACTGAGATAACTTCTCCAATGATGCTGAGCCTTCCTAGATTTGTTGGCCACCCTGAGCCTTCTGCTTTAGAACTCATCCGATCCACTGAAATGCACTAAACAAAACCAACTCTGGAATAATTACAGCACTGAAAAACACCCAGAAGAATTTTCACATTTAGCATCTCCTTGTGATGTTACCGCACGGACCTCCTTGATTTTTGCCACAAGAATTCCTGTTGCCCTTCCCTGAATGCATGTTTATACATCAAATAGATGACAAATTTCAAGTATTCTGGGAAAACCTCTAATTGCAGTTGTTTATAGTTTTCTAAGTCGTTAGTATGGATTTTATTAGCAAGATGCTGATGCTGTTCCTGTATCTCTTATCTGTTGTTTCTGTATTGTAGAACTAGGAAAGGAACAGTATTCCATGGCACTGTATCATAAATAACCACAGCTGAAAGGAGGAAAGATAGAAATCTTGCTGCTGTCCAACGTAACTTTCTTGATAGAAATTCAATCAGATGATCAGATCTCTCATTGATTTCTATGTACTCTGTGTATGTATACATGTTGGTTTCTGTCTCATTTTGTGTATTCTAGCTCTTGTCTCCACCTAGCACATGGCAGATTTCTTATGTATCAATTTCTTCAGAGTAATGGAATTCAAGTCTTCACCTAGGAGAAATTTTGGTATAAACTCAGGGCGTGAAAATGACATTGATCTGAGATCCAGGGCTTGCAATACTCCATCTTTGTTCTCTGCCAAAAAAACATCGCTAAGCAGAGGAGTCAGTGACTTAGTTAAAGTCCAGTATCTTGTGACTTGTCAAGGATAGATACAAATACTGTATTCCAATGGAAAAACGGAGAACTTCAGCTTTTCAAAGGTATGCACTGTTTATCTATAAGACTTGGCTGGTCATTAAATATTGGACACTATAGTCATATCATTCTGAGTATCATCTTGCTTCTTCCTTCCCTAACTTTTAATCCCAACGTGATTTGAGCAGCTGGAAGCCCGAGAACTGCTACAGCTGAACATTAATGCATCATATAATAGCACATCATAATAAAGACCTACCAGACCTTAATACACTTTGGCAGGACCAGTTAAGAGTGCTTTCAGGGCTATGTTTTCAGCATAGATGCTTGGTCAGTGGAAAGAAATGGATCCCTGCAAGCCATCTGGACCAAAATCAAAGGCCTTCATTTGTTTCGTTATGATGCTCCCTCTGCTGTTATAAATGGAGCATTCAGTCCTAGTAGAACATTCCCTGTTAATTGGGATGGGAGAGTAGGTTAAGTTTCAGAACAGCTTTGAGACCCCCCAGTGCACATTGTATGCAGAACTCCTTCTTGACAAGTCGTGACTCGACTTGCCATGGATACGGATGGGTTTAAAAAAAATTAAAATTAAAATTAATCCGGTGGCTTTGGAGCGAGTGTGCAGATGTTCGCACGGTGGTGATTTTTTTGTTTTGTTTTTTTGTATGGCGAGATCAAAATGCAGGTTTCTCCTCACCAAATGTATTCTGTAACATCCTTCCACAGCACAGCTGCCCGTCCCTCGGTGCCAGGCCCACACCACGAGAACAGGAAGTGCTCTCCGCATCCGCCCCGGGCTGCCCTTGCCTGATGCTTTTTATAAAATGTAGCTTGTGGTGAGCCCAGTAGCTGGAGGGAACATTTTTTAAAGACACATGGATGGATAATTAAAATCTTGGTGTTTCGTTTTGGAGAAGTGCATTTTGCTGTTCACGCCCCTTATATAAACATTCTTTGGACATTCTCTTAGCAGATTTTCCCACTGTTTTATATTAAGAACGTAAGAAGGGCCATACTGGGTCAGACCAATGGTCCATCTAGCCCAGTATCCTGTCTTCTGACAGTGGCCAGTGCCAGATGCTTCAGCGGGAATGAACATAACAGGGCAATTATTTAGTGATCCTTCCCCTGTCATCCAGTCCCAACTTCTGGCAGTTGGAAATTTAGGGACACGCAGAGCATGGGGTTGTGCCCTGACTTTCGTGGCTAACAGTCATCAATGAAACGACCCTCTGGGAACTTACCTAATTCTTTTTTGGAATCCAGTTATACTTTTGGCCTTTGCAACATCCCCTGGCAATGAGTTCCACAGGTTGACTGTGCGTTGTATGAAGTAGTATTCCCTTATGTTTGTTTTTAAACCTGCTGTCTATTAATTTCATTGGGCAACCCCTAGTTCTTACGCAAAGGGGTAAATAACAATTCCTTTTTCACTTTCTCCACACCATTCAGGATTTCATAGACCTCTATCATATCCCCCCTTAGTCGTTTCTTATCTAAGATGAACAGTCTCAGTCTTTTAAATCTCTCCTCATATGGAAGCTGTTTCATACCCTTCGCTGTACCTTTTCCAATTGTAATAGATCTTTTTTGAGAGGAGGCAACAGCAGTATTCAAGGTGTGGGCGTACCAGGGATTTATATAGTCGTGTTGTGATATCGTCTGTTTTATTATCTGTCCCTTTTCTAATGGTTCTTAACACTCTGTTCGCTTTTTTGACTGTTGTACATTGAACAGATGTTTTCAGAGACCTAGCCATGATGACACTACAATCTCTTTCTTGAGTGGTATCAGTGAATTTAGACCCCATCATTTTGTGTGTATAGTTAAGGATATTTTTTTTCCAATGTGCATTACTTTTCCCTTATTACATATTGAATTTCATCTGCTATTTTGTTGCACAGCCAGCTTTGGATTTAACTATTTTCAGTAATTTGGTGTCATCTGCAAGTTTTGCCACCTCACTGTTCACCCACTTTTCCAGATCATTTATGAATATGATGAACAGCACAAGTCCTCATACAGACCCTCGGGGGACCCCGCTATTTCTTTCCTTGGTGAAAACTGACTATTTATTCCTACACTTTGCCTCCTATCTTTTACCCGGAGTGAGCGAAGGACCTGCCGCAGAACTGCCGCCGAAGACCCAGAGCGCAGAAGGACCCCCCGCCGCCGAATTGCCGCTGAGAGTGGCAAAATGCCACCCCCCCCCCAATCCTGGTGCCCTAAGGTCGCCTAAATGGAAGTGCCGGCCCTGATTTCACAATCACCATCACCATCCTGGTCTGGTGGTGGTTACTATATTCTTACTGCTACAGTCTCATTGGTCAAGCATGGAATTAATATCCATAGAGATTCTAGGGTAGTTTGATTCATTTAAGATGCTTACTTTATTTGACTCTATGCTTTCTTTCATATACAGTGCCATTTCCCCACCCGCACGACCTGCTCTGTCATTCCTATATAGTTTGTATCCTGGTATTACCATGACCCATTGATTATCCTCATTCCACCACATTGCCATGATGCCAGGCACTCTAGTCCACCCATCTACATATTTAGACTTCTAGCATTTGTATATACGAGCACTTGTACATTTTGTCAATACAGGCGAGTCTCATCTTACGCAGGGGTTCTGTTCTGCAGTTAGCGCATAAAGGAAAAACCGCGTATAGTCAAAATTACATTGAGTTGAATGGTGGGCGGAATCGCCCGCACTACAGGTACAGTATTAAAATTGTTGTTTTTCTCTTTTTTTTTTTTGCTGACCGCGTAAAACTGAAATTGTGCATGTTAAATGCACGTAAGATGCGACAGACCTGTATTCAGTTGCTTGTGTTATATTTATATTCCCTCTTAACAATGTCAAATGTAGAAATGAGATGCCATGCATTCAAGTGCCTGTTATGGAGATTATGGATAAAATTTTCAAAACCAGCTAAGTGAGTAAAGACCTCACGTTCTTAGGCATGTTGACTTTGCTAGACTTTAGAATCCTAAGTGCCTAAATCATTTTTGAAAATGGGATTCAGGATCTTAGATCACTTAGGGTAAAATTTTCAAAACTATCTAACCCTTAAACCATATTTATTTATTCAGTTTCAGGAATGAATATTAATGGCTCTAGAACTTTTCATGTAAATGTTTTGTTAATTAGAAGTGACTTGGAGAGATGTGTTTTAAGTTGTTTATGGCTGCGTGGATGTGTAGGTGAGAATGGTTTCTAAATTAATAATATATTGGGATGCCAACTAGATTTTAAAATGAAATCTGCAAACTAGAGGGGTTTAATAGTTTTTGGTTTTAATAATAATTTGCTTAATGTATTATTATTTGATTTTTATAAAGAATTCATGTTAATACCCCTTTTTGGCTGACTCCAAGGAGAACTGCTCACTATTTTAACACTGGGTTTGTGTAAGAAGTTACTTGTATTTCAGAAATAGGACTTTTTTGGTTTTTAATCATTTAATTCTATCCTTTCATTACAGACAATGGTATTTCTAACCCACCGTTAAGAGAATCTTTATATCAGATAGCGTATATGCTAAGATTAGAGCTGATCAGTTTTGTGTGTGTGTGTGTGGAAACTTTTTTGACTTTTCCTCAAACACCAGGAAGTCTTCGGTTTTTCAACAAAATGCTGCATTTCCACAGAAAGCAGATGCTTTCTGTGAAAATGTTCATTGTGCCCAAAACACAATTTTCTGTCTAAAAGCAGTTTTTAATGGGAAAATGTCAACCAGTGCTAAACAAGTTATACAGCTAGGGGAGAAAAGGATGAACAGATCAGGTTTTTCTTTGATTTTTTCCAAATTGTTGTGTGGCAATAATAAAAGCAAATGAAAACATCAGTTTGATGCTGTATGCAGTAGTGGTGTAGCTGTGTTGGTCCCAGGCTGTTAGAGAGACAAGGTGGGGGAGGTAATATCTTTTTATAGGACCAACTTCTGTTGGTGAGAGAGATGAGCACTCTTCTGCAGGTAACCTGTAGAACAGAAGTTGGTCCAATAAAAGACATTCCCTCACCAGCCGTGTCTCACTAATCACTCAGCGGAGCACTGATAGAATTTCTCACGTGAGTATTAAACTGAAAGTACAGCTGACTGGCTGGGAAACAGGCCACTTTCAACTCCCATGTGGCTTCCCATATGTGCTCCCAAAAGAACTTGTGTTAAAAAAATATAGACGTTCCCACACACATTCTCAGTCCTATGCAAGACCTTTCATTGAAAGATCAAATCATTTGTTTAAATGGGATTTCTTCTTTTTGCTCTTTGCCAGGTTTATCAGGGCTCACAGGAGGAGATGGGTCAATGTTTGAGTATCATTATTCTTATTATTTTATTACAGCAGTACTAAGCGCCTCAGTCTGAGATCAGGCTCTGGCTGACTCAAATCTTATTAATTTAACAATTTAATTATCCAATTAATTAACTAAAGTTAAGAAAAACTCACCAATAACCTCATTGATTCCAGGTTGTCCTGTGGCAGGTTTGAAGGGAGGGTACCGCTGGCTTGTTAAAGGGATGTTCTTGCCTTCTTGTTTCAGAGATTCCTGGATTTCTACTGGTGTTCACAGTTCAAGAAGGGTGTTGATAAATTGTAGAGGGTCCAAAGAAGAGTGACGAGAATGATCACAGATTAGAAAACCTTACAATGACAAACACAAAGAGCTTAATCTTTAGCTTTGCAAAGAGATGGTTCAGGGGTGGCCTGATCACAGTCTATAAGCACTTACAGGGGAAACAAATATTTTGATGATGGGCTCTTTAATATAGCAGAAAAAGGTATAACAATATCCAGTGCCTGGATGTTGGAGCTAGACACATTCAGACTGGAAATAAGGTGGACATCTTTAACAGTGAGAATAATTAACCATTGGAACAACTGACCAAGGATCGTGGTGGATTCTCCATCATGACAATTTTGAAATTGAGATTGGATGCTCTAGTTCAAACTGAAATTATTTGGGGAAAGTTCTGTGGTTTGTATTATGCAGGGAGGCAGACTGAATAATGACAATGGTCCTGTCTGGCTGTGGAATGCATTAATCGATGAATAATCTAATAATAATATAATATATGGAGATAGGTCTATCTCATAGAACTGGAAGGGACCCTGAAAGGTCATTGAGTCCAGCCCCCTGCCTTTACTAGCAGGACCAAGTACTGATTTTGCGCTAGATCCCTAAGTGGCCCCCTCAGGGATTGAACTCACCAATTTTCAAACCACCTGTGGTTTTACTAGGGTTTTGATGCCTTTGTGACTTGCTGGAGCAAGTTCAGGATTGGCTGCTCTGCACTTCGCTGCTTGATGTCCAGAGAGGAGAAGAGCAAGAATTCAATTCAATTGTTTTAGTTTTGCAGCAGGGCGTACAGCAGGTTCCAGAGTTAGTGTCTTCAGTCTCTCTTCCAGGGTGCTTTATTTATACAGGAAAGTGAACAAATCAAAGAGAGAGAGAGACCATGTGCCCATCTGGCTTTTATGCCTAAATCCCAGGGGTTTAGGTGATCCATATTTCACTGGCTACAAGCCATACATACTTCTGGTGATCACGTCCTAGTCTCAGTCTAGATTTCAGAGTTGCATTCCTGCAGTATCCAGCAGATGATGCAGATGTGTTGCAAATAGTTTGTGGACTCAAATTCTGTCGGAGGGAGAATGGCTGAAAGAGCTTTAAGACTCTCTTTTGAATGGTCCCCAAATCTAACAATTTTTAATTAATAGGAATTTCTTTTAAATAATCTCTTAATCTGACGAGAACTTTTTAAACAAATTGTGTGTGTGTGTTTCCACCTTTGCAATATTTGACCTTTAAAATACAGCTTAGACTCTCAAGAGTGTAACAGCCCTTTTAGGAAACAATTCCTGCCATGAGAACGTCTGGCCTTTTTACACAGGCACATCTTTCAGACGTAACCAGGCAAAATACTATGTTAAAATGGAGTTAAGATTGGGAGACACGTCAGTAGCATGAGGGTAAATAACATTACATTGCAGTTATTCCACGAACAGGCATTACAAACCCAGGAGGTCAGAGTTCAGGTTAAAATTAACAGAGGAAGGGAGAGCTCAGTGGTTTGAGCATTGGCCTGCTAAACCCAGGGTTGTGAGTTCAATCCTTGAGGGGGGCCATTTGGGGATTGGTCCTGCTTTGAGCAGGGGGTTGGACTAGATGATCCCTTCCAACCCTGATAATCTATGATTCTATGAACCTTAACTCTGCCCCAGAGTGAAGCCAGACAGTTAGGACTCATGTCTTTTGAGTTTGTGGTGCCAGATTAGATTACATTGATTTTTAACAATACATTTTTTTTCAAGTATCTTTTGCTCATGGCCTCAGTAAAGAGCTGGGGTCTGGGGGGAGTTGTGTTTGAAGAGAACAAACGGATGAGTAGAAATATTATGGTTGAGGGTGAGAAAGTGGAGATTTGGGAGGACAAGGGGAAACACCATGTGCATGGGTCTGGGGTGGGGGGAAAGGGTGTGTTTGGGGAAGGGGGCTGTGTTAGGGAGACTGGTGCTACTTGAAGTGAGTGGGGAGGAAGGAGCCCAGTCCCAGTGTCCCCAGGGCTTAAGGGCGACTCCTGCCTCAGTTTCCCTGATGGTGCTGCCTGGGTGGGCAGTGCCTCCAAGGCAGTAGTGCCATGGGGGAGGCATGCAAACAGTGATACCTGAGTTAGCATGTGGCCACAAAGCAAGGGCAGCTGGGCCACATCACCTATCAATGAGAATTCTTGACACAAATCCAGCCTTGCTCACCTATCTGACTCGCTGCAGCCGGCAGAACTGTAGCATGCATATTAGCTATAGCGGAAGGGTGCTTGGTTATCTCTGATATTACAATGGCCACACGTTAGTGCCCTTGCCTGCCAGCTGGGAGCCGTATGTCTTCTGCCGGATTCTCTGTGCCTTTGGGCTGGGAGCCAGTTAGCATCCAGGATCAGCAGAGGAGGTTTCTAGAAAGGTTTCTGTAGATCCCCAGCGTCTAAACAATGGCTCAGTGAAAGCGTAGGCTCCAGGACGCTGAACAGCAGCAGTAACAAACATCCCACTCTGGTCTGGGGTTTGCTAGTGTTCCGCTGCTGCTCCAGGAAAGTTGTCCAAAGGCTAAGGAGAGAGAACAAAAATGGAGAGGTTCTTCAGGAGCACGGCCCTGCCCATCTGGCCCTGCCTCCAGCAGGCTGCAAAGGGGTCTGCGGACCTGACCTGCAAAGAAGAAAGGGGCCTTGAAGAAAGGGGTGGGAACAGCTCCCTGAGAATACCGGTTGTGCAGCTCCCTGGATGGGGCACCCAGCATGATGTAGGCAAAAAGTCAAAATCATTTGAGGACTCTATGACGTGCAGCAGTTTTACAGGCCGATAGTGCAGGCAGGGGAATTTCTTTTATAAGAAATGGGGGGAGGACAGGGGAAGGAGAGAGAGAGACATGTCAGGTCTAGAGATGGGAAGCCCATGAAGATCCACATAGACAAAACTGACTCCTCCTAGCTACATTTAAAATCCCAAAATAAAACTTCTACCCCAATATCTTCTGTAGTGCTTTTCATCCATAGATCTCAAAGCACTTTCCCAAAGAGGCTGGTATCATTCTCCCCACTTTACAGACAGGGAAACTGAGGCACAGATAAATGAAGCGACTTGCCTAAACTCACCCAGCAGCCGAGCTGGGAATAGAAGTCGGGTCTCCTGAGTCTCAGTCCAGTGCTTTAGCCACGAGGCCACACTGCCTTCCCAATGCTAATCCTGGTTTTAAATGTACAGTCCCAACAACCCCAAATGTTCAAAAATTGAGACTCCAGCCCCCCAAAATTATGAGTTTCTTTTTAATGGTGGGTTCTCCTTAACTGCCTTCTGATTATTGAGTCTTTGGGTCATGTTGTCAAGCTTTTCTCTGCAAGCCTGAGGGCTAGAAACATTTGGCAGCATTGAACTTAGCCCTGCAATCTATAATTATTATCCATCATCTCCTATTTGTATTACCAAGACCCACTGTGCAGACACAGAACAAAAAGATGGTCCTTGCCCCAATGGGCAAACACTGGCACATGATTGTCACTGTGACAATAAGTAAAGCGAGGATTTAGTCATGGGTATTTTTAGTAAAAGTCATGGACAGGTCACGGGCACTAAACAAAAATTCACAGCCCGTGACCTATCCATGACTTTTACTAAAAATACCCGTGACTAAATCTTGGGATGGCTGCTGCTGCAGTGGGAGGGGCGTCCCGGGGGGCCGGGGCCAGAAGCACCAGCTGCTGGGATCTGCTGGAGCAGTGACTGCTCCAGCCACCCTGGGGACCACTGCTGCGGGGGGGCATGCTCTGCGGGGCCATTGCTGTGGGGAGGGTGTGCCCCGGGGGAGGCCACTTCTGGGGGGCCCAGGGCCACTGGCACTAGCTGCCCAGGGCCACTAGAGCAAAGGCTGCTCTGGCCACCCCAGGGACCGCTGCTCGGACGGTCCCCAGGGCCAGCTGCACCGGCCACTGCAGAAGTCACGGAGGTTCGTGGAAAGTCACGGAATCCATGACTTCCATGACCTCTGTGATAGACAGGGGGCCCTAAGAACAGAAACACTTCATGAGCAATTTCATACACAATGCTAAAAAAGCCGATACTAGGAAGATTTTTGCCACTGAATGCAAGGTAAATTAATTCTAGAGGATCCTATTAAAACTCAGTTGCTTTGGGGCATGTGTTTCTCATCGCATTGGGGTGTAACAATGGTCTGCTGGTAAGATTGATAAACGTTCAGGGTATCATTTGTATCCTCATTTTTCCCAAACCTTTATTTTCCAGTTGAACACGACAGAGACATCTTCTACCAGAAGCCTTACTGGAAGGAATTTCGATTTGACCTGACCCAGATTCCAACTGGAGAATCTGTAACGGCTGCCGAGTTCCGAATTTATAAGCTGCGAAGTTTCACGCGTGATGTCAACAAAACTCTTCACATCAGCATCTATGAGATCATGAAGGCGTATTCCAACAGGTGCAGCGAAACCGACCGGTGCCTCTGAGCTGGAAACAGAAAAAATGTTTTTTCTTACATAGAGCTAGAAACAAATCTGGGTTCTTATGAGCCGAAACTGTAGTGCTGCTTTTTCGCTTCACAATGTTCAGTTTATGTGCAAACCTGAGTACAACTGGGACATGAGAATTTCCGATTCTGTGGGGAAATCATTCCCATGTATTTCAATAGGTGGCAGTAATTGAATAGGTAGCAGTATAGCTGTCCCATCTGGACCAAGGGCACTGTCAAGCTTTTTCACTCGTGGACATTGGGGAGCAGGCTTTTTCAGAGCAAATGTCAGCAATTATGCCACCCATTATTATTTGATTAGTAATGCAGGAGCAGCTAGAAGTCATAGCCATAGATCAGAAGCCGTGTGTCCTCGGTGCTGCACAGACACACAACAAAAAGACCCTGCCCCGAAGAGCAGTCAATCTAAGCAGGTCGTGTTATCTACCTTCAGCTGATTTGACTTATCTATTTTTCCGTTTCTGTAGGGAATCTGACTTATTCCTGTTAGATCTTCAGGAGCTCCAGGCTGGGGCTGAAGGCTGGTTGGTTTTTGATGTCACAGCTGCCAGCAACCACTGGTTAGTAAACCGTAAACACAACCTGGGCCTGCGACTTTACGTGGAGACAGATGACGGTAAGGCTAACTCAGGCACTGGAAGGATTTAAAAGTCCTGCTGCTTTTCAAGATCTAGCTAGATCTTGGTGTGATGCACCTGGGTGTAAGGAGAATATCCAATACAGAGCTCGCATCAATGTCTTTTTAAGGCATTGACGTTAATGCACTTCCTAGTGTAGGGTATTCTAAAAGGATAAGTTTAATGTAATCCTTGCCTGAAGGGAGTCTCACGTGTGTTTCGCTGTATTAACCTTTCCTAATTTCACCCACGGATAAAATCCATTCCAAGTGCTACCTCCAAAGGTGTACTTCAGAGATCGTCCTTGAGGCTAGGAGAACATAATTGCTCTTGTTGGTCCCCTCTCTCTGCAGTATTTCCCTTTCAATAAGCATGCTGCTAAGATCAGGCTATTTTGGTTTGTGGTGGTGCATAAAACCTTGAGTAAATGTGTCCCCTCTGTCTGGAAACTGCCCGGGGCGGGTGGGTGGATAGATCAACACTGGTTCTAAACAGCAAGGGCCAGAACCACAGCTGGTGTAAATCCGTGACTTCGGTGGAACAATGCCAGCTTACGCTAGCTGAGAATCTGGCCCTTAGTTGGTTGGTTTGTTTTCAGTCAGCCTGAAACAATTTGCATCATAAGATTTCTCTTTCTCCTAACTGCCCACACTAACGGACATCAGAATCAGGCTCAGATCCTCAGAGGTAATCAGTACCTAGTTCCCGTTCAAATCAATAGGAGCTAGGCACCTTGGAGGATCTGGGTCTAGGGATTCAACCAGCTGAGCCACTGCAGCGACTGCTCGTACTGTGCGGTCTTTTTCCTGCGAGGAGTTGGTTTTGAGCTGTGCCGTTCTGGGGATAGCCTAACAGTAAAGATTGTTCACAGCAGTACTGAGCTGTGTAAATCACCTTTCCCCTTTGCAGATGGCCCTTCTGCTCAGCTGGTGTGTTCCTGGGTTATTTATATGCATAGCTCTTAGTTTAAGGATAGTCTCTGCCTGCCAACCAAGAACATGGCCTCTTAAAACACAGAGGATTCCCTTTGTGCTGCCAGTTGCTGCCGGAGACAGTGATCTCGTTGCCAGTCACTCATGAGCTGGTTGGTTAAGCTTGGTTAGCGGCAGAGGTAGAGCGGTAACGGTGCTAGCTGAATTGATCTCAGTACCTGATTTTATTTTCATTGCATTGACAGAAACCTAGATGAGTCCTTCTGAATGAGGACTCAGATAGGGTCCCCATCCTTTGAGGCTGGTGACCAATGGTTGGGCCAATTTGAATTTACTGTGCAATGGAAATACCTCAAAAATCCTCTTCCAACTGATCAGAAGGAAGGAAAATGCTTCCCTCCGGGTCTTCCTCAGACTAGCTGATGCTTTGGCTGTTAGTCTCATTCCACAAAGCACGTAACCCCGGGCTTAAATTCCATCATGTTGCAATGAAGTCAGTAACCCTTTGGAAACCTCTTGTGCCATGTTGTCCAAAGCTGGATCCCTACATGTGAGACCATCCTCCTTTGCAGAGGGTCTCATGTCCTGGGGTGAGATATTTTTTCCAGAAGTGCCTGAGTGAGTTAGGAGCCTAACTCTCATTTTCAAAAGTGACTTAGGAGCCACTGAGACTTTGCCCCAACCCATGTTTGTGTTTGGAAGCCAGCACCTGTTCTGCTCCCAGGCTCCATGAATGCAAAGTGGGAGGGAGTCCTAGCACTGAATATAGCGCTTCCATTTTGCTTCACTTGCCCTATGGAGAGCATCCAAGACTGTAATGGTGAAATTCTGGACCAGGGAAACGTTGAGGAGCTCAGAGGAGAGTGTTATCTTCCTTAGAAAAGGCTGAAAAACTTGAAATAATTTGAGGAACTTGCTGCTGTTTGGATTTCCTGTGGATCTCTCATTTCCTTGTCTTTTCTACCCCATTTCACCTTCCCTACAATTATTGCTTCTCGCTTTCGATCCTGGATTCGAATTCTTACTCTGGTTTGTCCGGTCTTCAGAGCAGAGCGATTTAGCTCACAAAGCATGTCCTCCGATTGGACAATGACGGGTAATGTCTCTTTAATGTGTTGTATGGAGGCAGGCTGCACTTCCTGTCCATGCAAAGAGAGGCCCATTCGTTTGCTCTGGCTCTACCAACGGAGCACCTGGCAGCCCTGGGTACTCGTCTCTTGATGCCGAAATCTGGATTATGAACACACAGAGGGTGAGGGAGGAAAGGTGGCTGGCTGAGTGGAAATAATAGAATGCAAGGAGATGTTACACTAGAAAAATCCTGGGACTCTATTGGGGTTTGGTTTTATAGATTTTTTTTTTTATTTAAATGTTCATCTGCCTTGTTTCCCTCCCCCACCCCTTTGATTAAAGAGCTTAGTTTTACAGCCTAACTTGCATATGTGATGGAACGAACTTGTGTTTTCGGCCCATCGTAGGGCAGAGCATTGATCCGGGCTTAGCAGGACTGCTGGGTCGGCGTGGGCCACGCTCCAAGCAACCTTTCATGGTCACTTTTTTCCGAGCAAGCCAAAATCCGGTCCGAGTTACTCGAGCTGTCAAGCAGCTAAAGAAGAGGCAGCCCAAGAAAACGAACGACTTACCGCATCCAAACAAGCTTCCAGGGATTTTTGGTAAGAGCTTTGGGTTAGAGACCCAGCTAGCTAGAGAGAGCACAAAGGCTGTATTTACAGTCAAGAAAATGATCTTTATCTAAAATACCATTTTCCTCTGCTGTGCTAACCATGGTATATTTTGTTAGCCCCTCCCTCCTTCAGGAATTTCTCTTCTGGTTGAAACACATGGCTCTGATGTGTTCTCAAGTGAGTTCCAGATGAACTAGGTTATGAGAGAGTTCTCCCCCCGCCCCCCGAATAGGAACCATTAAGTGGATTATGAAGCCAAAGAACAGAGAAACTGTACTGTCCGCAATGGCTTCCTGAAGGAAAGGACTTTATTAGACTTCCTAGGTAGTGGTATGTCTGAATACTGAATCCTTTAAGTATGCTATTAATATTAGCATCAGCTTCAAAACCATCCTTAGAATGGAGGAGAGCCTGAAAGGCATCCCATTGAACTTGAGATGTTTTTGACGCATGGCCAAGCGTCAATGGAGATGATGGTTAGGAACACAAAGATATGCTTCTTTCAAAGTCTCTCTGGGATTAGGGAGTCATTTGGGGCCCATTCCTGAATGATTAAGGTTAGATTTCTCCATGCTGAATCGCTGTTTCTTGAACTACGAGTGATTACATCTAGAACCAGTATGAAGCCTTCACTTCTTTTGGTGACCCAGAGTCTGTGATAATGTTTTCTGGCCGCATCCTTCAAGGGAACCAATGTTTCTAGGGGTTCTAGCTTCTCCAGGCTTTCTGGGCAAGCATGTGGCTTTTAAAAATGCAGAAATGTAGGGTGGAGATGTAAGTGGGGGAGGGGGGCAATCTAGGAACTCAGCAAGGTAATAAACTCAGATTATTTCAAGATACTCCCCACCCACACACTGCTGTCTGTGAGAAATGGAACGAGTCTAAAAACTGAAGAAACTCTAAAGCCTTCTCACTAAGCAGAGGGGCTCTGAGGCCAGTGGGGCTTCATTCTCAGGCGGAGCTAGAGTTGCCAAAAGACGTTCCGAGATCCCAGGGGATTTTGAAGCTTCAAGGTGCCACACTGTTGGCAGTTGCCACAGAGCTGGTGAATCCAGCAAGCTGGCCAGGCGCTCCTGGAATCAGAACCAATGTCTCGAGGAGCTCCTGGCTGAAGCAAAAGGAAGTCCAAGGAATCCGTCAGTGCTTTCTCCAGTAACCCTCCAGCTGAATTATTAAATTCAGATTGGGTCAGGGTGAGCCTGGACGTAGCATCAGTAGCTAAGATTTTGAATCAGAGGTCCCGATGGGTCAGGGTGTTGCAGAAACAGCTCCTGTCACCTGCTATGTTAAAGACAAAGGATATGGCTAATCTGAGGGATTTTCAAGTTCTTCTGGAACAGCCTCTCTTATACTGGTGCTAGCAAATACTCAAATAAAATAGGGTAACTGGTGAGATTTGTATGTTTGCTATTTTGAGTGACAGATATTTTCTCATCCCCCCCTTTCTTTTTTTCTAGATGACTTTCATGTCTCTGAAGGCAGACAGGTTTGCAGGAGACATGAACTCTATGTCAGCTTTCAAGACCTTGGATGGCTGGTAATTCCACCCTCTGCCCCTTGTTTCTTTAGCAGTAAATTCATACCCAGGAAAATTAAATGGGAAAGTAGCCCTTCCTTGGGGCTCACCTTCACTCCTTCACGAACACAAGGCAATTTAGAGCATGTGAACTCTGCCTCACTTTGATCTTACCTGGGAAATTTTACAGGAACTTGCTTTAACAACATCATTGGCGTTACTAAGAAAAAAACGAACTGATACAACCTGAAATCCATCAGTGACCCTGAATGAGGAACTCTCCAGTCAATATAAAAATCAAAATAAACCCTAACTGTTGACATTTCCCCTCGCCCCACTATGAGTAGCCTGATTGTTTCTGCATATGTCGGAGAACTGAATGAACGAGTGTAGTCGTGCTGCTTAACTATCAAAAAATCTTTCTCTTTGCAGGATTGGGTGATTGCACCACAAGGATATTCCGCTTTTTACTGCGAAGGAGAATGTGCCTTTCCTCTGGATTCCTGCATGAATGCAACCAATCATGCCATCCTGCAGTCACTAGTCAGTAGTTTATTAATGTGTATGTGCATTAATAGCTTGCAGGGCCCCAGGGTCTGCACAGGATCATTAACATTTGGAGTAGCTGTCAGAAACTTGGTGGTGTATAAATCAGGTCACAGCAGAGAGATAAAAGTGCAGTCCAAGGGCTGGTGTACTAGACACAGAAGAATCTTTTCATGACCCCCAAGTGAGATGTTATATTTTTGTTTTAAATAGACAGTCATAGAATATTAGTGTTGAAAGGGCCCTCAGGAGATCATCTAGTCCAACCCCCTGCTCAAAGCAGGACTAATCCCCAGATGGATTTTTACCCTAGTTCCCTAAATGGCCCCCACAAGGATTGAACTCACAACCCTGGGTTCAGCAGGCTAATCCTCAAACCACTGAGCTATCCCTCCCCACAATTCAGATCTGGATCTGGGCCTGGGCCTTCTACAAGTTTGAGGGCATTTGGATTCAGAAGTCTAGTTCAGATCCTTCTAAAAAAAAAAAAATCTGTGTCATTAAAGGGGTCGGAATGACACGGTGATTTTAATCTGGTTGGGATTTGCCTACATGGGCAGGTCAAGGAATCAACAGGAAATAATGGAATGAACACCTGATTGGCCAGCTTTGTTTCACACGGCATGCTTTGCAGACTCGCAACTCACATTGCAAAATGCCTTCTGGTACAATTCCATTTTTCACTCGATTTTTCAGACAAATCATTTCTTGGGGTTAAAAGTTTCCAACTGTGGTGAAAATGACTATTGCCTGTTCTGACTAATTCCTCCCCAACCTTGCAGTTAACTAGAATATGGTTAGTATTTGAAAACCTGGAACGAGTTTTCAGGGAGGTGTGTTGCCTTTGCTAGACTGAAAAGTTTGATTTGTAGTCTCTGCCTTTAGGACACCTTGAAAATGCTGCTTGATGCATATTCCCAGTAGGAGATATCCCTCCTGCCCATTTACACATATGAGAGTACACATCTTTCCCAAGATTAGGAGGCACCATGGGGACTTAAATCTGGAGACATTTAATGCACCATTATAGTTCTGAAAGCAAAGCACTCACCAGGCAGGAAATTCCCAGCAGAAAGGCTTTCTACTGCAACATTTTCCCAAGCACACTACACGTGCTTTAACTTCTGGGATTTCCTGACTACTGAGTGCTTGATGTCTCCATCTTAGAGTTGCACTGACTCTCATTTTAGCATTTAATTCCATGGGGTGTAGACAGATTGCTCCGCTGCATTCGGCTGAGAAAGGGCAGTTTTGTGATACAAAATATTATTGGTTGTTAATATTCATATATGGGAGCAACCAGAAGCCCCACTCAGGATCAGGCCACAGTACAAAGCCACAGAGAAGTCCTTCCCTTAGTGAAGTCAATGGTAGTTTTGCTACTGTTTTCAGTGGGGCCAGGATTTCACCTGGGTTCGCTAATACCAAACCCTTTATGACTGATCCTCCTGTTCTGGATGCCTTTAGCCTTTGCCTTTAAACTTAAATCCTCCCAAATCACAATTCCAGAAACATAATATGTATAGCAGCAAATAGTCCTGTGGCACCTTATAGACTAACAGACGTATTGGAGCATGAGCTTTTGTGGGTGAATACCCACTTCGCCGGGTGCATGCTGTATAGCAACCCCCTGAAACTGTGTGACATGTATCAGTTCCACTGCTCTTCAGGACTGGACCTTCCACGGACTGATGTGAATAGCATCTAGTTGGGAAGGGCAAAATGAACCAGAAGTTTAAAAAAAAAAAATCAAAGCCAAGATTCTCAAAGGTATTTAGATGCCCAACTCCCATGTATTTCAGTGGAAGTTGGGCACCTAAATACCTTTGGGAATCTGGGCCCTACTGCCAGCCAGTTTTCTGTCCTGAAGTAGTGCAGCGTGACAGCAAAACACCAGCTTCTGTAAAGGGAGATTCTGAATTGCCCTGAAATAAACGAATTGCACGTATTTGGCAGGGAGGGGTGCATGTGCCTGGGTAATGACTTAACAAGCTACTAGCCTTGCATTATATGGGGCGTCACTGGCGGAATTCCTCGTCACCCGGAGAACGAGTCAAGGCAGTGTCACTTTCAGAAGGGAGACAAGGTTGTGTACTTAGTACTTTTTGCACAACATTAATTTTCAGTCTGGACACTGAACACCCACGGGGGAGGGCTTACCTTCCACTTGCGCCTAGAAGCTGATCTAAACAAAATATTTTATTCCTGGGTAACAAAAACACCAAGTTTTAAAGCTGCATTCTCTTACCTGCGTATTTTCTAACTGAGGTTAGTATATTCCGTGACAAGGGCGCTGCACAGAAATCTCAGTTTAACTGATGAGTGGAGCCATGAGAATGAGTCCAATATAAACTGCAGTGAGAGCTGCCAAAAGTTTAGAATAAATATTTGGATGAAAGCTGAAAATAATCTAGCCATTCAATCAGAGCCTTTTTACAGGTAAGAGCTGCGCTCTTTGAAGCTTTTTCTTTTCACTAACTCGAAAAACCACATGTTTACCTTGAGATAGCTCGTTACTCCCTGCTACAAGTTCCTTATCCTGCCTGGAACCTGCAGAGGAGCAGCCATTCGTCACCAGTGAAAATTCTCACACCAGCTTGTTTGCCTCCACAGGTCCATCTGATGAAGCCGGAGGCTGTTCCCAAGGCCTGTTGTGCTCCTACCAAGCTCAGCGCAACCTCTGTCCTCTATTACGACAGCAACAACAACGTGATCCTCAAAAAACACCGCAACATGGTGGTGAAATCATGTGGCTGCCACTGAAGCCCCCGAGGCAATGCGATCGCTGGTTTCGTGGTGAGGAAAAAGAACTATTTTAACAGGTCTGAATCCCATTTATAGTGCCGAAGTCCGTAAGAGTCAAACGCCTAGTTGTAGACGAGACAACACTTTTATTATCCTACTATACTTCATGAGACTAGAGACGGCAAATCGGGGTCTGCTTAAGTCACGTTGTGTTTCTGGCTATTGGGTTTTGTTATAGAACTGTGGCTAGCTGCCTCCTGGATTATTCATTATTACTGGATACAGTTTAGACTGCACCGATGACTAGGCCGAGGAAGGCAGGACTTGAGCTGCTTCTAAATCTTTCAGTATCTACTTACTTATGTCCAAGTATTATGGTTTTAACACGCACTTGCATTTCTCTAAATGAAAACACGGTCAGCCAATTAAATAGCTGGCTAATGAACCCTCTCTTCCCATTTAACATTTGAAAATTCATCCAACTGGGAAAAAAAAAACCTCGAGCTTAGGCCATGGTTATAAAATAAACCCCTAGTTTGGAAAGTAAACACTTAATGTTTGTTTTTAGTAAATGTCACGACCTAGTAGCGTGGACACTATTTCTCGGCGAAAGCCCCTAGGGTCTGCTAAAATTGTACCCAGTATTTGTTTTGGGGGGAGGGAATCCTTTATTGTGTGACAGCTTCAGGTCAATTTGTTTTCTATGGGCTAAGTTATTTGAAGTGACGCCTAAATGAGGGTGTCGGGGGCAAAAGAAGAAAGATCTAAGGAAAGGATCCCTTTAATGTTGCCTTATCCTATGGAGACCGCATTCTAGTTCTTAGGTCTGCGGCTGTGTCTCAGTTTCCCCATTTGTAAAAATGGGGATAATGATGCTCCCTTTTTTTTGTAAAGTACTTTGAGATCTACAGATGAAAAGTGCTATATAGGAATTAGGTAATATCATTCCCCTTCCTGCATAGGAACAGCTATACTTGCATCCTTACTAGGGGACACTCTACTGCTTAAATCAGTAGTGTGCAAATCGGGGGGGGAGGCAACAAACGGGGGTCCCACAGGACCCACTACCATAATAGCAGGAACAGGATAAAAATAGCTTGTGGGGCAGGTGCAGGATTTAAAAAAAAATAGTCCTCCTGCTCTGCAAACCATGTGAACACCCCAGCCAGAAGTCACTGCTCTCTGGCCACCCAGCTCTGAAGGCAGTGCTGCTGTCAGCAGCAGCACAGAAGTAAGGATGGCAATGGAGCATGGGGCGTGACAAATTCTGCGCCTTCACTGCTATTGTTACCTGTGCTAGCTTGATTAAAGCTCCCCTCGGTATGTCCAGCTGTGCTATAATCCCACCTTTCCTGGCCAGCCTCTTAGAAGGGACCAACTCCTGCCTCAGGAATTGCATACTGAAAGTTCCCTTCCTAGAAATCTGCTTCTCCCATACCTGGGAAAGCAGAGGTGTGGAGCAGGAAAAGCAATCCTTGTTCACCAGCTCTCCTTTTTATGCAAATTGAATGTGCCAATCTTAGTTCAGAGCCTTGGGGGGAATATCATGTACTGGCCTACGGTCTGTGGGTGACAGAGACAAGCTTTCAAGCTACACCGAGCTCTTCCTCAGGTCTGGGATAGGTGCTGAGCGTGTCAAACTGCTAGTTTAGCAGTAGTTCTTCGCTTGCTGCAGCACACACCCCAGAGATGGTGTTTTTTTATTCACTTTCCTCAGCAGTTCAGAGAAGAATTCTTCAGCGTATCTGCCAAAGGGCCTAACACACACCGAGCACTCACAATCCCCCTGACATCTGAGTGTGATGCCAATTAATTGTCCTGCTTTTTATTGCAAGGCTCACGCTAGCTGGGATGTTCCTTAAAGCACCAGCTCCCAGAATCATGGGAGGATCTCAACTTTTATTCAAAAGTGCCTAGAGTTAGGGGTCGGGCTGTTGGGCAGCAGCCAGGTTTGTCCAGGTGGCCCCTGCAGCATCAATCTTTGCACAGCCAGGGGATGCCTTTATGAAGTGCATTCAGCATTAGCCACTCCACTCACAGTGGAGATGCTTATGTGGCTATTATGTCAATAATAATTTTTATAATCTAAACGTTTGCTACCTGAACACTCAGTGGTTTCGGCACTTTTTTTTCTCCTTGAACTTGCTATTTCTTTCTGAGTGCTGCCAGATCTGAAGGGACAGCTTACTACATTTACCAATGGCAGAGCATGGAGATCCCATTAAACTACAGAGTAGCTGGGTTGAAGCAGGGCCAGCTTTAGGCCGATTCCCCGGAACTGGGCCCTGCGCCTAAGAGGGCCCCACGCCCATGGCACCTTAATTTTTTTTTACATACACGGCAGTGGTCCGGGTCTTCGGCGGCACAGGGGGCGGGGGGTTCCTTCACTCTCTCCGGGTCTTCGGTGGCACTTTGTGGGGTGGGGGAGGAGTGAGTGAAGGACCCCTCGCCACTGGGTATTCTAATCAGGCCCTGCAGTTCCTAAAGCTGGCCCTGGGTTGAAGTTTCCATTAAGATGTTCTGGTGATGGTTTTATATTTTACATGAGGTGCAGTGGATAGGTGTTGAAGGGATGGGGACTTAATGCCCTCTGCTGGTGGAACTTGGACACTACAGCGTCCTGGAGGGTCAAATGACACAAAAATTAAGCAGACTGGTTTGGGGTGGGTTTTTTGTGTTTAACCAAACCACCTCTTAGCTTCCCCTGGCTCACGGCGGAGCAGACCCGAGCACGCTCTTAGGCAAGGGGAGAGCAGGATGGGGATTGTCAGCGCTGCTGCTCTGCCTCTGGGGCCTAAAGCCCCCTGCTTGTTCTGCTACTAGGGGTCGATGGACTCCGGGCTCCACACCAGAGCAGATGATGGTTTGAGGTAGCTGGGGGTGATGCGATGGCCTAGGTCCTTGGTGCATCTGTTTCCCGCCTGCTGCCCCAGCTTTCCCCTCAGAACCAGAACTGGATGTTACTGCTAATTCAAGCAGAAGTAACTGCTGCTGAGATTGGATGCTTCCATGCAGCCCCAATGCGACTTGGCCCACAGGAGCCTGGTACCTGAGGCAGGGGTGAACCAGCAGGCAGACAGCCTGCTCCAGGGCCCTGTGGCTTCCCTCTGTGAGCTAGCAGCTGCTCTAACCTGCCTCTCACCAGGCCACCTGCTGAACTCTGAATTCTCTAGGCCTCTTCTAATGCTCCTGCTTGTACAGCCACAGGGCTGCATGATTTGACCTGAAGAACAGCAGCGCACCTCTCCCTGGGCAGGAAAACACCCTTGCTTCAGGGTCCTGCCATGAACATAAGTAAATTGTAATCAACAATCCTGTTTCAGGGCTTGAGCACGTCTCTAACTAGTAGAGAGGACGCTGAGCCCTCATTTGGGGGACAGATTATTCTCCTGTCTACTCTCCTAAAATTATCTTTCATCTTAACCTGTTTCTCTGCAGCAGTCGCTACCGGCTCCTGCTGCAGACAGGACATCGGATTAGCTGGCCTCAAGGGTCCGCTCCAGTCAGGCAACGCCTAGCATCCTAAAACTGTGTCATGTTCCACAAAATTTGAGTATGAAGCTTTGTAAAGGCCTATTTTCCCTCAAACACCCCCATTAACTATGATTAGGGGATCACCTAGTGATTGAACAAAACATGATTATGTACAAGACAAAATAGTGAGCCGCTATCGTACGTAAAGAGAATTGAGGTAAGAAATCATCACTTTCGGAACAGCTAGGTGCTTCCAGTACTGCCGCATCTCCCCTTTGAGAAACTAAGCCTCATTTGCTAACTGGAACAGTCAGCTTTATAGGGTGGGGGAGGGAAAGTATTGTGTTCAAATGAAAAATTATTTGTGGTCATGCTTGAGTCTAAATGAAAAGATTAAAAACAAACATTATTTTAAGCCCCTGATCCTGTAGTGCAAATTCTTACACCTGCAACTTTTCAAGAACTCCCTTTTCTGCACACTGGGGGGGTGGAGGGGAAAGTTTTAATGTAAAACTGCTGCAGTCATTCCCATGTTGGCAGTTATTCTAACAGGCTCCCCTCCCTTCAGGCTCTGCAATAGTGTAAGGAACAGTAAGTGTAGCAATTTAGGAACAGTCTGCCTTCTCTACTGGGAGGGGTTGTCTGTTCTGCCTGATCCTGTCACCATGGTGCCATGATATGAGCCCAGTGTGACAATGGCTCAACGAGGAGACAGTAAAGGGTTTGTAGTTTGGAAAACAGCCTCCGTCTGACTGATTTAACTTTCTAGGATGGCTAAGGCCTTGTGCTACAGGTACTAGCAACATTAGCCAAACGTATGTTACTGGGTGACATTTAAGGCCCATGGAGCTGCAGGTTGTCAGACCAGCTTGATACAAGGGTCCCTTCTGGCCTTAATCCACACATCTGAAAGTGACCATCCTAGCCGTTTTGGAATAACTCTTTTGTATAACTCCCACCTGTGGAGTTATAGCAGACAAGCTATGCTAGACAGTTTCCTTCTGTAGATAAGCCTTGAGAGACAAATAAACCAAGGACTTGTTCAGCGACCTTACCAGCAGCTCAAAGCAAAGTCACCTGTAGAGAAATCCCACAGCTGTCTGATGATCTGAAAAGCCAGGCCCAAGCCAGAGGAGACTTGCATTGAAAAATAGCATGAGACATCACAGCTGCATTTCAGAGGATGTGACCCAGCCGTTGACAGACCAAGCTCACTTTCCAAGCATGAAACTTGGAAAGTCCACAGCCAAGACCAGCGTGCTTCCCCTCTGCTGCCCCATCCCAATTTCCTAAAATAACTGAGAACTAAACATCTGCAAACTCTTGAAACTAGCAAATACTTGAATGCAAAAGCCGCTCTAGGAAAAAGCAAGTGGGATCAACCTTTGATAGAGACAGGAAAGGAACAATGGGGAATGAAGGTGCCTGATGCATACTAGCCTTCTGAATTTGCAAATGAACAAGCAAAGTGCATGCATGGCTTATGAAGAGGAGTTTTCCTTCTGGGTGAATAGCTGTATTGTACTTGCCTTCATCAACTCCCTAGCAACCTGCTTTTAGACTTTCTGTAAAACTATTAAGTTTTTCAAATGCAATAATAAGGAAGAACCTGTGTTCTTTTCTGCATGCAGCCACAACCCAACTGCCATCTACACTCCCAGTCCTGCTGACACTTAACTGCACGTGTAACTTCTCGTGGGATTAGCGCCAATGACTTCAGCAGGCCTACTTGTGCATGTAAAGTGATACACGTACTTAACTTGGGCTGCAAACACTTACGATCCCAAACCCTCATAAATGATGAAAGAGAAAAGTAAAGTAATAGGCTAATCCTGCATCGAGTCAAATCAATGAACAGTGGCACTGGTTTCAATGAATACAGGATCAGACCCCAAATGAAAAAAAAAAGAGATAACTATGGAAAACGCAGAAGTGATTTTTTTCCGGATCAAAACACTTAAGCCTAATTGGGCAACCGTAAGGTTATGCTGTGGCAGCTAATGTTAATGCAAAAAACATAGTTATAGTTTTGATCTGCAATAGTCACAGCTAGTACTTCCTGTTTTCCTTTCCCCTCTTTTCTATATTCCATGTCACGTTCATTGCAGCTTGTTTGCTCGGCCTCCGCAGCTGCATATTAATTTCAGCTGGAAACTCCTGACTGCGGTCCTTGAAGGAAATGAAATAAATGTTCACCAACACTTTCTTTCAGTCCTAAACTTTTCAAAGCTGAAAACCTGTAACTACAAATGTTTGAGGTTACTGCTCATTAGAATGATCGTTTGTTTTAGTCAGAGAGGTTGTGTTCCTAGTAGATGGATCAGGAGACCTGGTTCTATTTCCAGTTCTGCCACGGGCCAGCTGGGTGACCTTAGGCAAGTCACTTCCCGTATCTGTGCCTCAGTTTCCCCATCTGTAAAACAGAAATGATGATACTAACCCTGTCTTTGTAAAATGCTTTGACATCTACTAATTAAAAGTGCCATATAAGAGCTATGTATTATTGGTTTTAGCTTAACCTACCAGCCACTCAGTACTAGACACACCCTGCCTTTTAGAATGGATTCTTTTGCCTTACAGCTACATTTTGTCCGAAGGATCACAGCAAACGAAGAATGGAGGGAGAAGGTCTACCTGTAGATTTCTAAAACCCCACACCATGTGTAGTGTCGAATATCAACATTTCTGTACATTTTAAAATATGTAAATCAAGAAATTAATGAAATGCACGCATAACAGGTACAATAGAAGATTCTAGCAGACCCGCCTTGTCTCTATAAAAAATATGTGGTCAGTGAAGAAATATGTTTTATTGGTCCACCTTCTGTTGACGGAAGGTGCAAACTTCTGAGCTACACAGAATCCAGTGCTGGGACCTGCACAGCTACAACCACACTGCAAACAAATATAAAAACACATTTTGAGAAGCTCTCGCAGAGCAGTCTCCTTAAGGATAGCTTTGTAAATGACACCGCCCCATGTATTCAGTAGTACCAAAGCAACTATCTAAAGGCAAAACAAGCTAGGCCATAATTGGAGACAAAGCCAGAGTCACTACTCTGCCCATATTCATGCCAGTGTGAACGGGAGTTTCTTTTTCAGACACAGAGACTGTCTCATACAATATCGTTGCCATATTTAACTCAGCTCTCCTGCGAGAGTCCAAGTGACCTCTGACCCACACAAACCTGACAGGCTCTTTTTCATTTCACTTTTAAAAAATGAAGAATTACAAAGTGGTGGTTACAGAAAATGTTATTCCTGCTAAGGAAATGAGCTCGCTTTGTGCACTCAGACTTCTTGTGTCTATTATTTCAGCACCGACCCAACAGGTGAGACTAACCTTTCTTTCCTCTGTCGTGCAAATGGTAGCCACTGATAACGACCTGTGACATAAATCAACAGCTAAATGCTATTTGAGCAAACGCTAGGACATTGCCTGGAGCAGGATCCGCCACATTCAGGATGTTTGGGCTTAGACAGACACCTTGTTGCAGGAATTAGAGAGATGCGTCCCTTTCTGGGTGCAATCTTTCCTATGGTACCTACACCTCAGTTCCGTTCCCTCGCTTAGCACAACCAGGGGTTCAGTTTCTTGGAGGACAAAAACAGAGCCCAGGGCCATTTGCGAGCGAGCCTTTCCCAAGAGCTGCCCTGGTGGGAACGAACACACACAGACGCAAAGCGTAAACACGAACATCAGTGTCAGGGAAAGCTTTTCAAAGGGCCTTTCACTGCCTAAAACTCATTCACAGTCACTGCAAATGCCAACTGTCGCGCTGTTTGTAGCTGCCATCCGCCTGCACCACATCAGCACTAAAGGGGTGCGTGAGCATAACGCTAGACAAAATGCCGGTAGGGATTTTAGTGCAGAGGACAGTCCTTCGCTAGGGCTGTGCACTAGACGAACTAACTGATGGCACTGCCTAGCTCTTTTCATCCAGCGAGCTCAAAGCATTTTACGATGTGGCTCAGTATCAGTATCCCCATTTCACAGAAGGGAAAACCAAGGCATAGGGAGGTGATGTCGGAGGTCGGCTAGAAAGGCTGTTAAACACACACACCCACTGGCTGCTAAACACACAAACCCAAAGCAGCTGGCTGAACAGCAGAGGGTCCGCAAGTAACTCCACACAACACAAGGCAGACTTCTGCTTCTTCAAACCTTTCCCGTGATAGCAACTTTCTTAGATTGTAAGAAACAGGTGGGGACTGTTGTTCGTACTTTGCTGACCTCTAGACGTTACCACGATCTGTGTGCTAAACAACACAACAGTGTGAGAATTCCAAGATAAGGGGCACCTTTTAGGTATTTTATAAAAGCTCTGCTTTATTTTAAACAAGTAAAAATTCTCTGCAGAAGACACCGGCAGGACTGGAGATGTTCGCAGAGGAGGGACACAGGATCCACTCCGGATTGGACAAACTATTTGCATGTTTTTTTAAAGTTTGCTGTGGCCCCCCCGGGTGGAAACGCACCCACTCATGAGCCTATGCTGTCTACTGACCGGACTGTCCAGCCCAAGCCAGTATGGTAGTTTCTAAAGAAACTATATAGCAGGTGGGACTTGTGGAGTAAGAAGGTGACTTTTCTTCTTGGCAGTCTCCAGTTCTTTTTTCCCCATCCAGAACAACTTCCAGCCTTCACCGCTCACCTGGTCACCCCATCCAGACTCCTGACAGACAGGGACTCACACATACTCCCCACAGTCTGAAATGATCACTTTCTCCTTGGGTTTCCCATCTTTGCTGCCTTGAGCCTTAAGACAAATGAAACAAGAAGTAAAGACAAATCTCCAAGTCAGACCAAAGAAACAACTGGGGAAACGTCCCGTTGTCTGCTCCCTGGACTCCTACCTCGATCTGCCGCACCACCTCCATCCCTTCTGTCACCTCTCCAAAGACCACATGCTTGCCGTCCAGCCAGTCTGTTTTATCACAAGTGATGAAGAACTGGGAGCCGTTGGTATTTGGGCCAGAGTTCGCCATTGATAACAACCCTGGGGACAAAATGTTGTTATTGTATTGAGGTCCAGTCATGGAGCAGGACCCGACCATGCTGGGGGCTGGACAGGATGGTCCCTGCCCCAAACAGCTGACAAATACACCATTTATCATAGATCTGCTCTACGCTCACTGTTAAGATCACCACCACATCTGGACACTGACTGCCTAATACAAACACTCCTTCAGCAGCCCCCTCATCACAGGACAGCCACAAGGATCAAGAGAGAGACCGTTTGCTAGTATGTTTTCAGGTTCATAATACAGTGCTGCCCGCTGCTTCCTTTCTTCTCCTGTCTCAGGCTTCATCAGTCCCATTTATGATAAAGCCATTACACATTGCTCCCCACAGTGTTTGTTACTACCATGTACCCTCCCACCGTGCGTACAGCACAGTACGTATTACAAGGAGCGTGGCCAGGCCAAATGAGGTTGCAAGTTTAGATTTTTATAAAATATAAGATCCATCGAAACTGTCCCATGGAATATTACTGCCTCCTGCCCCCGTCCCTCCGAATGGAAATAAAAAATCCAAATCAACATTCCCTACAGTGTTTACAACCCAGCCTGCAGCACCATATTAATGCATCAGACACTGAGCACAACAAGTGTGAAATTGGCTAAGCTAAGGGACAGTGGGAGAGCTGAATGGCTAATATTGAGCCTCTTAGAGACACAGGACTGGAAATGACCTCTTGGGTCATCAGCTCCAGTCCCCCGCTATCCTAAGCAACCCCGTTGTACATCCTGCTCATAAACTCTTACTTCGGGGTCCCTAGTGCAAATCCAGCCTAGGGCAGCTGGGACCAACTGTTGCTATCATCTGATGGCTACTGGGCAGCTGCTTGGTGGCCTGCGTAAAATACGTTGGTGGCCTCATGACGTATGTGGGTGACATAGGTCACTTCCTAGGGGACAGGTGTCCGTATCACAAACCTCACCCACGGGGTTAGCATGGTCTCCCTTTGCCGACAAGCTAAGAAGCAAGGGGCTGAATTGGCCACAGACAATGAAATCCTCTCCCACTCCTAGAGATGCTCTTTCCAAGTCAAGTTCGCAGCACATCAGTGGTGCAACGCGTCTATGTGGTGGGGGGAAGAGGGGTGTATGGAAGAGAAGGGCTGTCCCCAATCTGTAGCTGATGCAAGAGCTTCGCTCTCTGGCTACATCTATACCGTAGGTACCGCTGTCCCCTGGGTGCTCGACCCCCACCCCCACTCTACCCCATGCCCCTGCCCCACTACCCCGATTCCAACCCCTTCCCCAAAGTCTCCATCCCAAGTCTGCCCTCTCCCTGCCAATATTCCAACTCCTTTCCCAAATCCCAGCCCCAGCCCCGCCTCTTCCCCGAGCATGCCACATTCCTGCTCCACCCCCTCCCTTCCTGGAGTGTGCCAACACTGCCCAAACAGCTGTTTGGCGGCGGCCGGGCGGGAAACACTGGGAGGTAGGCAGAGGAGCAGGGACATGGCACACTCAGGGGAGGTGGTGGTGGTGGGGCTGGGGGTGAGGGGAGCTTGGCTGCCAGTGGCTGCAAAGCACCCGCTAATTTTTCCCTGAAGCACCCACGGAGTCGGTGCCTACAGTCTATACGGCAAACCACTGGCAGTGGCACATAGGGTACGTGTAGCCGACTGCATAGCTACATGCGGCTGCGTAAGATTCTGGCAGAGGACAGTCAGTGGGACACGACTCTGCTAAATACCATCCATGCAGCTGTGGGAGGCACGTCTTGGGCATGTAGAGAGCCGTGTAGGGTACATACCAGAAGGTTCTGGCGTGTGTCTATTCTACTATGCCAGGCCTCACCCCCTATGCTGCTATTTACGCCCGTGGGAAGGGAGCGAGTAGCGTACTGTGTAGACAGAGGGTCAGAATCCAGCCCTGTTTACCAACAACAAACTCAGTCGCCCCCCAAAAGTTCCAGCAATCTGCCCCAGGCAGTCGCAGCCCCACTAAGCCAGCCTGCTCCCGCGCCCACAGGATCTGGCCTTACCTGGTCCCGTGTGCTTCAGAATAAAGTTTTCATCGTCAAACTTCTTCCCGTAGATGGATTTGCCTCCGGTGCCATTGTGGTTGGTGAAATCTCCAGCCTGACACATGAACTGGGGGATGATGCGGTGGAAACTGCTCCCCTTGAAGCCAAAGTTCTTTTCGTGGGTGCATAAGCAGCGGAAATTCTCTGGGAGGGGGGGAGAGGGGCCCCGCAGGACAGGGGAGGAAAGAACGCAAAATCCAAGTTCAAAATGCCAGCAATGGGACTATATGCAAAAGCTCATCTTAGACCAGAGGTGGCCAACTGTGGCTCCGGACCCACATGCGGCTCTTCAGAAGTTAATGAGACTCCTGGTATAGGCACCGACTCCGGGGCTGGAGCTAAAGGCGCCAACTTTCCAATGTGCTGGGGGATGCTCACTGCTCACCCCCCGGCTCCGCCACAGGCCCTGCCCCTACTCCACCCCTTCCTGCCCCCTCTCCTGAGCCTGCCATGCCCTTGCTCCTCCCCCCACCCCCTTCCCCAGAGCCTCCTGCATGCCGTAAAACAGCTGATCGGGAGGGATGGGGAGGCACTGATCAGCTGGACTGCTGGTGGGTTGGAGGCACTGGGAGCGGGGTGGGGGAGCTGGTGGGGGGCTGCAGACGTATTACTGTGGCTCTTTGGCAATGTACACTGGTAAATTCTGGCTCCTTCTCAGGCTCAGGTTGGCCACTCCCTCTTAGAAAGTGCCTTAGAGATGTGGCACACTCTCTCACCCGCTGTCATGGGCACAATGTCCGAACGCAGAAGAATCTGGATTCGGCCAGCGGGCTTGTTTCCAATCTTGATGTCCATGTACACCTGAGGATTGGCCCTGGACTTCTTAGCAGGAGGCTCACCCTAGGGAAGAGAAACAAAGTTATGTTCCCATAGGTTCTTCTTACATGTCTCCAGCCCTGAGCTCTCAGCCTTCAGTGGCTCATCGCTTAAGACACCCAGCACCGATGGGACAGCAGGCTGTGACGTTCCACCTGCTGGGCGTGGCTGCTCCCCCTCCTGCAAGGAATATCAACCCTGCAATCAGGAGTGTGACAGCAGCCCGTGTAGACATACCTGAGCTAGCTTTACTCCAGCTCAAGTAACAAGAGCAGCGAAGCTGCAGCAGCATACGCGGCCCGAGTTAGCTGCTTCAGAACGTACCCAGGGTCCCGGGCTGGGCTGGACTCGAGTCTGGCCCATGCCCATGGACGTTGTTCTTGTGACTTGAGCTAGCTTTGAACTAGCCATCTTCAGTTTCTGTGGCATCGGAAAGGAATTTCTGAAGTTGCAAGGCCTGCGGCGCTACTGCCACGTGTCTGACACACTGCAACTCAGAGAGACGTTTAAACCCACGACCCACCCAAACCCAGACCGTTTTCAACACATCCTTTTGAACGATGCAAAAGGAACAAGTCAAATCCACCACTTGATCCCTTCCTTCTCCACACAGAAGGCCACAGTCCTGTTGTTTACCTCCTGCGTCTCTGATTTGGAAGGCTCTGCTCCCTCTTCCTCTGCATTTTCCTCAAGCGTCTTCCCCGAAAACTTCTTCAACCAGTCATCATCCGACCAGACTGGGACAGAGAGAAGAAGGGATCAGAACAGGGTCTAAACCAAACCATGAGTTCTTCTCTAACCACAGTGTGTTCTAGACAGCTTTGAAGGAGCAGGAGGACTCAGTCCCTGGAGGGGAACCCTAAGGACATGGAGCCCGTGGCATAGAGAATTACAGACCCATTACACAGGTGAATGAGAAAATGATATTCACTGCGTCAGTAGCCGCAGCCTAGCAAAACCTCCCGTTAGTCACCTCTCTAAAATTACCAGCAGGATCAGCCCACCCGGTCTTGCCTAATGGCTACTCTACACAGGTAACGTTTACCAAGGGGCCCAAGTGACACAGGCCCAAGCAAAGCGATGGAGAAGGCAGACACACAGCAAGCAAACAGAACCTCTACACTGCCAGGCACTACTGACAGACAGCAAGACATGAAGGTACTCCCCCCTCTCATTCACCAGCTCACCGGGCCTGGAAGAGCCTTCCTTAATCCGCATCGGCTTGGCCAAGTTGACACGAATCGTCCTGCCAAAAAGCTCCGATTCGTTCTAAGGAGAACGGAAGAGAAAAAGGCGAGAAATTCCTGTGTTCTCCAAAGCCCTGCCAGGCTCCGAGGGAGTCAAGAGAAACCCAGAATCTCCTTCCTCCCTCTCCCCTGTCAGAGTGTTGATTATCTGAATGGACCAGGAGCACCTTGGGCTAGGTGATGGACAAACACAGAACAAAGACAGCCCCGCCCCAAAGAACTTACGAAGCAGGAGACAAGAGAAAAAGAGGGAGGCAGGGAGGAGATAATATCCGCAAGCATGAGAGGCAGTGGCCTTGGCACACCGGCGGCCTAACGGTTGTCTGTGGTATGCAAAGCAGGCATATGCCACAGCAGCCACTGCCCCTATTTTAGCCAGCAAGTCACTTTACACTTGAAGAACGTGCAGCCAGTACTACAAACTGCTGAGATTCTTTTCTGACTTGTGTCCCTTCCCGACAGCTGTTACATGGGGAGAGTTCAGAAACGAGTTACCAAAAAAACCCACCCACTCCAGAGGGTATCAGATCCATGTTTCCCTTCCTCAGCCTAAGAGCTATGATCAGCTGTGAAGGGGATGAGGGTCATTAGATACAAGAGATTAACAGAAATCTCCAGATGACACTGAGACATCCTGTCATGGCCCATCGTACTGGGAGCGGAGTAAGCTACACTTCCACCACGAACGTTCAGTAAAGAGGAATGTGATCCATACCATGTTGTCAATAGCTGCTGCAGCGTCCTGAGGGAAGAGCAAAAGAAAATACGTTATTGCTAATTCCGCCTTGACTCCTGTAAAAAAGCCACACTAGGTGCATAGACGGCTGCTAGGATTTCATATCAATGCATATCCTGGACTGGGAGCAATTGTCTAACCTCGCTCCTCAATACAAAGCCTGTAGCTTCTTGCCACACCTCACGTGGACCTTCACAAGCATTTTCAGACATAGGGGCAGATGCATTCATGGTTTTCTCCCCATTGATCCAATCAGCTAATGCCTCCAAACTGCACACCATCTGGGTCCCTTGTTGTGCTGATTTTTATTATCTGAAGCCTGCGATAGGGTCATCGGGCCACAAACAGGTGACAGCACGTGGTATCTACTGAGCTAAAACCACCACTGGCATCACGGACTGAGTTAGCCCTGGTCAAGATTTTGGACCACGAAAAGTTTCCAAGATGGAGGTGTTTCTGCAGGGTCATCCAAAGAAAGCAGAAGAAACAGAGATGGAAAAACTGGACCCAGAAGTGGGACAGTGATTCCAGCAGAGGGAGAACCATATGTAGCCATGACTGTTAACCTTGAAGGAGTCAGGAACAAAGGGCGCAATCCTATTCCCACTTAAGTCAACTGCAAAACTACCAGTGACTTCGGTGGGAGCAGGACTGGGTGATAAAATGGTGGTGGAAGAAGAGATTTCAAACTCAGAATTAAAATTTGCTCCTTTCTCACCTCTGCCAACTCAAATTCAATGAAAGCAAATCCCCGGTGCTTTTCTGTGGAGAGATAAGGAACAGTTACAGCTGCTGAGAAAGCCAAAGAACAAGAGATTTGACAAAGTCACTCGCGCTGCTAAGGGAAATTAATATGTCTGCTACTGCCTCTCCATTTGAGAATTCAGACTTTGTTTCAAACACACTTGTGTTTTTAGCGGCTGGTGCAAAGAACTGGCAACATCAGGGGTAACAAAATGGCCCATTTTTTAATTACTTCAAGTTGTACAGAAACATTAAAATGTTCTTTGTTGCCCTGACGTTCACGAAGCTAAATCTCCATCAAGGTCATTCTCAAGTACTGCATTTAAACAATTTGTTGTACAAAAAGATGAGCTAACTTTACACCTTCATCCCGAAATAAGCTCCATGCAGAGACTCACTGAAGTGAAGTCTGTGCACGTGGAAATCACTGCAGGACTGGAGTTTTAATTCACAACCAGGATAGAGAAAAGGCACACTGTAGCATGTAATGAAAGAAAAAATCTCTTTGCTAAGTATTGAAAGTTATTTACGAAATAAATGAACAAACATGATTTAAAGAAAAGACATTGCAAAATACAGTGTTAATCTATTTTGAAAACTGTAATTTAGTTTTAATTGTTCATGCAAATGTGTCAGGGAGTCCTAGCACATGTCCTGGAGACTATGTTGTCAGATAATGGACTTTTAGTAATAACAGATCTAACTGCAACTGCTATTAAATCGTTGCTAAGAAGCAGGGAGAGGACACTGGTTTGTAGGTGATTACTGAGGGCCGGGATTTTAAATTGTACTGGTGTGATTCAGAAGACGCAAAGAAACTTCTGAAACTGGTCAAGTTAATGGGAAAACTCAAGCCTCTAAAGTTTTGCACATTCCAAAGACAGCATGTTACCCAACACATCCAGCAAATTCAGAGCACTATGAACGCCAATGGTCCTGATGCACTGGGAAAATGCTGCCCCTAGATTTTGATGTTACAGAAGCACAAACCTCTACAGTTACCATTATGTAGGGTTCTCTCTTTAAGGGAGCCTCGCAAGCCATGGTTTCTTGGGAAGCAGCAAACCTCAAGGACAGAGCAGCTAAAGAAAGCAACTGGACACTCTCTTGAATTCTTGGACATGATTCCTGACACAGAGATCCACACAGAGCAAGAAACAAGACAGACCAAAGCAGGAACCGACTCACCAGTTTCATAGTCCAGAGGTATCTGAATATCAGTGATATCTCCAAAGGGAATAAAGGCAGCATGGAGAACTTTCTCATCCACCTCTTCTGCAAGTCCACCTGCAAGTCACACAGAGTGTTCTCTACCTGCGCAGCCTGTTTGCCCACGAAGGCTTTCCAGTGCAGAAACAGATGCCAAGTGGCATCAGTGTAGAGGAAAGGATGGCCTGCTGATTACAGACAGCTTGTAAACTACAGCTAGCGCAGAATGTGGCTATGTCGATGCAGGATTGGGGCCAACAGCTTGGGGAAAGATCTGAAGTTTCGCCAGTGGCTTCTACACTGTTTTCAAAACCCTCCAGTAGCCTCAGAGAAAGAAAATCCCTTCTGTATAAGAGACACCACCCTCCCCATCAGCAAATAAGGACTCTAAAACAAGGCCGGCTCGACCATTTTTGCCCACCCCGCTCCCAGCGCGCGCACACACAAAAAAAAGCCACCTGGACTGTGCCGCCCCAAGAATGGATGGAATGCCGCCCCTTAGCATGTGCTTCCTTCGCTGGTGCCTGGAGCCGGCCCTGCCCTAAAAGGAGGAGCGGGGAACCCATTCCAACCTCCTAACTTTTTAAAAACCCTTTTGAAGAAATGAACAATGCAAGCACCACTTGAATTCACAACCAATTCCTGCTCCTTTTCTGCTTGCTAATCTACATCTGGCTTGGACCAAATACTCACACAACCCTCCCACCCGCAAAAAAAACCCCAAATCTGTTAATCCTATCCCAGAACCAGATTCTTCAGCTCTCCCAATGGCAACAGATAGGCACATGAGCAAGGACAGGCATTCTCAGACCTGCCAGACGTACTGAGCCAAAGCCAGTGAGCAAAGGGAAGATTTTGTGCACCACATGGTGCAGTCTGATCAGCCAAACTTTAATCAGCCATGCTGCATCACGGACCTGACCTTACCCACACCAGCACCATCTTGGTGCGAAGTTGTACAGAACTGCAACCTCTGCACAACCCACCTGCTAGCTCAGGAATAGATCCAAATAGAGTAACATGGAGACTTGGCTGGAAACTGAAGTGCAGGCAGATTTCCAGGGTAAAAGGGGGGAACCTTGGCATAAGGGGACAGGTCACATACAAGGAAGTGGAACAGAACCATCAGATTGCCTGCACATGCTGGCACGTCAGACGTACTTGCCCTGCCCTAGCTAACAGCTACACAAATACACATTGCCCAGCACAAACTAGCAGATCAGACACAAGGAAGTGGAGTAGAACCCCCAAGTCTCAATCTTCCATCCCTGCTGCAGACAGGTTCCATGGATCAGCTAAGCACAGGGGACAACGTTAATTTAGCAAGTCATTTGGAGGTCAGGGGAGGGCAAGAACACACAAGCCCTGCAGCTTGGTTGAGGGGGGAGAGCAAGCAGCTATTAAAAAGTTGGGAAGGGGGTTGAGTAACATCTGTGCTGCCAAGTTGCCTGGATATGCAGCCCAACCTGTGAACAGAACCTACTTGGGCAGGAAACACACATGGCATACAGCCAGCACACAGGCCAGAGTGTTTGAACTCAGGTGCCTGGCTAAAAGAGGCCCGGTTTTCATAAAGAGCAGCTGCTCTCACAAACAGGGCTGGCTCCAGGCACCAGCCCAGCAAGCAGGTGCTTGGGGTGGCCAACGGAGAGGGGCAGCACATCCGGCTCTTCGGCGGGAATTCGGCGGCGGGGCCCTCACTCCCTCTTGGAGCGAAGGACCAGCCGCCAAATTCGGAAGTGGTGGCAGAGGTGATCACAATCACTTTTTCTTTTCCTGCTGGAGCCGGCCCTGCTCACAAACCCCCCTGAAGACCAGGCCACAGGGGGTTAGGCATCCGAGTTTAAACATTATGGGCATTCAGCCATTCATCCCAATCCGTTCATGCATGACAGCAGTACGCATCCCACTAGTTTAAGTCAACGTTGAGAGGTGCAGGGAAAGGAAGGTGACTATTTGAAAGTGCCATTTAGTTTTCATTTAAGCTTAGTCTGACCCACTCTCGCCATTTTTGTGAGGCTCCTGCTCTTCTGTGTTACCCCTAAAGCCCCAGCTCTCGGATTCCTGGGAGTCTGAGAACAGGAGCGCTTTAAAAAGACCGATGAACAGTATGTTCCCAGCCCTGCAGTGACAAGCAGGAAAATGTAAAGATCATCAAAGGCTCAGCGCTAGTTTATCCCCCCACCCCCGACGTTTAACCCAATCCCATGACTTCGGACGGGGTTTATCGTTCTCCCCAGCCTCTGACAATCCGCTCCCTGCACCGGCTGGGACAAGGCAACAGGAGCGAGACCCCGGGGAATCCGGCAGTGGCCAGAGGCGGTGGGGGAGAAGCGGGCAAGGCAGGGGACGGGGGGGTTCTTCGGAGGCCTCCCCGGGGGATCAGCTGATTGCAAGGGGCCCACGTGGGGCGCTTCACCCCCAGCCCCGCTCCGGCTGCACCGCCGCTACTCACCCACATACAGCACGCGCTTGGTGGAGGCCATCTTCCCGCCCCAAGCCCTCCCCTTGCCCCGGAACCTCACCCCGCGCCCCGCCTGCAGCCCGGCCCGGCCCGCCCCTGGCGAGACACGCGGCTCCGAGGCGCGGGTGGGGCCCTTTGCCCCGCTCCGGGTGCAGGATTTTGCCCGTGCGAGTCCCTGGAAATGTCTCCCGGCCTGTAACAGCGAGCGCCCCGGTGCGCTCGGCTCACAAGCCTGCCCGGGCTGGCTCTTGCTCGGCCGGCTGGTGGGGGTTAAAAGCCGACCCTAGACCCGGCATTCTGCATTTAGGGTACGGGGCACGAGGCTCCAGTAACAGTAGCGCCAGCGGCAAGGAGCCCCAGCTGTGACTAGCGCACAGGCTGTAGGACCTTCGGGGGGGGGGCAGACATGGGATACTCGGCTTATTCTAGCGAGGAAGGTACAAGACCCAGTAGCTGGAAGTTGTAGCTAAACAAAGTCAGAGTGGAAATAAGGCATCCGTTATTAACGGAGGAATTAACCCTTGGGATGACAAACCAAGGCTGATGGTAGATTCTCCACCACTGCCCATTTTCAAATCAAGATGAGAGGTTTTTCTGTAAGATCCACTCTAGGAATTATTTGGGGGGAGGGCTCAGGCCCACGCTGTGCAGTGGAACAGATGATCCCAGCAGTCCCTTTGGGCCTTAGACTCTGTGAATTAGTAACCCCAGGTAGAACGGCGTTTTTCCTAGGGAAGAAGGGAAATTACACCAACCTAGTGATTCAGGATGATCAACTGCCTCCATAGAACAAATATCTTAACCCTTATCCACTACAGTGCGATTAGGTGGTCAAGATTATTGAAGCAACCTCTGAGTTATAGGGTTTTTTTCCCCCTAACCATAGTATCCACTAGTTGCTATTGCTTCTGAGGAGTTTCTGTGGCTCCAGCTAGCATTACAGCCAGTAGGTGCAGCAATTTGTGTGTGTGTGGTTTAGAAGTAGGAGTTAATGCAAACTGACTGAGGATAGATTGTAAATGGGGCTACAAGACTTACCCCACGGGATACCTGATCCTGAATGGCAGGGTGTCCAGTGATCATAGAACTTAAAGGTGCTTGCAAGAGCTGTGTTTGCATCGGAGTCCAATGCCAACTGCCTGTGCCTAACACGTTTCACAGGTCCTACCCTGACTCTCTGGGATGCTCAGTGAGGTACAGCTGCATTTTCAAACAATAAGTTAATGCCGTAAGTGTCATGCCACCAGACTGCAAAGTAACCATTTTCCTGCTTTAAATTTATGAACTGTGGTACTGCGTCTCTGAAGCAGAAACGGAATTATTAGAGTGGTCAGCTAAGATAACAGGTCCAACGTATAACCGACCATTAGGAGCTACCAGCCTTTTCAGGATCTTGTTACAATATATTGTTCAATTGCCCATACAAAGGAGTCCGTATCATTAGAATCAACATTCTCTGCTTTGTGACTTGCCCTCAGGAGATGCAGGGCACTGCACTGTTGCACTTTTGCTGTCCTAGCTTCTCTCTTGGGTTTAGGCAGAGTTATAGACCAGAATCCAGAGGGAGATTCTTGTATATTTCAATACCTTGGCCTGCTCTCAAAAACACCACAAATTGGCAAAGTGGAATATCAAGGTGGCATTTAAATCTAGAAACCAAAAGAGCACTTTATACTTTTCTAGCACCGTTCTTCCAAGGATCTAAAAATGCTTTGCAACTCGGTATTAAGCCATAGCTCCCCTGTGAAGCAGACATCATCCTCCTTTTGCAGAGAAACTGAAGTGTGCTTTCCAGCTCAGCAGTTTTCCTTTAGTGGAGATTCTCTTAAATCCTTTGATAATTCTAAACCTACCTTGTTGGGCTGTACCTCTGAGTCATTTATAGAATACCCTCCATGCCAAAGAACGTCCCCAAACCACTTTACATAGCACATATCAAAACTCCGCCACTGAAATGCAGGGACCTCGAAGGCGCAGAATAGTTTTACTAGCACAGTACGACACTATACAACTCTTAAAAGGAAGTGAAATAAAATATCCAATTGATTATGCAGGAGGAACGGAGGTACACAGTATGTACTCATCCAGCGTGAAGAATGGCTGGGTGTTTTCCACTCTTGCAGTGCCCTGGGATTTTTTAATGGAATGTAATCAGAACCCCTTCTCTATCTTTCATCTGAAAAATGTCTCCCAATACCATTTCAGAGGGCTGTGTCCCACCTATGAAATCAACACCATTTCCAATACAATGGGCTTTCTTTAAGGGTTTACTTTTCAAATTCCAACCAGACCCAAACGCTACAGTTTGAAGTCAAAATGTCAAGCGGTATTTTAGCATGGCTGCTTGATAGCAGGGACTGTCATGTTGAGACACAGAGAAGGAGAAAATAGTGCCATTAAATCACAACTTTAAGTTTTTAAATCATGTGACAATTGCTTAACAGTTTATTTCTGACAAGTAAAAGAAATGCATGTGGTTTGGCATAACAGATAGGAGAAAAGACCCATTTAATGAAAGGTTTTCTTCCTTTATTGATAAAGGCTTTCCAGACTTCGCAAACTGGATTGTTCAGTTAAAAACCAAACCCACAAAAAACTTCCAGTCAGAAATCCTCAACGTCCTGCTTACAAAAGACAAAGATTAGCTCTGTCCTGGCCACAAAGGAAAAGCTTGCAAACTTAATCCTGGTCTTGGAAACCTAAAGTGTCATGGAATTGACTTTTTAAACAAGATTTTTAAAGATTAATTTACAAAATACAGTATAGCTATGTGATATGTTGCATGGTGTTGAGATCTGCAGGACAGCGAAGGGTATCTCCAAACATCTTGAACTGATGTCCGTGAAGGGGCTATTTGGCTTCTTTGCATCCTATGAGGGGGGGGAAAAAATGGTTAAGAAAATACTAAATTCTCTACAGGCAACAAAGCTCAATCCAGCCCAGTGTGCCAATACTCAAAATTACCAACCTATTAAAAAACCCAAGGGGCAAATTTACTATCTAATTTGCATACTACATTTGTCCTTTATAATGACTTGCCAGATTGGCTGTTGTCATTTTAAACCGACAGTGCCTCCTGAAAGGGAAGATTTCCTATAAATCTTTAGCGCCAGAAGTGGTGATACCCTGTCATAACCGCCTCATATAAAGTGCCTTAATGGTCAGTGTTGTAGCCAAGTTGGTCCCAGGACATGACACACACAAGGCAGGTGAGGTAATATCTTTTATTGGACCACAATAATTCCAGACTAATCTACGTTAGGGAATTTATGAGGGGAAGCTGCTATGGAAAGGCATGTGAAAATCTAGATCGGGGTTGGCAACCTTTCAGAAGTGCTGGGCCGAGTCTTCATTTATTCATTCTAATTTAAGGTTTCGCGTGCCAGTAATACATTTTAACATTTTTAGAAGGTCTCTTTCTATAAGTCTATAATATATAACTAAACTATTGTGGTATGTAAAGTAAATAAGGTTTTTAAAATGTTTAAGAAGATTCATTTAAAATTAAATTAAAATGCAGAGCCCCCTGGTACTGGTGGTCAGGACCAGGCAGTGTGAGTGCCACTGAAAATCAGTTCACGTGCCATCTTTGGCACATGTGCCATAGGTTACCTACCCCTGATCTAGATGTAGTTTAAGCCATTCATCCACAGGGGCATTCAGAGAAACTGAAAGCATTACTTAGCAGATAATTGACAAGAATCACTGGTAACAGTAAGAATTAAAAACACAGTAGGTAATTTTAATTAAAAGGTACTTGTCAACTTGGATAAACCTGGACATTTAGGTGTGCTGTGTCTCCATTTTGCCCTGCCCAAAAATGACTGATGTCTTGTGGCTTTGCTCTTATTTTGATGGATTCTATTCTTTGACATGGATTAATAATTGAATGGTCTTCACAAATCTCATTTCAGTATATTTTTATCCTTCCCTGACACGCTAGCAGCTGGAGATACTTCAGGAACTCAAGAAACCTGTCTGAAGATGAAATGTGAATGGATCTCTAAAAGAAAAGTTCTGAAGCTTCTATCCTCAAGAATTTCTGTATGCAAAACTGCACTGATCTGCAAGGAATGGACTGAAATTCTGCTGGAGCCCTGACCCCATTTCTAGGCAGGCTGCACTCCCTACAAACAGTATTCGAGTTACTCTGAGACTGAAAGCTTCAGATTGAAGAGGAGGGCAGGAATGCACTCACCAGTCTTCCTGGTTTAAGAGGTAGCAGCAACCACGCCCACCTTCTGGGCAGCTTCCTTCTTGGCTTGGTGAGCCTGCAACACTGCAACAGCCTCCTCCACCTGGGGTAGACAAATGAAAAAATAAGATCCATGATCACTCTCCAGCCAAGCCTGCCATGAAGGGCATGGGAATTTACCTTTGACCGGAGGGATTCTGGAGACTCCAGCATGTGCAGTAGTTCGGAATTGTCAATCTCTAGTAGCATTCCTGTGATCTTCCCCGCAAGGCTGGGGTGCATAGCTTGGATCAGGGGGAACAAACGTTCTCCTAGGAAAGCAAAGGTCAAACAGATGGTCTTTGTAGCGTGCTCTGAGGTGCTTTGCAGCATTAATGACAAAGAGGGAAGGTAAATCACCAGCTTTGAGCCAGGGCATTAACTTTCCATTT